>NC_092521.1:63882897-66282897 GCF_037038585.1 Patagioenas fasciata
AAATTTAAAACTCACTCCTGGACTTTGCTGCCAACAACTTATTCAGATTTCATGCGGGAGGATAACACATTGTGCCATTGAAGCTCTCCTAATGCTTTCACATTTCACATTTTGAATTCTGTTCTCTTAGGAGTTTGACACATGGAGAAAAAACACATAGCAGGAATCAAATTAAAAAGGTTAGAGAGCAAATTAATTAAATAGGCCTAGCCCCTAAGCATCTTAAAACAAAATTATAGAGAACTACAACATGTGGGCAAAAGAAAGGCAGGAGCTGTTACTCCAGCTAAGGGATTAGCTGGCAGGGAAGCAGAAATAAAGGGCTGCATTCAGGCTGCTACATTAATGAGAGCTGGAGCAATACAAGATAATAATACCAGCTGCCAACTTTGTTCACATGTATTGGCAGAAGCAGGCAAAATGACATGGATGTGTCCCGCTCAGTCCTGAACATCAGTCATGTGCACCTGGAGTAAGCAGAAGAAAGGCAGGTGAGCTCAGCCAGGGGTCCTGCTGCAACACTCATGGCTCACACAGCTCGTATCAAAGAGCCCTCTGCTCTTAAACCTTCTCTACTTGTCCTGAAGTACTTTCCCCGATAACACTGTTCCCTTCTTGTAAGTGTTCATCCAGAATCATCCACCTGCCATGTCCACAAGTGACTTTCTCAGAGGCAGCATTTTCCCAGTTCTTTTTCACCTCTTTTAAGAGAGCATCCAGAGGAGTCCCTTTCCCAATTATTTTTGATGTTTTTTAAGGCAGCATCTGGAGGGGTTCAGTGGGCCTGAGGACAGATACACACGGAGCTTTTAGCTGTTGGTCTCCTGATTCACGGAAAGTAAGTGGTGACCCTCTCCAGAAGGTTATCTGTTTCTCAGCTGGAGTGGGTGGGAATGAACAACACACTTATCAGGAACAGTCTGGGGGAGAATTTACTGGCATTACAGCAGCAGAAATGCAGTTTGCCCTTCAAATATCTGTCAAATTATGTTCTTCTGAAAGACATTTGTCCTGATGTGTGGTGCAGGCACTGCAGCTGAATGATTGACCCACGGGACCAATTTGTTCTCTGTTTTCAGCTTGGTTGTACATCTTATCCATATATTATTGTGATATCCCTAAGCACAGATTCTTCTAACGACTACCTTCAGTTTCCAGTTTCTGCAATCTTCTGCCACGTTTTCTAGGATAATTTGCACTACAAAACCAGAATGATACAAGACCTGAATTTCAATTCACAGCCTGTTAAATACTCCTAAATTAATTTAGGATAAATGTAAGGTAATTTCATTGATGAAATACAGAGCGGAAGGAATTTGAGGGATGGTAGAGATGAAAAGGCAGTTTTGCATGGCAAGAAGAAAAGGAATGAAATTTGATGCAGCAAACTGCTGTGAGGAAGAGCAAATCTGTAGAAGTGAAGCCTTTGAACTAAACACCAGACTTTGAGTCTCATTTTACATAGTTTAAATGCTAGCTGCAGCTGAAAACCATCAGATTTTTACTAAACAAACCACAACTGCAGGTGGCAGTCTCGTTCCATTAGCTCTTCCAACCAGTCTAAGGACATGGTACCACCAAAAGGGTACCACCCTCACTTCGGTCCTGTGTTCCCTCACTTTTCTATCCATTAAAGAACTCCACGTAGCTGTGCAATGGCTGGAAGCAAAATTTGTCTACATAAAGAAGGATTTGTGTTCAGTTAGATTAAAAAACTGGTCAAACTCATGAGTCTATGCCATCATTTGAGAATATACAGTCATGGCCAGGGAAAGAGTGAGATCTTTGGCAGCATGATATTAGTTCAGCTTAGATTGTCTGAAAAACACGTCTCTCACGCTTATAGCCAGAACGTGATACACAGAGGACATAGACAGAAAATTGAATTTCACAGTGAGGGTGATTTTCATCTGAAAAGGTGTATTGCAATAACATTTTCCAAAGCACATGAGTAGTCTGCAGCAGAACAACGTCTCTGCTGAGTCATTGACCATTAGCACATCCACATTCTGAACTGCAGCCTGGGAGAGCTGCTTTTATGGCTGAGCCTGGGAATAAAATCCTCCCAGTCCAGCACCTGGCTTGATACACCAGAACAGGTGAAACTAGTTGGGAGTGGAAACTAGGGTAAGGGACTGGGTTTTGTTGGTTTTGTTTCTGTTTTTGTTTGGTTCTTTTGTTTTGTTAATTTTGTGGGGGTTTTTTTGCTGGGGCAGGCAACCAGCAAACTTCTATTTCCATGGGAAAATAGGAATAGGTAGCAGTGTAGTTTTCCAGCGTATAAATTCACTGAATCTATTTATATATTCAAAACTTTGTGCAGATAATTGTTCCTTATTTGTCTCTGTGACTGCCATCAAAGTAAATAAATCTGGTTCCCTGGGACAGCAGACAAATGAGGGCAAATTTCTGTGTGTTTTGAAACCTGGTAGTATGAATATTAAATTCAGCAATTATGTAAATGAAATTCTATTGTTCTTTTTTTATTTGCCATAATATTGGAATAGTGGAAGCAACTTGAGCAGTCCCTGTTCCCAGACATGTGTCACTGGATTTATTAAAAATAAATGACAAGCTGGAACAGGAATGACTGAACATAAGGAAAGTCCCAATCCAATGGCTTTATTTTTATTCGAAGAAATGCTTTGTGAGAATTAACTCGCTCTGGCTTATGCATCTCATTGATTAATTTTATAACTAACTTTTCGTTCAATTCTTCTTGGTCATTAATATTAGTTTTGGGTGTGTTTTGAGCTTGGATATGCTCTGATTATTTTTTTCTGTTTGTTTCTGTTTCATTTAGGTGGAGATCAAAGTCTTTGCAAATTATTTTTCTTCGCTTTTCCTTTTGTGGGTTTGTTATTCAATTTTGAGGTATCTTTAAGTGCTATATATCTTTTTACATATTTTTTACTTGTATAAAAATATTTTCCTAGGGCTAGTAGCACCTCACATTAACTTTTATTGTGTTGCAGGCTACTTTTTTCAATAACTATACATAGACTTGGTATTTCAGGCCCATGAGGAGAAAGAAACTGTCCAGGAAAGCCCAGGCAAGGAGCATTGTGCTGCTATATGGCAGAGAGAAGAGGGAGGAACAAAAGGAGTGCTGTACTCTCTGCTTTTTCATATATGATAGTATTTCTGTTGAAAGGTAGTGAGTGTACGATAGAGGGAAGGAAGTGCGGAGTTAAGATAGTGGGGGGAAGTCCAGGTAGACAAAGGGGAATGTTCAAAGCAAAAAGTCACCCTACTCTAAGGTAAGAGCTTACAACCTTGCACAGATCAGGAGTGTAGGAGAAGAAAAGGAAAAGAGAATTTGTTTAAAAAGTTTTATTTAAGCAGCTTAGAGTTTCCATGGTTCTCTACACTGCACTCACTTTCTAAGTAGTAGAAATCACTAGAAGAAAATAAGAGGTAACCAGAGAGGAGCAGTTATCTGCATGTGAGATAGCAGAGGCAGCGGGGCAACTTCTTTTGCTTAAAATGAGTTTGTAGGAGTGGTGGTAGTTTCCTCTTCTGTGTCAGATGAAGGTCTTCAGGAGGTTGATCCCTTTCCTTGATGCCAGACTTCAGACATCTAAACCAGCATTTTCAAACTTAATTTTAGAAGTTTATAAGAAGCACCAGAACTTCAAAGGCACTGAGAAAGGGGGGGAATTTTCAGAAGAGTTTGTTCCCACCACTATTAGTTATTTTCTTAGTTCTGCACATTGAAAAAATTCAAGCCTTTAGTTATTTCCTGTTTGACTCTCAAAAAAACAAGACATCCCTTCTGTCAGTTTGCCTTAGGTTTACCCTCCCCCCAACTCCATTCCGTTTGTGTTATTACTCTGTTTGAATTTAACTAAAATAACCTGGGGAGGAATAAAGTCTCCAAAGGCCTGGGATTTAGAATAGATCGAGGAGATTATTTTAATCCCAGTCTGAGGGGCAGCCACATTTGGGTTGCTATCATTCACAAAAATGGGAAAGAAAGCCTGGCTTCTCTCTCCGTCATTGTCAGCTTGTTTCTGCTGGAGGACTCAAAGGTTTGAAATCACAAACAGAGTTCAAGGAAGTGAGCTGGAAATTAATGAAGACTGTGTAACTGCTTAAATACTGTACCTAACACCTCTGGCATTTTTATGAGATGTAATTTTCTTGGCTCAGATACCTACCAGCAGCAACTTTGTAAAATGGACTCATCTGTGTTTCGATCCAACCCTGGATTATCTGGCATTTTAGGAAAGAGATACTAGAATTGGAATTTTATGGTTCACCTTCATCATTTACTGGCTGGGAAATACCCAAGCTTGACATCTGTGACAATCCGTAGTCACTCCTTTCCTTCATTTGCTTCAAAAAGCAAAACCAGCAAGCAGCTGGAGCTGATGCTGCTTAACCTTGTTGATGTCTGGAAGAATGAGCAGCAGCGGCTGCCGCGAGAGCCAGGTCAAGTTTCCCTGGAGTGTCACAGTGTGTTAAAAACAGTAGTGAACCATGAAGGCATTTTGAGACTTCAGTCCCATGCCAGCTGTATCCAGCTGGCAGAAGTGCTCTTACAAGAGTTAGACATCGTGAGGCACCTGGCAACCAGCTATATGTCAAATTACTACACAAAATAAACCTTTATTTGCTAAAGAATGATAAGCATCAAAAGGTGAATTTAGCTCATTAAGGATGCTTTCCTGGGATGCTGCTGCAGCTGCCAGTGCAAAGACACAAACGTGGCCGCAGCATCAGCAGCAGCACGGTTGCCCTGCCAGCCCCATCTGGCATGGTTCCCGGGGAAGAGGCAACACTAGCAGGATCACTGGTAATCTGAGGAGCTCAGCTGGATGAATGGTCACCTGCTGCTGGTGTTGCAAAGCCTGCTGCTACCACTGTGACAAGTGATCGCGTGCTTTTGCGTAGGTGCATTAGATCTATAGTTCCTTTCCTTTTCCTCTTGCACCATCACAGCTAATGAAGCACAAGACTGTGTCTGAAAATCATATGCCACCACTGGCCACTGCTACACTGATGATGTGGTCCCAGAGTAATCAGATTGGCGATCTGCACATTACTGTTTCCCAAGAAATGCTCAACACGCTGCACTCTGAGGTTTAAAATTATGGTCTTTTTTCCTTATAGTGATTTTAGGCTGCCTAGAGGCTGTAAATTCCTGCTGAGAGTGACATCTATTTAGGAGTTTTCAAAGCTTTCAGGCATTCTTGTGTGTCACACGTCTGTCTAGGATATGCAACTGGACTTGCTTCTGTTCTTACAGTGCTTCCTCCTACCCTGATTACCTCTGCTGTCAAATTCAAGCACTAGTTCTAACTCAGGGTGGTCTTTTGTCACTATATTCACCTGAAGTTCCAGCAGAATATTTGTTATCAAGCATGCATTACTAAAGGGAATTATCCACATTATGGGGAACATAAACATTTATTTATGACGCTTTGCTTTTGCCTAAAGTCTTAATTTCACCAGTAATATCCAGAACAATAATTCTAATTTGTGGTATAGTGAGCACACTAAATAGGGTCAGTTGTCCTCCTACTAAAATTTTGGTGCTTTTTCTTTCAGTGACTAATTCATTGAACCCTACTGTCCTTCATGTTCCTGGACATTATTGTTCCTGAGTGATAGTGACTAAACACTGACAGCTCCAGTTGCATGACTGCGTCACAGCAGCACCTCATACAGAGAATGAGCTTAAACTGAAATGCCACATTTTGCTGCCATACCACCCCATCAAGCAAACGTAGGCTGTGTATCAGATAGCGGGAGAATGACAGAGATAAAGCTGATCAACCACAAGTGAGGATCTTGAATACAGTCTATCATGCTGCTCAAGGATTATAAAGTACCTGTAAATTCTCTCCATTATCAATTACATGTATATCTACATTATACTTTATAAACTATATCCTTTAGTGTCTGTGAAAGAACTCTGAAGTTAATTTCCTGGAACCGGGAAAGGAAAACCTGGGTGAGGTCCTGACTTCTCTTGGATCTTCAGTGGTCAGCTCTATAAAGCTAAATGGTGACAAAGTGCTATCCAGTCCCACAGGCAAGCATTTAGACCCTTCAGAATTTACTTCCTGTGTTAGCAAGGACTCAGTTATGTGTTAACAAGAGAGAGCTACAGCTAAAATATATTGTTTCCCCTCCCCTCATGGCTTACAAGCTCAAAGGAAGCAATGAGAAACAATCAAAATTCAAAATCACTTTGGAGAACACTTTTGTGTTCGTGAATTGCTACTACACTCTTTCTGCTGTGGCTTGTTGCGTCGATGATGGTACATCACATACTGCCGAGTTGCATAATATCTAAAGGGACCATCTATGAAACGCGATTGATCTAACAACACACCAGTAAAACAACCTGAAGATGTTAAAGGCTTGCAATAGGGTTGTTTTTACACCTTGTGTTTATTTAAATTTTTTTGCATCAGGGTTGCTTCCTCCCCTCTCCCAATGATGCTCAATTTGCTTCATTTTCTGTCAAGGCAGATATTCCATTTCCCTTCCTTACACATCCAAACCAATGCCCATGGGGACACCTGGCACTCTCAGGTGGTAGCATTCTTGTCCCACCTTCCCAATGATGAAATCTTTCCATTCCATCTTTCCTTAAATTGCAATCATTTATTCAACTAGCCCTACTTACCAATGATATTTAAACAGCAGTAGTTCAGGCATGGTATGCTTGTCATTTGAAATGTTAGACACTAACACTCTTAAACGCATACATATTAATTTCTCTGTCTTCTGCATAGCAATTCTGAGGTCACACAACAGATTTTAAGTTACCTGGTTTATGTTTCAAAATGAACAACCAACGTCTGCGTGGAACAGCAAATTATGCAGGTACATTTCAGAAAACTGTTCATGATTCATTACTAAATTGACTTCCTAATATGTATTTATTTTTCAAAACTCTTGTGCATTTTAATGCCATCCTGATGTTTGCTGGTGTCATAGACACTCACTTTAAAAACCTGGATCTATGTTATCCAAAAAAGAATAGCCTGATAGCTAAAATATAGATTGAAATGGCCTAAGACCTCTTTGGTATCTTGGTATATGTCACTTGTACCTCAAAAAATTTGACTGAAACACGTTGAACATCAGTACTTCATAGCAGGTAAATGAGGCAAGCAAAATGCTTAGGAATGATAGATACCTGCGGGTTTGCAGCGCCCCTTGCTCTTTAAAGAAAGTAACAGACGGAAGGGGGTGGGGGAGATTTCCGTAAGAGAGAAAGGAGGTTAACAGAAGTAAACTTATTGCATGTTTTTAATCTTTTATTTTTCACTGAAAATCCATCCACTAACCACTGAACTAAAGCAAGCTGCCCTTTATCTCAACATAACATTTCTACTTTAAGCCTGCAATAAGAAGTTTACAACTCTTTGTAGATTTGTTATAAAGCAAGGAGCAAAGGCATGACTGGGTACAGCATAGCAGTGCTTAGGCTTTTTCCTCTATCTAATGGACAAAAATTGCTTGTGAAGTGCAGAAAAAGCACACTAAAAGCCCTGTCTCATGTACGTGATACTGAAATGTGCTCTGGGCTCAGAAATCATGCTGTAAAAATATGTACTACTTACAGGCTGTTCAGAGGTGTGAGCTATTCGACCAACCCAGATAAGGCTAATATTTTTTTCATATGTTTTGTCTATTTCTCCTTCACCTGCTTTATTTAATAATCTGCCATCACACCTACAAATAGCACAGTATTTTATTTCATCTCCAAGGAGTATGTAGAGCTTCCAGCATTCCTGAAAGCCTCTGAGTTTATCTTGCCAATAGAGTTGTGGGCGGTGAATAGAACTGTAGCAAAATGTTCAATGTCTGACTGTACTCACAGGCTCTCTTATCTCAAAGAGTAAGCTTTGGAGCAGAACAATGCACATAGTTGTTGTCTGATATGAACACGGTATCTTATCTCTTTTCTTCTTCCAGCGATGGACGAGTCAGTCCCACCCAGCCACAGTGCCCTGCATTTGCTTCCCAGCATGATCTCCTGACCACCCTTGCACAGGGAAGAGTCTCTTGTGCTCCTCCTGCTTCACTACCATTCCTCATCAGTGTGCTACACACTCCATTAGCACCATGACTGCAGATTAATTTATTGACAAAACTGCTTCAACACACTGCCTCATTTTTAGTGCGAACTCTAACCTGCACTTCAGAGCCTTTTACACCTTTACTTCTGGAGAAAAGGAGGCTGAGGAGAAACCTTCTCGCTGTCTACAACTACCTGAAAGGAGATTGTAGCATGGAGGGTGTTGGTCTCTTCTCCCAGGAAGCAAGTGACAGAACAAGAGGAAATGGCATCAAGTTGTGCCAGGGGAGGTTTAGATTGGATATTAGGAAAAAATCTTCATGGAAAGGGTTGTCAGGCATTGGAACAGGCTGCCCAGGGAAGTGGTGGAGTCATCATCCCTAGAGGTGTTTAAAAGACTCAGAAATTAGGTTCTTAGGTTTAGTGCCAGCATTAACAGTTGGAACGCAGTGATCTCGAGAGCCTCTTCCAACCAAAATAATTGTATGATTCTATGATTCTAGCTGGATTACTGCAGTGGCAGTAACAATATGTCTCAGAGAAGAAGATCCTAAAGAGATCCATATTCTATACACCCCCAAAAGGTTTTGCCCAAGAAGGTACCACCCTGGTGCTCCCACAGCACCAGTGGTCTCAGCCTGGTCAGGGCAGGTGAGTGACAGAGAACTTCACAGAGAAAGGGCTGGGAAGTTTCTCAAGTATGAGCTGACTGCCAGGGAACCTGTGAAAGGATGTTCCTTCTGAGCACGTTATGCCAGCTGCTTAGTTGACTAGTCCTTAATTAGGTTCATCTTTCAAAGCAGTCACATGAAACTGAGCAAAATCTTTTCAAGAACTACTGTACAGTAAATATAGGAAGATACATTTTAATACTCCTTGCAATATTGCAGTTACCATTTTTTTAGAACATTATGGTGATGACATTTTCCTAATAGTTGCATACCACGCTTAGAGTGGCTTTGTGGAAAATGGACAACTCTCTGCTCTCAGCAAGAGAACCCTTCCTTCATCCGAATAAAACACTCAGAGTTACAGTTTTTAACCCGTAAACCATCCAGTTCACTTACCTGTCTACAAACTCCTGTTTTGTATATTACCTAATGAAACACATACTGTACCTTCTTCTATTGAAAAAATGTGCTTAAATCTTTCTTATAATGTCATCAGGATCACCGTGTCATCAAACACTAACTTTGAAGGTATCTTAAATATCTGTAAGGACTCTTAGTGTTGAAACTGATCCATTTTTGAAGGCATCTTAAATGTCTATAAGGACTCTTAGTGTTGAAACTGATGCATTACCTTGTTTGCAAATCTGACATGAATACCCTGCAGTGAAATGCTGTTATTACATGTTAAAATTAATCATATAACCTTTATGTATCTAATATTTTTACATAGTATATTGATAGAGACCTAATTCTTACATCCAAAATTTCAAAACATCTTATATCTCTTATTGCAAGCCAAGCTAATCCTCTCAATTATTAAAAACTATTTCCATAACCATTGCGACAAAAGGCTTTGAAAATGACAACGAATATAGTACTACCATCTGTATTATTTTAACTTCCATATTGTCTGCCCTTTAAGGACTGGTATTTCACAACTTTAGAAAGTAGAAAAGCCAGAGCTTCTTTCTCAGGGTTATGTTAGTAAAGTTTCGGGCTGCTGTTTAAATCCATTCCCATATCTGTCTTCATGAACCTATGTAATCAGTCACTTCACAGCATGCAGGCTGAAGTAGTGTTAGTCAATGCGCTGCTGGTTGCTATGGCATGATTAAACATATTATTCAGGATGAAGTATGAATTGTTATAGCAGCAGGCAGTTAGCATCCACCTGCATCTCTGGAGTCTCTTTAGAAAATAGATTCTAAGTATGCTTCCACGTTAACCCTCATCTATTTTAAACAGAAAAAGAGAGAGAGAGAGATGATAGAGAGATAGAGACAGAGAGAGATAGAGAGACAGACCATGAACTAGAAAAAGCAGATGAGGGAGAGCCACAAATTCTAGGCAAATATTTTCACAGGCTCAAGGCATCACACTTTGTGCTGTGAGTGAAACAGGCGAGACTGGAGACCCTCTTAATGGTGGGAAGATCCACCCTTCTTCATCCAGTTTATGTTTTTAAACACTAGTTTAGTGGCAAGCTCCGGTGTCTGCTTTCTGTTTTTTTCAAATGGATAGCATAGACTAAAGTTGAAATTATTCTTATTTTGTATACAAGGAGGAAATATACTTTGAACTCTTTCTCTCGGAGAGTCAGATAAAACTACCTAGCTATGACCAAGATTCACATTTGCCCTGTTGCCTGAAAAATTGTCTTATATTCCCAGGAATTACAAAGAGAACAGTAACTTCATTAGTACTAAAAATTGGATATCCATGTAAATAAACATTGTATTAAAGGAAATTAATTTTAGTAAGTCTTACTAACTTGATTTGCACTCAGGAGAAATAGGAAGTGTCAAACACTGTTTTCCTTCCAGTCTTTCAGCTGTGTTTTTGTTCATGTTGTTAAAATCAATCAGCTGTTGATGAATGCCACTGCATTTTAACACATCATAAAAAAGTGTAAACACAGTATCTAACACACATTCTATTCCATCTCTTTAGAATCTAAAAAAAATAATGCAATATAGATATATACTTTTTCAACATATCATGTATCACAAAATTCTCTCATATTTGCTCTTGGCAATATATGCTGAACTTGTTTATCAAGCCCTGAGTGATTTACATATAAAATACAATTTTGGATTGTCAAGGGACATTGATGTTCCCTGGCATGATGGGGTTTAAATGGTGAGTTAATGCTGCCCTCTGCAGTTACTCTGGATTCAAAATATCCTACTTCTCTTGCAGCCTTGGTAGCAATGCTGTGGCTACTGTGATGGTCTAAGGACACAGGAAAGGCATTTTTTAAATTAATTTCTTTTAGTTCAGAAAAAAAACCAAAACAAAACAAAACAAACACCCACAGATGAAGTCCGTGGAGGACAGGAGGCACAAGCTGTTCCTCTGGTCTAAAACAGAAGCAGAAAACATCTTTTTCAGGCTGGGAGAAAAGCTGATATACTGAAAGCTCTTTTTCCTTCAACCTTAACTAAACTTAATTAAAGATTTCACCACTCCTTACAAGCCTTTCTTACCTGAGTAACTGAAAGCGAGCAGATATATATCATGCTTTGGGTAAATGTGCAAAGACATCAGGCTCTGCCGTGTGGGTTTCTGAGAGAGCCTCTGAGACCATCTCAAACAGCTCATCTAAAATCTGTCGTCTTAATGTGAAAAGTGGAAGGAGTGGAAAATGTAGTATATCCCCATGGTCATTTACCCTTACTGCACAGAAATATGTCTTATTTATAGTTAGGCACAGGAGAAATTATGATTTTCTGTCAGAATCACTACAGATCTCAGGCTCCATCTTCTGAGTTTATCTTTTTTCTCTTATGTGTTGGCTTCCCCTGACTGGAGGGCTGTAGACTTCACAGCATGAGAAAACCAGTCCTAGAACAGAATCACAGAACCACAGAGTCACAGAATCACAGAATGGTTGAGGTTGGAAGGGGACCTCTGGAGATCATCTAGTCCAACCCACCTGCTAAAGCAGGCTCACCAGAGCAGATCACACAGGAAAGTTTCCAGGAGGGTTTTGAATGTCTCCAGAGAAGGAGACTCCACAACCTCTCTGGGCAGCCTGTTCCAGTGCTCTGGCACCCTCAGAGTAACGAAGTTTCTCCTCATACTCAGAAGTTGACACCCTGCTCATCTCTAGAAGAAAACACGCTTATTATCCAGGCACAGTTGTGTGCTTCGACCATTTTGTAGAGGAGCCCTCATCCCTTGTTTTCTTAAATATCCATAACACTTAATTTTAAGATCTGACCCAGACCACTTCAAGATCATGTTCCCTGTTGAGTCCAAAGATCTGGTTATTAGCTTGTAAAACACGTGTGATAAATCAGGGCAGTCAGTTGTTTCCACTTGTCGGGTAGGAAGCATTGCAAGGATAAAGAGTGACTCAGAAATGGAAGACTGAATTCTCTCCTCCAAGAAAAATCATAAAAATGAGTGAGAAAAAAAGAAGTTTGAAGATTATTTTATAAGGAAGATGTATGTTTTATAAAGTGGAGGAAGAAAGAGAAAAAGCCAGGCATGTTGATGTTAAGGTGCTTGCAAAAGGAGCTATAGCTCCAGTTGTGTCACTCGGCAACTTAGAGCTGAGGACTTGTACAAAATCAGGTTTATAGCCATACATCTATTTATGGAAATTAAATATTACACAATATTTGAAGCAGAAGCTGTGTTTTTAGCTAGAACACGTTGCTTTTATTTATGTGCCCACTTTCTGAGTCTCCTTTATTTTCCATGTCCTTTTTCCCATGCTTCACAAATGGAGCCAAAATCCATCTCCTCTTTGCTATTTACTACAACCGTTTTCTTTCTGTTCAGTTTTTCCTAACTCATTAACATGACAGAGCACAAATAATCCAAGCGTGCATTTCATTATATTTGTTTCCAAATTTCAGGTTTATATTTTGTTATTCATCATGCATTAGCAACCTGTTAACAATTTTCATTCTGCAATGAAAACACTGCTGGAGCCATATAGGAGGATATTACAAGAAAATATCAAAAATGGTAAATTTAGGCATTCTCCAACATAGCATGCTGTTAAGCCAAATTCTACTCTGATTAACACTGATAAATCCCTAATAATTCTACTGAAATGACGCTTTCTACACCCTCTTGCCCTGTTTAATGAAGTCAGAATTGAGTTTGTTTGTTTTAAAACGCAGTGAGAACTTTGCCATTGTCTCAAATAAGGGCAGGATTTTACCTAATTTCAGTTTTATTTCCATCATAATAGGTAGATTCCATTCCTGATATCAAATTGACTTGATTTATTCCTTAATGAATCCAGACTTTCATTTTATATTAACTAATTATTAATATTCACCTTTCTTCAGAACAAATGCAAACTACTTATGATGAAACACCTAAAGAAAAGATTTCATGAACTCCATAATAAATCACAGAATATTTGAGACAAGAGCAATCTAGACTATATTACATCATTCTGATACACTGCATCAGTAATACCATGCATCTTTCCATTAAGGGATTTTCATCCTTCCTTGTTAAGATCTGGCTTTATTGATACAGCCAGTTGAAGCTCTTTCTGTCTGATGCCGTATTCAACCTAACATAATGCCTGAAGTCTACTACATTAAGGTAAATATTTCTACCTGAGTTAAACAGAAGCATTAATGCTTCCGAAGTCCGTATTAGAGAAATTTTAAAAAGATAGCCATATGATCTATTGACTTTTGAATTATTTGCCATGTACAATACAAAAAATACTGTGTAAGCTTAATCTAAATGGTATATATTCTCTCTTCTAACAAGACTAAAAATGAATACTTCTGTTGTGCATTACCTTATTAACATGCACAGAACACTAAATCATACCTTGCCTCTTCCAAAACCAGACTCTGTGATTTCTGTTCAGTTTATGGCTTAGGATAGCTCTAGATAACACTGCTGTGATTTTTATTATTATTATTATTATTATTTACTTTATTTTATTTCTAAACTGTTAGAAGGAAGTCCTGGCACACCTGTAGTACACCCTATTCTTGAAGAAAAGACTAAGGCCATCATTCCCTTTACATAATGCTGAATGCAGACCCATGCAGGAACATTTAAGAACATGCCTGTTCTGTGTAGGGCCTCTTGAAATTACATGCTTTTCCTAGATAGTACAGGTTGGGCAAAATAGTGAATGAAAGTGTTTGTCATTTTTTTGAGATCATTAGTTATGAGATAGTGAATCCAAATTTGCTACCTTTCATACTGATTTTTCTAATGTGTTTGGTTCTAGTACCTTAGTAAGTTAGCTAGAACTTACCTTAATAGCTTGTAAACATTTTTAACATAGCCACATTCACATCTATAATGCTATACCAGATAATAGGGTTAATAGTTAATATTTGGTATCCAAATAATGTATTAACCTGTTTTGCAAATGTATATCATAGGGACAGATCTACCTATCATGAAATAGATTTAAATTTACTGATGTATAATACACCATGTCACTGCCTCTTTTTTTTTTTTTTAACAGAAGAATATTTATTCTGTTAACAGTGTAAATTATGAAAAATGAACTTAAGTGTGTAAACAAAAAGCTGTTCTCCTTACCTGAATGTTCGGTGACTCCCAGACTCTTGGAAGGAAACATCCTTCTTAATAAAATGCAGAATAATTGAGAGAGATGTTATTAGACATAAGACTATAGTTATGGTGATATGGCTATTATCCAATTTTTTTGAGTGATTGTCACTTAGAAAATCATACAAAAAAAGAGGCCAGAGAGTAGTGCATACTTATAAATCCTTGAAGTAGAAAAATTACACAGATGCTTTTGAACATAATGAAAGCTGATAGAGCTCTGAATTCAAGTAATGATACATGAATTAGCCTAGACTAGGCTGAAACCTCATATTTGAGAAAAAGTGAAACTAAAAAAAATAACTTCCAAACTTAAAGCATAAAACATTGCTAAGATGTCTCTTGTCTCTGCTTGGCCTCTTAAATGTCAAAAAAACCCTTTTTCTCTGTCAAGGAAGCTCTACCCACAAGCAGAAATACCTATGCAGTGGATATCTGATTAGTGTCATGCCCCTACAAACCCAATGATTCATATCCTACTTCATCACTTTTAAATGAGAATTTCATCTTCTGTTTATATCCTGAATAAAAATAAATCTAATTTCTCTTCTTTTGCACAAACCACCCCCTAACACCTACAATCTTTTCCAGATATTAAAATCTACAGAGCTGTAATGTCAAACTTTGAAGAAGCCTGAGGACGCAGGAACTTTTTGTAAGCAACAGTGAATAAACGCTTATTGAAGACAGAGCTTAAGACTGGCCCCCTGCTTTTGAGGAGAGGTTTGTCAAGTCCTTCAGGACTGAAGAAGCCTTGTCTTGAGCCTGGGCTCTTTCCAGAGTCCCAGTCATCACCTGGCTGTTGTGGGTACATGCTACCAAGCTTCAGACTCCCTGGAGAGCTGCTGGACAAGTGTGGCATCAGCCCTGTGGACATTTGCCACAGAAAGATTTGGGGTGGGCAGGTGTGGGGTGGGCAGAAGGGCTGGTCCCCCACTTTAGTTGGGGTTTGCTCTGTTTGGGATGCATTTGATGTGACCCATGTAGAGGAAGGATGAGATCTGAAGCACACACCCAGCTCAGCCTCAGCTCATGCAGGAGCTGATGTGCAGAGATGCTGACAGTCCCTGGCACCAGGGCACAGCTGAGACATCCAAGGGATCCCTCCAGACTGGGGGAAGTTAGAAAACTCCAGCCTCATAAACTTTAACTGAGCAGCATCCAGCTTTATAACCACAGCCTCTTCCCCTTGCCAAACTCTACCATTTAGTGTATTAGATACAAATTGCTGAGTGTGCACAAAATTACTCAAATTACTCTAACTTATCATTACTCTAACTTATCATAAGCTTTCATCACTTTTTCATATCTTTGACTTATTTTCCTGTAGTTATTCTTCAGAACTAAAAATGCAAGCATCTCTTGGATTATAGTGTAATAGAGTTGTGCTTTTTGTATTTTGCTCTTTTAACTTTCAAAAGTAATTATGATAACGGACTATGATATTACCTTAAATATTTTTTTATTTTTACCATTTGATAATAATCTCCAGGTATCATTTTTCATTTACCTGAGATAAAGCTAGTCATCATGGGCATTTGAGCCACTTTCTAGACAGTAATATTTGCTACTTACAATCTATTATCATTGTGTCATTCTGTATCATTCATGGTGATGTCAGAAGGTATTAAGCAGCTTAAATCTGACAGGATGTCAGAAATGAGCCAGTAAATGTGCACTGAACACTGTGCAAACATCATCCTTATGTTTGGTCTACCTGTATATATATATATATCTCTAGGAGACACTTGTTTCTCTGGTTTTTTATGAGGAATAATGTGATTTTAAGCAAGAAAGTCATTGATACTGGTATAAAAATTCAGACTAGCGGTCCAGAAAAGAACTGCATGGTTTTAAAGCACTTCAAATTACACCTCAGTGGTGACACGAAACTTACAGTTGCCTCTCTGCCAATCCACCATGCTGTCATGGTACCCAGCCCCATGGGAGGCAGGGTGGTGGTGGAGCAGTCACGAGAGGAAAGGTGCCAAGAGTTTTAAGGCTGAGGCCTTCATCTGTGGGTACAGGAACTCTTCCTTCAGAAACATGTCCCATATCTGGACTCCTCCTTTCAGGTATGGGGCAGAGGATTATTTAAATTCTGCCTGATGATTATTTAATTTCTATTTGCTCTGCAAAATTACCATTTCATTAAGTATTTCTGTGTTGTTGCACTCCCCGTGTATCTGCTCTCTTGTGTTTCAGCAAGTGTTGCATGTGTATTTGGAAACAGTAATTGATTGTGAATTTCCATTTGGTGAAGGAACTGCAATAACTGAATATATAAAAAAAAATATATTCTGAAATACAGAACTCATCAGAAATCCTGACAGCAGTAATCTGGTCTGGCATGCAGTTACGGCAATCATCTTCGATTTCTCTCAAATGAAAAGTGGATGTGCCCAGGGCAGGGGATGCAAGGAGGGTTTAACCAGCACAAGGTGCTGTTGTTCTGAAGTTGGCTGTCCTATTAGAGAGGGATAATACGGCTCCAAATGGTACGGCACATAACGAAGCACCCAGGAGACATACCCATTAAGAGATTTGGCTTTAATTCTTGATGGAAAAAGTCTACGTGTCACAATGCAGAACCAGTCAGAGATGGTACAGCTATTACAGACTGTCTAGCATAAAGCTCTGACATATTCTGACTCTCTGACTTAATTCCAAATCTGGGACTTGTGTTTAAGAATGGTATAAAGGTAGTCAAGATGTGGATTGGGTTTTCACTCTGACTTCAGAGCTGAGAACTGCTGCTGCATCTAATTGATCCTACATATTACAAAGCTGCATGTGATGTGTGGTCTAACCATCGAGTATTTATGATAAACTCTGAATTTATTTTTATTACAATCTTTTTTTAGACATATACTTTTGTTGAAGCAACACTTAGAAACTTTGTCAATGTAATGTTTTATCTATAGCAAAGGATTTGTAGTGGTTGTGCCTAAGGTTAGTCAGTAACAAGTGAGCAAGACTTGAAATATTAGGCTTCAAAGTCCATGAGCACTTAAAGTAGGATTTAGCAGGAATATTGCTGGATTTGTACCTAGCATACCAACAGCTGCTTAGATGTCATGACAATTATACAAACTTCATGGCTTTCTCTTTTTAACTTACTTGAAATAAAACCTATTTATTTATGAGTAAAATCTATTTTAAATAAAGTTAGGGCTCTGTATATATGTGCATTTAAAAATCTGCATCTGTCATGCAACTGGATGACCTTGTAGTCACTGTTTCTAGAATAGACACTGTCAGGAGACAAGAAGATAGCCCGACGGGCACATACCTTAAGGACCTGCACCCTAAAGGTCTCTCAGAAGCTAGTGATTATTTTTACTTGCTGGAAGTTAGATTAATGTCAGGATTCTTAATAAAGTATTATCAACCTGTTGCTGTTGTAACATGTAAAAGAATGATGTAGAAACACAGAATCATCACTGACAATGCTAATTCCTCATACTTTAGGCTTGTAATTTGAGGGTTGTACAGATGGTGACATCAATAACATTTTTTCCATATAACAACAGTTTTCAAATTTACATTTTGTTAATCTTTTAACCATGTGTAGTTCTTCATAATTGTGTTGGTTGGAATTAATTTTATTTCAGCTACAGTTAGTCAGGGTTGTTTTCCATTCCAGATCTTTTATTTCTAGGTTGATATTGCTTACTGACTGAGTAAAAGTGACCTCTGTTTTGTCAGCCAAGTTGTCAGTGAAAATACTGAAGAATATCAGACCCAAGACTGTAATCTGGAATCCCCTCTTTTACACATCCTTGTGTTCTATTGGAGTGTACCTATAGCCCTTAATGCACTCATCGTGTTCCACAGTATTTACATCTTACTAGGGAGAAGTAAGTCATAAAGGCACCTATGTTCATATTGGTACATGCATTTAAATGACAAAACTGCTCACTTGTTGGGCTTTTTCAAAACCTGTTTTCCAGGAGCTTGCTGCATTTTGTACAAGTGTAAAGCAGTCTCTCTAAAGACTTCACTTGAATCACTTCAGAGGAGAATATTAGCATTGCATTCTTGAAACACTCAAATACAGGGAAATATCTGAAAGATTTGTTTCCATGGCTGTAAATGTAGGTAAAATGAGAGACTTTGGTGCTCAGTAGAAAACAATTGGGATCAAAGAATGAAAACAACAATAACAAAACTGAGTATATCTGAGGATTCTGTTTACAAGTCCAAGATTCTCATTTGTGTAACTTGCAAACGAGAAAATAGTCAGAAGGAGCAGAGTTGATGATAAGAAAAAAGGACTGCTGATAGCCTTGACAGATAGCAGGCTCCTAGAGTATCCAGCTTCTATAATTTTTCTGTGTTTTGATCAACACCGCTCAGTAAATGATCCAACCTGAAATTGAAGCATCATTCCCATAATTTGCACAAGTGCACATTGAAATAGAAGCTTGTAAGCAAGTCTCATCGAATCAAAGGCGTGATGTCAAATATAAAATGCTTTTTGTCCGTTTCAGGTCTTCTCTTGGTTCAACATGTTCTTGCTTCACCCTCTCTGTTATTTGTCACCATAAAATAGTTAATTCCCATCAGTGGTGACAGCTTCATCAGCTACTTATCTTCCTATAAAAATTTACAAAAAACGTACATCTACCTTCTAATAAGCTCCTTGACTTGAAAATTCACAGCCTCTGTAGTTAATGTAGACAAAGTGGGATAAACGAAGGTGAAGTGATTTATGAAGAGCCATGCAGTGAGGTCAGGATTAGGGGGAGGTAACGATTCAGGTTTGAGGTCACCTGCCCTGACATGTTTGCATTGCTTCCACAACTACATGGTACTGCAGCAGGCTTGGACAACACTTCATGATGTATTCTTTAGAGGATATTTTGTTTCCTAGTCTGACAAATTACAGGTATCCGTTAACTATTAATACTTATGTTTTTGTTTCAAGCATGTATGATACAGCTAGTATAACCTCATGAGTTTCTGTAAACATCACTCTGCTTTGATGTCAAATCTCCACAGAAAAACAATATTGCAAGGTTTATTGTACCAGATCCAGTACTACGCTGTGCTTTTCTTGAACCACAGATGTAATGCTAAGAAAATTGAAAGCCACAAGTGGCATTAAGCTTGGAGGGGGGGAAGAAAGAACAAAAAAAATCTGCTACTTAATAACTTATCTTGTCTGAAGCCCCAGATAATGGCTTCTTTTTCCTCACCTCTAAACCTGTTTTGCTTCTTTAATTAGGTAAGCAGATGCGGAGGACAAATTCTTTACTCGGGAGAGACCATAGACGATGTGAGTCAGCCTTACTTCATTTTCTTGAGCAGCATGAAAGCGAAGATAAAAATGAAGTAGCTCAAAAGAAATATTTATCCACAGCAACTTAGCATGCACTGTGAAAATTGCTTTCAGAAAAGGAAAATGGAAACTGTTTTGAAGGACATATGTCAGAGAGTTTCAGACCCACTTGCATGTACTTTCCTTAATAGGAAATGGCATGGAGTGTGCAAATGGCTGGTTTGGAGAAGTCGTTAGGCAGAAACCTTCAATCCCTTCAGGTGTGTGACTGATCTAACTCATTTTGATTTCTACACCTGACATGGCTTCCCACATAATTTTTGTTTCATTGCTATAAATATATATTTTGACAATCAGGATAAAAGAATTGAAACAACAATAACAAAACTGGGTATATCTGAGGATTCTGGTTACAAGTCCAAGGTTGTCATTTGTGTAACTTGTGAACTAGAAGACAGTCAGAAGGAACAGAGCTGATGATAAGAAAAAAGAATTCATCCTGATTTCTACACCTGACATGGCTTCCCACATAAATTTTGTTTCCTTGCTATAAATATGTATTTTGTCTAGGAGTGTGAGGGGAAGGATGAGAAAGGAGCATTCCTTTCACAGGTTCTTTTTTAAGAAAAACAAAATATTATAATCGTTAACTCCAATATGTTTGAAATGTAAAAAAGCTACATGTGCTTATAACCACAAAATAAGTGTAAATTCAACTCTTAGAACCTGATTATCTCAGTTCACTGCTTTATGAAGGTTACTCTGTGATGTCAAACATCCAAGGCAAGATGGGAAACTGTGATTATTTAAATTGGGCTTTTTCGCCTCTAAATTAACTACAGATTCCTAAAAGTGAAAGAGGAAAAGAGTTTTCCTGTCTGTAACATTATTGTGAATGAGTCTTAAGAGTAATATATTTTGTCACTTAGCACCGATGTCAGCTCGTTTCAGTGAAAGAATAGAGTGCTAGGAAGGAAATAACGTCATTATTTAGATCCTAGAATTGATGTAGGAATACTAAATTAGGAGTTGCCATTCCAGTCTCTAACATTAAATTCATGACAACCCTGGGCTCCACCAGTTTCTGTTGTCAGTCTGGCCTCTCAGCTAGGTATTTCAGGACATCAGATTGTCATGAGACTGCGCTTTTCTTCTATAGCATTCGATGCATCCCATTTAGCACTGACAAAATATAAGTAGTACTAAGACCATCAAAATTACTTATAGGTTATACACAGCACAACCATATTATTCCTGCTGTCATAATCTGAAAATTGTAATAGTTTTAATATATGTTGAGTGTTGATCTAAACTATTCCTCCTAAAAACAAAAACAGACAAAAAAAACACTGTACACACAAACCCCTTTTGTTTAAACAAAGTATGTGTCTTTTCACTGCAAATATGAGAAAATGGTTTCTTTATTAGGAAAATGTTTTCTTTATTTCTATTTTTTCATCATTCCCTTAGGATTCTGTTGAACCTTAATGGAACAGCTGGAGAAACAGAATGTAAATTACTTAAGATGAGCAAATAGCACTGAGGCACCCGCATGTACAAGCAAGAAGATTAGTTTGCCCGTGGGAGTTTCACAAAGCCTGTATCAGCCCTCCCCCAGCTTCAAGAGCCAAGGCAGTACAAGTGCAACCATTTAACCAAACCGCCACATTTACAAAGCACAATGTTGGATTGTTGTAGGCACGCTTGAGGAATTTCATTTGATGTGTACTAAAGCATTTAATAATAGCCATCACCATAAATATCTATAATTTCCTCCCAAGTGTGTATCGCAAACACTTTGCTTTTATTTATGACTGTGCCATTGCATTACTCTTCAGACAACAACTCCACATATTAGGCATGTTGTGCCCTCCAGCTTTGCTGTTGCTAACATCTTCTTGCTTTCATGATGTGTCTTTCTTTCCCTCCATCCTTGTACTGTGCTCATGTTACTGTGTGGGTCTTGACCTTCAAATCCTAAACTCCTACTCTGAAGGAGTTCCTGTATTTCCATACTGACCAGACTGGTGTATTCTTGACTGTAGCTGAATTTTCAAAAAAAAGAATAAGATCTAGATGTTTAACAGCGAATACTGGAGATTCTGCGTATTACAGGGTGGTTAAAAGCAGCTGAGAATTCTTTCTTTACCATAAAACTGGATTCAAGACAGCTGTTAGCTACTAATTCCTTCGGGGTTTCAAAGTGACCTCTGCTGCACTTCCACAGAGTCCATTTATTTCAGATTAAAATAAAATTGCATAGGACCCATATCAAGTGTACCTCCTTACTGGATTTGCTCCAGTATATTCTTGATCTGGGGAGCCCAAACTGAAGACTGTAATTTAAAGTCTGCCTCAAATGCTTAATAGAAAGGAAGAATCACTGCTCCCCTTGGGAAGTGATAGAAAAGGCTACAACAAGATAGCGAGCTCTTGCTGACACAGCTGAGGATGCAGCTGGCTTTAAACTGCTGCAAGGGCACGTGGGGCTCCTGTTCCACTTGCTGTCTATCAGCCAGGACCTCTTCTGTGAAACTGCTTTCCAGCCAGCTGTCCACAGCCTGTGCTTTTCCATGGGATTAGTCTACCCCAGATACAAGACCTTGCGCTAGTTTTGGAGGTTTCTCATGAGATTTGTTGTTTCATAGATCAGCCTTGCTTGTCCTGACTGTCAACCTGCAGTTCAATATCTGTGAATATGCTGATGTTGCGCTACATCCCATTGTCCAGGTTCATAATAGAGATGTTTAAAGTACTGGTGCTGTTGTTAACCCCTGAGGGATGCCACTAGGGACTGGCTGCAGGTGGGATTTCATACCACTGTCTGCAGCTCTTGGAGCCTGGCAGACCAGACAGTTTTACATCCACCCATCATAACTATATTTCAGTAATTTGGTTGTAAGGCTACTCTGTGAAATTCTAAAAAGCCTTGGTATAGTCAAGGTGAGAAAACAGCCACTTCTGTCCTCTAGTCAACAGAACCAGTCACATCTTCACAGAAGGTCATCAGGTTGCTTAGATCCAACTTGCCATTAGCGAATGCAAGTTTGATGTTCTGAATCACGTTCTTTTTCTTCCTGTGTTTGAACATGGCTCCAAGAGGGTTTTCTCTGCAACCTTCCTGAGGACCAAAACTCATCTGTACCTCCCTGCATCATCATAAAAGGATAGTTTCATTTTCAGTTCATAAGAAACTAAAGGAAACTACAGATATTGATATTTTTCACCTATTACACTAGCAGCAAACACATGAGAAGCCATATGACTTTACAACTTGCTTCACACAGGCTGCACTGAGGCACAGTACAGTGGATAATGTCTGGACATATTCACCACTGGGAATAAGCTTCAGAGCCATAGGGGCACATTCAGTTGTATTGCAGGTGATTTTGAGTCCCAGTTAAAGCAATCACTGCCATCTTCTGACTCTGAATCATTTCAGTTTGGACTTATTTTTAAAATGGCGACTAATGAAGTTTATTATAGATTCTCATAGTCACAGGGCACAAACTCGTCTTCCACCAAACCATCCTCACCTGTTGGTAACAGTTTAGGGACCCGAAGTTTTTAGTCTTTTGAAACTGGGCTCTCAAAGGGCTCTTCATGATTTTGCACAAGTCTCTAATGCCTTGTATCCTCCTCATTGTAGTTCAGTACTGTTGTAGATATTCAAGAGGACTTGGAGATGGAAACTGGGCCTTTGAGTTGTTTTTCCAAAGATAATGTATTCAGCCCCAGGCAGCTGAAGCACAGGAGAAGGATTTAGAAGTATTCTGAACACATTTTTCATTTTCGCTTAGAAACAAGGTCAAGAGAGATTTTATTTTTTCTTAAATTTTTGGACTATTTGTTTAAAATTGGACTACTCATCCTTGAAGTAGTCTCAAATCATCACGGCAGGAACTCAACTGAATTTGAAAACAGACAAAGAGGAGGAGAAGCAGTCAAGGAAGAATGTGCTAGGATTTCACCACAGTAATTTCACAAATGCTGTTTTACAATTCACCTATTGTCCTCAAAATAGCTCTAGGGTACTCTACAGTTCATAAAACAAGCAGAGGAAAAAGGTATTAAGGAATTGCAGGCTCATAGATTAGAAAAACAGAAACTATAGACTCTGAAAGACACTTGGGGAGAAATTAACCTTCAGAAATACTCAAGATGATAATGAAGTAATGTATTACTTTTAATCAAGTGAGGCAAAAGTCTCCATTGAACTCAGATCTTTCTTATGTAAAGTACTGAGAAGACACACACAAAGCAACAGAGCACAGCCTCAGGGAAACACACACAGAGGTGTTGCTGAGGTTTTGACACACCAGATACAATATTTTGGATTTAGTAATACATGTGCAACAGAGAAACTTCTTCAGTAAGCAGGAGGCCATAAGTGCAGCAGGCTGTGCCTGTTGGAAAGAATCCATCTATGTTCTTGTGCTCTTTCTTATGGGATTTGCAGTCATGCTAACCATCAGACCACATTAGTGATCTTCAAAATGTGATACTGCTGCCTACATAGAGACACAGATACCATCTTTGCAGTTGTCATCTGGTGTCAAGTCCTGAAGCTTCTTATCTTCAATTTCCTCTGCAACCACAGTGCAACAGACTTTTCTCAAAAAGAGAAGCTAAGGCTTTTACTGCGCTACAGTTCCACTTTCTGGGGTCTAAGAAAACACCAAATAAAAGATTTCTAATGAAATGAAGGATTAGCAACACAAACATGAAAACAGAAATGTAGTTCCGGAGCGTTATGCTTTGCTAACGAACCATCCTCTGCTACCATTTGTAGATCCGGAGCGTTATGCTTTGCTAACGAACCATCCTCTGCTACCATTTGTAGTTCCGGAGCGTTATGCTTTGCTAACGAACCATCCTCTGCTACCATTTGTAGTGGTAGCAAATTCGACGAATCCAGACGCCGGCATAAGCTCTTTGATCGAACGGGCGGGCCGGGCGAGAGTAAGGAGTCTAATTCAATGTGAATTTACCATCCGTACTCTTTAATGAACTCTTAAACAACACTGAATATCAATGTCCCCGAGACCACGTTTTTCCAAGCCTTATATACTCTATACCAAAAGGCCATGCGGCAAGTGCAGGCTACAATTGGTTACACTCACAGTCACTCATCCCCCCCCCACTATGGTGATTGGCTGCAGGGCACTGTTCACAGACTGTTCATGCGCAGCGGCAACGCCCCTCCTGCAGCCTGGGTCGAGGGCAGAGCGGCTTCTGTTTACTTCCTTTTGTCTCTGGTGTCTCAGGGAAATCCTTCCGTGTAGCACAGCCGCATCAAGCCCTGGCTTGTTCACAGCACACAGCCAGTAACTCTCCACACAGAAAAGCTTTCATCTGTACCTCAAATTTATGTAAGAGTAGACACAGATAATCAAATTGGTTGAGTTTTCTAATTGCTCCAGGCTGCAATTAAACTAGCTTTAACTCTCGTCTTAAAAATGCCTTAGCTCAACCTTGAACTGACAGTACACATTTCTGCTCTCCAATCTGAGACAGATTTTAATACCTCCCCAAAGTCAAGCAGTAAATACATAGTATTGCATGTATTTTTAGATGGCCTTTAACAAGGCATTTTAAAACAAATGTGTTTGTTTTCATTTTAGTTTCATTTTTAATTAAAGCAAACAAACAAACAACTGTGAACTGGTGCTAAAAAAGAGTCTGGTATGATCTGTATGTTAGAACCAAAGTAATGCTAATGAATATTTACTCCGTAAGTAGAGAAAGTTAGCTGTAAAAAACAAACAAACCAACAAACAAACACCAACAAACAAACAAACACCAACAAAAAACAACAATCAAAATCAACAACAACATCAACCAAAACCAACAACAACAAAAAACACAGCCGGGCTGGAGAAGAAACAGGGGCTATACATCCAAGAAATACTGTGAGACTACTGCCATCTTCTGGGACACAAAACAAAAGCATGTCAATGCTAAATGAAACACTTAGCTTGTAAAAAGAGGCTTTAGGGTTTGAGATACAGAATCAGCAGAAATTCTTGAGGACTGACTGATTTGCCCATGATTTCTTGTACGTATCATATTCCGGTTCTTCATCATTTACATACTCAATTCCTGAAAACTAGGTTAACATCATTTTATAAGCACAGCAAAATTATACTCCTTCAGGTTATGTTGTGAGAAGACAGTTGGAAGCACTTGTTGCATTTTACTTCTGAGAAGTTTTTCAGAGTGTTTGCATGAACTTATCACAATCATACTGATTGGAGTGTCCTGTCATGCTTCATGACTAGGGCTTACTGAAGTACTATTATGCGTTACACAAACATATAATTCAGTAAATACGTGTGTGTGTGATGCATTTTGTGGCAACTTTATTGCATATTTCAGGCTTTTCTGGTTTTGGACTCCAAACACAAGCAGTGAGAGAGCTGTTTTTTGGGGTTTTTCTAACTTACAGTGTGTTCCATGTGCTTATTTATCGTGTAGGTTGACTGTGAACAGAAAAGGCTTCTCAGGGACAGGTTAGACTTTAGGTCCACAGGAAATAAACACTTAGTAGTAAATAAAAAATGAATAAACAAATCGGTAAATAAATAAATGGGACTATTTCTTCTCCCTGAGTGGTACATGACTTCTTTCCAAAACAGCAACTCCCACCCAACCTTCAGGTCTTGAACAGCCACCTGCTAGACTAGGCTCTTCAGTGTGTACACCCAATATTGAAGGAATATAACACTTCTGCCTACTCTCTTAAATACTAGCCTGTGACATAACTCAATTTGGGATGTTTTGGGGTTTTTTACCAGTTTCTCCCCATTCTCTCCCCACTTCAGACTGGATGTTTTCCAGGCTGACATTACAATGGACTCCTGGGCCTTCTTTTTATGTAGGGCAATGCAAGCAAAAAGAGACAAAATGTTTTCTGGTCAAAACTCTGCCCACTGGGCTGTGTGACAGGAGGAAAACTGCAGCTGTCTCCCCATAGCCCAGCAAGATACATGGGATCTTGGGTGGCCTTTGGGACAGGGCTACCAAATGCATGTCATGCGAGTTGTATAATGTTCGGCACCCTGCCTTGAGTTTATCTTTACTGCTAATACCAGCCATCAATCTTGTTCCTCCTGAAGCTGACTGCTCCTGTAGGAAACTGCTTTACTTCTGCCCACTCATTATATCTCACTCATAAAAGAAAATTTTATACTCCTGGTATATCTAAGAGTATCAGCCTGTTGGGTCTGCAGAAATAACCCCATATCCTGAAGAAGTCTCCCATGCTCAAGTGAGACAAGAAAGGAATGATGCTACAGAGTCTTCAGGTAATCTGGAGGTGAGTTTATAATAATTGGGAAGTGAAATACATCACTCTAATAGCCATTAAAAAAAAAAGTCTGCGCCAAGATCTGTGCAACATTTCACTGTAATTAAGATCCCATTCTGATAAAAATCCCAGTATGTTTCTTTAATTTGTCATGCCAGCTAAAATATGATAGAAGCCAGTAGTTCTGAGAAAGATAGTTTATTATTTACATAATGTATTTTCTATAATATGAAACTCATTTTTGTGATATCCCAGGGTTACATCATACTTGATGAGAAGACTTTAAATGTTTGTTACTATGACAATCCACAGAAAACAAAATCTGTGTTCCATGCTTGTCCTTTTGGCACTTGATTAGGATAAATTTTGTTTGATATTTATAATACTGCATTTATACTACTTGCTCCATTTTTAACTTTGTTGGACTGGGATAGTGTAACATGAGAACCTTGACAAAAAGTGAAAAAACTTTCCACCACTTTTTATGCTAAGTACTGATTTTGCAGAGCATGGTTTCTGTAAAACTATGGAGACAATCTGTCATCTGTCAGTAAGTGTTATCCAAGTTATGTTGTGTCCCTAGGAAACATGACATACAATTTAAATACGTGTGGCAGTGTAAATTATTTATTGACTTGTTACCTTTGAATCTTATGATTCTACATACTAGTATTAGTATTTTGTACAACTACTACTATTTTAGCACCATTGCTATTTACAGGGAGAAGGCGTGTTTATTGCTTCAGGCTATGCCAGCATCTTTTTGTGTTTTTGTGAAGCAAAGTTTGCTTCTGAGTGGAAGACATTCAGTCTTTAAGATCATTTTGATACAACCTTTGTGCTGTTCGTAGGAGGATAGTGCGTAGCACAAGTATGCATAAAAATAGGCCTGCTCCTAGAAAGCCTTCTATGTTCTGAAAATGCTGAGATGCACATTTAGTGCAGTAGTAGAGAAATGTGTGTGACCTTCCTTTAGTTCAGTTTTGTGTAACTGGAAAAGGATACTGGAACTGGCAAGCCAGTTCATTAAGAGTTACCGAATAGCCAGGAGTAGCTCAGAAGCAGCAAAATCTAAGATGTGCCACTCTTTGGTGTCTACTGCCCTACAAAAGCAGTTGTAGTTGACAGGGATGGTCCGGCTGATGAAGCTTGAGCTGGTCTTACAGGACATTTCTCGACAGGGACCCTCACTGTCCTTAGAGGATCTCATGCAGCTGAGACATGTCATGCTCGGGGAATGCTGCAAGGTCTTCTCCCACCAAATACTGAGGGCAGCATTCTGTCAACAACTCCTACTCTTACTTTACTTGATTAGAAAAAAAAAAAAAAGTCAAGGAAAACTGGGGGGAATGGATATAATTTTTTTTTTTTTTTGGTGACTAGTGACTTGAATAGTGTTTACTGCAGAACTCCCTTTCTCAGACCTGTACAATTGCATTTGTTTGAGTGAAGTGTCCAATATGGCTAACTACACATGACAAATACTTGACACATACTCTCTGACTTCATGCATATGTGTTTAGATAACTAAGCCTTAAGCTCTGCTCAAAAGAGCATCATGAAATGGTCAAATGTGGGCATGAACATCAGTGAGATCCTGTAAACTCCAGGAAGATTGAATTACTTTTCATTGCAGAACTAAAATTAAATTTCCTATTTATTATCATACACAAATATTCCATTCCTGTTTTACTTTCCAGAACTTCAAATTTGCCAGATTCTCTAGTCTGTCAAATTCAGGACTGCTAGGTAAGCAATGAAAACTAGCTTGTTGTACACACATAGAAGAGAGGAATGCTTCAAGCATGAACAGAGGCAAAAGTACCCCAGCAAATTTTCTGAGGAATCACAGAATCACCCAGAATCACAGAATGGTTGGGGCTGGGAGGGACCTCTGGAGATCATCTAGTCCAACCCAACTGTTAAAGAAGGTTCACCCAGAGCAGATCACACGAGGATGCGTCCAGGCAGGTTTTGAATGTCTCCAGAGAAGGAGACTCCACAACCTCTCTGGGTGGCCTGTTCCAGTGCTCTGGCACCCTTAAAGAAGTTTCTCCTCAAATTAAGATGGGACTTCAAGTGTTTCAGTTTGTGCTCATTGCCACTTATTCTGTCACTGGGCATTACTGAAAAGTAGACTTTTGAGACCCATCCATAAGACATTAATAAGCACTGATAAGATCCCCTCTCAGTCTTCTCCAAAACCAGCTCTCTCAGCCTTTCCTTGTAAGAAGGATGCTCCAGTCCCCTATGGGACACTAGATTTTTTGACGAGGCAGTTAAGTGATATGCGATTACTTCGAATGCAGAAACTCCACTGCACCAGCCGGGAATCGAACCCGGGTCGCAAGAATGGGAATCTTGCATGATACCACTACACCACTGGTGCGCTGAGCAGCCACCTCCCCCAACACTCTTTGGTTCTGTTTAAACCAGAATATGGTTGTGCTGGATTTGTACATGGCTAAAAATTGTGTGTGTGTTAACTAATCCCAGCCATCTCCCTGCTGCCTTGGTTTCCGCTGGAGGAAAGGCTGGATGTGTAGGCGGGGGATGGATGGATGAGGAGAGGAAGGGAGAGGGAGAGGGAGAGGGAGAGGGAGAGGGACAGGGAGAGGGACAGGGACAGGGACAGGGACAGGGACAGGGACAGGGACAGGGACAGGGACAGGGACAGGGAGAGGAAGCTTCTGATTTCTAAGATTCATTTCATGGGGATAAATCAAAATTTGCCTGAGGTGGGTTCCTCCAGTTTTATTATAGTCATAATTCTAGATGAAATGTTAACTATAACTATTTTGCAGTGATCATCAAGAGAAATCTGACCATCTCTTACTGACAGTACATTTATTAATGTATTTCATAAAACAATGACAGACATTGCTCTCCGCAAAATCAAGCTGAGTCACACTGAATTTAATACAATTGCAAAGGCAATTAGAAGTGTAAGTTGTGTTAATATTAACTGATTAAGTGTTCTATACTCTGATTCGGCAAGGTATTTAAACCTAATTCTAACTGAAAGTGGTTGCCTTGCTCTACTGTACACCCACAGATTTAAATTAAATGTGGTTTAAATGTTTTCCTGAAATGAAGCCACTGAACTGTATCTAGGCACTTGAAAATGTAGCCATTTTGTGCAAATAATAGCAAATTGTTCTGAAGATACAGAAGTTGTGTTACATTGTTATATCTGCTGACTTTGAAATATCTTATTCAGAAGAGTTATGCAATATCTGATTCAGAGAAAAAATCCTCCCATGGCAATATGCAGCAGTTCTTATTTGTATATTCATATCACCCTTTATATGTGCATGCACTGCATCTTTCTTCTCATTGATGAAGTTTGACAATTTGTGACAGGATAGAAAGGGAATTCATTATATTTAGTAACAAAAAACCCATTTCTCATTTTTCTAGTGCCAAGCAGCTGCAATGAAATTGCCTAATCCACTACATCACAATTCCTCACCATTGTGGTTTTTCAGATCATCCTCAAGGGTCTTTAATTTCCTTATGTTCGCAGTTTGGCATCCGGTAATTTTCAGAATCAGGAAATATAAGGAAGTTATATATTTCTATTCTGAGAAGGATTTTTATTTATTTGAGAAGAAATAAGTCTGTCTGGTTGCTAATATTAAAAATCAGAAGCTTGACTATAATAATCACAGCAATGTCAATGCCCAATTTGTTTCACAAACTTTGGAATGAAAATTTTCCTCCTGACAAAGAAACTTGCTCTCTTCCTGAAAGAAATTGTCCATGTGCAGGCAAAATTGAACTTTTATCTCAATAATCAATGGAGATAAAGAATAAGTCATGGTAATAAGACTGAAAGGTAGTCAGGATTATTTTTACCTTAAAAAGTTACTCAGTATCCTTGCTATTCCCAACTTCAGTGGGTTTTGTTGGCTAAAATGAAATAAGATTAAGTCATTTTCTCTATATGTAGAATGGTCCTGCGCTTTGTACACAAGTGGTAATAGTTGAGGCAATGTGACAATAGGCAATAGTAGAGAATTCAATTGAATTCCTTAGGTATGACTTCAGATACTTGCTTTGTGCTCTGCAATGAAATGAAAGAAGGGGTTCCTTTTCACCTGCCTTTACTTCCACTGAACATATATTTCCTAATTCTTTGTCTGTGTGTGACTTCAAATAGAGTACAATAAATACTTCTGTTCCTGTTAAATTTTTACCATAAGTGGAAATAGAAGGTTTCTGAATACAAAGACAGGAATTAAAATCAGTAAAAACATTAAGTAAAGAGCACATTGAAAATCAAACTACTTCATTTTGCGTTTTTTCAGGACATAAAAGGGACATAAGGACATAAGAAAGATGTGGACAGACTTTTTAGCAGTGCCTGTTGCAATAAGACAAGGGGTAATGGTTTTAAACTAAAGGAGGTGAGATTCAGCCTAGACATGAGGAAGAAATTTTTACAATGGGGGTGGTGAAACACTGGCCCAGGTTGCCCAGAGAGGTGGTAGATGCCCCATCCCTGGAGACATTCCAGGCCAGGCTGGACGGGGCTCTGAGCAACCTGATCTAGTTGCAGATGTTCCTGCTCATGGCAGGGGGTTGGACCAGATGACCTTTGAAGGTCCGCACCAACTCAAACTGTTCTATGATTCTAATGATTCCATATTTATTCACTTTACTATCCAAACCCTCCAAAGTCTGCCATTTCCCTATATTCTATTTTAAAAACTAATGTGTTTTATCATTGGGATAAATATAGACAATGCAAACTGATTCACAGTTTTGGTTATTAATACTGCTCTGGTGTCATAAAAACACCAATTTTATGCTCTGCCTTGTCCTTTCCTGTGCAGCCCAATCAGATCAGCCCTCCATTACCCTTCAAACAACTGCATAACTTGCCAGAGAGCTGGAAACAGCTAAGCATGTAAATATGCATCAGATCACTAGATGTCCTCCTCCCACTAAATTTCTTCTCATTCTCAGTTGGCAAACTCTTTAATTTCTCTTTAAAATTTAAATTTAAAATTCTCTTTAAAAATGCCTACAACCGTCTACAGCACAAAAAGGTCGCCAGTGCAAATTCATGTAGTCACAAACAATCTGCTCCTGGAAAGCTGTCTTGAGGTAGGTCACTATTAATATTTTCCCAAATGTACCGGATAAATATACCCGTATTCCTATAGAATATGGATCCCTCCTACTAGAAATTGATAAATATTCATAGTTAGCTAATGTCAGTAATCTTTGAGGCCTGCTGCAGACACAGCAGCTGGGGCAGCCTTGTTACTCCAACTCAGGAAGCCCATTTGGTGGCTGGAGACACCTCTGGTAAGTGGAAGGGGTAGGGCATTGGATGGGGAAGGGATCCATGAGGGAAGCCAGTGGGGAGGATGAATATTAATTTTGTTTTTCTCAGGACTTAAAACAGTTCTTGACTCTCTTGTCACAAGTTATTGAAATTATGCATGCTTCTTGCACACTTTGTTGCTCAAACACGTTTTTAAATGCTGGTGGTACTAAAAAGCACAGAAGTAATAACTATGGTGTATGTACTAGGAGCTGAAAGGTATCACTTGAGAAATTGAAGTGTACCATGGAGCAAGAGGAAAAATATTTAAAAGGAATTGTGTTATTTATGGGATGTTGTCATTTCTGATACTAAGGGCTGGGACCTTGCATTGGCACACCATGTAAACAGCGTGTCCCAAGAGTTCATAGTTTAGGTAGAGAAGCAAGGAAAATCAAGATGAAAGAAAGAAAGCTACAGTTTAAAACAGGCATCAGGCTTTTTGAGTGTTACTTATAGAAAGACACAGTACTGAGATTTTTTTAAGGCAATGAAGAGCCATATAATTATCTAGCTATAGTGACTCTTAAGATTTCAATGAGCTCTTGACATTGTTGAGTTTTCAATAAAACCCACAAGATTTTACAGAGATTTGCTAGGACATTATTTTCAGTTCATTATGTGTAATTTCATTAGATATCCTAACATACTTCTTCACAGTTCGTGACTATCTGCAACAGGTATGTAGGCAATGTCCCAGTTTTTTTAGAGTGAGGCTTCTTCTGAACAGATTAAACAGCTGAGAGCCTATAAATGAATAAGATAAAACATCAACCATGAATCAGGAATTTCAGGAAAAAGTAACATCCAGTGTTGAGAGAATATAAACTGTTACAGAGTTGCACAACCTGAAGGTGTCACTCTATTGATCTAAGAATAAAAGGGAATGGAGATGCTCACTAGCATCCAGAAAAATGTTCCACCAGAATCTTGAAAAGACAAAAGGCCAGGTGTGTGAGCAACAGGAATTGGTCCTAGAAGGAAAGGGAAAGAATGGGAATCATACAGATGAACACATTTAACAAAGGGGAAGATCCAGCAAATAGTGACTTGCAACCATAAAATCAAATTGGTATTGATGTGGTGGAGATCCAGAATGTACTTCAGATCTCATGTGAATGTTTGGGTGGAAAGCATGACATTCTGATGGGTAAGTAAAGCCTTGTCTTCAATAAAGCAAGCTTCTGATTTCTAAGATTCATTTCAAAGTTGGAGGGTTGTTTTGTTTTGGTTTGTTTGTTTGTTTGTTTTTTCTGACTTCAAGCCTCCAGGGTACCCATGCAGTAGTGCCACACCAGCTGAGAACAGGCAGATGGTGTTTACGAACCCTTCCATGCAGACTCATGTTTTATCATGCCAGTTTTGTCATCAATTATTAGAGTGTATTAAAACAGTGACGGATGTCTTTTGGCTGACTAAGGCCTAAGACTGGAATAATCCGTGTGTTAGCTCTTTATTGATGAGAAATTTTTGATTGAGAAACTATAAGCATATCAAAAACTTCAGTGTGGAAAGTGAGGTTACTACGTTCATGCACCAAAGGTTTACCAGAAGCACCAAGTTGCACTAGCATACCAACAAGCAAATCTTTCATGGTCAAAATGATCAAGTGTAGCAGAGCCTTATGACTTTTCTTACCTGGAAAATTATGTGAGACGTCATGCAGAGTGAAGGATATACTTTGACCATAACTGACTACATACTTTACTTCATTGGTTTGCTACAAGAAAAGCTGTTGTACAGACAGGTTAAAGTCTGCCCTTGATTTTTCCTTCTATCACTGCCTACTTCAGTGTATGATCAAACCTTTAGCAAAATTTTACTCCTCACTTTGCATAAAGCATTTCTTTCGGTAAAATGATGTTGAAGGAAAAGAAAAATATGAACTTACGATTTTTTTTTTCTAGAAACAATGCTTTCCATACTTACACAACTGAGACATCAATGGATGTTAGATATGTGGGTAAAAGTATCTGAATACATTTTTACTGTAATTTTGCAAAGGTACACTTTGCAGAATCAAAGAAATTTTCCAATATCACAGATATTTGTAGCATAGATTTTTCTTCTTATTTCAAGCTAACAGAAATTCAAAATCTCAGATTTTTTTTTTCCTTTATCTATTACCATTACCGTTCTAACCATTAGCTGACAAGCAAAACTGTGGCTTGAGACCACTGGGAAAATCTGGTTTTCCAATTACTGCTGCCACAAACCACGCTATCATTAAATGCCAAAGTCTACCTATAGGTCAAGGTCAGGTCAGGAAGATAACTGGTGAAGAAGGTAACTGTGACAGAACAGATTACTCAGCTGCATTATATCATCAAAGAAATCAAGTTGAAGGAAGGAAGTGAAAAAAAAACCCTCTAAACTGTGGTGGTCATGTATAATGAAGGAGTCTCACTTGTAATCAAATGGACTTTATATTAATGATTGATAATTGCTAAAATTTCAATCCCACCATCTCTTTGTTCACTGGTAGGTATCTTACACAGCAAGACCACTTTGAATAAATAGCACCTCCTGTACCTGAACTTGTGTAAGCAGAAGACATTTCACAAAACAAACTGCTTGTGGTGCTTTATAGACAGCACAAAGCCTATCCTGTTTTTCACTTCAGAAGACAGCAATTCAGGATGTAATTGTCACTTGGCATAGTATCCACCCATTAAGCAGGACCATTTGAGATAACAGGAAAGGGATCAAGAAACTCAAAGATACTGAGTCCATGCTTGTCTTGTTAGTGTATTTTTTCCAGATATTGATGTCCTGATAATAACTATGACCTTTGTTCAGTGAGAACAAGCATTGGCGGACAAACAGAAATGCTTCCATGTAGCGTCTTTCCATAACAAAGCCCTGTGCTATTAATGTTTGTGGAAAGAAGAAACTTAAGCTGGGGGAGTAGCACTTGCAGAGGGGCTATCAGCAAATGACAAGTTGAAAATTTAATTCCTAGAATGCATGATGTGGTTTAGGAGGACAATATATTCTAGAGCAACCTCCTTATAAGGATAAGCTGCAGCAAAAGTGGTCTATATCTAAAAGCATAAATAACACGAAACTTTACTTGCCATGTACAAAATAGAAAGATGTTTTAATATTATACCAGAAATCCCAAATAATGTTCTACAGAACTGTCACAGAAAGCACAGGTGTGGATCCATATTAATAAATGTGACCAAAAAATAAAAAACCAAAACCAAACAAATACCACAAACATTGTTATACAACTCATACACTTCTGTAGGTAGCCAAATTCACACTCGTGAAAAGCAAAGTCAGTGTATCAAAAACAGCAGAAGTACAAACTTCATGGCATGGAGTAGTAGCTCAGGTTTAGCTCATGCAAAGAACCTGTGGTTTGGAAAGTAGCTGAGATTTATATCCCGTGGGCACTTCTTGTCACCAGCATTGTTCGCTAGTCCAACTTGAAACGACAAGTTTCATGATATTCCACTTCCCTACTAGGAGTGTGGTTGGTGCCACCAGATATAAATCAGGTAATAATTTTCCAATTGTTATCAACAACATGAGGTTTTCCCTCGGTTTTTCTCTTATTTGTGTCTCCTCTATAATGAAGCTGGGCGTGACAGACACTAAGATTTATGATCAGTGGATACTAATGTAATTTAGAACTTGGGAATTGTAGAACAACATGGGAGGATAATGATGTGGGTTTGTAAAGTCTGTATGATAAACAACCCAGTTTCTTGATGTCAGCAATTATTTCTGAATGAGCAGGGAGAGGAGAGAACGTTAGTTAGAGAGTGGGCAGCTCTATACCAACACTGAGCATCTTGGAGCAAGAGTTGTAAGGGACAGTGCCTTTTACCAAACAGAGAAGTGATGCAGTCTAGTAAATGTTGTCAGACTCGGTATCTTGTGTTGCTTTTAAAATGTGTTTTCTCTGCAATTGCAAGTTCTTGTAGTAATTTTTTAAATTAAACTTCTCATCTCTGAAGTATACAAATTTAAACCAAAATGGATTTGAAATAACATCAGGAGTCAATCCATCATAAAACCAGGGACAACTCAAGATGTAAACACGAAACTACTCGTATTTTTGGAAATTCATCTACCATGCCAAAATCCAAAGTCCTGATCCACGTTGAACAGACTAAAGGAGTTAACCTGTGAGTGACAAACTACCCTTGATTGGGTCATGTACACAAATAGAATTCAACTTTTGTGATATCATATCTTCTGTACTAAAAAAAGTTAAATGGAAGCATTGCCCTTATTGCTTACTACTCTTTTTTTTCCCCAATCAATATCTTCCCCTTCTAATTATAGTAACATTCATGTCCATATCAAAATTAGGCAACATAGGTTTTTTAAGTAGCTATTCTGGGGACAGTAATGCTCCAGATGTAAGAAATCAGCTCATGAAGCTTCTCATAGCTTCATGGGTTTTTTTCAATCCTAGCCACTAGAGGGCAAAAGACATAGAAATAACTCAGACGTGGTATTCTTTTATGTTTTTATGAGTATTGGAAGCTATAGGAATAAGGCAAAGCTGAAGTAGTACCTACAAAATTTTTTCCTAGATGGACTTAGATGTACTTCAGACGTTTTGTATGGAACATTAACTTGCTAAATTCCCACAAATTGAAAAGAGAAAGAAATAATACATTTTGGCCACAGCTAACTACATTTGTAGATGATTATGACTTCAATTTTGTGGGTGAAAGTGAAGTTGCTATTAACTCAAGAGTAAATCATTTCAGGGATGTGGATGGATTTTCAGACTCCTCTTTGCTAACTGCCTTGTGAGGGGTGTGTGGCAACAGCCAGCTCTGTGAGAAACCCAGAAAGAAACTGCAACAACCGCAACTGATTTTGAGCAATTGATTAGCAAACAGGTTTGTAGTGCAGCTTATCCAGTGATAACACATAAAGATTCTGCAGCTTATCAAATACAGCACTGGAGAATATGGCTTTGAACTCTGCAAGCACTTTAGAATAATTTTTCACCTGCTAATATAACCAATTTGATTATGAAACATTTGCTTCCTATGCCGGCCATTATTTACTCTCTTGTAGGTTTGTAAACTTCAGGTGATGGCTTTCCTCTCAAGCTTTAAAACGCTCCCCTTTGGTTTTCTCTAATTACAGTGTTTCCTGTGGAAGAGAGAAATCTTGAGATTCTGCAGAAAATCTGCATTAAAGTAATATGTTCCCTGAAGTCACGAGACTCCAAACCTTTTATTTTTTTTTTAAGAAGAACTCTGGTTTGTGGTAATTGCTACCGTGCATCAACGCCATCTCTCAAATTTTATTTTGTACTATTTTCAGTCCACTAAATATAGCTGTGAGTTCAAAGAACAACTACCCAAACAGAGAAGCCCTGAGGTACCTTGCATTCAGTTTAAAAAGACTGTAAGATATAATTCTTAAAAAGGGTATTTCTAATGAATGGATCTTCTTTCTCTTCTTATGTCCAGAAAAGAGAGTTTTACTCTGAGAACAAAATCATTTTTCTATTTACTGTCTCTAATATTTTGTTTAAAAGTTTCAGCAATAAAGCTTCATATTTACATTCCTGATTAATAGTGAAAGCCTTTGGAAGTTTCTGTAAATCTGTGAAAACCAGAATGTAACTACACACCCTGGAGGCAGCACTGTGAGACCTAAGGAAACATTATATATGTTGGCAAGTGGAGAAGACCAGAGTGCTTGTTCCCTGTGTAACTCTACTCACTTTGTCCATTATATGAATGAAATGTGAAAAATAATTTCCCATCTCTCCAAGGCTCTAAGCCCTGGAAAACTGTAGTAGAGATGTTGCTCACCTCCTGACTTTCAGTGTGACTTGTTCTGGGCCCTTGCACTGTAAACAGGAAGAGAAGACAGAGTAGCTGAATATCAGTAAAAAAATACGTATATATCTGTCTTACTGGCAGAATTTAACAAGCCTTTGCTCTGTATTACATTTTAAGCTCTATCTTCTAGTCTTCAATACTAATTAGAGGCATGTGAACGGTGTCATTATCTTCTGGCAATAAATTACAATACATATTCATGGTTACATGGATTTTATCTTCTGTGAAATGGTCCTCATAAAGCCAGTAATATTTGGCATGTCCTTGGAACATACCAGCAACTAATCCTCAAAATGATCAATGGAGAGAATGTCCTTTTTCCTCTATCTCTGTTTTCCCATTAATTATGCCTGATTTTCTGTTGGCACTTTCCTTCTTAATGCAATTCAGTTTTAGCCTATCTTTCCAAAGACTAATTAATAGGTAGGATCATTTATATTGTGTAGTGCAAATATTTTATAATCCACTAATCTTGACAAAAAGGCAATGCCTTACCAATAAAAAAAAATGCATGAGGAGTAATGTTTCCCTGTAAATAATTTACTAGGTCAGATCACCCAGATTGAAGTCTCTATCACACTTAAATTCTGTCTGATTTCTTTGTTTGGAAGCTGCTACTCTTTCTTTATCTTTTACTGAGATTATTTTTATCCAAACAACTGGATCCCTTGTCAAAACCAGCTGCTTAGCGATAGGAAAAACAACAAACACAAGTTGCACTAAGGGAAATTCCACCTGGATTAAGCTAGAATTTCTCAATGTTACGGGTGGTCACGCAACAGAACAATTTGCCCAGGAAGAATGGAAACTCAGCCCTGTCCAAAACAGCTGGAGAAGGCTCTGATCCAGCTTAGAAAAGAGCCCTGCTCATGTGGCTGATGATTACTCCAGTTTGCTCAGAAAAAACAGGCGATGTGGAGCAAGTATGAGGAGACAAGGCTATGCTCAGAATATCAAAGTACTTTAACCAAAAAGCTTTAATTATCCTGGCTTTTACACTGGTGGCATACCAGTTGCCCCCATGTATTCCAGTGCTCTTACACACAGCCTAGCAAAGAAGAGCTCCAACCAAACCCCTAGTGGTGTCACATAATTTACGTGTATTTAATTTTCAAACTTCCAGAACTTGTGCAAGAGAAGGGGTAAAGTTGATTAAACACAGGTAGTGTTTAATCAAATTTAAGAACAAAAAAGGCAGTGATCATAATCAGATTCTAGAAAATGAAAGGATAAAGTGAAACTTACTTCTGCTCACCCTCACTTCTCTGGTTAATCATTGATCTTAAGAGGATTTTGGGTCAAGATTTTAGCAACAGGTAAATCGTTGATCTCTAGATAATGTTCTGATAAAATTCTAAGGTTTTGCTTTCTGGTTGGAGCAGGTCAGATAAAAACTGGTGTGGGCAGACACTCCTGCTACACTCCAGGCGAAGTAAAAGCCCTTTTTTGTGTGTGCAGCATCAGCAGCTTCAGACTGTTATATTTCCTTTTCTGTTAAACAGAAACTGCAATGTAAAAAGAGGCACTGGTGTTTATTGGAACTTCAAGCCTGATGAGGTTTTACATATTTAGATAGTTTGCTAATCACTATCAACCAAAAAAGGCTGCCTCATTCTTTCATAAATTAATCATAATGATACACTCCACTGCAGGGCCTGCTCAAAATATTTATTTTGAAAAAAACATTATCATAATTAGTCCAAGAGTGGTACTTAAAGTAGCAGTCAAGGTTTTTAAACTGCTACAATTTTAACAATTTTTCTAACTATCTTCTTATCTTTGTAAGACCATGATCACCACTGTCTTAGTGTCTGGTAACTATCCAGCAGGTTCTGAAAGGCAAGAATGGAAAAGCAACACTTTGAGTGCCTGGGAGACTGAAAGTACACAACATTCCCCTGAGACTTTCTTAAGATTATGACTGGAAATAAAAGTATTCATTCCATGTTACTGTGAGAGAGAATAACCCAGCTCTTACGCAGTATCCTGTTCCTGCAAACACTTGGACATCAGGATGATCTCCCAAGTTGAATTCCTGTCTAGATTTATGCCAGTGGCAAGGCTCCTCCTAAGTTATGTATTATCAGGTGCTCATTTATAGTGTTCGTAAAATCCAGAATGTTTTCAGCAAGAGAAGCTGCATGCTTTAGTGCTGTACCATGTTAACTGAGACTTATTACTCCTCTGTGTCTTACCTGTGCACTGAATATATCTGTGGCAGTGGTTTAGTTTCATAAAGCTCGCTAACCACTTCTTTTACCGTCCACTCTTTCAAAATTAATTAAGATATTAGCCATTACCATGAAAGAAGGACGTGTCTTTATTTCTGTAGCCTAATGATAAAGTAGTACCCCAGCACTATTTGCCATATAGCAAATTTTGAAAAATAGCAAAGCCCTGAAACATTTATCACAGAATAACATCCCATAGAGGAATGATACATTTTCTAATCTCATCTGGCATACACTCCACCCTCACTCCAAACATGTTGCAACCTCTCTACTCCTTGATTACTTTGTCCTACTTCCTCTTGGCTTTTTTTTTTTTCCAGTGGGCTTTTTTCAAGTTCTGACTTTTCTGTTTCTTTTAGGACTATAAAAAAAATATCTGGTGTCTCCATTTGGAGCTTATACCTAGTTTCACAACAATGAACACAAAAAAATTCTCTTCCTGAGTGTCATCTTTTCTCAATTCAGTTACCTAAACAGATAATTCTCATTCACTAAAAGCAAAATATGAACATAATAAAGAAGGTGATTGATGCCTGCTGATTTCCAATGTGGTTTTTTTTTTCTTTCTCATTTTAGACAGTTTTTGATTGTCATATGTTTTCAATTTGTAGTAATTTAAAACGTTGCACCTCCGCAGCAGAATGAAATTTGGCTTTAGTGATTCTTGCTGTGCTCAGTACTGCCTTGATTTTTCTTTCCAAAAACCACACCCCGCTGGTGCTTTTTTATTTGCCCCATGCTTAGACTAATGAAACAAAATTCAACTGAAAGCATGAGACTAAAATTATGATTTTTTTTTTTTAGTTGCGTATTTCTCAAAAGCTACTCATTTGCTCGCAAAGCACAGTAATACTGAAGAGCCTGGAACAGCTTTATTGAATCATCAAGTTGCTTAAAAGTCTTCACAATATTGTCAAAATTGAACTCAGAGAAACGAAAAACATCCATTTAAAAAAATATCTGAGTATTTGTGGAAAAATATTCAGATTACTGGAAAAGGTGGACTGTGTGTCTCCTCTTGCTGATATTATTTCTTGACTGTTCTGAAGAGCAAATAGGCCCCAGGGGTAGCCTTACTGAAAAGGGCTGGCTAAGTAAAATGGCCTCATCTAATATTTTTACAATTATCTTATATGGGCTGCCAAGGGTAGTATCTGCCCCATTGTCGCTGTAAAGCTTCTTGAACAAATCCTTAAGGATCCTTAAAGATTAAACTTAAAGGATTTTTTTTTTTTTTTTTTTTTTTTCAGAAAACTGGTTGTGTGGGAGAGAACATAATATAGAATACAACCAAATGTCCACATTCTTTTAGGGAAACCTGAGACTTCACCTGGTTGAAATGTACTGAAATAACAGTAATATATGGGAAGAGTTACGTAATTTAAAACTTCTTGGGTTATAATGATATTAAAATATTGATAAAGTTTAGTAATCACAGAATGTTAGGGATGGAAGGAACCTCGAAATATCATCTAGTCCAATCCCCCTTCCAGAGCAGGAACACCTAGATGAGGTTACACAGGAAGGCGTTCAGGCGGGTTTTGAATGTCTCCAGAGTAGGAGACTCCAAAACCTTCCTGGGCAGCCTGTTCCAGTGCTCTGGCACCCTCACCGTGAAGGAGTATTTTCTCATATTTAAGTGGAACCTTTTGTGTTCCAGTTTGAACCCATTACCCCTTGTCCTATCATTGGTTGTCACAGAGAAGAGCCTGGCTCCATCCTTGTGACACTCACCGTTTATATACATGTAAACATTAATGAGACCACCCCTCAGTCTCCTCTTCTCCAAGCTAAAGAGACCCAGCTCCCTCAGCCTTTCCTCATAAGGGAGATGCTCCACTTCCTTAATCATTTTTGTTGCCCCGCGCTGGACTCTCTCCAGCAGTTCCCTGTCCTTCTTGAACTGAGGGGCCCAGAACTGGACACAATATTCCAGGTGCGGTCTCACCAGGGCAGAGTAGAGGGGGAGGAGAACCTCTCTCGACCTACTAACCACCCCTCTTCTAATAAACCCCAGGATGCCACTGGCCTTCTAGGCCACCAGGGCACAGTGCTGGCTCATGGTCATCCTGCCGTCCACCAGGACCCCCAGGTCCCTTTCCCCTACGCTGCTCTCTAATAGGTCATTCCCCAACTTATATAATGTGAAAGTATTTGTTTTCTGCAATTTTAAAATTGTAACCAGTTCATAGTTAGACATCTTTTCCACCTTCCAATATGTGACTCCTTCAGCTGCCTCTGTTTAATCTGAAGACGCTGTAATTTCTAAAGAGATACACTCTGCAAAACCAGTTTTGCAGTAGCTCACTGACAGAGTTCTGAATAAGTGTAAAAACAATGTGGTTACTTTTAGGATTAGGCTGGAGGATTTGATAATGCAATTCATGCCATCATTGCATGAAGAAGTTATTTTTTCCTCCTACTGTAGATTTGTAAGTAGCAACATTCTTAAAATCTGGGCTGTGCTCTGAAAACCTGTTCTTCCAAGAATCATGCACCAAACCAGACACAATTGCTGTCTTGTGTATACAGATTCTCACCTTGCATACACTAATGTAAAGCTATATGAATTACAGAACACTGACAAGAAGTAAAATATCTCTGCTCTGCAGGTCTAGGGTGGGGAAAAACACAAGATCACTCTGCTTCATGTATTGTTTGCCACAGATACAAGCTGCCACCTGGAAAGTTAACAGTGAATAGGGAATGTTTGCTTTTCCTTGCCACCCAGTAGTTGTCTTTGATCAAATAAGTCCAGAAATGTTTGTAATAAAGTAAAATACCCTCCAAGAACTTACCGAAGGATATGCAGAAGATCTTTCAGTCAAGCTTCAACAATTACCACAACAGGCACTAGCAGATTCTTCTTCAGCTGGAAGAAAGACAAGTTTGATGCAGCACTTTCTTAATTCTGAGTAAAGCAGTCTTAAGAAAAAGTTCCCAGTTATGCACTACCTCTAAAAAGAACAAGAGAGATTAACACTGAAGGTGTTTCATGGCTATAAAAGAGTAATTTGTGAGCACATTGTGCTCAGAGCACAAATAGGACCAGGAATTTGAAGCACTCCTAGCTGACCAGCATATACATTTATTATTGGTCTGGTGTAATGAAGATAACCTGATGAAGATCACACTATCAGAGTTTTTCTTTTGCACTGTCTGCTGAACAGTCAGAAACCTTATCCTGCAGCCAGCCAGCTATTGATCCACCTCCCTACTGCCAGAGGTGCAGTTAATGGGAATTCCACTGGCAAATCAAAGCTATATTTTGTCTTCATTTTCATCTGAAATATGAGCTGGTCTCTCCAGACAGTCATTTATTACTCATTTTCTTTTATTGATGTTTATGAGCTGAAGCATGAAATGATTCTCAAATGTGGTTTAATGGAGGAAACAGTGGATATTGTGACCATGACTACTGCTGCACCATCAGCTGTGTTAAGTTCGTAAATTAAGGTTTGCTTTCCATTCATCTTTGAGGCAGAATACAGTAGAAAGTATCCTTAAAATGCAACTGTAGTTGAAGAACCATATTGATTTGTCTGTACAGGGACTGAGGGGGGAAAAATGTACCCAAAGGCCTTAGCCGCAGCAACAGAACAGTACAGTGTTTCCTATTACTTTACATTCAAGGGCTTTTCCCCACACCACATCTTAGAAATAATTTGCAAAACAGTCTTTCTCAGTTGCTTTTTAATATTTTTCTCACTGAATTATTACTAACAAAACGAATAGAAGGAAGAGCTACCATACACACCAAGAGGGAAAGCCACGGCACTCGATTCATTTGTCAAATGGTAAATGACAAACAATACTGTGGGGAAGTATTTTTACATGCAGTTATTAACTCATAAGCTACAGTATATCCCATCTCATTTCAGTAACAGCTGATGTCTTCATTTCCCCCTAGAAACGCCTGCAGGTCCCATTAGAAGAATCATAAATAATACGTGTTAATGAGACATGGACTGAAGATCTTGGAAAAGCTGACATTTTCATCTGTCATTCTAAATGATGTTTAACGATGGATTACCAGCAAGTAATTCCTCTGATATGAGATTAAATAAAATAGCAGGCTGTTTTAGCAGGCTAGTCCAAGGGGATAGAAATAGATCTGTTCAATTATTTTATTACCAATCTGATTTTTCACTGCTAAGGATATTATTCTTTCATTTAGACTTGTTCGTGCATCATAGATTTTTTTTTTTCAGTCAGTCAATGGGAGAAACTGGAGTATTTTACTCTCAGAGCTGCAAATAGCCCAGCTTTGAGAGAGCACAGTATGTACCGCTCAGTAAGCCTCAAGCAGACAGAAAAAAAGCTACCAAGCTCCTGTCAGACAAAAAAGGCATTGTGAAAACTACATTGTAGAAAGTAGCATTTTGTTTTCAACCTAGTTTACTTCACTTATCTGAAAAGTCTCGACCAAAAGGTAATACCAGAGAAGCTGACCCATTGAAACGGAATTATTGGTTTCTCTATGATTTGTTCTTCACCTTCGTCCTGTCGTATATTGAGAATTAGGTCATTCAGGCTGTCTTTGGTCTGGTAAATTAGAACGCAAATAACTGTAACAAAAATGGTGCTTTTTCTTTTTCCCCTGCCTCATGCTTAGGAAGGGAGACAGCATGCAAAGTTCATTAGTAGCAGCCTACCACCTTACAGTCCTGATTAACTCCCCTTCCTTGCAATGAAATAAAAATGAAATAAAAGATGTTGCACTTCACTCAGTGCCCATGTTCTTCACAGATTGTTTTTTAATGGCAGATGGTAGTACAACATGGAGCATGTCTCGTGCCCAGCTAAGCCACCCAGATGTGGGGGAACTTTTAGATAGATGCGTAAGTTTTATCCATCTATCCCAGCTCACAACTCAGTGGAGCAGGTGGTCTGTGGAAAACACATCGCACACATATCATTTCTGCAAAAGAAGGAAGGAGGAGAATGGTGGTTCTTCCGCTCTCCAAACACCAGAAAAGTGACAGCCTTGCAGTGGCAGGTTGTAATCCATTCCTTTCTCCAACCTTGATCCAAAACCTGTTTCCCAGGTTTTCGCAGACCTGACCCTTTCCCTGTGCTTATGGGCATCCCCAAAATAAAGACATCAATAAGGCAGGATTTTCCTCAAAAGCAAAACCACAAGATAACATACACTGTAGTTATGGAAACTATGCACTAAAGTGCAGTAGCTATATGGAGACATGCAAGGAACACAGAGTTTATTTCTTCCCCAGTTTTAACACTCAGGTGTCGGCCAAGAATTAAAAGCTGCTGAAGCACAGTGGAAAATTTCCTCCAGTTTCCTCCCTGACATTCTTGTTTGTTAGCCTGTTAGATGAGCTTTTATCTGATAGATGGAGGCAAGGACAGGTTGCAGAACAGTGTCCCCATGGAATCATAACCTCAGTATCTATGCAGTGCTGGACTAACCTGGCACTAAGGAAGGTGGTACAGGAGTCAGTGTGGATAGGTCTTCAAACAAACAAACAAACAAACAAACAAACAAAACCAGTTTGATTCTCATCATTAGCCAAAAAGTCAAGGAGAATTGTTAGAAGTTATTGGGACAAGAGTGGAAATAAAATTCGAACGTTGTTATATCACTTCATTGACTAACATCACCCATTCAAAAAGGATATAGCAGAATTAAGAGATGCAATGAAATCAGGAGTCGAGCCAGGCCTAACTTATTGAATAAATATTTGAAAAATTTTATCTCCAACACAGCCAGATTCCAGCTACTGCTGACTTGAAAAACCTCATCCTGTTAACACACCAATAGCTAACTGCTAATTTTAAAAAGACAATAAATATGTCACAGATGTCTCACTTCAAGGATGCACAGCACTGCAGATTTTCGTTTGGGGCACCTTGACAGTGTTTACTCTGTACAGATTTCTAAATGTATTCATGTTATTGATCTCTTAGTCCTTGACACTCAAAACAATAACTCTGAACCCTGAAGATAAACCCAAAAGCCAGATAACTCAGTTGAAGGACAAATTTCACATATTATGTCCACAACCACGTACAGAAACTACCCCCATGTGAGCACATTTATGACAAGGGTGCTCCCAGGGCACAGGCTCCCACAGCTGCATTTGACCAGTCTCACAGTTTAAAATCCCTCTGCAGATCCTGGCACTAGGAACACAGCTCCCAAGGGAAGTCCTCAAACAGACAGGCTCCTTATTGGGTAAAAAATAAGTAGTTTTTATATTGCAGAGACATAAGGGGTCATAGGACATCATCACTTGGAGCAGACAATGGGCATTGTTAATATCCATTTTTTACCTGAGACAGCCAATAGATGACGATTTCTATTTTCTCAGACCAATTTTTATTTTTCCGGATTGCTTTCCTTTTCTTCCAGGTAGAATAGCCAATAGCTGTTGCCAATTCCTACCTTCTCAGGATGTATCCCCCCTTTTCCAAACTATTTTTCACCTTTCCAGATGATAAGTTGCTGTTACAGTTCCTCATTTTTTTGCTTACCAATGGTATCACTGGATGTCTCCAGTTTATTGGTACTAATTCCATTCAAAGATGCCAGCTGTGCTTCTCAAGGATGTTCCTGGTTCCCAGGTTGGCAGGGCTTTTCTCTGTCAGTATTTCAGAGGGCATCTTCTTCTGTTCTGTATTTTTCCTTTTATAACCAGGTTGCTTTTGTGGCTGCTCCCATCAGTTGCTGAGCTCCGCTTAGTCTTTAATAAATTGACAATGGTTGACTCAGAAAAATGGTATTTTGCAGATGCTACAGGATGACTGAAAAAAAAAAAAAGGTGTTCTAAAGATGTAAAAATGCCATCTCTTCAGCATACAACTGGTTTTACCTCCTCTTTTTACTCTTCTTCTGATTCCCACCTTGCCATTTTTTTAACAACAGGCTGTATGACATTTTCTGAAGTTACTAAAACCTCCCTTGGTACAAGAAGCTAGTAACTCATGTACTGGCTCTGAAAAGCAAGGAATTGAATCTCTGAACTGTAGCACTGGATTGCTTGTAAATAAATATGAAGGAGCCTAAAGGAATTGCCTGTTTACATTTTTTTAATACATTTTTTCCATGCTATGTTGTTACATCAATTTTGACTCCTCACTTCCTGGGATTTCCATGTTTAGGCCAGACTTATGGAGTCTGAAGTCTGCTTATTTGATGTAAAAACAATAATTCTAATAACAACACAATAGGATCAATGAGGATGTTATATTTTTTTCTGATGCTGACCAAGGCTGCTAAGCTTTGAAGAGGAAGTGTGTGTGGAGAGTGGAAGCCTGGCTGTCTTTCCTTTGCAAGACAGCCCCACTTCTCACGCCCTGCAGCCTTCCTGGCACCCACAGGGGCTGATTTACAGACCCAGTGGGGGAAGATGATAGTCATCCAATGCTTTGCATGGTTGCAAGTTCCTAATTTTACTGACTGTTACAGATGTAGTTTTGCACATTTTAAAATTTCTTCTGCAGAAAAGTATATTCACTTGTATACTCAATGCTAGTTAGTGATTTTTCAACCATCTGTACAAATATGCAAAAACGTCCTCGGTGCAGTGCAGATTTAGGGAGATAAGCCCTCTTCTTTTCCTGGTAGGAATTACATCCCAGCATCTTAATGAAAGCAGGGAGAAAAGGATGAAAAGTAGCAACTGTCCCTGTTTGTTTTCCTGCACAGCAGTAGCTGGTCCAGTGCCCCTGACTTTCTTGCACCCAGACTTCCTTCTGGGTTGCACAAACAGGATGCAGTTAGTCCCCTGCAAACACAATGGTGCCAGAGCAAACAGCTCCCACTCGAGAAACTTAGCAGCAGCACCCATTGCCTATTTATAGCCTGCACACTACAGAAACATTATGAAATGGAGGAGCGGACCAAGAAAGCAGGAGTACAGATGGCTAAGGTTAAGGTGACGTTTTCTTGCTGAGCCAGTTCTTGCCTTTCATAACACTGATGAGCTAATAGACGTAGCACGGATGAAATAATAGGCCAAGTGTGCTGTAGTGTTATCTAAAGACCACTAAAGATTCAAAATGCAGCCCACTAGGTAAATGTAGATCTGGTTACCTCCAGCCACTTTCAGCAGTACGTGCATTCAGTTGGTCAAATAAAAGCCCTGCTAAACTGTCATCAGCCAAGACAGGAAACTCACAGCCAGATATCCAGAGACAGTTTGGATACCTCTGACAAGCACCCCTGCATCGCCGCCAAATGGCCCTTCTGTCACCCCCTCGGTGCAGGTGGCAGGGAAGTCCTGGCTCGAGGCACAACATTACTGCAGCCTGCGGAGAAGTTCATAGAATCATAGCATCATTTGGTTGGAAGGATCATTGAGTCCAACCATAACCTAACCCAACTCCTCCCATTGCAGGAGACCAGAGCAGCCCCCCCATCACCTTGCACCCCTCTCGCCCTCTCACCTAGCTTGCTCACAACTAGACCAGCTGCTTTGAAGTTTTCCATGTGGCATCTATTCACAGAATCACAGCATCACAGAATCACAGAATCACAGAATCACAGAATCGAGTGGGTTGAAAAAGAACCCAGAGATCATCGAGTCCAACCCTTGGTCCAACTCCAGTCCATTTACTAGATCATGGCACTAAGTGCCTTGTCCAATCTCAGTTTAAAAACCTCCAGGGACAGCAAGTCCACCACCTCCCTGGGCAGGCCATTCCAATGCCTGATCACTCTCTCCGTAAAGAATTTCTTTCTAATATCCAGCCTAAATTTCCCCTGGCAGAGTTTAAGCCCATGCCCCCTTGTCCTATTGCTAACTGCCTGGGAGAAGAGACCAATCCCCACCTGGCTATAACTTCCCTTCAGGTAGTTATAGAGAGCAATGAGGTCACCTCTAAGCCTCCTCTTCTCCAGACTGAACAACCCCAGCTCCCTCAGCCTCTCCCCATAGGTCTTGTGTTCAAGTCCCTTCACCAGTCTTGTTGCTCTTCTCTGGACCCACTCCAGCACCTCAATATCTTTCCCGAACTGGGGGGGCCCAGAACTGAACACAATACTCCAGGTGTGGCCTCACCAATGCAGGGTGAAGGGGAAGGATCACTTCCCTTGTCCTGCTGACCACCCTATTTTTGATACAGGTCATGATACCATTGGCCTTCTTGGCCACCTGGGCACACTGTTGGCTCATGTTGAGTTTCCTGTCAATTAGTACTGTCTGTACAATTAGTATTCCAAAAGAAAAGAGAGATGCATTAGTTTGGTTACCAAATTTTTGTTACCTTGTGTTGCGTTTTTCCAGAAACACCCTTTTACCCTGACTCTCTTAAATGGGTAAAAAACTTGATCTGTTTCAGTTCAAGGAAGTATCTGCCAACACTGAAAAAAAGGGTAGTATTCACCTTCAAGGCATCTGAGACAGATTTTTTTTCTCATTCTTCAATAACTCAGAGAGTTTTTAAAAGCCACAACAAGGTGCGTTCCCTTTCTTGGCTGTGTTTGTCCAGCATTGTCAGTTATACTCGCATGCAGCTCCTACTACCACACCCAGGTAAAGCTTTTGCCTCAAGAAATTATATTTCTGAGTAGGTTTTTGTTAGCTTGTCTGCCCCACCAGTAACTGTACCAGGAAATCTAATAGTGGAGAAGGTTAGAAAGACATGGAGTAATCCTTCTCCCCTTTCTTTCATTACAGCATGTTATCCTTCATCTAGGCAGACAAATACTCATCTTTTTCCTTGGTCAAAACTGTAAATGTACTGTATCTCCTTGTGTTAGTAACTCAGTTTCTTGTCAGATGTGCATGAATACATAAACGAAGATAACACTAGTGATGTTACTGTGGGTTGTTGAAAATACAGTATTACTTTCATTTCAGTTGTTGTAATTCAGCAACATTTCTGCTTGTTGCACCTCCTACTTAAGCCTCCTGTTTCCTCAGGCATTACTGAAATGGCAGCATTACACCGATGGCTTCTAAGTCACTGGGTGTGTTTTGTCTGAGTTGATGTTACACAACAAACCTTGTCTCCAATAAATAAAATGACACTATTTATGAATCTTAATTAACAAGTCTTTATTATACTCCTGTTTAACACAAAACCAGGGAAATTTAACCTAATGAAGTTAACCCCTATAACCCCTGTGCGGGGCTTACCTGCACTGGGTATTTCAAAACAGCACCCACATGCTCGTTGAGGGAGGTGATTCTGCCCCTCTGCTCTGCTCTGGTGAGACCTCACCTGGAGTTCTGTGTTCAGCTCTGGAACCCTCAGTACAGGACAGACATGGACCTGTTGGAGAGGGGTCAGAGGAGGCCACAAAAATTATCAGAGGGCTGGAACAGCTCTGCTGTGAGGACAGGCTGAGAGAGTTGGGGTTGTTCAGCCTGGAGAAGAGAAAGCTCTGGGGAGACCTTATTGCAGCCTTTCAGTACTTAAAAGGAACCTGTAAGAAAGATGGGGACAAACTTTTTAGCAGGGCTGTTGTCACAGGACAAGGGGCAATGGTTTTAAACTAAATGAGGAGAGATTCAGGCCAGACATGAGGAAGAAATTTTTTACAATGAGAGTGGTGAAACACTGGCCCAGGTTGCCCAGAGAGGTGGTAGATGCCCCATCCCTGGAGACATTCCAGGCCAGGCTGGACGGGGCTCTGAGCAACCTGATCTAGTTGCAGATGTTCCTGCTCATTGCAGGGGGTTGGACTAGATGACCTTTGAAGGTCCACACCAACTCAAATTGTTCTATGATTCTATGCACTGTGTCTTCAGCAGGATTTTGTACTGGATTGCCTGCCGCAGGGTAAAAGCAGGCTAAGTTACGCAGTGATAACACAAACTTTGTGGAGATTTTCAACCATGCTGAGCGTATACAACTGAAAATCATTACAACTGCTCATCAAACAGAGACCATCTGTTTCTGTGTAATTATTCTCATCCTTTTTTTTTTTTTTGTACAGCAACAATAACAATAGGCTCTGCATGTGTTGCCATAATACAGGTTATCGTGTTTCTATTTTGATCTAGTAATTTTGGATATGTCTTATCTGTTCTTGTATCAAATTGACTTCCAAACCCGTATATGATGTCTGATGTTTATGGCTTTAATCTTTCATGCACTTCCTCTTTGTAAAACAAATTCTTATGAATTATGGTTTCAGATTACTCCCTACATCCAAAAGTATACATATCCTTTAGGTATAAATTTTTAATCATGATAGCGTAGTTTCGCCTGCTAGTATTTTTCCATTTTTCCATTATTTACCTCCCTAGATGTTTAACATTTCTTTATTTTGTTCTGTCTATATCTCTTTTATTATAGTAAGCTCAAGCTCTTTTGATATAGAGATGTTTAAGACTGGTTGGATCATCAGAAGAAATTGCTTCTCTTGATACCTGAATCAAAGTATTAACGAAATAATGCCTCCAATAGTACATGATTTCCACAAGGTCCATTGTTGCTGTTGATTATTAATAGGAGAGAATTATTGCATTTTCTCACATTCACATGTCTGTATAAGTCCTTTGGGATATATAGACACCATTATATTATGTTATTTCATCAGGAAAACAAATCACAAGTTGTAGGCCAATAAATATTTTGCTTAGTTTAGCTTTGTTGTTTCTGTCCCTTTAAGTTTTAGTTGCCGTATTCAGCAGATATTTTACTTTTTACATCACTGATTAAATTAAGAGGCAAATTAATTGAAGGGGTCTGACTGCTCTTGATTGTCAGCAATTTGGATGCTTATTGAGTGGTTTAAAGTATATTTAATTAAGGACGTATTGCTTCACATTCAAGAATCAGTAAAACATTTAGCGCTTCTGTCTTCTTAAATTCAAGTATTAGCACTTTTTTTCTGTAGTTCCAGAAGGAGAGTTTTAAAGGCTATATGCATAATTTCCTCATTCTGAAAGAATGACAAACCACTAATTGCACTGAACATAGTCTTCTTCTTGCCTGTCTTTTATAATTCGGAAAATTAATTGGTCCTTACAAAGTGTTATGTCTTTGCTTGTTCCTAATAAAAATATTATGTTGTCACTGACTACCTGTGGTGTTTCTTGTGAGTTCATTGTGCTTTCCTCTTCTCCAACATCTTTAGAAAAGTTAAACCATCATCTCCTGCCTGCACCTTCCCCACAAACCCTTTGGCTGTAACTACCAGGGAGGTAGAGGAGGAGCAGGTGTAAGTGATGAAAGCAAACCCTATGACATTTCTTTAAAGTCTCTGGGTGAGGAAAAAGAGAGCACACAGCAAGTCAGACAGTGTGACTGTGCCAGCCCCATTTTAAACCTGGAAGGAAAATCCTGGCAGTTGTGGATGTTTTTCACTTTTTTTAATAGAAATATTTATTTGGGATTACAAAGAAGAGATCCTTCTCCTTCCTTGTTTTTGAAGCTGAGTTATTACATAATAATGGGATATGTTGAGAGTAATCAGTACATGACATCCTTCCCAAAACAAGACAGTCTCTTTTGACTTTAGTAAAAGGAATTTGGGGTTTGTTGTTTAAAGAAGCGAAAGCAGAACTGGAGATTTCTGCAGCTGATTTCTGTGGAAATGAATTAACATCCTGAGGTTTATTTGCTTGTTTATTAAGGTCACCTAGGCCTCCTGTTGAATCAATGGAAAACTACACCTACCTCAGGCATCCTCATTCCTGGGACAAGGAGGGGCTGGATCTTGTTCGGGGGCTTTAGGCTGTACATGAGGAAGCATTTCTTTACCTAGAGGGTGACCAAACACTGGAACAAGATTCCTAGAGAGGTGGTCAATGCCCCCAGCCTGTCGGTGTTTAAGAGGCATTGGGACAACGCTCTTAACAACGTGCTTTAGCTTTTAGTCAGTGCTGAAGTGGTCAGGCAGTAGGACTATATGATTGTTGTAGGTCCCTTTCAACTGAAATATTCTATTCTATTCTATTCTATTCTATTCTATTCTATTCTATTCTATTCTATTCTATTCTATTCTATTCTATTCTATTCCATTCCATTCCATTCCATTCCATTCCATTCCATTCCATTCCATTCCATTCCATTCCATTCCTTCAGGCCAGGGATCCATAGATTCATCTTCTGCTGCCCTAGAATCACAGAATGTCCTGAGTTGGAAGGGAACCACAAGGATCATCGAGCCAAGCTCCTGTCCCTGCATGTGACAACCCCACAGTTCACACCATGTGTCTGAGGGCGTTTTCCAGTCTCTTCTCGAACACTGTCAGGCTTGGGGCTGTGACACCTCCCTGGGGAGCCTGTTCCAGTGCTCCACCACCCTCTGGGGGAAGAACCTTTTCCTCATGTCCAACCTAAACCTCCCCTGGCACATCTTCCTGACATTCCCTTGGGTTCTATTGCTGGTTGCCTGCCCCTCCTCCTTCCCTTGTGAGGAAGCCCTAGACCACTTTGTATTGCCCCAAATCTCACTCGCCGTGTTTGCAGGGTGCAAGACAAGAGGTGAGAAGGGCAATGTCCAGACACACTCCTTCCCCGGCACTTGGCTGGCTGAAGCGTGCAGCCAGACACGTTAAGCTAAGCAATAATCGGATCAGTGGAGTTTTCCTTGCTGGGCAGGTAGGGCTGCAGGGTTGTGCCACTGCTGTTTGCCTGTGTGACAAGCTGGTTTTTTTGTTTTTTGTGGTTTTTTTTTAAGTGGCATTAGTTGCAGATACCCAGGAGCTGGCGGGGAGGGGGCTGCAGGGGCCTCTGTGAGGAGCAGCGGAGGCTGCCCCATGCCAGACAGTTCCAGCTGTCTCCAGTGGACCCACTGCAGCGCACAGCTGAGCCCTGCAACCAAGATGGTGGCTTCTTAGAGAAAGCATACATAAGACAAGGCAGAAACAGCTGTGCAGGCTGAGGAGGAGAAAAAAAAGAGAGAAACAGCAAAGGGAACACCTGGGTCAGAGGAGGTACTCCATGGCAGAGCACATACTGCCTGAGCCCACGGAGGACCCACAGGGCAGCAGAGAAGCGGGAGAGGGAGGGCACAGCTGAGAAGCACATTTGTGTGCCGACCATAACCCCCTTCCTGCCACTCCTTACCCTGCTGAAGGGACAGTGTAACCTGCAGCAATAACAAGGGGGAGGAGAGGAGCCTGTGGTGGCATTGATGTTGGGAAAGAGAAAAGGTGTCTCCCCTAGACATTTTAATGTTTTTTCTTCTTGTTTCCTAATATCCAAATCAGTAATACATGTATATTACTTGGCATCAATTAATTTCCCCAAATCAAGTTTATTTTGCCTATGAACGTAACTGGTAAGTGATCTCCCTGCTTTTATCCCATCCCATGACCTTTCCTGTTTCTGTTTCTCCCCATTTCTTCTTCGCATCTCACCAGGGATTAGGGGAATGAGTGGCTGGGTGGGAGCCTGGCAACCAGCTGGGACTAACCGGCTACAGAAGTCCAGCAAAATACAAGCTGTTTGTAAGCTTTGGGCTTAAGACCAAAGATGAACAAGTAAAGGAATTCAGGCTGTCAGTTACTGTGTTCACTTTGTATCATTGACATAGGTTGTCTGTGCTTCTCCATGTCTGTGCACTGAACTTCACATCAGAAAGTCAGGACGCTTTTCAGTTTAAACCAGTTTAGTACTTTGCATAACTATGAAACGACAGTTTATACAAGATTGATTACACAGTTCTTTGAGTGAGAAAGTCTGTTTGATCTTTTGCAAAGTCGGTGAGTTCTTGGGCTGCTCAGGCTTTGCACAACAGTTTACAAGAGCATTGTTTCTAGAAGCTCACTAGAAAAATAACACATTTTAATCTACAACTCATATCTAGGTTAATAAACACAAAGTAAGGTATATACCATCCCACATGAACAACTTCCATGTATCTGCCTATATGATTTTCTTTTCAAATAGAAGGCATATCATTCTTAAATTTGGTCAATATAAGTCTAATTCCTATTTAAGAAACCCTTATTTTCTGAGAATCTCTTCATTCTTTCCTCAGCTCCTTGCCTGAAGAAGTACATATACACAACACAAACTTGCAAAGCTAATACAAAACACCCTACAAAAGACAGAGTTGTAAGGGATAATGGAAATCACAGACTCACAGAACAGTTTGGGTTGGAACGGACCTTCAAAAGTCATCTGGTCCAACCCCCTGCAATGAGCAGGGACATCTGCAACTAGATCAGGTTGCTCAGAGCCCCGTCCAGCCTGGCCTGGAATGTCTCCAGGATCAGGGCATCTACCACCTCTCTGGGCAACCTGGGCCAGTGTTTCACCACCCTCATTGTAAAAAATTACTTCCTCATGTCTAGCCCAAATCTCCCCTCTTTTAGTTTAAAACCATTACCCCTTGTCCTATCGCAACAGGCCTTACTATAAAGTCTGTCCCCATCTTTCTTACAGGCTCCTTTTAAGTACTGAAAGGCTGCAATAAGGTCTCCCCAGAGCTTTCTCTTCTCCAGGCTGAACAACCCCAACTCTCTCAGCCTGTCCTCACAGCAGAGCTGTTCCAGCCCTCTGATAATTTTTGTGGCCTCCTGTGGCCCCTCTCCAACAGGTCCATGTTTTTCTTGTACTCAGGGTGCCAGAAATAGTTACCAAAAGAAACAAAGCAGACATAATAAAAGTATTCTTAAAATAAAAAGCAGCATTTATTATGAGATTATAATACATGCCAAAATAAAAGTGAGTTTTAAATCACCAAGTATGTTTATGAATTGTATTTACAGGTTTTTCCTTCCATTTTAAGACTAGAATTTGGTTTTGTATTTGTGTGTACTGCTAAAAGTAAATTTCCAAAACTGTGATTCCAGAATAGATGCACACTATGAAGTAAAGGGATCCTTGGCTTGAAATGGAGCCATTCCAGCAAAAGTCAAGAGCAGAGAATGTATTGGGGTTGAAAATTTAAATACGTCCTACTTAAACTGAGAGGGTAAAATTTTGTAAAAAGCAAGAACAGGTCACCTAAAACTTAACAATGCAAGACTGTTTGGTTTGTTGCTTGTTGTTTTTTTGTTTGTTTGTTTGTTTTTACAATATCACATCAAACTTACACAGAAGACCCCAGTGATCACTGGGGAATCTGCCACAGTCTAGTTTTTCCAATCCGATTAAGTCCATACTTCGTGGAATAATATGTCCCCCGTCTGCTGCAGGCCGAAAGTAAATGCGATCAAACCTCAACTTGCACTTGTACTCTGCATTCAGGTTGGTATTGGAGTAGGTGTCCCAAGTGTAGCGGCAGTGTTGAGGTTTACCCAAAAACTCCCAGATATCCATGATGTTGTCAGGTAAGCTACCCAGTTTAGCAACCTGAAAGTAGAAGAGGAGGGAAAATCCACAATTTGCAAATTTTACCTTCAAAACCACAACAGCGCTTTTTTTTCTGTGAAACATGAGTTGTTAAAAACGAAGATATGGGAGACGTTTCTAAATTTTGGTATTTCTCAGGATACTCTAAAGCATGACCAATTCTCATCATACTTTCTAAATCCAAAACATGTTACAAAATAAACATTCAGCTCTGAAATTTTGAGGTGCAGGGGTCAACAACATCTTCCTTGAAATAATGTCATTCCAGCTCACTGCAATGAAATTTCATGATAGGGAAAGATGAAACACTGACCTTTTAGTAATAATGCACAAATTTAACTTTTAATATCAGCAGTCAAAAACAACTTGTAATTTTGATTATCTCTATGATGGGGGATTTATTTTAAACTCCCAAGATCTATTTCTCCAGAGCACTCTCTTCTTTCATTGACTCTTTTGTTGAGAATCAAAGAGTTGAGCAAGTAAAGATCAGGTTCTCAAAATGAGAAGACGCTTTTCAAGTTGAAACTTCACTGACTACCCCTGCATCTCATCAGATATAAATATTACCAATAAAGCATTTTGTTATTTGTGGGGGGAGCTCTTCATATACAGGATCTCAGCTATAACAATGCCTCAGCATAGCAACGTCACAGCTTCTACTTAGTTGTGCTTCCACTTTTTAAGAATAAATGTTGCATATCTCTGTTCTGCCTAAGCAGGTCATTTCTCATAAAGGCAACAGAAAAGCCTCAGAAGATTTTGTCAGGGTACCTTCTCAAAATAACAAGGTTGCTTATTTCTATTTACCTCACTGTCTCTGAGGTTTGTATCACCTCCAAATATAACAGTGGTGGACTCAGACTCCTTCTGCATTTTGTTTAACACTATTTTCAACTGCTTCATACGCTCCTTAGAGTGATCTTTAGTGCTCTCCAGATGAGAAGTCATAAGGCAAAGTTCATTACCAGATATGCTCACCTGTGCATGAAAGAAAGAGGCAATGTTACTATCCACATCAGGATAAGAAGTTCAAAGGCAAAATCTAATCATGAAGTAAATTACTGATTGACAAAGCTCTGGTTAATATTAGTTTTACATTGAAGTAAAGTGGCTGACAAGTGGCTAACAGGCTTTTAGTTTTGTTTTCAGAGTTTATGAGACTTGGAAACAAAGCACAGCCAGTAACTTACATAAATATTTAAGTTCGTTAGTATCAAATGCATCAAATGGGTTTCTGTGTTTGGAGTTTTTCTGCTGTTTGAGACTGCCACAGAGTAAAGCCAGTCCAGCCTTTTCTGGAATTTTTTGTTTTGAAGGGAGAAACATAGCTGTTCAGTACATACTGACTCACTCACATGCACAACCAAAAGGTTCCTCATCATAGAGGTTGATGGAAAAGGTATTATCTCATATTTCAGTATCTTCACTCTTGATTTCTTCAACATCATGACAGTGAAATAGCCATCTATGTTGCCTAAAGAAGAACAGGGGAAAAAAATTGTTAAGGATATCTTCTGTCATGCCATAAATAAGTTAAGGTTCTAAAAGAGACCTTTTTACCATGACCTGGGAGAATCGTCTTAATTTATAAAATTAAGTCATTAGTTAGAAGTTTTGTCATAGTGGTGTGAATTTTTCAGGTATTTTAAAAGCAAATATTAAGAAATGACTTCTCTGTGGTACTTTTTTGGCTACCCTTGCTGTCAGTCTTTCAAAATGCAGAAAAAAATACCAAGGAAACCACCAGGCAAGCAAGCTTTTCACATGCATAATTTGCATCAGTCTATAACCTGATATCAAAACACAGAAAATAATTTAAGTGCTTTCTTCTTCACTCTCCTCTTTTCATTCCTACAAATGGTCAGAGATTTAGGTAGGAGAGACAGAATAAAACCTAACTTACTCTTTCTGATTTCTGTCTTTAGAAACTGGGGGTTATTTCTTACCTGGAATAACAGTGTAACTGCTTGCTCTCATCTCTAGGAGACGGAGATGTGGTTGGACAACCTCTTGTAAAAACACAACATCTGGACTATATCTGAAATTGGCAAGAAAATATTTTAAATTAACCACTACAGTCTGGGGCCAAATGGAAGAGGATCAGAGATTTCAGGTACACCTTGCGCTCATATTCCTAGATATTGTAAAAATCTGTTGGGGTTTTTTGTTTGTTGGTTTGTGTTTGGTTGTTGGTTTTTTTTGTTATTTTTTTAAACTCCCTCCATCATATTTAGCTGCATATAGACACATTGCCATAAGGGAGGAAACAATTACTATTATGGAGATGGAACTGACAAGGTAACAAAATTGATCTTGCGAACATTTGCACAGGTTTCATATACCACATACATGACGAATTCAACTTATGCAGCTTTAGAACATGTTCTGCAACATCCAAGTTCTTCAGAAGATTCCAACCACCACCTCATTCCCTTACAAGAAATCCTCCCAGGTAACCTGCCGTTAATTTTCTCCAGTCTCATCAATACCACGCTTCTTTATTTCTTAAAGTTATGCAATCAGTAACAGTTCATGTGGGGCAGTAGTCCCAAAAATACTGGTTTAGATATGACTTTACAGCTGTCCGTATTTTTGCTACACCACTGAATAACCCTCCTCTAAGCAGGTGAAGGACAAACCTAAGGTCTTATTTACAGAAGAAAACTAGTCACCCCAGATTAACAAAACCAAGTGAAAAGTGATGTAGTCATGGCATTTCTGCTGTTTTAAGAACTTAAATTATCGCTTGTTTAAATAACTTAATCTACACTGTTACTGTATTAAGGAAAATCAGTTTACGTAATTGTTAAATTGCTCATAAACATATTCATAGAAGACTATCGCTGGTGAATCTATAAAAGGTAATCACACATTCTATGACTTTTCTCTTGCCTTGCACATTTTCTTTTTTGATAGACAAGCAACAGTAATGGGAAGATAGCAACTTTTCACATTTCACTAAAAAATAACCTTTTTTGTTGTATCAAACAGTTTGAGTGTGGAGTTATTTATATTACTGGAATGAGACAAAAAAGCTTCTTAAAGTAGCATTATAAAAAAGCTTTTTAAACTAGCATGCACAAAGTATCTAACCTTCAGGATGCTGCAGAGGTTCACATCTCTTCCAACCAGTATATCAACTTTTATCCAGCTATTTAGGATTTATAAAGTGATTGCATTGTTGCATCTAATGTTAAGATAATTTGGGTGTGAAGATTTGTAAATAACTAAAACAAGATGCTTTTTCCTTTAAAGCTGGGTATACAACAATACAAAGATGAAGCTACACTTACAATGCCAGGTAAGAACAGATTCCTCTAGCTCTTTCTTTTAGATTTCCTAGATCCAGCCCATCAATATTCCACGTTATCAGTGAGAAGCTGCTGTCATCTTCTTTTTGCTTCGAGTCTGCACTATTGACGCCAGCATTACTTGTAGTTGCATCTCCTGTGAGGTCAATACTGAAGAGAGAGTTTACTTGTTTGTCAACTTGTTTGTCAACACTATTCTTTCTGCTATTACCTTCCTTATCTTCTAAAGGAAAATGTTTTAGACCCATCACAAATTACAGGTGGCCATCTAAAATTTTTCCAACATATAAGTTAACATGTATTGATTACAACATAATTTAAAAGCATACAGACCTCAGTCATACACAGCCTTAGTACACAGGTGAACTAAATGTTTTTTCCTCTTCCTTATAAACACAACATAACAGTTATCATTCTGATTTAAGTTAATTGGATGGTGACCAATGTAATCAAAAGCACTTGAGTAATTTAACTCTTCCCCATTGAAATATACAGGGGCTCCGTATGTTACTTTTTCAAACACATTTTTAGCATATTAGAAACAGAGAACTACAGCCAGTACTTGCTTTTATGTGCCTATCTTTGTAGTACAGCTGAGATTCTTTCAATCGTGGAACCCCCTGGGGAGGTACATGTACAAACTTTCTCTTGTAACAAACCGGTAATTCTTTTCTTTGAGAATATTCAACCCAGTTCCCACCTGAAAAACACAGGCCCTATCTATCCTGTTGATCTGACAAAGGCTAAGCAACACTGTCAAAGTTTAAGTGTCCTGTCTAGTAACTGTTTAGGGACTGTGTTGCTAAAGAGAACCAGACTCTAACACAGTTGTATTGGTTTGGCTGGGATGGAGTACATTTTCTTGATAGCAGCTCATATGATGATGTGGTTTGGACTTGTGACCGAAACAGTGTTGGTATCCCAGGGATGTGTTAGGTGTTGTGAGCAGTGCTTACACAGCATCAAGGCCGCATCTGCTTCCTGGGCTGCCCCACTAGTGAGTGGGCTGGCATGGGTAGGAGACTGGGAGAGGACACAGCCAGGACAGTTGACCCAAATTCACCAAAGGGACATCCCATATTGTATGACATTGTGCTCAGCAATAAAAGCAGAGGGAAAGGAGGAAGAATCCTGCTTTCCTAGAGATGGTTGAACACCTACCTGTCAATGGGAAGTAGTGAGTGAATTCCTTGGTTTGGTTTGCTTGCATGTATGGCTTTTGCTTTACCTATAAAATCACCTTTATCTCAACCTGTGAGTTTTCATACTTTTACCCTTCAATTCTCTTCTCCGTCTCACTCTGGGAAGAAGAGGTTAAGTGGTTGTGTGGGGCTGAGCTGCCCAGTGGGGTTAAAACACAGCACTGATCTAATGTAAATTCCCAGAGTGAAGGGAAATTCTGTAACAAAATACAGTAAATGGCATAGCTAAGACTAGACAAACTGTATTTTGGTGAAGCTGGGATACCAGAGTTTTGGTTTTAAAGGCAGAATTTGTATACATACATGAAAATAAGGTCTTGAACCAAAACAAATCTATTCCCTAGAATTTAGCACTTGTTTTGTACTGGGTGCTGCACAAACAATGTAAGATTCCACTACCTTGCACGTGTAATCTAAACTCAACAGAAAAACAAAAACAAAAGAGAGGAAGTACGTAAATAACAGTATATGTCTCCAATATTTCCATGACTATTTTTTATATTTATATTGTAACCTGAAGGATTTTGAGATGAAACATGAAAGTCTGTGTAATCTTCCTCTGACTGGGGGATCTCCAAATAGTCCTCCCTACCAACACATCCTGCATGCAACAGCTCAAGACAGAACCCACAGTGCAAAGACAGACAGAGGACGGAAAAGAAAAAAGCACTGCCAATTTGATAGAGATATATTCTGATTCATCACAGACTACCTAGAAACCAGTGCTAATACTCAGTAGGCTTGCATTTTTCATACATACATATCAGGCAAAACTAGGTATGCTGTTATTAAATACCTCTTATTCATAACTATAAAGATCATAAGGGCTCTCCTACACATCATGCAAGTCTGTAATAAATAAATCTACTGGAAAAAAAAGCTTCCCTTGGGACTATGAATGACAGAGATCTGTAAAAGCTCAATTCCACACACAGCTGAATACCCTTGGTATGCTCCACGGGTATGTTGTGAGATCATCTGTATAGGTAAGGCACAGAGCTCAGATCCTAACTTCCACAGATATATTTAACAAGGTGTGCAAGTACCTGTCAATTTTATTTATAGAAGTATAAATACATCTAGTATATGACACATATGCTCAGTTTACACTTATACAAATGTGTGCATGTACAGTAACATCTGCATACGTATAGCTGCACAAGGCAAGACCATAAAAAGAAAATGACCCTGTCCCTTCCCAAAAAGACTCCCCACCTGCTAGCCCAGAGGAAGGCAGCTGAAGCATCCACAGAGCAATGGGGCATCTTTTCAAGAGAAGCTGGCTGTTCCCCTCGAAGGGGGCAGCCTTGGGAAACAACGAGAACCAGGGCAGAAACTTAAGTGCGAGGCACGGAAACCACCTGCCCCATCACGGCTCAGCAGAGGTGCCAGGTCAGGTGGAGAGCGGAGCGCTGCTCCCGAGGCGGGGGACGCTAGGACCCGGGAGGTGCCTCTCCGCGGGTGCGGGGGCCCTGCACCCCCCCGCGGAGAGGAACCTGCCTACAACCGGGAGCTGCGGGGAGGATGGGGGCACTGCTCCCCTCGCCCCGCCAGCCCGGGTGCCCCCGACCCGCTGTCTGTCACATCACAGAATCACAGAATGTTAGGGATTGGAAGGGACCTCAAAAGATCATCCAGTCCAATCCCCCTGCCGGAGCAGGAACGCCTAGATGAGGTTACACAGGAAGGCGTCCAGGCGGGTTTTGAATGTCTCCGGAGTAGGAGACTTCACAGCCTCCCTGGGCAGCCTGTTCCAGTGCTCTGATACCCTTACTGAAAATAAGTTTCTTCTCATATATAAGTGGAACCTCCTGTGTTCCAGTTTGTACCCATTGCTCCTTGTTTTACCATTGGTTGTCACCGAAAAGAGCCTGGGTCCATCCTCGTGACACTCACCCTTCACATATTTATAAACATTAATGAGGTCACCCCTCAGTCTCCTCTTCTCCAAGCTAAAGAGCCCCGGCTCCCTCAGCCTTTCTGCATAAGGGAGATGCTCCACTCCCTTCATCATCTTTGTGGCTCTCCTCAGGTGTCACGTACCAGCTGCCGGGCCCGGGGCAGGCTGACTGCACTTCACCTGCCGCCGCCTTCTCCACATCCTCCTCCTCCAGCGGCGGCTCGAAATAGGCGTTCAGCGCCCTCTGAAACACAGAGGCAGACGGCAGGGAAGGGGCCGCCGCCACCGCCGGGACAGCCCCGCGGCCCCGCCGCCGCCTCCGGGCGTACCTGCAAGTGCCAGTCGTTGTCGGCCAAGAAGCTGCGCGCCACCCCCGCGTCGCTGCTGGTGATGGCGGCGAACTCAGAGCACAGCACCTTCCTCCGCTTGGCGAGGTGCAACTCGTCCTCCTCTTTCTCCTTCTCCGCCGGCAGCGGTGGTTCCCTCCCCGCCTGCGGGCACCGGCCCTCCTTGTCCTCCTCCCGTCGCCCCATCACCACCGCCTCCATGGCTTCCACGGGCGGGGAGCTGCAGGCGGAAGCCGGGGGGAAGCTCCTCCCGCCGGGGTTGCGGTTCCGGGGCGCAGGCGGGTGGGTGACCGCCGGGCGGGCGGGTGACCCTCGGGCGGGCGACCGCCGGGCAGGGGGGCAGCATGGGGTTGACGATGGAGTCCCTGAAGCAGGCTATGAAGTACATGGTGGAGTCGCAGGGCTTCGACCGGGTGCTCCAGAAGGTACGGGCGTGCCGGCGGGAGGGGCACGCGGGAGGGTCTCCCGCCCGGCGCGGCCGTTGACGGTAGCGACAGCTTCTGACTGCAGACACGCCGGTTCGGCCGAGGTGGGGCTGTTTGTTCAAAGGCCGGCTTTTCCCCTCGGGGAATAAAAAGCTGCACCGAGGGAATGTCAGGAAGATGTGCCAGGGGAGGCTTAGGTTGGACATTAGGAAAAGGTTCTTCCCCCAGAGGGTGGTGGAGCACTGGAACAGGCTCCCCAGGGAGGTGTCACGGCCCCAAGCCTGACAGTGTTCAAGAAGAGGCTGGACAACACCCTCAGACACATGGTGTGAACTGTGGGGTTGTCACATGCAGGGACAGGAGTTGGGCTCGATGATCCTTGTAGTTCCCTTCCAACCCAGGACATTCTATGAGGTGTACTTTCCTTACAGGCGGTCTCGCAGCCCGAGGCTCAGCTGAGGCCTGGTGAACCCGTGCTGTCTGGCCAGGGCAGTGCCCACCTCAGGCACTGCTTCGGGTGGGCAACAGCACAGTGAGCGGTGCCCCAGGGCCAGGCTGCCCAAGCTGCAGGAGGCCGAGGCCTGCGGTGGGTGGGTGGGTGGCTTAGCTGAACCCCAACTGCCATGGGGTGCCTGTGGGCACATCAGGAGCCCAGGCATGCAGGCCTTCCCCTGCTGTTGCGTTTTCACAGAATCACAGAATGGTTGGGGTTGGAAGGGACCTCTGGAGATCATCTAGTCCACCCCCACTGCTAAAGCAGGTTCACCCAGAGCAGATCACACAGGAATGTGTCCAGGCAGGTCTTGAATTGTCTCCAGAAAAAGAGACGCCACAGACTCTCTGGGCAGCCTGTTCTAGTGCTCTGGCACCCTCAAGGTAAAGAACTTTCTCTTCATATTCAGATGGAACCTCCATTTTCCCTGGATTCATGATTAACTAACAGGAATGTGGGGCCCTGACGGTAATGCACAGTAGAAAAAACAGTTATTACTCAATAACTCTTTAAATATGCTGCCTTCCAGTACCTCTCAGGAGACAAAGATTGTGCTGAATAGCCTTACCATGACTTATTTAGTAACTAGTATTCTCCTCTTTGTAGTACCTATGACTTAGCTAACTTACAGGATTGTGATATTATGATTAATTACTCTTCTGTGTCAAAAAAAGAAAAAAAATAGCTTGTTATAACATCTGACATTTCACCTGGAAGTGAGGCCAAAACCACAAGCACTTAAGTGCTCTGTGAGCTCCTAACAAGACTTAGTATAAACAAATATATTTGACTGGTACATCTCTAATGTAATACTACCTTACAATCAAAAAAAGTTGAAATGATGTTACTGTGTCTTCTTAAATTTTGTAGTGTGCAGCTGATGTGTTCTCAAGCTGCTGTGTAGGGTGGTCCTATGAAGTAGTTTTAGTGTTCTCATTAAATTTAGCAGTGTTAGAATTCTCCATTTAATTTCTGTTATATTTCTTTTATTTCTAAGAGGACAGGCTGAGAGAGTTGGGGTTGTTCAGCCTAGAGAAGAGAAGACTTCAGAGGGACCTTATTGTGGCCTTTCAGTACTTAAAAAAGGGCCTATAAGAAAGATGGGAACAGACGTTTTAGCAGCGCATGTTGCGATAGGACAAGGGGTAATGATTATAAACTAAAAGAGGGGAGATTCAGGCTAGACAGGAGGAAGAAATTTTTTACAGTGAGGGTGGTGAAACGCTGGCCCAGGTTGCCCAGAGGTGGTAGATGCCCCATCCCTGAAGACATTCCAGGCGATGCTGGACAGAGCTCTGAGCAGCCTGATGTAGTTGAAGATGTCCATGCTCATTGCAGGGGGGTTGGACTAGATGACCTTTGAAGGTCCCTTCCAACCCAAACTGTTGCATGATTCTGTTTATTTGTGTAACTGTGATATGGAATGATGCAGTAAATATATCTAAGAAAGCCAACCACGTCCAGATTTATATGTTTTGCATTGTAAAAGAGCAAGTGTAATATTGGAAGCATGTTTTTATTGACAGGTCCATGATCTGATACATTTAATAGAAAGTAATTATTTGCAAAGCAACTGTCCTTGTCTTGTTTCCCCAAGACATTTTGGTCTTGTATATAAAAAGTATAAAGCCTTAAATTCAAGAAGCTCATTTATTTGTGGAGCCCAATTAGTTATTAGTCACCTCTTCACTGTGATAACTTTACTCTCCTTTTCCTCAAAATCCTATCAAGTGGAGAGCAAATGCGGTATTTCAGCTCATAAAGGTAACTGGCTATAAGTGAGCCTTGGGAGACAGGCTTTCTGCTTTGCTCCAGAATACTTTTAGACTTTTTGTGCAATCTCCTTCTAGAATTATGATACTATGAACATAACAATAAAAGTATAGTTTTGTTTGAATTTAAAGTATATGATGTTTTTCTGGGAGGTACCTGAAGCCTTTCTTACCATAACTAAATATGACTAAAGACTTTTCCTGTTCTAGAGAAGACAGATTTCAGTCTGAAACTTTACAGCTCCTGCATCAGACTAGTTTTTGGTTTAATTCCAATGTAGTATCTACATAGGGCTTAATGACTGTGGTTTTTAAAGCTCTTCCATCAAAGAAGTAGAGCATCGCAGTAGTGGCTGGAAGCCAAAGCAGCATACTGTTCGCCGAGGTAGACGCGTGGGAGGACAGGCAAGAAAAGCTGTGAGCAGCAGCTCTGGCTGTGTAAGTCCTGGAAGCATTCAAATACTGAGCTATTTTCATCAAGGAGAGCAGGCAGCTAGTGCCAGATCAGAGCAATAACAAATGAAACCAGATGCTTTCCTTGCCTGGCTGATGGCTTGGAGCACTCTCTGACGGCAGTGGAAACTATCTGCTCCCACTGTCAAGCGTCAGTAAAATCCTCATTAGAAATTCCATCAGAAATTTAGGCCTCCAGTCAGCATGCCTGTTTAGGACTTGGGATTTTCATTGATCAAGGGGCTGTTTCTTTATTAGGACACTGCCTCTGTGATTTCCCCTCTACTTAATTCCAACTTTTTCCATTCGTAGATCGATTGTGTACTGTGTCATCATTTATCTTAGTATCATTTCTCTGCAAAATCTGGATAAACTTTGGCCTATCAGAAAGGGACATTGGCTGAAACGGAGTTCTTACCCTGCATTATAAATAAGGAATAATGAAACTGGAGACATTTCAATCTTAATTCTTTTTAAGATTAAAAAGATTTAAGTCAGCTCCATTGATACAGTATGGAAACGTTTAAGTTAAAAAAAATAGTAAAAAAATTACAAAATTAGTAGGAATTATAATAAATATTATGCTCACATTTAACTTGTGATCCAAGTACTTTAAAGTCATAGTTGTAGGTGTCAATATATATGCTGAACTTACCTCAGGTTTGCATTTGCTTTCAGATTTTGAGTATCTTTCAGATTTTGAATACAGTGCAACTAACTAAAAAAATCTTGAAATGAAAAATATTTTAAAATAATGAATTGCAATAACTTCATGGTCGCAGAGATCCAGCTTCTTGTGTTGGTTACACGGGAAAGTGTGGTACCATAGATGTACCATAATTTTTCTATTTAACACCTATGGGCTGGAGTAAAAGTGTGTATGCAAGTCATGATGCTGTAATACAGTGTGATACAGCCTTGGATACTTCTACCCAGGAATATGAATTTCAGGTCAGGGAGGCCAATTTGATTAGCATTTCCAAGGCTTATTTCAAAATACTGATTTTTTTACTGAGGTTGCTCTAGTTTAATGATTAATTAATTACTGTCAGTCTCATTTCCATTTTGTGAACTAATAAAGACACTTTCACAACTATGGTACACACAGAGCCGTTTTGTGTTCTATCTAATCTGGCTTTTCAGTCACAGATTAAAGCCAAAGGAAAATTGGAGAAGAATGTTGTCTTCTGAGCAGTTCCTGAGAGCATAGCAAGTATTGAAGTTTTGTTAAGCTGTCAGTTTAAATATTTATCTACACTAGAAGTACAAATTCTTCTAAGGCTCAGATATGGAAATACCTGAAGTGACAGTTGAACTACTACATTTTCCATCTTTTAATTTGTCCCAGGAGTCGAGAATTTTAAAAGATTTACTTTCAGTTTAACTCAGGGTAGTATCAGGTGTTGGTACTGTTGTCAGTAAGTTTTTTATTCCTTTTTTGGTTATACAGGTGAAACTTCTTTCTGCAACTCCTGGAAAAATTGTTTGTGAAATGAAAGTAGAGGAGGAGCATACAAACAGATTTGGCACATTACATGGAGGCTTGACAGCCACACTTGTAGATGTGGTGTCAACAACAGCATTGATATACACAGAAAGAGCAACACCTGGGGTCAGTGTGGACATGAACATCACGTAGGTATCATCCACCATATTTACCAGAACACACTAACGTTTCTTCCCCTAACACAGTATCAACTCCATTGTATGTCGTTTCGACACTGTAGTGCTCACTTAGAAAAGGTGTTTTCTTCGGTTTGAGAAGTCTTGTTTTGATGAGTGGGGGGAATGTATGTAGGGGTATTGCCATTTAGTTGCAAAATTTGAGTTGGACTTTAAGCTTTTATTTGTTACATGCATCTAAGAGTCTGTACACATTCCTACACAAAATGTAAAGGGATGTTGATACATGGTTAATTTTAGTCTTATAAAATTGGCTCAATTTCTGTCTTCTCTTGTGAAGATATGTTAGAGTGCATCCTCAAACACCAAAATCTAAGGTAAGCAGCTTTCTATAAGCCCTGTTTTTAGTATTAGTCCATAAAATATTAAAACAGGAAACAGTTTAGCTCTGTTGTATGCACACATAAAGGGTGAATTACAGATTGAATCAATTTCTCACTGGGGGAAGATTCATTTGCTCTAGGTCATTTCAAGGTAGTTTTATATTGAGAATAGTTCTTCCTCTAATGCAAATTTAAAGCACTGTGTCTTTAAAAAAATGTTCTGAAACCTTTGATCATGTCGGCTTTGCTTCATTACTTTTAATGAAGAGATTATGACTGATTGGAACTAAAGTAATCCTACTTGGAATAACTAGCACAGAGCATTAAAAATCTTGGTAAAGTAGCCCCTTGTCAAAACTGTCTTTAAATTGTAAATTAAAAAAAGCTTTAAAAGTGCGTGGGGAGTGATCTGGGTCTTTGCCAGGTTCGCTCCTTTACCCCCAGCACCCTCTGATTTCTCCACTGGGCAGGTGGGACTGGAGCATCTATTTAAGCTTTATACTACCACTGTGATTACCAGGAAACGAAAACCTGAAAGTCCTCTATGATTATGTATTTTTCCCCTACAGTAGTATAACAAGAGGCCAAAATCTAAATTATTTACACTATCAAGTATGCCTATTCAGATACATAAAGGCTAAAATCTTAAGAAAGTGCTGTCTCTAGAGGTGATCCGAAATGACCGAGTAGCATAACCTTTAGGAAATGTTATCTGAAGCAATATTACTAGCTTTGTTTATCCCAGACTACTGCTTTTAGTGAACAAGTCATATTAGATAGCAAATATTGCTATAATACAACTTTTTCCATTTTGAGAAAGAGCTTTTTAAAAGGCTGTCATGAGGAAACTATTTCAGTAATGGGAAGAACAGAGAGAAACAGAAACTTTTTTTAATCACAAGAGGATCAGCAGTAGCCTCTGAAAATGAACTAAGATTGAAACCCTGCCCCTGTCAACTAATGGGGCTTGCAGTGCATCAGCATTAGGTATGACTGACATACTTTTGACATGGTGTCATGTAAAAAAAGACTGGCTGAGGAAATTTATCTCAATAAGATTTATATCCAGCAATTATACATTCTGCTTTGTAATATTGTTCCCTTGCCTCAGATCATGGTTGGATCCTGTTCCTCCTAATTCTTTCCAGCTGTTTTGTGGGGGAATTTCTTCCTGTTCCCTGGAGAGTGTATTTCAAAAGCACACCCTCTTATTCATGTAAATAAAAAGTTATCTAATTAATGGAAACAGCATTAAACCTGGGAAGTCTGAAGGCCTCCCAGATTTCCATGACTTCTCTGACCAGGGTATGGGAAGCAGTTAATCTGTTTTTAGGTTTCATGCAGAAATGACCTTCAGGGGCCTTTGTAATGGAGACATTTTGTAGCTCAGCCCAGCATACTGGTTTAGAAAGGCTGTAGGGAGCCAGCAGTGGCTGGAATAGGACTTGGAGCTGAATTTTTAACTGAGGTCTTAAATATCCAGTTGGTTTCTGTTCCAAAATGGATTTTTCCTTAGAACCAAGCCAATGGGTTTCTTTCTATCCTCCATTTTCTCAGAGAACTCTTACACTGAATTACCACTGAAGTACTTAGAGGAGCTCAAGGACTTTTAAGAAGTGGGGATTTGCAAGCAGGCCGTTAGAGGGAGATGTGTCTTTATTACTCACTTTTGCTAATTCCCTTCATGATAATCTAAAATACAGAAATATTATTGGATTTGTACTCTGTACAGCCTCTTACCTGTTAATTTTGTTCTTCATTGAAGATATACTTCTGCAGCTAAGATTGGAGAAGAGATACTGATTACAGCTCAGATTTTGAAGCAAGGAAGAAATCTTGCATTTGCCACCGTGGATTTAACAAATAAGGCATCGGGAAAGTTAATTGCACAAGGTAGACATACAAAGTATATAGGAAATTAATATAAGAAAGTAATTTAAAAATAATTATGTTGGGCTTAAGAATCCCATATAGAATTGTTTTCTCATTTATGCAGTAAGACATTATCTGCATGAAGTTGTAATAGTTTATATGAATTAAATTAGTCTCACTTCCATAATAAATTAACAAATATCTTGATTATCACCAGTATTGCTACAAGCCAAAAATTAGTGCCTATTTTGGGATGAACAACACAGTATGATAGCATGGGGATGCATCTACCTATTTTTGGCCAAGCTAGCAGAAAGGAAGAGTCTTTGGACCAGCCATATGGCTTATCAGCATGACAGTTTTTTAAGAGATCTGGGTTTTTTTGCCTGTGGTGTCATTGTGTGACAAAGCAACCCTGTCTTCAAGCCCATCACAGTCACATGCAATCAACACTGTATATGCTTACAAACTAAACTACCCATTCTGTAAGATGATTGTACAGATTTTCTATAACATAGTGTGAAACGGGTTTGAAAGCGTAAAGCAGGCTAATACAAATGTAATTTACTGACGCTGTTACAAGCTCAAAATTATTCAATAAAGCTTTCTGAAAATACCTTTTAAGAGATTATTTAATAGTTTTGTAACCTCTTTGCACCAAGTAAAAGCTTCCCAGTATGGAGTGGTTGAGAGTGAGTGTGGTGGAACCCTTGTATCCAAATTCACCTGAGAGATTAAATCTGCCATTCCAGAATGTGAAAATGCAGTTATATCATCCAGGCTTTTTAACTCTATGTACATGAGTTTCTGGCTATATTTGTTTCAAAAAATCATCAGCTGAGAGTTAGAGATGTATCAAAATAAATCTGGTGAGACTTTCATCAGGCTAAGGCTGTAGATTATTTGACTAGGGTTGAATTTGGTGGACTTAAGCTGCTATTCATCAGCTGAAGACTTGTCTCCTTGTGCACTGTTGTGGGCAGGTTTAACTGCATTCCTCAAACTGATGACAAACGATCCTTGGCAAGGCTATCACACTGTAATAAAAACAGCAATGCTACATATGCAGTGCAAGTTTACATAAACCATAATCTTAGTTTTTCTGCTGTAGTGGAAGATTTGGAAAAGTTAATCTACACTAGCAAAGGGCATGCATAATTTTGTCATGGGAATTAACTCGCTGTATCTAGTGATTTGAATTTTGTAATTAAATGTGCAGTTATGGCACTTTTTTGTGCATATCTAAACCTAAAGAAATAATTTCCAAAGAGTAAAGTGACCTGTTCACGCAAACTGATTTTCAATATGAAGTTGAACAAGTTTCTAATATATCAGCAATCTTTCCAAAATGGATTTCAAACAAGTGATAGAGTTGGTAACTTACCCTTCTAGTGGAAGTTCTCTAAAAACAATACCTACAGTGGGCTTTTGCTGCAAGTTTAGAACAGTCTTTCATGGTATATACAACTAAAGTTTTTTCTCTGAGGTTCTCTTGAAAGTGCACATGGCTTACATGCCTGTGGCTAGTTAAACTTTTAATAGTAGCATGCTCCCTTCAGCAGTACATTCGTAATTATTTTTTCCCAGTACTTGCACTCATGTTCAGAATCATCCCATAATCCCATTTTGTAGAAACACAATGCTTTGCTAAAGCAGTTCTGTGAAGACAGTTATTACAGGAGCAACCTTTTTTGTTTTAAGTCTTTGCTCAGCGGAACTATATGCTTCACTGTGTTGTTTCTGACTTTACAGCTTCCTCTGCCTGGAGATCAATTATGAGTCCTAAGCATCTCCAGCTCCTCTGTAATTACTAGAATAAACAAGCACAGAGGATCCATCATAGCCTGATGTCACACCTAGTTGGTTTAGCAATTGCTGTTCTGGTCATCTTCGTGTTACGTTCTGGCATCTCCAGTCAGCTTTTTTTCTCAAGTTGACCAGTTTTCATTGTGGGGGACTACAGGGGGTCCGTGAATTCCCTGACGGAGGGCATGGGAACAGAAATTAGCCTTGAAGATATGAAGGCCTACCCATGAGAAAGATAGGAGTAAAGGAGTATCCAGAGATGTTAAGGATGTACCTGTGAGAGAGAAGGGAGTAGAAGAGTAACATTCATGATAGCAAAATTAGCCAATGAGATGTTACTGCTGTAACTTGTAACCAATAGTGAAGAGACACATGAATTGGTAAAACTGTATAAAAATGCACTTGTGGCAATAAATGGCATCTACTACTTTCATCCTGGAAGAACTTGGTCTATGTCATTTGTCCATCTCAACCACAACATTACTTCCATAGGTTACCCATGTAGTAGAGTATAAGAGGTGAAGGAAATAGAAGAGAGGATTAAAACTGCTCCCCCAACTAGTATAAACCCACCCCCCTCCCTGGAACACAAGAGTGATTTTGATTATTTGAAATAAAAGGCAGAGGCTGAGAATGAAGGAGGCGCTGGATTCAAGAAGCACCAAAAGATTTAGGATGCTCCCAGCTCTGTGTGCTGGGGCTGCTCTGTCCTAGTGCAACTGTCCCACTGCAACTTAGTATGACATCACTCAATCAAAGCTGGTTGCCTTAGGAACCTACCAGAGTTAAGTGATCTCATTCTATCACTTAGCATTCATCACATCTACATAATTACAATTGAAAAGTGTCCAGGCAAATTAAGAGTGGCAAACCTCAACAGAGAAACTATATCCTTCTGTTACCATTTGAGCCTGGCAAGGACTGCTGCAGGCCAAGAGGGAAACTGGGAAAAAAAAAAACAAACCTTCCTGAGGTAACTGGTGAAGTCCCTTCTATCTTATAACAGACTATTCAACAAGAATATTTTAGTGCTGCCTAATTAATAAGAAAGAGGGAAATCATTAATATGCAAGCCACTTATTCTAGAAGCAGTTCATTAAACTGATTATTTTAAGATGACCTTGTCTGTTATCCCTCTACCACCAGCAGCATGCTGATCTCATAATTTATTTTGCAGCTTAGCTTAGGCTTGGAGATGATCATAGAGGAATTGTGACCATTGGTCTTGCTTAGCTTTGGCAGTAAATTGTCAAACATCAGACTTAATATTTGGAGGTGTTCTTTCCTGATTTCACCCTAACCCACATTTTGAAAAATCTCTGTGTTACCTTGGCTGAGTCTGAAAAGAAGTAACAGAAAACAATCATTGTAATAAAGCCAAATGGCACATGGTTTCATCTGGCATCAGAACAAACATTTCCTGTGGGGCTGACCTGGTTCCATCACTGCAGATTTAGGTATAATTCCCTTACAAGCAAGCAAATAAGGTGGCTTGATGAGATCATCTTGTGATTCTTATTAGTATACCAGATTAAATATCCAATAACTGACAGACCTCTGTAAGCTCCATATCTTACAGCTGCAAGTAAGAATGTCCCTCCCATATTTTGTGGGATTTTGGTTTGTTTTCCACCCTCCCTCCTTTTTTTTTTTTTTTAAACGTATCAAACACCTACACCATAGTCCTTGATGTCTGGAGGTCTCCTTACAGAGGGCCACACTTTTCACATAGCAGTATCTGACATGTTACAGAACAGTTTGCCTCTATCAGTGAGAGTAACTGCAGCTTCCCACTTCACGCAATATATTGGTCAGCCAAATGTTTGGTGCTGGTTTCATGTCACCCTTATTGCACGAATGCATCCAGACTGACAGCCAAGTATCTGCACCATGGTAGAACTGCACTGCAGATCCCTTGAGAAAATGAGGAATTAGAGCCATTCCCACTGGCATTTAAAAGCAAGACTCCAGATACTAATCAGGGCAAATACTGATCACAGGTGAAGGTGCTGTGAGGATGGATTTAGTCATTAAGAATTCCAGCTCTTGGAAAGAAGCAACTTGTGATAAACTGGGGAGAGGAGGGGGTAAAGAAGGACATTACTGCTGAAACAAGTGTTAAATCACCAGGACTCCTTGTTCACCTTTCAGTTTCAGGCATCTGTCACAGGGGTCTCATGGCTATTCTGCCAATTTAATTACAAGCTAGTTGGTTTACAGTTCTCAAACTGGCAAGCATTACCACCTAAAGGGAATGGGGGAGGTGGGGAGAATTAGGCTGTTAAGTAACTGTTCTGAACAGCAATTCTATTCAGCTTCATTGACTGGCTCTGAGCCACTACCAAGGCATATGGAAGAATTTCCAACAGTGTTTTATCACTATTTTAGAATTTTCTGCAGAAATCTGCAGAAACCATGTAACCAGTTGAAAGAAACACCAAAACCTCTCCCTTACCTCTCCATGGGAATAAGGAAAAAAGCACTTTGATTCCTGTTTGGCTACTTAAGAGTTCAGGGACAAAGGCGTTTATTGTGATTCTGTAGTGCATTCACTGAATAACTGCTGTTAGCAGATTCCCCAGGTCCCAGACTGCCATGGTGTGGGACACCACAGCATATACAGTTCTTACCTAAACATAAACATGTTACCTGCAAGCTCTGATTAAACAAGACAACACTGGCTGTCCTCCAGAAAAACAAAACAAAACCACATGCAAACCACACACCCCACCGCTTTTGTTCACCAAAACAGTACCTGGGGCTGTACCACAGTAGTAAGAGTCTGGATCTTTGATTTCTTTTGCTTAAAAGCAGTAGCTGCTCAAACAGATTGCAAGAGTCCAAAAAAACAGCTTGTAGAGTGGGTGCTCTAGCATACAGTAATTGTCCTCAAATCAAGGGACCTTTCCATATGTAAATCCTTCCCAAGCAGAACTAGGTCACATATCTTCAGCCCTAAAAAGCATTTCACTCAGCCATGCAGAAGAGAAATCACACTCACATATCACTTAGCTTGCTTTAGATAACCAGCAGAGCTGGTGCAGCCCTCCACAGCCTCAGTGCGGGATGGTCAGAGCCTTGCAAACGCCCAGCTGCAGCACACAGATCAGCAAGCGGTACTGACTACTGCAGATGGAACTGCAGTTTCCTCCTTAGTGTTCCTGAAGGTAGAATTCATCTGTACTCCAAGAACAGCACAACAAGGATGATTTAAACACCAAATTAATACAAAGCACCAAGCCCCTGTGCACTACAGCAGGGAAAGAGCTGATGGAACTCGAGCTCTAGTGCAGAGGCTCCCTCTGTCTGAAGTATGTATCTCCCAATCACACTGAACCCTTGCAGTGAAGTGGCAGCAAGCTGGCAGGTACAGAAGAGGCCTTGCTTTCACACCACCAGCATAGCATCATGTAGTACAGGCGCAAAAAAAGGCCAAACCTATACACAAAAATATCCTTTTAGTGTGGTAATGATCCTAAGGGACAAGTAGCAAAATTGGCCTTATGGTTTGGGAAACAGTGGTTTGTACATAAAAATTACTAGAATAAAATGTTAGATTGGTTCCACAAAAGGAATTGCAGAATAAACGCTACTCAGGCTACTACCATCCCTCAAATGTGCAAGCTAAACTTTTTTTCCTTTTGTAAAACACTATTAAAGCCCTTTATTATTTCATGCCAGAAAGCTGTTCCAGAATCTGTAGGCTTATACACCTTCTGAATTTGCTGCTACAGTAAACGCAAAAATGGGAGAAGCTTTTCCAGGCTAATGAAAGAAAACAGCAATTAAGTAAACTCATACCACATCTGTCTTCTTAGTGGATATAAGCATAGTCTACTAGTTCTTGACTTCAACAACTACCATGCTAGTGGCAGGAACCTTAGTGCAATCTTACATTAACCCTGTAACAGTCCATTAGAATAATCTCACACTTAAAAGAGCAAAAAACCCTGAAGTGAACATTCTCACTGTTTAACCCCCAGAGATCCAGATTTAACAGGAGGTGGTGTTCATTAACTGCAAGTAATCTAATGACTCAGCATGTGACAAGCAAATGAAAATGCAGTGTCCTCCCAGTAGCAAAACAGAAGCGGGCAGGGAAAGATGCCTGTAGAGGTCACAAGCTGGGAGCGTGTACAAGAGGCAGGAGTTTCAAACCTGATACAGGTGCCATAAAATAATTTTAAAACTAATACATTATGCCTTAATGTGTCAACAAGATGTGGTCATTCACAAGGACTAGAGCACTTACCTGTAGTGAACTGGTCCTCTGCTTGTTTTGTATTTTGGAAGTACAGATCAAGTATGTCTTTCAGAGATGTAATTTTAAAAAAAAATATAGAAAATTGTAATTGGCAAAACCAGCATATTTCTACCAGCTCTGTTTCTAATAATCTTAACACCTCACTATGCAAAAAAAAAAAAAAAAAAAATCAACTTGCAGCAAGAGATCATTAGCTTGATCTAAAAGCTTTAAATGCTGAAAGAGTAGTTCCACAGTTTGAGTAAACTTTTTAAAAGGAAACACTGAATAATCCGATTATGTTTCTAGTACCTGTTTTATCACCTAACACAGCAATTTTAGTGTAACAAAACACCTTTCAAGAAGCAATTTACGCTTCAGACATGTGACAAAAGGGCACCAACTCCAACTAGCTATAGGCATATTACATTTGGGAAACACTTACACAAGCCCTTTTGTCCATCTTACCATATTTTTGGTAAAACCTGTGCAGCTGAAGAAGCTTGAAAAGTGAAGTGAAACTATACAGCCACATACAAGCTATGACATTCAAGAAGTTTCTCATCATCACCTGGGAAGTACGTGACACAAGCTTCCCTTCACCAGACATTTCATTTAGGTGCAGATTTAATAGGCCTCCATCTACTTCATTTTGCTGCCTTCACATTTTTCCCTGCCCCATTCACACTTGCCAAGATCACATGACAAATACTCAAGCAATAGCCTGGTAAAACTCCCATATTCAGGTTAGATTTTGAGCATATTTCAATTCTTGGGATTAGCATATCCAAAGGAGCAACACAAGGAGCTGACAGCAGGTAGTACCAAAAACTCTTGTGTTACAAAAGAGCCATTTCTGTATTTAAAAACGGCTCCACTGAACATACTAGGTTTACACAGCTGTAAACTGTACTTAATTTGCAAGAGAAAACCTACACTTTGAAGTTAAGAAAGCCTACCAAAAAGCCACTAAGCTGGTATAAAGAGGGCCTGAAACCAAAAGCCAGATATTATAAACTGCTTCCATTCACTTTTGAAGCGCATTTTGCTGAAGAATATTCTGACATTGAACTAGATGTTCCACTGAGAAAGAGTGGAACAACTTGAAGTTTAAACTTTTCCCTCAAAAGAGACACCTTTCAAGGATGCCAAATGATTTCACAATAAACGCTCACACACTTCCCAGAGAATCTCATGCTCTGAAGCCTGTTGTTCCTGTTTATCTTTTTTCACACAATGCAGATGCCTATCAACTCAATCTGATAGTACAGCAAAGGCATAACGTTTGTCAGCTGGGTTAATAAAATTATGTTATCCCAAGAAAGTACAGTGTTAGTTAACTCTAGGATCACTGTCAAGAACAACTTGGTAGCCTGTGCATCTTATGCAACTCATACGAAACAAAAAATGTAATTAAACTGAACAGGTTGTTCCATGTAACAGAGAAATAAAATCCTATTTCAAGCTTCATGTGGACACCTGGTATCATGTCTTACAGTCCATTCAAAGAAAAGGCGCTTACATTTAGCTAGGAAATTAAGTACTATTAGCAAGTATGGTGGTTACTAAATATTCCAGAAAGTCTTCACATTCTGTAGAGTAGCATTTTCAAAATATTTCTTTGTAACTTAAGGCATTTATTAACATGAAGTTGCAGCTTTCAGATGGTGTTTTTCTAGTGTGCTCCAGTTTAACCTGTAGGACCTTATGACAAAAGAACTAAAAAATAGTATGTAACTGGATTATTTCTGACAGCTACTTTTCAAAAGAGATATATTGCCTGCATATGTAAGAACATCTTTGCCACTCATCTTGGTTAATCTTAACATTTTACAGTCTGTACATTTTCAATATTTGCAGTGGGTGACACTGTCAAGATGGAAGACACTAAGAAATTCAATTCATAGGATCTTGATAAAGAAAGCCAGACATCTTTCACCTAATTTATTTAACTTTCATTTTTTCCAATTCCAAACAAAAGCTAAATACAAGTTTTAAACAGGTAAGCACTAGTTTAATCCAGAGGGAGCAGGCTTATGCAGTTTTACTCCAGTAAAGTACTCAACCCTTAAGCAGAGCTTTCTGTCATCAAAACTATACAGTAGTCTTCCTTTTATCATTGCACAATCTTAAAATGTTCTGTCAGAACCAACTTTTGACACTCCAAACACTATTTTACATTGGTTTATAATGTCTATTCCAAAAGAAAACAACCTCAATGGGTTTTCTGTAAGAAATGTTTTAGAAACCAGTATTTCCTGCACAGTTCACCTGCAAGTTTACAAGTCTCAACTCTCAAGAAAAAATAATCCTCTACCAACATTGTTTCTGCAGCTACTATTTTACTTTATTTTTAGCTGCTTTAGCAACTTCAGACTCCAGGTCTGCCTCACCTGTATGAATGCATCCAACTCAAAAGAATACTTTCATATGGTTATACAGCAACTTGGGGAAAGAGATCCAAAACCAAAGTGCCAGTAAACTTAGACGTGGCCCAGCAAAATAAAAGAGGCAAAAAATGCCTAAACATTAAATGAGATGCTTTTTTTAAAAAAAAGAAAGATTTCTTCCCCACACTTCCTACTGTAATAGCCACTTCTCTGTTCATTAAAATGAGTGATAGTGCTCTTTGATACAATCATTAACAGCAAAGCTATAAGGCTTTTATACCCGTTACATTCACTTCTCACCCTTCAAATACTGATGGTTAACATTATAGATGTTAAGGGGCATGACCAGCACAAATGGGAACACCACCACAAATGATCACCTTGTGCTTTCGGATACATTTGTTTCAGTGTACAGTCCCTTCATTTCACATTATAGTAAGATGCTGATGCAGTGCAGAAGTGTGCAGAGCATCCTTTCTTTCACAAGGTCCATGCAGAAAACATCTAAAAAAAAAAATTGTAAAGTTCTGAGATACAAATGACAAAAAAAAAAATCCAGGATGATCAAGTTTCACAATGTATAGTTCTGAACATGAGTCCATTTTCTTCTAAATTCTGAAAGAATAAAGTGGTGAGGAAAGTGAAAATCCACTGCTGCATTCTGTGATCTTCCCCATTTTGCTGGCCAGTACCTTACTCTGGCATGTAAGGACGGAGGTGGTCCTCAATGGTACCAACCGTCCAGTGAGTGAGCTGCTCCTGTGGCAGATACAGGCAGATGCTGCATAACTTGAAGATTGTAGCTTTGTTTTTTGGAGTCTAGAGACAAAGAAAAAAACTATTAAACATGAAGTTAACTCAAGAATAACAGACAGTCCCCCAGCAGATCCAACCCAGTTATTAGGTTGCTGCTGGTTGTGAAGGAACACCACAGGCATTTAAAAGCCACAGTTTCATCTGTATAAACAGTCTGAACTCAAAACTAGTCTGTGACCTCTAATGCCTTAAATATTTTCACTATTCTGTTCATTCTACACTTGAATAATTTTTGTAATATCACCCAAATTAAACCAATGTTTTAATCTTTTCAAAACAAAGTCTATTTCAGAACTTATTTAATTTTAATACAAGAACATTAAACTAATTCTATGTGAACACATCTGTAGTCTATAGCTAGTTTTCATATGTGTGAATCAGGTTCATAGTGCAAGTTTCCTCTGAAACTGCTGAAATGCAAGCATGAATATGAGATCAATACTCTACTTGAGTATTTTGCAATAAAATAACTGATGTTCCCAAGAAGAAAACACATTTTATGATTAAAACGTATGCATTAAAAAGAGGACCAAAAATATGCTCACCTGCAAGTGCTGTCTGTCAATGAAGAGAAACACTGACTGGTTAGGGTTGTTGACAACAATTCCAGTCTTGTCCTTTCGGCTCAGAACATGCAGAAACTGTTTTTCGTAGTCACCATGATGAAATTCAAACTTGGCCTGCATTGTGTGAGGGAGGGGAATAAAATATTTACTAAACTGAAGCTCACATAACTACTTAATTTCCTTCAACCTGGGGCTTTCCAACCACTTCTGTTTCTTTCCTTTTCTCCTCTATGAAAAGCAGAAATCAGGGACCACAGTGACAATGATGCACTTGAGCTGTGGCACAAAGTAAAGAATTGCCTAGTTTCATTCTGCCAACGCAGCTATTAGTCATTACAATGACATATTAACAGCTCAAAAGGTACAACTTTAAATATGGTTTTATATATGCAGTTGAAAGTGCAACTTTAATTGCATATATAAAACCAGATTTAGCTTGTTCTGTCATAAAATCCCTCAGCGTCAACAATACAGCATATTTCTTCCAGTAAGTTACTATTAATGCAGAACCAGCACAGAAAATAGATACACCATCATTCAAAAGTCTGAATGTAAACAGCTAAAGTTGGTGACTGAAAAAATAATCCAAGATGTTTAAAATTTATTTCAAGGTAAAATTATAATGCAAAAATTCCATCAATCTCAGACCCTCTTCCATCTTCAAAAATACAGCAACTTGGAATAGCCACAGAATCTCGATGACACCCTCATAGTTAGACAAAGATTCAAGTGTACTAAGAGCCACATCTGATCCACTTCTACAAATACTAACATGGCGTACGTATTTATCCATACATGCCACTTGTAAAGGGTCCTTCAGACACTTAAATTTTCCAAGCACTAATATAACAGTGCATAGAGGAAGCAGAATTTGGCATTCAAAACACTTACTGCTTTATAAATAAAACAAGACAACATACTTTTTAACGGCCACAAAAGTCATATGTTATCAGCTTCCTGGTTAAGAGAGAGTACTTATGCTCCATTCAGGTGTAAGTTACATATTGAAGTTAAAAAAGAAAAAAAACAAAATACCTGAACAGGCCTAAAGGGTTCATCAGATCCCTTCCACCGAGAAAACAGGAGACAGACTATCTTCTCAATATCGTTACGAGGCCAAAGAATGAAGTCCATCTCCTGGGTACAGCCGATCACATCCTGTAAGCAGTAAAATTCCATACTTACAGTCCCTCCATTAGTCAAAGACACAGATAACCAACTTTTCTATACAGGCACATAATTTAAAGGTGGTACTTATTACCATGTTTGTGTCATTTTTCATTTGTATTGATCACAGTAATACAAGGACAGCAAGATGATGTAATTCTCAAAGCATATTTGAATGAGACGGATGAAAAGTAAAACTTGAGCATTACATATTTACACAAAATTACAGAATACATGTGCTGTTATCCTTCAACCCAGACCCCATAAACACAGGCCACCAGAACCCTTGTGCAGCAGAAGAGTTGAGAAAAATCAAAACAGCCAAATTATCCTTAACATTCACCAAGAAAAGCACAAGTGTTGAAAACAAACTAAGAGTCAGCAATTGTAAAGAGTAACCTTACCCTGCGCATAGACTGGTAGCGGGGTGCATGAAGCTGTACTACATCCTTCTGCAGAAGCTCTAAGGAACTTTCCAAAGAATAGCTGGAATCCCGCACACCTTTCAGGATATTTTCTTCATAATTATTGGTCATGACTGGTATCACTTCAGACACTTCAAAAAGCGCTGACTTTTTCTTCTACAAAAAAAAAAAAAGCACAGGTTACATTAGGATTACAATCCTTTTTAGGCAATTATAGGTAACAGTTTATTTCAGAATTTGTGGTTTTGTTAGCATACATGTATGAAATGCATATCCCAAGTTAAGACTTGACACAAACCACACTAAAATTAACATGCAAACATTTAGAAATTTAACAGAATCAGTCCAACAACTTTTTATTACAAAAAAAGTTGAACATGTTTTTGTAGTCTCCAAAGACATGAATCTACACACCAATCTTGCAAACATTAAGGCTGTATCTAAACGTTAACAGCACCACCCTTTCATCACACAAAATACATGATTTCGGGCTGACCAAGAGCCCTCTATCAAGCTTCTCTTCACAAATCAAGTAACCTTTTTCTCCTCTTTCGACACTTTAAATTTGGCCTTTTCAGAGGAGTGAAGTCTTTCAGTGCCACATTTGGTAACAAATGGTGAACGAGATCCAACCAGAAGTCAGCTATAAGCCATAACCTCCTCAAAAATGACTGTTTTTATTTGCTAAATAACTTTTATACTCGCTACAAATATTTCAATATCTCTCAAGCAAGGTAAAAACATTATGGGGAATTTGTAAAAACAGTTTTTGCTGTACGTAAAAGTCACTTAAAGTTGTAATGTCTCCTTCTAACAGTTTTCTTACAGCTCATAAAAAGCCTTGACCTATTTAAGGATCACATGACAGACAAAGCATATTTAATCAAATAACCCTCCACACTCACAGACAGAACAGACATAACAGGCAACTATTTGCTGAACAAGCTACACTGAGCTAAACTCCTACTTCAAGCAAACTGGTACTGGATGGACATCTTCAGTTCACTGTGATAAGTTAATTTTACAGGATTTAAAACAGATATGCAATGAATTTCTACAAAGCAGCCAGAAAGGAGTACGAATGTTCCAACTAAAACCACTGAAGTCATTATCTAAGAAAAATCTAATTGCTACCACTGCTTAAACATTCGTATTTCTCTTTATTACTATGAGACAGTACCAAGAAATTACATCCCACTATATCCATGTCTGTTTGCAAAAAACAAAAGCAAATTGGAGTCAGAAATTTAAAAAAAAATAAAATTTAACAAGCTCAGAGTCCTGATTAAAAAAACCACATAACTATTACAGTGAAGGCAAAAACTATACATTTGAGGGGATCAAACAATTTCAGCGCTCATCTACATGCACTTCCTGCATTATCTACTATGTTGGTATTTGCCTCGACCTTCACTTACTCATCATTTGCTCAGCACATTCACTTACTATAAGCACCTACTTTTATTCACCTGTGGACAGAAACCCTCCTACAATTCCAGTGAGCTTCAGAAACACCAGCAGGCTCCCCAGGCTGGCACAGTAAACACCAGCTCCTTTTCGCCCTCCCCCCTCCCTCCCAAAACAACAGCAGCAGTTTCATATGTGCCAGCGCACTGAGGCCATTTCAATATCGCATTTTGCGACTCCTCGCTTAAACTGCCAGGTTCTCCCTTCTGCTTTAACCAGATAAATGCAGAAACCTTAGCAATCGCTCCAGCCAGGTCTGCCTTTTCAACTCTTCACAGACAACAATTCTGCAATTCAGACCCCAATAAGGCTTAAAGAATTACAGTATTAACTTCAACAAATGATTACTTGGTAACTTTTGTATTCGGTATATATCTAATGAGGCACTGACACCCTCTGCATTACAAAACTACAAACATACAAAAAGCCAAAATGACAAACGTGAAGTAAATATTACGGCAATCAGCAATAAAAAAAAAAAGTTTAGAAGTCAATGAAATCTATTAAGGACAAACTGTAAGATGGAATCAGGCAGCAAGACTTTGCACAGCATAGTTAACATGCATCGGAATAGACAACACAGAGAGAAACACTAAAACCAAGTTACCTTGTCTTTGAACACAAAGGCAATGTACATCTTGAAGTCAAACTGGTCAGCTAAAGATTCTTTTTTCTTTCTAAGCTGAGCACGAAGTCTGTTCAGAGCTTGTTTCTTCCGGGAGTTTGGGTCCCCCATTTTGCAGTATAGGTGGTACTAAAGCCTTTGGAAACTGTTGCTAAACTATGGGCACCTTTTCGTAAGACTCAAGTACAACAGAAACAAGTCGTTTTATTCCTGCTAATAGGACTGAACAGATAAAATGCGAATGTAACCCAAAACCGCACCTCCGGCAATTTTTTAGGAGAATGTCGTATCAGAGGGGCCAAGAAATAAAATAAGTAGTTGTCCAGCCATGGCTGGACAAGAGGTTTTACAATAAATCAAGAAAAAACAAAAAACATGGAAAGAAAAAAAAAAAAGAAAAACAGTTAAGCTGCAGGAATAAGTGTGGGTAAGAATGAAAAAAAAAAATCTTATCACAATTTATGTGTACAATAAAAAGCAACTGGCACAAGCCCAATCCATGGGGGGGTACTTTTGCTCTGCTTACAAAAAAAAAAAAAAAAAAAAATGAAGCTGAAATCACAAACTGCGTTTTACCCCAGCCAGATTCATGACTCTACTGATTATTATACTCAGCTTTCTGCTATTGCTATGTTGCCTCTTTTTCTTTAAAATTATTACACTTGGTGGAGAGCAGAGAAAAGGGTGCAGAGGAGGAGTGCACATCCTGGGAGATATGAGATTTCTCTGCCAACAACAAAATCAACTACAGACAACACAGCGCTGGTTTGCAGGGCAGCAAAGAGAAAAAACAGCGGAGTCATTTCTAACTTCATCCTGCTCATCATCAGGCACATCATCGCCCTGAGGCTGCTGCTGCCAAAGAGAAGAGGGATCATGATGGCCACAGACGAGGGGCAGGCAGGGGTTGAAGGGGCAGTATTATCTCACCTAGAGACTAAAACCCAAACCAGCGCCCCAAACCTGGGCTCCTTTTACGGGTGGGAGAACCCTACATCTCCCGACACCTCACACACTCCCTAGGCTGCTGATTCCCGGGGGATCCTTCTCTCCCCGCCGCTGATGCGCTGCGCAGCGAGCACGGTTAGCCCTGGCTGTGCATGGCAAACGCTTCTGGCTTCTCCTGAGGCCTCTGTCTCCTACACGAGCTAGCGGAGGCTGCAGCGGGTGGCCTGTGCCCGGGGCACCCCCAGTAGCGCGGTGCCTCCCCTCTCACTTCATGGTCAGGATTTGGAAAACATGGAGAGTTTTGCTCCCAAAAATTTTCGGTGTCCAAAATTTTCGCGAGGTTTTCTAATTGCAAGCCTAGGTTGCAATTTTAAACCTCTAAAACACCCTCCCCTCTTAAAATAAGAAAAAAAAAAAAAAAAAGGCAAATCCCCAATTATCAGGTTATTTTCTTCCTCTCTCCAGACATTTTTCCCCTCCCCAAGGTGTTTTATTAGTCGAGGTTAAAAAAAAAGTTTTTCTGTTAGCAAATCTGTCAGACCAGGTTAAGAAACGGGGGTAAAGTATACCCTTTTCTCTCCTGACAACAAAAAAAAAAAAAAAAAAAAATTGAAAAAGAAAGGAAAAGAAAAACAACAAAAAAAAGGGAGCCCCTCCCAAAACTTCCCCCCCCAACTTAAGCAAGAGACTGAGAGACTCGGGCAGGAGGCCGAGAGCGCGGCCCGCTCGCTACCCGCAGCCGGCGGGCGCAGGAGGAGCAGTGGAGGCGGCGGCGCTGCTGGCAGCACGGAGAGGAGCCATGTCAAGATAAAGCCACGAAGCCGCGGAGCCCCCCCATCCCTGCCGCAGTGGACACGGTGACCGGGCCGCCCGCTCTGCCGCTGCTCGGCCCCAACCTGGTCCCCATAGTCTAGCTCAGCGCCCCGGTGCCGGGGAGTGGGGAAATGGTGGCGGAGAGAGGAAGAGGAGAAGGAGGAAGAGGCGACGGCGGTGGCGGCGGCGGCAGGAGGAGGCGGCGGGTCCCTGCGCTAGTGACTCCCACGGAGGGCGGCAGGCATAGAGATCCCGGAGCGGCGGCGGAGGGCGGTCGGGAAAAGGACGAAAGGGCTGAGAGCCTCTCTTCGCCCACGCGGCCCCCGGGACGTCCTCGAAGGCGGCGGGAGGAGCGAGCGGGAGCGCCGGGGTCTGCGGCTGAGCCTCGGCCCGGGAGCGAGCGCGGAGCGGAGCTGCGCGGTCAGCACCGACCACTCAAAATGGCAGCGCCTGAGTCACACAGGCGCCGCCCTGCCCGCACCGCGCGACAGCGCTCTGCCGGCGCGTACCAAGCGCTTCGGTTCCCCGGGGGGGAAACAGAATGTTGAGCTCCAGGCAGGAAGGCTCAGCGTTAACTTCACTAGACACGGACACTCTCTGTGTGGCAAACGATAGAAGCGAGAACAACAGCGGCAGAGCACCTCCCAGCCGCCGCCACGCCGAGAATCCGGGTCGCGCTTCCCTGCTCCTTCTCCCCCCGCACTGCCACTCCTCGTGTAACCGCCCTCATGTCCCACGTGATGCCGAGTCGGGCACAGCCCGCGGGACAAGGACCCGGATGGAGTTGCTCAACGGAATTCTCAAGGCGGGGCGGGGGCAGGGAGGGGGGCAGGGAGGCAAAGCGGGGGGAAGGGAGCGTTGCCTGTCCCCCCTCCCCTGCCGGAGGTGGTATCTGCCCGGGGCCTCTGTCCCCCGCTCCCCTCCCACGAGCAGCGGCTCTTTGCCAAACTCGAACTTTCCCTCTCCTGTTGGGGTCCTGTCGTAGATAAAGCGAATACTTAGACTTGATTCAACCTTAAGCGTCCCACTGTTGTTGGAAAACACAAGGTTTTAAGTTTTGCAGTGGTGCCTTGTGTTTCATTTCGTTCGCTGGGGTTTGTATTCAGCCCAGCATGCTTTGGTGAAGTAAACTGTAAATAAATTACAAATAAATGCAGCCCTTGACCCAAAGCTGTCGGGGTGATGGTGTGCCTCCAGCGCTACTCTTGCAGCACAGCCCAGTGCACAGCTGTGTGTGACAATGTGTGTTCCCTCATTTACAGACCTGAGGAATTGATGTCCCAGAGACGCAAACCTGCTCCTGGGAGAAAAGCAAAGCATTTTCATTTCTGTGCCAAAAGCAGAGGCTCGTGCCTCCCACCTTTCACCTTCCCTGCAGCGACAGAGGAGCCAGGACATGGCTTTACCTTGGGATGGAACCACCATCTCCGTGGCCTGTCCCTTGTGTCTCACCCAACCCGTGCCAGGGAAAGCCTCACCATCCAAAACTGCCCAGACGGGAGGTGCTGCTAAAATGCTGGTTCGCCCTGTGCTGCTCCAGAGTGCGCCAAGGGGCTGTGGGCCAGGAACAGGCTGCCGGGGAGGGTGAAGGTGTCGCTCCCCCCTCCCCTCTGTAAACTGGAGCCTGTGACTCACTGAACTGCAACGATATTAAAAAGATTACAAAGGAGAAGACAAGCACAGGCACTGTCTATCGCACTGTATTGTGTTTCAAAGCCCGTGGTTTTGACATTCTCACATAATCTCCAGTAGATTTCAGTCTTTTTTTTTTCCCCTTGGTCTCTGCTCTTACTTGTCTCTGCTGTTTTCCCTTGTTCTCTCCTGACCTGTCATATTCTTTATTCCTCTTTAGCGCACCTTTCCTTTACACACACTTCCCCTTGGTCACCCCGTTGACTTTTCCTCCTGGCTGTCTTTTGGTGGGCAGCTGCCATGGCTCAGCCCTTAGACCTCACTGTCTTCACCCAGTATCAGTCAGGCCCTCTGGTGCAAACACTCCATCTTGCCTTCCCTGTCACAGGCACCACCCAGAACGCTCCCCTCTCGTTTCAACAGAAACAGAGCTGAAACCCACTTACAGAGTGCTGTTCACCTCTAAGGGCAATGCCTATTGAAAATAACACCGTATCTGGAGGCAAAAAGCAAGGCATCTAAGTAACAGTATTACATCAGCTGTGCACTGCTGGGACTACTGCAGAATGCCAACATTTTTAATCTGTAATATCAGCCTGGCCTCAACGAGAGCTGTGTTTAGATACCTGCTTTTTCACTCCAAGTGATTTTGCTTGCCGAGCTGCCCTGTACGGCATTTTGCGCCACAGCCTGACATTCCCTTCGGTGCCCGCTGCTATTTTAAGCCATGACTCACGCTTGGCCTGTGACCCTCTTTGTGCTGGCATAGCCGATGCAAAGGCGGCCTGGCACAGCAGCTCTGCTTGACGCAGGGTTCGCCCCGGCACGGAATGGCCGCTGAGGGAACTGGCGCCTTGCCCACCTGCAAAGGAGAAAGGAAGGAGTTTTCTTCCAGCCCAGTAACTCCAGCTGCCCTCTGGAGCTCAGGGATGCAGCCACAGCAACTGCCCTTTGTCACAAGGGGTTGGGCAGCTGCCCAGCCCCAGGTTGAGAAATGCATCCACAATTCTTGTGCTGGCACAAGAACAGGTTTTCTTCTGGAGGACTTTGCAGAAGAGCTATGAGGAGAGGGATATATATACTTAGAGGAAATATATATGTATATATTTAAAGGAAATGGGAGATCGAGGACAGAGTATTACGTGTTAAGCAGCCACCAGCTGTCTCTGGCAAACACAGGCTGCTCAGATCCTTTCACAACATTTCAGAAGGCGATGGGGAACTGAAATCACTCCAGGTTCCCTCTGCATAGACTTCTGTTCCTCCTTATATAGGCAACTACCTCCCGTAACAAACTCAGAGAAGATTATTTTCTTTTTGCTCACTGGCTAATAAAGATATCCTGACAGCATTTACACAAGTGAGTACATCAACCAACCATGATATGTTTATTATACATATACGTACAGAAGTATCTGCATTATTAAAGCTGTAATAGCTGAGTCTTGTTCTATTTTTATAAAATCGTAGTTCTGTTCCTCCACTGTGCACAATGAAGAAGCTCATATAGTAGAAAAATATCAGCATCTTAGTTAAAATATATATTCTTGAGTAAAATCTCTTACTGACTGGAGGGCTAAGACTTAGCAAAATAAATATTTGTATGCTATTGATCCATAATTCTCTTAATGAGATCATTGTGTATGATTGTTATGCTGCTTACTGGTTATGCAATGTTGTATCATTTATAAGAGAGGCTTGCGTGCCTGAAAGCTCATGTGTGTTTTACAGTTGTAATACTTGGTCTAATGACAGACTGCCTCTCTTCAAATCTAGTTTAAAACTATATAAACTTCATCATTAAGGAGAGAGCAATGTGGGTGGCATACAAAACAAACCCCACAAGTAGGTTGTGGCAGTGTATGCAAAATATGTAACTATCCTTTTTTTAGGATTTAATCCCTTTGGCACAGCAAAAGTAGTGTTTCTTGTGCGAGTTAAATTTGAGCTGAGCAAAACAGTGGAGTGAGTCAGCTTCTGCTTGGTTAACACAGCAAAGACAAGCTGATGTTTTTCGGTCTTTCTCCCACTCAGCTACCTTGTAGCTGCAGTCCTGTAGTCTTTGGGGAGCCCAGTGCATGCACATGGTTGCTTGGATATTTTTTCCTTTTCTGCTCTGAAAAGCTTGTTTTCTATTTGTGTTTTTTATTGTTTCCTTGCTGTTTTCAGTGAAGTTAAGCACTGTATAGGTTTTTTCACATTTCAGTTGCATAGTAAGTTGTGGTGTTTTCTGTAAATAGAAAAGGATTGAAAACTAAATAGAAACACCTTTTCCAAAATTTATGTGATTTCAGAGTCTAACTCCTGCTAAATGTTCTTTAGCATGTGGGCAAGATTATACTCTAATGCCTCTGCTTTTAATTTCCAGCTTAATAATTAGTTACTTAAAACAATATTTTCTAGTTAATAATTAGTTTTTTAACAGATTGTAGCAGCTTGAGATATTAGTTATAAACATTGTTAGGAAGAGATGAGGTGGGTTCTATTATTGTTCCGTTTATACTTTCTGTGCATACTGTACTGGCTGTTAGAAGTAGTATCAGCCCTGAAGCTACTTGCTTCAAAAACAGAACTGTGATTAATTCAGTGCCAAATGTTTATGCATCAGACAAAAATAAAGTAGCATTCCTTTCTGAGTTCAAACAAGACAAATTAGGTATTAATTAAAACTCTTTCAGACACTTCAGAGTACACTCTTTCTGCCTTGAGAGCAAATATTAGTTGCCAAGGCACAACGGGAATGCTTCTGTGTAGAGAAATGGAAATGTTTCATGTGGAAAACAGTCCTTACATCATGCTGTGGACAACTATATACCCACTGCAGAGCTATTGCTACAATATGAAGCTTCATTCATGACTTCCGTATGTCCTGCCTTCTAGTTGTAGGGCTGTGGTCATAAAATGGACAAGGTATTCTTTGGCATATGGTCGTAAACTTTGGTGGAACTACAACTACTGTCTTGCTGGGTTTGTTCCATTTTAGTAATTATGTGGTGGTGGAGCTAGTTCAGAGAAGGGCAACAAAGCTGGTGAGGGGTCTGGAGAACAAGTCCTGTGCAGAGCAGCTGAGGGAACTGGGGCTGTTTAGCCTGGAGAAAAGGAGGCTGAGGGGAGGGAGACCTGATCGCTGTCTACAACTACCTGAAAGGAGGTTGTAGCATGGAGGGGTTTGGTCTTTTCTCTCAAGTAGCAAGTGATAGGATGAGAGGAAATGGCCTCAGGTTGTGCCAGAGGAAGTTTAGATTGGATATGAGGAAAAAATTCTTCATGGGGAGGGTTGTCAGGCATTGGGACAGGCTGCCCAGGGAAGTGGTGGAGTCACCATCCCTGGAGGTGTTTAAAACATGTGTAGATGAGGTTCTTAGGGACATGGTTTAGAGGTGGACTTGGCTCTGTTAGGTTAATGGTTGGGCTTGATGATCTTAGAGCTCTTTTCCAAACAAATGATTCTATGATATATATTTAAGTACACTTGATTATGTCTAGTCTTATTTTTTGCTTGTCTGGGTTGTGCTTTCCTGACTTGTTTAGGACTGCTGAGTATGGGTGATTATGATGTCAAAAGTAACTAAAGGTTCTCAGTGCATTCGCTGAGAGGGTGTCTTCCCAAAACACTGACACCCAATCAATTGCTTCTGTAAATATGGTAGTCATGAGTTGTTAAACAGCTTGGCCCTTTGTTTAGTATAACAAATGCATGTCCTGTCTCTAAAACTTTTCATTTATTCTGAAAATATTTGAAATGCACATTGCTTCCAATTTGTACATAAACCTGCAATTCAGATTTCACAGGATAAAGTGTTTTGGTATCTGAAAGACTAGTGACTCTTTGTCACTCTGCTGCTTCATTTTTAACTCAAGTTCTCAATTAATGCTATGCAAATGCATGTCTTTATTGGACTGATTTGATGTATCAAAACCAGACTCAGGTTCCAGTTTAAGTTTTGTGTTTGCCCAGCAGCTGCTTGCAAGAATAAAACTTGAAACAACTTATTTTATTTATTCAGTCTGCAAATAATATTCTAAATACTCGTAGTCAGCAGAATTGGAAGTAGCTTTAGATTAGCAATTCCTAGCCTTTATAGAGAATTTTTTGTTTTTAAATCTAGAAGCACTACCAAAATGATGTTCGTGTTTGTTTTTTTTTTTTTAAGGCAAATCCATAGTTGAGAAGGTTAGGATCTAACTGGTGTAAGGGATGTGTTAGTGACTCGCACAGTACTTAATTAGGGACAAATTCAGAAGACGAGATGTAGACTTTTCTTCTAACCTTCCACCTCTGAAGCACTCAGGATCACTGTTCACAGGACAATCTTTTATTCTAAAACAGGAAAACTGCAGACTCTCTGGGGAGATTGAATTAATAGCAGTGGCCATCCTTGAAAACCAGCTTGCATTATAAGTTATACCTGGAGTCTCCTGTGTATATAATCCATTCTTTGGACAGAGTTTTACAAACGTGCAGCCTTCTGTGATGATCAGCCTAGAAAAAAGAAGACAAAACATTAACTTGTTGGTAACATAAGAAACACTCGTCTATGCATTGGAACAGGCTGCCCAGGGAAGTGGTGGACTCACCATCCCTGAAGGTGTTTAAAAGGCGTTTAGACGAGGTTCCTGGGGACATGGTTTAGTGCTAGAGTTAGGTTAGGTTATGGTTGGATTCGATGATCCTCAGGGTCTCTTCCAACTGAAATGATTCTATGATTCTAATACAACGTTAATACCCCAAAAACAAAAGGCTAAGGGAGGGAAGGGTTAGGACACATAATGCCACGCTGCCACCTAGTGTCACCCGGCAGAGTGCGGAGAGCAGTCCTAGCCCTGAAATAAATGGTATTTTTGTTGGACAGAAAGGCCAGGAGAACAGCACCACGGGACCCTGAGAGCCATAGCTCCTGTTGATTGAGTCAGAAACCCCAAACCCAGTCTCGGGGTTCCCTCCCAGGACCCTTTTGCGGGGCTTGCACCCAGGGCAGGGCTGAGATAATGGCACTGACATGCTCCAGTGGCACAACACTGTGCTGAGTTCCTTGACGCTCTCCACAGCAGTTCCCTGCATCTAAAACAGTTACAGGAGTCGCTTGCATTAAATATTAATAACTTGGAAAGCATTTATGATATTTACATAAGAACGTAATTTACAAAATAGAAAATGACAATGTAATTCACCTGTACCCAATGTGGCAGGTAGAAATAAAGAGACCGTAAGTACCCCAGAGCTAGATAATTATCTGTGGGTTACAATAGGCCCTGACAAAAGGCACAATGTGACTGTCAAGTAGAAATACTGTTTTGCGAGTACTTGATTTGGGTAGCAAAGTCCGAACTCTCTCTGCGTAATGCTTAGGTAGTTTCCACACGCCAAATTTAAGCAAGACCCCACAGCCACTGGAGACCTGGAAGTGCCTTCCCACCCATTCCCACGTCCCCAGGCACCTGAAGTCTACCAAGAAGCTTTTTTTTTTTTTCTGCTGTCATTTGCTGTAAAAACTGGTAACATTTATCAATAGCAGTGGAGTATAAAAGCTCTAAAAAGTACACCTTCTCAACTGCCATGAATAATCTAACAAATTGGCTGAGCTCTATGGGAAACCTCATCGTGTTTGCTTCAGCTCACTTGAAGTGCAAATAGTCATAAGTATTCATGACAGAGAGTTTTATTTTTTATGAAACAAACAAGCTGAAATGCATTATATTGCACTCAATCTGAAGACAGATTCCTCTAGTAGTGGGTTGACAGATTTTTACACGTAAAAAGGCCATAACCCCTATTTAAATTTAACCTTCAGCCACAAAAATGGCAATTCATACAACAAGGTAACCTGAAATCTTTTTGTGAGATTTTTATATAATTATACTGGTTTCCCACAGTTAAGACTATGAATAAGCTTCCGATAATAAGCTCTTGGTGTTCTTTCTGACACGATGAAGGGGTTCTTTACAAACCTTTCAAACTGAAGAAACTGAACTGAAGGAAAACTCGGAGACACAGTGGTTCATAATAGGACATGTTCTTCAGCTGGATAAATTGAGGGAGTGGCACCTTTGCAATAAACCTCCAGATCATTTGCCTCCAGCAAGGAACAAATTTAAAAGGAAAACAAATAGAACTGTCACATCAGAACCATCTCCCATTACCTCAGGCCCTTTCTAATTATCAACATTTCCAAAAGCGGTTGTTCCAGTTCTGAACTGTAAATGAACACTTCTTTAATTTTTTCACTAATATAACAGAACAATACCAATTTAGATAGACATTTCTGCCCATGTTATTTTTATATTCCTGATAGAAGACAAAGCTTACTGAGGTGACAGCTTGCTGATGACACTATATGATTCAAGATAACAGGAATGGAGCTGACTGAACGACTGCAGAAGGGCATTATGGAGTTCAGTAACTGATGAATACAGCAGCTAATGAAATTCAATGTAGATAAACATAAGAGAACATACATAGGAAAAAAAAATCTTAATTTCATATATCAAATAACAGACTTCGAACTGACCAGCATTCAAGAATAAGAGCTCAGGGTTATGACAGACATTTCCACAAGAATGTCAGCGTGATGTTCAGCAGTGATTTAAAAAGCAAATCAAGGGACATACAGCTCACAAAAGAGCAGAAAGATGGAACAGCTTTCATGTAGGGAATGGCTAAGGAGACCTGGGAGAGAAAATTGGAGAGCAATCTGTGTAACAGCAGCCTAGATGAGGACCAGTTGTTTGCTTTGTCTTCCAGTACAGGCACTGGGGACATCAACTGAAGTTATAGGAATCAGGTTCAAAAGAAAAAACAGAAGAAGGAGAGGGTTCTTCAGACAATGCCTATTTGTGCTCTGGAACTACTTGCAAAAGGATGTTATGAACAATAAAAGTTTAAGTGGGTCAATGGGAAACTGAACAAGTTTATGCAAAAGAGATCAGCTTTATTTCCTTACCCTTGTTTAAAGATTTCCCAATTCATCATTTTTTATATTCTATCTTTCTTTCATCAGATTCTGAGGATGCCAGAGCACTGGAACAGGCTGCCCAGAGAGGTTGTGGAGTCTCCTTCTCTGGAGACATTCAAACCCACCTGGACACATCCCTGTGTGATCTGCTCTGGGTGAACCTGCTTTAGCAGGTGGGTTGAATTAAATGATCTCCAGAGGTCCTTTCCAACCTCAACCATTCTGTGATTCTGTGACTTAGATAGCGGTGATAACAATAAAGTGGAAACATGATTTAAATTTGGGTTGGTAAAGTATCTTTCTAAAATACAATGAATAATGGGAGTGAGAAAGCAGTCAAGAGAGATCTTGTCTAGTTTTGAAGTTCAGGGAGATTTCGAACATGGAACCAGCTTTCTATGTAACTTGTTACCAGCCAAGACAAGCACCAGGCAATACCTGAGTGCTTCTTTTCCCACAGCTTCAGCCCCGGCGCTTCTGGCCCAGGGGGGTCAGACTGCACCAGACAGAGGCACCGGCAGGGCCATGATGTGCAGCTCACAGCTGACATGTCTCATATCCTAGTGCTGAGTTTTCTCCTCACCTTCCTCACAATCAAAAGCTGCCCCCGGAGCACCTACCATGGCACTTGCTCTGCTGAAGCTGAAGGAATATTGTGGAATATTCTGGAATATTGTGTCCAGTTCTGGGCCCCTCAGTTCAAGGACAGGGAACTGCTGGAGAGGGTCCAGTGCAGGGCAACAAAGATGATTAAGGGAGTGGAGCATCTCCCGTATGAGGAAAGGCTGAGGGAGCTGGGGCTCTTTAGCTTGGAGGAGACCTCATTAATGTTTACAGATACATAAAGGGTCAGTGTCACAGGATGGAGCCAAGCTCTTCTTGGTAACAACCAATTACAGGACAAGGGGCAATGGGTACAAACTGGAACACAGGAGGTTCCACCTGAATATGAGGAGAAACTTTGTTACTTGGAGGGTGCCAGAGCACTGGAACAGGCTGCCCAGAGAGGTTGTGGAGTCTCCTTCTCTGGAGACATTCAAAACCCACCTGGACACATTCCTGTGTAATCTCATCTAGTTGTTCCTGCTCCGGCGGGGGGATTGGACTAGATGTTCCTTCAAGGTCCCTTCCAATCCTGAACATTCTGTGAAGCTGTAGGGCTCGGACTCCTGAGGCAGGCCGGCTCCTCTCCCCCTCCTCCTCTCCCCCTCCTCCTCTCCCCCTCCTCCTCTCCCCCTCCTCCTCTCCCCCTCCCCCTCTCCCCCTCCCCCTCTCCCCCTCCCCCTCTCCCCCTCTCCCTCTCCTCCTCTCCCTCTCCCCCTCTCCCTCTCCTCCTCTCCCTCTCCTCCTCTCCCTCTCCCCCCGGTCCGGTCCGGTCCCGTCCTCCCGCCAGAGACCCGCGGGGCGTGGCTCCGCCGGCAGGATGAGGGAGCGCAGCCTGCGATTGGCTCAGATAGCGGCCGGCGGATCACATGACCACCCCGCCCTCCGCCCTCCTTATAGTCGCACGCCGGGCACCAGGAGATAGTTTTTGGGTGCGTGTGGTGTCGGGAGCCGTACGAGTTCGGCTGGAGGTGGGCGGGGTCAGTGAGCTGTAGGGATGGGGGAAGACTCGGCGGCGGCTTGGTGTCGCTTGGGGGCGGTTGTGGGGGCCGCAGGCTCTCGTGGCCGCGTTTGGGTTTTGCCGGGCTCCGGGCTCCCATCCTCATTGGCCACGCCGCCGAGCGGGGGCGGGGCGCTGCGAGCTCGGCTGGCGGGAGCGTGAGGGTGCCGCCCCCCCCCCCACTCCCCGCCATCTTGGGTGAGCGTCAGTGGCGACCCCGCCATCCCTGTGGTGAGGTGTGTGGGGCTGTTTTCTGTGGTGGGCTGGTGTGGCACCGCGCGGGGTGTCCCCTCAGGGCTTTCGGTTTTAGGGTGTTTGCAGATTATATCTCGGGGGGGCGGAACCCCAAGAGGGGCTCCAAGGGCTCTGCCACAGCTTGCTGGACACGCGGTTCACGACCGAGTTTTAAATGCTGTTTTAAAAGTTGGTAAACTGTAGTTGTCATGTTCTGTAGCTAGTGTGCCTGAACTTCAGTTGCAGCCAGATATGACTACTTTTTTTTTTTTTCCCAGTGATCCTGCGAATTCCAAGATGAAACAGAAACCGAACACAGAAAAATCATCAGGATCTTTACAGGTATGCTTTAAAGTCTCGAAGCTAGAATACAGGAACAGATAAGGGATAGAAAATAGAAGATTAAATTTATCGGGAGTATCTCAAAACACAGGATTTGCTTTGTTCAGGGATTTGTGCTCAGTTCTCTGGGAAATGGTTTCTCTATCTGACAGAAGTTTTATATCCGCTGGAGGAATACAAAAGGGATCTGTTGCAATGTGCTTCTACCTGGTTTATGTCCTGTTTGCTTCAATAAGCTGGCACGCAGTGGGACTTGGGAACACTGTGTCCTGCTGGGGCATATGTGCTTATGACTACTTTTTTTCTTATTGCTCAGCAGGTCCTTTTTAGTTTGACACTGAGCTTACTGTCTTTCTATGTGGTTGTTGGTTGGTTTGTTTGTGTGGTGTGGGTTGGTGATTATCTGCCTCAGTTCAGTTATTAACTCAATCTGGCTGCTAAGGGGTTGTGGAGTAGGTTCTGTGGTCTGTCCTTCATAGGAGTGAACTTACTGAGAGTTAAATTTGCCTTGACTTGAGCATGTCTTAATTGAAATATTAATGCAGGGAGCTGTGTTTTTAAAACTCACTCTCATGAACCATAGTTGCCTTGGAATTGGTGGAAGTGCTTAAAGGATTTAACTTTTTAAGAAGTGATTGCCAAGATGTTACTAAAGCTTATATCTATTCCAGTCTTGTTGCAAGACTCATTTGTTAAGCATTTTAATGTAGGCACTACTTGGAACTGTACAAATACCATATAAAATAGAGACTAGTAGCCTTCTGTCATGAAGGAGTGAATTAGAACTTCTGGTCTTAATCATAGGATGGTTGGGGTTGGAAGGGACCCCAGGAGATCATCTGGTCCAACCCACCTGCTAAAGTAGGTTCACCCAGAGCAGATCACACAGGAGTGAGATTAATGAAAATTGCCACTTGCTAAGTTTGAGTTATACACATGGTGGTCCTGTCCTACAGTCAATCTAGGGTATAAATTCTGCTGTGTGACTTTTTGCACTTTCAATGGGTTAACTCAGGTATTAGTCAGTAATTTATTGGCAGAGTATACTCAACCCTAAACTTCAGTAGCAGCAAGTGGTGTCTGAGACGGTGTGCTGCTTGTTCCCACAGCAGTTAGTGTTTGTCCTTTTGTTCAACAGGAGGGTAATTGGTGGCAGAAACTACCGTGGGAAAGGCGAACTCTTGTCATATGAAGTACGGTGTGGAACGGTGACTTTCTCACGCTGCTGTGGCATTGTGTTCTGGCTATTCTTGCTTGGTTGTCTGCCATTGTTTGCTATCCCATGGTGGCAGCGTAACCAACCGGGTCAGAAAGCTTTAATGAAGGAAATGGGTATTTATACATGATAGGAAAGTCGATAAACATACTGTTTATACAAAACAATAACCTGTCTGGATGGAAGCAAGCTTTAGATCCATTTTAAAGGATAATTGAAGCAACACATCTATTGAAGTGAACACTACTTGAAGGTGTGTTCACAGGTAACAAAAGTAGATACTGCCTAAAGTGATGACTTTACCAAGTAAACTTGTGATTACAGTCACTTTTGTTTTTCCCCTGTTGACAAATACAACTTTGGGAGCTTCAGATAAAGCTTACATGTATCGCTGCACCACAACTGGCCTTGAAGTCTAGTCAGAATATTTCTGTTATGAGACCTGTTTGAGTTCCTTGACAAAGGGACAGGGTTTTCCAAGACAGGGACTGAGTGTAGCTTCATGTGTTTACAGTCCATCTCTGCTACAGATAACTAGATCCCCTTCTTTGTGCAAGCCTTAACATAGACTAGAGTATAATCTTTTTGCTTTTATAAGATGAACTGTGGGTTACCTTAATGAAAATATGACAAATCTCTAAGTTTGTTTATTCAGAAAAGAGTCTGAAGCCATATTTGTCTCTTTAGAAGTACCTCACAGACACCACGTGCAATGCTGCCCCAAGACGGACTCTTAAAATGATCCAGCCTTCAGCAACAGGCTGCCTGGTTGGCAGACGTAATGAGGTAGGAATTAGAAGATAACCTGTACATGTGTAGTTATTTCTACTCATAGTGAAGTGCTTTTGAGGTTTTTTGAACTCAAAACTAGTATTTGGAAAAATGTAATTTGCTAATTAGTGTGTCACAACTTCAGCTTACTATTATTTTAGTAGTGAGCAATATTAAAAACAAGAAAATTTTGAGTACTTTGGGAAAATGGGACTTTTTTGTTAAACCTGTGGGTATCAAGGATGATGTTTGTAACGTGAAGAAACTGGGCTTAAAGACTTACTTGCAGTCATTGGAGAGCAGGCTTACAAGTTTGTGTTGTTTAAAAAAGAAAAAAAGCTGAAATATTGCTCTGAAGTTAAACCCTCCTGTGTTTTATGCAGAAGAAATCTTCAGTCAAAAGGAAACTCTTGAATAACAAGGTCACCTCAAAGACTTGTAAAGCTGAGGTATCTGTGGACAAGGAGCAAGAAAATGAGAATATGAATGATGCCATTCAAGCTGTAGATCTCATGATAAAAGGTATGTGGTACTTCCTGAAATGTTTTAGTCCACTTAAAAATGCTGTGCTCCCATTGGAATACAACTTGAAACATGGTTACTTTGTCAATTAGATAAGGAGGCCTTAGTGTTTTTATATAATGGCTTACAGGAATTAATGGTACATATCCTCTGTAGTATAGTAAATAGAATATAGATATCTAATGTTTAAGAGCGAGTCTCATCTACTAGTTACTATAAACTCAATGTGCACTAGTGTTAAGAAGCCCTGTAGTTTGTTCCTTTGGCTTATTGACAAGCTTTCAAGTGTCTAATTAAATTGAAATGAAAGTCTGTTTTGGCATAGTGTGCTGTGTGTACAGTTTCTCAGAACCAGTTTGAAAGTATCTCAAGTTCAGTGAGAGGCTGATTAAGCCCAGTGTGTGGAGAGTGACTTGGAAGTAAGAATGGTCTTCCACAAAGTATTTGTAAAGACTGACAATTGCAAATGTGACCATCATTTTGCAAAGCCTGCTGTCATGCTTGGGGCAGCTTCTTGAAGACTCTGTCTGTATAGCCATTAATACAGTATAGGATCTCTGGTTTCTGTAAAATTAGGTCTCTAGTTGTAAATTTACAACTAATCTCTGGGAAAATACTATACAGGGTGAGTTCTTATTACTTTATAGAACACATGTATAAAAGGTAGATATCTTAAGATCTCAAGAATTCAGTCTTAGCACAGATTTATTGTGGCCTATTTCAGGAAGCCCTTCATCTCAATATTGGAAAGAAGTGGCTGAAGAAAGGAGGAAGGCTCTGTATGAAGTACTTCAAGAAAATGAAAAGGTAGCTAGTGAAAGATAACTAATTTCTGTACCACTAGCTATTGTACTCCTGTTTTTAACATTTTGTTCTTGGAACACAGCTGCACAAAGAAATTGAACAGAAAGATGGTGAAATTGCCCGCCTGAAAGAAGAAAATGAAGAGCTGATGTCCCTTGCTGAACATGTGCATTATATGACCAGCATGATTGAGGTACTTGAATTTTCAGTTTGTGAGAAAAGAGCAAAAATATTTTTAATTAACTGTGAATTCTATGTGTTCACACAACTCTTTATTTTAAATTATCTAAGCTGTTGCCTGTGGGATTGCTCTGATCCAGAGACATAAAGCTGCTCCTACAGAAGGAGTTCTGGTTTGAATTCAACAGGAGTAATGAGAAAGTTCTTAAGAGGGTCATTTTTCTGAAGGGAAGATTCAGCCTTTTGTCTTAACAGGCTTTGCATCTTAGAGATGGTGATGTGGGAAGGAAGAGTTTGTTTTCACTCTTCCAAGAGTATTTAAATTCGAGTGTTTAATAGGTTGTGTGAGGTTTCTGGCTAAATGAAGTGTTCTGCTTTTGTCCCCTGAGGATCTAAGCTTGAAAAAGTGATATACAAAGTACAGTGGTAAGAGGAAGAAGGAGCACATATGCTCCTTAAAGTCAAGGTTTCAGTGAGGAATTGCTAGTTTTGTGGCCCCAAAAAAGGGTCAGTGCACAAACAAACTCTATTGGGTTCATAAATTTGTACATTTCAAAACAGCTTCCTCTGAGGATTCCTTAGGGACAGGTAGTTGTTTTACTGACTCCATGAAAGCAGGATTATATTGTCTGTAACAGTCTCTGAAGCTAAGTATATAGCCATGGAACCTTGATATTAAAATCATAATCTAGGTTGTTTCTGTAAGGATTGAGCTCTCAACTGGGATACGAAGCTAAGAATTAATCAAGCTGATTTTTAGTTAGTGCAATTATTTAGATCAGTCTTGAAAGACTCCTGTTTTGTTACAATTTTTTTTTTAAAATTCAGGGAGTGCTGCTTGATAGTAATAAACCCACAGGGGGAAATTAAATTACTTCAGGATTAATGTTGGAAACTTCTCTGCAGTTCCTGAAGAGTTGATTTTGCTCACTTCTGAGGCTTTAATGAGTGTTAAGTGATACATCAAACAACTAGAAGCCTGAAAAGCTGTCTCTTACAGTCCTGTTTTTCTTCCTGGGATCAGGTTAGGTGAGAGACTTTTAGTCTGATCATCAAATGCTAGAAACTGCTGGGTCTTATAGTTCAGCTAGACTTAATGTAGCTTCATTTTCTCTGATTGAAAACTATAAGCTTAATCTGTAGTAATTTTTCTAAAATTAAACCTTTAGAGTTCTACAGTAACTTTTACTTTTGAGAAGCTGTTTCCCATGTTGCATAAGATAAAACCTGTCCTATTGAAGAACCTAAGGAATATTTAATAGTCAACAAACCAGATGTGGTCTGAGTTGGAAGTAGCAATTTGGCTTGAACTCAAGTGTCTAAGACTTGTGACTGAGGAATGTTTTAATTATATCAACAACAGTCTTACCTGAATGGCTATTAAGTAGAAAAAGTACTAAGTTCACACTTGTGTTTTTGTTTTTTCCCTAGAGGCTAACTGGTCAAGCACCTGACAGTCTTGAGACACTGAAGAGTCTGGCTCTAGAGGAATCTGAACAAGAAAATGAAGAGCTTAACTGTGGAGACAATGCAGACAGCACTTCTGAGGAAGGGCCAGCACAAGTATCATGTGGCTTAAGGGAAAGTATATCAGATCTTGCTTCAAAGGAAGTAACTCATTTGCAACAGGAATGACAACTTTAAATAGGCTTATGTATGTGGCTTTTAATTGCAGACTTCCTTTTGAAAGGACATAGTGAAACTTCTCAGGTATAGAAACTCCTGTGGAAGCATTACAGATGTTGGGTTTTAACTGAATAATATTATGTATCAGTGGGAGTATCAGGATACTGCATAGTAAACGCACTACGTATTTCAAACTGTTGTGTAAATATCAGTTGGTCTGACATGATACATGAAAATTGATAAATAAATCTTTGCCTTACCAAATCAGCCTTTTGAGTGGCTAGTTCTAGGTTTGTAAGTCAATTGTGACTACTATAGATGGAAGATTTCAAGTTTTTAGGGAGTGCCTGGGCAGTTTAAGTCCTTAGATTTGCAGCATTCTGGAGAAGATGGTGTTGGTGGATGGGGAAAGCAAAACTTGTGTGCTGTTGGTGAGGCTTCAGAAAGTCAAGAATGGATAATAAGAGCCAAGACTTAATCTTGTTAGATTTATGTGTTTCAGGAGTTTTGAAATAATTGCCTTTGTCTTCTAAGGGAGACTTTTCCAAGATGTACAGATGAGAGCTTAAGACAAAGTATTAGACAGTCTCTTTTAGAATTACATTTATTGTAAATTAAAGGTTGTGTGTTCTTGATCGTAATAGCAGCTGTACTGAAAATTTAGGTGGAGACAAGGCAGCCTACACTTCAGGGCTATTTGGAAAGGAAATTTGGTGTTATTTTCAAAGTACTGCTCTGGTATCTACCAAGAAGTGAGGCACCTTTTTAGCAAGATGGTAATGTTCTGAAGGATTTACAGGAATAAAGTTGCTCACCATTTCAAAGAGGCTTTTTAAAATAGCATTTATCTGGCATCCACATGGGGGGGCAAGGGGGTGAGATGCTTACAGCTGAAAGCACTGAGGTAGAAAGTGGGAGAGAGTATGTTGAATATAGGTTTTCCAGTTCTGAGTGAACTCAGCAGTTGTCCTGTAAGTAACAGGGTCTTCGAAGGATAGGCTTTGGTTGCCATTGAAGTCTCTTGTGAAGAGCTTAAAGTTGAGTGGCTTGCAGGAGGCAGAGATAATAGGAGAGATTCTGGTTTATGGATCTATCAGGCCTTGCCAAAATGGGTGCTTCAGGGCATCTGTGAACACACCTGTGGTGCTATCAGATAGGCACCTTTAGATTCCTCCTGCATCTTATTCCCTGTGGATGTCCGTAGCTTAACAGATGCTTTACAGCTGATCAGTTGTGACATTTAGGGAATGTCAGGACCATTATCTTCCTTCTAGCTTCCATTTCACCTTTAATCTGGTAAACACAAGGTGAGGCATCATATTTTCTTGTGTTAAATCTATTCCCAAATACCTGGATACTTTCTAAACAAAAGATTATGCCTTCCAGTTTGTGCTCTAGAGGATGCTTAGACAATCCTTTCCATCACAGGGCATAAGTGGTGAAAAATGTGTATCCTTTAACTTGCGGTGTTTAAGAAAAAAACAAACTGGATGCTGGATAACTGCTTTGTAGAGTAACCTGGGTTTTCTGTTCAAAAATAAACAAATAATACTGTCAAGTGACTTAAACATCTTCTATATTGGATTCTAAACAATTTTCATGTCAAAGTAGTTCTTCAATAGTAAATGAGGAAACAAAATTTAACTTGTTATAAGTCTTTATGCAGTGCAATGTAGTTTGTTATTCATAGTTAAGTCATTCTGCAGAAGTGGCTTTATTTTTAAACATCAGGAATATTTTGCATTTGGAGAGACTGTAGAAGGGAAGAAAGCACTGTGTGATTAGCTGGCCAGGCAGACCAATCCAACCGAAATGGCAAGTGCAACTTCCACCATTTCACCTCTTGCTCTGTGAACTCCTGTAATACAGGTGCTGTTGCTAGAACAAAGAACTGCCAGACAGTAACAAATCCAGAATTTTCATGCATTATCTGCATCTGGCTCTTTCTTATTTTCATCAAGATGGTCAAGAGGAATGCCTAAGGTTAAATCTTGTGCTTTTTTTTGATCAATTAAAAAAAAAAAAGACAGTTCCTTGAGTAGCTGGATCATTACTTCTGTTGAAATGGATTGTGTACAAAATTAATCATGTGAGTTCTTCATGTAGGCTGATGGACATATTGCAGTACTTTTAATAGAAGAGCTTTTGGCATCAAAAAGATGTGGGCCACTTAGTAATAGATGTACTTTCACCCCAAGTCTCTTCAAACCAAGGCTACTATGGTTTTATTAACTCTAATTCATTACCAGATATAGTAGTTTGCTGTATAAACTCTTGAAAAAACATGCTGTGGGGAAGACACCAGATATAAGACAAATAAGCATGTGCTCTGTCATGAATGTATTGGACCTTGATACAGTAAGTATGGAGAGATTACTTTATCAGGAAATATTAATGTATGAAAGTGTCAGTTTTGTGATGCTGAATTAATTGCTGTTTTAAGTGTTCCCAAAGGGTCAAGTTTCATTTATTGTCCCAAAAATTTCTGAGTAATTTTTAAAACATGCATGGAGTAGAACTATCCTGTAGTAAGTATAGAAACTTGGTATGCACATGTGAAAGCCTTTGTTTTAAGTGTATAGGGAAGCTCTTATTTACCACTGAAACATGGCTGTGTAATGGGTGAAAATCAACATCACTAAAGACAAAGACATTTCATATCCACCTGAACTACAGACAATATTCTGTCTAGCATAATAAAACTATCAGTTGTGGAACCTAAGTGCAGAATGTGATTCATTCTAAGAAGTCATAACTGCCTTTGTGCACCAACTTGACCAACATACTGACTTCTTATCATCGCAAAGGCTGCAGCCGCAATCTCGTCTTTCACTGGTGTACCCTAAGGCTGCTTGGAAGTGGGGCATCTGCTGTGTCCTAGCACTTCTCCCATAAAACGTGGATGTCTTGACAGGACAGTTTTGGGTATATAAGACTAAACCCTGAGGAGACTGCCCATTCACAGGTGTCAGATGCTTGAAGAAGGAACAGCTGTGTGGGGACTAGCAGAGGCAAGCAAACTCTGGGGAGGGTGGATGCTTTGTGTGAAGAAAAACTTTTAATTGATTTAGCAAAATCACTGATCTTAGTGCAAACACCCATTGTATTTAAGACAATGGGTGGAGGAGAAGTGAATTAGACCACAGTAACTACTTGGCTGGGCAGCTGAAGTCACTTGATGTTTGCATTGTATTGTTTATGTGAGGGCCAGTGTTGCAGTGTGTTCTAGCCTGTGCATACGTGATGAGGTTGGTCATCTGTTTTTGCAAGGAAGTGTACTGCATAGTCATTTACTTTTCTTTAAGGGCTGTCTGAGGTTGCTTTCAGAACTGGATTTGAGTTTTTGAGCAGGTTTGCAAATCTACCAAGGCCATGTGTGTTGTTCTTGAAACTGAATTGCATTGTTATCAACATTTTCTTCAGCAGAAAATGTTTATTGTTGATTGTTATTTTTTTCTTTCCATTCTTGTAACAACACAAGCAAATGATAATGGTGTTCTGAGAAACTTTAATGTGCTGCTGCTGTGTCATTCTGCCAACAACTGCCTGTAAGGAAATGTGATCAGCTACCTTCAGGGTCAGACCCTTGGCTATTACAGTACCTCTGTTGTGCCTTTGGGTGCCACAGCCATTTGAAGGGTGCGCTGTGGATCCTGTCATCAGGAGGATTTCATTGCAAATAGGCAAAGCAGGGCTCCATACTTCAGATACAGAGTCTGGTAGTCATATTGACTCCTAATTTTGGATGCTTAAAATCAGCAATAATCAGAACTGCAGAATCATAGAATGCCCTGAGTTGGAAGGGACCCACAAGGATCATGGAGTCCAACTCCTGTCCCTGCACATGACAACCCCACAGTTCGTACCATGTGTCTGAGGGTGTTGTCCAGTCTCCAAGTTCTTGAACACTGTCAGGCTTGGGGCCGTGACACCTCCCTGGGGAGCCTGTTCCAGTGCTCCACCACCCTCTGGGGGAAGAACCTTTTCCTCATGTCCAACCTAAACCTCCCTGGCACATCTTCCTGACATTCCCTTGGATTCTGTCACTGGTCACCAGAGAGAAGAGATCAGCGCCTGCCCCTCCTCCTCCCCCTGTGAGGAAGCTGTAGCTGCTGTGAGGTCTCAGTCTCCTCCAGGCTGAACAAACCAAGTGACTTTAGCCACTGTTTGTACAGGTTCCCCTCCAAACCCTTTACCAGCTTCGTAATCCTCTTATGGACACTCCCCAGTAGCTTTATCTTTTTTTATCCTGTGGTGCCCAGAACTGCTCACAGTGTTCCAGTTGAGGCTGCACCAGAACAGAATGGGAATGTAACAGATGGCAGCACAGGGTAAAGTTGTAGTAGATAACCTTTCCTGAGGGTATACTGGGTAGAGGAGTCATCCTACTGATAGCAGCATGAAACTCCGACTTGCTGCTGTTGTATGTACTGGGTGGAATGCAGAGGTAATAACAGCAAAAACCACCACAGTTCATGGAAAGGATGAGGTGAGAATAAGCCACTAACTAAACCATTAAGGCAAACTCCTTTCCCCGAGTGCACTTTTCCTGGTGAGCTCCCTCTCTTCAGCCTGCACTGTTGCTGAGTTAGTTTGGTAATGGAACCTTTTCCTGACACACCTTTCTGGGGTGGCCCAGACCTTTAAATTTGTTGGAGTCAACCTGCTGTAGCCCTAAGAAAGAGGTTTTATAGTTGCTGCCTGCTTGTTCCTTCTTTGCTACTTGGTAAGTGTCCACTCACCTCTATGCACCTGGTTATCCCTGTTCTACCAAAGAGAGCTCTTGCATTAATGTGGTAGGAAAGGGCAGCGTTGTCAGCTCTGCAAGCACAAAAGTGTGTCAGTTATGAGATGAATATATGATTTGTTCCTTTTTATTTGCCTTCTGGTTTTGGAAGCTTTAAGGTTTGTTCACTTTTTCAAAGGCTTGTTGCCTTGAGAGCAGAAACTTTTGGGACTTCATTTGGTTTTGTTCTTAAATTAAGAGTGTGGTGTTTTTGTTTGTTTTTATGTGTTAGAATGTGATCCTTCGTTTTATTTAGTTCTCTAAAACAGCATTAACACTCAAAATGAAATTTAGCCTCTATACATCTATATATCACATTCAAGCTTGTCAGTCTTGGATACCACAATAGGAACTAAATTCAGTCTAACTGTTCCCACTAAAATTCCTGTGAATTTTCCTTGCTGACTTTGAGAGCAGTTTTCACTCCTGTTTCAGATGAGCTGTGTACATGGGTTTTTATGTTTATAATGGTGAGCAGATAAACTTTAGGTTAATAAGCTTTTCAAAGGGTGGATTTAAACTATGAGATGTAAGTAGATCTAAGTAGATACAAGCTCCATTTGACATGGTACCTGTATTTGTGAGCAGCCCTGTGCCCTCTGCAGATTTGGCTCTGCACGGGCAGCTCTGTGTTCCCCAGGTCCATGTTATCTGCCTGAATGTCTCCAAAAGGAAGAGAAGTGTTTTCTGTAGAGACAAGTCTGTCTTCACAGATGGGAACAAATAATCAGCAAATGTTTGGTAACAGTCCTGGATCCTCTTCAGCACATTTTCTGCTCGTCCTTGTGGAGTCTTTCTTGATAAATATCTTCAATGATAACACAACGATGATTTGCTCTGAACTTAAACAAGGAGTACATAGAAATGTAGGGTACTAACGCTTGCTTGAGAGTAAACTCATCTCACTTGTTCCTAAGCAACCGTTCAGAATGTACCCTGTTTCCCTGAAAATAAAGACAGGGTCTTACAGTAATATTTGCTCAAACTTATTACTTTTTTATATGTATAGCTGCCTGGACACTATTTAAATTGACTTTTTAAATTAACTGTAACTAGGACTTATTTTTGGAGCAGGGCTTGTATTTTGAGCCTCCTCAAAAATCCTGAAAAGTCATGCTAGGGCTTATTTTTGGGGTAGGTCTTATTTTTGGGGAGACAGAGTAGGACCCACAACCCAATGACTTCATAGCTTTTGCTTTAATGCAATTGTGTTCTACACTGTGATATGGAAACTACAAGCAAGCTCTTGACAAGATGCTATGTATTACAGGTAGGAGCTTTTGACAGATACAGGAATATAAGAATATTCACATTTTTAAATAGTGTATGCCTCTTGCTGATGCTCTGGGATGAGTGCAAGGGCCTGCACAAACATATTGGAGCAATCAGAGAAGGAACACAGAGGGCACAGTCCTCCCTTTGCTTCCAAAATAGCATTTTAGTTTAAAACTGATGTCTTTAAAATTAGCTTTGTTTTTAAAATTAGCTTTGGTTCACCTCACAGAGGTACAACTAAGAGCTGTCATTTTCACTGTAGTTTCACCCCTTCTCTACTTTTCCTACTTTTGTGGTTTGTGTTTATTTCAATCACTAAAATAGTTTGCCACTTACACCCCACCTTGGCCAGCAGAAAGATGAAAATGCAAGAGTTGTGCCTATTAAAGCACAAGCAAGTATTGCACCATTTCTCCTGCTGCACAAGAACTTATAATTCTCTGCCCACCTTCAGGCAGTAGTTCTTGCTACATGTATTGTTCACTTGCTCTAAGGCTTTTCCTTTACTATGATTGAACAACTCCCTAATGGTTTGTCCCAAATCCAGCTGCAAGTATGTGGCTCTTTCTGAGTCACCTCTGGTGCTGGGAGCTACTTCCATGATGTTTGAAGGTTGTATGAGCCTCACAGTGGAGAGGTTGCTCATAGAGTGACTATACATATGGACTGATGTGCTTAGTAGTTAAAAAATAATCTTTATTATAACTTAAATGTGATAGGAAATATGGTGAGTACAAATGTCACATAACTAAATGGAAAAAAAAGGAGGGGGGGGAGAAAAGTCTTTACAAAAGGACACCTTGGAAGAATTCAGCTGATGGAATAAGCACGGTATAAAAACCATGACATGGTTATTTCACCTTCTGCAAAGAGTCTGTATCCTTCAGTAACAAGTAAGCATTTTGAACTGTACAAAATGTACGTTTTTTTAAAGGAAGAATATATATATTTATAAATATACAGATATGTACACCGTTGTAACATTCACAGTAAAAAAAAAAAAACCAAAACAAAATGACCCCTGCCTGCCAATGTGTTTGGCGCACAAGGCTTCCTTTTGATGTGAATTGTTTGCAATCTTTTCTATGTAGCCTATGCAAATTTGGATACTTTAACTGACATCTAAATAGCATTTCATGCATAATGAACACAGTACAGGAACACTCTTCTGTTAAATTCTATTCACCTCCTCTGTTAACTTAAGGCTCGTAATCAACAGTTTGAAGTACTTGCTGTCTTTAATCCCTGCAGTGAGGGGGGGGAACATGTTCACTTCACCCTCTGTTTATTACTCCCTCCCAAGTCCTCTTCAGTTTGTTCTAGTTGCTTATATTGAAATCACTCAATAGAAGCTATGAATCACTAATTAGAGTGTATGGAATCCAATCCTGCCTGCGACTTACAGGACCAAATGGCTTTGGGGACTCGTGCAATTAGCTGTATTCACTACTTCTCTGAATAAATAAATGTGCTTTACCTTTTCATTTAGTTTTTGGAAACCTATGTGATTGTTTGATTCTCTGGATTAATGATGGCTTGTTGCTGGAGGGCAAGAGAAAGGAAATAAAAGACCAGTGGAGGCATTTAGAATGAGTCACCTAAGTGACACCTTTCAGAGTTTACATCATGCTGTTTCTGCAGGCAAAACTTGAAGAAACTTGCTATGTATTTCATTACTGAGACAAAACTGAGAAAGCTGAGTGGTGTTCCCTGCTTGCTGGTGTGTTGCTGGGGACACTGCATGGCAGCAGGCAGCTCAGGGTTGAAGAAAAAGCATCTTTGCAGTCCTGCTTAGGTGGCCTCCTGCTTGTACTTCTTAAATACAATATCACACACCTCAAGCTTTCGTGACAACTTCAAGGAGGGAAATGTCGTAGTAAAATATATGAAGTGCCAAATTCTAGAAACTCGCAGAAGTTTGTTGAGGCCGAATAAGTGCAATTACATTATTTGCTATGAATCAGTCACCAAAGTACAGTTACTCAGCATCCAACTGTTCCATCATGAGCTGCAAAGAGAAGCCAATAGGAACTCTTGAGCTGGGTTTTAGATTTTGCTTTTCCTTAAGAAGTCTGTAAATTGCTACATTTTGGGACACTCTCATAGAATTCTTTGAAGTCTTCCTTCTGTTCCCCACACTGAAGTGCAGCTCCATCCTACTTGAATGACTGTCAAATGTAGGCAGGTTTTTTTTACCTAAAAAGCTGTGGCAGCTTCAGTTCCACGGCGGCTTCCAACTTTAACAAATTCACGGGGAAATTTGTCCAGCTGTTCGTATGCCAGTCTCCCATCTTCACCTGAATGCACAATGTTAAAGCATAATTATGTGTTATATCATTGCACAAGTCTTATAAGGAGTGCCTGAGGGAAGTGGGTCTGTTTGGCCTGGAGAAAAGGAGGCTGAGGGGAGACCTGATCGCTGTCTGCAACTCCCTGAAAGGAGGTTGTAGTGTGGAGGGTGTTGGTCGCTTCTCCCAAGTAGCAAGTGATAGGACAAGAGGAAATGGCTCAAGTTGTGCCAGTGGAGGCTTAGATTGGATATTAGGAAAAAATTCTTCATGGGAAGGGTTGTCAGGCATTGGAACAGGCTGCCCAGGGAAGTGGTGGAGTCATCATCCCTAGAGGTGTTTAAAAGGTATTTAGGTGAGGTTCTTAGGGACACGGTTTAGAGATGGACTTGGCAGGGCTAGCTTAATAGTTGGACTCTATGATCGTAAAGGTCTGTTTCAACTTCAATTATTCTATGACTGCCCTACAACATTTAATATACTGGATGCTTTGCTGTTAGAAACTACTGATCTGCCAGTAACTTCTTTCCCTGTTTAAAATTTCTTATCTTGAAGGCAAATTCAGAAAGTACTGAGAGAAATTTAATGTGCTTTGAATGTTCACATTATTTTTTAAATTTTGTCTTGTAGTTTGCTTGTTTTATCTAGAGTACAACAGAAGCAGGTGTGGCTTGTATGATTAGAAGACACTATCTGTACACTTGTCTCAGTAAACAACCTATCAAGGTTTGCTTGTCAAGGTCTCAGCTGCAGCTGCGATACACTTGAGGCAGATGAGGTTTACCCACTTCTACTTTGAACAGTATAAAGTTTCCCCCGCTTCTCAGTTCCTGGCACTTTAAAGAAGTGAGTCTAGCCACATCTTTACTTATATATTGCTGAAAAGCGGGAAGCGCTATGTTTGTGAAATGTAGCTATTTGTGTATCTCAGTTCCTTTTCTCTTAGGTACTGTCACTGATAGGCACCTGCAGATAGCATTGAGCTCAAGTGTGTTGAATTGGCCATTAGAAATCAAAACGGTCTCTGTATGTCATCTCGAAGAATGGCAGTACAATCTCCCAGAGCTTACAAGATTGTCTCTAGGCTCATTGTTTTATAACTTGAGCAATAACGCGTCCAGCAGCAGAGTGAATTCCTGCTGAACCGGCGAATGAGAGTATGTTTGAAGAGCTTGCCTAATTGCAGTTACAGATGGACACATAAGCTGTGGAGTGGAAATTCATGCTTAGCCTAAAGGCCCAGATAAATACAATTTTTCTGTTCCGCTGAGGTATTGGGCCCTTGAAACTGTGCAGCCACATTTGCAGTCACATACTGCTATGCAGCCAGGTTACAGGTTAATGAACAGAGTATCTATGGTCTCAAGGACAAATGAAGGTCAATACAAGGTGCCATACAAGGTGCCTGAGGTGCCGTGTCAAGGAGGATTTGCAGGCTGGGGTCTGCCCAAATAAACATGTAAAGATCATTTAGATTCAGTGAATGCTTGGCAGTGCTAGTGGCACTACAGGGGTGACAGGAGGGGATCCCCGAGAGAAGGGTGTATGATAGGCAGCACGCAGTGTGCCAGTCCTGTCTCCTCAAGGCTGCTTGGTATTCAAATTCATTATGAATTACTTCTGTTTGTCAACTTCTCCTTTACTGTTCCTCCTTTTCTACTTCCCCTTCCAGACTCACACAATTCTATTTCTCTCTTTTTGGTCCATTTTCATGATTTTCAAAATTATATATTTCTAAGAATACATATTTTCTAACCTGAGTCTCTAGGTGAAGTTCTGTTTTGATTTAGAGTCTCACATTTGTCTAACTCAGGTGCCTTACATGCTGCCTTGTTAAAAAAGAAAATCAAATACTTCTCTAAGACAGACAACTCACCAAGTGAGAGCAGGGTTTCAGACGCCACTTTTCTGATCTCTTCGTTGTCAGACTGGCAGAGCGTGACCAGCATTTTAATACTCTCAGCAGCCTGGGAAGTGCAAAGAGAACCGCATTAGCATCGCATCATACACCACAGTTTTATTTCACAGACTTGTGTGGAAACAGTGACCATCCTCTGTATTGCCCTTCCTACTCCAGGGGGAGGGCCTTGGTGGGGACATGAGGAATGACATGGACCTGTTGGAGAGGGTCTGAGGAGGCCACAAAAATGATCAGAGGGCTGGAACACATCTGCTCTGAGGACAGTCTGAGAGGGTTGGGGTTGTTCAGCCTGGAGAAGAAAAGGCTCCAGGGAGACCTTATTGCAGCCTTTCAGTGCTTAAAAGGGGCCTACAAGAAAGATGAGGACAGACTTTTTAGCAGGGCATGTTGGCTGACCAGCCCGCTCTCTCCACTGTGAGCTCCTCACTGACACCTGCACTCACCAACATTTCCACATTTCTGCCTCGCCTCTCCTATTTTGGGGAGAAAGCAAGGAATAATCCTGTTCTCTTCTACAAAACTGTCAGGCCTTTGAGGAAAGCAGCTGTCAGAGTGTCTCTGGCAGGCTATTTAATACAATAAGAGAGATTAGTGAAAGGAAAGGGCAGGTATTGTGCTGGTGTGGCACACAGAAGATGCTCTGAGCCACAGAGCCAGGATTTGTGTGAGCCTTGTCAATCTGAGGGGCTCAGGTCAGGTCTAGAATGCTCCAAATCAGGGCTTAGCTACTGCAACCATTAAATCTCGCCACCCCATCTCAAACATGGTCGCTTTTGCTTGACTCAGGGCAAGACTGCGGTGGGTGCCTACTGATGACTACAGCTCAAATACTGACATGAGTGATGGGGCCACAGCAACGCAGATGCAGAGTGGGACCTGGTGCAGCCAGCATGGTTGGATGTGGATGAGGCTGCCACTGGGTTAGCTCATCCACAGTCACCTCTCAGAGCATTCCCATTCTTGAAATAACATCTGTCAGAAAGGCTTCAGCTTTTTATTTGAAGATCCCAAATGACAGAGGTCCTTTTCCTCACTATTTTTCTTTTCAGCAGCTGCCATTCTTACTGTTCGAGATGCATCGGGGCTACACTGCTCAAGTTAAATGTGTCTAGCACCAGTTCCCACCACTGTTTCCCAGTCTGCCTTTCCCTGAGAGATCACAAGCCCTGCTGCACCCTGCATGCAGCCGAGGTGTAATGCCCTTCACCGTTGCCTCTGTGAGATTCCTGCCAGCATCTTGTTTGGGGAAAATGTTTTTTCTGTATTTAAACAATATTGGATTATGTATTGGATGGTATCAGTTCTGTCTGGGATGAAGTTACATTTTAGAGATGTCTTCTCCAGGGGCCGGTTTTGAGGGAGAAATAGTCAGTCTGCAGTGGGTCTGTCTGATGGAACACGTTTTTTTGGCTCAGTGTCCCGTACCAGCTGGGTTTAGGCGACTGCTGTTTCCCATGGCTCTGTACAGCCAAAACAAAAGCAGCGTCTTTCCTTCCTGTCATGGGAGTGCAGAAATGGTACCAGACACTAGCTGAAGCTGTAGCACCCAGATGTACCAGCTATTTGTCCATATGGTTTGTAGTTGCTGCCTACGGCCACTCTGTGTGGTGTCACAAAATGAGCTGCGACCTGTCTCTTCTCCTGCTGAAAAACAGATGCATTACAGCTAATTTTATCCTGAGAGAGGATGATCTTTTCCCCTCTCAGTCAGTACTCTGCAGATGAATATTTTTTTTCTCTGTAGCGTGGAAGTAAGTCTCCCCAAATCAATATGAGAGGGAGGAAAAAGCTTTGTCATCGTCGCAGAGCCTGGCTGTTTCTGAAACAAAGATTCCAAACCATTCCCAGACAGCACAGTACCTGTAAAAGGATGCAGTGCAGCAATACAAAAGCGCTGCTGCTGCTGCTGCTATTGTAATTTCTATTTTATTATTTGTACCTCACAGATGTCCATTCTTTAAAATAAAGCCTAGTGCCACAACTGAATTCCTTTTCTCTTACCTTGAGGTATCTTAGAGCCAAACAAGCTGCTTTCTGCAGCTGGAGGTTGGGCTGGGTTAGTGCTTCACAGTAATAAATCAAGGCCTGAAAACAGATAAAGAAGCAATTAAAACATTTCTGCCTGTGTGGAGCAGAAGGGTGAGTGTAGAGACTGCTAAGCCAGTAAAGACAGAGGGATTGCAGCCCACCCCCCTGACAGTGACATGTGGGACAGAGATGCACAGGTGATGTGGTGGGATCATTCCCTACAGCAGATCCAGGCCAGGCTACTAGGTACAGCTCAGTGGGAATCTGAAGTCTCAGGCCAGATGTAGGTGAGGAAAAGTTCACGTTAAAGTGAGAATCACAATCTGGCACCCTTGAAGGCCTTTCTACATAAATCTCCAAAAAGCTTTAAATGGGCCTTAGAGTTTAAATAGCTGAAGAGCTGATCCTTGAGATGATCTCTCTGATGTAGGGATAGTAGTGAATGGGCTGGGATTGGACCCCAGAGGGACTGCAAATAACTATTACAAGGATATTATGAGCTGCTAAACCAGTTTACGGGTTGATCCTAGAAATTAGTAGCTATTACTGAGAGAACAAAACCAGCACGGGCAGCAAATCTTGGTGGCAGTCGGCTGCGCGATGAACTCATCTGCAGCATAAGGCTGCACAGTGCCCTCATACAAGGCACCTTGTGGTCCGTCCTGCAGGCAGTGAACCAGGTATCAGCTACACACACCTGTTCCAAGAGAAAGTTATTTTTTCCCTGAGATGCTGCCTCCTTGACAGTGGGCAGGAGGAAGGATGGTATGAGATACCAAGAGGCTGTGAAAATGGAAGATAAGATGAGAGGGCAAGCAAAGAGGAGACTGAATCAACAGAGAAAAACAACAGAGTGAGCTCCTTTTTCTCTTCCCTCTTCCTTCTGCCACTCTTCCAGCTGCATTTTCTTTCGCTCTCTCCTCACAGGGAAAAAGAAGGATAGTAGAGAAAGGTTGGCCATGAAAGTGTAGAAGCCAACTCCTAATTTCTTCTTATTCCTCTTCTTCCTTCTCTTTCATTTCTGTGTTTAATCTGGCCCTGCTTGTTGCCTTTGGTATCTGTGACTGACTCAAATCTTAGACCTCACAGCCGAGCTGTGTTCACCCAAGGCAAACCAACCCCTCCAGAAATGATGGGAGATCCTATAGATGCCAGCCTCCTTTGGAAAAAAAAAAAAAAGAAAAAAATCTCAGACCTATGTCTTTGCATGTTGATGATGCTGGGGACTGTTGCGTTGAAGCCTTGTACTGAAGCCAAGTCTGAGGCAGGCCAACAGAAATGCTGAAATGCGGTAGATAGATGGAGAGCACAGCACTCAGTAAGTACTTGCAGAGTTTTAGTTAGTACATGTTTAGTGTAATGACAGGTAGAACCAGACTGGCATCATGACAGAAACAGACCTGGATATTCGCAGGAAAATTCGGCAGGAAATCCTTCAGGATCGGTTTAAATCAAGCTTGGAGCAATTATTCTGTATATGTAGACATTTGAGACACTCAGGCAGAAAAAATGTCATGATGACACAGGTCTCTTATGTGATAGGTGATTTTATGCTACTTACCTTCTCCCTGAAGTGCCTGTTTTCTGCAGTAGCTGTTAGAAGTGATGCCACCGTCTCACTGACTTCATTTTTATTTTCATTGAGAAGTAAAGCCAAAGCTCTCAAAACTTCTTGCTGTGGTGGAAGGTTGTTGGAGTTTATTTTGGCCACATTTTGCTGCAGTTTTCCATCTTTCACTGACTGCAGCACTTGAATGACAGAGGCTAGAAGTGCAGGAGGAAGGTCCTTGTTACTTATTTTAAATTCTGGGTATTTCAGACTGTTCCTTTCCCTGCTAACAAACATCAATTTCTACTATACACACAAAGGACATGAAAAATCCCCATCTGAGCAATTGCTATGCATCCAAATTGCAGTATGTCTACAAGGGGGATTGTCTGGGTTAGTTTCTCAGATGTTCTACCAGAAGAGGAGATGAAGACATGGGCTGGGTGGGGCACTGTGGCACTTACGCCTGCTCAGAGTTAAGGACATACCTGTCAAAATGTCACTTTCTGCTGGCAAATGTAAATCTTCTCTAGAACAAGTGAAACCCAGTATTGTCAGTGTATTTCCTCCCAGGGCATCTTTGCAAGAGCTTTTCCTAGGCAGATTGGTGTCTTCCACCGAACGCCAGGGCTAATGTGTTTCAAAGGTGGGCTGAAGTGCCTTTTTCTTTCCAGGTTTTCGAGCAAAAGCTCCCCAGTATGCCCAAATAAAAATGAAAACAAGGCAAGATTCCTCAAACTCCCTTTCAAATAGGAAAGAAAACTTGGCTTGCCAGGGATTGCAGTCTAGCATGCTCTGTGGAGCATCTGCTTCTCTCTTTAGCTTTTGGTAGCAGAGCCTGCCAAACATTGAGGTGCTGTGATCCCTTGGCTCCTGAGAAGATCTCAGCACTTCAGAAGGTCTCTCCATAAAGGATGGTGAAAGACTGGAACATCATCCAAGCCATGGGCACAGAAAACTTCACAGACCTTGGGTCCAGCCCACCACTATCAGCTGTTTTCTAAAAACTAACTCTTTCAACATATGTTTTCCCATTCGAATATGGAAATAGAAATGTCTGAGGGTGTATCTGCATCAGCCCTTTTCCCTTTATATGTACAACTGTTCAGGTGCATTCAGACTTTATATCCAAGGCACTTTCTTGCCCCCTTTCCCCACTTCTTTTGTAAAATCAGCCTCAGGGCTGAACCGATTTGTGCTGAGCTCAGAAGGACACTAATGTACTCCCCTGTTAGCCACCAGAATTTAGATATCCTACCTTCTTTTGCGAGCTGCAGCAAATAGCTTCCAAGGTCATTAACACTGTGGCTGGCAAAATAGTTGTAATACTGAAAGACGGTGATGATCTCAGAGGACATGCTGGAGTAGAGGACAGGCTCTGTCCGGTCCAGGATCTGAGACACCAGGATCCTGAAGACTGCAGGCACCGCAGAAAAAGGGAAGCGTCAGAGAGGGCAAAAGCTGCTGGTAAAATGCCACATTTCCACTTCAAAGACAGAAAGAAACATATTTGCAAAGCCAGATGCTTCCCAACGTTTCTAACCTCAACTGTGGTTAGAAGCTAGACAGACCTTCTCCCTGTCTAGCTCTCATCACCATAGGATATCTTTGTAAGGATGAACCTCTGCCAGTTTATGGATGTGTAGTGCAGCTTCCTATCTGATACAGCATACTTTCTACCCAAACGATATCCTGAATCGCTAAACAGGTATCCACATGCACTGCCAGTTGCATCTCCACAACACCACTGAAGCAAGGGAGGTGGGCCCAGATGCAGGATTTCGCTTTATTTGTTTTATGTTCCTGCATGAGCATGTGGCATGCAGAAAGCCAGTTTGAGGCACTGTCTGTGAGAGCTGCAGTGCAGAGCAGGAAGAAAAACACTATCCAGGGCAATGAGGAAGTCACTCTACATCCCTGTTCTAGCCCAGGGAGAGCTGGTAAATGTGGTGCATCTCACTCCAAATAGTAACCTATATATTCAGACTCACTTGGATGCATATTAATTCCATCCCAGTGAACTGAAATGGCCAATGGACATTACACAGACACATTAAATTGAGAGGATTCCTACTTCACTGAGTTACTTACAAACTTGCATTTGGGAACAGACTTATTCCTGATTAGCTCATAAACCTTACAACAATATTTTGTTTTCTGCTGACCTCACCTTTTTTGTCCTATTCTGATCTGATCATTTTGGGCCAAAACTGTTTCAAGAGTTGTAGGGTTAGTTTTTGAATGAGATCTTGGAGCCATGGCAAAACAGATCTCCAAGGGGTTGGAAAACAAGTAAATGAAGGTTGAGTGAAGCCCAGTATACAACTGTTCTCCATTTTGATGACCAACACAATTTTTTTTTGCAGCACTTGGTACCTGTTTCTGCAAGTCCTGGACACTCCTCATTCACAGTGGTGGCAAAATTGATATCCAGTTGCTTCATCATCTTGTCTGCAGACGTGTGATACACTCCTGAAGGGCCAGTACACTTCATCCAGAAAGCCAGCAGTGATAGTTTCTTGTGGAACTCTGGAATAGCTGGAGAAGGAAACAAAATGAACAATGAAACAAAGCCGTGCTGGACACATCAACTCCCAGAAGAGAAAAGGTGGTAAGAGTGGAGGAAATCTCACTCCAGCCCAATGATGGACAGTTGCTGCTTAGTGGGTCACCCTGTGCCATTACCTTCACAGAACATGACCATGGGCTCACTCCAAGCTCATAACATGTTTTTTTTTTTTCTGTTTCCCCTGGTAGGATGTGAGAAAACGTACTCCTGGTTCAGTTCTGGGCACTGACATCTCATCCTTTTAAATACCATGAAATACTAGGGGAGTCCTGCAAATGGTCTGCACAAAACTGGTCCCTGTCCTAGCACTGCTCTCTGGCCTTGAATAAGTCACTCAATTTTGCCTCAGTTTTCTGATAAACCAAGTAAATAGACCATGGTATATTTACCTATTCTGCCAGAGTGTTCACAGGAGTAACTGTTTGTCAGACTCTTTCAAGGTTTTAAAATAGACACAACACCACCACAAATATCTAAATAGATCTCCACAGAGATGACTAAAAATAGCCTTTTGGATAAACTGTTTGAGAAGACGTCTTATGCCTCTGATAGTATAAAGGCAGATCCGGTCTTTCCTCAGGAAAAAGAGGTGGAAGATTTTGGCTCTTCAGAGACAGCAACATCCCCACACCACTGCAGCAATGACCTCTGTGCATCTTCTGTATATCAAGCAGCATAAGTCCTTTCTCTTCTCACCTGCTTATTTCTGGATACCAACACTGCAAACAGAATAAGGCCCCTGACCAACTCTACTGACTGCTACCTCTGCTGGTAATTGTGAGTTGACCTGACTATGCTGGCATCTCCTGCAGCCATGGTGAGGTCTGCACAACGACTATTTTAGCAGGCACACATGCCCAAACAAAAACTTTTTAAAAATAAGCCCCCCCTAACTTATGTCTTACCATCAGTAAGGGAGGCGATGTTTCCCAAGTTCTCAGTGGTGATCTCCGCAATATTCTCCATCACGAGGATCTGCCTGGACAGCTTATCCAGGAGGCCTCGTGCCACGAATGGTGTTTTACTGGAGAACACAATTTGCTGGTGAAGACAGATGGGAAGAGAAGAAGTCATCGAGTAGAAACAAAACAAAACAACAACAACAAAACTAAACCAACCAAACAAAAAAACCCACTGAAACAGAACAACAACAACAAAAAAAACAAAACAAAAACCTAAACCTCAGAAGAAAACAAAAACCTCCAAAACACTTGGCACCTGAAGAACTGCAATGGCAAATTCATTGCCTGAAACCATGGGATCTCTAACTTCAGAAGTGTTTTTGTCTCTTGGAAATTTTATTGTCCTGGTTGATATGTATTGTTGCTTACATCTTTAACATCTACATTCAGATCCAGGCCCACTGAGTATCCAAGCAGCCTTTTGCATAAGCTAATTTCTGATTTATACACTCTGCAAAGCTGAAGGAATCCATTATCATAAGCCTCAAAGCCAGAAAATAATATTAATCTGACTTTTGTACAACATATGCCATGGACTTTGAGGACATATCTGCCTGGAGGCAGACCACAGGTCATTCATTCTCCACTCCATTTCAGCTCTGGTTAACTACTCAGGTGTCTTTATTAATTTGGTTCTTTTTCCTTGCTAATACTCCCTGCTGCTGACATCTGCATTTTCTTCAGCATTCCATGTAAATATTGTTCATATCAAATCTGCTCCATGTGTGGACGTAGTTCAAGTTCGCCTCCCCCAGCTGCATATTTACTGTGTACTCTTGTATTTAAGCCAAAAACTTCCCTTTTTCTCACACTTGTGAGCCAGCAGAGTGTCCAGCTCAGCACTAAGGGTGCTGGAATCAAACTTGCTCTGTATTGTTTCAGTGGGCCTTTGGGAAAATAAAACTAATTACGTCTAAGATGGAAGATCCAAATAATTGCAAAGAGGAAGCTGCAGTATGTTTTGATTCATCAGGAAAACCCTGACGCCCTCACTTGCTAGAGTGGTTTGCTGGAGGGTTAAAATCACATTTGCCGTGCTTGGGCTCTGAAAAGAAACCCTCTAAAAGGTTGTGCTTGTTAGTTGCGTGCACAAACAGACAATTTTTATGTCCCAGGGGGGCTGTCGTGCGCTGCCTTCACAGTGTGTGCTGCAGACAATCTTTCCAGCTCACGTGCAGAAATTAGTTTCTGCTCCTGAAAATCACAGCTTTGTCTGGGATTTGGTTAAACAGTGGGGCCACGGGCTTCTGTTTTACCTCTGAAGACATGTGCTGCCTTAACCAGGGACTGATCTCACTGAGGACATCCCGGTGAAGCTAGTGGACATTTGTAACCCAGGGCTGTCCCTGTCATCTGCTGCACCGTCCATCAGTCCTGCTGGGCAGTACCTGCAAAATTCCCTATAGTTTGCACATCAGGTCTCTGCTGTGAGATGGACCAGTACAGAAGTGATGGAGCATTTTCTAGTGTCACCTTCACCCCATCATGATGGCTGTCTCAGCCATGTGGCTCACTGCCTCCCACGAGCAGCACTGGTTTTACATAAAAAGAGGGGAGATACAGGCTAGACATAAGGAAGAAATTGTTTGCAATGAGGGTGGTGAAACACAGGCACATGTTGCCCAGAGAGGTGGTCAATGCCCCATCCCTGGAAACATTGAAGGCCAGGCTGGATGGGGCTCTGAGCAACCTGATCTAGTTGCAGATGTCCCTGCTCATTGCAGGGGGTTGGACTAGATGACCTTTGAAGGTCCCTTCCAACCCAAACTATTCTATGATTCTATGATTCTATCTGACTTTGCCAGCCTGCTCATACCCTACATCGCAGTCACACTAGTGCCTGCAGGGAGGATTTTGTAATACATGCCCTAAATGAGCTAGATCTGGTACCTGAATGAGCTGTGTGCAATACTGCAAGTGCTTAACTATGGTTATATCGAGGCTATCGTTCCCTGTGGTCAGAGGCAGAGGGCTGCCGGCCACACTGGTGCCCACACCCGTGTCCTCGGTGAGAGCTTCGCTCAGGTGGCCTCTGGCTTCTGGGTGCTCCGTTCTGTAACTGGGGAGGGACAAGGGAGGGAGGTCAGTGCAGGGCCCACCGCCGCAGCCAGCACACAGACACACACGCTCACCCAAGACAATGAGCAATGAGAGCAGCAAAAGAGCTGAAAGCAGCCAGAAACCTCGCGATGAACACATCATATCACAAAGGAGCAGTGCTGCCCTGGCTGGGCATGGAAGGGCTGTCCCTGCCATGGGGAGAGCTCTCTGTTCCCTGACCAGTTTGCATCCAGCCATGTGATGCCCTCACTAGCAGGCCTTGTTAACCCCTGGTTACTGTCGCTTGGTGGTGACAGTGGTTTCTCCCACTTGTTGGTAAATTATCTCCCCAGTGCTCTGGATTAAGCACCATTAGAATTTGTGCCATTCCAAGCACCCAGCTGCTAAGAACAGCTCTGTGCTTTCGGTGTCCTCCTGGTGCCAAATTTAATGCTCATTGCAGAACAAAAGGAAAACCACTGCTGGAGTAAGAGACATGATGTTTTCATATGCTGTTTTAGGCACAACATGTACAGTTTACTTTGCCAGTCATTTCTGTAAGAGCGTAAAGCTAGTTTCACTGTGTTTTAAATCATTATTTCCAACATTGTCTTCTTGTCCAAATGGTCCTCCCTATGTTTAAATGCAAAGGCCGAGGTCAGTCCCCAGATGGCAAGTGTACTTGGCTGCAAGTTCAGAAGTTTCAACACTTGCAGTCTTTACACTGAGTCACACACTTACACATCTAAAAATGGAAGTGTGAATCTACACTGTCCGGGCATGAGCCAGAAGGGAAGAAAGGAAATATTAACTTCTACTTTAACTTTAAAAAATTCAGTTATTTTCTAAGTTAGCTTATAACTAACTTAAATTTTTGCTGCTTAAGTTAAATTTATGCTAAAGCGCCTAGTTAAAGCCAGATCCTTAAATCAATGCAGACTGAACTGAGCTCAGATTGCCAGTTTAGCAAGCAATGCAATTTTCCAAGTTTTTCTTCCCACTAAGTCTTATTCTGGAAAGAGGATATGCATTGAGATGATGGAATCTGCATGATGGTTGCTTGTTTGCACCCCGAATTGTTTTAAACAAGCCACAATAAGCTGTAAGAAATACTGCTTCCTAGCCAGAAAGTGTGGGGTGTGAGGGAATGATGTTCTTCTTTCTCCCAGCTCTTAGTGCCACTTCTGTGCCTGTTGGGCATTGTGCCAGCTCTGAGGATGCAAACATGCTTTTAGGATCTAATGATTGAAACACAGCATCTTAAGGTCACACGACAATGGCAGACCACGGCACAAACACCACAGCATTTTTGGTTTGTTTTTTTTTTTTTTTTTCTCTCAGAAAGACCAGAAGTGATGAAAGAAGGGCAGGTAACACGCAGGGCCATGAACAGAGTACCAGTCATCACTCTTACATTCCAAAGGAAACCTACACCATGCTGCTTAAATCTGGCCCTGTGTTATTGTTACTGACAAGCTTAATCCACTGCAAAGACTCATTTGGCTAGAGAGAAAAGACAAAGGGAGGGGGGAAAAACCACAGTGGAATTAGTAATTACATTCAAAGAAATCCAGGTCCAAACCTATGTCAAGGAAGAGGCTCTGCCAGTATCGATGTCAGCTTAATTTAAGTTACACTTTTCCTTTGGAGGACAGATTGCAAATATTTGAAAATGAAAAAAAATTATCCTGGAAGCTAAAGATTTTTTATGCAGCAGCACAGGGAACTCTCTGACCCTATAACCCATCAAGCAGTCTTCCTTGAGTAATGTGTGCACCAGGAACTGCTGTTAGCGACAAAGAGCTTGGGTATCAGTTTGGCATAAGCACAGCTGGCAGTGACTACAAACTTACCTATTCTTCTCAATCTCAGTATCTGAAAACACTGAGTCTGCACCTCCTCCACCATTACAAACCTCCACACCACCACCATCCTCATCATCAAAGTCAGAGGTGTTCAGGAAATCAAAGCTTTCTAAAGCACTTTCAACTGTTAGACTTAAACTGGAGGACCTGCTTCGGCTTACTGCTGGCTTGCACTGCAAAGGCAGAATGAACCAATGAAAACCCCAGATATTAGCTACTACTCAAAGAAAAGGAAAAAAAAAAAGGATAAAGCTTAAAACTTTCAAATTCTTCATTTTTATTTTAAAAACTTCTTTTTATTGGATGTTTCATTTCAAACCTTCATATTCATAGCATATACAATCAAAGCCTGAGAAGTGGAAAACCTTCCCTTCCTCCTCCCATCCCCATCCTACCCACTTTGTTCCCCAAAGGAAAACCCTCAAAGGCAAAATTTCATGTGTTTTGTAGAAATGAGGAGTACGTCTTGAATCCAAGTGACACAGCTTTTGGCATCCTCCAAAAGGAGAGATGGCAATTAACACACTGGAAGTTGGAAGCAGAAGGCACATTCCATAATTACTTTTCTAGTTATATGTATCCAATGGCACTATCAGATTTATTCCAGATGTAATTCCAACTGAGCTTAGCCAGGGATGAATTTGGTGCCATATCTGCAGATTTAATCATGGAATGAGAGGATTTTTGTGGCCTTTGAAGCCAGGTGGCTTATCAAGGAAAAGGCAATCACGTGTTGGATTCCTAGGTGACAGAGAAAGTCAGTACAATAACTCAGGAATTAACAGTGCTGGAGAGGGGAGAAGCCATGGCATCTCACTGCTGGGAAGAAGTGTGATGTAAGCCTTGCTGCTGCTGTAGAAAGTATCAAAGGCCTTGGCCCCATGTGGCGATTCATCCAGACTTGCCCACAGAGCTGCTTCCAAGGATCGCCTTGCAGGATTGAATGTAACTTGAGGGATCAACTCCATCAGTTTGTGCAATGACTTCACTATGTGACCAGAAACCGCCAAGAGCCATCACTACCATTCCACAAACCACATCTTCCAGGCCCCGGCAGACGCCAGAACTTTGTCCTGGCTTATAGAAAGAAATGCATTGGCCTCTGAGTTCCGACTTGGCACCATACCCTCTAGAACTGAGGAGGCATAGAGTTTTGTGTGCAATTCATTAATGCTATAATGGTCATACATTAGCACTTAGGATGCTTGACACCTTAAGTTGTTCGTGTAGTCAGTAGCTGATCAAGCACACTTCCCATCACGTCTGTGGCACAACAGATGGGTGCTGTATCCCACTTCCTCAGCAGCACCGATGATTTTAGCTACCATTTCTTTCAGGGCTGCTAGTGCAGCTTCTTCAGGCAAAAGCAAACAGCAAGATGTGGGCTTCTCCTTTTGTCTGATCATCTGATACAGCCAAGTGAGATTTCTTCAGCCATAGCTGGATTCCAACTCAACCTTTGTGCATGGGTAGCCCAGCAGGGCTGCTGGTGATGCCGAGCGTTGGTCTGCAAGCTGATCAATAGGCAGCACACGGACATAAAGCAGATCTGGAAAAGGCATCCTTCTCCAGTGTGTAGGAGTCCCACATGCACACATCCATTCTCTCTCTTCCCCTGCATCCCATGTCTGTGCCTTTTAATTTCTGATAAAAGGAGTGTAAATAAACAGTCTCCATTGTCCCTCTGATTTTTGGATAGTTGACCTCTTTGTACAAGCTGCAGAGCAGCCAAGAAGTTAAAAAATGATAGCAATTGTAGCTTTGCCTGCTCAAACATCCTTGGGAAATAATGCAAGAAACAGGGGCTGCAGGCTGTCAAAAAAGCGTTTAATTTGGGAAAGTACCATGCAGCTGCAAACACCAATGGAAACAAAGATGTTAACAATGTTTCTTTGTAAAAAGATAATGCTGAAGAAAAAATGCTTCTCTCCTTCCTCGTCAGCTATGTTTTTAAATGATGAGGCTTAAATGATTAGCAGACCAACTTGCATATGAATATGAAGCATTTGAAATGATTATTGCCCATATAATACTCTTTGCACAGTAATGCGTCATGAGTTATTATTCATGGAGGAGATATGAGTCACAGTGATCGGCAGTAAACTTATTAAAAACACACATGCAAAACTCTTTTCTTATTTCTATAATACTTCTCAACATGTTACCTCCATCCTGGTTTAATGACAGAATGTTTCTTATTTTAAAAATGGATGGGGAAAAAGAAAAAGTCTTGGGAAAAGCCTAAGTAACGTGAGGATGGCAACCTTCAGTGAGACTTGTGCTTCCAAATCTCTGGCAATTTAGAAAATTCAGCTTCTATGGCTACAAGGCCTGATCCTCAGCTGGTGTTAATTTTGCATAGCTCCATGGAGTTCATGTAGGCTAAAGTACACCCACTGAGGGTTTGACTCATAGATTTTAAAAACAGAAGGTTGGGTATAATCTGGTCTTCACTATGGCACAAGCAATGGGTTCACAAGTGGTTTCTTCACAGAAGATTATAATGTAATTACCCCTCTGCCACTGCACCTTTTCTCTTTCCCCCAGGTTTCCAGTAGATTAAAAGATCCATTGCTTGAGGATACAAGGCTATAGAAAGCAGGTTGCAGACAAGTTTAAAAATGCAACACTGTGACATTATGCTCCAAGCAGGAGCAAATCTACTGCAACTAAGGAATTTTACTGATCTCCAAAAAGCCTACTCTGATGTTTGTGAGGCAGGGGAGGAGATTCTACCTGCTCAGATTTTCTTTACAGTAGTATTTTCCAAAAACGTACTCACTTTTAGGATGTCATCTAGACGCATCACTTCTTGGTCCAGGTCCTGAAACTCTTTATACTGCTCTTTATGTGGCTCAAGAGCTAAGAGAAGCCCTTGTAAGGCTTCTTCAATGCTTCCATCGAGATAAGACTTATATCCTTCTGATTCCCCACTAATGGATCCCTCACATGGCAGCTTCTCTGGGGTCACGGGTGCCTCAGCCGACGTCAGCCTTTTCACCAGCTGCTTTGTGATGTTGCCCTCGTAGGTATCCAGCTCCACAGGCTTAAGCTCCGAACCTTCATCCGTGTCCTGCAGCAGAGACACTGGGACGCTTGTCTCTATAAAGACACGATCGCTCCCAGCGTCGGAGTTGTTTTGGCAAACGTCAGGAGCTGCCCTTGGGGTGACCTTGTTTTCAACCGCTGCTCCCTCTCCCTGGGACGGCAGGTCCTTGGGCTCAGCAACAGAGTCTCTGCGGGAGTCGCTGCTGCTGCTGCAGTTCAGGCTTGAGCTCCTGGAGGACGTGAGGGCTCGGTGCTGGGTAGGGGTGGCAGTGATGTCAGGGCTGGAGTTGACGTGAGCAGAAGAGGACTCTGCTGCGTTGGCTGGGGGCACACGGTCTTCGTAAGGCAGGTCGCCGAAAGTGAAAGAGAGAGGCCGCTTCTCGGTGGTGGCAGTCCCGTTCTCAAAGACGTCATCTGGCAAATTCGACTGAAAAGGTAACGAAGAGAGAAAATGTTTTTCATGTAGCCGTGGAAAGAAAAACAACACTGTTTTTTGTTTCCTGTGCCCAGGAAACAAAAATGCAAGTAGAAAGATTAGAGAAGCATTCAAGACTTGAGATATGGGAAAAATATTTCAAATCCAATTTCTGCTTTCATCTGGCATGGGTCCTGATTTCAGCAGGAAAACTGCTGGAAAACCCAAGCTCAGCATCTCTCTGTTAAGCAGAGAGCTCTAGGAACTGAGTCCCAGAACAGAGACCCAAATTCTGCTCGTCCTACCAGGTTTCCTCAGACAGCTTTTCCACTGTACTGCTCCAGTTCCTGTGACATGTGTCTTTTTCATGGGGCTGTACTTAAGCCACCTTGGCTGTATTTTCATATCCATTATAGTTTTCTGTTGTATTTATTTTCTGACTTCTAAAATAGCAATCTCTAAAATTTAACACAGTTCACTCCAAAAGTTTCATGGGATTTTGAAAGTGATATTACTATGCTATTTCTTTTCTGTTGAAAGTATGTTCTGTATATGGCGTGGGTATCTCTTATAATTGTTGAACATGAGTTACATAGGAGTCCTGTTGAACATGCGTTTCTGCTGAAATGAAACAGAAGAATTTGTGGTGGTGGTGTATTGACCAGTACATTGATCATTTAGGAAGGAAAACAGTGTATACAGACCCCAAAAAGATCACAGCATATCTATCTATCTATCTATCTATCTATCTATCTATCTATCTATCTATCTATCTATCTATCTATCTATCTGTATGTTCATCTCTCTGACTGGCCTATGGGGAAAAATCACTATAGGAGTCACAACCTGCCTGTCTGACCTACAAATCTCACTTTGTTAAGTGACCAACTCATAGAATTGCACAGCACAGATGAAAGGCAACTACTATTTTGCTGACAATTTGCTGGAAAGAACTGTAGGCATTCACATGTTGGTATGGTGCATAAGATTAAAATGTCCAAAACCTGCATTTTTTTTTTTCCCCAGCACTATTAGCAGCTTTTTTTCCCTAAACATAATTATACTGAAAGGTTAATTTCTTCTTTTCCCTGATGGGGGTATGCTTTTAGCATCTGAAAGTCATGTTACTAGGTGAATGTATAACACCAATCAGTGTAGCAGGCCATTTTTAAGTATCATGCTGACTTGTATTCCTGCCCTGCTCTCTGCCCACAGATAGTTGGCTTCTGATCATTATCCCTGCAGAAACCAAAAGGAACTTTGATTTAATGTGAGCAGCATGGGCTCTCACAGTCATGTTCTCTCCTCTAATCAGTCAGCAAAATGAGTGAGTTGCAACAGAGAACAACACAAGAAGCATGCGTGGGAACGGAGGTGCCACACAGGGACCAAAAACACCCTTCACCAAACCAAATCCAGGACTCACATATAGCTCTAGCCTTGCTTTTGGGCTTAGCCTGAGCGATGGCAGGTCACTAAAAGAGCGACTGCGACGAAGCTTGTCAAAGAAAGTGTCTTGCAGAGCATCTAAGATTGTCAACTTTGGCCTGTCTTGAAGGGGATGCAGCCATTTCTTCAACAGTTAAAGCAAACAGGGTGTGAGGGAGGGCAAGTTAAAGGAATGTTTTGTAGCAGAGTACTAAATTACAGGCATGGGATGCAGCACTTCTTAAATTCATATCTGTACAGATGGCCTATTCAGCTTAATACACAGTCCTGATTAAGCATTCAGAATTTGATTCATGCAAAATGTAAGAGCACCCTGTCAATATCTTTGGTACAGGGGCAAAATTGACCATGGGATGCATTAAAAATACTAGTTCTAGAACGGTTGCTACAGTTACAAAATCAACACACATTTCAGAAAGATTATTCAAGTGTTATAGCAGTCAGGCAAGAAGAATAGGTACGCAATAACTGGCCACTTAGTTTCAAAGATGCCAGGATCATAGTCACATTTTAGGATTAGCAGCTAGGAATGCACTTGCTTTGTAAGTATTTGTATGGGTAACCTGCTGAAATCAGGGGAAAAAAGCTTAGACATGTAAAGCAATGCAGCATTTGCAGTGTTTGAACTGCTCTAGGGCTTCTCATTACGTAAACATGAAGGCAAACAGAGCTTACAAAGAATGAGTGGTCCTTGAAGGTTGGCGTTTCTGGAGTGCCTTGGCTGTACATGGACATTCTCCTCTGGAGAGCAGATGCCTTGCTCACATTTCCTGTGGACGGGGTCAAATCTTCAACATCAAAGGGACTACAGGCACACAAGCAGCAAAAAAAAAAAAAAAGAAGGTTGTTAGGCTCAGTGAGAAGGAATTTCAGGTCCATGGAAAGGATTTTTGAAAAGGTTGTTTATTAGCACATCAAAACTTGGAGGTGGCAAATTTTTTAGGAGAAGTGTTTAAAAGAAAATGTCGTTAATTAGACACCAGGCTCAGAAGCGTGGTTTTCAGTTCTGATAAAAGTATTCTGCTCTCAGAAATCGTTTATGTAGTGTAGTCTGATGCTATTCTTCTCACATGGAAAGTATTCTCAGATTTGAGCTGACAAGTGTCACACATACTAATGAAAAACTTGCTCTACTATTAATAGAGCTCGTTGCCTTATAAAGGAAATCAGTAGCTGTTTTTGCTGGCTTTATGTTTATTGCATTACAAGAAACGGCATACATGACTGTAAAAGCCAAAAGCATCAATGCTCCTTGAAGAATGACAGTTATCGATTTTGTTAAAGTGCCATGAGAATTGTGTTTGGATCCTAACACCATCAGCTCATCTATGTTGACCAACACAGACAGAATGATAGAATCATTTTAGTTAGAAAAAACACTTAAGATCGTCGAGTCCAACCATAAATCTAACACTAAATCATCTCCCTAAGCACCATGTCTACAATGGACAATGCTGGTTTTCCCACCACCTTCATGGCATATGAATCCCTTTTAAGCCAGTTTTTAAAGATGGCCCAGCTTCTGCACTTGGCTATGCTAGTGTAAATCCAGAGCAACCTCACAGAACTTTACACTAATATTAAAAAATTCTAATGAATATATGAGGACTCAGTTATGCCGCTTTCTTGAGCTTGGAGAAGTATACATTTCAGGCAATTCTATGATCTCTCATCCCTATCTGTTCCACAGGCATCATGGTGTCAGTACTCACCACTTGTACTGTAACAGCTAAACCTAGCCACAGACCCATGTGCCACAGGTAACCTGTGGCTGACCATGAACTAATTCTCATCTCCCAAATGTGGGCCACAATTCCTTCCCCATTGGCCTCAGCAGGGAGCAAAAACTAGAGAAGAGACCACATGGATGTTTTCTCTTTAGTTTAATTTTTACAACTGCTTGACTCAGTGACCAACCAGACAGCTCTACTTACTACCAGGTGATTTCAAGATTCAGCTTTATTGTGCCAAGGTCGTTAATGTCTACTGCAACCACCTGAGGCCGAGCTGCAAACAGGTCTTTTGTTTCACAGGTAACACTTCCCACAAGGATATGAGTAGCAAGTCCTTTAACTTCTGTGACCTGCAAGAGACAAGAACAAGACACATAGGACCACACAAGGCATTGCAATCTTTAATTACAAAGCAATGGTTTTGATTTTCTGACCTGGACCCCTTGCTAAAAGGCTTCCAAAATAGGGCTATGTTCATTGCATTTTCATCACTTAGGGGAAAAATCAGATTTATTTTTTGAAATAAATATATAGTTACATATGATCATGCTTCTGTATTTTCTTTATGTTTCTATGAGTGTCAGAAGAGAACAACCATGCTGGCTCAGACCAAGGGGATGTCTGGCCTTGGTATTTAGTCTTTTGCAGTGACCATAAGCAGAGCCCAAGGGGAGAGTAAGAAGAGGGAGAGCATATTGGATGTTTTCCCATCTAATACTCTCTCAGTAACTGACAATTTTCATGGCAGGCAAGGTCCTGATGTAACTGGACTACTTAGTAATTCCCAGGGGAGCTCGCTTTCATGTGTTTGTCTCCTGTAATTCTGAAGCCATGTAATTGTTTGCATCTATGATGGTCTTTGGTGAGGACTTCCATGGATTTATTGGCGAGGAACGATCTCGGTATGCTTTTGTAGTAGGAGCAGAGTAAAGCACTATTGACACTTACACATATATCTGTCTGAAAATTTAGAGGGACAGTTATATATGCAGCTCCAATACACAAAGAAAGCTTTGGCTACTTGCTTGAAAGTTATGTGAAAGTCTTTGGAGAGAGTCCAAAAGGGATGAGAATATGTACATTAGCCTTAATAGTACTGGGACTCTCATTTGTAGCTCTTGTGTACTGTAAGAAAGAATTCCCTCCTAAACTTCCCTCTAAAAATTGTGGTGTTAGATTAGGGAGAGTGAGTCATCTTGTGTCACAACTTGGCTGACTATGAAAACCTACTGTCTCGCATATTTGGGATTATTTTGTTGGTGGTTTTGTAATTGCTTGCATTTTTTTCATGAAGGTTTTGTAGTCTCTAAGTGGGACATTTCACATGAGACTTTCAAGACACTCCCCTGTTTAAGCTGCCTAAGCAGGGACACCTGGCTTAATTATTAGCAGCAATTTCTAGACAGGGGTCAGGGAATGGATATCTCTGGGCTGGAGCTTTGTTGGAAGGAAAGCACATGGGTGCATGGACCTTCAGCCAGCAGAAAACTGTGTGGGGAAGCCTGGAGTAATGAGGGGATGAAGCAGTGGTGGAAAGACTCTGGTCTGGGAGGAAAAATCACTGCTGACTGCTAGGAGTTACAGAGGTTGTTCTTTCCCTGGGGAATGAGGCACAGAGCCAGAAGAAAGCAGAAGCTTGCAGGCATTAAGAAATTTTGGGAACTGCTGTGCTTTAGGAAGCTGCCAAAAAGTCTGAGAGATTTTTCTACAGGCCCCCATCTCACTGTGAGCGGAAACCTCACAGCACTGCTACCTCATACTGTAGCGCTGCTGTTCTGCACAGGACGGTGGGACTGGACCTCAGGGCTGTTCCAGCTTATGCCCAAATGGCCCCTACATGTGTTCAAATGAGAGACCTGTCTATTTCTCCAGAACAGCAGATGCTGCTCTCTTATCTGAGCAGTATTAAATAAACTCAGCAGCAGTGGGAGTTTCTGGGTTTGGGTTTTGTGTTGCTGTTGTTTCCCTGAATGCTGTTAGCAAAAGAAGTTCATAATGTCCCCTTGCTTTGGTGCAAATAATCTGAGTTGCTGGAGAGAGATGTGAAGCAAGGCCTGTGTTAGTATGGCTATGACACCAGTCTAGGCAGATTTAGGACAACCTCTCCCACAGGACTGCCCAACTGATTACAGTCTTGTAGCATCTAGATTGGACAATACTAATAGCACTTCAGTAGGTGTGTTGGAAATACTAATGATGGCTCATTTCCAAAGACTTTAATGATGATCTGCTGTGTTTTTGCTGATGGCACACAAGAAGGTAGGTTCTTGAGTCCTGCCTCGCTTGCATGCATACCTTAATGGAGATCAGTCCAACAATGAGAGGGAGGAAAACCATTTCTTCTCCATCCCAGCTTTGCTTGCCGTTCACTTCTATCTTGCCTTTCAGTTTCCATCGCTGGCGACCATAACGCATGAAAATCTGGAAAAGAAAAATCCTCTTATTTTCTTGAGAAATCTGGTCCCTTGATGCTCAAACACCAGAAACAGAACAGGGGAAAGGGTCTGAAATAGGTTGGAAGAGTTAGTGGCACAGGTGCTGCCAATCTGCTTCCCATCGAGCCAGAAGGAGAAGGTCTGTCCTGCAGAACTTCTGCCTCTCAGTTCTCCTAATGACTCCTTTGGGCAAGGCACCCCTCACCCCAACTTTCACCATCATGTAATAGATGACTAATAACAAAGAAGCTGCAGGAATTTTAACTGTCTTTACATGGAAAGCAGCAGTGGGGTGAGCAGAAGATTTGTGAGGGGAAGGATGAAAGTCCCTGTGGCCTTTCTACACCTACAGCTTCTGCACATTTCCTGCAGGGTTAGCTCAGTTCTGCATAAAGCTGGAGGCTTTCATTTTAATCCATCCCCAATTAACCTGCTCTTGATGTACTCCACTGGAATGCTGCAGTGACTGGAGATCCTGATGTTGCTTCAGAGCAGGTAACATCTGGGTCTCAAGAAATGATTCTTCTATGTCTTTCTGCTATTCTGCTTTATGATGAAGTCTAAGTATGCAGTAAAGGATGCTTGCAAAGACTTGTCCTATTTGCTCTGTGTGCATGGGATGGGGCATACACTTTTTTTCCAGGGAAATAAGAAACATTTATCATGAATAAGACAGTGAGAAGGAGACACTTAAATGATAAGCAGGTTTTGATTTTTTTTTTTAACTTTTTTTTTTTTTTACTTGTTTGTTTTAATAGAAATTTTTAGAATTAAAAAAAATATATAAAAGCTTGTAGTCCTTTGAATAGCCATCGTCCAGTGCTCTGAATGTAATTTTCAGGTCTTCTGACAGATGCCCTGACATAGGCAGACATATAAAGAACTACAAGGTTTTTCAGAGCATATACAGGGACAATAATAGCTGTTTCTTGGGGTGCTGATGTGAAAAGGCTTTATTCATTGTGATGTAAAAAGCAGCAGAAACCTGCCTTCCTTTTGATTTTTTTCTCTATTAAACAAACTATAAACCAACCCAGACATACCTCATATTGATCTCCGGGGCAGAGCCGAGCGAAGCCAGCCAGACCTGAGGAGGAAAGACACGGAGGGGCTGTGGGAGGGTCTGGGTTGCCGAGCACAGGGGTGCCCAGCAGCGGGGTGCAGTGGGGTGCCCTGGGGCAACCACTGCTACCATGCTTGGACAGAAGAAAGCAGCAGCCCCCCAACAGCCACTCCCCAGGACAGGTTTTTAATCCCCATCTTAGTGCTGCCTTAGCACCCTCTAAACCAAGATTGTCCCCGCACCCCACAGTATTAATTTTCTTTCTTTTTCTTTTTTTTTTTCATATAATTCACTGGGTTGTGGTTTCTTACATATCAAAGATTTGCACTTCCACCTTTTTTTTTTTCCTACAACAGCTCAAACTATTCTGTAATAGTTATAGAAAGAGAAGAAACAGCTCCTTGATGTCATCTGTCTTCAGAAACCCAGCTTCGCACCCCTGCTGTTGTGAGGCGTATGTGAGCTGCTGAGTACCATGTAGTGCTTGCTGCTTAACACTAATCAGACCGAGCTATACATTATAACACAGATTCCTTTTTAGCACATCTTAATAGAAACACAACAGGGTAACCTGCTGTTTGGCGTTTCCATGACATTATCATTCCCATACCTGCTCAGTTTCTTTCAATCGTAAATACATCAATAAACATGACTGACGTCTGTAATAAGAGATTTATCCTCTTTCCCCAGAGGAGGAAAACTAGTGTAGCAGAGCACTTGTGGTATATGTTTGCTTTTTTTAGTTCGTTGTTTGGTTGTGGGGGTTTTGTTTTGATTCGGTTTTTGTTGTTGTTGTGTGTAGTTAGTTATTTTGTTTTGGTTTATTTTTGTTTTAAGGTAGGACAAGATGGTGGTATTTTTGTGTTGGCGCTGTACATATGAAATGGAAAGTTTCGCGGGGCTTGTGACCATCCTGAAATCCCAGGGAAGTTACCATTCCTCTCCTGGCTTTGTGACCTGCTCTTCTACAGGACACAACTGGTTGTTTATCACTAACCTAATCCTCTCTCTCCACAGAGGGAATCTCTCCTTTCTCACAGAGCTCCTCAGTAGGTACCTATGGTACTTGTTCTGGTATAAAAATTTACTTGTAGCAGCTCCCGCAGCACTATGAGCTTGCAGGGCAGGTGTGTCTGTCCTGCACAATCCATTCTCTTAATAGGACTCAGCTTTGCCTGCATAAACCTAGAACTAAGCTTGCAATCCTGCAATGCCCCCCCAAAAACATCCTGAGGACACATATAAAGCCTGTGGCAGAGAAAGGAATGAAAACAAACTTTCTGGGGTCTTTGGGCTTCATTTATCCTAAGATGTCATGACTGAACATATATGAGTGAGTTAAAATCAAGGCAAGTATGAAAAACTAGTGTTGGCCTTATTTACTGGGCTGAATTAGTTCTGTTAGCTGGACTGTAGGAACAGCTAGATCCCTGCATGCAGTCATGGCCTGTCCCTGTGATCTGCTGATCTTCCTCTTCCATTTCGTTGACCAGAAAAGAGTTTTCTTCGCTCATCTTACAGTTTAGCAGAACAGAGAGGCCCTTGCTCAGAGCTCATGTTACCAATTCCTTTCTAATTTATTTACTGTTTATAAATAATTTAAGCTTACTAGCAATTCACTGATGCTTCTCTCTCCCCAGGTATGCTTTTATAATTGAATTTGATCTGTTGGGACATCACTGAAAGTATCTGAGGAAAATAAAAGGCTCTTTCTTTGCTCAGTGGATGGGGTGGAAGGGGAAAAACAGCTTAAAACAACACATGGACCTTGTATGGAGTGGAGGTCTGTGAGCAGTGACTGCCCCAACCAGGCACTGCTTTGGGTTGATGGACATGGAAGGGAGAGGTGAACCTGGAACTGAGCTCCTGCAGCGGTAGGTGATGGTCAGGTCTCCACAGCCTGATGAAGAGGGGGCTAAGATTTCATGGAATAGGTATTTCGAGTGGAAAAAAAACTTTTTGTAACTGAATGGCTCTTGGGGACTAAATGTATGGCAGGAGCCAATGGCTCTGTTGTACCATTTCAAATGTCACACCTTGGTAAAAGCACTGTGCTGGGCTTGTGATGCAGGCTGGGCGGGAGGTGGTTCCTGGGGTGTCATCGTAAGTAATGAGGGACAAAGTCATTACGTGGCTGTGGTAAGGTGGCAGGACACTCATGTCCTTCATTAACGGGGCCACCTGAAATTCAAGCAGCAGGTACACCTCTGCTCATCTGCAGGGTGCTGGCCACATGGACTGGGGTTTCTGGCGCTGGGCTTTGTGTTGCAGACCCCCTGGTGCGTCAGGCCAGAGTATTGCTGTCCTTAAGTGAAATGCCTGAGCATTTTGTCTCCTGGTGTCCTGGCACTTCCAATAGGTATAGGGGCACTTCCGTATATATCATAAGAGGACACGCCAATTCCATACAAGGACTTCTAAATTTCCACATTGGGTTTCCCTGTTTAGTTTCAACAGCTGATTAATCCTGAGCAACAATCAGAGCATGCTGGCAAGTTTACTATTTTGAAAAATGATTTTTATTTTTTAGATAACAGTCATAAAATCACAGTATGGATCCCCTTCTTCCAGACAGCACTGTGCAGGTTGGTGTACTTTCAGTGTAAGTGACAGAGGGCACAAAATAAAAATAACTTTCACTGAAATGGCTAGGAATAGATAAGCTTTGGGGACAGGAATGCTTTGATTTTAAATTAGATCCTAAAGATAGTTAGATACACTGCAAGTGTAAAATAAGGGGGAAGCTTGCTGCATGACCTGTAGGCTTTTGTGCTAGAGCTGTTGTGAGCTCCAGCACTAGCAATGGCTGGATTGTCCTATTGGATTCCTGTTCCTAATAGAAATCTTAGCTGTCCTCATTAGAGAATGCTTAGTGATACCACATTTCTCTTTGCAATTTTCTAATTTGGTCATCCTTACGTTATGAGAACAGTGTTCAGAAGTCACTGTTGTTTGTGGTTTGTTCTCTGCTCCTGCACGTGAGCGCAGCACCTGGCTCCTGGAGAGCCCTTGAGCTTTGCTGGAGGATTTGGGTGTACAAAAGAGAAGGGGCCAGACCTCTTCAGCCCAGTCACTTGTGATGCCACAACAGCTTCTGCAACGTGTCCTGCTGTCAGAAACTATACATTGCACTGACTTACAGCAAGTAAGGAAATGCTCCAAGGGACCTGGCCTAATGCAGTTCCCTTTCTACATTGCATAACCTCATGTTTCCTTCAGCATGTCCATGCTGAGGTTCTGCTGTGGGGTTTTATATAAAAATATCTGTCTCAGGCTCTGTGTGTCCATCTTGTTATTTTACATTTGGAACTGCCTTTCCATTACCTAAGAGTGAGGCGCTTAATAACCTGAGGTTTGTTGCTATGAGATGGAGCTAGGAGAACTACAATAGCAGCTGCATTTGTTTTCTCTAGTGTGGAAGCACAGAGTAACTATTTTAATTTGATCTAAGCTAGATCATGTCTCATGCACTGCAACCACTGGACAGAAGTATCTCACAACTATGACAAGGCAGGCAGAATCAAAACCATGTATGAGATTCATGAGCTATAAAAACTCCACCAGAAATGCTGTGAATTTTTAAAATGGCAAGATTTCAAGTGAAAACTTAAGAGTGCATGAATATTTAGACGCTGACTTTGTTTCATAGAACTATTTTCAAGGCAGTGATGGAAGATCCAATAAAGATCCCCCCACAATCTCTTCTTTAAAACATTGAGTCTTAAAGAGATAACATCATTAGCAATACCTGGTGATTCACTGAGGCTTCAGGTAAAACTAATTCCATTGTATTCAGACCCATAAAGCCCCCTGTCATAAAGGTGGATGCCATCACTGAGTTATCTCGGTGTTTAAATGGTAAACTACCCCCAGTTCTTTCCTTTTTTACATTTGTTCAAAAATAGTAGTAGTCAGCCTCAGCAAAAGTAAGCAACAGAGAAACAGCTGATGTCACATTAAGAAAGTATTTTGAACTTCAGCTCCACAGGCATTCACATAATTTCCCAGTCATCTTCTTAAAGGATTATGGAAATAGAGACCAAACGTACAGCAGCCTTTAAAACTAAATTGCTTTGGTTTTTGGGAGGAGCATTTGAGGGAGGCAATTAGCCTTGAAAACGAGATGCAGCATCTCAGAAAGTCAGTCTGAGAGCTTTGATGTTCCTGGCTCTGTGATCCTTTCCACTGGGCAGGGGTGCAAATTGGGGGTTTGAAGGCTCAGCAAAGAGTGGAGGAAAATCACACCTATCACAAATCCATGTCAAACTAGCCTGTCTCAATGCCTTCACTAATGTGCGCAGATACTGTTACTGTCCAGGGGGAATGAAGGGAAAGGTGAAAAGGCAATTACCTTTCATCTTGATGCAAAACTCCCCCAATAGGTTTTCCAGCTCTGCTTCTATGGTACACATGTTCTGTGTTGGAAAAGAGAATACTGAGGTCAGACAAATCTTTCTGCTTTTTTTGTTGTTGTTGTTGTTTTGTTTTTAAGATCTATTTGGAAAGAGAAGCTTCTGCTAGACAGTTGAAAGATATTTTGCAATAAAACCAATCTGCCACAGCCATCCTTGCTGTTTAGCTAGGTCTGGCCCTAAAAATGGCAGCTATGCCTACTTGTACCAAAGCTGAATGTAACCCCATGCTGTTCTTCTGTTGTTCTGTGATCCTTCTGTTGCCAAAGGGCAGCTGTGACGCCTGAAGCATGACCTGGTCACTGTCCCAGTCCTCTCCAGACAGGACATGTGCCAGAAGCAGCAGCTCCATGCTCCGGAATGGCTCATAGCATGTTTTCAATCTCTCAAGAAATGTGGACTACATTAAGAAAAAAAAGACTGTGGGAGACAGGTACTGGCCCCTCTCCAGTTTGTCCTTCAGATTTCAGAAGGATGTCACAGCGTGTGTGCTGGCACATTTGTGACACTATTAGACCCTTCTTCATCTACTGCTTTTTCAGTAAAACAGATGCTGATAGCAGCAAGTAAAACAGGGTAGAATGCAGCATGTCTGTACATAGACGGGTTCCAGCCAACCTGCCACACCAAAATCTGCAGAGCGGGATGGACATAGTAAGAATATTTGTAGTTTCAGGCAATATTTATGCTTTTTTTTTTCTCGTGCAGCAGTTCCTGACTATAACCCTGGTCTTGTAGAACATAAACATTATGATCTCAAGGAGTTCTTTGGGCCCTTGTCAGCCATCTCTGTAAGTCATCAGGTATTCCTCTTTGCTGATTTTGCTTTTAATTCTTTTATCTTGATGAAATTCTCCCTGAAATCAGTGGCAAAGTTCCCATGGCCTTCAGTGCAAGAGAGAAAGCCTAAACTGATAAGGGTGTACCTCTGTGTACTCCTTGTAACTCCTGTTGATCTCAGTTAAACTCTCTCGAGCTGCTTTGCTGGCAGGAGACATTGCAAAGGCTTGCTTCATTTTACTGGCACCATCACAGAGACGTCTTTGGATACAGTATGCTTCATAAAGCTCATCCACCTAGTGGGAACAAGGAAGGTGAATTGGGAAAAAAACAAAACAAAACAAAACAAAACAGAAAAGACAACAAAATAAACTCGACAAACAATTAATTTCTTTGCATTACAAGGAAACTCAGCCAAACTGTTAGATCCATTGGAGGTGGTGAGCAAATGAAGCTGTGATACTGTTACAGTCTATGAAAAAAAAAAAAAAACCAACGGGTAAAAATAGCTTCCACTGTAAAAGCTTCATTACAGCTACACTAGATGCTGCCAGCAATTCACCTGCTTGCCATGCATGCCTTTAACCATTGCGACTCCCTTTCCCTCATAACAGCAGGGCAAACACGGTGCAAGCTTCTCAAGCATATGTGTGGAAGAGTTCTTTCAAAGGCAAATGCAACATCCACACCACCACATGGGAACGGATGCCTTAAATGGCACATCTAACAGGGTCAGCAATATCTTCTGTTTTGGTAACACAGATAGAGGCTGTTGCAATATTTGACTAATAGGTAGTACTGGATGCAGAGAGCGATTCTTTGAATTCTCACTGCCCATCCTCCAAAAGCTGGGAATCACAGTCAGAATCAGCACAAGTAAAGGACTTAGAAACAGCTGATGTTAAGAAAATATTTCAAACTTCAGCCCCACAGGCATTCACATTATTTCCTAGTAATCTTAAAGGCCTTTGGCATGGCTTAGGCACCCAACATTTTGAAAGCATTCTGGCACTTCTACAAAACCTACTCACGCACAGTTTAAAGTCTCACCTGGATCTAGCTTCAGAGTGCAATGGATTTCCGCGTGTCTCATGCTTTTGTTTCCCTTTTCCCTCTGATCTCGGCACTGAATGTATATATTTACTCCAACTGAGCTGCTTGGTGGGAGTCTACAGGGGTATAGCTGGTGTATATACATATCTATCTATCTATCTATCTATCTATGCACACACACCAGCTATTTATGGTGGTATATATCGTGGTACATATTTATATAAACTTAATCTGCCAGATACAGGAGATGCACGTTTTCTAATCTGACTTTATCAGGGTGAGGAAAAGGAAAGGAATAGAGGAAACTGTCTCTTCTTGCTGCCTTTAATGACCCTGCTAAGATAGGATGACACTTGGTTTTGACCTATAATAATTATTTCCTTTGTCATTTCTGACATCAAGCGATCGCCCTGTGCCCCATGTTGCTCAGTAGCATATTTTCATAGCACAGTCTCTCTCTGTGAAAGGTTCCAGTGCCTTGGGCTCCTCAGTCTATGACTTTGTATTGCAGCATTAGAGATGACCCTGATGTGACAACCTAGGTGTGTTCCAAATCCCACTTTCCAAGCCTGCTTAACCTCCAACAAAATGTCTGTTGTTGCTTATTTATTTGGAGTAGAACTAGTCTTCCTGACAGCTTTGAAGTGTTAGGTTGACCTTTACACAGCTAGCTTGGATACCTGGTGGCCAAAGTCTCTGACTGGAGGGATCCCTCACCGAAACAGGGACTGCTTTGAAAACTGAAAGAGTTCAGCAAGGAGTACTGGAGGCACAGGTAGCATTTTGCCATTTTGAAGTTACAAAAAAAGCTTCTTGGAGTCATATCCACTCCTATTTCTCTTGCAAGTCAGCTACTATAAATATAAATATCACTTGGTATTTACTTCTGCCATTGGGTGGAGTGTTAACCCAGAGTCGATGTCCTGCCCCTGCCCATGCTAGAGTGGCTAGGCCATGCTCAGCTGACCCCCTAAATACATGGGGTCTGCTAGTGTGCATTTCATTTTCCTTGCTTTGCTTCCTCTACAGAGCAGCAGCACATAGAGGGCAGAAGGCATCGCTGTGGCCCTGGTTCAATACAGCTGAAAACAACCTTCTTCTATCAGTAGAAACAAATATGTTTCTTAACCTGTCCAAGTCTGTATGTTTTATAGAATCATGGAAAAGTTTGGGTTGGAAGGGACCTTCAAAGGTCATCTGGTCCAACCCCCCTGCAATGAGCAGGGACATCTGCAACTAGATCAGGTTGCTCAGAGCCCTGTCCAGCCTGGCCTGGAATGTCTTCAGGGATGGGGCATCTACCACTTCTCTGGGCAACCTGGGCCAGTGTTTCTCCACCCTTACTGTAAAAAATTTCTTCCTCCTGTCTAGCCTGAATCTCCCCTCTTTTAGTTTAAAACCATTAACCCTTATCCTATCATACACCCTGCTAAAAAGTCTGTCATCTTTCTTATAGGCTCCCCGGAGCCTTCTCCAGGCCGAACAACCCCAAACGTTCTAATGCAGCACAGCTCCATTCTTTTTCTCTCTGTTGCTGCGAGTTACGGAAAGTGAACTAATGTACTCAGCAAGCCTGCGTAATACTGACCAGCGTTACCTCTTGCGTTTCATGCTTTTCAGTCCTATTATCATGCCAGAAACCATTAGCTCTGAGCAGGCTGGAGTGGGAAGGACTTGAATGGAAATGTTCTCTAAGCACTAATTTTGCCATTCATGTTGCCAGCAAGAGAGAAGGTGGTTTGAGGAACAAAATTCAAGTCTATCACCTGATGTGAGAAGACTGGAATTAAAAGGTTTGGATGGGTTGTGGTAATTGGAGCACTCCAAGCAGCATGAACGTTTTTCAAATTACTCTCAAAAGAGATTTCGTCTGTCAAAAATAATTCATTCTTTTGTCAGGCTCAGAAAAGCAACTAATTGCTAGCAGATATGTTTATAACTAAGAGAATACAAGCCATGGATTTTGTCCAGCTCTAAAATGTATTAGTATAAATCACAAGTATTTCTACTGATTATTCTCACAGATCTAATCAAGTGGGTGTGGGCCCCAAACCATGCAGCAGAAGTGTTAGTAGTGAAATCCAGGAATAAATCCAATCTAGCTGCTGTGTACAGTAGAGACAACTGCTGAATTAAATTGCTTTCAGATGCAACTATCTTTACACCTATGGTTTAACAACAAGCATGTAGTGAGATAGACTTTTCCCAGCAAGCTCCTGACCCTGTGTTCTCTCTGTACTTAAAAGTGAGAGGGAGTGTCTTGTGGCATGGCTGGACCTCAGGGGCTACAAACCATGTGGGAACCCTTTTCTTGGCTCTGACCATCAGCCCATTGCAGTAAAATACCAAATCTAGGAGAGGCTTTGTCAAAGCGATCTCCCTGGAGCAGAGGGGTAGCAGGAGGTCAAGGGTTTGTTTTCCTAATAACAGGAACAGATGCAGAAGAGCGCCCGTTACCTTGCTAATGTGGAACTCCAGCCTTCTCATGTATCTTTCAACCGCTTTGATTTGCTGAAGGAAATGAAGATGCAGAGGGTAAGGAACATTTAAATAAATCAGTAAGTCATCACACTAACTCTGCTCAGGTCTTCAGGTCCTGTGAGGCTCAGAAACTCCTACTTAAAACACAAAGGGTTTTTTTCGCTGTGAATCTGCAATTAACTGTCCCACATTACTACTGTTACTTTGCTGATGGAAATGGAGCTCACTGACTTCTGTACTTAATGTATTAAAAAACCAAAAAGTTTTCTTTGGTGGGATTTCCTTAGTTTTTTGAATTCTTAAAAAAGAAAAAACAAAGAGCTTTTTTAGCTGAACAGATAGTATTTTGAGTACTTTGAAAACCTGCATTAATCAGGTTTTGCATTTCAAAATCCATTCTGTTCTTCAGCAAACTGTTTTTGACAGCAAAACCAAGCTTGGCATTTTGACTGAAAAAAGCCAGACTTGTTCAGGAAACTTTTTTTTTTAAAGCTTTCTTCTTGTTTCACTCAAATTCTCCTGCTGAGAGAATATTTTCAATTTGCCATCCCCAGAACTGGCAGGAGCAGGGGATAAGCCAGGGCTCGACCTGGGTCCCACAGCCACCCCTGGCATGTCCCTGCCAGCCTCCCCCCAGCCTGGATCCGGCAGGGCCATGGTGCACAAGGCAATGGACTTAACAGCCAGCAGCTGACAGAAATTGGAAGTCTCACTCCTTTTCCTCCCTCCTCCCCTGGCAGGGGGCTGCCTCCTTCCCTGTGCCTGTCCTGGAGCCAGTTTAACTTGATAAACCCTGGGAAAGGGCTGATGGGTTAAGTTTGATGCTGGGTTAGTGAGCACAGCTAGCTTGCAGAGACGCCTGGCAATACCAGGTCCCCTGGGAAGAGGGGAGGAGCAGGACATCTTCCTTCGTAAATGTAAATTATCAGGTAGCTTCTCCTTCAACTGTGTTGGCCTGGGTAGTAGATCCAGGCTAAGAGAGGCTTCCATGCCATATACCATATGGATACGAACACTTCCATGAAAAAACAGTGCCAAATGGAGTAACATACCTTATCTAAATCATACAGGACTCCCTGCAACAGAAAACATGGAACTGTCATTAATTTTGCAGCATAACAGCACCACGAGAAACTAATGTTTGTCAGTCAACAGAAATCACAAACAAGACCAAGGAAAGAACAGCATCAATGCAAATCCCTTATATCCTGCTTGCACCCCGGTGGCTCCAGCACCTCGAGAAGGTTACTGTGCATCTGCACCATGAACAAGCGTGACACGTACCAGGCGTGAGTTTCTTTTCATGTCTTTTAACTGAGTAGTCAGCTTATCCAGCTCTGTCTGGTGAACTTCCAGATACTCGCTGTAAACACAAACCAGAGAAGGGATGCATGAATGCTGCAGCACATACCGAGCTGGCTGCTGACCATCCTAAAAGAAAATCTGTGCAACAAATGGCTTTCCTAATTGGATCTGTTTTCAGATAAAAACTTATTTATGTTGATCTGTCCAAAAAGCAGCTCCCTACTGCATTTTTAGTAATAAACAGGAGCCATTTATTTCACTGTGTATAAGAGCTCGGTGTTCTCCTTACATTGAACAACCAGTTTAAAGTAAGCTAATCTGTCGCTTAGTTTACAGGCTGGTGCCTCCCAATTGCTGCTCTTGTATCTGGCTGGTAGAAGCCCCATTATCATCTGGGAGGTTCTCTTAAGGGTGATACAAGCCTCTGATGGGACTCTAGGAAATTCAGAGGAAAAAAAAAACCCTAATGTTGAAATCCCAGCCTTTGGGAGCTTTCCTAGCAATGTAAGTGGAAATGGGATTCTGCCCCCTGTATTTCTGTTTCTCGTACAAATATTTCAGATCCTGAATCTTACAATCCAGGCTCCAAGAAGTATATTTTCCTCTCCTATGGTCAAGGATCCCTGTTCCTGTGATATGTTTCTGTAGGGTCTAAAATGTCACAGGAAGCTTCAGTCAACAAGCAGGATAAAGACTCTTACTTCAGGCCATTCTTCAGGGCTCTGTAGACCTCTTCCACCCTTTTAGGCTGGGGCTCTTTGGGTGTAGTGCTGTTCTTATGGCCCAGATTATGCATTTTCTTCACCTTTGCTTGTGGCTTCTTGACTGCAGAGGAATTCTCAATAAAGGAGTTACACCTGCAAAAGAAACATTAAAGAGGAGGAAACCCCTATAAATCACAACGATCTCAAAGGAGTGTAGCTCGAAGAAATCTTCTGATATCATCTCTGCTAGCAGAAACAAATCTGCTTCTGTGCCTGCCAGCTAAAGGACTGCATTTGTTTACAGGTTAAGAGTTCTAAGCAGTCTGGGACAGGCGCTGTCAGCTTTTGATGTGCCAGTTGCCTCACCAAGATACGAATGCTGGTCTGGAAATGCCAGGCTGAGTCTGAGGCTCATCAGATGCTTCTCTGTTTTATACCATGCCTGTCTTGCCTCACGTTCCTCAGACACAGCCATAAAAGGGATGAGCTACATCCAGGTGCCAAAAACAAACAGGAGCCCAGATAATTTCAGGCATAAAGCCTGAGGGCTGCTAAGGAAGACTGGGATTTAGTTAAGAGTGTATTTGGAGGACAGCATCACGCTGCTGGTCCTAAGCATGGACTGTAGGTAGCTCCACAGGGCAAAGGGAGGATAGTTGTGCTGCATATAGGTGACTCTGCTGGGGGTTCATCAGCATCTAACAAGTACCACTGGCCTGAGCTGGTGATGGGAGGCAGCATTTTGCCTGTCAATCCTTCTCGATTGCTAACTGGTGGTCTGACACCCAGAGACTTTGCACAAGTTACAATTAATTGTAAAGTAGCCTCTGGGGGCCTCAGGAGCAGGTTGACTTGATAAGGAGCTGACTCAAAGCCCTAAACCTTGTCTAGCTAAAGGGTCATGCAAGGAAAGGCTCTGCAGCCAAGCTCTGCCCTGTTTCCAGCAGGACATGAAGGCAGCCCTGCAAGGGAAACAGAGCTGTGTGGTAATGAGAAAACTGCCTTTTAGGTAGCAACGGTCTTAAACTGGGGGCAGTGGGAAGTGTATCATGCTCCTGCACATTTCACACATTGAAAAGATCACTGCATACGTTAGCAAATTAAAATTATTCTCTGAAATTCTCTCACAGCTCTGAGGCGTGTGAGGAAGCCCTGCATTAACGGGGGAGAGGCAAACAGGCACTTGGTTGCTAAGGCAGAGGGCAACAGCATAATTATACAAACAATATCTAGAGAGATTTTTAGCCTAGAAGACATTATTCTGCAATTAGGGAGAAGGCAGCCCTCTCTCACCTCTTTCCCACCTTCACCCTCCCTCAGTGCCTGATTCAGATATTCCCCCTAGGGAGCATGGCACTTGCCTGGAGCGTCTCTCCTGAAGCCCGCTGAAGCCAGCAAAGGACTGGCTTCTAATAATCCCATTAGGACCTCCTGGAGAGAATGAATGTGATCCTATTGACATGATTTCAGGAAGCCTGGAAGATATTCCTGAAAAACAACAGAAATCAGGTCAGCAATGACAGAGGGTGAGAGGCAGGCGGTGAGGCAAGGACTGCCTGGTGCCCATCAGGCATGGTAAGGGCTAACTGAACCCCATGAGGGGTCACAAGCCGAGGCAATAAATCTGTTTGCATTGCCAAATCGTCTCGCCTGAAAAATGAAATGGTCCTATTTTCACTTCTGACTTGTGGTCCATAGTCTATTGAAAATGTGCTGGAGACACAAAGAGGGTCTGGACTTGGGACTAGAAACCAAATGCTTCAGTGTACCCATCCCAGTGCCATCCTCAATTTCTGCCACGCCTGGCAGGCTTCTCCCCCAGCCCCGTGTCCCCATCTGCTACATCAAGATGCTCCAGAGATTATTCTGGGAGCGTGTAGAGCTCTTAGGGGTCAGTCACCATCACTGTGAGGTGTTATTAAATATATTAAAATTTAAAAAAGAGCGTTCATTCAGTATGAATCAAGTCCTGCAGCTCCCCTTTGATTCTTGCTCATTTTCCCTGTGGCTGTTCCTGCCTGGCTGCTGAGAAAGAAGATGCGGTGGGGGTATGCACAGCCATGGCACGCTGTGATGTGAGAGGGATGATCTCCACCACAACAAGAAAGAAGTAAACGAGCTCCAGGCACCGTATGCTCTGCGTTTCACATGTTCATGGTGGGGGCCTCAGCACCCGAGAAGGAAGCCCTTGCTCTGTGTTTGTGTGTGCATGTTTTCAACACTCAGCTCAGCATCTGCACCAACCTAACGTGATTTATATCCACTCATACAGAAATAGCAAACAAGTGCCGTAGTTCTTATAACAGCTCCATCAGCTTGCTGCTGCCATGAGGGGAGAGGAGGACATCTCCCTTTTTATTTCCTCCTTGTTTCACTCTTTCTTGTCTTGACTCCTGTGCTTGCTGCCCTCGGCAGACAACGAAGCAGATTTTTCCGCTGCTTTGGTTTTGTGCTGCTCTGGTGAGATGTATGGCCCCACCGAGCTGTCTGAGGAGCAGCACAGCCAGCTGTGCCCAGGCAGCAGGGCAGGGAGCGGGAGGGTGATGGTGGAGACGACGGCACTGGTCAGCAGATGCTGCCAGGGACCTGCTCCCCAGTCCCGCAGGACCCATCCTCTCACCCTTCCCAGGGTGCCAGCATGGCTGCTAATGCCATTGTGCTGTGAAACGGATTGAGAAACTAGGCCAGCTTAAAAATAACCTGACAAAAAATGAAAAAGAGATTTTTCTTTCCATTTATTTTAAAAGCTGGACCTAGCATGCCCCATGCCCCGGTTCATTTCACTCCAACAGCTGGGCCGAAGGGTGAGTTTGGTGCCCAGGCAGGATAGCACGGCAGGGGCTGGGTCTGCCCGCGGGCAATGGAGCTGATGCCCTGCAAAATGCTGACCTATGATGCTGAGGGGGGTGACAATGAGTCTAAACCACCTTCTTATCCCCACAGACTAGGAATGACCACAAGCACCCAACAAAGCAGCCACTTGTGAAGGCCACAGATTTGCAATGTAAGCCTTCACAACCAAACATATTTATTAAAGATAAGCACCAGAGCTACATGGTACCTGCATGGCAAACACTCACTGGAGAAAGCAAACACAGAGTGAAACACTGCACAGTCCAGTTATGTTTAATTTGTAGTGCTAAGCTGAGCAAATGTTGTTTGAGGTGGCAGTAGCTGTCATGGCGAGTTACTGCTTCCCTGTGGAGAGGACTCCATTGCCCAAGGAGCTGCTTTGTCAGCAGTATTTCTGCAAGAGCTCCACCAGAAATACTCCTTCCAGTCCCGGCATTGTCAACACTACCGGTAACACGAAATTTTCTCTATTGCACAACCAAAACAGTGTAAATCCTTCTGTTTCAGAGGCGAGGGCTGCCCCCTGAGACTGGACAGCCCTCAGAGATACCACCTGGGCTGCAGTTACACAGAATCACAGAATGTTAGGGATTGGAATTAATGCCAGTTTTCTCCTCCACTGTGGCCAGCAGATAATGGTGCTCCACCACTCATCCCTGGCTGAGGCCAGACACAGCATGCTTATCCACAGCGAGGACAAACCCTTGGGATAGAGAAGTTGCTCTCAGGCAGACCAGGGCTGTGAGCACCCATGCTAGGCAGAAACGCATGGCCAGGAAAGATCGGGGAAAGGGAGAGGGCTTAGTAGAAACTGCAGTGAGGATGTGCTTCAGCTAACCTGCACTGGGATAAACATGCTCCAGCCACAGCTGGAGAGTCAATGTGAGCCCAAATTTGGCCCTGCACTCACTCCCAGCTCTTTAAGGCTCTCAGCACACCCCTGCAGGGCTGAGCTCTGCTCAGGCTTGCAGATACCCAGCTCTCGTAGAAGCCGTTTTGCAGCTTCCAGGGCCAAACTGCACATCTCTGCAGACGGTACAGCATCTGCCCACACCAGCTGACATATAACAGGTCAAACCCCACTGAGAAACAGCTCCTGAGACACCAAGTGCAAACCACTCAATCACAGTACTCCAGGAGTCCGCGCAGCAAGTTCCCTTTGGTTTTGCAAATAACCTTAAGATGGTTTGGCTGTTTTTGCAAATAACCTTAAGATGGCTCGGCTGTGTGCTGTATGCTCTCATTTGCATACAAGGATTTGCATTAAAAGTGAGGTCCAGAGTTCTAAGGAGCAGAAAATCCCTTGCAAGTGTTCAGCACTTGCCCCATTTGACAGGATGATTGATTAACATCCCCGCTGACAGCCTCTGGAGGCTGATGGGGGTAGAAGCTGAACAACAATGAGAGTCAGAAGAGATTTAGTTGCATAAACATCAGTCATTCCACAGAAAATACAGAGAATAAAACCAAACTTGAAATTGGCTACTATTCATGACCACACTGGCTACAAAAACATAATTATTTAGACTCAAAACTCTTGTCAAAATGCTAACATCTTCCACACGAACATCTTCTGTATTAATGTGAATGAAAGATGAATGGGTTTCACTCCAAACAAAATCTCTGTGTGCATGTGTGACCATGTGGACCATGTGCACACATTCTGGAAGCATTTAAGTTTGCTTTTGCTTTAGGAAAACTAAAAACAAAATAAATAAATAAATTAATTAATTAATAGAAAACAAATTTATTTATTTACTTTATTTATTTTGCCCAAGCGCTTGGATGGCTTTGCAATGCTTTAGTAGCTAAGAATTTCCTCAAGATACCAGAAGGAATTGTGGAAGAAGTAAAATTGAAATGCAAATTGAAGCCCTGCCCAGCTACTTTTGCTTTGCTTTACATAAAATGCTGAGAACTCAGAGCCCAGATAGTCTTATGTTCTGTCTATATATACTATATGTAATCTTGGTGATTAATGTATGTTTCATTTCTGTACAGAAGAAAACTGTGATAAAAGGAGGTAACAGAGTCAGAATTGATTAAATTTCCCAGTTCTGTTCAGTTACTTTTCAGTTCGTTAGGGTAGAGGTTGACTCTATCATACAAACACAATCTGTTCTTAAGATTTAAACTTACATTGCTGACATCTCAGATACTTTCAACTGACCTCACAAAATCACACCGACGCTGCCGAGCAGCAGCAGCCTCTTAGCCCAGATTCACATAGACAGTGGCTGCATATGGGCTCTGTGTTGATGGATTATTTATGATACCTACATCCAGCAAATACACTTTGAGTCATGAGTATTTGTCACATTGTTGTAATATACTTCATAGAATGGGGATTTTTTCCTGCCTCTTAAACCATTCAGAGGCCTCTGTGCTATCAAATAAACCCACCTCTGCATTTAATAATACAGTTGTGTTCTTATGCATAGATGTAGTCACTAGTAAAACTTCCATAAGGCCTCCCCACAAGGACTTACCCAGATCTCTTGTTGATCTGACCAGTATCCCTATAGATGAGCACTACTATTAACGGGATTTTTGGTGCTCCTCTAGTGTAGTGACAAAGCTTCTAAGTCTGCACTTGTCAGTTATCTGATATACTGCTACTGTCTTCTAGATACAGTATACATTTTGGTCTCAATATAAAGCATATTGCATATCTAAAATGGTATTAAATGGTTTTGAGATTCAACAGCACCACCTCAGCAGGGGATGCAAAGAGCACACTTACATTTTTAAATCTATATAGCTCATGAACTACTGATGTTTCATTTTAAAAAGTCACCGGTCTGCTCATTGCTAATGTGAGCATGTGCTGTGTAGGAGCATAATTAATATAATTAGTACTGCCCGTGCTAAGTGCACAGCAGATGAATGATGAGCCCATCAGGGATAAGGTGAAATCCTATCAGTACTCTTTCTCTGTCCTATTCACTGACAGCTTGCTGCAGGGAATGGCAGATAATTGACGATATCTCTGTCCCCGGGGAAATAAGAGTCCCCTTTCCCAGCTCTTCTTTCAGTCTGGAAACGGGGAGACAGCTGAGCCTGAGCAAATGAGAGGGGAAGGGACTGCCGAGCCCCTCATCATCACCCTCAGCATGGACTCCCACCTCCCATAATGCCAAAATATTGGATAAACAGTGTGGACTTCAATCTGAGATAAGAGAGGGGAAATTCAGTCAGAAACACATTTGCTAAATCTACACTGACTTCCACATGGTCCCTTTTTGTTTGCTTTCCCCCACGACCAATCCGGAGACGATGTTTTTTATTCACCCCACGATGAGGGAAAACTGGTTTTGCTACATGCGTGCTAACAACCATGTAAAGCTGCAACAAATCTACCAGTGATTGCAGTGCCCTTGATTCCTCCTGGTCCCTCCTTCTCACAGCTACGGTGACGGCTCTGGGTCTGGGGTTTGCTGCAGGGTGTTAGGGAGCTGTCTGCAGCTGAGGATTCATGGAACAGAAGCTTCGAGGACACTTCAGGATTATGCATAATCCTTGATTAAATGGAAATGGGGGGCAGGACTCAATGACTGAAGGGACCCTTAATAATCCTTTGTTCTGATTTTTTTTTTTCCTTTGTGTAACACATCTTTCAAAGGCCATTCTGCATCTAAGGAGCTGTAGTCCCTACAGTGAGACTGATGCAAGTGGACAGCTACAGAAAACAACTGATTCTGTTTGGCATGCTAGGAACATTTCTTACCTGCAAACCTGGGGTACATTTAACAAATGAAGTGGTATCTTCTTGAATAAGGAAAGAAAAGAATATGTTCTTCTCTCGTCTGTCAAGGTCTATGTTCTGCTTATCAGACTAGCTGCCCAGTTTACAAAGGTAAAAACTTTTAATTGCAGTAAGATCTCATTTAGGAGTGTGCATCTCCAAAAGAATAAATCCAGTAATGGAAGAAACCGATTTTACCCTAGAAGTCATGTCCTCCCAAACAACCAATTCCTTCTGCTTTGCACTCATAGACCCAAACTGCACAACTCAATTCTACACTTACTCAGGCTGAGTTCAATGCCAAGCTCATTCAGTATGCCTTCAGCTGGTGCCACTGGCTTTTGTAGCCTAAAGTCTAGTCATTTTTAATATTAATTTTCCAACTTCTCCTTCTGACTTAATTGAATCACCCTGGCAATATGAGGCCAGCATGGCCAGTAGTCCAAATAACCACCTGGAATTTATGGTTTCGATGTTGCCTGGACTCATAGAAGGCACAGAGGTATGCATCTTGGATGATAATGTAGGCATTCTCATGGGTGTTTTTTTAATATAAATAGGGCAATAATGTATGGGTAGGGGCGCTCAGGAGCATTATAAAAACCTTCACAATAAATTTAATTCTGTCACAAGAGTTTTTACACTTTTGGGACAAAAACTCTTGGGCACTATTAGTGCACAGGCTCCCAATTCCCAAATCTGCCAGGAACATTTCTGTGGGTTGGGATCTCCTGGAAGCACCCATAGAAGGGCACCTTCTGTTGGTCATTGAATTACACAAATCACGGCTTTCATGGCACATTTTATGCTCCCAGTGACTGGGCTCCTCCTTCCTGGTGCAGGGTAGCATTTGCCGGAGTTGTACAGACATGTGAGCTCCATCTGAAGAGCTATTCTTGGTTGCCAGAGCAAAATCATGTGCATTTGTTCCATCAAAGTCCAAGGCTATGAAATTATTCCTAAATAGCAGCATATGGCTATACTGACAAGCACACTTCCTAAGCCTACATCAGCCAGTGAAAGGCCAGCAGATCCACGAGCTTCAAATGCTAATTTTAGCGTACAGGAAAAGAGCCACGTGGGCTCACCAGCATGGCTGCGGAGAGCAGTATTGCATGCAGAAGGAGCTGCAGCCAAGATGGCTCCCTCTCCTTCAAACACAAGATATGAGAACACCCATGTCACACTTGGGCGGGCATCAAAGCTGTTGGTAACCCTGTAGTCTGGCCCCAGCATAAGGATGCAAAACTTCTGCCCCATCTCTTGCAGCAACATTAATCTTAGTTTAACCCACCACAGCTTGTCCAGCCCAACCTGGATCTCTTTCCCCACTGTGGATGGACATTGAAGCCTTGCTTCTCACGTCATTGACTATCCAGTGGGATCTCTCTGAAGGCTTGTGCTCACTTTTCATTAACAGCTTTATCTGCGCTAGTGATGCCTGCAGTAATTATTTCTTTTATTAGTCGTATTTCAATAGCTTCCGTTTGGGTGGAATCAGTTTCCACAATGCACAAATAAGTGTTTATGTAACTTATGTATCTTTTATAGCTTAACTTAAGCCCATAGCTAGGAGCTTTACTTTATCACACAGAAATCCCTCCGAGTGAGCACAAGGTGCTGCTACCTGTTTATAACAACTGAAAACGTTATCTTTGAATGCTTCAGTACCAAATTTAAGCTTTAGTTTTGAATAATATTCTTCCCAAAACTTGATCGTAATAGCAAGACTTGTTGTTTATGGTCTCATTTCTGTAAGAACATTTTTTTATGTTGCATGTAAGGACATTTTCAACTCAAATGCTAAAATATTTGCTAGTTCATCTCTAGACACCCTGAGCAGAAACGCAAGTTGTCTACCATCTGGAATATCTCATGCTGTTTGTTCTGCTCCTCCTACCCAAACTGGATGAAGTACATCAACCAAAGAGCAATCATAATAAGAAAGCTAACAGTCCAGGTCAATAGCAAAATGGTAAAGAATATGTGGCTGTAAATGCATAGGACCTGATACTTGATGCTCCCACCACAATATTGCTCTATAAATTTAGTAAACATCAGTTGTCTCTTACACCAGTCTAGATGACAAAGTTAGTGTAGAGACTTCTAACTTAATTTTTTATTTTTACTGTAAAACATACTTTTGGCTCTGTCACTGCCTCTCTAGCACAGAAATACTGACTGATGGTGGCTCAAATTGCCCCTTCCTCTGCTTAACCTCCCCTCAAAGAAACACCTGCAGCACCGCTTCTTGCCCTTGGGTTCAGCACATGCCAAAAACATAAGGAGAGGGAAATGCAAACGAGTTATTTCACTATAATAAACCCAAGGAAAATATATTTGATCATAAATGGCTCTTGCACACAACAGATGGGTTTGTGGTAGCTGACCTCGTTTTTTTCAGTTCTAACATTTGTTTTGTGCTGGCGGCTGGAGTGAGCGTGCGCACAAACCTCACACTGTGCCCCCCCTAATGCCATTCCTTACAGCACTAGGAACACAGAGAAATCATATTCAGCTGGTATTAGTGGAGATAAGCAAAACATGGTCTGTAACAGTACATATGAGTGTGGCTGAGGGATCAGAATCCGGCTGCCTAATTAGATTTGACGTTCACTCATTTCAAACCCACCCTAGTATGCAGAATTGTCTTTGATTAGAAGTCAACTTCAATTCTACTCACCATTGATTATTCATCATGTCAATTAAAGAATTAATTAAAAACAAAGCCCCACAACCACTCAAGTGCTGGCAAATGATCCAAAGGAAAAGCATTTCTGAAAATCAACTGAGAAGGATCTCTTCATGCCTTAAACCCACTGTGCATCGAATCCGTAACAGCGGTCCAGCGTGAATGACCTGCGCACATCATGAATCACACTGTCATTTTGGCAGCATTACGCAGCAGTAAAGGTGGAATGCTTTGTGCTGCTCTGTTATCTACCCCTGTACTAGGAGATAAACTACAAGGAGTGGTCCAGTGAGAAGTAGTAAGACCAGCAGGATGCAAAATGGGCTGTGGGAATTACTCTGTCTAGCAGCAGCCTGGTCTTTCTCTACCTCTTTTGGCATTTGCGCTGAACACTGTCCTGTTGACCACATGTTGGGTGGAATTTCAATTTCTCAGCTCATATCACAAAAAGTGATCAGCCTATTCTGCATTTTTGCAAGCATTAGCAGTAAGGGAGGCCTGGGAAACCATGAGTGGTACTGCTGGTCTCCCTTGTCCCTTACAGACCAACAGAAACATTTGGATGAGCCTGTGAGTAAAAGCTGAGAATAAGTGGGTAAGTCAAACCTCATGTCAAAAGATGCAACTCCGGTGGGAGCCTTTTGGTACAATCCATGATGACTCTGAGCAGTGACCTAAATTTGCATGTCAAGTGTAAGCAGTGGAGTGTCTTCACTTTCTCAGACTGTGGAAGTAATGAACACAAAAACCTTCTCACTGGCAGGAGAGAAAAGCAGTGACCCAGCAGTGTTTCATATAAAATCATCCTTAAGAGTACTCCTTTCTTTTATTACTTTGCACCAGTATTTCTGCTGTTTACAACCTTCATTTAATGCAGATGCCAGCAGCATGGGCAAGGACAGCAAGACAAGGCTCCTACCCTTTTGCATCTGCAGGAAAGTAAATGCATCAAGTAGACACATGTAGGACACTTTAGGTAACCAGTGGGCTGCTCTAGAGACTAGTTGTTTGGCTTTTGCCAAGATAGACAAACTGTAGCTGTAATTTGTATCCACTCCAGGTAGCTCTAATATAAGCACAAGTGAGCTAAATTAAACAAATAAGACGGGCATTTCATCCCTGAAAGGAAAGTAAAACATCATTGTTGTCAAATCCTTTCAGTCGCTAATGAGATACAAACGCTTTGCTGCTCCTCTTTAAATACGTGGGATTATAGTGACTTAAAATGCCTTGGATGTTTAGATGATTGTTCTGTTTCAAGGGCTGTCTTACTGGCACATTGCTCACTAAAATGTTGTTGAAGATGCCTGCTACATGTTTTCGGACAGAACATACTTCAAGCTGGTCGTTCTTCTCCCCGATATGAGTATTGCAGCAACAGATTTATTTAATCTTTTCGACACCTCACAAGTGTGGCCATTTCAAGAGCATCTCCATAAAAGTCCTGCGTTACTTCATTTATATTTGGCTATAGCATGTGCCTGAAGCTTTCTTCTAGTACATCAAGTGGTTGAACACTGTCCATGCACAATCAGGAGAGGCTGGGTGCTCTTTTGGCTTTATTTCATTTAAGTTCAAAATTATAATCTTGAACTAGAGAAGAGCTTACCTATATGACTTCAAAAACTTATCCTTTTGGCTAAAATATTTTCCATTTAAAAAAACTCACTAAAGCATAGGAGACAACAGTGCACATCTAATACCATCAATAGCCTAAACTTCCCCCAAACTACCACCATCTTCTCTAGCCAGGATCATTAGAGAAGCTTCAAAAAGCAGCTGAAAGAGATTCGATGCAGGATAAAGAGAACCTGTGCTAGGTAAAGAGTGCCTGTTGGAAAAGCTTGTGTTAAAGACACTGGTACTGGAGAAGAGATCTAATGAGCTCAAGGCAACTGAGCAAAACCCAGAAGGTTATTGCTACATGTGGATGGCCTGGAGGCACAGGTATCCCAGCTTCCTGTCCCCACATTGCTGTTTTACATGGAACAGTCATTGTCCACATGCACAAAAACCAGGACAGCTTTATAGACACACAAGCCTTTACAGAAACCACTTGAAAAAATACATAGAATTTTATGGAGAACTGCTGTCCTCACCACCACTTTCTGAAACCACATTTCATTTCAGTAGCTATCAAGTTTCTCCACATAGAAAAGCTGCTCCCTCTTGAACCTGTGAGTGATTTCTGCTCCTTGTGGCAAAGGAGGTTACACTGCTTGAGCAATCACTGGCACAGATTTGGCTTGGACTGGTTAGCACTCTCCCACACAATTACTGGGCATGGTTTGGGAAGTGGCATAGGCCGAGGAGCATTCCCAAAGCAGTCTTCACATGCTTCCCTCTTTTGGACAACAGGGCAGTTTAATGCAATGGATACAGGCTGGTCTTTTCCTGTTGCCATTAGTGCCTGAGAAAAATCTCAAATGGCCATCATTTAACATCACAGACACATCCAATGCAAATCTAATGAAAACATTAAATATATGGTAACTAGATCTACTCAAGTTAAATTGCTAAATTTAATCTGTAGTGAACATTAACAAAAAGAAATATTGAGTTTAAAATGTCATACGCTCCAGACGTGCTATAGGATTAGTTACCATTTGAGTCTTTTAGACACAGAGACATTACAGATAAACTGAGCGTGGATTAAACAGATCTGACAGCGTTTATTGTTCCTGAACTACAAGGTAATTATCTTGCGCAACTTTTCATTGCACAAATTAAGGCTGCACACATCTCAGAACAGCTCTGCTTTTCCACAGCCTGCCATTTAAAGGAAAAACCCACTGGGGCCATCGCAGGCTAATGAACAGCATATAGGAATGATGCCGGAGTTTGTCCTCTGCTGCCCTTCCACTCTTTTCTCTTTTCTTTCTCTGTTGAGATTTCTACATTTTCCAATTCACATCATCATTCTGGCTATAGGAAAAGGAGGACAGAACCATTTTATGCTTAACCAACCTCATAGCCTTTTATGAGGACATAACGAGGTGGACAGTTGATGGCAGAGTGGTGGGTGTGGTCTATCTTGATTTCAGTAAAGCATTTGACACAGTCTCCCACAGCATCCTCGCAGCTAAACTGAGGAAATGTGGTCTGGACAAACGGGTAGTGAGGTGAACTATGAACTGGCCAAAGGAAAGAAGCCAGAGAGTCGTGGTCAATGGGGCGGAGTCCAGTTGGAGGCCAGTATCTAGTGGAGTGCCTCAAGGGTCAGTACTGGGGCCAGTGTTATTCAATATATTCATCAATGATTTGGATGAAGGAATAGAGTGTACCATCAGCAAGTTTGCTGATGACACCAAGCTGGGAGGAGTGGCTGACACGCCAGAAGGCTGTGCTGCCATCCTGCGTGACCTGGACAGGGCAAGTGCAGAGTCTTTCATCTGGGCAGAAACAACCCCAGGTACCAGTATAACTTGAGGAACAACCTGTTAGAGAGCAGGGTAAGGGAAAGGGACCTGGGGGTCCTGTTGGACAGCAGGATGACCATGAGCCAGCACTGTGCCCTTGTGGCCAGGAAGGCCAATGGCATCCTGGGGTGTATTAGAAGGGGGATGGTTAGTAGGTCAAGAGAGGCTCTCCTCCCCCTCTGCTCCACCCTGGTGAGACCACATCTGGAATATTGTGTCCAGTTCTGGGCCCCTCAGTTCAAGAAGGACAGGGAACTGCTGGAGAGAGTCCAGTGCAGGGCAATGAATATGATTAAGGGAGTGGAGCATCTCCCTTATGAGGAAAGGCTGAGGGAGCTGGGTCTCTTTAGCTTGGAGGAGACTGAGGGGTGACCTCATTAATGTTTATAAATATGTAAAGGGTGAGTGTCACGAGGATGGAGCCAGGCTCTTCTCAGTGACAACCAATGGTAGGACAAGGGGCAATGGGTGCAAACTGTAACTCAGGAGGTTCCACTTAAAGATGAGAAAAAAATTCTTCACAGGCTGCCCAGGGAGGTTGTGGAGTCTCCTTCTCTAGAGACATTCAAAACCCGCCTGGACGCCTTTCTGTGTAACCTCATCTAGGTGTTCCTGCTCCGGCAGGGAGATAGGACTAGATGATCTTTTGATGTTCCTTCCAATCCCTAACATTCTGTGATTCTGTGAATATGATGATGGAAAATTATTCTGTCCTTTTGCTAAGGGAAGCAATTATCTTTCGATCTTTTTTTCACCTGGTGGCAGCATGAGATGCCCACAAGAAATACACTGTCTGGAGAAAGCATGCATACAAGTTTGTTTTATGCTCACATGGGAGTTATGCTGGATCTACCGGTGCTGCCTTCTCTACTGGGAAACAGGAGGATTATTTTCTTTTTAAGGGTAGAGCCAGGAAAGAATGGGGAAAAGGCAACCCCTTGTTGGACAACTGCAGATGAAAAGCTGTTTAACCTTCAGGGAGTTTCTCCTCTCAGTATTCAGCATGGAAATCAAATATATTGCAAGCACTTCCAGTCCAGCACCTACATGCATGGAAACAAGGATTTGTGGTCCAGATGGCATCTGGGGAGATGAGAGCAACATCTCCCTCCAATTTCAAAGAAAGCAAAAACTTGGTATATGTAGACAGAATTTTAAGCTGATTATTCTCCAGCCTCAGCTGAAGTCTTAGCATTTTTAATATGTCTTTGGTTTGGTTTTGTGTAGCACAGATGACTCAGTGAGCATTTCCAGCTCTTGATTTTATTAATCTGAACATCTAATAAACTAAACATTCACCTCTGTTTACTTTAGCAGATGTCTACTCTCATTAATAAGATTTTGTGTAAATCCAAGTAGATGTGGCCTGTGAGTGTTACACTGAATTCAGGAAAATGCCTCATGGTTCAAAGAGCACCTCACAGCCCATTGCTTCCTATCCCACAATCATCCCTCTGGGAAAACCCAAGTCCTTCTTCGAACCAACAAAATGGTATTTTGCAGATGTACCAAAAGAGACAAGGAAAAGGCAGTCAGCCATGCAGGACTTGACATATTAAACACTTAATTGAGCAGTGGCATTTTTTCAACAGCATCATCACCCACAGACGTGCCTGTATGGTTGGGAGAGTGCACAGGGATTGCTGTTGCTACCACAAGCGATGAGCAGGGAAAAAGGTGTCTCCATACCCAAAAACTACTTACACAGACTTTACTGCAGGAAGCTTTAACATTCGCCCCTACTTTCGTACCACAACTAGAGTTTTAGAACCTAACATTCATAAATTAAATACCAACAGAGGATGTCAACTTGCTTAATTGAGGAAAAGGACCTTTCCCTTGCATCATATGATAAGAAAATGCCTGTCAGACTTCGAGCACTGAGCTACACCGAGCATCCTACCTGTCTGCCTGGGGCAGTGCCAAGGAGCAGTGCCACCGTCCCAGGCATCGGCTCCTCTCCTCAAGAGTTACAAGGCATCTTAAAGGGATGTATTCACTACAAATCATATTTTTCCCTCTGTTTTGCCTCAGTCTTCTAGCAGAAGTAAGATAAATTTGACAAAGAAGAAAGACACCTCACTGAGCGACAAAGTTGGTTTTGGCTGCTCAGACAGTGAGATGATAATTTGGGGAAAGAGAAAGGAAGCTGCGGTGCTCAACCTTGCCCTGTCTGTCAAAACACGAACCTCCTGCAGTTATTTGCAGGTGCTTATTTGCCTGTCTATTGCCAACAGATTCCACTGTAGATGAGTTCCTTCCTTTGGTCAGCTTGAATAGAAAGGTTTAAACAGTAATAGATAGGGTTGGTCTAGCCTGGTCTTTTGCAGAGGTGAAGGCAAAAGCAAGAATCTCAGTGATGATTAGATAGATTTTCTCCGCTGCAATTGCTTTTTGCAGTTGATGCATGGCTTGAAGTTTTGCTGCTGGTGAGACTTTCAGGACAAAATCAAGCCTGTCAAATCTTTGGGTGTTGCAGCTAAATGTTATTTTTGAAATTTGTTTTTAATGATTTCTCACAGAAGGGATTATTTGAAACAGATCTGGTATCACTGAAGGGTTACCAGCAGGCTTCCTGACCTGGGAAGCTCTACCTGCTGCAGCTAATCGGGCTGTTTGAGGGCTGTGAGAGATGGCAGGCTGTGAGCAGTGGGACAGCAGTAATGAGGTGGCTGGCTCTGCCAGCCAAGGTCAGCTTACTGGAGGCATCAGAGACCAGAGAGCTCCTGATGCTTTAAAAGGGCTGGAAGATAAAATGTATTATTGTGACGACTTCATGTGTTGCACTGGTTCCAGGGAACTGTCAGCTTCAATTTGTTCCTCCCATTGAAAAGAAGAAAGATGCTCACATACTTCTGTGCTAATCCCTCATTTCTTTGTCCTGGTTGGGGGGTGAAAATTACAGGATACCCTTGTAACATAAAAATGCAGCAGAAAAAGACAACTCTAGAAAAAAAACACAAAAACAGTTCTTGCATCATGCTTAGAAGACTTGCCTTTTATTGAGACCACTGGGTGCAGAGCTTGGATACAAAGATCAAGGCAAGGTCTGTGCTTGTGGCTGCCAAAAGGTAATTCAAGAGCACCAAGGAACCTGCCCTTAACTCCACACCTTCCAGGGAGCAGGGCAGCATGTACTGGGACCTGCTTTCTCATCACAGCTGGGATACAGCCAGTCCCCTGGAGCCTCACTGGCACTTCCTAATTAACCTGGGCCTGGTCAGAGAGGGTGGTCCTCTTTCTTCACAATAGCACTAGACCCAGCCTCAAAGATACTTCAAAGCTAGAGTTGGAGAGCCAAAACTCAGGGGGCTGAATCCAAGTCCCCTGGATGCGGGCCTGTCATGATAGGAGAAGGGGTAATGGTTTTAAAATAAAAGAGGGAAGATTCAGACTAGATATGAGGAAGAATTTTTTCTTTACTATGAGGCTGGTGAAACATTGGCACAGGTTGCCCAGAGAGGTTGTAGATGCCCCATTCCTGGAAACATTCAAAGTCAGGGTGAACAGGGCTCTGAGCAACCTGATCTAATTGAAGATGTTCCTGCTCATGCAGGGGGTTGGACTTGATGAGCTTTGAAGGTCTCTTCCAACCCAAACTGTTCCATGAGTCTATGATTCTATGATAAAACTGCTGCCCACTTGCAGTGAAACAAGAGCACAAGGTGCTCTAGGGAGCAAACAACCAGTGCTTACATGCAGGAGGATGCTCTACCAGGTTTTGGCATGGCAGCTTACTCCAGGTTGTCAAACAAGGTAAAAGAAGCTCCATGGGAGGATTAAACACTGCCTGATGCCTTCTTTCCCCTTGAAATACCTGCCTGGAGCAGGAGCAAGAGCACCAGCTTTGTGGGACAGGAGCAGGAATGAGCCAGCCAGGCTCAGGTAAGCAAGGGCAAGAGCAGCGTTTGCACCAAGGAGCAGAAATAAAGCTGCTGAGCAGCTGTGGTCAGAAAAATTATGCAGTTTCTGCTTTGCTTTTGGGTGAGCAGGGAAGGACAGTTGTGGGACTCACAGCGAGCTGGCTGCCCAGCCTTAGCTAAGCCACTCCTGACATTAGGCAGGAATATATAATATGATTTGGTTTATTGCATCCAGGGCTGGCTCCCACTGCCACTCTCCTGCCAACCCTCTCACAGGGAGTTGGCAAAGCCCATCCCATCGCTCATCCTCTGTCTGCCCAGCTCTTCTGCACACAGGCTGCTTTCCTGTCTTGCCCTGGCAAAACTCAATTGTCTGAAGGACAGTGAGAGAAACAAAGATGTTGGCAAGTCAGCTACAGGGAGGAAATTAACTTCTAGTTCACGCTGTTGCAAATCCAAAGTGGAGCCACCACAGTTTGTGAAGTCCCCATAAGCAAAATTACTTCTGGTGTCAAAAGACTGATTTTCAGTTCACAGTGGGCCAAATTCTTTCTCTCTGCCTTCTAGAAGGGTAAGCACATCTTGGAGTCAGTGACACAATTTGTGCAAAACTGACAGGGGTGTGGGGGGAAAGGTCAGTGCATGCTCTTGCTGATTAATTTTGAAAATCTCTTGCTGAGAAACCTCTTTAACAACACACTTGACAGACGAGCAGTGAGCACTGAAAGTTGAGTGAACAGAACAGTGACCTCCAAGCTCCTGCTAAGTGGTAGAACAACCAGGTTTCTTCCCATTTTTGTTAACAGACTCATCCAGGAACCACATAGCTTGGAAATGATGCGACAAGCTCCTGTCTGATACTGGTCATCTCTAATGAGCCCGTGCCAGGAGCATGGTTCAGGCTTTGCTTTCCTCGCTTCCTTCCCTGTTTGCTTCCAGCTGATGCTCTGTGCTGGCTGAATGGCTACAGACACAAGCCACCCATCTCCCTGCTGCTTGCAGCTTAGATTGACAGATGAAAACTACCCCAGTAAGTGGCTTGTCCATGAGAAGCTTGTCACTGCCACATGTATAGCATGAGAGGGAAAAAACCAAAAATAAAAAAAAGAATCAGACCAGCCATCCCTTTTTTGGAAAAAAACAACACTGCCTTTAGTTCTCATTCCCACTTCTTTCCAGCAGGGAAGTGAGGTGGCTTCTCCCAGAAGAGGACCTTTCCCAGCAGCATGATTTGTCTGGAAGTTACCTTTCTGCTTGCTTAGGTTTGAAAAACATAAAAGAGCAAAAGGTAACCCTGCACGGCATGTGACCATGCTGCTGTGAATTTGAGGCCGTGCTTTGTACCATTCTTACCCTGAGTGTTTGTTCTGTGATACAGGTGAATAGAATGGTCATGTGCCTTGACACCACAAGAAGGTAAAGCAACCTTCTCACTTAGGAATGCTCCTTCCCAAACCACCCTATTCCACCCTTACACATTCCCAAGTGTTTAAGAAATCTTAATTCCACTACAGAAAAACCTCTAAGTTATAACTGTACTGTCATTCTAGAGAGGGGGGCAGATGTGGAAAAGCCAATTACTCTGTTCCTTAGACAGAATCCTGGAAATAAATTCAACCTGTTGCTTGTTAAAAAGAAAAACAAACAATCAGAACTCCTGAAGCCCACACCTTGTCAAAGAAGTGGTACTTGGATGTCAAAAACTAAACCAGCACCATGTTACAGATGCTGGGATTTTAAAAGTCCACATCACACAAGTGCTTATCTGCACGTTCAGAAGCACAGACACCATCTTAAGTTACTGTTCTAGTGATTTAGTTACTGGCTGAGAAAACCCTGAATTTACGGAAGAAAAGATAGATTTTGCTGCCTTTAGACTCCCACTGTGTAATATATACCACCCACACGTACTTAAGTGTGGAGCAATCTGTCATGTTTGCCCATTATGGTTATAAACCAGGGCTCCTAATTTGTCCCAGTGGATACCTTCCTCGAGTTTGGCCACAATAAACTAGAACACATTATATCTCTTCCTGCTGTGTGAAGATCTCAGAGGTGGCTGGGCAGCAAGCACAGAAACCTTCCAGGAAAGACACCCTCCTCTTACCTCCTTCCTTAAGCCCCCTGTTTGGGTGTGCTCCCATTTTTGTTTATTCAGAAGGAGAGAGAGACTTGTGAAAACTAATTAGCCACTGGAGAAGATGAAGATAATGTTTCTGCTTGGGAGTGTGTTCCCTGCCCCCGGCTCCAGCTGTGTGACAGCAGCTCAAACACGGTAATTAAGATGAGCGTGGCTGAATGCACGGCCAGATGAATGAATGCAGAAATTATGCTGAAAATACATTCAGCTCTTCCCAGGGAGATCTATGAAAGGGTGCAAAGGCAGAATGGCCACACACAAGCAAATGCACACACACGGTTTTCCAGAAAGCTTTTTGAAACTTTGAATGAGAGACAGCAAAATGGTCAGTTAACACAGCTGTAGAAAGATCAGTCATAGGATTAGTATGACCTTTTGTAACCGGGGCGTTCAAAGGTAAACTGAAGTGCAACGGCAGTGTGTAATACGTTTGCATCAATTCCTGGGAATGAGCCAGAGACAGAAAGGAGAACTTAAGAGGGTCTAAGCTTTCCTCACACTAATAATACCATAAAAGCTCACTGGAAATAGAAAGTCAGGACCTAAGGGAACGCTGAGATTTTTTTGTTTATATATGGAAACCAGGCTAAGCACTTCCATGCCCTATAAGAAAACATTAAATCAGATCCCCACAACAGCTTCTGATACCCCTCAGCGAACACCCACAGCCAAGACTTTCTTCACATTCACAGTCTAAAACCACACACGAGAAGCCGCACAGAAGCCCGGCTTCCCTCCTCAAAAACCTGTCGCTGCCTAAACCCCCGCAAGGGAGAGGGGACGGGGGCCGCTTCCGTGACAGCGGCTCCTCAGCCCTTGGGCTCAGCTCGGCCACGTCCCGCCTCGGGAGCGGACAGGCCCCCTTCCATCCCACGCGGGTTCCTGCCCCCATCCCCGAGCCCGGCCGGGTACCTGTTGCTGCCGGCGGGGCTGCCCGAGCCCGCCGCGGCTCACAGCCCGCCCCGGGACGCCGCTCGCCCGCTGCCGCCCAGTGCTCCTCGGGCACCGCGGCGCCCCATGCCCGGCGGCAGCGCCCGCAGCTGCAAAACTAATAGCGGCTAATAATAATTAAAAATAATAACTTAAAACTAAAAAAAAAAAAAAAAAAAAAAAAGGAAGGGGAGGCGGGGAGGGCAGTCCGTCTCCGATCGAAGCGCACCGCCGCTCTGCTAGCGAGCGCGGCCGCTGCCGGCTTTTCCTTGCGGAGATGCGGGAGGGAGGAGGAGGAGGAGGAGGCGGTGCTGCGCTGCGCGGCCCGCCCCCGCGGGTGGTGCGGAGGGCTGCGGTGCAGGGGGGTGCTGAGCCCCCCCGGGCTTTGAGGGGGGATGTTGATTCCCCCGCACGTCGTGCAGGGGGGTGCGGGTCCCCCTGGAGGCGGCTCCCACCTCGCCCCTGCCGGGTGCGGCGAAGCCGGCGCTGCCGGTGGTTCTGCACCTTTTTTGGGAGCGGCGGCGGGGCTCTTCTCCTTTTTTTCATTCGGCGCTAGTTGCCTCTCGTGCTGGGGGGGGAGGGTGTGGGGGTGGGGGGTGACTAAAGGATGGGAGATCCGCAAAATACCCCTGATCCGTCCCCCGGGGAGAGGGGCAGGGAACGGGGCTGCCGGCGCTCCCCTTCCCCGTGGCCGGCGGGCTGCTCGCTGTAGTCTCCGATGCCATCAGTAGCGTGTGGGAAAGCAGGCTCTAAATGTGGAAATTGGGAAGGCTGAAGACAGCAGTTAAACGTGAAGATAAATGAAAGAACATTGCAATGGATGGAGCTTAAATTTCTTCCTTTGAGCACTCCTTGCTGTACTATCCTGAGCCAAATAAAAAGGCAGGAAAGCTGTGTTTTCCCAGAGGTTGTGGGGTGTTGTCTTCAAATTCTGTCTTCCTTCTGAAATATATAGTCTTAGTTATTATAAATGGATCTCGCTATAGAGGTAAGAATTTGGAATATAATTATTTCTGGCCTTAGGACTTCTTCATTTCTCTTCTGCAGCTTTTTTTCATACTGGACTTCAGCCATCACCCCTCTCTTATTTTCTATGTGTTTTGCTGGCCCTTGTCCAACATTTAAAGCTCCTTCAACATATTATCCCTTGTGTTTTCTAAGCAGTTGGAAGTGCTGCTTCTTGGGGGGTCAGAGGGAAGCCCTGGCATGTTTATGAGTTTGGTAAATGGACACAATTTGGAAGATGGCTTGAGGATGCAACACTGACTCTCCCTATATGCCTCTATCTTTCCCCATTTGTTTCTCATGGAACACACAGATTCGTCACACACAGGATGATACCATATGGAGGAGTTTGGGAAATGACATCAAAGAATAAGAGTTGGGGGTTCACAGAGCATCATACATGGAAAATAAACCTCACTGAATAAAAAATCCAAGCTGCCAATTCCAGCGGACCTATCACCTTAAGCAATTTCCAGCAGTAATAATGAACATGTGGTATTTATATTGTATGCTGAAAATAAACAGCACCCTATAGCCTTAAGAAGTAGAAATTGTAGAGAAAATTGCTCCAGATTCAGTAAAAGCAGGAGTGGATGTTCTTCACACTGTCATGCAGACCTCTGGGGCCTGCAGGCCATTGCCAAGGTTTCTGAATTTAAATGGACTCTATGGCAATCACAGTGGTGGCATTTCCAGAGGCACCCACTTCTCCACTGGAAAAAAGTGTAGGGGCTATTGCCAACACAGTGCTACTGCTGTAGCTCCAAGGCAGAATTTTTAGGGTGACCTTGTTATGTCTCTGACTGAATTGACTATGCCCCTGTTTCATGTGTTTCACATAGGATGTGAACTCCCAGGCCAAGGCGGAGAAGTCGCTTTCTGGAAAAAGCAGCTGTGCGCTTCGGGCTGTGGAATGCCAGGGGAAGAGGAGAAGGAATATTTGTGGCAATGCTGGAAGCTATAAATGTCTCATCATGCATACTTAATATGCTTTTGAGTCCATTTCAGCCTTTTAGGGGGTGGCAGCTCTCACTGTGGAAGCCTGGTTAATTTGTTAAAGGTTTTCAGTGCTGTATACTAATTGCAGCATCTTACTTCAACCTTGAGCCTTCTACAGTAGTTCTTGGCAACTACTCTCTGTTTAACCTGTGTTACAAATTCCCTCTGGCCCTTTGCAGAAGACTTTCTGAACTTAAGGTTGCAGACGTAAATACCTCATTCATTTGCAACCTCCTCTTTCAAGGAAATATTCTCTATTCTATGCAAATGTGTGTACTAGGGATGTATGAGCTGTTTTTCTTGGTTTCTCAATATAGTTTTGCATAGCAAAGGCAGAAAGCTAATTTCCTTCTCTCTGTCACCCCCAACCCTACACACATTCCCACTTCCCTGTTCTCAGTGTTGTAGTTTGCTGAAACTCCCAGGAGACTGAGTAGGTTTATGGATGCTCTAGATAAAATCTTTGCCCCAGTTCATCCTTCCTAACATGTATTCATCCTGACACACATGCTTTTGAAAGGCTTGGGTCATTTCACGTGTGTCTTGTTTTGCTAATTCAGTGGAAAATGCCAGAGAGCTCTGCCTCCCTCCATAATTAGGCAGGAACTGAAGCTGCTGTTGTATTGTGACTGTGATCATGCTACTACTTCTATAAATTATTCGCTGTATTGCAGTGTAATCTGCTGTTATGTTAAAAATAGGTCAGCATGAATGTCCCCAGTGAAATTTCCAAGTGACATCAGCTGATTCTAGCTTTGTCTCCAGAAAACAGTGACCTCTCCAAACCAGTAATTGCCAATTATGCTGCACTTCCATCTCCCTGGCAGCTCCAGCACACCTTCACAAACACTAATTCCCAGCAATGGTAACCCCACTTTATGCTTGAGAGAACTAAGCCAGAGTTCCTAAATTACCTGCTGGGCTTTGCTGGAACACTTTGCTTTCTATTAGCCTTTGCTCCCAGGCCAAAGAGTAAATCAGGATTATCAGAGAAGAGATTATAGTCTGAGAATACCTAAGTGCTCTGCTCCTCCCAGGCACCCGGAAGGCTTCTTGCAAGGGCTGAGCAGGATTTTCTGGCTGATATGCATCAGTTACACATCGCTGTGGGGGGTGGATAAAATGAGAAGTGCTTCAGTTTTCCCAGCACCCCATGGACTCCAGCCTGCTGAATCCTCTGAATCAGCAAAGCAGGAGGGACCCCAGGTTTTCAGGTCCATGGCAGACATGTCATCTAGAGAAACCAGGAAAGGAGGAGTGGGACCTGGTAGCCTGGACAGAGGTCTGAGATGAACCCTCTTTCCCCCATTAGATTCTTTGAGGGAAGACTCTGTGATGACCCCTGTGAAAACGTGGGATATTGCTGCACGTTCCCTGCTTGCTGAGGTGATGTATGTCTGTTATGCAGATACAAAGACTTAGTCCAGTCCTGGCTCTCTCCAGACACCTGAAGGTGAGGGTTGTTGGTGGTAGACAGCTGAGTGGTAGTGCTAAGCAGACAATGCAGAGGACAATTTGCATGGATGTATCTTGTCAGGATGTTTGGATCAGCGAGAGGCCAGAGGAGGTGGGAGGATTATGACTTTGAGCTTTGGATGTCTGAGGTAGATCAGGCCTGCCCTATTCTTTGAGGAAGACAATTTGTATACGGGCTTTTCCTGCTGTGACTCCTCTTTGCTGTATTTCTGTGGAAGTCCCTTGCTCAGAAGGGAGTGCAGCATCTTCATTTCACTGCCAGATGCTCCGTGGGACATCTCCAATAGGTATCACACTCAGGCAAGCCTCCTGTGGGAGCACAGGTAGCAAACCTGAGTGCTCTTACCTGGGGACCTCAGTCCAAAAAAGAGATCAATGATCAGATTTGAGAGTGGGGAGCATGGCAGGTTCAAGAACCATCAGTTGGAAAGTCTTTTAGGGGAGAGGTAAAAGACAAGAGCCTGACTGCTGCCATGAGCAATCGGGGCAAGAAATGAGCTTTAACTTGCTGACCATACACAAGTTCAACATTAATATTTCTGGCAAAACATATTAAAGTATTGCCGCAGCTCTCCTATTCTCTATACTACACCCTGCCTATGCTGATCTTTGGGTTGACTCTGTTCCTGTATTTATACCTTCTCTGTCAGACGAGCCTGCCCCGTACATCTGGCTTGCACTTATCGTCATCCTGTAACATGTCTTGTTCCCCTAAAAGCTTTTGATACCCACTTGTTTTTCACTGCTGACATCCTCTAACCACTGTGCAACCATTTCCCCGCTTTTACTTCCCATCACAGTGTTGCTGCTCCACCCTCAAGTTCCTCATTTCTCTTGATGTCGCTTTTGCAAAGCTTTCCACCTGCAGCTCTCAGGAAAAAGTTATCTGAACTGGTCATCTGCAGTGACTTAGGAACAGATTCAGTCTTCTGGGACTTCTGGTCAGATGCTCAGCACCGCTGGATCTTTGGGAATGACTGAAGCATAATGCAGTGGTTGTGTCCTGTGGCATGATGGTCAGACCACACTCGGTATACCAAGGAACAGCTAAGTGTGCAGAGGGAGAGGTCTAAGGACAGAAAGAGGAGGTGCCTTTAGCTTTCAGTGCACCACAACAGCTAGTACTTTCCATAGGTAATCCTTCATTTGTCTCTTCTTTGTCCCGCTGTAATGCATTCAAGGTGGTCTGAGATAGCTGCCTTCAGAGCAAGAACACTTCCCAGTGACAGCCAGTGCCTGTGTCACCATCTGAAGATAGCAAGTTAACTTTGGGACATGTACACACAAACATACACTCTACCCGCCCTCATGTGTGTAACATGGGGAACAGGAAGAAGAAGCCACTGATTGCTTTGTTTTTTTCCCTGGACTGTTCCTCGTCAAAATCAGCCCTGATGACTCTTCTGGACAGGTTTTGGGTGGCAATGGGGAGGAGTTCATGGAGAGCTGGAGGGAAAAGCACATTCCAGTGTCTCAGAGTGCTTAGCAACCAGGGCTGGCTGAGCTGCTCTCAAGTGCACACCAAGTGTGTGAAAGGCATGTCTAGTACTGCAGCTCTAGCCTTATTTGTTTCCCCTCTCTTGTTTTTGAAAAACATTCCTTGTTTTCTAATTAAGGCGCATGAAAAACTGCTGGAAACTTATTTTTGCTTTCCTGGGCAGCTGGAAGACAGCTACGCAATGTGGTGATCAAAGCTATGGTAGTGATCAGAGATATGAAGTGACAGGTATGGCGCTGTCGGTCTGCTTTTAGGGACTGTGGCTGACAGATCACCTCTTCCATGCCATTGGTTATGGCCTGGCTTGAAGTCCTGCTGCTGGACAGCCCTGAAACCCTCTCTCCCACCATGTCTGAAGGAGTGAGTGAGTCTGCAGAATTTGAGATACCTGCTCAAGGCTGCCTTTCCCAGTACAACCAACAACTATAACGTCAAGAAGACCCTGTTAGACCATATCTAGGAAAGCATTTGACTTTTTCTGTTGCTTAGCTCTCAAGTGCCCAGGCCCTGGGGTCCCTGCCGTAAACCTCATCTTCTATCATGACAGTGGGCTGAGCTCCTCACTGTGTTTGGGTCTCTACCACCTCTACCCATGTTATCGGAGAGTAACACCCACCACTGAAACTTGCTGGTTACATCAGAACTGCAGTTAAAATGTGGACTCAGCCTATGTCAACCTCCAGACTGCCTTTGCAGCCTCACCTGCAGTTGAGAGGCAAATTTTGGGCAAGCTCTGAAGCACAGAGAAGGAGAAAGCCTTTCTTTGTACATGCAAACTCTGGTTAGCAGTCTCAGGCATGGCTGGGCCAGCCCTATCCTTGTCCATCCCATGCTATGAAGTAGGCAGCTGGCCTGGAAGGACCAAGGATCATGAAGAATAGTTATTATATGAGGCAAAATACTGTGGGACATATTAGCGGCCACTGAAGGTATCCTAGGTCCATGATTGAAAGAGCAGGTTGGGAGCTTTGGCCTGCCTTTCTGTACCCTTCAGCAGCAGTGTAGAGACAACCTCTGCCTTCTTTCTACTCAGTGTGCCCCACAGGTCATGGCAAGAAGGGCAAGAGCTGCAAGGGTGAAGAGCATGGTCTGGGGAAAACGATGGTCAGGCAGAAGAAGAAGGCAAAGGCTGGGGTGGAAGGAAAGGAGCAAATAAGGCCAGACAGGTTTCAAAATCAAGTGCCATGTATGAACCCTGCAGTGCTGCACACCTGTATTCCTGCATGTTCTTAACATGGCAGTTTCATAATAGAAACCTGGGAAGAGTCGGCTGGGGCAAAGCCTCCAAGCAATTTCCATCCTCAGTTACACTAGTATAAAACCAGAGTTGCCCCAAAATCATTTCCAGATGGACAGTAGCATGGGTGACCCAGCTGGGTCCCCAGTGTGGCCAGTGACCTGAGCTGACTGTGCTCTTCTTTCCTTCTTTTCAGCCACAGCTCTGCACAGAGCACCACAGCTTTGAGAAATTATTTCTCTTTCCTTCCTGCCTCCAAGACACCACCACAGCCCCCTTTTCCTCATCAGCGCATATTTCTGTGGCTTAAATATAGCAAATATAAAACAAGTGCAGCACACACAAAATGCCATTCGGGGGAGCGCAGTGAATATGCTGCCTCTGTAACGTAATGAGACCCAAGTGCATCTGCCAAATATTTGAGCTGAGATTCCAAGTGAGAGGAGGGGTCCACAGCACAGAGAACTTCACCACCAAATCCTCAGGCCAATATCCCTCTGCATCTTTTGGGGGTTGTTTGTTGGTCCAGCTTGCCTTCACCTGGAGGTGTTTAACCCCTCTCAGAAGTCGTTTCCTCTAGGAAAGGTGAAGAGCAGCTTTTTGTGCTGGGGCTTTGAGTGGATTTGAATTAAAAAATCACCAATGACGTGTAATGTAAAGCCAAGAAATTGTGTTTCTTTAGGGGTGTGGTCTGGCTTTGTGGCTGAGGTTAAATGACACCAGTTAAACCACGCCAGTTTTTGAATGTCTGACCCTGGGTACTATTTTCAGTGCAGTGATTTTTGAAGTGATTAATGACAACAGCTTGGCACTAATCAGTGGCTTGTGTTGCTGATTAAGCTAACTCTTCCTTGGCTCACAACAGGCATCAGGAATAGAAAGGGCAGGAAGCTCCCCAGAGCGACAGGAGAGGCAGAGCAGATCAGGACCTCCCGAGCTGCCTGTTTTTCCATGGGAAAATGAAAAAAAAAAATAGCCATCCAAGTTCAAAGCTGAGCTCAGCAGTACTGGAGGGCTTCATTTTGCTTTGAGAACATTTTTTTATATGGACCTCTTTCAACATTCCTGTCCCTCTCAATAAAAAACAAACAAACAAACAAACAAAAAACCAAAAACAAAACCAAAACAAAAAACAGACAAACAAACAAAAAACAAAACAAAAAGGGCTTTACTTGTTAAATGTATGCTAATGTTGCTAATGTGGCACTGCGTGCATGTGTTAGTAGGAGGATCTCAGAGATGCTACCTAGTTTCAAATCTAGCTATGTGCATCTACAAAATCTTTCCTTTCTTCAAGACACTTAAGGAAATCTGTTAGTTCAGTGTCGAGGCTGCATGTTATGACCTGATCCATCAGTCCTGATGTAACCCAAACTCCCCAAATCATCCAATTTGCAAATGAGACAGATTCTCCAGATGCCACCCCGTAACTAAAGGAATCCCTAGAGGAAGCAGACTGTGCTCTCTCTGCTCTTTACGTCACCTCCATTAAGAAAATGCAGTGACCTCTGCTCAGCTGGTGATGTTTCAGACAGAAAAAGTCCCATTTCCTCAGTGCTACTTCTACATCTCTGTGACATCAACTGGGCCCTGTCTTATCTTTTGTTTTTTCCTTCTCGAGTGAGAAAATCCAGTGAGCAGGACTCCGAGACTTACAGGGAGCCGTTGCTTGGCAGACTGCACTTCTACACAGTCACAACCACCCTGCTAAAATTGGACATGGTGGCTAGTAGGTGACATCTGTGTTCACAGCAGAGCTCTTTCACCATCCTGAGCTACCATAAAGTGAGAAGGATGCGAATGAAGCTCCATTTGTGCTGTGGAGCCTGAATGTTGGCCAGCATCGTTAGCCATTGGCATCTTGATCACAAACTTCAGAAAGCCATAAGGGAAATACGTGAGATTTTATAAGCTCGACTTCAAGAGTGTTCTGTGGGAGTCCTTGAAAACTTAATGTCTATGGTAATGACAATATATTCACAGAGCTTTTGGCCATCCCATTGAGCCCTTCACAGAGGCTGTCCCTCTCTCTTCTGCCATGGGTGGTTCTGACACCCCTCTGGGGAAGCTTCCAGATTGCTGCTTGGTTCCTGAAATGTAGGGGCACTCCTCAGAGGAGCCCAGGGAGCTTCTCTCTCTGGTATTGCACAGCATGAAGAGAGGATCACTTGCACAAAAGCTCCTCACTGCAGGTGACTTCCCCTCAGGCCGGGCGTGGGGCAGGCAGGAAGGCAGGGCTGGCCCTCAGTGGAGCTTGGCATGATGAAAGGGGAGGTGTTGCAAGCCTTTGTGCAAAATGCCACACACACCTCAGACAGTTTTGTCTGAGTTTTTGAGGCAGTTTAAGGTTTTGCTTCCCAGGGCGGACATTTCACCTGGGATTATGGGCCTGAGTGTTTGTGGGGCTGGGGTATTTTCAGTGTCTTTTCTTCTCTGTGGGATGCACCATCATCACTTATAAGCAGGATCATGCATAGAACGATAGAAACAGAATAATTTTTCTTGGAAGAGACCCTAAAGATCATTGAGTCCAACCATAACCTAACTCTAGCACTAAACCATGTCCCTAAGAACCTCATCTACGCATCTTTTAAATACCTCCAGGGATGGTGGCTCCACCACTTCCCTGGGCAGTCTGTTCCAATTCCTGACAATCCTTTCTGTGAAAAAAGACTTCCTAATACCCAATGTAATATCTGTATCTAACAATCTAATATCTATAACTAATATAACTATTCAATGACATGATGTGGGCAGTAAAGGCCAGGCATTGTCCTGGCACGGGTCTGGTGAGTGATGCTGCAGGAGCAACTTGGGCACTGATCTCTCCCACTGTGGTGCCACAGGGCAGCACCAAGCGCAGGATGTTTTCTCAGTGGGGCATAACTAAAAGTATAACTGTGCACTGGGGGAACCTAGCCCCAGGCCTGTGTGGGCAGCACCTTAGCTACCGAGTCCTGTTTGGAGGCAAAGTATGAGTAAAGTATCACTTTAATGGTAAGAGGTTGCACCAGGGCTTCGATGCTGGGACCTGCAGTCACAAAGATGACCCTACATGGCTCCTGCAGGAGTTCTGCTTCCCATCGCCCTGCCTGGGGACCAGCCACCCCAATGGACATACCTGCTGCCCTATGGACACCAGCCATGCTTGTGCCCACTGCTGCCAGGCTAACAGCAAGGGACTGTCACCGGCAGGGAAAGAGCCAGGCTCTTCAAGCAGGTAATTAAATAAAGGATCTCCATTTCCATGCTTTGATTTGGCACCTGGAGGGACTTCTTGTTTCCATCCCCTGTTTTCCCTCCTTCTCACACGCACAGACACACACATGCTCACTGTTGACTATAAGGGCAACTTCAGAAAACCACTTCAGGAGTTAGGGCTCTAAATACTTGAGAAGGTTGGAATAGAGGTGATTCAAACTGCCCCAGTTTGGGTGCAGCCCAAATGTGTTTATCCCCTGCCATTTGTTCAGGCAGGGGCTGTATTGCAGTGGGACTTTCTCCAAAATCTCACTTTATTTTCTCAGTCTTTCTCTGTTGCCTCTTTTCTTGACAACTCACTTTTTGTTGTTGTTTTTTCCCATCCTTTTATCAACTATTTCAGCTCTAGGCATCATATCCAAGCTCTGGGTCTCTGAACTTTCCAATTCTCAGACAATTAAATCAGAGTAAGCCAACATCAGCCCCCATAAGTTATGCAGCATTAAGCCTATTGTGCTCAGGATTTCCATAGTGGTTTTGCTTCACCTGTTATCCAGCTGCCAAAGACACAGGAATATTAGTGGCTCTTCACAGCATAAATGTTTTCCTGCACCCTCCCCACCCAATCTTTTTTTGGGTGTGCAAATGCACACTCCTCCCCACCAGCCCTTGGAAGAAAGTCTGTAGGTTGAGCTGCAAATTCCAGCAGCAAGGAAGGGCTGCTTGGGTGGCAGCCACAGTGAGACCCTTCTTCAAGACATTTCCCTGCTCTTAGATGCCAGATCAAGACAATATGGCTTAAAATTCTGTGCGGCCTGACAACACTCCTCATCCCCTAAGTGATGCAGAGTTGGTAGGAAAAATCCTACTATGGAGAAATCATCCCACTATCAACATTTTAGTGCCCCTGTGACATTGTCAAGTGCTTGACTACTGTCCCCTCTCACTATAATTCACGTTCTCAGACTGTTTTCACCCCTTGCCTTTTAACTCTGCACTTCCTGAGCCGGTTGTTTTGTGACTGTCACACCCTCGGCGCAGCAACCACAAGGCTTTGGTTTTAGCATCCAGGCAGGCAGAAGCTCATTTCAGAGGCAGCTGAGCTGTGCCTCGAATTGTTAAAGGGGTGAAGTTGTTTACACCACCAGCTCATGCTAGCCAAGCCACATTTATTTTGTGACTTTAACGATGGGACTGGATGACAAAAAGGTTGTGTTTTACAGAGCTTTGTAAAGACACTGTCTAAAAACGGGAAGGGGAAAAAGGGTGCAAAGGAAGGCAGTTTTGCTTCAGCCTTTGGTGAGACACTTGTTTTGAAAGCCCGGAAGGTGGCCTGAGCACACCTAATCAGTGGTTTCTCTCCAGCTGGTACATACCTTCCTCTTTTCTCTGAGGGCTGGTTAAATGCCACTTGTTTATTTGACCTGTTTTTTCCCCTTGCTGCTGTTATTATTAGTGATCTCAAAATATCGTCGACAAATACGAACCAAACATGTTGCCTTCAAGACACGGAGAAGGAAACTACAAAAAGATCAAAGATCATTAATTAAAAAATAGGGAGACAACAAATAGAAAGTGTCTCTCATGCCAATCTTTTCTTCAATTTGAGGCCTCATAGACTCAATTGTTTATGCTTCAACTACAGAGTGCACTTCCCTGTTAAAAATATCCCCCCAGCTGCCCAGGACAGCTGGAAGGGCCGGGGGCTGGAGCGCTGAGGGTGGGTCGATGCGGGGGCACCCAGGGTGGGGACAGGGCTCTCTCGCTGCCTCCTCCAACCACAAAAAGCTCTCTCACCCGTCTGCATAACTCTGTGTCTGCCCATGGACCACAACCAAGAAGCAGCAGCTGCGAGAAGCAGGTGAGCAAAGCATTTAGCATAAACAGGAATAAGCAAAAATGCGCACCCTCTTTTCCACACCATCCTTCTCCTGCACCCTGAGTGAGACTGCTCATGCTCTTGGAGAAAGGTGCTTCAATCTGAGTTTATAGGCCAAATATCCCTTACTGCGATCTACCTATCTGTTTGAAGCAGGCACTGTTGCCTTGGTGATGGAGTGATGGGATTTCTCTTCCTCTGGGCTGCAGTGAGAACAGCACACGTGTTCTCCGTCTCCAGGAACATGAGATAAGCCAAAAGGACAGGTGGGGCTGGTGGGAGCTGTAAATGTTTTCAAGACAATGACCTGTAGTCTCTCAGCAGTCAGGGAGGAGAAGCTCCCATGCTTAGTACATTGCCAGGCTGCTCATCTTTACTACAGCCTTCTCAGGTATAAGGCACTCGTATGCTGGAAAATGGAGACCTGTCAAAAACTGGTTTGGGTGAAAATTTTGAACGAATGATATCTCTGTATTTCTCTGAGGCACACGTGTGCTGGAATACTGTACTGATATGTACATATGAACATCCTTAGAAGACATAATTTGCCTAAAGGTGCATCAGTTTGATGTGTTCTGTGGGGAGGGAACATACCTGAGCTGACTCTCACCAAAGCAGGGGTAGGGTAGTGGCTGCTGCAGCCAGCAACAGCATGGAAAGAAGCCTGGTCCAGTGGGTCACAGGCAACCTGTGACATTGATGTTCCTGCCTTACTTTTAGACAGGTCACTGCAGCTGCATGCCTGAGGAAAGCAGAGTGTCTTGTATTGCTTTAGGGGAAGAGGAAGGTAGATTAACCTGAATTGTTGCTGAATAAAAAGCACATCTCAACTCTAAGTTAACATCTAAGACTTTATCCTCATTTCTCTCTAATATCAGCAGCGTGTTACAATACACCAGGCGGCGCGTATAACCATGAACAGCAGCTACCTTTCCTCTCAGCAAAGCCTCAAAGCTGCTCCCAAACCACAGAGCTAAAACTTTTCTCTCTTAGAAAGGGCAGGCAGGCTTTACAAGGATGTAAAATCATCTGGTACATTTTTTGAAGCATACCTTAGACGTTCAATGCAATTACAGTTCTGCTGGGAGCCTTGATGGGTGGCAGTGCTGGAGTGTGTCTGTGTTGAGCACCATGTGAGTCCTGGGCGAGGAGAGTGCCTTGGGACTCTAACATCATGCAGTGCACCATCTGAAGTGGGGCTCTGGTCTACTAAACTGGAGCATGCATTTATTGAATGTTAGGAAAGACAGCTGTGCTTTTTTTTCCCCCATACTTTGGAAACACAGATGGGATTTTGTGTCAGCTCTGGCCTGAGAAGGCAGGTCACGGTTAACATGAGTACAACCAGAGGACACATACAGGAGGTGGGAGGTGCAGATGTGAGGAGAGGTTGGTGTGGAGCAGCTGTATGAAAAGATCTGCAACAAATCACGGTCTAATTTCTATTTCTCCTGTGCATTCCCAGTTCAGATATGTTGATCACTGCTAACGAAGTGCCTGGATCCATATGCTTGCTGTGCTTGCTGAATGCTTGCAAACCCTGTGCATGGATGTGTCTGCATCAATCCAGGAGCTCCTGCTGTGCCAAGCCCCCAGCCCTGGTCTCAAGCTGTGCTGGAGTGTTGGCACCATGACTCCATGTGAGAGACCAGCTCTCCTCCCAGGGGAGACGAGGGTCTGTCTGCCAAGAGAGCTGACTCATGCCCAAATCTCCTTCCCTCCCTGGGCCTGGGAGCTGCAGGAGCCTTCCTGGCTCCTCAGCTCAGAAAGACCCAAGGAACACCCATGCCTGTTTGGCTGCAGTGATGAGGAGGAGGCTTGTGCTAGTGGAAATGATTTCTTTTTAATGAAATATCACTTTGGAATCTCAGGCACTTAAAGTCACTAAAAATTAAAAAGCATTTTCCCCACAGTAGGTGTTGTGACCATATGTAAGACTAAGTGAAGTCACTTGCCTTGAATTAACAGAGAAAGGCCATAAAAGAAACAAAACATATCACTTCCTGTACATTCAAGAGGCTAAAATAGTTCCTTCTTGAAACTTTTGTGTACTACATCTGTGCCCTGTGAAACTGTGGCCACACGGCAGAGGAGAGGGAGTTGCGCTTCACCAAACCTAAGGACAGTAATTCGCAAAGTCTCCACAGATCTTTTGAAGGAGACAGCACAATGTAAGGGCAGGGTTGTTACTAGAAAACAAGAAAATTAGCTGACAGATTTTCTTTGAAGGTGAGCATTTTCAAGTTTCTAATAGTTATTGCAAGAACCACCCTGATTTTTTTGAAGATACGCATAGTATACTATGTCACACCCATCTCTGTGACTTGGAATTTCAATGCACGATAGGGAAAAACATTGCTATTGTAGCATATGTAGATAAAAATGCTGGAAATATCAGTGATACTGCAGAAAATACAGAAATTTTCAATGAAGGGGGTTTTTTTTGCTTGTGGGAAAGCATCAGTGCCAGCTTATGGTCTACATCAATGGGAAAATATTTTCCCCTTTGTCTTTCCCAAAGGAGGATTTTAAACTATAGCTTTGAAAAGAGCTATCCAAGGAGCTCTTTGTTGCTTTTTCGAAAAACTTAAAACATCAGAGGATTTCCAGAGAGGTATGAGTTAATGTTGTATCACTAATGATGCAGTAGCCTGACAGTGGTCCTGACTCATTGGGGAACAGCTGATCTAGGAGTCCTATAGGCAAAACGAAGGGAGATGCAATACAATCAGTGTCACTCATTAGGGTTTTATAGAAAATAATTGTATTGATAGTGTACTTGGACTTTCATAAGAAATGAGACCTGGTACTGCATGAGATCTAGACCAAGAAGTTTGAAAAAGAGGAGATCAATTTGGGACGTGCTGTATGGTTCCAAACCAAGTCCAAATGACAGATGTAACCCAGCTGAGGAATCATCAAGGATGCCAGTTTTTAGCGAGGACCTGCACAGATTGGTTCTGTTCCTTTGGAATTTAACTCTTTTTATGTCAGTGACCTGAAAGCAAACTTTAAACACTGACTGACTGAACATGCAGATGGCACCATGTCTTGGGAAGTGGTAAACCACTCCGAGAACAGGCTGCTTGAGAAAGTGAGCTGATTCATCTGGTTTAGTGTGGACTTAGCTGGGAGCAACAGAGATAAGCGATAATGACAGGATAGTGTTGACCCTGTCCTGAGAAATTTTAATGCTGAAAGACTTGAAGATTATAGAGTAAAATTTGATTAAGAGAAGACCCTCATGTGATGCTGGGATTCAAAAGACTTCAAGCAGTCCTTGTACATATCAGCTGTTCCTCAAGCTGATCCTGACATATGTATTTATAAAGTATGAGCGAACAGATCATGTAACATTTGGATTTGCCCCTGGTGTAACAGTTTTGAAGAGGTGGGTTCCATGCTGGTGTCCACATCTCCAGGGGGATGTTCCAAGAATGATGAAAACACTTAAAAGATTGAAACTCTCATTTATGAAGAAACATTAATTGATAACAGTCCGCTCGGCAAAGGGTAAGAGAGGTTTGAATACAGTCTGTGGATAGTTATATGAGATAGGTATACATATATAAGCAATAGTGAGTTCTTTGCTCTCCTGGACAAGAGGGTATCAAACTCCAAAAAAACTAGACAAATCAACACTAGAAGAACTAAGATGTAGCTATCTTTAACTGTGACAGTAGCTAACCATCAGGAGAAGTTTAAAAGGTGGATTGGGGGATTTGCCATCACCGCTTTCCAAATCGAACAGGATGTGGAAAATAAAACAAAAAGCCCACACTCTGAGAACTGTGGTCTGCACTGAGCTGGGAGTCGGAGTTCAGCTCCTGGCAAGCGCCTCCATCTGTCCCAAAAATCTACAACTAAGTTTTGGCCGGCACCTGAGTCTCTGCAGCATGAGCAGGGTGGGGGCTGCCCTGTGACCAAAACAGGGACAGCTCCTCCCCGCTCGGATCCCATCCAGCGCCAGGGACCGCGCTGGGTTGTCCAGGGTCAACAGAGCTCCAGAAATAGCAGCCAAAAAGCTAATGTTCCCCTTCTAACCCATTCATGGGAGAGGAGAGGGGGCTGAAGGGGAACTAGCACTGCGCCTGTGTTGTTTGGGCTTTACAGCTGGCAGGTTTTGGAGCCAACAGACCCTCTGGCCCAAAGAGCAGCTGCGGTAGATTTGTTCCCAGTTACACGCAGGCAAATTGAGGAGGCTGTCACCGACTCTTGAGCTCATAGGATAACTCAGGTGGGAAGGTATCTCAGGAGGTCATCTAGTCCAACCTCCTGCTCCAAGCAAGGTCACAGAGAGGTTTCAAAAATGTTCCTGCCTTTGAAAAGCCAGCCTCCTATAGCTGTTGCTGGATCAGCCCTGCCAGAAACAAGTTAGCTGAGAGCCTGGAAAGGATTTCTTAGGCGCAGTATCTTTCCCTACACATAATGCAATATAAATGTCGAATAACCTGCATACATTCCTCACTTTCCTTCCTATGTTTCTGACTAAGATCATAGGCTAGCAGTTTCAGAAACAGCAAGGAAGCCTAAATCCCACTGGCTCTTCAGAGCACTCAAAAATGTCCTTATCAAGTCGGTTATCCTGAGAAGCAGCATCCATCTGCGTCAAGGCAGGATGCACGGAATGCAACAGGGTACTTTCAATGCCAGGTGATTTGCCCAGTGGCATCAGGTCTTCCCTGGACTATCAGGATTTTTTCCTCAATGCAAATGCTCTGATCTCTCCTTTCTGCAAATCCATTGCTCTCCTGAGCCCAGAATGGGACACAGGGTGAGGAGTGGGGGCATATATACGTGAGAAATTTTGAATACGGACAGTACTTCACTGAAACTGCTCTCTTTTCTGTGCTGGTGCCTTTCACTGAGGCTCAGATAACTTGATTTGGCACTACTCACTGCTAAGTTTTCCCTACCAACCGCAGTTGAGCTTTGTTTAAATGAGGTTTGCTGAAGCTGTGCTCAAAGTGAGTTTAAAGGTTCACAGTCTTTGGAGAGGTTCCAGGCAGCTCTTTGTGCCTTCAACTCCCTTGGAAACTGTGAAGGGCTGGGGGCCGGGAGAAGATTTGCATGAGCAAGTTCTCTGCCCGGCCCCCACTCAAGTGCAAAGGGGAGCAGCCAGCAGAGGCAGAAATTAGACACCATGGGCCAGATTCTTCCTTCTCCTCTATGTCCTCTTATCTATTTTGACCTGGTAGCACTTGATACACATGTAAACAGCAGCACAAGATGCAAGTGGTGAGGAAAAGAGCTCCGACAGAAGCAGTTTAAGGGATAAGAAACTGTGGCACTGGCTTTGTGCTCTGGGTTGTGGCACTCGGAGAGAAGGAGGCTAATTTTGCTCGGTTAATTTAAGTAGCAAGTAACCTTTAGCCCCTGTAAAGAGCCCCTACTACTTTAACGACAGCTGCACCTGTGGTGTTGAATGCCCGACGTGCTACTTTGCATAGTGCAGCCACTGTAGAAAACACATTTGGTGTCTCCCCAGCTTTTTTCTTCTTCAGTAACCTCCTTGCTGAGGAAGCAAGCTGCTGAACCAGTGTGAAAGTTATTTTTATTGCATACAGGGTGCTTTTGTTTTCCATTCTCTTAGGAGAAAAAGAGAGTCTGGTCACCCTGTGACCTTGGAGCCCATAGACAATTCCAAATTTACCCAAGAAATACCACCCACGCAAGAAACTGGTCTCTAGTCTGAGTAGAAGGGTTAGTGTAATAAAAGATGACTTTACCTTCCCCAAAGGCATCATCTTCTTCTCCGGGTGCAGTTGGATCGTCTTGGGTGTGCTGCATCGTGGTGAGGACACAGCTCGGGGAGCAGCCAGAGCCTAGTGCTTGAACCGGTTCCTATGCTACCACTCGACTATTTCCTTTCACCAGTTTCCTCAACATTTTGGTGGCAACAGCTTCCGCATCTGCACTTACGAAAATAGTCTCATTCATATGAATAGCGCTTCTTGTTTTTACGGGCAGCCTTTGAGATGAGTTTAGAGGTGGGGTGTCCCCACTGCTGAGAGAGAAGTTGATTTTGAGAGCAGAGGCAGGCAGGACAGGCTCAAAATGCACCCTGCCCTGTTGCTGTGAATACCGCTGCATAGCAGCAGCCCTTTCAGGCCAGGATGTAAGGGGTTTTGCATATGAATGTGTATCCTTTCTTGCGGCAGAGGTAGAGCAGGGAAACAACTCTGCAGAGTGGCTTGCATTCATCCCAGGGACAGTTTGACCAGAGTAACTGCCTTCCCCCTGGCCCCAGCTCTCTCAGTGCCATGTGCTCAAGGGATTTTATTTTTTATTTAGCATGACAGCAGTGACAGCACGTTTTCTTGCGCACTGTTGTGACCTACGACCACAGACATGCAGGCAAACTCGAAAGCCATACGTGACACCATTTCTCTCAGGGGCACATGCACTAGCAGGGACTTAATTTTTTTGCACGTACGTTTTCCCAAATCACCATCTTTGGTGCATTACTAAACATAAGGACCTTCCTGATGATCAGGTGAACAATAGAACATCAAAGTAAAACTTGCTGTCTGTCGATAATAGGCATATTATTTGAGTATCTCTGTCACTACTAATTCTGCATCACAATGGCCTATTCAGCTGCTGTGTTTCCCAAATTTTATAAAGCAGGTTGACTCCTCTCTGCCAAGTCTCTCAATTTATGAAAGGACCTTGGCTACCAACTAACATACTCTGAACTTACAGAAAAACACATTTGGGCGTCAGGTAGTGTCTGAGCCTTGCATAGTTCTGCTGAACATCATTGGACCACTCAGGGACATTCATATGCATGTGTGTGCACATACAGGTGTGGGCCTAATACCAGTAGTCCCTCACATCTCTGCTATCAGAAGTTAGGGTGTAATGACAGTAAACCTGTACCAAGTTTTGATTACTCAGTCTAGTAATTGCATGTGTCGCCACACCCTTGGAAGCGAGATTCCTAACACAGCAGTCATGTTTGCTACAGCTTCTGGCAAATGAGTCACCAGCAGATAAAATGAGCTCATCTCTAATTATCATGGCTCTTTTTTTTTTTTTAAAGCTCTGCCAGTGGGTTTCTGCAGGGCTGAAAATGGAGACAGCTGGTCTCCTAGGCAGTGCACAACTTGAACAAATTTGGATGGAGAAGACAAGACAGAAGACGGGACAGGTCCATCTGGAGTGCCTAACCTAACGCCCGCCCAGACCTTAGAGCCATGTTCGTTATCTCCTGTAGCAAATCCTGTGGCAGCAATTTGGTCATCATAGAAAGGTGACAATACTCTTCCCAGCTCAAGCACAACCTTCCCCTGGGCACGGGGTAAGGTGTCTCCTGGTCCCTGGAAAGTGATTCTGCATCCTGCAGAGTTCATGCTTCTCCCTCACTGTCACGTTGGGTGTCTCAGCTGTGCAACCTGATGGATGCTGCCTTGCCAGGTGTGGAAAGCTGTGTTTTCCTAAGGGGATGTGGCCAAAGCCCAGAGGCTCCTAGGACTGGGTTTTGGTAGGGTGATGTGGCTTGACTGACTGGTTGTTCCTCTGCAGTAACACCAAGCCTTCTTGAGGAACTCTGTTCCTAGGAGGCTCCTCTTGTGCTTTGCTTTAGAATCACACTTATTTAAGTCCTTCCAGAGGAAAGACAACAGTTTGGCCCAACTCCTACGCAATGGGTAAGAGAGAGGACTTGTTTCTGGCCCTGCTGGACAGGCTTGGGGAAATCACTTCTCCTCTCAACCTTTTTCCTGCCCTGCTTATTTCAAGTGATTTCTTCAGGCAAGTACCATCTCTCATTAGGTGGTAGCTGCATTTTATTACACACAACAGGACAGTCCCTCTGCCTCAGCAAGGCCTTCTGCCATGGTGGTGGGCAGATGAAGACAGTGGTACAAATAGAGAAACACCGCTTTGGGATGATGAGAGGAAACAGAGCAGAAAACGGAATCAGTAAGAAAAAAGAGCGAGGTGTGAGAAGACAAAGGACAAGATGGAGATGTGAAAGCTGCAGAGGAAAAGCATCAATCTGGAAGGAGGGGAGACCAGTGCTGGGGGACAGCACCTATCTGGGTGATGCCTTCCAGGGTCAGAGCTGGAAACTGCTGACCTTGCAGAGCCTGGCGAGGACAACACATGAGAATATTGCTGGGGGTGAGGGAAAGCAGAAGTGCTGAAGGAAAGGCAGTCACAGGGTGTACCTTGCCTTAAAACTTCCCGGCAAGAGCCACTGCCTGCAACGGGCAGCCACTGCCCTATGGTTTCCTGGAAACAGCAGGAGGTGGATGGGAGAAATCTCGAGCCACTTTAAAGTCAATGGCTAAACTGCTCCGGGGAGCTGTGAAGCACATCAGCCTTTGAGGACCCGCATGGGCCACAAGAGGCTTCGCTCTTTACGCTGAGGAGGTTTTTTGGGCTTGATTCAAAGAATTTGCAAGATGAGCAATGCTACACACACATGTGAATGACTCTAAACAGGCAGACAGCCTAGCAGGAAGAAACCCAGAGAAAATACCCCACAACAGCAGTGCCAGCTTTCCTGTGTTGTCCTGCAATTGGAGCTCATTTGTAAATCAAGCATGGGAAGTTTTAGCCATTTACTGCTTCTTTCAGAAATACGAAGGAGCAAGCCATGCTGTCCTGGTTATTGTGGCAGCTCCCTTTTGTGTTGCATTTTCCTGTAACTTAAAGTTATTTCCTTACCCACTGTTTTCAGTCAGCTTCTCCGGATGCCTGTTACCTTGACAGCCCTTTTTTCTTTTATTTTTGGGAATTAAAAGGCATCAAAAGCTGTCGTCTCTCCCGAAAACAACTGTCACCAGAATGAACACACCAGCCGGGCTGGTGATGAATGGTAATGACTCAGCCTCCCCTGCAGATGCACAAAGAGGAGTCACTTTGATTCGTTCCCATTTGCCACATCGTCCCTTGACGGCAGCCTCACCTGCATCGCTCGCAGCATGTGACGTTCCTCCAAAAACCTGTCCCCTAGGGGATCATGGTGCAAAACGAACCCACCTTGCACAGATGCCTTGGCCCCGCTTCTCCCTGCTTCATTTTTGTATTTAGGGCAGCATAATTTTGCCCTGCCAGTTTGCATGCCCATGTCTTTGCTGTTTACTGTCCTCAACCATCCAAACTAACAAAGTGGCTTCCCTGCTTTATTTTGTAGCCTCTCAGTGTTTTTTTCTGCCTCTCTGTCTCCATAAGAAGTACTTTTATCTCATTCTTGTTGCAAAGCATGGTCACTTTTCAATTGTTGGCTAATGAAGCCTCACTTCACATACACAGAAAGAAAAAGTTTGCAGTCACTGCAAAGTTCTCACGTGCGTGTTTTTCATGAAACCACATCTGATGCTGCTCTCAGAAAAAGCCAACACCCATCCTCTAAGAACCTGTCAACCAAAAGCGGGGGAGACCAGGGAAATGTCAAAAACAAGGGTGGATCAAGCAAGAGGAGGTAGGTTTTAGAACAGCTCCTTTAAATCATCCCAGCCTTATTCTTCTTCCCTTGTAACTTTATTAAAATTTCGGACCCAAGAGAAAAAAACAAATGTTCTGATGTTTTATCTTCAGATACAGGACTAAAAGCCAAGACATTCTTAATGAAAAGTGTGAAGAATTGTGCCATTTAGCAGTGTTGGATGGGGTTGTTTTAATTCATTCCTGCCTTAAATTACCAGCATTCCCACAAGCAGCAGGAGATACGAGTCAGCCCTTTTAAGTCCAGCTATGCTGGTGCAGAAGGGAGATGTATTAAACAACTTCTGCCCTATTCACATCTCCCGTGCATGGAGGATTCCCAACATACAGTAAGTTGTGTTGCAAAGGCTTAGTTAGTCCTCTACTTTGTTCTGAGGCTATTTGGTGGGTGAAGATTGCATTGCAGGGGACAACCTACATGGGAAACAAGGAGAAAAAAGCTGGTGAAGGAAGGGCAGTTGACCCTTAGAGACAGTATGAAGGAGGATATAGGAAAAGGTGGTTGATGCCAGTTACGGGGCAGTTTGGGAAAGATAGTGTTCATGTGGATTTAGAATACTTGTAAAAGTTTTGCTCTGGATATTGCTGCAGTTTCAGTTCTCCCAGTAAACATCCTCCTTAGAAACCTGAAGGATGGAGTTACAATAACTTGTATAATTGTTAGGTCATTTATGAGGCACAGGGTCTTCAGGGACCTAGATTATGTTTAGACAGTCTGTGTCAGTGACTGTCTGAGCTTAGTATGATTTTTTTCTTTGCCAAACTCGTGAAACATTTAGCACTTCCCCCTCCACCTCCCCACCCCAGCGAAACAAGGCTCATATTGATATTCAGTTTCATAGAAAACATGGGAGGAATTCTCCCTCTTACTGTCCAGGAGGAGAATCTGCAGGCCGTGGTGGTAGAAGATACGACTCACTCCACACAGCTTCACAAAGCTTAGGAGCCCCATGCACGAATCTTTGTGAGGCTATGAAATTCACACTATATATTTTGGAGAGCTGGAAAAAGGGCATGATCCAGGAACCATTCACCCAGGGGAGAGTACAGTGCTTGCTGAGGACACCCATACTGCATTAGACAATGGAGACAAGCTGGGTGTATGAGCTGGCCTCTGGGAAAACTGATCTCTTGTGCCAGGGAGGTTATGGTCCCAGTTTGGGATGTAGCTCGATGCACTTGAGCTATGCAAAAGTCATGGTAGCTGAAGAACCACAGGCTGGCTCCCCTAGACCAACAGTGTCCATGTCCATCTTGGACACCTCGGTTTAGGGACTTTGGGGGAGGTCTGCACACAGCCTTGTTCTCAATGCCCCAGCAGACACGCACATTGCAGCGAGCAGGAAACATGACACGTGTTGTTGGTGCCCTACTGTCTCCCTTCACATTCCTCACCATGTTGTATGCAGTGAACCCATCACATGCGTTGGAGGTGAGTGGTATGTTTGTCCATTCTGGCCTGTTACTGCAATCCACAACACCTAGTGCATCCCACCAGGCCCATCAATGATGACTTTGGCTTTCTTCTTTTGCTCTCTTACTCCTTTTTTTTTTCATTCCAGTATCACTTGGCCTATGAAAGTAAATAACCTTATGAGAGTAAATAACCTTATGAAAGTAAATAACCTTATGAAAGTAAATAACCTTATCATAGCAAAATACTATTTCAGTTCAAAGCGGGGAAGCAAACCAGCCTAAACGAAACTTCTGCAGAATTAATATAATCTGCAAAATTGTAGTCAGTAAGGAGTTCCCAATTGCTCGTTATTGAAAGAAAATAACATGGTAAAGTGTGATTTTGCAGAGCTCATCCTCAGATACAATATTATTCAATATATCCTTTAATATCCTAGATGTATATGATCACACTTGTTACATTTGCACACACCAGGCTTCCCAGGAACGTACATGCACTGGAGGACAGAACCACAATTCAAGCTAATATTGACAAACTGGACAAGTGGTGTGGAAAAAATTAAATCCAGTTCAAGACAGTGAGCTGTGAAGGACTATGCTCCAGCAAGAATGATCAACCTCATAAATGCAGGCTGAGGTACTGGTTAAGTACCACTTTTTTCTGAAAAGAGGCTGGAGGCAGTGAAACATGAGTTAGCAATGACACCTGAAAAGAGCAGACAACATGTCATCAGATTTAATCAAATGCAGAGACACAAGGTAATTCTCTCACCATGCTGGGGATTAGCAAGCCTCTGCCAAGGCAGGACATGGCTTTCAAGCATCTCAGTTCAGTGAGGATAGAGACCGTTTGGTGACAGTCCTGCGAGGAACAACCAGACCGCTGAGAGGGCCAGAAAACAGAAAATTAAGGAAAAGATAGGAGGAACTGGAACCACCTCATTTGAGAGATACAAGATGAATACAGAAGATAAGAGCAGTTCTCAAGCCCTCCTCTCCACCTCTGTGGTGCACAAGGAGCCATGCACCTAGGCTGCAGAACGGAGGAGGGAAATTAAGTAGCAAACTAGCAGAAACTAGGAAAAAGCAAGTTAGAAAAAAAAAACACAACAACTTTCCAAGAGTCAAGACTGTGAAGCAGCAAAAGCAAGTGCTTGGGTGAGTCACTGCTGAGTGAATCAGAGTGCTGCTTTAACTTACAAAGCATTCATGAAGCTTTTGAAGAACAGAGTAGACGAAGTAGCTATTGGGAATAGTGTAAGAATAGTTGACTCTGCCTTAGGGAAGGGCAGTAGGAGTAGGGGATCTCTTGAGGTTAGGCTCAATGCTATTTAACTAGAGCAGCTATTGAGTAATGCTGGATTTCTACTTGTTGGATTTATTTCTCAGGCACGCTTTGCTGAGTGCTGAGTTGTCTCACTGCTTGAGGGGTCCAACACATTCCAGTGGCTCTTGGCTGGGACAGAAATATCTTTGCTGTTTCAGCAAATTTAAGTGTCCCTACCATCTTTCTCCTTCTGTAAGAAATCTTCATGTTTAGTTATTTTTGCCTTCATTCTTTCTTCCTAGTTATTTTCACACCTATTCCTCTGTGATCCAGTGAGGTCATTGTCAACGGTGGAGATGGCAGGTTTTTCACCCTTTGATGATTAAATCCCAGGGATTTCTCTCAGAATTATTTCAGATTGTTTCCACAAATTGTGAAAGAGAAGCTGTCCGCATACCATAATAACATGTAAACTAGCTGATGCTACTCCCAGCATAACCAACAAATATGCTAAATCCTGCTAAGCATCAGAACGTTATGTCTTACTAAGGATTACACATCAATTATATAACGTCTTTACCAACCTGAACAAGTTCTAAAATTGATCAAACAGGTCTATACTATAGTCAAATGCTTGTGCCCGAGCCACAAGACCTTCCCAATTTTCTCTGCCATAGCATTTGTTAATCAAACGTTTTTTCACCAATAGTAATTTTCTTGGGTGTTGGAGGAAATACAAGGAAGAAACTTATTGTTCAGCTGTCTGTCTTCCATCCCAGGCAAAGCATATTGTCAGTTGATTCACAGCAATATTTCAGTAATATGTCCATAAAGATATGAGTTCCCCTTCTTTACCTTTAGGTCGATTGTGAGAAATGGAGTGAAAGCCCTGGGTCATTTATTTTAGATTCCCCAGTCATACTGTCAAACAAATGGTACCTGTAGATCAATGCCTTTCCTTCACATTAAATTAATTCTGCTTGCAGACTATTCAGTTCTGGGGCCTTCATTGTGTACACCATGTTTCCAGTTTCTCCAGCAGCTGGAAGGAGTTCAGGAGTTGACCTTCTCCCCTAGTCTTCTCTGTTTCTTCCAGCTCCAACCAGCATAGCATTCATTCTGCTGCTGTGAGATGGTTCTTGACAGTATCGACCCCAGGCATTTTGCAAGACAATGTGGGGTTTTTTTTCTGCCAAGGGAATTTTTGAAGACATTCTCTCATATTCTAAGAAGGGCAGCTTCAGTTGTGAGATGGCTACAGACCCTGCCTGGGGCAGCTGCAGAAGGAGCATGCGTGCATTTCTCTAAGGCAGTCTTGATTTAGCTGCTTCCATCACCAGCATTTCCCATTTGCCCACAATGCATTCTTTTCAGAAGTTCCTAAAAGGCTATAAATCACAGATTAACATGATTCTGCAGCTCTCTTGCAGAGCACCCCTTAGCAGGGGCTGGTGAACATAAAGAATTGCTGATGCAAATAATGTTCCAGGCAGAAGTACGGAATTCAGTCCATGCCTTTGCTTTCAAACTGTGTTACAGAGAAGGTTCAAACACCACAGGTCCTCTCTGGCAGGGTTTTCTCTGCCAGACTCCGTATTTGCAAAAGCAGGAACAGCCCAAGACCTTGAATGTCCTCTGTATTGTAGGAAGGGATCACTTCAGTCTAGCTCACACAGGTAGCTGCAAAGCCAGTGTGACACCAACTACACCACAGTCTGGAGATACCTGTGAAGTAGTTTGGTTTCAAACCCAGTCTGGTTTCTGTGAAACTTTTGCCCATACTGGTCCTGACTTGGGTGCTCTCTCCCAGGCCATGTGTCACTCAGGCCTGGTACTAAGGTCCCAGAGAATATGAGCATTTAAACCCAAACTTAGTGGCAACGCTGACACTCAAGATTTTGATCCTTCCCCAGTTGCTTTTTCCAACCCATGCTTTGCAGGTCACCATGACACCATTATAGTTGGGGTTATATTAAAACTGGAGCATCTTGGTTTGAGAAGAAACAAACAAACATTTGGTTCCAAAGGACAGAAAAGCTCTCTTATATCTCTTGTTTTGCATGTGACAGCAGAGGAGAGCTATTTCGTTAAGGAAAGTTGAGATGAACCTATTCTGGTCTGGCTTTCAGGCAACTTTACGAGAACTTTTTCTGAAAAATATCCCAGCTTTGTATTTGCAAAGTCTTGGTACATTGGTGCCACTCTGGGATTGAGTTCTCTGAATAATTGCAACAGTGGGATTTACTTCTCCTTTTTTTTCTTTTTCTTTTTTGTTTTTTCTGAAGCCCTAGAATAAAACCATAGCTGAGAACGGAACCTGTGGTAAAGGAAATCTCACCACAAGGGATCCCCGCCCTGCTCGCCTTCCTCCTTGAGCAAGCGACACAGGGCATGTGCGGGTGCTGGATGTGCATGGGGATGGTAATAGCTCTCCTGGAGAGATTGCTTTATTTTCGCTCCTACAAAGTAGGGCAGAAAACATGAGGGTTTTTTTTAAATCATTATTATTTTTTTAGCACGGTGCCTCACTTTTTGCAATTTGTTGGAGTGATTAGCAGCTCAGAAACAGTGTAATGACCACAGCAGACCAGTTTGGCATTTGTGTTTTATGGTAGCTTTAAACTGAAGAGTAAGACTTCTCCCTCCATGCAAAGCACAGAGCGTCAAAAGCAAGGATGTGGATTTGGGGGCCATCAAAAGAAAGAAGTGAAGAGCCACAGTCATATCTTCCAGGAAGAAGTTCTGGCAGCTGGGTGGACAAGCAATGATAATATTTGTAGAGTATTTTAAGATGAGGAAATCCCTGCAAGCATTTACATGTATCTCCAATTCTTTACCCTACAAAGGTATAATAGTTTAAGATGGGAAACGAAGAACAGTTTTCCCACCTTCAGATGGTGGATCAGCATCTGCATAAACTGTCTTCTGCTGACCATGGTATCCTGAACAAATTTCACTTGTAAAATGTACTTAAAGCCTTCCACTGACTGTAAATGGTGAGGATTTTGGTTCCCTCCTGTTGCATTGCTGCACTAATACTTAGCTGGCTCAGGAAAAAATCACCACCCACTGCATCAGTGATTCTTCAGCAGCCTTGATTTTGTTAATCAGCCTGTCTTTCATCCTGGCCTTGTTTGCTGAAAGAGCTACTTCAGAGAGAGCTGTACAACACAGAAGAATAAAAATAGCAGCAAGAGTTCCAGCAAAATGTGGCACTCCATGCTATTACTTTGTTCCTGTTTGCCTCTCCTGAATTTTCTTTTTCTAGCAAGCTTAACTCTACTTTAGAAACCACCCCACACATACATATTGAAGCTAGTGAGAGACTCTCTTAAAAAGCAGTGGACCATGGAGTTAGTTTCTCAAAGTAAATAAAAAATGTTTCCATCTGAAGTACAAGTGTTAATGGGCTTTAGTATCTCATGGAACAGGCAGTTCAGAAATAATATTCATGGCCGATAGAAAATAATACAAGCTGGCCAAAAGGAAAATCAAGTTAGGATATCCCTGAGGGCAGACTCCTTGTTCTAGTACAGAACAGTGCTGTGGTTGTTCTAACAGCCTCGGTACAGGCTTTGCTATTGCAGAGAGACAAGAAATTGATGATAGCAACCTAGTGACTTACGGTGGGCAACAAAACAGCTATTATGGAAGGCATACTGTCATGTCCTACTTCATGCTCTCTGCACAGAGAGTGCTACAGTCTGTGAAAAAGCTTTAAGAGCGAGGGGAAAAAAAAGAGTATATTTTATCTCAATTTGACTTCATGCAGCCCACCCAGTTCTCATAGAACCATAGAATCACAGAATGTCCTGAGTTGGAAGGCACCCACAAGGATCATCGAGTCCAGCTCCTGTCCCTGCATGTGACAACCCCACAGTTCACACCATGTGTCTGAGGGCATTGTCCAGTCTCTTCTTGAACACTGTCAGGCTTGAGGCTGTGACACCAGCCTGGGGAGCCTGTTCCAGTGCTCCACCACCCTCTGGGGGAAGAACCTTTTCCTAATGTCCAACCTAAACCTCCCCTGGCACATCTTCCTGACATTCCCTCGGGTTCTGTCATTGGTCACTAAAGAGAAGACATCAGCACCTGCCCCTCCTCCTCCCCTTGTGAGGAAGCTGTAGCCACCATGAGGTCTCCCCTCAGTCTCCTCTTCTCCAGGCTGAACAGACCAAGTGACTTTTCTGGAGACATGCAGAGAGATGCCACCACTGGGGGAAGGTGGCAGGGATGGAGAGGTCCAGGCATGGGCTTGCTTGGGGACCAGCAGCAGGCACTGCCCAGCAGCAGCATTTCACCTTTGCCATTGCTGCAGTGGGAGGCAGAGCCTCTCCCCACCTCTCACCGGGTGGCTGCCCCCAACCACAGCAACCTGCCCTCCCGCTGGACCCCAAGCTGCTGGGGTACAGGGATGGTACCCCTGCTCCCTGCTCTTCTGCAGGGGCTGACCAGGATGGGTATAAAATACAAAGTCAAAAGAAAAAAGGTTATTTTTTTTTTTTCCCCAGCATGCATCTTAGCAACAGCACCTACACAAAGATCTAAGTACAGGATCTTTTACCCCCCACCTTTCCAAGCAATTAGCATGCTGAAATACAGGCAGGAAACAGGATGCCGATGTCAAAACTGACAAGTAAGAAGCCTGTTTCCTTTTCATAAGGGTTTCACTGTGTGGACCAAGCTGGCTGAGGACAATTTCTGAACTTTTCTCCTCCTCATGGAGAGCTGCCTCCTTGTCCAAAAGTGCCTGCTTTTGGTGACTGGTGCTCTCCTGCTAGTTGGTGCCCAGAAGGTCTCATGTTTTCAAAGTAATAGACCCTCAACCCCCATGCACTGCTCTCCAGAGAAATTAGGTTGCTCAAAAAAACATCTGAGAAATGTGGAGAACGAAGGCTGCCTGTTTGAAGCAGACAGGCTGCCTCTTGGAGCAGAGCGGAGAAGACAGGCAGCTGGTGACATATTCAGTGCAGCGCTCGCTCTGCCTGAGCCTTCTTTCATTGGCCAAACTTTAAATTAATCTCAATCTGGTCTCTGAATCTTGCTGGCAAGTTTTCCAGTAAATCTGAGACTTAGAAGGGGCTAAAGAAAGATGCTAGCCAGACAAATTTATATGTTTTTCCAAGTGTGGCCAGCAGTGCCTGGGAAGCTGCTTGTGAAACCAGAGGCTGCTGTGAGAAATGTGGGGTGATCCCCTCCAGCACCACATGCTTCCTGTTCAGGGCTCACACCCAGGGGTATATAGCTGGCCATGACCAAACCTGGTTACACTCATGAGCTGATATTCGGGGCTTGCATCTTGCATAGAGAATTGAGTGAGTCCAAGACCTCTGCTCTTGCTGCATTTTCCTTCCTAAGAGCAAATGATATTTTTTTTCCACTTAGCATCTAAGAAATGTTATTTCCACCCAAAAAGTTTGCTGTTCCAACTCAGAGTCAATAAAAGGAGCAGACAAGGTGAGGCATCGCCATGCGAGCAGAATGTCATGGGGGGCAGCAGGGAAGCTGGAGGTGGGAAGGAAACACTTGTGAGCCTCCTCACACAAGGCCTTAGGAAATTGAAATCTTCATAGAGATTTTATCTTAATTTCTTCGCATTTATGGAGATTTGCCTTCTGAGTGCCTTGTCTGTCTGACAGCCTGATTCTTGTTTCACAAGGCTGGGGCGCTGAATAATATATCCAAACACCTCTTCCCAGAGTGCCCGCTTGTCCCTGTGTTGAGTCTGGGTACTTATGATCGATTAAAATAAGGTGAAAACTCTTGTTGTGAAGATTTTAATGAAATCTCCCCTAGTCCCCACTTACTTTAACATTTAGGTCAGCAGTCCATCACCACTGTGCTTGCAGGTCTAGATCTGTAAGTGTGCCCAAATAAGGCTGTTTCCATTTTCAAGGCCAAAATTAAAGTTTTGAGGCAGTCAATAAGCCTGCAATTAAGCCTTTGGAGTAGATTGCATTTTAGAAGGTCCAATAACTTGTGGAATGAATCACCAAATTTAAAGTTACCAATTTTTTTTTTCCCTTAGTAGTTCAAGTTAAATATTAGAAGAAAGTAACTCAGTGTAGGAGGATCACAAAATACGTTAACAACATAACAGCAACAGCAACAGAAGGACTGACCCAGACCTGAGAATTCATGGGTTTTACTTTCTTAATTGCTTTTCTCTCTCTCAGGAGCCACTGGAACAGCAATACACTGAGCTTTTAGCTCATGCTCTCCTGTTCCTTCATCTCAGTGACCCTCAGCCATGGCCAAGTGACTCTGCCTGGCCTTAGCAAGCTTGACCAAGCAAGGATGAGCAACCTTTGCTTGCTCAAGCCCTCTTTTCTGAGAACACGGAAGGCAGAGCAAAGTTGTGCTGTGCTGGAAAACCTCTGCCTTTCAGACCTGCGGGTGAGCTCTCACCCTTCTGTTGCTAGTGTCACAGCCCAATGAGTGGATCAAAACCTGAGACAGGGATGCATGTTCCTCAGTGGGTGGTCCATGCTGGTAGAGATGACTACTGAAAGAGCTGGTGAGCTTCCTTGACTCTGTCGCCAGTCCAAGCTGTTCTTTGTTAGCTGGCCTTCCCTAACACACACACTGCTGTGTAATTATATTCACTAAAAAAACCTCACAAGCCAGAAGCAAACAGGTCACCAAACCACAACACTCCACTGTGCCCTTTGGAGACAGGAAAAGAGAACAAGTGAGCTATGGCAGATGCCAGTCACACTGCGTGGCATGCCCCTGGATGGGCATGAACCCAGATGTGAACCTCAACCTCAACAGAAAATGTGATACAGCTCCTTGCCAGCTTGCATGGTGCTCACTGAACCTTCAATTTGAGGAAAGCCCTTTGAGTTAAGTGCTTTGCATAAGAATAGCAAACCATCCTGAACATCAGGCTTATTTTCTGCTTTATTGCCAATGCTCTGCAGGTCTGGTTATGGGCGTAGGGCGTATTGGCACTGTCTGTGGATCGCATTACCTCCCAAACTGTTTGGAGGAAAGGCGTCACAAAGCAGAGCTGGGCTGAGCTGTGCTTAAGATGATGTCTTTTGTGCTCTAAAAGAGAGAGGTTCCCCAGAGCACATAAATATATTATAAAGCAGCAGAACGTTCAATAATTAATTTTCAGCGAGGAGAAGATTTTCTTTCAACCGGAACTACAGAAAAAGTCTTTTGGATTCTCACAGTCTGTAAGTGAAAACCTGAGATGATTCAATCCAAAGGCTGCTCTGAAAGAGGCTCAGCCAATGTGATCTGATCCCCATGCAGTGACATCCTGACTCCATTCAGGAGCAGATGCAATTTTCAGTGCTATTTTTCAGTAACAGAAGTACAGACTCCACCAAGCAGCAGATCCCTTTTCAGCCCTTTCCTCTTATTTTGTTATTAGAAACGGTCTGCCAAAGTGTCAGAATTACAGCAGCACAAAGGATTATCCCATCCTTTTCCACCAGCAGTGAGCTCTTTGCTCATTTGTGGTGTTGCTCCTTTCTCATATGCGCCCAGCCAGTGGTTGGGAAATGGAGTATTTAAAGTATATTAAGGCAGGAAGGGTTGATATGTTACGTTGTTGCTACTTTGCTAAATAATTCCTTTGATGAATTATCAAAATACAAATAGAAGTTCATGAAGGACTCAGTCTGGGGACAAATATCTCAAATAGCTCTAGCTGAGGAGAAGTAACTTTTTATGAGCACTTTGGGTGGTAGAGGGCAGTGAGGCAGCTATGCCTGTGTCAGGAAGATAAGATGACTATATGGCATAGCTAGTTTAAGAGATGAACCAACAGAAGAGATTTTCTGAAGACACGCAAAACCGTGAACAAGGAAAGTGATACAAAGCTGGTTACTGTAAGTACTTTTCTGCATGCAAATTCTGACCGAATTACTTGTAAACCACCTATACTAAATTCTGCTCTTCATTTGTTATCTTTATTGATTTCATAGAACCATAAAATAGTTTGAGTTGGAAGGGACCTTCAGAGCTCATCCCGTCCAACCCTCTGCAATGAGCAGGGACATCTTCAACTAGATCAGGTTGCTCAGAGCCCCGTCCAGCCTGGCCTTCAATGTTTCCAGAGATGGGGCATCTACCACCTCTTCAGTCAACCTGGGCCAGTGTTTCACCACCCTCATCACAAAAAAACAAAAACAAAACAAACAAACAAACAAACAAAACCCCCCCAAACAAAACAAAACCAAAAACCCACACTACTCAAAACCAACAGCAGACAAATGAATAATCTTACGCAGCACATTAATGTAGTTTTGTTTTGTGACTCGGTTTTATAATATTTCCACTCTGTTACTTTTTTTGTCATCCCTAACAAACCCTGCAGAGGCAGCAGCTCAGCAGCAGGCTGAGAGACACAGCCCACACGGCAGCCCTTCCTTGCACTGGCAGCATCTCCTTGCAGCATCCTTCCTCAGCTCTGCCCCACCAGACCAGCCATCAGCAACCTGTTCAAGGGGCAGTCCCACTTGTCATCAAAGGGGCTGAGAGAGGCAAAAGAAACCTGCAATGGCTGCTTAGCCCCCATGCCACAACCTAAAAAATAAATACCAATAAAAACCAGGCGCACCTGCTCCTGGTGCCAGTGTTGAGGTTAAAGCCAGGAAGATTTCACATGAGGTTGGCATCCCCTCAGCAGTTTATCCAGAGGGTGTGGAAATTAGTCAGGGAGGTTCTCCTTTGCTCAGAATGTTGTAATTAAAATGTAGTAATAAAGACCTAACTACTGCATGACTGATGGCCAGCAGACAGATTACTGCCTTGCAGCAAGTACATAAGCATCTGCAGGAAGGGGTGAACTTGTACCCATCACCCAGAGAATCCACTGGCAGCATAAGGAGTGAAGCAGCAGCCAAGGTGCTCTGGAAATACTGACTGGCTCTTACTCCTGCTATTTCTGTGACAGTTACAATAGTTTGGTTTTTTTTCCGTGTTTATAATAGCCTGGCCATGATTCTGGTGAGGAAAAGCCATCTCTATTTCACACCAGCCTTCTGTGAGTTTTTGTGCCAGCTATTTTAGAACTTATTTCAGTGAGTTTTCTCAGATATCCCCAGTCTGAAATGCTATGTGCTCTTGTAATGAGGACACCACACATAGCTAAGAGGAGTTTTCATACATTATTTATTCGTTATTCTGTGTGATGAATGTGGGAGGTGTTATGAATCCATGGCAGGAGATCTGGAGGTAGACTCATTTGCTTTTAGTACTATGTGATTAAAAAGAAATTCTTTGCTTGCGTAGGCAATGAAAGTATTGAAATTCTCTTATCACTGTAATGGTGAAAAACTTGATTTCTTTAATATCCTTCATCAAGGAAGCAAGGATTGCCAGTACAATCATACAGTGTGGTCTGTTCAGAAGATACACAGTTGCTAGACTAGATCTGTTCTCATCACTTGCAAAATGAAGAGCCAGGAAGTGTGCATTTAAGGGATAACATGAAACATTTAGGAGATAAAATCTGCAGAGTGTAAAATGAAAGATTTAATCTGAGTCTTACTTTACAGACCTGTGTTTGTTTTCCTGTCTACTATGTACTGCCCAAATCCAAATGAACCCTTAGAAGACATTACGCTTGGCTACAGGCAATGTAGAGTTCAAAATCACCTGGTTCAGGTATGTTGTCACTCAGGGTTTTGTTTCTACTTGTGACAGAAGTATAGACCTTTATGACCAGGTGAGATGGTCAGAGGTTTCACACAGGTTTAAAAGGGGATAAATGAAGACACACCTTTTTGGTTTCTTTAAGGTCCTACAGTTTCAGTTTTCTCTTAAAAGACCCCAAACCAAAACCCACAAACCTCAGCTACTAGAAAAAACAGCCAGCCCTCACTGAAGGTGAGCATGCAGGTAGCATTCAGGAACTGCAGGGAGACAGACACGTAATAATAGGACTGGTGTTCCTCAGCAAGGAGGGTGTAGGTACTTGCAGTCATTATTGAGAGCTTTGTCTGGATGTGGAATTGAGAATAGAGAAGATAGTGATGCTCAGAGCACCACCAGGACCTGCATAGTAGCATAAAGCCACAGAAATGGAAGGAATAGTCAGATGGGCATGACTCAAAAAGCCAAGAGATGGCAACACTCTAAGGCAGAAGACAGTCCTTCTCCAGATGGCTTATGTATTCGTGGTGATTCAGTAGTCAGTTGCAGTGGCCCTTGAAGACACTGGAGGTGTTACACAAAACTGTGTGGTTGTACAGCTGAAAGCAGAGCTAGAAAATACCTGCATGACTTGCTCACCCTGCTGTGCTCAGCCCTGTGCTCTCCCTCTGCTCCACATGCCCCTCTGTCCAAATCCCATAGCCCCACCAACAACTACCCCGGGTAGAAACACACTCCCAGGGCCAATGACCCATAGAATCATTTCAGTTGGAAAAGACCTTTAAGATCACTGAGTCCAATGGTGAAATTAGCACTGCCAAGTACACCTCTAAACCATGTCCCTAAGAACCTCATCTACTCATCATTTAAACAGCTTCAGGGATGGTGACTCAGTGCTAGTTGGTTTTGCCTAGAGCTTTCCTCTGTTTTGCTTGCATGGTTTCACATCTGATCATGTTTATAGTGTTCCCTTTAATGAATTATTGCACTTTGCTTCTTAAAATCTTACTTGCACAGGTATTTCACTGAGTATTTTAGTGCTGAGGAAAGGGTCAATATGAGAAGATCCAGGAATATAACACATCCTTTATTCAGTTGCCCCTGAAAACTAGGGAGCCTCTAAGCTGAGCATCCTAAGCTGGACAGAAATACCTGTTTTAATGGCTTGATGCACCAGAAATCAATCCCAGTTATTGGGTTTAGGGCCTCTTCTCTGCTCCCAAGATGTGGACAGGCCAAAGAACCATCAAACACAAAGCACTGTAGACCACAACCAAGGCTCCAACAAACACTAGTGCCACCAACAATAAGGCACCATGCATGCAGTTGTCAGCGTTTTGGTTTTAGGCTAGCTTCCTGGGTTTTTCTGAAGGCGAGGAAGCAGTGCTGGTCTCCCACCCTCAGATTTTGCCCCAAACCCATCCTGGCACTTGCAGACACTGTGCAGAATGCAGCCAGAAAACAAATCCCTTGGCTGGAGGCTTTCAATGAGGTACAAGTGACATTCTTCAGGGCAATCCAGCTGCAATGACAGCTGAGACAGCCACTGTGTGATGCCTCACAACCTAAGGCGGTGAGGAGCAGGTGAGGCTGCCGAGCGGCAGGGAAGGAAGATGGATCCATCCATCTCAGCTGCTTCCAGGGGAGCTTGTGGGAAGCCGCAGCATCACACCCTCAACTGCAGCATCCACAACCACTGGGTACAAAACAGCCTCATGGTTGACAACAAGAGTGAAGCTGGATGGAGAAACAGCTTTTCCTATTATGGTTTTTAATATGATGGGAAGGAGTGAGGAAGGGTACAAACAATTGGGATATGTGTATCTTTAATCACCCCAGAGTAATTGGGAAAAGAAGCCTGGGGATCAGCCCTATTAAATGCAGTGAATGTCCAAACTATGTGAGAAAAAATAGATATATTTCCATAGCTTTCTGAGCATGTCTTTACTGGTACAAATTCCCTCCCCTGCTATTCAAATAATGGAAGTTATTTTTTTTACTTTGGTGACAGGAATTGGTCTCCAAACACAAATTTTCTATTGCTATGCCTTAAAAGGATGCCAACAATAAAAGGACTTTCAAAATGCCTATGGTGGGAATATAGACCTATACATCTTCTTGGTATAAAGTTAATATCCTTATTTAGGTATAAAAACCATATTTTTTCTTTTTTAGAAGTCAGGTAGCTAATACAAATCCCATATACTGGAGAGCAAATGCAAATTCCCTGAAATCACTGTGGCCTGCTCTCAGGGTTGGGAGTTTAGCAGAGCTTTGCTAATGCCCTGGCTATGACACCCTATGAGTGACGGCACCTCAGATGGGGGTATGAGCACAGACAACAGCTCTGGCAGGCTCATGGGCTAGTGAAATATCCCAGCAGAGGAAAACCGTGAGTACAGCTTCTTATGTTAGTGTCCTCTCATTAGCTAAACACCAGCTTGTACTGGCTATGCAATCACTTAATTTGATTATGAGCTGGAAATATGGCTTTCAATAAGACGATTTATAATTTATAGATTAGTGGTGGGGTTACAGAACTACACAAGGAGAACAGGGAAGACCCGTAGGCATACCCGCTAAGCTGTGGATACATCTGTGCCATGTTTTTCCTCTGAAGGTAAAGGAGAAGGAACAAGGAAGGAAAGAATTTGGAGAACTAGTCACATAGCATCAGCTAAATATAAAGCCCCTGAGCTGGCAGCTGGGTAGGAGACCTCAGAGAGACACTTCCTGCCAGAAAGAGATGCTGAAATCCTAGATTAAAGTTAAAATTAGTCTGAAGTTGAAAATCTCTTTCTTGGAGAAGATGGCCAGTAACATTCTAACAGGAAAGATTGTATCTTGCAAAACCATCTCACTGAAATTAAGCAACTTCTGGTAGAGGCAGAAGTGACCACTGGGTACAATTTCCACTTAATCTGAAAATTGTGGTCATGCATGGAGTTGGTAGGGCCCATTTCACCAGCAAACACACAGCAGCCATGTGAGTCTCATGAATATTTGAGAGTTGAGAAAACTTGGGCACAGACCAGGGAAATGTTTAACCAAATCGTCAGACAAGTTGGTGGCAGCAAAGGGAAGAGAAAGATTTCTTGCTGAAGCTGCTTGCCGAAATCTCTTTTCAGTGCATGGCCGAATGTCATCTCTGGCAGCACAATTGCCCAGAGGTCCCTGTCTGACAAAAATCCCTCTGCCTCATGGAAAATACTTTAGTTCTCCTGACACTAAGTCGATCTTTAAAGAGCAGGAAAAATGGTGAAAGATGACACAATAAAATAATTACAAATTATTGCAGCATGTGCTCAGCTGCCTTATGCAAATCCCAGGGTGTGTTCTACATTGTGTGCCCTCTCGTCACAAAATAAACCCTCAGCTCTTTTCCTTGTCAGCAGATTTTTGGTAGCCAAGGAAAATAAATGCCACCAAGGGCTGACCATCTTATTTATGGAATAACTTAAAAGGAGAATGGTTTGGTATTTGTGTTCATTTTCTAGCACAACAAATGCCCGATTATAAAAGCAGCCCAACCAGGCGGTGTTGACACTGCTCAGTACAGGCTCCCAGCCTGTGATGTGAAGTGCAGAACAGCTGCATCTCCCTGGCAGGAGATGATGTTTCTGCCCCCATCGCCATCCCTGTGGCTCTGGGAGGAGATGAGCACCTGGGATCTCCTCTCCTGAATCCCCCTGTGCCCCACAGGGCTCCCACATCCCCCCTCAGCACCAAACTGGGAGCTGCTGGTGGCTGCCCCCCAACACCGACCAGGGACATCAGTTAAGGACACAGGTACAGAGAAAAAATCTAGAAGTGTAGAAAATTAAAACAGAGCTGGAAGAGACCTGCAGAAGTTCATTCTCCTGCCTCAAGGCAAGACCACTCTGGACAGATATTGGCTAAATTGTTCCCTAAGAACCTTGGGTGGTGAGGAGCCTGTCCCACTGCTCCGTAGTCTCCACCCTTAAAAAAGGTTGCCTGAAGTCTAACCCAGCTCTGTCCTGCTGCAGTTTGATACCAAACATCAATGCAACATTTCCTTTTTAGCAATTGTGTTGAATTTATGTACTTTTTAAAGGAAATATATTGATTAGGGATCTTTTCCTTACTTTTCTTGAACAAGATATTTAGGAAGCCTTTGTTTGCAATAATCTCAAGCCTTTTCCCTGAATTCATTGTTCACAGTTAAAGGGAGGACACAAGAGCAAAGATTGATTCAGGAAACAAAAATATTCACATGTCAAAAAGACTTATGATTTAGAATCTAATATTCACTTTCTGAAGTGAAACGAATGCTGCAGTTTCATGCCATACCCTCAACTTTACAGTAGCAATGGGCTGTGGAGTAGAAACAGCTGATCTTGTGCTGAGGGGTGGACACGATGGGTTGGCTGGCTGGGCTCACTATGGGGTGCCTGGCTCTGGAACCCCAACTGGGGAAGCAGCAGGATGATTCCTGTGGGTGAGCAGACCCCTTGTTGAAACCAAGGCACAGCTGCTCCCAGTCCCCCAGCCTGGTGCTGCTTGGCACCCTGCAAGCACCTCTCCCCAGCCCCAGAGCCTCCCCGTGCCCTGCCAGGGGCTCCTCCTGTGCTGTCCTGCCCTGACCTCATGGGTGGGATTGCACCAGAAGACTGAACCTGATACTTGTTGCTGCCAGGAGAGAAGGTTTCGGATGCTTAAGTGTTGCCGCAGCCCTTGTGTTTGGCACCAGTTCAGCTTTGCTCATCTCTGGCCACTTGTGCTAGTGAGCATCTGATATCACAATGTACATGAGATGTAACAGGGTTACAAGCTACTAGGAGGTACAGGGAGAGGCAGAGAGCAACTGTGTCCAGGTGAAGCAGTTCTGAGTTGGTCTTGGTGGGAAAAAACTTTTTGTACATGACAAAGAGGGGCAAGACACGTGTTACCTGTAGTGGGGAATGAATGGGTTGATTCAGCTGAATAGCATCACACATCATCTGTTGCTAGTAGTTTTCTATGTAGTACCACACATCATCTGTTGCTGGTAGTTTTCACAAGCAAAGGAAATACTTTATGCAAGTAAAGGCTTATTAACACCAGTAATAAAGAAAATGGAAGGCAGAGAGGTTCACACTTAAGTCAACACACATTCAGGAATGTGCAGTGCCCGGCTGCAAGCATTAGAGCACTCCAACTAACAGTGCAAAGAGATGATGCTGTGCGGTATTGCTTTCATTAACTGCTGCTTAGAAATGTCTCACTGAGAAAATCAAGGAAGGTCATCAAATAGCAGTGAGTTGTTTATTTGCATGACAGTCCCAGCAGGATAACGCTGTTTTGCACGAGGTTTGAAATCCCAGGGACGACAGGGTGTAAACAAGGGAATGCTCACCCAAGATTGAAAAGCATGGCCCAGCAACCCCAGCAACCCTCAGGGGAAAAAAACTCTCTTAAGTGAATGTTTTGCTTGGTTCTGCAGCATCACAAGGAGGTTTTGACACAAACAGAGCCTTTCTGTGCATTATCAGGGTCACGGCTGAAGTGAAATGTTTGTTAAAACTTCTAAAAAGTCACTCCTGGATGGTAATAAGGGGCAGAACTTCAGATGACTATATGGATGTTTCTGCTGCTGCTTGCTTCAGGAGGGCGTGATGCCCAGTTTTTGTGGGAGATGTGAATAGTTCTTCCTCACTAGCCTGTGGTACGGCGAAGCTACTGATGTCCTACAAGGTATGAGCATTTTCTTTAGCCTCTTGTTCAGTGATGAGCTGAGCATGTGGTGCTCATCTTGCCATGGCTAAGTGTTGTTAGCTCTCTGGAGTGGCAAGCTCAAATGCCTCCAGGGTAGATAAATGAAGCCTTCTGCTTTTACTGTGTGCTGTTGTCTGGGGCCTTAGCACCTCACATTCCTGCCTACTACATGGGATGGTCAGAGGTACCAAAGCCATTTTTCTGTAGATTTCTCGGTTATAGTATCTGCCTCCATCTACCTCAACTTTTGTATGCAAGTACAGTTTGTGCATAATACATCATTCTGATGTGTGAAGTATTTCATTGACTCAAAATATGCTATGGATGTTTCTGAACAGCTGTACTGGAAGGTATGCTTTCTATCAAGTATACCAATCCCTGAATTTAACACAGGCTGTGAAAATTAGCCTCTAGGTGTGTAAGTACAAATGAAGCCCTAGGTTTGAGACTTGAGTCTCACCAGGATGAATGTGCCTCCCAGTGCCATGCAATGCTCTGTGTTGTTGCAGGAGCCCCAGGCTGGGAGAGCCTGCATGTCCAAGAAAGAGGTCAGAAGATCAGGACATTCAGGAAGCATATTTAAAAAATAAATCATCAAATATGAAATCATCCACAAATACATAAAAAACTTTCCCATTAAGGAGGAACAGCCCCATGATCATCATAAAGATTTGGGGTGCTACATGCTGTTTTCCAGCTCTTAATTAATCTGTATATGAGGAGTAAAGGCAGGCAGCTGTGCCAGAGCCGCTGCCAGTGTTTCCAAGCCAGGCAGCTGAGAGACACCAGCATCTTTAACCATTTTCAGCAGCGCAGCTGGTGACTGGCGGGAAGTTTGTGTGAAGGGAGTTCAAGACATCAACGCCCTTGCTACGCATGGCAGGAATTCAACAACTGCTGAAGAGCAGCTGCCAGGGGAATTCCCTCAGGACACCGTGCCCCTACAGAAAACTTTTAGGAACTGAGGATCATAGAATAGTTTAGGTTGGAAGGGACCTTCAAACTGCTTTATGATTCTGTGTCCCAAGAAGGGACATTTATTACCTATTTGTGTTCTTTTATCATATAAGGACACTTGTCACGACTCAAAACTTCTTCATTTTTATAGCCGTGTCAGTGTGGCTCTTTTGGCAGAACTTTGCAGCTTTTAGCCTGCAAAATACTAGCAATCTTTAGTAAGATTTATACTCCAAACTCGCTGAAGTTAGAGGGGTCACCTAGACACATAACATGTGGTCTTTTAAAGTTGGGTGAGCCAAATTCCAGCAGTTCAAACTGAAGCTAGAAAGTCTGTGCCTCTTCACAAACTGAGTTACTGGAGCAGACCAGGTAACTTTTTGCTCCGTCTTCATTAAACTTGGGACCTCTGTGTTCAGAGAGCTCGAGTGTAATAGTACATATTTTTTAACTGTGATAAAGAATCTTTAAAGACAAGATACATTAAGGAAACACAACAGCGATAAGATCAATATAACTTGAAACTGAAACACTTGAAAACTTGGCAGAGAATTTGCTTAGGAAGTTTACATGGCAGGGAGGAGTGTGATCCCCCAAATGCTGGGGATTAAATTTCAAAAATTACAGCAGGGATATGCAATAACAACTCCATAATATTTTGATTATGAAGGAAGCAAATAACATACTGCAGGCTGCTGCTGCCATAGCACACTCCTTGGCAACACCTTCCTTAAAAAATAAGAAAAAAAAAAAGGAAAAAAAGGAAAACTTCCCATTGCTTAAAGATACATAGAGGTAGAATTCAATGCTCAGATAAGGCATTTGCAGGCACTCCTTCCCTTACCACCATTTTCCTCCATGAACCCATCAAACAATCTGTGTTTAGAGAAACCCAGTTGTAGCCAAGTAGGAAAACTTCTCTTCAAGACTGCCGCAGCCATTGATTGTTTCCTTGGGATCTAACTAGTCTAGAAGGCTTTCCTCCTTTGCTTTTATGCAAATTCATTACTTTATTCTACATTCCTGGTCAATCCCAATTAATTTAGCCCAAACCTTTCACTGCTCTAGGTTCTCAGAAAGTGATATGCAGTGGCCTCCTGAAGTCTGGAGAGGACAACTTGGTTTAATGATCCAGTTCTGACAGTTTTGGCGTTGTGGACATTTGAGACTGAGGTTTAAGATGCATCTGTAGCAGGAACTGTTCTTGCTTTGTGGGCTGGCTTGTTCTGGAAACCAGGTTGTTGGGTGTTAAGTAGCACTATCAGTTCCTCTCTCATGAGTGCCCACCACATCACCTAAAATAGAGAAGTGTCCCAAAGACCTTGTGTCTGCCCAGGGCGCAGAAGGAAGGTGCTGTTTTATTCTTTCCAACACTGCAATATCAGCACTCTCTGCATTTGACTTCTGCTTTCATCCTGTAGGGACTTGCTTGCTGTATGTTGTAACATACCCTAAGCCTAAAAGACTAAGGTAGGCCCACAAAAATATTTCTAAAGACTAGACTGGGAAGTAAAATTCATAACACTACTAATATTATAAAATACTAACTGCAACAGAGAAACTGATTTCATGGTACACAATAATTCTCCCATGCTATATTCCAGTTAATGCCTTAATGTGGTAGCTACCTCTCTGTTTCCACTTGTACGGGGGATGATGACTTCATCATCCCTTTTCTGTCTAACATTCACCATTACTCCACAGCTACAAGCCACCTATTTCTCTTGAGATATCTAACTGATTAGCATTGTTAGGATAAACTCAGCAGTTTTCTGAAGCTATTACTTAACTCCCAGTACACACAACTTGGAGTTAAAGTCTGCTGCTTACAACCTGAAGAAGACCTTCTGTGACCAAAAGCATGTTTTTACATTTTCAGTTATATCTGCCAGTTGAATAAGAAAGGATCCTCTTTGGTCTTGTGTCACTGCAACTTAATTTGTTACTTTCTTTCACTAATGACAGAGATTTTTGAACCTGTTGACTGGTATCATGTCTAGCACTGAAGAGTTTTAACATGGGAACTAGTGAGTGAGTGTGTCTTCATAGATCCTGTGAGGAATCTTATTTCAGACAGAGAAACTACCACACAGTGAGAGAAAAGACTTAGAAAACACTGAAATTCAGAAGAACTGGGTTATATTTCTGACCTCTTCATTATACAGTTTATACAACTAGACATAATGACAAAGTTAATGCTCTGTATCTGGCATCCGGTCCTCCCACAGGCTCCAGTAGCATACTGTAGCTTCTCAGCTTTTCCAGGTTCTCCTCCCTGAGTATTCCTATTCCTAAATTTTAAATGTCAGCAGTTAGCAAGCAAAACCACTCTCATATGAAGGATATTTTGGCAGGATGGCTTCCAATCCAAAATAAATCTCTGGTCTTACTCTCCACAACTTAAAAATGTCTTTTAGCAATAACTAATGTATTTGTAGTAGGTCACTAGAAAATATACAGGTTATCAATTATACTATATATCATCCTGCGAAGAGAAAGAGGCTCCAAAGCTAGTTTTCCAAGTCTGAATCCCTTATTACTGTTGGTGTAATGCTGATGAAGTTGCAAAGGGAGCAAAGAGGAAGGAAATTATTTTTCCAGAATTACAAGAGTTGTTACAAACCTAAGTTTAGACACAATAAAAGACAGTGAGTGAAGCAGAGTGGAAACCTATCACAAAAATCTCAGAAAGTGTTGTGAAACCAGAATTTGACCTGCTCTTTTGTGTGGTCTTATGTACTTACGCATAATGGACAGGCTAAAAAAAACCAACCCCAAACCCAAACAGAAAACAAGGCATGTTTGCACCCACAGTGCAACTTTGGTGGAACCTGGCCACCTCAGTCCACTGGCAGCTTTGAGACTTGGACAAGCCAAAGTTCCTCAAAGGTCATAGGCATCAAAATTTTCACTACTAAGCACACACACACAAGATTTCACTGCTGACGCCCAGAGAGGGTACCAAATATCTCAGCACATCTCAGACCATTTTTGGTGCAGCAGCCCAGTGTCCCCAGGTGGCAGGAGAAGGTTTCTTCACAAGATAAAGCCATTTATGTGGGCCTTGTGGTGTTCACACCAGCACTCATCTACTCCCAGCATGAGCCCTGCAAGGGAGCTCAGTCAAGAAAACCTGACCTACAAAAAAATTCCCCCGAGCAGCTGGGTCTCCTGGGTGTGCTCGTGCTACTCCTAACATACGCACCAGCATGTGGTTTGGCACAGCGCAAAGCAGCTGTGTCACTTTATTATTCAAAATTTCTGATTTGGCCACACCTAAATCCTCTTGTAGCTCTGGGCTTTAATTAGCAACATGTTCAAAATACTTCCAGTGCTTCTAGAAGCACCTATAGCTATAGGTGCCTGCAGACAATGCTGGGTGGTGCCAGCAGCCCCATCTGTAAACATAAATGTAGCTAGGTGTTAATGAGTGTCACTGGTACTTAGCATCACTCAAACAAGCTAAAGAATTAATTTCTATCAACATCTCTATTTCTAGCATCTCTGGATATTTAACAAAGGAACAACAGTGGTAACTTAATAACAAAAGAAAACCAACCAACCCAACAACACACACACACACAAAAACAAGATGAAAAGGGAAAAGGGAAGAGGAAAGGGAAGGGGAGGGAAGGGGAGCGGAGGGGAGGGGAGGGGAGGGGAGGGGAGGGGAGGGGAGGGGAGGGGAAGGGAGGGGAGGGGGGGGAAGGGAAGGGAAGGGAAGGGAAGGGAAGGGAAGGGAAGGGAAGGGAAGGGAAGGAAAGGGAAGGGAAGGGAAGGGAAGGGAAGGGAAGGGAAGGGAAGGGAAGGGAAGGGAAGGGAAGGGAAGGGAAGGGAAGGGAAGGGAAGGGAAGGGAAGGGAAGGGAAGGGAAGGGAAAGGAAAGGGAAGGGAAAGGGAAGGGAAGGGAAAGGGAAGGGAAAGGGAAGGGAAAGGGAAGGGAAAGGGAAGGGAAGGGAAAGGGAAGGGAAGGGAAGGGAAGGGAAGGGAAGGGAAGGGAAGGGAAGGGAAGGGAAGGGAAGGGAAGGGAAGGGAAGGGAAGGGAAGGGAAGGGAAGGGAAGGGAAGGGAAGGGAAGGAAAGGAAAGGAAAGGAAAGGAAAGGAAAGGAAAGGAAAGGAAAGGAAAGGAAAGGAAAGGAAAGGAAAGGAAAGGAAAGGAAAGGAAAGGAAAGGAAAGGAAAGGAAAGGAAAGGAAAGGAAAGGAAAGGAAAGGAAAGGAAAGGAAAGGGGAGGTCTTTAGACCATTTAGAACTTGCATAAAACTATTATGGCTAATTAGCATGAAATCAGGAACCAAAGGTAATGAGACCAAAGTCAGCTTCCTCCAGGTCACATCAAAACTTGACCAGAGTAGTAAGCAGACACAAATCAAACAAATGTGGAGGAGCGCTAGTGCAAATAACCCTGTTTTGCTTCCCTCACAGTTTTTCTTCTCCTCTGCTTTCCAAAAACAGGTATTGCCAGGACATGAGTGGTCCCTGGGTGGTGGGTACCTTCCTGGTTGCCTGCACGGGCGCAGGGCCAGCACGGAGCATCCGTGCTGTAGCTACCGGCAGTAGCCATGATTCTGCTCCAGCAGGGAGCTGTTATCTTACAAGAATCACAGCTCTTGCAAAAACATCTCACACAAGGTGCCTTCCTTACAGGCTGATGCATTATCTGAATAAAAAGGCATTCATTTATCTTATCTTGCACTTCGATTTTATGAGCTGCAGCAGCTCAGAGTGGCTTTTTCAGCTTCAGTTGATAATTGTGCTAATTTTTTCATCTAAATTAAGCCACATAATGCTTAGGAGCAAAAAGCAGTCACATTATGATGTGTATGGCAGAAATGTTTAAAAAATGCTATGAGGAAATCCTTTTGTGGTGATGGTCAGCAAGCAAATATGAGGGTATTGGGAATATGGCAGGACTTTTTTCTTGGTAGAATCAGGGAACTTGGGTGGAGTGGGCCACAGCTGGTCCTCCTCAGCAGAGTAATTTCGAGTCTCATTTAGGTAAGGCTGCTTGCCCCCTTGTCTTCTCCAAACCTCTTTCTCTAGACCCAAGTAACAGCTTCAGAAGAGCACCACAGAGACAAACTTGTCCCTTTGAATTAATGGGTGGGAGGACACACCATCTGTGAGCAGGTGGGCACCTGTTTTGAACCCACCATAGGGTGAGCCTCTAATAAAAGTACTTTCTGTAGGATCCAAACTTCGGTGAGCTCTCTCAGACACCTACAGCTGAAAGGAGAGTCTCTGTAAGTTTTGAGAGAAGAGTTGTTTCCTTTTCATTTCTTATTTTTTGTGGCTGCACAGGAGATACACCTGAGGGAGTGTAGAGATCTTGGCAATAACAGACTGCAGACAGGACTAGCAGGGCCTGACTTTGAGTGAAGGTCTGGTTCTCCCGTTGGTGGCTCAATGCACAGACTCCCTCAAAGAGCATGCCTGTGATCATTAATAAGGAGGCTACAGCAAGCTTATCCTTCGGCAGACAGAGCAGGATGTTTTGTCCTTAGTTCTTTTATGGTCTCACCTAAAGCAAAAAATTGCTCCTTATTTTTGACACTCCCTTTCTATGAAGTGCTTGATTAGAGGAGGCTGGCATAATCCACCCAGCAGCTCTGGGCTATTTTACAGAGAGCAATTTCAGGAGAGGGGCTCTTTGGGCCTGTGCGGAAGGGCAGCTCTCTCATTCTTCTCCTATGTGGGGTACAGTACCCTCCTGGAGCAGCCCCCCCAAAAGGTGCACCTGCAGGAGCACCCTGCCAGCCCCCTGGCACACACCGCTCCTGCTGCCAGCATGTCCAGCTCGCCCACGTTACTGCTGTACATACACACCGAGCCCACGCTGGAACAAAACTGAAGCTTAGAAGATACATGAAATCTGTTGTTGCTACTGTTTGGTATTTCTTTTTTTTTTAAGTAAATTACATTTAATGAAAACACCTGAGACACAAAGTACCTTGTTTTCATTTTAATTAGCCATTATGGTTGCTAATTAAAGCAGTGCCAAAATAATTGCGTCATAGTACAAAATTAATGCAGATATTTCTCTGTGCCAGAAAAATAAGATTATGACCTCCAGTCATAGTTCCAGAAGATATATTGGTTTACTAATACCTTTAGGGGCTTAATTCAACGTGCATATGAGAGAGAAAAGCTGTGTAGCATTTGATGTGTGGTGCGGGACACCATGTTATGTGAAGAGACACAGAGAGATAACAACAGTCCCTTTTCTTAAAATTGCAACACAATTAACCAAAGAATCAGCTCCAACTTATCTCACATTCTTCACATTTTTTTTTCCCTAAATCTTCTTTATATTTTAAAATATAATCTGTAATTCTGTTAGTATGGATACTCTTTGCCTAATGCCTTCAAATAGATAGATCCTTGACCATTCATTCAGGGAAGCACTCACTGAACAAGACTGATTTCCTGCAACTAACTAAACAGTCCTTTTTTTTAAAGAATAAAAGAAAGGCACATTCTTCACAAAAGCTAATTCAGGCAGTATTACTCTTTGAATATATAGTCTAGCAATACACAAATGTTGGAAGTGGCACAAAAGACCCTCAAAAACACTTCTAATTGATTAATTCAGCAGGGTAGCACAGTGGAAATGATTTATTTTAGTCTACCAGACCTCCCTCCGACCTTTTCAGAGACTCTGTTGATGGGTACTTGAATGGACAAATTTGAATACCAATGGCAATATGACAATAGCATCCAAACTCTTTAAAGTGAAATTTTCCCATCATTTTCATGTATCAGACTGCTGCAGGTTAAAGATGCCCCAAAGACCAAAGCATTTTTTTAAATGCATCTTTCATATAGCGACAACATTCATGTCAGTAGTAATATCTGATCTCAAATGACTGATCTGATTGACAAATAATAGGTGACTGTGTTCTCCTTAGACAATAACAAACACCATGATAACATATAACAAACACCATGATAAGGGCTATTAGAAAGAGTAGATAAAACCACAATAGTAGATTTTTTTAAGGTCTTCAAGTTAGCTTCCTGCTTTATCTGTATTTGATGCAGCCTTTGCAAACAAAAACAAGGGTGTGTACACCACCAACACTTACTTAAGCTGCTTTTACTTTGCCAATCAACACAAAAAAATGTTCGCAACATGGGTCGATATTTCTGCTGCTCAGCTGGAGTTTGGGGGCAGGTTATAGCTGCACTGATGATATACAATTATGAAATACTAAAATGAGAAATGAGAAGGACTATTTGTAGGTGCCTGATCCTTCAGTCTTGGCTCAGGCAGACTCCCACTGCAGCTCTCACTCACCTTCAGAAGCCATGCAGACCTGCTGCAAAGAGTGGTGGTTTCACTGCCCTTCCTTTGGCAGGATAACACTTGAACATGGCTCATGATTTTAGTAATAACCATCTCATTGCGATTCCAGAGTATTCATGTGAAATATTCATGTGCTGAGGGCAGAGGAGGCTGGTAGTGGCTCTGAAGGAGCTCCTCACTCTATGGGAGGAGAATCACCGATGTCTCCTGCCTGAAGAAAACCTTTTCTTGATGAACTTACGGCTTTTTGGAAGCTCCTTGGCTTCCCTGGGCCCCTGTCCGAAGCTGAGGCTATGAGGGCGACATGGATTTCACACATGGACATCTACAGGGCACTTGAGGGCTCAGCAAGGTAAGCAGGACACAACCTGGCCCGCAGTTTGAGAGGGAAGGCAGCGTTTCTCCTTCCCAGCATCCCCTACACAAAGTTAAACACATGCTTTACTTGTGCTTGGTGGTACCTGCCTAGATTGCTGAGCACTGCAAGAGGGGAAGCATGCAAACTCATGCTCATCAAAGGTATTTAGGTACCTTTTGCTGGTATTTGCAAAGGGACTTCAGTATTTTGACAGTTTTTGAGGGTCCAAACCTAGTAAACTGGTTTCTCTTCGCAGCTTCCAGTGGTCACTGGCGTCAGTCAGCACAGCTGTATTGTCAGACCCAACCAGTGCCATCAGGGCCTGCAACTGGAAAATATTTCACTGAACAACTTGCAAGTGTCTCTTCAGATATCACAGTCAGGAGTTATTCAGGTTGGCTGGGACTCGGTTATATATGCACTTGCCTTAAAATTGACCAGCTTGTTCTCTGGAATCCCTGCTTTTATTTATACATGTATTCAAAATCTCTTACCCTTATGACTATAACGTAAAGTGCAAAATTATTCACAGAATGTAACTGAGTAGCAACATTTTCTCAAGCTATGAGCTGCTTGATGGAGGTGTCAGCACAGATGTTTCTGGTGAGCAAGCACCAAGAAGTCCTCTCTCTGCTGCCCCACAGCCGGCAGAAATGCACAGCTAAGCAGGGGAGACGATCAACTAGTATGCACCTGAAAACATTTCCCAGCAAATGACCTAAGCAGACAGCATTTCACTCTGGAACAAGGAGTGGGAGCTCCTGGAGAAATCCATCCTTCCTGTCCACCAGCTGTCCCATCGGCCGGGAGGGAAGGGCACGTAGGACTGGGAACCTAGTGTCTCCCAAAGGGAGTCCTTCCTGCACAACTGCTGCCTTTCCCTGTGGCTGTCAGTCACTGTGCATTACGGGCACATAGGATGCATCATGGAAGTATGTGCCAGAGTCATGCTCACAAGTGTTGTTAGTCTCTGTTAGTCAGACATGTTCATGCAATTGTACACAGGGCGATTGGAAATGGCTTACCCAAACCTATTACTACAAGCAGAGTGTTAATGAGCAATAATTAGTTAATTCACGAGCTGTGGGCTTACCACGTGTACTTAAAAAGGAGTGGGTTTCTAACATAAAGTCAATTTTCATTACAGAGGTATCATCAGCTAACACCCATCTCAGCATCAAGAAGATGTTGCAGTTTCTCAATTCGTACTGAAAAACTTACTGAAATACTTTGGTGTTTCTAAAGAGTATCTGAGTGCTCTAGAAAGACACCATATACATGTGCAGGTAAAATATTAATTACTTAAGTTTTAAACGCTGAATTTATCCAGCAATCTTGCACTAGGAAAGCAAAGGAGATACAAGCAATTACAGGCAAACTGAATTGCTCTGTCTATGTTCTTAGAAGATTCTTTCTTTTCTTCAAGGCGATTTGACATTTTTGGGTTAGACTTTAGGAACTCAGTGCGGGAGCCTGGCTTTGTACTGCCGCTCCAAACACGACATGATTCAATTATGCATCAGCCCACCCCTTCCCCAAAACTAAACCCTCTCAGATCTTCAACTCCCTTCAGCACAGGTTTTAAATAGAAAGGATAAGTAGGGTAAAGCTGGTTGTGGGAGCTACTTTATCTTCCATATTTTCCACCAGACAATTCCTCTGACCTGGCCAGGCTCTCAGGCCCCTGGCTGTGTTTTCTCCTGTCAGGAGATGCTGATCTCCTGGTGCTCTGTGGGTGATCAGGAGGAGGATATGGAGACATTTCTGCATTGCAGAGCTCTCCTCCCTAACTGTGGGTCTGTGCACTACTGTGCTAAGATTTGGTGAATGCAACAGGTGTTATTCTGATATAAGGGTTCAAGTTTTATTTCAGTTTTTATATTAAACAAAAGGGCCTAGTTTCACTGAAGTGTAGTTGCTTAGAAGCATTCGAAGTCTGTTCATCTTAAACTAAAGTATATAACAGATACTTCTCCTAAGCAGTTTTGCAAACCTGGTGACAAGCTTAGTCCTATTATTTTACTGCACACTGTTTCCTTAACACTTGGTTTATGTTTATCTTTTTTCAGTTTTGCCTTAGTGGTCTAAAACCTGGACATTAAACACAAAATTGAAAATTTGCGCTTAATTTCTCTATTGTTTTTGAATATGATAGTTTGCATCCAGAAAATTTACCCCAGCAATTTGACTCCTGTATCAGAGCAAATGAAGTAAAATTTTTGAAAGTCAAGAGTTTTGCTTATCACAAACATGAAAGAACCTTTTGGTGGGTATCTTGGAGACCAAGTGATATGAAAATTAGAAGCGAAGAGCTCACTTAAAAAAATTTGACAACTCTAAGTAAAATGAAAAGCATTTTTCAATTTTAATAGCACAACAGTAGCATTTCACCAGAGGCTTCTATTCCAGAATTTGTGTGATGCATACTGATATTCCCTATAGCTGCCCATCACTTGGAAAGTAGCTGCTTTTCATTATTTAATACAGATGCTTTACAAATACTTCTGTAATTCCATTTCCTCTCCCGAGAAACAGCCGGCTCTTGCAAAGCTACTAGAGCTCAGTCGTGGGCAACTACAGCCCACACCAGCTTTTGAAGGTGACTTGCAAAGAGGACTTCAGGATCTGTTAGCTTTGATGGAAAGCTGTCACCAGTACTTGCAAGCCTTGACAAATGCAATTGCTGCCTTCAGTACAGGATCATAATCCACAAGGGATTTAAAACCATTTATTCATAAAAATCATACCACAGCGACTTATTTATCCTGCTTGGGTTTAAGTCTTCATCTGACAAGACCTAAGTTTTGTTCTTTCTGCTCTTTTAAAATATAAGTTACATGTTTTTATCTGGATTTCTCCAACCAGGAGCTCAGAGTTGTGACCACTCCACGTCTTGTGACTGTACTGATACGTAAGGCTCTTATGTACCTTGGCATTTTTTTAGCCCTGGTATCCTCCACTCTGCGCAGGCATAATCTGTTATTCCTTTTCGCCACTTTGTCTTTGCTTTCCAGCTTAGTTTTCCAACATGTCACTCCTTACTCAGATCAAAAGGATTAATAGAGCTAAAAAGCTTAAGTGAAGCAGTCATATTTGGCACAAGTTCACTAGTACCTATGCTGTGGACACTGTAACCAGTCTGTTTAAATGACCAGCTTTGGACCAGCTCATTGTTTTTTTCAGCTGACTGCTACACTCATCTATTTTGAAAAGAAGTTAAGGTTGAGATCGCTAAAAGGGGGACTTACCTTGACTAACTTTATCCATTCAAAAGTTTTGGGACTAGCCTAAGCCCATACTGGAAGAGAACGGAGGAAGTGAGGATCATCAGAGGGATAATTCAGCAGGAGGTAGGAGTATGGCAATACGAAATGTCTAGATTGCTCCATTCCCTTCATCTTCAGACCCAGAGGCTGTGCTGCACCCTCCACTTGGGAGAAGATGCTGTGGGGCAGTTTCCGTCTCCTCATGTAGCGCAAGGCTCACACACCTCCTCAAAGCACAGTATAAGCAGGATTTAAGTGAGACTGGTGCTTGGCCCACTCAGGGATTTAATTCCTTTGGATTTTATGTAAGCAGTTACCGAAGCTATTTAGCGCAAGGCATTAGGTAATGTAGTCTGCTCTGAAGATGTGAGGCTTGTGGGTTTCCCGGACGTTCAGCAGAATGGCAAAGTCCTCTCTTTATGAACATAACAGTTTTAATGCAAAAAAAAAAAAAAGAAACATTTGACTGTTGGACAAAGTTATTTCCTTACACTGCCCCTAGTTTCTGTCCAGTAATCTTTTATGACCAAATGAAACTTGTTCTAACTCCCACAAGCGGTGGGAGAAGTTCAGTGGTTCAACATTCTCCTTTAATTCAGCAGTTATCTCCTAAAGCCAAGGCATCTTTGACAGGGCTTCACGGGACATCTGTAAGCTTGTGCTGTGTAACAGTGGGGAGCAGCAGCACCATCGCAACAAGAGCTATTGCACCAACATGATACTTTTTAACTGATGCTGAGTGTGAGATCACTACTGCTCTGCCTGAGAGTTATCAGATTTGCTGTTAATTCAGATGAGAATTGCAAAAGGATGAAATGGAGCGGGACTTATATGCTAAGTCTATAACTAAAACAATATAACCGTCCAAAGGAAGGGGAAAAACATGACAAACAAAATAACTATTGCCACTGGTTTAAATTTTAAAAGTTTTTGTCTGTCTTCCTCAGGCAATTCCAATTATCATCTGTTTCCTAGTAATTCTTAATATTGGCACCTGTGAATTATTACATGTTATACAAACATTATTTACTACATTCTCATCGCCAGCTGCCCTGCCAGGGGTCTGCTGCAGCCTCATCATTAAGCTGTCAGGTTCCCTGGCTGTCATGAATAATGATGAAGCAGTTCCAGCCTCTCTGAAACACACCTCAAAATGAATGGCTGGGGGGGTTGATATTAAGAAAAACACACAAAAAAATCATGCAAATGTTCTTGAGGCTGTTTTCAAAGACTTACTGACGTGAAATTCTCAGTATTTTAAATTGGTATTCAAAACAGCTTACCTAGAAACCCATTATGATTTTCCAGTCACTGAAAGATCGAGTCTAAGCATCGCACAGGTACAGCACTGACAAAGGCTCGGTGGGAAGAGGTTTTGCACAGCAATGGGTGAACATTAGTCATACTTGCATATTCTTCTTTCCACACGCTGAAGGTTTGTGCAGACAAAGAGCTGTGCCCTGGATGGTTTTGAAATCCATCAATCTCCATTGGTCCTGAATGGACCCCTCCAAGTGGAAAGGTTTTTTGCCCACGCAAGTATCACAGCGCTGCATGGGGTGTAATGCTGCTGGGTACGTTACAGTATGTTTTCCAAAGAACATTTCCCTGAGGTAAGAGGCAAAATATAGCTCTTGTATCCGATATTGCATAAAGGCTACTCCTCTGCAGGAAAGCAATCTTCTCCCCGCTTCCCAAAACAAAAACACCATTTAAAACTACACTATTACAAAGAACGAGCAGGACAAACAGTGTGTTTTTTAAAATTGCCACTTAAGGGTAATTTAAAGCCAAGCTTATCTATTCACTTATAGAAGATTATTTCCATTTAGCAATATGAACAATATTTCTCTACTGCTTTCCCTAACACCAGTGACTTGTATAAATACTTTTTATTTTTTCCTATGAACTAATTACATTTACCATGAAATATTGTAGGTTTTGATATTGTGTGAGGCTATGCAGTTCACATAGAAATTGAGCTTTTGCCATTTTCCTTTCCAGATGACATTTTTGGTCCTGGTTTCTTTCTTTTCTCTTAGTTTTGGTAGCAATTGATTTTTTTTTTTTTTCACTTGGAAACAAATCAAAATACACAGCAGACATTTTCCTGTCTAAATTGCACAGTTAGTTTGCAGCAGAAATAATAAAGGGCTGTTCACAGTATTACTCTAGTAGCCCTTGCTGGTGAGGAGAAAGAATGCCTAACAATTAATATTAATGAAATTTGATCAAAGCTCGCCATCGATTCTTCGCCCTAAAGGTTATAGGTTGTGAAAGCCACATTAGCAGCAGAAAGATATAGCTTTTTATTTCCACCCTTGCTGGGCAAATGTTACGGTTGGATGTCTGATAGCTGGCAGTGCCCCAGCATGAGTTTGTGGTGGTGACAGGCAGCGCTAACAAGGGCTGGACCCAGACCTGGACCCAAAGCTGGACCCAGACCTGAACGTGGACCCGGACTCAGTTCCAGCCCCAGCCCCAGCACAAGGCTGTGGGTGGCTGGGGTTCATGGGATGAATGTGAATGAATCCCAACTGGGATTATGGCTCTAAACAAATCACTTCACATTTCTTCTGTAGCTTCCCTACCTCTTCCCTTCCATCAAATGCTTACAGCGATATGTGAAGTGGTATGGACTAGTCCAACCAGCAGAACAGCTGCAGAGACTACCCAAGACCAGGGTCCTCCCATCGTCTGAGCACCAGGCTGGCAAGGCATGCCAGCAAAAGCCATCCAAAATGCTCCTCAGCCACATGCTCAGCAGAATTTCCCAACTTGCATCCTGCATCAGGACATACAATCCTTTTTTTCCATGTGAAGTCTCATGTTTTTTGTGCAAACAGCATCTGTTAAATGTCAGGAAAACGCAGAGAAACCTCCTCCCCACTGATCCCCAGGGTCTCAACATGTGTTGGCGGCCAGAAGCCAAGTACATTTTGGGGAGAAGCAGCAAACAGCTGCTTTTCAGACTCTTCCCAACACAGTTTTAAGACTTGCTCCATACAGTTATTACTAGCATGATTCAATTTCAGTTTCCAGCCCTGGCGTAAGCAGGACCTTTCTGCCTGCTTTGCTCAGGAAACATGGTACATGTGATGACACTCTGAGCATTAATATTTTTTAACCCACTGGCCAGCTTCAGTCAAACCTAGCAGCCAGGCAGCAGTCTTGGAGACCCCAAGTTCCTAGAAGGTTCATGAACCATATTTGGCTGGGCCAAGGGAAATGAAATAAAAAGCATGTCAGCCTGTATGAGGATGCTGTGGGTGCCCCACTCCAGGAAAGCTTCACAACATTTTTCATTGACACAGGAGCATCCAGCAGGAAAGCAGTCTCATCAGTTCCAATATTGCTTTTTACAGCAGTATCGTGAACTTATGCTTTCTGTCTAACGTCTCCCACAGCACTGGAACCAGCCCCGCTGTGAGATGAAAATGGAGGGTCAATTTTGTGACTGTCAAAAGCCTCTCAGAGGGTTTCTCTGGTGTGAGCTGCGGTTGCTTTCCCTTGGCTGGAGGGACAGCCACATCCAGCAAGGCAGCGAGGAAGACATCACTCTCCATTTGAAAACATGCCTTTGTGCAAAGCAGAATTTTGCCATGAGCACACGTGCCTGCAAGGAGTTTCCTTCAGGGACTCAACTGTAAAATGGAGCCATGAGGGCAGGCATAGAAGAACTGCAAAGTCCTCCAGCTGTGCCTTTGAATGACTGCTTTAACAAGAAGGTACAGTGACAGCCTGTGCTCACTGGGACTTCGAAAATCAGCCAGCAGTAGCTTCCTTACTAGGCTTGTTTGTTTGTTTGTTTAATTCCAAACTGCACATTTATAAACAGAAGAGTTGCATGCCTTCTGTAAAGGCAGCAGCTTTGCTTCAGTGCCTCGGCAGAAGGCAGCTAAGGAGGACAAGCTGAGTCTTCACTTGCGAGGAACAGACCCATGAGACTGGCCTCAGCACAGGTGTTATTTGTAGTTTAAGACTCATTAAGAAATAAAGAAAAAAAAATATTTATCCCTCTTTTTCTTTCTGTTCAGTGCAGCAATGTTTCCCTAAGCTAGGAGCAAGATAAAAACATGGGCTTGGAGAGACGTGTGAAGATAGCACCATTGTCAGCCAAAGAAACTTCCTTCAATTATTCAGAGTATCTGCCATTCTCAAATATCCCATTCTTACAGCTTGAGCTAAGTGGTATTGCATGCACCTGGCAGTTTTTATTAACTCAGAGGACAGCCAGAATAAAAAACACATGTATTCATAGGATAATTGATGTCTATAGTCAATGTTGTGGTAAGAAGTTTCCATATACATTCCCAAACTATCTGCCAAATGCCTATTTGTAAAGAGTGGGGAACTTCAAATGGAAAAGGTAAATGTAATCCTAAGTAGACATGAAACAGAACTGCTTCTAGTTTTTGTACTTCGTTAACAGCTAGAAAATGGATCATAAAGCTGTGGCACACCAAAAAACTCACAAAGCTGCAAGCATCAAAAACCAGTGAGCAACTGAGCACAGTCAACAGACAACTAGGAAAAGCAGGCTTTCTGACATCTACCAGCAGTATTTTGAATCAGAAAGGCAAACTGGAGTTGAATTCATGACAAAGCAATACTTAAGAAGGTAAATGTGAGAGCTGGGTATCTATGCTGCAATGCAACAGTTTCAAAAATTAAACCAGATCTCAATATTTCCATGGATAAAATAAGATAGTGAAATGACGTGAGTTCTGGGCAGAGGCATTGACAGACAGCATGCTCATTTTACCATATTTATCCTTTTGCAGTATCCTCTGAACAGCATTCTCATTCTAAGATCCCTTTTACAATACATCACCCCCCTAATGTGGGAGGGGATGCTTCAGTTTTCCAGCCAACCCAGTCCATCCTTCTGGGCCACTGCATTGTATTTCCTTGGAGTGATTAGATGCCACAGTTGCCTAAACCAAAGAAATACCCTCTGTTTTCCCACATTGTCATGGATGCATTACCTTTCCTGAGTCTCTGCAGAACCACTGGCAGCATTTCTCAACACGGTGCCAGCTGAAAGGGAGTCTGAATAAATCAGCTAGAAGTGGCTTGGATCTCTGTACAGCAGCACCTGCTGCAGTACAGAAGGTCTGATGTTAAAGTGATGAATAATGTACTTCCAACCAGGCTATGTATACATTAGTTCAGTGATGTGCACAGCTTCTACCAGCTGAAGAAGCAGGAAGGCTCAGGATTTTGTCTGCACCCTGACATTTCACAAGCCACCTATCTGGTTATGTTCCTTTCAATCAAACTTTTTTGATTTGTGAAGCTGGTCAAAAAAAGAGGGACGGGTAGTTTTCTGCATTTTTCTGTATGGCCCTTCTAACACTCAAACCATTCCCTCTTTAAACTCCCTTAGAAATGTGAAAAAGTGCCTGGCCATGCTAATAAGGGACCCTTTCAAACCAGCCTCTCCCAAAGGTGATCCACCAGCCACAGGGCTTTGCTCAACAGGAGCTTCCCTGTATCGGGACTGTAGGGGACAGACTGCCATGGCCGAGCCCCTGGCCTCCTGCCGTGCCCTCAGTGGTCAAGCAAAGAGCCCTGCACCTGGGGATGCAGATACATGCTGGGGGGTCGCATGGTGGGATGGGTGGGAGCCGGAGAGGGTGCATGCATGAGGGTTGAAAAGGGGGAATAGGACACAGGGGGATCGGACACAACACTTACTGCAGAACCGCCGTCGTCTGGCCCCGCATCGCCAGATCCGCGTCCGCAGCCAGTGCAGGCATGGGGACAGGTCCATGGCTCGAGGGGCTGCCCGTCCCCAGTGCCACCTGGGACGCCTTGTTTCCCGCTGGGCAAACCTGTGGCAGCCCCGAGCCAAGCCCCAGGCCGCCGGGAGGATGCGGCGGGCGGCTGCCGAGGCCCTGCAGTCCCTCCGTCGCCATGCCATCTTTTATGCATGAAGGTGACGGCACGTAATTTCATCCTGATTCCCTGCGCCCAGTGTGTACGTGAGCTCCTGTGACGTGGAGGAGCCGCGGCATCAGTCCCTGGAGACAGCGAGCTCAAGGGGAGGCAAGAAGCGTGCAATGCTCCCAGGGTAGGGGAAGGTTCCTGTTGGAGAAATGGGGCCTTTTTCAGCTTCTGTGGTATCTGCTCAAGTTCATAGCATTATAGAATAGAATCACAGAATCATTTTGGTTGGAAGAGACCCTCAAGATCATCAAGTCCAATCACAACCTAAATCTGGCACTAAGCCATGTCCCTAAGAACCTCATCTATACATCTTTTAAACACCTCCAGGGATGGTGACTCCACCACTTCCCTGGGCAGCCTGTTCCAAGGCCTGACAACCTCTTCCATGAAGAATTTTTTCCTAATATCCAATCTAAACCTCCCCTGGTGCAACTTGAGGACATTTCCTTTCATCCTATCACTTGTTGCTTGGGAGAAGAGACCAACCCCTTCCATGCTACAACCTCCTTTCAGGGAGTTGCAGACAGCGATCAGGTCTCCCCTCAGCCTCCTTTTCTCCAGGCTAAACAGCTCCAGTTCCCTCAGCCGCTCCTCATCAGAGTTGTGCTCCAGGCCCCTCACCAGCTTCATTGCCCTTCTCTGAACTCTCTCCAGCGCCTCAATGTCTTTCTTGTAGTGAGGAGCCCAAAACTGAACACAAGATTCTAGGTGGGGCCTCAACAGTACTGAGTGCAGGGGGACGGTCACTTCCCTAGTCGTGTTGGGCACCTGATACAAGCCAGGATGCTGTTGGCCCTTTTGGTCACCTGGGCACACTGCTGGCTCATGTTCAGCTGGCTGTTGATCAACAGCCCCAGATCCTTTTCCACCAGGCAGCTTTCCAGCCACTCTTCCCCGAGCCTGTAGCACTGTCTGGGGTTGTTGTGACCCAGAGTTTATCCGTCTACAGGGGCTGCACTCTACATGGACCCTGGAGCAGGATGATATTTGAGCATATTAGGATGCCCTGCAGAAACCCATGTGCTCTCTGGTCACAAAACCATGGCCTGTGTTTGAAACCCCAACACTGTTGCTGCAATACGAGGAAATAGGGGTGTTGAGAGTGTATGAGCACAATAAAGCTACAGCATGTCCATGTCAGTCCTGCATTGCTAGGGGGTGGCCAGCATTTCTTACTTATATTCTAATTTCTCTTTTGATATTCCAGTAACCCCCAGAGTGTCACTCAACCCTGTCACTGCTGTGCGAGGCACTTGTTCTGTAACATGACAAAATGGCCTCTCCACCAACGAGCTGACAATTTAGGCACCTGATCTCATACCTATAAGCTTTGCCTCAGCAAATACATTTGTGGCTTTTACCTTAAATATTCCCTAGATCACAAAAAAAAAGGTTACCGTACACACACCCCCCGGCACAGCCTTTACCACGGAAGAGCAAAGCCCAGCCACATGTAGCAGTGTAACTGGAGAGTGGTGGCTGGTGGAGTTTCAGGTTCCCTTGTCATTTGAATTTCATAGTAGGGTCATCTGAAGGACCATCGTTGTCGATTTTTTGTGCCTGATGTAGGCAAGTAAATCTTGTGCCCTCATTGTAATGACAGATAAAACCTAGCAGATTCATTTGAGCTTCATTTTAAAGCATGTTGGATTCATCCCAGTTGGGACTTAAAGAAATATTTTGAATTCCTGTTGGTAGTATGAAAAACTCGGTGATATTTGCCCCTGAAGTTTGTGTTGAAGTCCATGCATATCTCATCCATACCGGGAATTCACACAGGATTCAGTATGATAAACCCAAACAGTCTGGATATTTAAAAACAAACCTACAAATCATTGTCAAGGGAAGATATAAAATTCCACAGACCTCCATTAGATTTTGCCAGACATCAGCCTTGTCAGATTATTCATTTGGAGCTGATCAAAAATGAAAATAATGGCTGATGCAGAAAAACACTTTGAAAAACATGAAGAATTCACTTCGAGTCTTGAGGCATCGTGCCATAACTTCATTTTGAGACCAGTCAGAGTGAATCAGCCGCACACTGTGGTGGACAACGCTGCTGGCATAACAGGGAGCACCTAACCCAGGTTATTTTCCACACTGACATGCTTCTAGTATGTGAATGGGCACCATCACCTATTTCTGTTTCTGTCAAGAAGGGCTCATCATCTGATGCTTTGGGCCTGCTGAAACCTCTTTTCTAACAGACTGGAAGGGATTTGTGGGTCAGCACATCCAGTCTCCAGCTGCCTCAGGAATGCCAGCATAGTTCCAGACTTCAATAAATTATAACTCAGAAATAGGCTTCCTGCCCTCTTGCCCATTCTTCACCTGAGGAATAAGGAAATAATGGCTGAGAGTCACTTTCTGATTAGAATTCAGCACAGCTGTGATCTCAGTGTCACCAGTTACTTGCAGTGACTCTGATGCATATAATTTACAGCAATAAATGAGATATAACAGCAGGTATGTGTGGGATGGAAATAGAAATTAGATTTGAAATGAGAAAGGTATGACAGCTTTGGTGTATCTTATGCTTAAATAGTGCTTATAATTGTCTTTTTAGAATTGTACAGACAAATAAATAAGAATAATGTAAGAGACTAGCTATGTAACATTCAATTTTGCTTATTTAAGGAAAATACATTATGGTGACAAGTACATTTGTGCTGATTATAGCATGTTTGCTTCAGTATTTGATGTTTGTCCTCCTCCTTTTTTTGTTTTTTTTTTTAAACACAAATACATCAAAGCTTAGAATAAGGTATTTGTAGATATATTTTTAACTTTGGGTAGGCATAAGTCATAATTTTTTACACTTAATTGGTTCCAATTCATTATTATTTTCTTCATAACTTACTGTGTGATTTGCATGCAGTCATCTGGCACCAAAGTGCTAAGGAGACATTCAGAAAAGCTTAATTAGTCATTTTCAACATCACTCCTCCTTCAATTTTCCTCCAGCTCGTTCCGTGTAAATGAATGATGACGTCAGAGTCACAAGTCAGGGCACCCAGTATATGTGTCTTTCTCCATTTTACTTTAAAATCTTGGTGGAGAGGATGAGACATGCTATTGCACTGTGGAAATAGGAACCACTGAGCTAGTTTGCACCCAGCATTGCTTCTGTAACTCATATCAGCAAGAAAAACCTCGGCAACAGCCATTGCGGATTTTCCAAGGTTAAATATAACCACTCACGATTGTCATTGACCTCCCAGCACGATGTTGTTTTCTAGTGGCTGCTGTTGTTCCCCTAGAAAGACAGAGACCTCCTGCAGATTGTGATGGCCATAAATTGGTGTATCAAGCCCTGATATGCAGCTCTACTAGTTTTTTCCTTGACATGCTGCTGATAAACAGAGCTAATGAACCTTTTCCATAAGCAGAGACCGTTTGATGAGGGACTCTGTTCTGCCACTTCTTTTAAAGGCTTTGAGATGCTCTGTTTGCAACATAAGCAATAATTTTTCAAGTTAGCAAACCATCAGCCTGCTAAATGTCATAGCGTTGTACTTTGGCATGTCAGATTCCTATTTTATGTACAGTGGAATTCAATCTTATTTAGTGCTTGAAAGCAGTTGATAATGTGTAGTGATGTTAGCGTATGTCAAGAGTACACAGTGCACTCAGTGATGGAGTAGCTTGTGTTTCAAGAAGAACTTCCACTTAAGCCACCCACTCCATGTGCTTCCATGCAATGACTCAGTTAGTTAAATCACTGGGTAACAGGGTTTATAAATACTGTAGGAGAAAAAAAAAAGTCAGCATTGATGTCTCAGTGTATAACTCCGACTGCTCAGCTCTCCTCCTACAGTGCAGTCCTGTGCTGTTCTTGTGCCACCTACTGACCAGCTCCTCCTAACTTAATTCATCATTTCCCTAAACAGAACATTTTCCAGTTTATTTTTAGATGCAATTATTTGATGTTGGATTTTGCCCAAGCCATTAATAGCTAGCAAATACAGTCAGTCTTCATGTCTTGATAATAAGCGCTAATTTAGAACTGAACCATGCCATCCTGCCCTAGTTGGCTCAGTAGAAGGATGGGATGGGATGGGATGGGATGGGATGGGATGGGATGGGATGGGATGGGATGGGATGGGATGGGATGGGATGGGATGATCTGTGTTATCCAACACATCAGTTCAACAGTGCTTTCTGTCCTTAAACATGTAATTCCCCACTGAAACAATTATGATTGCACAGATGTTCAAAAGCAGAAGCTACCTCTGGAGTTTGCTGTCTGTAGGTGCTTTTCCTGGCATGGCAGAGCAATGGTGAGGGGCTGACCTCTTGGTCCCATACCAGGGAGAGGTATTGAAATGCAGGCTGCAGGTTCTCACTCACCTCTTCTAATGGAGAAATTATTTTCTTTTGGATTTCCAAACCCCTGAAATCAGGAACTACCCCTCATAACCAAGAAAATGCTTTCAACTTTGTTATCAAAAGCCAAGGCAATTGCTTGGATGTGTGTCTCCTACCTGGGACATTCCTGAAGTGCTCACAAGGTGAAAAACATGTACCTATTTTAGCTGTAAAACTATGTGTTTGCACCTGTCTTGTGTAGATAATCCTGAATTACCCTAACGCTGTGAGTTGCTCTGCCAGCTGGTCAAATGGTGGCTTTAACATTTGTTGGTTGGCTGGATGTTGCTATTGCTCTGCAAATGCTTTGGTAGCCCTGGTCTTCCAGGGTTCAGATTAAAAAGTTACTCCAGCCCCTATCTGCGAAATGACTGAAACCTGTAAAGAGTGGCAGATTGATGTGGTAAGCCTGGGACTGGGAGTCTCAAATGACTGTGGCATTAACCAATAATTCATCCAGAATAACAGCACCACTGGAGCAGGCAGTCCTTCCAGAGCTTCTTGTAATGAAAAAGGTGATCAGAATGGCCCCCTTTGCTGCATTTGATCCTAAATGGTCTCTTTGCTCTGGGGCTGAGGCAGACTTGGCCAGGCCAGGAGTGACACTGGAGAAGCTGCTTCCAGATGCAGTTTCTACCTCCCACTCCTGTTCCCCTCCAGCTGCACATGTCAGTGGGGCCATGACCTCACTGTGTACTTTTAAAAATATGTGGAAAATAAGCTTTCAACTGTCTTCATTGTTAAATGGGCTGCCTGTTGTAACTCTTGATTCAGCAGCAAGGTAAAAATGGGAAGATTGGATGATAGGCTTCTTCACCCTAATTTAAAGCATGGTGGGAATTTCATACACTCTTAAAAAGAGATGACAAAGGGATCATGCACAAATTTTGTGTTTGGGGATATGATATTTTCTTTTTAATTATTAAAAGTTCAGAATGTGATCTTAATTTTTTTCTTTGCATTTTACTTGTTGGACTGTGGGCAATTTATTCTAAAATTAACTAGATTAATCATTCCAGAAATCTCAACTGGATGCTCATGTATTTATTGAACATTTTTAGGAACAATTTCAGATAGTGGTAAGCATTTGGATTTTGCTACCAATAAACTTGGCACACCATCGAACTGAAAGTTTCTCAAATAATTGTGATGGCTTTCCTGTCTAGGCTCAACCATTCCCCAGGTACGTTCTCTAGACATGACCTGCCAAAAGCATCAAAGATTTAGGATTTAGAAATAAACCAACATTTGCCACTTGTATACATAGATTTGAGTCAGAAACACTGCAGGAAGCTCACTTCTGACCAAAAAAAAAAAAAAAAAAGCTTTCAGAATAGACTGCTGGCAAGAAAAACAGCAGGAGAGATAACAGTCATACTTCTTGAAATATTTATCTTAGCATTTTCCCATCAAACATTGAAAACACAGCTGCACCACTTATGGGTCAAGAAATAAATATTGTACTCAAGGCACAATTCTGTTGTTTCCTTCATCTCTTGCTAAATTTCCCTGGTTTCATTTGCAGCCAGCTACTCAGTGCAGTAAAGCCTGCTCATTAAGCCAGGCTTTCAGGCCATCCAGACTTTCACAGGTGTGAGAGCTAAACCAGCTGCTAAACCCTTTCAGACGGTTGAACTCAAGGCGGGGATAGGATTGTGTTTCTGCAAAGGAGGATGCCTAAAATGGGAGCTGCTGTGAGAGTGGAACTCATATGAAAGCTCCCAGTATGAATTTATTGTTGTCTTTCTCCTTGAAAAGATGTACCCAAGCAAAACACCAGAAAGTACAGAGTAGGCTTGTATCTGGTAAGAACACATCGAATACTTTATTACAATGATATTGTAGCTATGTTTTATTTAGATAAGAAATAAATTTTACCATAAAAGGCTCTTAATAAGAATAAGTATGCTTTTTAAGTTATATCCATTCCCAAATCTACTGAGCTGCTTTTTCTCTTTTACTTTAAAGCCTGCTCCCTTATTTATTCATTTAAAATATCATTTATGATTTTCCTTTTATATAATCTCTTCTATTAATCTCATATTTCTTGGTTTTAGCTCTACTCCATATTCTCCTAAATATTTTTTTTCTCTTCTTATTCTTTTAAAACATGTATTGTTAACACATCACTGTTTTCCATAGCCCTGACCATATTTTTATTATTATGCATCTTTCTCTTTGAAGTTACTTTTTGACAAATGTGACTCCAGCACCAAAAACAGCACCCCAAGAGCTTCACAAGGACTATATGGGCCAGAACTTCACGACCTTTTTTTCGTATAGTTATGCTTTTGCAAGCACCACAGTATATGGTCCTACATCACAAAGGAAGCTCACACCCTGTTTGTTTTTCAATCTTCGCACTTGACATTCTGTAAGTAAATTTATTTATTAGCATTCTGATTTCATATTTATATAAAAGTGAATATTACTATGCCTCAATATTTTTTAATAAGATCTCATAGAATAAGGAATGATTAGATATCTCATATAACTATAACATATCTGGTTACCTTAAACCAGAAAAAAAGAGGTAGCACTTAGACTACTAATATGATTTTTAAAGATGAGTTATTATTTACCTTCCACTACGCTTTAAGATAGATGATCTCTTTTAATAATACTGTGAGAAAGTGTGGCTCGCCTCTTTGAACAGACCTAAACAAAGAATCCACAGCTATTGCAGTTAGTATTATATGGAGTCATTTGCCTTCATGATTTCTGATTTTGTAAAGCTGATAGAGACCCTAGCAGCACAATTCAAAACCAAAGAAAAGTGTAAACCTGTATTCTAACTTATTGTGTTCTCAAACTGAGGTTGCACAAGAGACAGATCTCTTGTGCAGAGAGAAATGAGTTCAAATTACTCTACAGTCTGACACAAAATTTCCCTTCCGCTGCCTCATGAGTCAGATGCTTTTACTCACTGAGTGCCTTAGAAAAGCATATCTGATGAAACATTTCTGGGCATTGTTTCTTCCCCCTCCAAAACAAATGACTGTATAAAAATAATCTTTTAGGCTTATTCCAGGGACTACTGCAGAGAATCAAAGTCTTTAACCCAGTGCACTGCTGTGAAGGCACATCAGTGGTCATTCAGAAAATACAAAAAATCATGAAGTCTGCAAAGTCATGTTTCAAAAATAGTTTGCCTCAATCTTGTAGGGACATTAATTTTTCTCCTGAAATTCTGAAACTTCCAGGCTTCAAAAGCTGAAACTTGAAAATTACATCCCAAATATTTGTTATAAAACTGCAAAAAGAGGCCTCCTGTGTCTCCAGGGGAGTGGTAGCATTTACATCATGATGTAAATAAACTGTGAGTTAGGCCTGAGTTTCTCTTCAAAGAGAAGCTTGGTTTGACATGTCACACGGCTTGCTGGGATAACTATAACTCGGCGAATGATAGAAGAACGGAGATTGGAAGGGGCTTCTGGAGGTCACCTGATCCAACATCGTGCTCAAATGAGGGTCAACTTCAGAATCAAATGAGGTTCTCAGGGCCCTCTCCAGCTGAGCTTTGAATGGTTTCTAAGGATTAAGCTAAGCAAGCAGTGCCAAGTACCTGAGGTCCTCCACTTATACTAAATAAAGATAGGCTCCTAAGATTTTAGTCCTGAAAACCAACAATTCCTGATTCTTATCCTAGAGACATTTTTTTAAATGCTAGGGCTCTTCCCCCTTCAGGTTTGTGCATAACCAAAATTGCATCCAAAGCCCCTGTCAGTATCTTTTCCAAGGGCTGCTCATCTAGAGGTATCTAGTCTCCTTTCAGAGTGTAACCACATGTGAGAAATGGGTGGCACCTCTCCTGTGGGGTGCAGTGCCATGACCTCAGGTGCCTTCTGCTGCTGCCAGCTAGTTTGGCACTGGATCAATCTGACACCCTCTGGACAGATTGACAGAAATACAGTTGTGCATGCGAGCCCCACAAATTCACATTGACACGGGATTCAGTGTATGTGAAAACATGACCCCTCTCACAGAGTGTTGGAAACATCCAGTCCATTGCAGCTGAATAGCCTAGAGCTGGGATCAGCTTTTATCGGAGGCTCCAAAATGTTAAACAGGTCCTGAGCAGAGGCAGCTCCAGCCAGGAGTACTGTCTTGGTTGATGTGATAGGCAAGTGGAAAAAGAGCTGTCATCCCCTAAGAGAAGGAAAATAAAAAGAATGACAAGCAAAGTAATGCCCATAAGACCTGCAAACATGAGTTGTTACTGCTACTGACCCAAGAAGAGGTTGGTGTATACTGGGAGGACACATGATGGCCAGGTGGGCATCTGCACAAGCTAAAAGGTTATGCAAAGCAAATTTTTCCAGACTGAGGAGTTCAGAACAGGCATTACTCCTTACTCAGAAATAGGTTTGGATGAGTCTGTCAGCTCTTAGGTTCACATACAAGTGATCTTACAGCCTATATAGCAACAGAGCTAGGAATCTGTGACTCTCTGACTTCAACACATAGTAAAGCTTAAAGTATCTTTGACATTCTCACCATGGACAAATGGCCATTTGTATCACTATAATGGCTGCCTATGAAAACGTCAGTGATTTTTTTTTTCCTTGGCCATCTTCAAGAGATAACTGTTGTACTTTGGGAGAAGTTGTGTGCTCTGCACAAGCAAAACAGACTGACCTTGAGTCAGGTAACACTTTTATTGCCAGTGTCTGAACTAGCCCAGTGAACTTTTTGAGAGGCAAAGGATGCTTTGCATTTTCTTCCTCAGTATCCTCCATTCCTAGGAAAAGCTTTCAGTCAAAATCCAAAGAAGTTAGACATAACCTTTCTGACATCTCTGCTCAAAATTCACCTTTCCCATGCTGACATACAAATTCTCATCTGACATCACTCAAACTGGATAAGCAGGAATGTCTGTTTTTTCCCCCTCTCACTCTGTTGCCTTGTCTTCCCAGCTTGCATCCCTGCCTATAATCTGTTTTGCTTAGCTGATGCTTCTTGTCCACTATGTAGACAGTGAGGACACGAGGTAACATCTAACGACCCTTTGAGTATTTTGTTAGTACAAACCCCAGCACACTGAGTTCCTAAGAGTTAGTGTAATTTCAGCAATAAAAATAAATCTCCACATAGGAAGAAATGCTGGGCTGGAGTGAGGGCTGTTTCAAGCCCTTTCCACTTCCTTGAGCTAAAAAGATTTTTCAGAGCCCTGATATTTTTTTTTGCTAATACAGCAATTAAGAAACCAGAGATTTTAAGAGAATCTTAAAGTTTATGTGAAAGTTTTATGGCAGAAGCAGAACCAACATCCTGAAGTAGCCAAAACTCATCCTGTCCTCAGATTATGGTGGCCACCTCACACATTTCTTCATCTCCCGAGGCTGAGGTCTGTCTTGAAACAGACTGATGAGGGATCCATGGCGAACAGTCTCAGCAATTTCCACTGCAAGATCATACTACGTGTGCTCACCGAGGTCTTGCAAATGCTTCTGGTGGAAAAAACTTTTTCCTTAAATTCCAGCAAAGGACTGGGAGTAAAGGTTCCCAGCGAGATAATCCTTGAGCTATCCTCTCCCTAAAGAATAGTCTGGCTGGAGCAGAAAACCCTCACCTGGCTGCTAAAGGAGCAAAGTGTCCAAATGTATTTTCTGTCCCTGGAAGATGGGAAGTTAAATCATTCTTAACCATATAAAACCATAAGGGGAAGAGGACAAATCCATACTTCTGCTCTTACTTCTGTGCCTCTTTAAAGAGCAAAATAATGATCAAAGAAAACTTTGCCCTGTAGGCAATGGCCAGACGATTCAAAAGGTGATTATTTTTTCTTTAGCGCTTTCTGGCCACAAGGTGTCAACCCTTACTCACAAGAAGAACTAATGGCTGGCGTAGTATTCTCAAGCAGAGCTGTAGCAAAGCTCACGGGTCTTCCAGGAGCAATGGCAGCTAGGGAAATAAAAAATGAAAGGGCAGTAAATGCAAGGGATAAGCATAAACCTCAACTGCAAAGTCATCTCCTTTCATCTTGTAAGGAGATCACATGCATGCTTTATAGTATTAGATATGCAGCTGTACCTGCATAGCTAATGGACTAAATCAAAACTCAAGTGCATTGTTACTTTTCTGCAATATTTCAGTTTCGATGAGATACGTTAAAAAGTTGTACTCTCCTCCACATGCTTCTATTTAATAAAGATGTGAAAAAGATCAGCAAAAAAAGAGAAACCTATAGAAGCATGTCCAGAAACACTTAACACTTCTGAATAACAAATGACAGAAAAAAGAAAAAAAAAGTGAGAAAAAAGAATAAGGAAAGGCAGGCTTTCAAAAAGCTCACCACCATTTAAAAGTCTGATAAATAGCTGTATTTTTCAACAGTGCTTTAATAATGAAACACCTTTTTGCCAACTGCTGCTGTATAAAAGCATTTTTTTCTTCAAAGACCCTGACAGACCACTAATAGCAAAGTATAGCAAAGACATTTTTCCCCTTCACCACAGCTAATGGACATTGAAATCCCTCTGGGTTCCCTGGATGAACTTCAGTTGCTCCAAGCGGCCATTCTGCATTTATGTATTCACTCCGAGTGCTAGTGGGAGAGAATAGCATTGATTTGCTGAAGAGGAAAAATACAAATTACATAGCACATGTAATTTAGTGGTATTCTGAACTGTCTCTTTCAGTTCTGCTATATTTTTTTTTTCCTGTGAGCCAGATTGTGCGTGTATATGCATGGAGTTATGCTCCACGGTGTCATATTGCTTGCTGTGGGGGGGAGGGAGGCATTTTTGCCTCCTTATAGGTGTTCTTTCCAGGCTTGGGAAAAACTGTAAATGGGAGAAAACTCTTTCTGTCCAGTCCACAGCAAAATAGTCTCCTAGTGCATTCACACTCTGAAAATAGACTAAAGATGGTGCATTTTTAGCCAGGTAGGTATCTCCTGACCTTAGTTGGTTTGTCCTCAGTGCTACTCATGCCCTTGAGCAACTCTCTGCAGCACACACAGACACCAGCTCTGCTGGCTTCATTGCAGCGAGTTCCCCCATGAGACAGTACCAAAGCCACCAAAGCCGCCACTGATGGTGTCAACTGATGGCCATTTGGTCATGCAGGCACAGCCGAGGTTCAGAGCTTGTCGGCTGGACCTTTCATTGCTGGTGATGATGCCTAGAAAAGAAGAAACCCAGCTCAACTGTTAGAGACTTGACTGTGTTGGCAGCTAAAGAAAACACTTGTTCTTTCAAACCAAGCTTTTCATGGGAAAATAATTGTTAGTAAATATTACAAGCTCTGTGGAGTGTCTCTGAGGAGAGCAGAGCTGCACTTCAGCAGGGGAACTAGGTAGGTGTTCCAAGGGAATGAGAAAAGAATTGTAATTTAATGCCCTTGGAAAAAAGCAAGGAGGCTCTGAAGTCTGGTGAAGCAGGGAGTTGCTTTGGGAGAGATTGCTCTGTGTGAATGTTACAGCGAACTCAGAAAGACCACACTAGGCATCTTCCACCCCCTGCCATTCCCCTCTGCCCCTACCTGGCTGCCATGTCCGTGCTTGGAGGGGTGAGCACCTCCTGCTGCCTCGCAGCTCAGCAGCTTTGACACATACTGCACCCAAAGCTCTGGTGTGTGATGCATTAAACACATTGCCCTGTATTATTGCATCTCCCCAAACTCACTGGTGTATGTTGTGTGCTGGGGCCTGGGCTGGTCCCCTTCCTGCATGCAGTGAGCACATCTGGTGCATTTTCCCTGACACAGAAGCAAAGGTTTTGTGGCTGAACGTCCTTGTTTTGGAAACATGGCGTCATGGGGGCCTAATTCCTTTGCTGAGAAAGGAAATGATTCGATCGGGTGTGTGCAACTGGGAAGAGTGAGGAGGAGTGAATTCTTTGTGTTTGTGGCAGTTTTTCCCCTCTTTTTGTGGAATCACAGTTAGATAAATAAATCAAACTATCCAGGACAGCCATGGGACAAAATCTGAAGAGCATTCTTAATGCACAGGTAAATAAACAAGCTCTGCCAAAGGTTTAATTGTATCTGTGTTCACCATGAAATGCTGATAACACACATTTTGTTGCTTATTAAAGAACATTAATTTCAGATGCCATCTGATAAAAAAGTAAAAATAGATACAGCTACTCGCAGGGCAGCAGCTATAAACTAAAGGTTCACAGAGCTCCCAGCTTGCTGGGAAATGTGTGTACACGACTGCCTCTGGAAAGGGCTGCACGGCAGCCAGCCTGATTCATGTCAGGCAGTTCCTGCTGAGCCAAGGGGCGAAGGTGCCTGTACCTCCCTAGAGAGTCCCCAGCACTCCCTGGGTAGGGAGATGAAGCCATCATGACAGTTGTGGCTGTTCTCTCTGTTTTCAGCTGGGGTAGAAGAAAGATGGATTTCTACTCTGTCCGGTGAGGCTGCATCTGGAGTATCACATCCAGTTCTGAACTCCCCAGTTTAAGAAGGACAAGAAACTACTGGAGGGCTACGAAGATGATTAGGAGCCTAGAGCACCTTTCTCATGAGGAAAGACTGAGAGATTTGGGTTTGTTCATCCTGGAGAAGAGGAGGCTGAGAGGGGATGTCATCAATGTTTATCAGTATCTCAAGGATGGGTGTCAAGAGGATGGGACCAGACTCTTTTCAGTGGTGCCCAATGACAGGATGAGAGGCAATGGGCACAGACTGAAGCACAGGATGTTCCATCTGAGTATGAGGAGAAACTTCTTTACTTTGAGGGTGCCAGAGCACTGGAACAGGCTGCCCAGAGAGGTTGTGGAGTCTCCTTCTCTGGAGACATTCAAAACCTGCCTGGATGCATTCCTGCGTGATCTGCTCTGGGTGAACCTGCTTTAGCAGGTGGTTTGGACTAGATGATTTCCAGAGGTCCCTTCCAGCCCCAACCATTCTGTGATTAACATTTTCAAAATATTGGTTTTGTGGTTTTGTTTGCTTGTTGGTTTGTTCATTTTGTTTGTTTTTTCCTGATGTCCACCAAACAGGTTTCTTTTCTCCAAACCCTGTCCTTCAGGTGTCCTGCTCTCACTACTGCAGAGCCCAGGATTCCTGCTGATTTCTCGGCCAGGGCCCTGGCTGTGCTAAGGTAAATACTGAATTAGACCTTCAGCTTCTGTTTTCACCCCAAACCACAGTTTGCCACCTCTGCTTCCTCCCAGCTCTATCTGCAAATATTGCAGTATGTGTGTTGTACTGCATGCTCACAGTTTGGGATATTTTTAACAAGGATGTTTCTGGCTCTCATTCTCCATAGTTTGGTTTTGAGTTGTTGCAAATTTTACTCTTTGTATTTTAATGTCCTGCAGCTGAAAGAGAGGTAGGAAAAACCCGGAACCATCTGTCTGGTTGCAGCATGAGAAGCAGCTCTGCCAGCTTCATGCTGCCTCGAGTTGAGCTGGTCACCCGGCCCTATTCCAGCTCCTGGGGACCTCAGTGGGGCCAGTGCAATCCCTCACGCTCTACAGACCCCTATGTCTGCTGCCAGACATATTTAAAGTCATATTTGTAATCTGTCTGTATACTCATCAGAAACACAACTGTGCTCACCGAACAATTTAATGCAAGTTGTCTGACAAAGATTTTAGGCTTCTGTTACACTCAATGTAAATGAGCGTGTGTAACACTGACCGAGGTTTCCTGTCATGAAGCTGCCTGAAGGTAAGGGGTGTTGCTTGTCTGCTCGGATAAGCTCATCTGCACAGAAAATGGAATAAAGCCATGCCATGTATATAGAAACAGTTCAGGTAAGTAATTTCCTATTGGGTTACATAATATGTCATAATTTTTTACTGGCCCCATGATGGTGTATCAAGTCAGGTGACCACCTTGTGGAAGTTGCAGAGCTGACCTTCTATTTGCATCAAGTCAGGGAGGTTGTGTCTCTGCTAGGATTTTATGTAGATTTGGCTGGTGATTTGTACAACCAAATCCTTTTGCTCTTCACAAAAGCCTACAGCAACATTTAGCTATCACTTTTTTAAAGCCAGTAAAATTATGCCAGAAGCCTCTGTGTGCACACTGGAAAAAAGAGGCTTTCTTAAGAGTGGGGGGAAAAAAAAGGCAAGCAATCAACCAGGCAAGGCCAGTGGTAGACCATAGTCCTCTCTAGGAAAGATTCTTGGCAGCCTGCATCACTTGGTATCTCACAGCAAACCCTCTCTTTCCCTGTGTGCCAACTGAGGCAACGGTGTAGGTATTTGACATTGGAGAGCGATGGAATTTTCCAAAGCACAAAATCTAATGGGTTGTTACAAAACAAAAATCATTTTTGACCTCTTGCTGAAGAATGGGGAGCTAATGCTTTCTATCAGCAGAGAGCTGTTAACGCATTGAAAAGATGACGCTGATTCCTTGATGGCGGCGCAAATGAATTAGAATGAGGGAAGGAAAATTGTCATCTTGTACTGAGCACCTCATAATTTTGCTGTCAGCTGAAGAGCTAAGATTACTGCCAGCAGCAGATAATACACAGTGAAAGGAACCAAAAGCATCAAGTTGCAGAGAGAAAAAAAAAAAATACCAACGCGTGCAGTGAGGCAGGGAAGGAAGAAAGGGTAATAAAAACCTGCTCAGAACAGTAAATTAACCACTTAGAGGCAGACTGAAGACCACTAAATACTACTGGATCCTTTATGTTGATATGAAGATTAAAAAAACCCAACAAATTCATCCCTGACACTGCTTTGTTTTACTGTACATAATCATAATAAACTGATATATTTGTGCTTTGTGAAATTACGTTACAGAAAATGACAGCCAAGGAAGACGACTGGAAAAAATGCTTCTAAAAATCTTTAATCAAATTCATGAGTAGATTTTGAGTCCACTGGGGAAGCACCCATTTCATAATTGTTTTCAGAGATCGTTTGAGCACTTGAACTTGATCAGAACTGGCACTCACGTGCTAAAAGCAAACTTCAGGCTGATTGTGAAATATGCCATTCTTGTTGTGATAGTTTATTATACAAATAATCCAGAGAGGGAACAGAAATAACACCATTTGACCTATACCACTGACCAAAAAGCACAGCTTGCAAATTATGAATGTTATGGTCAGCCATAGAGTTCCCTATTTGCCATGTTTATGTCCTGGCCTAAATAAACAGGTCTTTTTTTCTGCTCTCCTAGCTGGGCGCTATCTGTAACTGAGATCAAATTGTAACTGGAGATTAGAAATGCAAATAGTTATTCATAAAATTGTGCTTTGCAGATAGCTGATTATATTCTGAATAAGTATGTGGCTAATTCTTTTCTAATAAGAAATATATTCAGCAAGTGTGTGGTCTTTTCAATGGTGATTTGAAATTAGAGGAATGGAAGAATAGTCTAAAACATTCACAGCAAGTTAAAAGATCAGCTGTGATTTTTGTAGAGCATCTGCCCTTTGAGTATGATCTCAATATTATGATATTCTGACTTGGTTTTCCCTTGGATCTTCTCACCTGGTTTCCAGCGCAACCCTGCTCACCCCTCCACACTGTGGGATGGGGGAGAGAATAGGAGGGGCAAAAGTGAGAAAACTTGTGGGTTGAGATAAATACAGTTTAAGAAGTAATAAAACGAAACGAAACAAAACAAAACAAACAAACAAACAAACAAAAAACAAAACCAAGAAAAACAAGTGATGCAAAAATCCATAGTTGCTCTCCACCAGCTGACTGATGTCCAACAAGTCCTCAACAGCAGCCCTGGAAAACTCTCCCCTGGCTTTTATTGCAGAACACAGCATTGTATGGGATGGGATGAAATGTCCCTTTGGTGAATTTGGGACAGCTGTTCCAGCTGTGTCCCCTCCCACCTTCTTGCCCACCCCCAGCCCTCTCACCAGTGGGGCAGCAGGAGAAGCAGAGAAGGCCTTGACACTGTGCAAGCACTGCTCAGCAATAGCTGACACATCCCCACCTTAGTATCAGCACTGTTTTCATCAAAACCCCAAACCTTAGCACCACACGAGCTGCTACAAAGAGAATTAACTCTGTCACAGTCAAAACCACTACACCTGGTCAAATGACTATGAAATGTGGCGATAGGGTGAGCAGAAACATCTTAGGCTGGTTTTGCTGATGGTATACCATAGAACTGCAAGGCAGGCTTTCCTTCTGCAAACTCCTCATATTTGTGGCTTATCTCAGGAATTTTACAAGTGTTTTTCCTCCTGCTGTTCTCAAAGTGCTCCTTTGGCACTGCTGGCCTGAGGTCATTGCCTTTGCAGCAAAACGTCATTTCATTGTACTAGAGAAGTCCTCTGAGCACCCTTCTTCATGCAGGGGAGGAGAGACACAGCATACGTGGGCTAAGTCTATAATCCAGAAAGAAACTGTGCCAGGAGCCGTACTCAGCCTCTGGAAAGCAAACACCTGCACTAAAAAGCCATTCCTTGGTGCAAGGCTGCCAAGTGCCACCTAGTAAACAACTCTTTGTCACTGCGTAGGACTAAGGTTCTCCATGTACCCCTTTGGAGGTTAAGGAAGCTCATTTGCACAGAAATAAGCCACCCCATGCTCATCATCCTCAGCACGCAGCAACATCACTGAGCTGTTCAACTTACTAATAGAAAAAACAGCCTTTCTCTTCACATACCTGGTGTGGTGATGTTTCTCCTGCTTTTTTAAAGCTACTGATGTGAATTTTACCTCTCCTTTGCTAGGGAGCAGAACACATAGCTGGAGTGGGAAGTGAGACCAATCGGTTGCTGGTCAGCTTCCCTGAGGTACTCTGAGGGCCACAATGAATGCCAAGAATTGTTTCTTGCCCCTTCAGCAAACCAGAACCTCTTACCACATTAGGTTCAGTGGTGGCATTTGCCCCCAGATGCCAGCCACTTTAGAAATTAGAAATAGAGCTTGGAATTAATAGCCTAAAGACGCTATTTTTCATAAGGCTGAGTAGATGGCCATAAGGGGAGGCAAATCTACTCAGAGGAACGTCTGCATGGACACTGATTAACAGAGGTTGTATGCGTGGGTGATAATCCTATTGCACAGGATTTTTTTTCAGATCTGAAAAGTGATGATTTGAACCTGAAATGTAGCACTTTTGAAATAATTTGCTCCAAATCATTGGTGACATGAATGCATCCAGAAAAACTGCTGTGACCTCAGCCTTGCTGCATTAGTCAGCCCTTATGTTAACATCCTGTTGTGGTCAGCCCTGGAAATGGCAACCTCATTTTGCCAGTAAACGCCTATTACATTGCTGTATCACATCTGATGCTGTTTTATATTAGTGATATACAGCTAGGATGTTCTTACTGTTTGCTCACACTGCTTTCCATGCTTGCTAATTCCTCTACATGTTCTTTGTAAAACTTGTCTAAGTTGTCCAGGGATGACTGATGCTCCTTGCTTTATTTTACAAATCATTTAGGGCAACTCTGGACACTATGGAAATGGCAAGGAGATCTTCTAGAAGGACCTTGTCATTAGATGAAGCTCTCCTGAAGTCAGAGATAACCATGGATTTTTGCCAGGCAGGTGCAAGCCTGAGTACAAAAAAAGTGCATCCCCCAAAACTGTACTAAACCAAGCCTTGCAGTACTCTGACCTGTAAAAAAGAGCAACACTTTGTTGCTTTTGAACACCATTCAGCCAGAGCTCTGTAAATTGTTTACGAACATAAATGGGCGCTGGTTCTCAGACTATAGTATGCAGGCTCCTCCACAGAAAAAAGCTTGTGCAGAAGGAGCGAAAGTGCCATACAAAATATTGCTGCCACAGCCCATATCAGAGTTCAGATCTCCTGCATGAAAGAATGTTCTAGCCACATCCCAGGCTTTTCCTAAAGGTGGCTGAAATTCAAAAGCTTGATAGCTCAGTGTAGCGAGAAAACTTTCGGCATTTAAAATTTATCTGTAATTGCTGACAGCAGTCTCTTTGGTCACCATATATTCAACCTTTTCTCATCCCAAGGCAGTACAATCCAAGATAACTTCTCCATACTTCTCATCTCCTCCTCCCTGTCTCTTGGGCTATCACTTTGTGAGCTGGAGGGTTATGTGTGTCAGCATTTCGGCTTAGCATGCTCTCTTGAAGGCTCTTGCTAATGCACCGCACGGTCACTGACCCCTCCAGAATGTGCTGCTTTTGACAAACCTTTCTAAGATTTAAAGAACTTTTTTTTTTTTCCAGCAGAGGTTGCTAGGTTGAATGAAAAGTGTTGGTGTCAATGGTAGGGCTGTTAGTAGTTTCTGCAGGGGAAGAAGTGAGACTAGTAAAGGCCAAGAGAGAAGCTCAAACTTTTAAAAGGGAGAAAGAGAATCATGTTCTGTTTGAAATTTAGGTCAGAACTTCTCCAGATGTATTTTTGTATGGCTTCATTTCATTCGCTTCATTGGCATGAAGAAAATCTATCCTCTTCTTCAGTTATCTCAGACAGTAGAAATAATTTCTATGGAGCATGTTTCATCATGTCGATTCCAGGCGATAGTTAATCTCATGAGGCTGACAGAAACACAGTCAAGACATGTTGTTTGATTAAGTTGGACTCAATGGTAAGAAGAAGAGGCTTGCTGAGACATCTGACATGATGAAAGTAGAGGAGAAACAGGATTTCACAGCCCCAAAATATGGTATAGCTTGACATAGTGCCAGGTGAGCCAAGGAGTTGAAACACTCACATACTTGTTTTAAATGCTTTCAGATGCTACATTTCCATTCAGTATCCTGCCAAGTGTATTCCATGCATCGCTAGTAATGCCTGGTACAGAACTGAGAAAGCCAGAATGCCAGTTTAGGCTGCAGGTTTAGGAGTCATCTGCTTTTGCTCTCTAGTTCCACATCTAAAGTCATAAAAATTATAACAGTTTTTAACTAAACTTGATCAGATATGCAAAGTATTATGCTTTCATGAGAGAGCTAAGTAGCAGAAGCAGATGAACTCTTAAGCAGCAATGATCCTGGTTTTATGCAAATATGCCAGCTAAAAACGAATGAAGGAAGAGGAATGTGGAAATAGATGATATAATAACACAGTAGAGTAACCAGAATTATTCTGAATAGATTTTTCTTATTAAGATTTTCATGAGGTGTCAGCTGCTCTTTGTAATTCTTTTCTTAAAACTACCATCACAGTAGGCCTTATCAAAATATACATCTTTGCTGCTGAATTTATATTCATCCTATTTTAAATCGAGACAAAACACAGGGGTTTTTTTGTGTGTGTGCAGGGTACTGAAATAATCGTAAGAGCAAGCCAGAGTAAAGGGTTTGAAAAGACTCAGTCACCGATAACAACAGAAGACTACTTACAAGTGTGCCATTTCATTTGCCAAACTAGTGACTGGTTGAGGATATGCATTTTCCTCTATCAATTTTGTCTCAGCTGCTGAAATCCAAAGCGGGCATCCAGTCATTCGGCAATATAAGATATATTTATGATTGTGCAATTAGCTAGCTACTTGTTTTCTGCCCTTTTTCTAATTAATGTTTTGTGTCAAAACATCTCTAAGTCCTGGAACATCTACAAGTTTCTGAACAGATGTGATCAATGTGAGGGGCCCAAATATCACATTTAATGGTATTAACCACACATAGACAATGAACACAAAGATACTTCTTGGGTAAAAATTATAAACAAAAAACGGGAGAGAGCTCAAAATATGAAGTGCTATACATTCTTTTTATGCCGAGTGGAAATAAAGCTGGCATGGATGGGTAGACGTCATGAGCTTCTGAGCTCAGGCATCATTGGAAATACATGTATTAATTGTGCTTCACATACTTCCATAGAGTGGCAGGTTGGGTGCATCTTGGTCTTTAAAATACCCATAATAGTTGCAGTGATTGAAAAGCAACACTTCCTTAAACCACACTGCTGTTGTAAACACCTGACTGGCTGGTATCATGGCATATGAGATGGTATGGCATTCGACATTGTCTAAGGGGTTGCAAAAAACACAGCTGGGGAAGAAGTCAACCCTTTGAATTTGTCCTTAGAAATGCAACTAGCAAGACTGGGTCATTTCTACCTAGAGCTGCTTTCCCTCCCATCTTTCATGAGATGTTCTGAACTTCTGCTGCATGCTGCAAGGCAGCTTTGCAAATCGGATTGGATCACCTGGTTCCTCCCGCTGTGATGCTGCTCTGCAGTGGGATGACTCCAGGGTGTCACCTGAATCTTGATCTGACACCTGCTGTTGGCAACTGAAATCTTTCTACTAGCTTCAGCGGGAGTAGGATCATGCAATTGATCACATCATAACATCAATGACATCATACTATTGCTTCTCAGGAAAAAAAGGCCGAGATTCTTCAGTGCTAAAACCATAATCCAAGTGGCAGAGAAGCTGGCAGGGAGGACATGCAGCAGCTGAGACTATGAATAGCCTACCTCGAAACAGTGTGTGTGGCTTGGCAGCAACTCATATTGACACCTGCCTTATCTGCAGGAGAAGAGATGATTTAAGCTGAGAAGGAGGACAAGGGAGACAGACAGGGTGGAAAATAGGAATAAGCAATACTGTATGTCAGCACAGGGTGTGAGGTTCCATAATAATATAGACCTGTGAGAAGCGGAGTCAGAAGTTCCTCAAAAGTTACTTCATGTAATTAAGGGTTAACCTGATGCATGAAGGCTGCCATTCTGAGGACACTCCCTTCCCTCCCTTCCCCCCACCCCCTTTTGTGTCAAATGTCTCCATGATCAATGTATTCTGAAGCTCCTAGTTCCCTCCTGTTCTGTTACTGTCGGTTAAGTATAAGCTGTGGATGCTGCAATGCTCCCTGCAGCCATCTAACACACACGATCCAGTCCACTGCTCTCATCGGCATTTTTGTCATGCCAGAAACTACAGAAACTGGAGCAGTCTTTAGAGAAAAAAATATCTCCAGCAAACCCGCACAGATGCCATTCCTACAGCAGGCAAATCGGTTATCCTTTGGATGACTTTTGAAATTACTTCATAGATCTTCTGCCCTGGTAGCAACGCTGTGCAACATCTAGGGTGTGATCCTAGCTAGGGCACCCAAGATGTGATGATTTCCACCAGTGCAGGTAATGTGAGGTTAGGAGGCCCTGCTGACAACATGGGGAGGACTGCTCAGGAGTATCTCAGAGCATGGGCTGCACCTGAGAGTCCACAGAATCACAGAATGTTATGGATTTGAAGGGACCTCGAAAGATCATCCAGTCCAATCCCCCTGCTGGAGCCGGAACACTTACATGAGGTTACACAGGAATGTGTCCAGGCAGGTTTTGAATGTCTGCAGAGGAGAATGACTCCGCAGCCCCCCTGGGCAGCCTGTTCCAGTGTTCTGGCACTCTCACTGGGAAGAAGTTTCTTCTCAAATTTAAGTGGAACCTCCTGTGTTCCAATTTGAACCCTTGTCCTATCGTTGATTGTCACCAAGAAGAGCCTGGCTCCATCCTCGTGACACTCACCCTTTACATATTTGTAAACATTAATGAGGTCACCCCTCAGTCTCCTCTTCTCCAAGCTGAAGAGCCCCAGCTCCCTCAGCCTTTCCTCATAAGGGAGATGCTCCACTCCCTTAATCATCTTAATTGCCCTGCGCTGGACTCTCTCCAGCAGTTCCCTGTCCTTCTTGAACTGAGGGGCCCAGAACTGGACACAATATTCCAGATGCAGTTTCATCAGGGCAGATTAGGGGGGAGGAGAACCTCTCTCGACCTACTAACCACCCCCCTTCTAATACACCCCAGGATGCCATTGGCCTTCCTGGCCACAAGGGCACAGTGCTGGCACATGGTCATCCTGCTGTCCACCAGGGGTCCTAGATCCCTTTCCCCTACAGTGCTCTCTAATGGGTCATTCCCCAACTTATACTGGAACCTGGGGTTGTTCCTGCCCAGATGCAGGACTCTACACTTGCCCTTGTTACATTTCATTAAATAGTTATGGGAACACCACTGAGATGAGGTAGGAAACCCAGCTGAGTCTGGCCCAGTTGTCCCAGTTTAACTTGGGTGCCTATATTCTCCTCAGCTGTACCGATGTGCCTCTATTGATGAGCGAGGAAGGGTAAAAGACTATTAAAATTCAGTTATTGAAATGACAAAAATGCACTTTCTGACCAATGTCACTGATTCAGGTCACAACATGGTATCCCGATTTCTCACACTGGCACAACATGGAAAGTGGCAAACAGCTGCCAGTGGGTAAGGATGACTTGCTGTAGGATGCTGAGCTTCTTCAAGTGCTCTTGCCTCTGGGCAAGGTGTGACAGTTGCATCCCTGCCAAACTGACTACTGAAGAGTAAGGATCAATGGAAAAGGATTAAAAACACATCTCTTTAAAAGCCAGCAAACTCTCCGTGGTGTGGCTTTGCCTGTAAATTGCGGAGTCTCCATTTGGGAGGCCCTGGGAGTTGATTTGGTTCCTGGGAAGGTGGTCCAGCCCTCTCTGCCCTGGGAGGTGGACCCTTGGGACTGGAAACACCTCTCTTTTCACAGGCCAGGCTGACTTTGTGATAGCACCAAAATCAAAGGTATTACTCTAAGTTGGAGGAGCAGGAAGTAGCAGTGTGCCTGGGCAATCAGGTTCTGTCTCCTGCCCAGGGGATAAGGAATGGGAAGCGATGCATTTTCCTGATTGAACATGGCCTTGGGGGCACAAATCCATCTGAGTTTAATCTGTACCTTCCCTACCTTGAACTAGGTCCAGCCTCCTAGGCTTCAGACCACGAATTATACAGTAGCCTTCGCAGTGCTACTTCATTAGCCTGTAGTGCTGGTGATTAAAAACAAAACAAATCAAATCAAACCAAATGAAAAAACCTCTCCTTGCTACCATCATTAATTCTTCATGCCTCATGGATAAGCAGTTATAGACGCAAAAATGTATATTTTTTGGAGAGCAGGTGAAGAGTTATGGAAGATAAGATATCTTATTAAAGTTTTACCTGAACACAGGGCATTAGACTCAAAAAGGAAGTAACTGCATGAAATTACACAGCCTTTCTTGTGCAGACATAGTGATCTGATTTTTTCCTCCTGGGTAGTAGAAAAGATGTGAACTTCTCAATCCTTGCTTCATTTCCTGACAAAAGATGCCCATGTTCTTGGTAGAAGTAAGCCTCCATGTATCCAGCAAGCAAGAAACAGAGTTTTCTGCTGAGCCGTGAGGCAAGACTAATGGGAAGGAAGAGATCATCAGCTATTCTGCATACATCAGAAAACGATGCAGATACAGTGAGGAAAAGGGAGCAATGACCATAAACGGAAATGCAATACAGTGTATTCTGTATATAAATATATATACATGCATACATATCCAGATAAGATTTGACTGACATCGCTATATACTAAAAGCACATAGCTTCTTCACTATATTATTTTACTAATATGTTCACTTTTTGTTTATTTGCTTTAAAGGATGCCCTTATTTGATACATCTAAACAGCAAACTGAAAAGAGAGCATATTGTAGTAATTTCTGTAGTAATCCTGCCTATATTGGTAAAATAATCTCTGACATTATTTAGAGAGCTGGTTGGTGCCATAGGGAATCATAATAAAATTGTTTGACAAGTCACAGCAATTTCAAACTACTCGTCATGTTTCTTCTGAAGACCGGGGTATGCAGCAGTCCCTGGGAAACAGAGTGCAGGAGTATGGTATTGTACCAGCAAAAAACCCTGTTCTTGGATGTATGCTGTTGCTCTCACTGAATGCATTTCAGCTTTCCTAATCAGACATAGATGACTTGGATCTCCCAGATCCGTCACTCACTTGCAGAGTGCTTTAAATATGAGGTTTATGCAGTAATCCACCCCTTTAGGATGGAGGGCAGCCAATCATAGTCCTGCTGCAGTGAAAATGATCCTTTCACAGTAACTGTGTGTGCATCACTACCAGAAGCAAGACGAAGGATTTCCAGAGCTGCTGAGCCTCTTCCTTCGGTCTCATCCAATGAGCACCTCTCTCCTTATTTTCATAGCTGTAGCTAGGCAGCTTGAGTACAGCGTTTCTGTAATGTGGCTGCTACACACGACAAAAATTATCAGTGGCAACGTGCAACAAGCAAAACACTGCATTTTGTGGATAATTTTTTTTTTTTTTGTCCTGGGAATGGAGGCATGTTCGGTTGCCTTCAACCTAGCACAAGCTGAGAGACTTGCCTCTCTGCAGACGGAGTTTGCTAAGCGCGCTCTTGTGCGGGCGTTATCTCAGAACAGGTGCTGAAGCGGCTGCCGTCTCTATGGAGATAAGGTGGGGGAGTGCAGGAGAGGCAGATGAGCTGTGGATCAAAGGTCACGCTTTTCCACGGCTTGAAGTGATCTAGCCTGGGCAATCAATCCCCTTCCCAGGCGGCGAGGGCTGGCTTGGCGCTGACAACCACTCCCTTCATCCCACACACCTTTTTTAACGGCATGAACCCAGAGGAGGATTCCCGCGGTGCCTCTGCGAAAGGCACTGTTGAGAAGGGCCGGGTCTGCTACTAGAGGCACCGGTGGCGGCCGGGGCCTGCGGCGGCGGGAGGAATTCGGGGCGGCCGAGCCGCTCCGCTCGCGGCCGCCGGCAGATGGCCCCCGCCGCCGCCCTCCGGCCCCGCCGCAGCACCGGGGGCTGCTCGGGCGGAGGAGGGGCTGTGCTCGCCGCGCTGGATTTCCCAGCCCGCTGCCGTCCTCCTGCTCCCTCCCCGCGGCAGGGCGGGCGCGATGGCCCCCTGAGGCTGATGCCCCGAGCCGCCGCCGCCACCTCCTCTGCCGACGGGTGCTGGGTGGGCGCGGGCGGGCGGCTCCCGGCGGCTCTCGCGAGGTGAGGGGGCCGGGCCGGGGTGAGGGCGCCGGCCCTCCCGGGGCGGGGGCAGTCTCCGCCACCGCCTCCTCCCGCCCGCGCCTCAGCCGCCGGTGCCGGGCGGGGGGGAGCCGGGCGGCGCGGAGGGGCCGGCCGTGTGCGGGGGAAGGAGGGAGCCGGCGCGGTGGCCGCCGTGAGCCCGGCCCGCCGCGCCTGACGGCTGCCCGCCGGCCATTCCTCCCTTGGAAATGCCCCTCCTGGCCGCGCCGGCAATCGGGGGCGTCATGTAGCGCAGAGGCAGCGGGCTCGGCGGGGCGGGAGAAGCCCCTTCCCTCCGTCCGCGTTCGCCGCACACACGCACGCAGCGCAGCGAGGCGCACGGCCGGCTCTTCTCCTCCCCCGCCCCGCTGGTTGCATGCCCGGCTTGCCGGGCGGAGGGACGGCGCGCCGCTGAAGCAGCCCAGGCGCCGGGCAGCGCCACCATGGCCGAGGAGAGCTCCGACGTCCCCAAAGAGTTGATCGGTAAGGAGCGGGGCCTGGCGGCGGGGACGAGGGGAGTCCCGAGGAAAGGTGTTGCGGGAGAAGGGGTGGGGAGGGTTAAGTTTGGAGGCAGACGTGCGCGACCCCCGGCTGCAGCGCTGCCGGGGAGGTCGAGGGGGGGGGGGCGGGTTGGGGGGAGTCGGGGGCCGCTGCAAGGCGGGGGTGTGCTGTAGAGCTGGGGTGTTCCGCGGGGGCTGCCTGGGGGAGCCGAAGGGGCTGCGTGGGAGGTCGGGGAGGGGGGACTCTGAGGAGCCGGCGGGGGGTGGTGAGGCCGCTGCTGCGTGCGGGGAGTGAGTGTGCGGGGGCTGCGGGCCTGCGGCGGAGAGGGGGTGGCGGGCAGGGACTGGAAGCGTGTAACCCTTCTCGGGCAGCGCGGCGCTCCCCGGCGTGCCCGCCCTCCGGAGGGGTCTGCGGGCGGGCAGGGCTCGGGGGGGTTTTCGGGGAGCTGCGGGGTCTGGCAGACGCGCCGTGCAACTGCCCCGTGTCGCCCGTGCCGGGACAGCCGCACCGGGGCAGGTCCGCCTGGCGCCTCCGCCGGACGCCGCGGGCTGGAGGCTCCGAGCATCGTTATTTATTTCCCCCCCGGGCTTTGCGCGGCTTAAGACTCGTTTTCTTATGTGTGTACGAGAGGGCGAGGGTATTTGTAATTAAAGTTTTACGGTCGCATGCACATAAACCCCTGTGTTCCATGGTAACGCTTAGGAAACCATAGGTGGTGGTAAGATCCCTGAAAATACTGTCGTAGCTATAGGGGAGCTTTCGGTAAATGGGTCATTAAGACAGTGCGTTTTTAACCAGTGTCATTTGGGTCTGGTGCTCTAGGCCTGGTCCTCAGCCACCTCGCTCAGGCCAGACTTCCTTTGGTTTTAGTTGCAGTTTTGCCTGTTGAAGAGAGGTCTAAGGATCTCACCAAAACGAGAATGGCTTATTGGAAAATGTTACCTTAATAACAGATGGAAACAGAAATTTATCAGGCAACAAGGTACATGTTGCATTGAATGCACTCCTTACAAACCTCTCCTAGTTCATTTACGCTGTTGCATTTCCTTCAATTTCATCAGCCAGTGCTGCTGGTGGGATCTGGTTTTAACATTTGTAGAAATGTTGGTGAAAATCTGGATGGAAAGTTGCCGCTGTCACAGTTTTGTTGTGTTTTTTGTGTGTTTTTTCTCTCTTTTTTTTTTCCCTGCACAGACAAAATAGCTCTACTTTGCATCTTTTCAGTGTGCAAACCATGAGGTTTGCTTTAGTCTGTAGCTGAGTATCAAGAAATGATGAGCTGGGAAGTATGCAAAGTAGGAGTAGCTATGGTTGAAACCATCAGTTTTTTCTTTTTTAAAACAGCCAGGCATGTTGAGGTGCTAATACATGGTACTGCTCAATGTGGATCTGCCCTGTACTCCTGTATGCCATGAGTGGGGTGTGGTGCATATTACAAGGAAGAGCACAGTGAACATCTTCGTGTATGCCATCATCTGGTGACTTTGAACAACTTTAAGTATTACTACCCAATCCTGATACCTTGCACCCACCCAGCTTGCTTTGTCAAGGGGCATGTGGATCTGTTGGTGTAAAATGGTATGATTTCTAGCAGTATTTTGGTGTCTGCATGTTAAAATTAACTTTTTAAATACGTTTTTTGTATTAACCCTGTGTTTTGAGAACAGGATTGAAAGGATGTGCCTTAGCACTTAGTGATTGGAGCGAGGAGATTAAACTGGGGGTAGGAGTGTTCGAGCTGCAGTTTTTCTGCTGTTACTCACTTCCCGTATGACCTTTGTCGGGTCTCTTAGGTCATAGTCTTCAGAAATCCCTCTCTTACTGTTGGCTAACCTGGATCCGCTCCTCCGAGTTCTGGGTGTCTGAAGGCAGGCACTCATAGTCTCCAGTATTAAAAATGAATGAGCACTTGAAAATATGACCCTCAATGTTATGTTTCTCTCTCTCAATCCGGAAAAGTGCTTTGCAAGTCTGCTTCCCACTGATGTGTAAGGAAGTGTCCTTAGTCACATGGGGGATATCTATGAAGTCTATATCTTAACTCCTTGAAGAAGCATTCCTAGCCCTTTCTGGAAGATAGAGCCTTGGAGGGAGCTGACATCCCGATGCTCTGTGAAGAAGTCCAGGGTCCCAGGCCCTTTATCTCTCTGTGAGTTGTTGAAGTAAGAGCATTGGAGCTGAGGGCTTGCGGTGGGACAGCGAAGGAAAGCGAGTCTCCCCATGCCAGCACCTTGGGAGGAAGACCCTTGCGAGATGCAGGCACTTGGAGCTGTTTGTGGGAGAGCAGAAACCAAAAGGCAGGGGCTGAGGGTGGAGGTAAAGCAACAGAGACAGCAGCAATAGCTTTCCTTCTGCAAGGAAGTAGGACTTTTTGAAAAAAGACTGTGTGGTCAGTTTTCTTCTGAGTTCCCAAGCAGGGACAGAAAGACCAGAATCAGGCATTAGCCATGGGAAAGCCTTGGGAAAACAGTTCACATCGGTAGGACAGGGCTGGACTTTCCCCCGCAGGCTTTACTTACCTGGCTGCTCAGGGAGCTTGCAGCCTGGCTTCTGACCAAGTGGTTGCCCAGGAAGCCGGCTGTGCTGGCCCTCTGCCATAGCTTGGGACAGGCTTCTTGCTGGGCAAGCCCCTGCTACCAAGGAGCTTTTGTTTCCTGATAGGAAAATTAAAATTCTTGGGGAAAACATGCCGATTCTGCAGAAAGAACTCTTTCTGGTGGAGAGGCACTCCAACCAGGCACGTTTCTGTCTTGCACACCCTCCTGCCCTGCAGGCAGAATGCTGTGGCCTGGGCTGAACATCCAGGCTTAATAAATAGTGTGTTGTTTGCGCTAACGCATTCAGACTACCAGATGAAAATTGTGCAGAAAAGTGCTGCACAGAGCACTATAATTAAAAGCCTTAAGAAGAACCCATTATCTTCAATTTTAGCCTTTAAACTTCAGCATGCACAAGGTCAAAGTGTGTCTGGGGAGGGTGGAGATTTGCCTTCTACAGACGCCAGTTGTAGTGCTGGAAATAGGTTAATGTGTTTAAAAGATTTCTTGCTCATTCTTTTTCTGTGGGGGCTGGGGACTGAAACTTAGGGAAGATGCCAAATTTGCTCTTACATAGATGAACTCTGTTTATCTCCCAATTACACCAGTGTTGGTAGCTGCATAGGCTTTCTGACACAGTTCCCTGTGTATATGTATGTTCCCTTCAGGCCAGGGTGCAAATGTTTAGGGGTAGGGCTGGTTCATTTGGTACTTGGCAGAGACTGCATATACATGTGTATGCATCTATGTACTAAAACATTACAGCAATTAATGTAACTTTGGTGTTGGCACAATGAGGTGGTTTCACTGGGACTTGGACCCAGACCAATGTTGCCTTCCACAGCATCCACTCTATAGCTCTCAGGTGTTGGTGTCTGGAAGTCTGCTTGGTTTGCTTTGCAACTTAAACGTGCAGAGTGCAAAATGTGTGAACGCTGGCTTTTCTGTTACCTGACCCATTTAGCCTCCCTGATTGTAATAATGACAGACTAAAATTTTTGCAATGCAAGAAGCTGATTGGCTTTAGCAAGCTTTTCAGGTATAAATAATAGCAAGTGAGGAATTTGCTGTGTTTTCCCAGAGTAGAGCTAACCAGTGCATATGGTACATAGTGCTGGAAAGAAGTATTAGATTGTGTTTAGAATCCTAGTGTATGAAATCGACAATCATGTCATAGCAGACATAACTTATTGTGTAGGTGACATACTTATAAAAGTTGTATTTGTGTTGTGTTTAGTACTGGTGCATGTGCATAAGACTTCAATGAGTTCAAGCAGTTCAACAACATTGTTGAGTCTTCCAGAAAACTTGACAGTGGTATCTGTTTCCTTCTCGTGTTGACACTGAAGGTATTTCATTAAGGTATTTGCTTTTATTGCAGAAAGCGTCAGGGATGTTATTGGGAGGAAAATTAAAATTTCAGTCAAGAAGAAAGTAAAACTGGAAACCAAGGGAGATAAAGTGGATAACAAAATATTGGTAAGTACAATGACTGACTCTGATTAAATTTGTGGAGGAAAAGCCAATATCTTCTCAGAAGGCATTAATTCTCCTCTTGAAGGATTCTTTGAACTTTGTGTGTACCATAAGATACACATCTTACTTGTTTTCCTACTTTCTTTCTAGCCTGCACAGCAAATTGATGTGCAGGTGTGCACATGTTCGTATATCAGTGAGTTATTATTCAGAGTTTAGGGTATTGTGTTGTGTACTGATGCTAAAGCAAGCTATTATTAGAACCTGTTCTAAAATAATTTGCTGCCTTTGCTGGTTAGGTTTCCCGTTTACATCCGTAGGAATTTCGAGTGGACAAGAAATGCAAAATAAAGCATGTAGGATTAGTTATCTTCTGAGAATCTTCTGAAACTGTTATGCATTGAAGAGAAACAGTAAAACTCTTGTGGTTTTTGAACTCAGATGACTGTTTCTACTTTTTAGTATTTTCTGTTAAGTCACACATCTGCAATTTAAAATAAATGCTTACTGTGTGAGATCCTCCATTGTCATTCCTAAAACTGTAGTGGAGGAGAGTGTCGGATTAATCTCACTTAAGTATGCTTTCCTGTTTTCTCAATAATAGTTTTGCTGGCCTCTCTTGATAAGAAGAAAGCTGTGGTAATGAGTCGGTATGCTTGTGTATTATCTTGAATACTTGGATATGCAAAAAGAGATAGCACTTTGTTTTTTCATTCTTTTCATACCTCTCAGGACAAGAGTAACAAATGCAAATAAATACAATGATGCTATAATATTTTGCAAGATGTTTGAAATTTGGTGCTTTCTGTCAGTAAGAATGTGATTGCATACTTGAAAGTTTCATTGCCAAGACTGTTGTTACAGATTCTAGGTACATACCCCATACAGATATTCTGTTTTGTCTTTAACAACTGCAAGTTATTAATCAGTTCTGAATTTATCTTCATGAAGTACATGTTGATTATCCCAGGGCAGGAAGACTGTTAATAATGGTTTACTTTACAGTGAGCGCAGCTACTTAAGGAATTTGGAATATTTTCTGCATAATATTGATGCATGTTATATGTACTGGAAATAGGTTGAGTATGTGGATGTTGATTGATGGTCTGGATTTATTTGAAAGCCATGTTTATAGGGAAGGCTGACAGTTTCACTGAAGCAGTAACACTTGACTGACTTTTTGACTCGTACAGAATCATTCCTGTTATCAATAGTGAAATATACTGTGGAAATATGAAATACTGTTCTGATGGGACCAAAAGAATGTCAAACTTTGAATTCTCAGTGAAGTTTCTGAGGCATGAACTACTCAGTGGTGAAATGCCTGAATCTGATGACTCAGATATTTTTTCTCTCCTAAGCTCTCAGGTGGGTGACTTTAACCTTTAATGACTGAAGAGGTACTGAAAGTGAGGGAACTTGCTGAAGGGGTTCACGAGTTAGTGAGAGCTTCTTGTGTGCGTGCATGTTCTCTTCAGTGTGCAGGAAAAGTCTTTCAAGGGGATGAATTGCTGAAGGGGGTATTGTCTGACAGAAAATCACTTGATCTTTGATGCAAAAATGCAGAGGATTTATATTCCAAAAAAGAGAATGTTTTCATGGTTGGAGAAATTGATTGTTGACTGTCAGGATAGGATTTTGCCTTGTGTGAAGCTGTACAAATCGCTAATGACACTTTTTTTACAATGTTTCACTAATTGCATGTCTGTACCTTTATGTGGGTTTTTTTTGCCGAAGTGTTGAGTATTGACTGCTGTGGCAGAGGCCAATGCAGACTGTGGTTCCTCTTGAGGATGCAGTTCTCTGAAAAACATGACACCAGCGACACTTAAGTTGGGTACCTCAAATTAGTGGAGGCTTCTTGGCCTTACAGTGTCTACATGCTCTCATTTCATACCTGTGAAGTAGAGGAGGTATACCCTCCTCTCCTCAAAGGAGTGATAAACTTTGCTTCAGAAATATGCATGTGCTTAATGCTGAACATCATAGGAACACTGCCAATGAAATTAAGAATTTTTGCTCTCCAAGCTGGCACCTAACGGTATTCAGTAAATAATGCATATGTCTGCATTCTGACCTGGGCACATAAAACTCAGTGCTGAATTGCTCTGCCTTGGGTGAGCGTGTCAAACTGAATACTGAATGAAGTGTTGGCGGCAAAAGCAGTTTAGTAATTAAAGGCTATATCCTTAAGTGCATGCACCAGAGGACTCAAATATGATTGCATGGGCAACCTTCATACTGGCACTCCTGGACTCATGAGAGCTTAGTTTTGAAATGTTAATGTTTTTCTGAACACGGTCTCTAGAGTGCACGGGTTAGCAATGAATTGTTTTGAGATTTGGTTTTAAATGTTATTACTAGTTGAGTGTTTACACGCAAATTAGATAGCAATGCGCTGGGTCCAGCACTTGAGAAAGTAACAGTTGCTCTCAGTCGAGCAAACCCCGGAGCTGTGGTGAAATGTGCTCAAGGTTTCAGAAGAGGTTGATCGCAGAGGTTGGCACTGAGCCCTGGCACCCAAATCTGTGTTTTAATTAAACGATCTCTCAGTCTTCTGTCCTAGGAAAATCCGGCAAAATCAGTACTACTTTGAGAGAGAGAGAAATTGTTTAGAAATGATTGCCCTTGGCAGGTAACTACAAAAACACTCCAATCTGGCCCTGTTGTTCACAGTGCACTCAAGGTGCAGAATACTCAAATATGGATATAACCATTGCTCTGCTCTGGGAAATTCCTCTGATAATTAAGATGGAGATTGAATCTGAGACTGAAGTGCAAAAAAAACCCTGGTGTTGCTTGAAATAAGGCACATATGTTAAAGTGAAATTGGTGGGTGAACTTCATGCGTGCCATAAGGTGCTTTAGGACCTCACCTCTGGGTGCCAGAGTTTGGAAATTATGCCTGAGTTTTGATGTGAGAGAGTTGTGGGTTTTTTGTTTTGTTTTGTTTTGTTTTCCAGTCTGTACAATGAGCTTGCTGCCTCAGTAATCTCAATTTGCAATTATTTGGCTTTTCAATCATTCATAATGATGCAAACCAGTAAACATAGGGAGGAGCTCAACTTCCTCTGCTCTGCTGGTACCAGGTCTCAGATGTGCAGGCAGAAAACTGGTGTCTGACCCTGAGAGCCAATAACCAGATTGCTCAAGGACTGATCTGCTCATTCAATTAGGGCCAAACCCCAGCCCTATCCAAGTCTTCTTTATCCTCTAGCAGAGCAAAGCTGCCATTAGGGATGGCATGGAGGGAACCTTGAGTGGTGGCAAGCTGCTGGACGCAGGTGTAGCTGTGGCATTGCTTATGCTGGAGCTGGGTGTTGGAGCTCCAGAGCAATATGGGGAGCCCCAGACAAAGCTTCTCCTGGTGTTTTGGGTCACGTACTTGTGCTATGTCAGAGCTGGCCTTGGATGCAGGCAGCCAACCTCCAGAAGAACCCTTGAGCAGGCCATGCTGGGTGGCTTCAGGTGGCCCTGAGCCAGAGGCAGAGTACTGCTGCAGGAGAGGACCCCATGGTGTTTGGCTTCAGTATGGTTATTGCAACAGTAGTCTTATCGGGTTAAAATAGATAAGAATGTCACTATTTTGTAATCTGACTGATGATTGCTTTGGTTTTGTGGGATTGTTTTGTTTAAACCTGATTTCGGATGAGGACAAGGCTTCAGGCATCATGCTGAGTGGCTGCTGTGTTCCTCCTCGCACTGACAACTTCTGACCTTTTTGGCTGGTTTCAGCTTGAGCTGATGGGTATATAGAGGTCTCAGTTGTAATGACAATAGTGTCGGGTTGTGGTGGGGGGGAACACAGTCAGAAAAAGAAGAGAAACTTTACACCTACTTGTTCCCCTGAAGGCCCCACCTTTTGGCACGGTAAGGGATCAGACAGAATGCCTAGTCCCTGAGAAAGATTTCAGTGTTTTGTCATGTTTTTTAACCCAGAGGCCTTGGTGATTATCATATTAGCATTTACAGACAAACCCCAGAAGAAAACTGGGCTTCTTAGTTTTGGCATTTGTGGTGCTGCTTTTTTCCACCCCGAGATACCCAAGATATCTTCAAAATGTTTTTTTCTGAATATTTCTCATCGGAGTTTATCAGATTTATTGTAATTAGTAGCAATCATTTGAGAAGCTTAAATTTTAAGATAAAGGCAATATGTTAAATACATCTGATCAGCTCATTATGAAATACCAGTGTTTTCAGGAATGGTTCATGACAGGCCAAAATTACAGGATTTCTCTCGCTTTTTTTTTCCTTTATTGTTAATAAAAGAGAATACTCCAAATCCAGTTGCCTTTGAAATTAATTTTCCTTGCCAAAATATTATTTTGGACATTAGATGTGAGGAAATATTGGCATCTCGTACTTGCTGCAAATGACTATGCATTCTGTATGGCTGGTCTGTATTCGTTTGACTTTGTTGTCGTTGTGGTTTTTTTGGTAGGGATCATTTTTCTTATGTTTTCATAACCTCAAGGTCATAGAATATTTTGATGTGATGTAGTGACCATGAGTACCTTATTAGGAAATCCCACTGGGGAATTTCAGTTATGCTGCTGCCCCAGGTCATTTCATTTTCTTTGTTAAAATATCACAGTACTACTTCTGCAACCGGGACAGTTGCTTTGGCAGGTGGCTTTCCTCCAAATGTACTGTATGCCCAACTTGGATTTACTGGGAGTGATTTATATGTCCTTGTCACTTTCTTTGGGACATATGTTTCCATGGGCTTTTAAAACAAAATGTTTAGTTGATTCCTGTCCAATAGGTTTATGTGTGTTCTGTGCACATGGTCTGAAACTTCATACTCTGCTTCTACAGACTTACTTATGAAGACCAAAATTTTATGTAAAAAAAAATCTATCTATATTTGCTTTTAAAGAAGCATTTATGGCCATCTTGTGCACTGTCCATGTGGCTGCTGAATTCTGCTTGAACCACCTGTCTGGCTGTACTGAAGCAACTGAGAAAAGAACTTATGAGCTGCTGCGCCTATTCAGCTATAAGGATGGCAGTCTCTGGGTAGAGGCAGTGATATCTTGCAATGCCAGAACTATTTTGGGATTAAAAGCTCTGGCACTTCTTTTCCATTGCTCATCTTTTGTCTCCATCCATCCATGATATTCTGTTCAAACAGAGACGAATTTCTCGATGTAGCTAGGTGCAAATATATTGCCTTAAAAAATATGCACTTGTATTAAATCTCTAAGAGCATGAAGCTCGCAGGGTTGTCCAAGGTTGGTTTTACATAAAATGTGTGCGAACTCACACGTTGTATCATGGCAGCTGGTGTGTGATAATAATGTTAAATATGGACATTCTTTTAAAATAATGGTGTTTCCTCTTCTCTGCCCAGAACATTGAGTGTTGTGACATATCTCTTAAGTGTGTGTTTATGAAGATGGAAGGAAGTAGGTGTTGGTACATCCCTCACGTCAGGCGATCTAAATGAAGTGAGGTAGAGTAAGCAAAAATACTTATATGTGAAAATGTATTTTAATACACTTACAAGGTGCCTCTTAGAAAACAGATGAACTGTGGCCAATAAAATTGCAACAGAAAACTGAAATAATAAGAGTACTGCTGGAAATAGAATTTATTAATCCAGTCATGCAGTTGTATATAGTCCCAAAATAGGAACTGCTTGAAAAAAGTACTCATGTGCAAGTTTTACTGAAATCTACATTTGTTGTACACTGATCTATAATATTACTTTTTAACTGGTGGCAGGATATATGGATTTAACATTCTGATGCTGTGATGGTGCATGCATATGTTCAAATCCTCTTTGTTGAGATGTTTCCACTTGTAGGAGGTGAAACTGGCCATTAAGGGAGTTGACCAAGCTGGGAGGAATGCTTCCCTCTTCTTTGAGTTGGTGGGGTTGGGAGTTGCTTTTCTTTCCTCAGTTTTCACTTCCAATTCCTACTGCCAGTTTTTGTTTTCCTCTTCTCCTTCCTTATTTCTGTTCTCTCCTGCACTCAAAGCATCCATGGCAGGCAGGACCTTGTTTTGTGTTTAAATTGATGTCTACACACTTTTTAGCATAACAGCAGTACAAATAAACGCTGAGGCTCCTTTCCCTCAGGTTTGTCTGCATTAAGGCTAAGATATAATCTACTTGCTTAATTAAATTGGCCTTTGACCAAACTGAAACAGTACTCTTTCTCTGGCTACCCAGACAAAATGTAGGTTTGCCACAGTCCCAGCACTTCTATGTCCTTTTAACTGCAGCTCTGCCCAGAGATGTATGTTTTCTTTGACACTTGGTTGAAGCAAAGGAGGTTTCTTGCACATTCAGAGCATAGCATATTATTTGCATGCTGTGAGAGGGTGGTATAACCTTTACATCAGAAGAGCAGCTTGCTTGCTCTCCCTTTCTTCCGTTTTGGGCAACTGGTACACATAGGGACAAAAGTAGGAAAAGGTAACTGGTCTTCTGGTGCCCTGAAGGTACTTGCCTTTGTTCTGTCTCATACTTTGCATGTACATACCCACCTGTGGGCTTATATATCCTTATCTCTCTTCTGGGAGGAGGAAATGTAAACATTACCTCACTCTTAGTGGCTTCTGTTTTTTTTGTTCACAGCTCTAACAGCTAAGAGGAAGGAAAAAAGGAGTGGTGGTGGGAGGCAGGAGTCCACTATCGCTCTGAATTGTTCATGGAATCTTTCCTGCTGTCAATTTTTCAATACCCAGTTAAAAATCGTTTTTAAAAAACGGTCACACTATTTCTACTTCTTTTACTGAATATATAATGTACCAAAGTGGTTTGCTAATGTACTTTAGTTTCTAGACAGCCTCACTCCCTGCCACCATTATTTGCAAATGGAACCTTCTTAAGCAAAGATGTGCATTGAAATCTCTGCATAAAAGTGGCAGCAGAGTGACTAATACATATAACTTCCCCAAAACTGGAAATAAAAAATAGAAAATGAGCCTTACGGTCAACCTCTTGTCTTAGTCACTGTTCTCCACTAAGGGCTTATTTTTCCAAGAAAGAGAAGGCTTGGAAGGGAACAGAATGTGTTATTTGGTAGACCAATATAAATGCAAAAAGACTTGTCTGTATTTTTTTCTCTCTCCTTTTTTTCTCTCGCAGCTTATTTTGTTTGCCTGAACATACTTTTTCCAAGAAAAGACTTCCCAGGCAAGGAATGTGGTTCACTTCACTGTAAGTGGTATGGAAGAGGATGCAGTCAGCTTGAGAAAGGCTGCAAGGGCTGCTAATTCAAAAGTTAGTGCAGCACACTCTGAAAAATGTTTCTTGTTGCTCAGAGCCCCTGTCTTCAACCATTGTTGTGCTGGAAAAATGAATGAACGTCACTGATTTGTCTGATTATTAAAGTACTTATTTGGATCACCTACAATTCTACTTTTTTTTTTTTTTTTTTTTTTTTTCCTGGTGTTGGTGGTAATTTAATTCTGTGTAAAGTAATTACAGGCCCAGGATGTAAAATTAGTCTTTAAATATAACTGCTGCTGTGCTTTGTACTGCTACGGAGTCCCCAAGCTGATTTCTGCCCTTCTTCCTATGCTGGAACACCTACTCTGTGGCACCTCATGAGCGATATCTTTTTGTTAATGATAGCTTCCCCAGTTTGATCATTTAAGATGACAAAGTGTTATGATGAAAATTTAATTTTAAGAGCCAGAGTCTGATAACCCAGCACTCCTGACATGGACCTAACCAAATTAGTTGGCCTGTGGGGTGAGGGAAGAGCTGCCCTGGCTTGGGGAGTCAGGGTAGCAGAATAAGGTCCAAATAGCTACAGGATGTGATTTTAACATTAGCAAACTGAAATAAGTTTCTGCTGGTTGGCACAAAGTCTGGAGAAGAAGTCACATTGCTGGTGGTGATCATGGGAGAGATGGTTGTCTGGCCCCACAGGGACCGGGGCAGTGGCTTCTAGGAGAGTGGTGGATAGGTGGGGCTTTGCAAATGAATTATGACAGCACTCCCTCCTCTGAAAAAATACAAATTCAAAAAGTGCACGTATCCTGTGTGGCTAATGCAAAGATGCCTGCAGTACAGAAACCGTGAGCGAGCAAGGAGCAGCTCTTACGTGGGCAGGTTATGTTTCTGGATCTTCTTTGCAAAACAACCTTTACAAAAACAGAACAAAGAAATTATGGTCTGGATTTGTGGGTACTTGACATTGTGTAGCTTATTCCCTCAGCTGACAAGTGGTGTTTGTATCCCCACATGCAGTAGAAGGCCTGTGGCCCGTGGTGGATGAAAAATTGGACATGAGCCAGCATCATGCACCTGCAGCCCGGAAAGCTGACCCGTATCTTGGGCCACATCAAAAGGAGCGTGACCAGCAAGTCAAGGGAGGTGATTCTGCCCCTCTGCTCTGCTCTGGTGAGACCCAACGTGGAGTTCTGTGTCCAGCCCTCGAGTCCTCAGTACAGGAAAGACATGGACTGTTGGAGAGGGGCCAGAGGAGGCCACAAAAATGATCAGAAGGCTGGAACACCTCTCTTGCGAGGACAGGCCAGGAGTTGCGGTTGGTCAGCCTGGAGAAGAGAAGGCTCTGGGGAGACCTTATTGCAGCCTTTCAGTACTTAAAAGGAGCCTGTAAGAAAGATGGAGACAGATTTTTTTTTTTTTTAGCAGGGCCTGTTATGACAGGACAAGGGGTAATGGTTTTAAACTAGAAGAGGGGAGATTGAGGCTAGACATGAGGAAGAGATTTTTTTTGGTTTTTTTTTTACAATGAGAGTGAAACACTGGCACAGGTTGCCAAGAGAGATGGTAGATGCCCCATTCCTGGAGACATTCCAGGCCAAGCTGGACGGGGCTCTGAGCAACCAGATCTAGTTGCAGATGTCCCTGCTCATGGCAGGGGGTTGGACTAGTTGGCCTTTGAAGGTCCCTTCCAACCCAAACTGTTGTATGATTCTCTGACAACAGGATGGGCTTCAGAAGGCATGTATATGGAAGTCGAAAATAGAAGGGGAGAGGCTGTATGTGCCCTTAAAATTTCTGTCCTACATTGCTTTTTCGAGTTGTGTTTTCTGTGCTTTTTAGCTAGATCGATAACTAGATTTAATTTTGTTCCCCTTTCTGCAGTTAAAGCAGTGCATTTAGCAGTGTGCTGCCTGTGTGGTTGGCAATGGTGTGGCTGGGATGTCTGGAAGCACTCTGATAGCCAGGGCTTAGGAGGCTGAGATAATTTCCATTTTGTGCTCCTGAGTGCTTGAAAGACGCCTGCCGGAGGCATGTCTTTATGGAATAAGCACTTCAGTGCATGTCTCTTTCTCTGAACACATACTCAGCTCTCCTATTTTCCCCTTGTACATAAAACTTTGACAAACCACTGCTTTTGTAGAGCTTCATGAAATTTCGAGGATTTGAGCTAGGTTACAGATACCTGCTTATTCTTGGAGCCTGGGAGCAAAACCAGAAAGTGATACAGCTGCTGGGGAGCAGTTTCTACTCAGATCTGATTAGGGGAAGTGAATTGCTGTTGACCCTTATCCGTATTGGGAGACAGGGCACTGCTTTGTTTGTTCAGGGTCGACCTTTGAATGAAAAGGCTTCTCCCTCTCTGCCTTCAAGGCCATTAGCAAGACTGAAACTTTTCATACAAATCTATTGATAAAGGTGAAGCCTTTCAGAGGCTCATCTGCTTACAAACACTTGAGCCGGGTGCTTTAGACTGATACCGTCTTACAGCCGTGCACCACGTGAGCTTCTACTCCGCTGCAGAGCTTGAGGAGCCCTAGGTGAGGAGCAGTGAAGGTAGGTCAATACAGATGTCTGAATTTTTAGTGCAGCTGGCTTTACCTGATTTCTGCTGTCTTTTTAAGTTTATTCATATTCCACATCTAAAATATGTATTTTATATTATTATTATTTTAAGAAGTGTAGAATGAAAAATGTGTTTTACATATAACAGGCAGTTTTATTGACTGTGTCACTGTTCACATCTGCACCTTGTGAGTGTTTCGGCTTTGTGCTTTCTGTTCTCCCGTCTTAAGAAGGTACTGAAATGCCTGTTTTTTTTGCAAAGCATGTTGGTGTATGCTGTGTACAATTGTTGCATATGCTGTGGGTATTGTTATGCTCCTTTTCATACCTTTCCATCTCCCTTTTTGCTGTCCTTTCATTTTCTCTGCTTCAGCAAGTCCCTGGAAACTTCCCTGTGTGTAGATTAGTGTCAGGACTTGGGTTTGCTTAGTAGTCTACCCCTTCTCACACTAGTGTCCTTCTTTTCCTGTTGGTGTATTCCCCCACTTCTGTTTCCTTTCCTTACAGAGGTAACAGAAACATCTCCAAAGACCTCAACATTCCCACAAATAATAAAATCATAAAACAGTTTGGGCTGGATATGTGGATGATGGACAAAAAATAGTGCTGATATGCTAAAAAATATTGATGGCTGCCGTAAACTTATTCTGTATACAATTTTACTTGATCTTGCTAGCCAAGTTATTTTCTTCCTTGTTCTCTGATTGCATCAAAATCTGTGCTAGATCTGTGTTATTTGTGTGATAGAAGCCGTTTGGTTCATACTGGGCATTATGGAGCCGTTAGTAAAATCTGGCTTTAGGTTCTTTCTACTTTTCCCAAAGCAGCTTGCCTTTTTTTTTTTTTTTAAACAAATAAACACCCCCCTCAAAAAAAAAACCAAAAAACAAAACAGAACAAAACACCCAACAAACAATAAACCCGAACAAACTCTCAGTCGTAAAACTCAAACCAACTGCTAGCATCTCAACAGGGTGCTGTGCAGATTATGCTTGTCTTGAGGGGAAACAAGATGGTATGATGGACACAACTTGCTTACCTTGCTCTCTCCAGCTCTCTATATAGATGAGCTGTTGGGCTGAAAAAAAGGAAAAAAGTAAACCCTAAACGAGTAAACAACTGTAATATAACATGGCAATTTAAATGTCATTAGCTGATGTGGATAGTGCCAGAGCAGCTTAAAAGACTTTAAAAGAGATTGGTCTGTGTTACCCAATTTTTATGGTTTTTCTTTTTGCTTTAGGAAGACATCATCTCAGAGATTTGACTGCAGATGAATTTAACTGTATCTTACATAATCTGAACTATTTCCCTCACAGATTATTTCAAAGCCACTTTTCTACCATTTAGCTTCTTATTTACACCAGGCAGGAGAACAGCAGGAGAAGCTGAATGTGAGTTTCTTAGGCTTCTATGTAGGTTAGGTCAACTAAAGCTTGGAAAAGCTGGTTATATGGAGAAGAGTGTGTGTTCAATCTTAAGCCAGATGCCGAGAAAAGTCTTCGGGAGTGGTCTAATACAGCAGGGACCTATGTTTTATTTCAGTTGTAAACTGTTGCTGGTTTTTACCTGCACTGAATGCTACTAAAACTGGTAAGATGTGCAGGTCTCAACTCTTCAAAGTTGCGTATTCAAGTTAGAAAGAGTTTAGGTGATTGCAGAACCAATGCTGACAATTGCCCTCTTATTGTTAAACTTTGTCAGCAGCTAAAGATTTATTAAACTTAGTAACTGCTTGTTGTAAGCTTTGGAAATATATTTTTCCCTGTGAAGTGTTTTGAAAACATTTAGCAAAAATCAAGAACCTAAAGATGAGTTAGTTTAATGTAGAAGTTGCAGTGTAATGCTATCCTTTCCAAGTATTTCCTGTAACATTATTAGATGGATCTGCTGTTGTTTCTATGTGCGTGAAATTGTGTGAAATTAAAATCCTGCAGGTTTTTGTATGGTGTTAATTTATCACAATGTAGCGTTAATGCAATTTTAGTAAGGCTTTGTTCAGCCTGAGTGGTTAAGTCTGCCCCAAATAGATTATTTTCTACTGTATTTTATCTTTTTTTTCTATTTTTTTAACTATTTTTATCTTCCATTGTTTATTTTAGAATATTTTGTTTGTTGTTTTTCACTTTTTGGAGGGTCTGTTTAGTTTCACCACAAAGAAAATATTGCAGATAATTGTTTGGAATCCAGACTGGCCTTAAGGATGTATGCGTAATTGAAGGAAGAATTGGCAAGTCAGCGTCTCAGCCTCACCTTTCACCTCTGTAACTGCTCCTGTTGTCTTCCACTGCTCGCTGAGATGTGACTTGTGCGGTGCCGATGGTGCTTCTCCTTTCTGCTCCCACCACCATGAAGCTTGTGTGGAAGGGGTTAGTGATGGTGCTTGGCACAGAGCACTGGGGACCTCCTTTCCTCTGCCTGCTGCTAATGCTCTCTGGCTCTAAATAATCACAGAATGATTGGGGTTGGAAGGGACCTCTGGAGATCTTCTAGTCCAACCCATCTGCTAAAGCAGGTTCACCCAGAGCAGATCACACAGGAATGTGTCCAGGTGGGTTTTGAATGTCTCCAGAGAAGGAGACTCCACAACCTCTCTGGGCAGCCTGTTCCAGTGCTCTGGCACCCTTAAAATAACTGAAGTTTTTCCTTATGTTTAGATGGAACTTGGAATTTTTTTCCTCAAGTCATCTTCACCTGCTGATTTTTTTAGTTTTATTGATAATACTTTTTAAAAAGCTCAGCTTGTGCAAAAAGGGATATACAGCCTGATGGAACTGGCAAAAAGAGGAGCAGTAACTTTCTCTACCTCCCTATGTGACTGTTTCTGAAGTTCCTGGAACATAAAGAGGAAGAGCTGGCAGGGATTTGAGGCTCTCAGTCAGAAACCTGGCAGGAATTAAGCAAGCTGCCTTGTGTTTTGTGTTCTCTTGGAGTGTATTTTCTATGGACCAGACAAAGGGACTGGTTAAAAATACAGCATCCATCTCACTGGGTCTTAGTTCTCAGTAAAGTAATTTGAGATCCTTTGGTAAAACATGTTCTTTTCATACGTTTGCTTGTTTACACCTTTGCAGTTACCTTTGAAAGACAAGTTGTCATAGCATCACAAATTGCTTAAGTTTTGTTTCTGTAGGGATACTCTTGTAGTAAATGTAGTGAACTGACAGAGCATTGCTTGAGTGCTTTAAAGTGCATAAGACACTTCCATGAATGTTACTCCCCTGTCCCTCAAAACTGTATTTCAAGCTATGCATTAGCTTTGAGGTCCAGTTCTCTGAATTAAGACTTAATATAATAAAATGTTCTGAGAAAATCCTTTAAAACCTGTAGGGTCCAGATTAATCTTTGGGAAGCTGTCAGAGTTTGCCACAGTGCAGTTCTTACCACTTGTATCTTGAAGGACACTGCATAAGTCCTGCGAGACTTTATGTTCATGGATATCAGATGACCTTCCCTTAGAGAGGAGAGAGATTTTCATAATTGACCTTTGGATAATCTGATGACATTGTCTAAGAAAATAAACCAAAAAAAATGTGGTCATGTAACGGTGACCAAAACCTGATTTTGGTTTCTTACCTGTAATCTCCACTGGTCTAAGTGTGGCTTTTGGACCCCACACTTGCAAGGTGAAGAGTGAATTGGATTTGCCCTGTTAGAGTTTCTTGCACAGCCTGAGGATTAGTGGATCTGTTGGTGTGTGGTGGAGCTGGGCCAGTTGGACTTGGCATTAGGTTAATGCTTAGGGCATTGTGGATGCCTTGACATAAGGAAATTTAGTATCTGGGTTACAGTCGCCTCCAGCAGCAGTGTTAAGCTGCTGCTGTAAGAAAAATAATACTCCTTTTCTGATTTTTATTTTTTTTTTTTTAAGTTCCCCTGTAGTGGAAAATCTGTCCTGAGCTGATTTTAACATTACACAGCAGTAAAAATTTGTAGTGGTTTGCAGTTATCACTATACCACTGTGTGGTAAGGATGCTTTCAAGCATCTGTAATGGGGATATTGATGTTTTTCCCCTCCTGTAGGCAGAGTTCATGCGTAAAATGAGCGTTGAGCTTCTAAGTGTGTTTAATAATCACCCCTTCCGTGAACGTCTACTAATGCATATCAAGTTGCACACACTGATGCTTTAGGTAGGTCTGTGACTTAAAGAGCTAGTTTATTATATATTGCCTAATATATTACACATAGGTTACATTTCGAAGATTGTGTTATACTCTTATTTTAAGGTCAGTAGAGTAACTGAAACAAGACGCAATAAAATCAAACCTTCTGAGCCCAGCATGCTGCCTCTTGCATCAAGATGATGTTCAGTTGCTAAATATGTTTTCCCCAGACAGCGAGCGCGTCTGCAGATTCTGCAATGCCCATTTGTTTCAGCCTGAGCACACTCCTCTGTGACACTTGCTGTGAAATACCATAGCCTGGTTCTCCTTCTGTGCTGTTGAGTTCTTGTAGCTTTATCTGCTTCGTTTATTCATTATTAAATGCATGCTTTCTGCTTGACAAGTGATATAAAATCCCTTTCACTCTGGCTGAACCCAAGAACCTCCACTGAGAATCTAGAAGGGTTATTAATTTTTTTTTTTAATGCAAATACTATGCATTTCTACTTTCTACTGAAGTGCTCTTCAGACTAGACTACTTAACAGGCTGGTAGATTCTCTCCATCCTTTTCTTTAAGCTGTGTAGTCATGTAAAATTGAAATGCTAGATCTCTCCAGATTTCTGCTGAAAACAGAAACAAGAATATCTCATGTGTTTGAAAATATTTCTAGAGGTCTGATAAAATATTAGGTCTACAAAAAAAATGAGTGTTCATATTATGTGGAATGTGTATTGTTACATTTACTTCTGTATTAATGTAGCTGTTATGCCATCCCCATGAAGAAAACACATGCACAGTATAAACCTGAAAGATGTGCTTTTCTGGCATGAGCTACAAGAGTTCAAACTTTCTGAAGTTTTAATTTTAAAGTAACTCAGTTTAGACATCCAGTGTTAATATTTTTTTATTTATTTTTAGTGTTACAATGATTTGAGAACAACAAACAGATCAAGGCTTTGTCTTTCCTTCCTAAGCTCTATCTTGTGTAAGCACTGGCTTGTTTTTCAGTTCTTATTGGGCATGCTCTGACTTGTTTGGTGTTTATTTTTATTTTTTGCACACTTTCTTCTTCCTTTCTTAGATAAGCATCACAGTATTTGGGAGCTATAAATATACCTGGTACTAATCTGGGACGCAAGCTTTTCTTCTAAAGGGAGTAGAACAGAGTTAACCATTAGATGTTTGTTTGATAAGAGGGTATTTTTCCAAATGCAGTCTTTTCTTCTTAGAAAATATAGCCATTGTAGATTTTAGCTCAGTCTTTCCCTGTGTGTATTTCTTTGTTTGCTTTGAAAATAACCGATTTGGCACTAGGAGGTTCTTCCTCTATAAGATTCACCTCTGAGTCAAGAGGGGTAGCCTCAGGGCTTCTCATACTATTGGATGTAACACCAGCAGTGACCTGGGACAGCAGTTTTGCTGTCAGGATAGCTGACAGTGGAAAAGTGGACACGTCCCCTGATCAAGACCAAAGCAGCAAATGGGAGGCTGTCTGAAGAATATTTCAAAGAAAGGCCGGTGAGAGGGAGAGCAAGGCCAGAGGAATTACTCAGACTGAGTGAGCCTCCCTCTTGCCTTTCTGTGCTTGACAGACTGCAGCTGTGAACCTTGTCCTCCTCCACACAGCAGAAGGCCTGGAAGGAAAGGCATAATTTTATTCTCAGAGTAGGGGTCAACTAGTGTTTCTCTAATTGGGTGAACAGAAGCTGAAAATAAAGTGGTGGAGCTCAGGTGGCTTTGGGCAACTTGGTCAGTCTACATGCTAAATGTTTTTATAGTCATTGTTAGTAAAGAACTCCGAGGAATTAAGTCTTCCCATGTCTTGAACTTGTGAATTTTATCTGGTCTCAACTGTGATCATCTTAGCAGTTCCATAGCTTCACTCTTACCTGGCCAAAGGACAGTTGCAAGTCTGTCTCAAGTCCTGTAGCAGGTGAAATAGCCGTAGGGTAGGCCATGAGCATGGCAGGTGGTGGTGCAGGTCTCTTAAAATTCTGTAAACCAAGCTGAGCAACCAGAAACCAAGATTCTTCTGACTGCTAGGCTCTTTGTCCCCCACCCAGCGTTGAAATGGGGGGATAGTTCCTTCTGGTTCGTGGTGTCTCCTCAGATGAGAGATGCTGGATTTCAGGAAAAGTGTGCAGCTGAGGACACTGACCCGTGGTTGATGTGTGGTCAGTACTGGTTTAGCACCAGATGTACCACCACCTCTTCCTTTTCCATAATGCTGGATCTGCTGAAATGCTTCATTTCCAAGGCATATAATCAAACTTTTTGTTTTAGTGCCCCAAAACCATGGAAGTTGTGGGAGTGCTAATTGGAACCAAGTGTGTCATCTGCAATGAATAAATAATTGGTTGAATTTGTATCCTTACCTGCTCTGTCTGGTTATGTGTTTACAAAAATGCCAGAGTGTTTGTTTTCTAGGTGGATTTAGCACCATTCCTTGGAAATCTCAGACAGATGTACAGACCTCACTGTTCAGTGGCTTGAGTCTCACTTCTTGGATATTCATTTGAACGTTGTTTCCACACCCAAACTTGTGGATGCTGGAAGCATTTCTGTTGTGAATATTAATGTTTGTCTCCTGTGAGGATTCACGGTGGTGAAGCCCCACTATCATTTCTCTGTGTGCTTTTTCAGTGAACTTTCTTTAAACTTGTTTCGAAGACATTTGTGGAAGGAGCGAGCGCTTGTGTGAGAACACTGACCTGCAGCTGTTGGTGCTTGCTCAGGACGGTGTGTGGTTGTTGGCTGAGCCTGGCTCTCGAAAAACAGCCCTTTAATGTGGTTTCTACTGCTTTTCTTCTGTTCTTTCTGCCTTTTGTTGTTTGTTTTGGGGGAGGGAATGATTGTGAACAAATCTAAACTTGAAAATAAAACCTTTTGTGTGTGTTTTGGTTTGTTTTGTTTGGTTTTGGTGCTTCAGGTGTCTGACCACATAATGTACACAAGGATAGCATTAACTCTAAATTACACTGCCTATTAGCTCTTGTGTTTACGGGTGAAGAGTTAAAAAGTTGGGGCCTGTCATGCAAACATTTGTAACAGCAATTTCTAGTGACAGAAAGCCAGAAGGAAAATCTGTTGCCTCAAGTCATACTGACAGTGGTGTTTGCTGTCACATTCATTTCTTTGGATTTAATGGTAATAAAAATGCGTGAACATAAGCTCTAAGCAGTATATTGATAACTGAGTGAATGATAAGTATGATTATTTAATGGCATTAAATTCTTAGGTGCAGATGTATAAAAACCTAGCCAGCAGCATGTAATAATCAAGTGGGGTTGTCAGTTTACTCGAGCCGTCACACAAATCATCTTACACCCATTCATGCTGAGCCTGTTCCTTGGCTCTTCCCCTATGTCCCCAAACCAAGACAAATGAAGTATTTTTTTTTTTCCTCACCAGATTCAAAGGGTGATTACTTGCATGGAGTGAGGGGGATGGTTTAATGACAGGAGGATAAGATCTCGAATACTTGAGTCATAAATGATATTTGCAAGCTTTCAACAGCTGTTTATTTTCATAAGAAGGCAGACTCTTCTGGAAAGGCTCCAGTTTGCAGCTGGGAAAATGCATATCAAGCAAAAATGCCATTTGACTTGGGTTTGACAAGCCAACTATTTTTTTTTTTTTTCCTTAACTATTTTTCCTCCAACATTATATCTGTGTTCTAATAATGTGATCTCAGTGTGATTCAGTGCTTCTCAGTTTCTGCTGCTCCAGTGAAGTCCACGCAATAAGCTCTACTGGACAAGTTTTGTCTCTTGGCAACTTAAACTGTCCTTGAACTGTACAAGGAGCTGTGATATCTTAAGAAGCTCAGGGCAGATGTAGCCACCAACTTAGACAAATAAGTAACAATCTGTAGTTAATAATTTTCTTTCTTATATTAATGTAGGCTATTCCTCTGTTTTGAAAATGTTATTTTTTAAATGAGATCAGCATAATTTGCTTGCACATTGTATCAATCTAAGTATATTGCAATGTAGTTGTTATTAAAGGAAAACCAAGCAGAAGGGAATTCTCAATGTCTCTGACTCTAGGGAATATCCCCTATAACTGAGATGTAAAGCTCTTCCCTGAAGTGAAACTCCACGTAGGCAGATTTATTGTTAGTAAGTAGGGAAAAAACATATTGCAAGGCAACACAAGCATTTAACAGATTTTAATAAATACACAGTATGCAGGGACAAGAAAAAACTATTTATAGTATTACAGTTCTGCTAATTTTTCAGATGACCTTGACAATATCTAGGTGCAGCTGTTCTTGTTAAATTAATGTGAAAGGATGCTTCTTAGGAGAATGTGAGTGTGGTGGGGGCTGGGTCAGATGCTTGCAAGTAAAAATCTTGAACATAGTGACTGGTGACTTTAGCATCTGGTTTGACAGAGCTGGAAAGATCTATGGACTTGAGGCAGACTTTAGGAAGATGTGTTAGGATTTGGGAACCATCCCTAAGTGTTTATTTGGTTTTGACTGATCAGACTGGGAAGAGGTTATCTTTGCCAAGAAACTAGGTTGAAAACAATGCTGCAGTTTTTAAAGAAGAGCTATTGCTCTTTTGTAGTTAAGTAGTAGATATGAGCTACTTAAATTACTGGAGAAACTAGAGGTTTTCTAGCTTCTCAGGCTCAGTTTTTTTTGGGGAGGATTACTTCCTGAAATGCCAGAGATCTAAGATAGAGATTGCCAACTTGATTTGTGTGATTCAGTAGGAAGAAAAGACATTACTTCCATGGCCAGGATGGCCTTTGCCATGGGTAAGAATCGAGAAGGGCCGTGTTGAATGGTCTTCAAATGTTTAATTTCTTTGCACTTCTCAGTTGTCTGTGTGTGTACTGAATAAACTGGCTGACCTTGAATCTTCATGATCATGTGAGAAAAGATTGTTTCATTAGGACTTGCTGAATGCTAGACAGGATTAATGTTTGACTCAGTCTAGAAGTTCTTCCTTTATACAGAGAAATATGTAGTATAATCCTTTCTCTAGAAGTTTAGCAGTTTCCATTTGAAAGGTCATTAGTGTTTAAAAAATTTATTTGGAAAGTTGTTTGCTACTAACTTTGAGAAGTCAAATGCTGTCAGAATTTTTCTATTGAGCTACGTGAGTGATTAAACCGAATTCTCTGGCCTCTGTGACAGTTTTATCTTTCAGTGAAAAAGCCTCTTCCCTTGGTTTGGTTTCCGTTTAAAACTTGATACTCAACAGTTATGTTTCTTTTTGTGAAAAACTATTCCCTTTCTGCTTTTCATTTTCTGAATGCTTTGTCTCTTTGGGCAAAGTGTTGCACTCAGGTTTGTAATTCACAGGATGTTTTATCAAGGAAAATATTTTTATGGAATTGATGATGATGTGGATAGTTGTATGATGGTTGTTTAGTCTGGTGAAAGGGAGACTGTGAGGGGACCTTATCGGTGTCTACAGCTATCTGAAAGGAGTTTGTGGCATGGAAGGTTTTGGTCTCTTCTCCCAAATAAGTGATAGGATGAGAAGAAATTGCCTCAAGTTGCACAGAGGAGGTTTAGACTGGATCGTAGGAAAAAATCTCATAATGGAAAGGGTTGTGAAGCATTGGAACAGTCTGTCCAGGGAAGTGGAATGACCATCCCTGAAGGTGTTTAAAAGATATGCAGATGAGGTTCTTAGGGGAATGGTTTAGTGAGAGTGCCAAGGTTAACAGTTGGACTTGATGGTCTTGAGGGTCTCTTCCAAACAAAATGTTCCTATGATTCTGTGACTGTGAAGGAGCAAACTAATGGCAAAGCCACGGTTGGCTTTTGTGCCTTTTCTCTTACCCATGTCTAAAAAAAAAAAAGTGCCAATCTCTTTTTAATCCCCCTGCCCCTAAGGAAAGAGAAAGCAGCAACAACCTATGGATGTTTTGAAAGTATAAACCCATAACAATAAGTTTGAACCCTCTCCCTTCCGTGGAATTTCCTTTGTTTGTTGTGCTAGCCATAGATGAGAGACCATGCTCTTCATGGTAGGTTTTCATGTGTCATGGGAGACTGGAGAAGAGCAGGGGAAAAGGCTTTCCAGCTGGAGAGTGACTGCCCATGACTGTGGTTGGTGATGTTTTCCTGAGTGAGCTGCTGTGATGCGCAGAGTGACAGACAATGAGTAACCTGAGCCGACTGAGGCTGCTGCAGGGCAGCTGTACCTGTTCTTGTAGGCTGAAGCCAGGTATCAAGTCAGAGTGTGCTGGAATAGCTCTTGCCAGCTGTAGCTAGTGGGCTTCACGGCACTGACAGGGAAAAAACCAGATGGAAACGTTCAAATGCATTTGCTCCCTCCCCTTCCATGTCACTTGGATCTCTTATTTCAGTCAGTAATGGAAATCTGTGCTCTGAGTTTTGAATGAACAGCTTACACTGTGCTAGTGTTAAGTACTTAATGAGCCTCATTTCTCAAAGATCTTACAGTCTGCCTCAGTTAACCCCGCTGCTTTTTTTAGGAGTTCTTGTTTTGGCAGAGGCTTTTCTGTGTGTATGAAGAATGCACAAATAAACCATTGCACAATTTGCAATAAAAAATGAGGTTGTAGGGAATGGGAGCTTTTTAAACTAGGAGATCAGAGGTTGCAGAGTAAAACAGTTGCTCAGTGTCACTTTATAGACCCCCTGTCTCAACAAGACCTGTGTGTCTGCATTGCCTGCTGAAGAGAATGGAAATGTGAGTCCATGCTGGGGAAGACCTGCAATGCTTGTCGGGATTGGGCACCGACAAAGGGATGTGGAACTAACTTGGGAGGGCCAAGAATTGAATTGGTGCTTGCCTTTTTTTTTTTTTTTTTTTTTTTGTCTCTTTTCCAAGGGGTAATTGCAGCGTGGCAAAATTCTGTGCAATGTGCATGTGCAGTGATAGCGGTCAGGATTGCTATGGTTAAAATAAGTGAAACTAGCATCTTGGGAAGTGTGTACTTTCAAGGAGTGTTTGAAAAGACACAAATACATATATCTAGAGCTCATCCACAGCTGTGGAGTTGTTTCAATTCACAGACGTCAGCGGTTAGACATAAGAGTAGCTGTGCTAAGGTTTATCCTTATGCTAAACTCAGATTTCTGTACTGATTACGTTAGCTTTAAGCGTGAGTAGTTTGGTCTGATGGAAATTTTATTTGGGATGGGAGGGGAGGAGGGCCGTTGCCTGGGTAATTGCATCACATCAGCAGTTCCAGTGACAGCTTGCTGTTGTCTAAAATTCCAATTATAAATGAGGTTTTAAAGATGGATGTGTGTTTTTCTTCTTCCTTTCTTATAGAGGTCTTAAGCAGGCTGTGCTGCTTTACAAGTTTCTTACCTTTTAGAAGTATCCGGAATATTGAAGCAGATGGAACTACGCAGGTTAAAAATGTCAGCTGTGGGTTACACAAACAATTGCCTGAATTGCTGAAGTTCAGATGTCTGGCATATTTGCTACAGCTGGTATTTTCCTGTGTGCCTGCTCTTACTCTGGGAGAAGCCCTGGGTCACCTACCTGCTCTGGTGCGGCGATCAGCTTTCCACGTGTGCTGCCATGCTGCTGAGATGTCCTGCTGAGTAAGGAGTGTGCTCTGCATCCAGGTTCTTGTGATGGTGTTTTAACCTTAAATTTCCATCTTGCTAGTCATCTGGGCAAGATAGAACCTGCTGCATGTTTAGCTGGCTAAAAGCAAAGGGTTTGTTGTTTGAGCCAGTGAAGTCATTGAAGAACAGCTCTGAAATGGGTGGGTGAATCACCCTCTTTGAGTAGAAAGGGACCACAGGGGGCACCTAGACTTCAGCTTAGGCTAAATGCCTTTTAGATGGCTCAAGTTAAAATGATTTATCACCTTCCTTCTCTGCACTTCGCTTTCATGTTCGTGAAATGGCAGCTCAGCACTGCCTTGCAGAATAACCATCCTTTTGCCTGAGTGGTGTAGCCCACTGGCACGCAGGGTGTCTTTGCTGTAACGGGTTTCCATGAATGCATGGTACTCGGTTGTGCTGTTGATCTCTCCACTCATCTTGCTGTGGCATGCTATAATTGTGGTTTCTGGTCTTCTGCTGAAGCCTGTAGTGGTTTATAGAGATGGCTTCTGTGGGCTCTGGCTATGCATTTAGCAGATGTTTTGTGGAGTCTGCTGGACACCCTTTCTACCTTCTTGGGATCTCTGAAGTGCACACAATGCTGCTTTCCTCTCTCTGTTGCTTAGAGTCAAACAGAACTGAAATGTGTTGATCCCACGTAAGTTAAACATGTTCAGAAGTGTAGTGTAGTGCTATTGTACAAACAATGTCCTAGGTAAAACTAATGACATTTCCCATACTGGAAGCTATTGGAAGGAGAAGCTGCTATTGGGAAGTATGTTCAGAGATATTACAGAACAACCCTGAACAGTCATGGATTTGATCAAGGACAGTTTGCTTGGTGTGCATCTGGAGAGTCTCTTATTTACCTTCTCAATGGGGACCTTTGATATTATTTTGCCTTGGTATATGGGCAGTGCAGTGAGCACTTTGGCAGTCCCCTTCCTGTGACTGGAGCGGGTGCTGCTTTTGTGGTCCAGGCATGGCTGGTGTCCCACCAGGCACTGGAGGAGGGAGGTGTGCCACCTTTCCCTTGGAGGAAAGTGCCTCTCATGAGGTGTCTCCCGATGCCTTTGTTCTAATGGTGATAGCAGAAGTTTTCCCTTCATTTCTGAGAACATGTTTTTGGCAAATATCACAATTACTTTAAATCAAACCACATAATTTAGGATCACTGAGGCAAATGCTCTTAAGTCAAAGATGAACGGAATAAAGTGTTGTCTAATCCATCACCAAAACCCAGTTTAACTAGATAACAAGAATCTTGAGGGGACGATCTCGCAGGAGCAGTGAAGTCGGTTCATAGAATAACATAGGCTTGTCTTCCCTTCCTCATGCAGTAGTTTCTTGTTACAGTGCTGGTAACAGGCCTCTCAAAATGTAGCCTCTGAACTGGTGACTTGCTGTATTCTGATTTAATATTATCTTGACAGTTTCTGGAAGTCCAACTGGGAGTCTACTTTATTATATTAACTGTGGGATCCTATTTTGTATTCACAGAATGTTTGCTTAAATGCAGTATCCTGCAAGGGGTAATAATCCATTGTAAATATGATACAGCCATTGAATGCCTTATTTCATGGAACTCCTAGTCTTTGTCTCTTCCCTCAAGAACTCTTAATTATTTTTCTAGGCTCTTCATGTGGTTATTCTGCAAATTTATTTCTACCTTCCTTTCCTCCTGCTGTTCTGTGGCACTGTAATGTTTTAGTCTTAAATGTTGAAAGCTTTGGGGGGCAGTGTCTATATCCAAGCAGTACAGTGGACTCTCAGTTCTGAAAGGGTTTGTAGGTACTGCTTGAGTGGAAATAATGAAATTACGAATTGTTTGTGGTGATAGGTTTAGCTTGGTTTATAAAAAAAGAGATAAGTTTAACGAGTAGCTATTAAAAAGTCCCAACCTACTCTTGAAAAAACTCAAGGTGTCTGGAATCCAGAGCATTTTTTTGTTGTTCTTGTATGCAATATTTCTGGCTTATGTTTCATCAACACCAAAAAATGAGCCTTGAGCTTTGCTGTTGTCCAAGGTGGTTGGCAGATGTGACTGTAACAACCAGCATGTTACAGTCCTCTGGTGAATGGGGAGCTGTGGTCATTCATCAGATGATCAGTGAGTCTTGGTGACCTGAGTGACTGGATGCCTCTGCTAAGTGAGCCAGGCTGTTTGGAATATGCCTGGTGCCAGGGTGCTTAGGGTGATCAGGCTGATAGGGAAGAAATGGAGAGACTGTGATGTCCAGGGTTCTGCTTATCGGATGTGAGAGGCACCTGAACAAAAACGGTTTTCTCCATGGATGAATGTGATCTGCAAGGGTGTCATGCAGGGCATTTATACAGTTATTGTTCATCTCTTCTGAACGCTTCAAATAGGTGTCTTTTCCTATGGAATTACTAATAAGCAGCTTGCAAAAGGTTTCATGTATCTGTGCCCTGGTCACAGAAAATTTTGTCACTGTATTAATAGGCTGCTAAGGCTGTTTTTTTTTTTCCTGCTTGTTTTTCCTTTACACCCAAGTGAGAGATGTCTTTTTCTATCTCAGCAATTTTACTCATGTCTCAAATATGACATCTTGGCAAATAATGGTCTGATACTTCATCTCACTTTCCAGAGGATTTGGATTAGAATCAGCAGGTGTAAGAAAACCTCAAAATCCTACAAAACCCCCTGAGCCCTCTAACCCTTTCAGAGAAAAGAGCACGCAACAATTTGCATGAAGGATTCGTGGCTGCTTCTGCCCGACCTCTGCCCTAACAGGACTGCATTTGGATGGAGAAACTGTTGTTCATTTGCCTCCCTTTCTTTTGGAGAATGACTTCCCAGTGGCCTGTATATTCTCTCTTGAAGCTACTTAGGGTGATTTGATCTTTAGATGCCATTTTTACTGTGAGAAGAAAGTTTCTCTCTTTTCTCAGTATTTCTTGTCTGTCATGCCTTGTTTGTAACAGGTACAATCTGTGAGTGGTGCTTGATGCAGTTTAGTAGGAATTGAAGCCAGTTCCAAACTAAGATAGTACAAACTTTTTTTCATCAAGTATGAAGTGTAAATACAGCTGAGATAATTAACTCCATAGGAATGAGCCCTGAGTATGTCCCTTCAGTGTGACCACATGTGTACCTCCCTCTCTGTGGGTATATCAGGTACAATGATTTCTAATCTGGTGTTTGTGCTCCTGTTATATGTTAACATAATCCTAACAGGACAGGTGTCAAATAAGTGCATGGGCATGGTTGACTCAGAGACAGAAGCTTTTAACTTCTTTGATTCAATGAGTGAGGTGGAAGGCAAACGTGAAACACAACACTTAAACAGAACTGGAGTGAGCTTAACTAAGCCTGGCTTCTGCTGTCGGACACTAGGACTGCAAATTAATATGGGGACAAGACGCCAACCTGGCTGGTGTGTGGGAAACAGGAGTATTGCTCACTGCAGCAAACTGGGATGACAACAGGGGGATTGCTAAAAATTCCACCAGAAACACTGAGCGTCCAGCATCTCTGTTACAGCTAATGTGGCCAAAGCAAGCTGGAGTTCATTGGCACAGGAGTGGAACTGGAAACAAGGATTGAGACTGTTACGCAATGCTAAGTTTAAAAAGATAAATAAACAAAAACAGAGTATATATGTAGTGTTAGTAGGGCCTGTGTCTGTTCTAGTGTGTGGAGCTATATAGTCCAACTAAAATTAGTGACCACCTCCTGTTGACTTCTGTGATGGAAAAGTTCATCTTTCAAAGTTGTATAGAATGGTGATGTTTTTAAACCTGAGTTAGAAACATAGTATACATCTCCCATTTTGTTCTAAATCTGGAATGTCTGAAAAGAAGAAAACTGTCAAGAAGATAATGCACCTGTGTCCTCAAAAAGACATAGTTAGGGATGAATAACAGGTAAATAATTCAATGCCCCATCTTCTGTTAATTTGTCAATATCCACCCTATGGGAAAACCTTGAAGAAGTGTTTTCTTGTTTGTTGCTTTACTTCTTTGACTGCTGATTAAATCCTACTTTTCTAATTTATTGATGTATAATTTTCAAGAGAGAGATCTAGTAGATTTATTGTATATCCTAGTGGAGCAAAGACATACGACCACTTTCTTTTAGTAGAAGTGTTTCCTGTAGAAAACAAAGGGCTACTAACTAAGCAGAGATATTAAGTAGGTGTGGCAATGTGTGTGGATAGGACTTTGATAGCAATTCCACGTGTTTCTTACTACTTTAATTATTTTGAATATCATTCAGACTTTTAAAGTAATGGACTTTCTGGGTCTAACTTGTCTAGACCCTTTCAAAATCCAGGTTGTTTCATGACTGCATTTATAAGCTTCTGAACACCTTTGAAAACCTGCTTGATAGCTGATAACTACTGGAAAATTAGAGAAGAAATTCCACTAATTTGAATTATTTGTGGAGATCAACAAAGTAAAAGATTTTTGGGGAAATGGCATTTTCTGAATTATTTCTACCATGGAATATTGTAGAGAAGTAGCATGAAAGGATGTTTGTGGTGATGGTTTTGTAGCCAATACAATGGAATCGAGTCCTGGAAACCGACACTTTTTATAACCAGTTCCTGGTTTATTGTTTCTTTGACTTCTGAGATACTTTAGCAGTCTTGCATGTCTTTCTGAAAATTCCTCTGATAATCAGAAACTAGGAAGGAAAATGAATGTGTTTTTGATAGAAGGCTAGAGCAGGAGGGGTAAATGAAGCTTCTCAATTTTGGCCTGGTGAGGCTCCCTCTGTTATCAGTATATAGATATAGGGGCTTCTCGGGGCAGTGACTGGGAGAAATCAAGGTTAAGTCTCTTTGTGGAGACTGCTGTATCTTTCTGTTGGTTACAATTTACCTCTACATTCAGATATTTAGTTACCCAGATGCACTCAAGCAATATTAGTATCTTGTGCTGCCATGAACCTGAAGGTCATGATTTGGAAGGGGTGAGGTTGTTTAGGAGGGAGTAAAAAAGGGAGCACTACTCTACCATTACACAAGCTCAGAATTTCAGTATACAGTAAGTGTGAGGAATAGGCATAAAAAAATTCCTTAGTGTCAAGTGCAGAGGCTTTAAACTTTCCTTGGAATGTTTTACCTTGACAGTTCATTAGTTTTATTGCTCCAGTTTTGGCAGGAACCCAGACACGGTAGTGATATGTCTGCATGGATAATGAAGACTCCATTTATAACTGTTAGAATAAAAAGCTATCAGTGTGATTTAAATGGGCTGTATTGGTAAGTGCGGTTCTCCATCTCTGAAACTGCTCAGTGGATCTGTGTTAACCTGCCCATCAAGTCTTTCTAGAAGTGTGTATTTTGCATATCACTCTCTGTTGCTTCCAGAAGGCATCTGTTATTCTAAATTTGTGCTACAGTATAGTTTTGTCATAGGAAATGTTGTGAGGAGCCATACGTGTTTGGTTTTGGCACGCATTGCACTCACAGTTGATGAAATGGTCGCTTGTCAGTATATTGTGGGATGACAACATCAGAGAGGAATGCCACTGCAGGGATATGGGAAGGATGTTCACTAACCAGAAGTAGAAGAAATGTGGGAATTTCAGTCCAATGTCCTCTTTCTGTGTTTATAGTATTAAGAAGTACGAGTCCCCAAACACTGTAGAGTGTATGAAATATCTTCCCAGAATATTAAGTATTGTTTATTCCCTCTCCTAATTTCTTTTTTTTTCTTTTTTTAATTAAAAAAAAAAAGGTAAATTGCATTGACTGACTCAGTGGATTTATAGAGAAAAAATTAATAGCTAGATAGGCCCTTGGTTAGTATTCATAGTATGGTATTTTCTAGGAAATGAGATTAAGCTGTTAAAGCATCCAGAGAGGCACTATTTTTTTTTCTTGGAGCTTGCACTTACATTTAATTATGTATTTTTATCCTTACCACTAAGCATGCCGTGCTTCTCCAGGCTCAGACTGTGTCACATGAAAGATGAGTTATTATTTCATGGCTGATGAAATCAGCAGAGTCAGGTTCTCTCTGGCTGTAGAAAACTGGTGATGCCTCTGACCCTGTGTAAGCCAAGGAGACTGACCTAATGATGACCCATCAAGCAGTGTGACAATAAAGTGTTGTTTATCCCAAAATCTGAAGTTTGCAGCTGGACTGGGTTACTCATGGAAGGCCCTGTCAGGTTCCTCTCCTTTCCCAGGCTTTGCCCAGGAAACCATCACTCCAAGTTGCTACAGTGGACATGGCAGAGAAATGTTGTTTTGCAGCCAAGATGCTTGTTTTTCTTCAGGCATGGTGGCTGTCACATCTGATAAGGGCTGTCTGGAATTGAAGGGTTTGTAGCTTGTTGAGGGTGAAGTGTCTTGTTACTTTTTCTTTTTACGTTTAATTAGTTATAGGTAGATCTTGATGCAGTGCACGCTTCTGGGGTAGAAAACAATAAAGATGAGGAGAAAAAAACACAATAAAAGGGAACAACAACAATGTGTTTTAGAAGGTGGAACAGGTTCTCTGTGGTGACTGGGAGATAACAGCAGGTTACTGCCTGGTAGGCATGGTTGAAAATATGAAAGATTATTATAGTGATCTAAAAGGGCAGAGTGTTGCAGGACTCTCTGGAATCCTCTCATTCAGTCCCAGGCAGGGCCAGCGGTCTGCTAGGAAGAGGACCAGGTATGCCACATATAGAAATGGACAAAACACAGTTTTGATGTATATTTATCTGACTGGAGAAAGGCTGGATGATGTTCTACAAAAGGGTTATGATGGACTTGCCACTAGTTTCCAAGGCTTTGCATTTTCTAATTCATATGAGTATTTGTTTAACCAGCCAGCTTCCTGGCAAACCTGAAGTTCTATATCTCTTGCTTTTAATAGCATATTTCTCAGTTTACTGTGGAGAAATAATAGATTTTAAGGCTTCATTTACCCCAGGTTTGCAAGAAAAAAAAAAGGTGTCATGCTACAAGGGCAATTTCTTATCCTGATGATTAGTTATAAGGCTGAGATATACTATCCAGGAATTGTGTGGCTTTTCACTTGGTTTCAAGGCCAACGCTGATGCTGATTACTCGGAGGTTTGCGCATGACTGTGCCGTCCCACAAAATGAGAGTGTTTCATGTGACTCTTCTTTTACAAGGTTGTGGCTTACGTTTTGTAGGGTTACTGCCTTGTATTCGGTGGGGGTTTGTTTTTGCACTATATCTGTTACTATAAAACTTCTGAATAAAGATGTTTCTTCAAACATTTTAATAGGCTGTGTTAATACCTGTGAGTTTGAGTCCCAGAGACCAGCCAGCATCGGGTACCGTATGGTTACATGCATGCAAACATGTAAGACAAAATAATCCCCCAAATCATATCTGCTCCTGTTTTGTCTCACCTCGCTTGGCAGCCGGGGACAGGAACGCTGCCTGTGCTATCACAGGGGGTGTTCGACTGGGAAGTGACACATACTGGTGATTAACGCTGGGCGGACAGAACAGGACGTTCAGATCATGAAGGAACACGAACTTTGCTACCTTTTTTTTTTTTTTAACCTACTATTGTTTAAAACTGACCTGTTGCTTTCTTAGCTGGTGTCCTTTTTCTAAAGGAATGTGAATTCTATGATTGTAACTTCACAGCAAAGAAACAAATAATTTCATAACAATGAGGAATCAAGACATATTTGTTAAGATGGGGAATTTTGCCCCAACGAGGGGGCAAAATGTGTCAGTAAGATTGACAGTAATAAAGTATTCACTGCCAGGTAACTGAGCTGAAAGCGAGTCTCTGTTTATGCTTTGTTTTCATATTGCTGGATTGGCTCCTGGTTTTCTACCTTTCACTCATTAGCACATTAAGCCAAGTGAGTATACTCTTTGGCAGTTAACTCCCTGTTTCCTGTCACTTTGGAATATAGATGTTCATATTACTCTTACAAGAAGTCCATTTCAAGTAGTGAAAATGACTATTTATTTGCACTACTGTTCATGAGTAAGCACTGCTCTCCTCTTAGAAAAGAATGTGTATTTGTATGGCTTTTCACACGTGTTTCTGCTGGAATGCATATAGAAGCCAGCAAAGGAAATGAAACTTGTATCTGTTTCATAATGATCTCTGCCTTCACATCTAAAATGTGGCTTGCACTGGGCAGTTCATTTTTACTTAATTTTGTCAAAAACAGTGCCATTGGACTAGGTGATAGCACTGCTCTATGAGATGCTGTGGTCATTAGACAATAAATTTGTAAAGTGAAAGTCATGTGTTTATGAGCTTTGTAGTTTCAGCTCTAAACTGTAATTTAATGGCATTAGGTAAGGTAGTATCACCTACCCCTTCTTAGCTTTGTATGGTAGGTGATTTCTGTGATCCGTTTTCCGGGGCAATCTCACCCATGCAGTAATATGGCTGCTGCTACTTAGTTATTAAATCATCAGTGCAATGTATTGTTGGGGGATAAACAAAGGTTGAACAACTTTCTCAGGAATGTGCTGGCAGGGGAGAATTCAGGCATCAAGGCCTGCCTGACAGTAGAAGATGGAACTGAAAGACATAGGTTGTGCCTTGGGACAAGATAAATTGCTGTGAGATGAGGGAGAATGAACATCTCTCCCAGAGGTGAGCCTTGTGGTACAGACTTACATGACTTATCTGGAGATACAAGAGTTCCATATTTTGAACTAATGTCTTAATCCCTGGTGTCTGGGACTCCTGACATGGATCCAAAAAATAAGCAGTATTTCACCTGTTGTTTGTTTGTTTGTTGGAGGGGGGCATGGGGCAGGGTGTAAGGTATTTCCCGTCTCTTTTCTTCTGGCAGAATATTATTTACTGGCAAGTATTGCAGGCACAGAAACCAGTATCACAACTGCTTGTCAGCACTGGTTATCATTGCAGGGAAAGGGTGCTACTGGTGGTTATTGGAGGAAGGAGTATGTATAGCAGCTACTGGTGTCTGAAATGGAATGACTGAAGGCTCTCCTTGTTCTGTATGTCTGACGAGCATGGTTTGCAAGGGTAAGGCACTCTTTGGTCTTGACAACCAGTGTTACCTCCGTCAGCTTTGCAAGCTGGGTGTTAATGAAGAGATTCTCCTCCACACTGTGGTGTCTGTGCAGAGGATGGGGCTTGAGAGCAGCCCTGCAGAGAAAGACTTGGGGGTACTGGTGGACAAAAAGACTGCACTTGCAGCCCAGAAAACCAATCGTATCTTGAGCTGCATTGAAAGGAGCATGGCCAGCAGATTGATGGAGGTGATTCTGTTCCTCTGCCTTGGTGAGACACCACCTGACTCCTGTGTCCAGCTCTTGAGCTCTCAGTACAGGACAGACATGGACCTGTTGGAGAGGGGCCAGAGGAGGCCACAAAAATGATCAGAAGAATGGAACACCTCTCTTGCGAGGACAGGCCAGGAGTTGGGGTTGTTCAGCCTGGAGAAGAGAAGGCTCCAGGGAGACCTTATTGTGACCTTTCAGTACTTAAAAGGAGCCTGTAAGAAAGATGGGGGCAGACATTTTAGCAGGGCCTGTTATGACAGGACAAGGGGTAATGGTTTTAAACTAAAATAGAGGAGATTGAGGCTAGACAGGAGGAAGAGATTTTTTATTTTTTGCACTGAGAGTGGTGAAACACTGGCACAGATTGCCCAGAGAGGTGGGAGATGCCCCATCCCTGGAGACATTCCAGGCCAGGCTGGACGGGGCTCTGAGCAACCTGATCTAGTTGAAGATGTCCCTGCTCGTTGCAGGGGGTTGGACTAGTTGGCCTTTGAAGGTCCCTTCCAACGCAAACTGTTGTATGATTTTATGGTGCAGTGTCCACCATGGGGCTCTGGGTTGCTGCTCCCCAGCTGCCTCTGGTGACAGCCCCGGCCTCTCCCTGCCTGGGCCTGGCTGCTCCCCTGCTGCTTCAGCCCCTTCCTCTGGCCTCCTTCCAGGCCATGCGTTCTCCAGCGCTCGCTGCTCAACCAAAGCTCACCTCATCACCTTGCAGGAACTCTGTAGGGAAAGGCTTCCCAAGGAGGACATCACTTTCTCATTATTAACATAATAAGCTTGTATTTATTCAGCTGAGGGGCTGGGTTGTAATAAATGCTTAGACTTCAGCAGAAATGCTCTCAACTCAAAAGCAATACAAAGAGCTGATTGCTTATGGGCAATAACCATCTATAGCATGAATTATTTACAGTGTGCTTAAATTGTCAGAGCTCTTGAAAAATAATGGGAAGTTAGTTGTGTCCTCTGGCAGGGCTGCCTATTCAGCCTTTCAGGGAGAGCAAACAGCACAGCAAACACAATTCACTTGGACAAAATGAGTGTGGGTCACACTCCCAATACATGTGGAGTTTCTGCTGTTGCACCCTGGCTGTTCATGGCCATCCTGACTCTTTTGTGTTGGCTGGTAGCTTTTCCCTGAGCAGCTCACTTTCCATCCCTAACTCTGGTGGTGAGCTGCTGTGTAAAGTACTGTGTTTTCAGAAGAGACTGCACAGCAGTGAAAAAGCACAGTTTTACATATTTGGGTCTCAAATTTGCACACACGTGACTGCCTGGACTAATAATAAATATATTGATCTCATTGGAACAATATGTGCTTATGGTATTTATGTGTACATGCTATATGTAAAATAAAGCCTGCCCTTAAATGTCTTCTGGAATTTGGTCCATAAGTAGTTAATCAGTTTGCAAAGCATTTGATAAATACACAAAACGTTGTGGTTTTGCAGAACACTGATGTGACTATACTGTGAGACAAGGTTAGGACAGGGTCATTCTTTGTGAATCAGGGTGCTTAGCATCCTGCCTGGGTGCTTTGTAACTGATTGGGGTGGAGAGTTTAGAAAATAGTTCACAGGTCTGAAGAGTTTTAAATCTGTACAAAAGAGAAATGACTTTTATGAACATGCTTCAAATAGTTGTGAGGTATTTGGGGAAAATACACTTTTTTAAAAATTATTTTTTTTATTACTCCCCCACCCCCATTCAACAAGATATAGCTATATAACAGTGTTGTACATAAATGTTTTCAAGTTATTCTTTAGATGGTAGTATCACTCACTGAAACTTTAATCTCCTGTTTTGAAGGTGGAATAAAGCAATACAACAAAAAACTTACACTAATAACTTACTGTGAATCTTCTGGTTTTTGGCATTGAGAGGGTGCCGTGCAAAATTATGTGCAGCACTATAGTTTGGGTGGTTTTGGATAGAAGAATACATACGCCAAGGTTAAACAAAACTTGCTGTTGAAATGAGACAGTTGTAATATTCCAACTTCAGGGAAGAATTTTCACTCTGAGCTACAACTGAAATGTTTTTTTGTTCCTTACGTTAATCTTTGACAAAACCAAATTATTTCTTAAAATAATGAAATAGCTTTTACAGGAGTAATGCCTCAGACAAGGTGAAAGGAGGTAAAGTATTGCTACAGAAGGCAAGGATGTGAGAGGGAGCATCCTGAAAGTCAGTAAGTGTGGTTATAGGACATAATAGTTGCATGTTCTTAATACAAAGTGAAACATAGATTGGGAGAAGTTTTCCCAGTTACAGCAATGAGCCCGATGCTTTGATCCCGTTTCCTCTTTATCCACTGAGACTATAAGGTTTGGCTGGAAGAAATGAGCACAGCCTAGGAGGTGAGCTCCAGGAATCTGAGAAGAACAAAAGAGAGAAAGATTGACCTCACTGCTCCAGGTGGCATGGAGAACTTGGCTCAGGAGTTTCTACCGAGCTTACGGTTTGAGATTGCGCCTTGTGTGTATGGTGGCACCCGTTCAGCAAGCTCTTGTGGCTGCCTGTCACAGCTCACTTGGCTGCAGAGGTGCAGTGGGACTCTCTGTAAGGAGCAGCATGCAGGCACTGGCTTCTGATGTCCCTCTGGATCAGGAGACAGCAGTGAGGGTTGTCCCTTGCCCCTTCCCTGCTGCCTGGGAGCTGGGGATTAACCCAGTTTAAGTGTGTTCCCCTTTCTGTTTAGCTGAGCTCCTATGCATCATCTGAACAAACATCCTTATGCAGTGCAGTGGGGAAAGTCTGGCCTCGGAGGTGGCAATTAGGCATTTTACTGGCTTCAGCAAAGTCTTTGAATACCTCTCTGAACAAACCCAAGATAAGCATTCTCATAATAAAGTGAGAGCTGAAATTCATCCTCTCTGCTTGTGTTTTCTGACAATGTAAAATAAACCTTGTAAAGATGCACAGTGTGATAAACCCCAGACCCTTATTGCCCAGCGTCTCCCGAGCAAGTTCTCTGGTGTCTGTAATATTCAATCGTGTATGCTGAATGCCGGGAATAGCAGAGAAATGAGCTTTTGCTGGTTTGCTCTGAGTGTTCCCTCATAATGAGGTTTACTAGTCACAGTTAATGCCATTCATCGTCTACTTTTTCTTTAACAGTTGATTCATAAATCTGACATCAAGTTGTTAGTGTTGAGAACCAGCCTACTCTAGTTTGTACATAATGCATCTAGTGATACTTAGCATTGTTTAAAAAGCCAAACTTAAATATTTCAGTGACATATTTCGAAGTTATATGAAAAAGACAGCAATGTAACTCCAAGCATGAGATTATTTAAAATAGTTTTAAAATTGAGTTATGTGCTCTACTGACCTTGTTGTAGTTACTGCTACATTATTAGACATTACTAGAAAGTCTTAAATATCACAGTATCTATTTTTGTAAAAAAAAGCTTTTCTCAAAGAGTTTCAATGAACTCATGCCTTACAGAGGACACAGAATTAGATTAGCAAACTTTATAGAGCATTAGTGTAGTGTAAAAGATTTAAAATTTTAATTGCGGAAAAGAATTAGTTTCTTTAAACTGCAGTTAAGGAACTTCTTAAAATTCAAATTAGGATTCACATTAATTTTATGAAATACAAATAAAATAGACATGTCAGCAGTAAAAACAAAAAGAAAGCAAAGGCCGATCAGGTGATGTCAGATACAAAAGATAACATTATTCCAAGTTCATCAACTGTTAGTGACTTCAAAAATTGTCCTATAAAGTGATGATTGTTATAGTAGGGGGTCAACAAATAATGCTGCATTAAATACTGGGTTTTTTTGGTTGTGCATTTATGTGTGTGTGGTTTAGTTTTGGTGTAATGTTTTGTTTTGTTTGTTTGTTTGTTTGTTTTTTCTCCTGAAATGAACTGAATATGTGCCATTTTTTGAGAAAATAAAGTTATTTTGTTGCTTAAGTTTTCTGAGACTATCCAAAGATTTTCTTGACAGGGAAGTTTTCTAGGAAGTGTCAGGCTTGGGCTGTGATGGAGGTCCATCTCTGTTAGGTAGTTCCTGTCTATTGGCTGTGAAATAGCATTCATTCTTGCTCTGTGGCTGCCCTGGAGCCATAGGACCACAAAAAATGATCAGAGGGCTGGAACAGCTCTGCTGTGAGGACAGGCTGAGAGTTGGGGTTGTTCAGCCTGGAGAAGAGACGGTTCTGGGGAGACCTTGTTGTGGCCTTTCAGTACTTAAGAGGGGCCTGTAAGAAAGATGGGGAGAGACTTTTTAGCAGCGCATGTTGCAATAGGACAAGGGGTGATGGTTTTAAAAAAAGGGGAGATTCATGCTAGACAGGAGGAAGAAATTGTTTACAATGAGGGTGGTGAAACACTGGAATATGTTGCTCAGAGAGGTGGTAGATGCCCCATCCCTGGAGACATTCAAGGCCAGGCTGGACGGGGCTCTGAGCAACCTGATCTAGTTGCAGATGTCCCTGCTCATTGCAGGGGGTTGGACTAGATGACCTTTGAAGGTCCCAACCCAAATTGGTATTTTTTTTTTCTCCTGCCCCTTGGAATTTCTGTTGTATGGGAAATTCCTCATAGACATTATTTGACCCTTTTTACTTCACTGCAAAGGAAGAACGTTTTGCAAATGGGCAAGTCACGTTTCTTCTACGGCAGAGAATGAGGCTTCTCTTAAACTCAGTGAGTTGGTCACATTACTGTCCAGTTTCCGTGGTGAACAATCTCTATCACGATAATTACAGTGCGTATCAACCAAATTAAATTAATTTAACCATCAATAATTACAAAAGAAAAAATCCACAATGATTCTGGATGTTCCTCCTTCTCTTTTTTTTTTTGTTTTTCCAAGGTAGCCTACATGAGGTAGCCATGTTGACCATGTTTAATCTGCAATAGAGGTCTCTGTGCAAAGTTGCCTGAGTCTTACAGCTTATTGGTGTCAATCTGCAGCAAATCCCAGACTTGTGCTGCCCTCCAGCAGTCTTGCCATCTGCCTAAAGCTGCTGTGTCAGCAGTGGTGTACTTGATTTCTGAATTAATTAGGTGTTCTGCTGTGGGGCTTGTGGCATTAGTCAAATTAATTAATTTTTAATTTTGTGAGTTCTGTGGAAGAAAGATGATGATATGTTGGCTGTCCACCAATTTTTTTATTTTTATTTCTTGCAAAGTTAAATTACTGAATGGATGGTGATAAAAGCACTGTTGTTGGGTGAGTATTGTATAACTATAGTATTTTTGGTGAATTTTTCTGAACTAAATTTTTCCTTCTAGCGCTTTTCTCTTTCTATAGTAGTATTTATTTTAGAGAGGTTTTTGGTGGCTCTTTTAGTGGAGATTTGATTTATGTGGTTTAATTCAGTTGGAAAAACTTAAGTACTAAGAAAAAGCTTGCCTTTTTTTTTATTTTTATTTTTTTATTTTTTCCTGTCCCTGTTGTTTTTTTATCCTCTTTACACTAGCACCCAGTGTCTGCTTTCAGAAAGCAGCAAGAACAGAGCAAAACAAGTAGGGCTTAGGGCATTTTCAGGCTGGCAGGAGAGCGATGTGAGTTGGTGGGGAAGGATGAGCTCTTGGGCCAGCAGGTTTCTTGTTGCTGTGGCTTGAGGGCGTTGCACTGGGGAGGCTGGACATGGCCATGGACCTTCTGCCCTGGGACCTCATTTTCACATTGTTTTCAGAATGGAGAAATGGGTACAGGCATAGAATAACAAAGACCAAATCACTCCTGTAAATCTGAAGACCAGTTCGGTCTATGTATATGCCTATATGCAATACATCGTACAAAGCTGGGGAAATAAGGAGCAACTGCAACGTGCTATGATGTACAGTTATTACAGTTTATTTTGGAAAGTGTACGTCTCTTGCATATTCCTGTACAGCCATCCCAGACTCTTATAGTAACTTTTTCTTAATTATTACATATATTATACTGTTTAGATCTTTCATTTTCACAAACAAGTGGCAAGAGCGCTGCAAGAAACGTATAAAATAGGCTTTCAGTTACATTTGTCTCACTGTACATTTCTTCCATGCTTTCAATTCCTAGTGGATTGTCTGCTGTAAGAATTAAGAGCAAATGTCTTGCATTTGAATCCTTGAGGGTAAAATCAGCCCTTTTAAGTGCATCTAGAAGGCAGCTTCACTTGTTGGGCATGGCCACACCTCTGGTAAGGCTGCAATCCCAGAGAGTAAATGGTGGTTGATCTTTATTTGTTCAAGTTTCAATAGCGTCTCTTTTTTTCTCCTACCACCCAATTGACTTGGTGTGAACTGCCTGACTTTGTATGGGTGTATTTTGTGAAGAAACTGGAGTCTTCACGTCTAGATTGAGCCTTTATTACAGAGGTCTTAGAGGGAGGAGTAAAGACAAGAGGAAGCCCTGGAGGATGCAGCAAAAGAGAGGATGATCAAGAAAGAAGTTCATTCTGAAAGAAGGTGGCAGGTAGCAAGGAATGCATAATCCCTCTGGCTGGGGAGGACTGGGATGGACATCATGTTGCTTGTCTTCTCATATTACAGTTTTTTACATTGAGTGGCAGGCTGTTGGAGCTTATGAACTAATAACCGTGCTGGCAGGTTAAAAATGAACAGGAAATACATTACTAGGTACATTGGGAGTTTATTGAAATGGTAGTTTATTTAAATATAAATAATTCATTCAATCAGCAAGCCTTAAACTCGTTTTGCTGCTTTTCAAGTCCCTTTTTTGAGGCAGGAGTCCTGCTTTTTCAGGCTCAGCATTCAAAGCACAAGTGTAAAACTTTGGATTTCTGCCAAGGGTTGTGGCCTTTACTTGGGCACGGTAGCATTGGATTGAGCTGGTTTTTCTACTGACTTACTGTATGTTTTTCTATGTGGCCTAGCTTATCTTTCCTTTTCTGTTTTTTAAGCAAGCAATAATGTTGAGGCATGACTTAGAGAAGCTGAAAACCGGGTGAACTGGCCGAACAGAAAATTGAACTGGGCCTTAAAGGTATTTCTTTGGTTTTCATGCCTGGTGCCTATTATTGCCAGCAGTGGTAAAATGGCCTTTAGTTGACCTCCTTCATTTCTTTGAAGGTTGTTTTTGTCTATTTTCTATACTGCTATAAAAGGAAGTTCCTGGACAAGTTTACATGATTTACATTGTGCTACATATCCCTCCTTGTTTCTTTTCCCTAAAGCTTTGACTAGAAGTGTGTGGGGTGCAAAAAACTTGTGGACCTTGTAAATCAGTGGCAAGTTAAATGTGTGCTAATATTTCTTAAATAGGTGCAGATATCTCTTTTAGGTCTAAACATGAGAAGCTCATGTGTCTAATGAAGTACATTATTTTTATGCCAGACAGTTGTTTATATAATGCAGTATAAAAATTTTATAAGTTATCTAGGCACCATTTCAGCAAAACAGGTTAGCGCGTGCCAAAATCCAGCTATTGAAGTAGTTCAAGTGACTTCGCAATCAAGAGCTAAAGTATTTTGAGCCTTAAAAAAAAAAATTAAGAAGAATCTGTGTGACTAGAGACTTAGTTGTGTTGGACGAGTTGTTTTAGGTTTATTCTTGATGTTTTATTAAGTAATGTTTGTTTGGGGTAATTTTTTTTCTGTGTGATTTGTTATCTGGACATTGCCAGTCGTATGTCTTAGTTAATAATTGATATTTTGTCATTGAGCAAACTTGTTCCTGGGCAGCTGGAAAGAACCTATTTGTTCTCTGAAGTGATTGGAGCCATTTGGACTTGTCTAATTACTTTTAAATGGAAGGATGTGCCAGGTGATACTGCAGTGGGGTTCCTCTGTGGATTTCGTGACACTAGGAAATAACAAATACTGCTTCAAGTCTGCTGAAGCCTGTTTCCATCTGCTCTGGGCTTTTGATGGTGATGAAAACCAGGATACAACTGGAGTTTTTCTTTCTGGCTCTATGTCAGAGGATATTGGTGGTGTGGATTTGCACAAAGCTGCTTTGTCTCAGCAAAACTGTTTCTAAGGCACAATGTAAACCCAGATAAAAGTGGGCATCCTGGGATTTCCCTAGATAACTTGTAAAGAGACGAACTCCAGAGGACTTTGCCTGTTGGTGTTACAGTCTGGCAGGGGTCAGGCAGCTCTGAGTGACTTTTGGCAAGCCTGGAAAAGAAACTCTCAAGAAGAGAAGAACTGTTCCAGCCCAGGGTATACTGATGGATGTTTTGCAGTCAAATGGTTTATTTTGAACATTTGTGTCTGGAGTGGTTTCATAGGGGGCACTGAAGCTGTTCACAAACTTACGGCAACTGTGGCATTTGTCCTTATCCCGTTTGTTGGGTGTCTGCACCATTAGGCCTGATAGAGCTGTGCTATAACCTAGATGCCTGTGTGTTACATAGCTGCTTCAATAGCATGAAGGTTTACATATTTGCTGTGTAGCCATTGGCTTTGCACCTTTTTTCCCCTGACGTGTTAACATCTTGTTGTGTAAATAAGCTGTATCACAGGATTACAGAATGTTAGGGATTGGAAGGGACCTCGAAAAATCATCTAGTCCAGTCCCCCTGCCAGAGCAGGAACACCTAGATGAGATTACACAGGAAGGTGTCCAGGTGGGTTTTGAATGTCTCCAGAGAAGGAGACTCCACAACCCCCCTGGGCAGCCTGTTCCAGTGCTCTGGCACTCTCACTGCGAAGAAGTTTCTTCTCAAATTTAAGTGGAACCTCCTGTGTTCCAGTTTGAACTCATTGCCCCTTGTCCTATCATTGGTTGTCACCAAGAAGAGCCTGGCTCCATCCTCGTGACACTCACCCTTTACATATTTATAAGCATTAATGAGATCACCCCTCAGTCTCCTCCAAGCTGAAGAGCCCCAGCTCCCTCAGCCTTTCCTCATAAGGGAGATGCTCCACTCCCTCAGTCACCTTTGTTGCCCTGTGCTGGACTCTCTCCAGCAGTTCCCTGTCCTTCTTGAACTGAGGGGCCCAGAACTGGACACAATATTCCAGGTGTGGTCTCACCAGGGCAGAGTAGAGGGGAAGGAGAACTTCTCTCGACCTACTAACCACCCCCCTTCTAATACACCCCAGGATGCCATTGGCCTTCCTGGTCACAAAGGCACAGGGCACCATCCACCAGAAGAAGGAAAGTTGTGCTCTGCTGTCAGAATCACAGAATGTTAGGGATTGGAAGGGACCTTGATGGGAGCTACTGTCTTAGGAAGATGCGCACAGCAGGGATGACAGCCTGCTGGAGAAGTGCTGCAGGGTGAGAAGGGCAGGGGCAGCTCCTTATGGCTTTGTCCTTGCTGTGACACATGCTGTGCAGCACTGGATCTTGCATCCTTCAGTAGAGCAACCACTCATGAGGTACTTGGCCATGGTCACCTAAATCTTACCCGACCAAGGAAGAAAGCTGTTAACAGCTGTTTTATTAACCCCCTCACATTGAAAATCAGTTGCCTTTAACTCTCAGCAAGCTGGCCAGGATCTCCTGCATGGACTTCTCTCCCATGTGAGTCTTTTCCAGTGGCCAAGCCTTTTGAAATACTACATGGAATTCTGTCAAGAAAAGTTGTAGGCCTTTTCTGTTTGCAAAACATCTGAGGTAACAGGTATAATTTTAGTGTTGTCCAGTTTCTTCTCTGTACTGTTAGTTTCTCAGCAAACAGACCTGCAGGATTTATTAAATAATCCTTAACAAATATTCATGTCTGCAATTGTATTTTGAGTATTTCAGATTGAATTCTTATCTCTGTACATGAAAGTACTCTTTCTGTATGATAGTAAGGACCCTTTTTTATCACCTTCTTGTTCAGATTTCTCATCAAAACAATTAGTGTTATGAAATATGAAGCAAATAACTGTTACAAGAAGAATGCAAAACAGTAACTGAGATCTGTATCAAGAACTTTCAGAGATAAAATTTTGCATATTAACTTTGCCCTTGGGGAAAATTTCTTCTGAAGACCTTAGTAAAAATCCTCTTTCTGTAAGAAATTTTAATGGTAAAAGCTGGCAAGAAGCCATGCTGTTCCACCTCAGACGTATCACGAAGTGATCTAATAACAGGTGAAGAGGCTTTAAGTTCTATTTCTGTTCTAGCAATGCTAAAGTTTGTGAGAGTATGGAAAAGAGCCATCAGAAGAGAAAATGAATAATATCTGCCATAAGTAATAATTTTCATTTTGCTTCATCAAAGCACTAATTACATACAATCTAAAATATCATGATTCTGTTATTCTCATGGTAGCTTTTTGTTGCTTTTAGCACCAACTATGCACTTGCATTGATGACAGTAGAGCAAGAACAGCTACAGTAATGCTAATCATATTACTTCTAAACCTAGTAGTACTTGTGTGACAGAAATCCTGTATTTATTTGCTCTGCTTCCTGAAGATTTAATTCACATAACAATTTGTAATTTGTTTACTTAGTGAAGTACCACAACTTGAAACACACAACTTATAATTCAAAATAAAACTATTCATTCCCCCCCCAAAATCTTGTTCTGGTTATTTTATGCCTGTTTACTGATTCACTGTTACAGAATTTAATAGGAAAGAAATTGTTTCAAACACCTGTCTTGCAAAATCCCAGTGAATGGACAGAGGGAGAAGTGTGCTTACTGTAGATTCTATAAAATTAATCACATTTATAGCCTGTAGACTTAGAAGGTTGTAGGTTAAAGACATTCTGATAATGTGAGATAGAAAAAATAATGTACAAAACCAAAATTGAAAAAAGCAATTGTTTTGTATTAAAAAGCATAAATAGAGTATACTCTTAACTTTATTACTAGTTCTTACTGCAGGAAAACTTTCCTGTTATGTCCAGAGAAAATTTGTGACTGTATTGTCGTAATTAGAATACATTTTTCTCTACTATCTTGGCTTTCCAGAAAGTAAGAAATATTCTTGAAGTCGTATAGTCATTGCTTTAGCAGGGGAAAGCAAAGACTCAGTGGGTCGTACAGTTTTAAAATACACTAGATGATAGGAAGGGTGGGTTGACAGTTTCGAACTTTTGTCATCCTTTGATTGGGGGATACTTTGATGTTTGAAGTTGGCAACAGTGTCTCCAGGATGAGCAGCCTGGTTTTAAAGGGATTAATTTATGTGACAAGTGCTAATAGTGAGGATTGATTCTGTGCTGGATTTATGCATTTGTTGATGTATTAATTCTGACAAGTCTTAAACAAAGACACTAACCAACTAAAAGGTTTTTCATCCTTATTTAAACTTCTAGAGACTTTGAAGTGACTTTTGCAATGAATGGGTAGACAACATGCTAAGGGAAAAATGTGCATTAAGAAAGGAGATATTTTTAGTGCTAGCAGAAGAGTCAAATTAAACAAACAAACCCCAAAACAAAATGAAACAAAAAAAACCCCCAAAATCCGAAACAAAATACCCCCTCAAAGAAAAACCCTAAAACCCCCATGAAAACAAACTACACAGCATTATTAGATTATCCAAACATAGGTCTGACTGCCCACAACCACAGCCAAGTTTTAAATTCCTTAAGTTAAAAAGATGTTTATGATGAGAATGCTGATGTACAACAAACTCAACAGCTCTTCTATAGCGAGGAATAGATGATGAACCAAACATTACAGGGTTTTCTTTGAGACAGAGCTGAATTGGCTAAAAAATATTCCCTCCCTTTTCTGCAGTATAGGACTGCACAGATCCTGCCCTCTTATGTATTTCAGAATGTGCTATTTTAATTTCTGCATGCATGCTGATATTCAGTTGGTTACAAGTGTCTAATTATTGTGATTATATGCCTGCTGACTGCATCACTTTTTTCCCTAATGGAGCTGGCAGTGCAAGAGAAGCTTGGCTTTTTATCTACTGTATAACTGGCTTGTTTTTATCCTTAGTGTAACAACTTGCTGAATGAGTGCCGGGGTGAGACGTAGATAGACAATAAGGGATGGTGAGCGCACAGACGCGTGGGTCCTGAATAGTCTTTGCACATATCTGAGAAGACCTATCAAACAGGCATTGGGAAGGCCAAAAAAGCAAGAGGAAATTTGAAAGTAACTTAGACTGGTTGAGCAGATACACTTATTGACACCTGCGTCTTCAGATTTTTCCCTCTGGATGGTAATTTCTCTGTGGTGAATGACATCTGCTACTTGAAGAGGCCCTAGTGGTGGCCGGGGGCATGCTCAGCCATGGGCGTTTCCTCACGGGTGTGACAGGACCTGGCCACTAGCCTGCCACCAGGGCTGGTTTGCTGAGAGGTGGTTATCACCAGCTCTCTGAGAATCTTAAGATGACTTCAGTCAAAAAGAAATTAGTAAATGAAGTCCTGCCTGCCCCACTGGGGCAGAATGGGAGGCAGAAGCGCACCTAGGGTGATCTGCTGTCAGGACATGGTGACAGCTCCTTGGCTGTCCTGTGGTTGCACTGGAGGAAGGGACTGCCAAGTGCCTGCCCTGGCCCAGCTGAGCGAAGGCAGGAGCCTTGGCAGCCCCCACTGCCATGCATCTTCCACAGCCCGTGGTTACAGCAGCCCCCATGCCTTTAAAACTCATTGCCTGTCATGGTATGTACACCTGGCTCGAGTTTTGCGTTTACTTGCTTGGGTAGCTGCATGCGGTTTATGGTTTATGTGGAGTAAATGATTGGAGGCCACCACCATGTTCATTTTTACAAGCTTTCTTCTCCCAGCAGGCAGCTGGGTAAGCATGAGGCGCCAAAGGCTCTGGTTTCTGTTCCTTGCCCCACAGACAGCTTGTGACCTGTCAGCATTGGTAGATGGGGCTGTGCTAGAAGCAACTTGGGTCATACCAGGTGTTGATCCCAGACGGTGCCTCAAATAGGTGTGAAGGCTCTTCATAGTTGCCACCCTTGCTCTCGCTGCAGGGAGCCTCCCTGCTGCTTCTCCACTGACTGCACTCCTTATCCACCAAGGCTACAGGATGATGCGGTGAGATCTGGGTCGTTCTGAAGCTGGGCCAAGTTTTTCCCAGCCTGAATCGTGACAGGGGAGAATTCTGTGTGGATCAGCTTACTCGTCGAGAAGCTGACTGAATGGCCTGGCATGGGGTCTCTGGCAGGCCAGGAGGCAACCATACTCTACACTAAGTGCTTTTGTACACTGCTTGGATGGTTCAGCACTGCTTAGGTGTTTCTGTAGTGGACCATTTGCTAAATCAGCCTGCCAAAGGCTGTTACAATCGGGTGACATCAGAGGACATTATAAAAACAGCACATTTTGCCTGCTCTTTTGGGCATCTCCCTTTGCAGAGTAGATCGAGCTGCACTAGGAGCCTTCTTTCTCTCACCAAAGAGAAGATTTCAAACCTGTGCAGCAGGACCTCTGGAATTCTTGACCTTTTTTTTGGGCTTTGAGTTGAAAAGTTTATGGCGTTTGTGGTTGCTCTTAAAGCAGTGGCTTGGTTTTATTTGTATTCTGATTTTGTAGCTTTTTAATTGAACTTTAGTAGCATATCCAGGTTTTTCTTTGCAAGCCCGATGTCTATGCCCAGGTGGTTTTGGAGAATAAAATGGGCTCTGATATTACTCTTATATTGACATCAGGATGTGGGATTTACAAAAAACACTAGTTATTATGAGACTTGTCAGTAAAATGGTGAAAAGTTAACATCCCTTCACAATTCTGCCTGAAGTGAGCTCATGGAAATTCTCAGTTACCTCTAAATGGTCACTAGGTTGCAGTAGGAACCATTGGCTTGTGATAATATTGTGGTGTATTCAGACTTTGTTCTTTATGAAATTATAGCATTGCAACAGGAAATTACTGTTTTCTTATCTGAAATTGAAAAAAACCCCCACTATTCTGAGAAGTATGCTTAAAATGAGAACTCTGAAATACTATTTAGAGGGGGGAATTGAAATGTTGAATTTCAATAATGTTGCAAAACTTTTTTTTTGTAGGTAATAGTTTAAGGTGCTAAATAGAACTAATGCACATGTCTACTCTTGTGAATAAACAGACAGAGGGCAAAAAATTGACATAGAAATGTTGATGTTATTTTAGTTTAAAATGCCAATATGCCTCTACATGTTTCCATGAAATGCTGAGCTCATGACAGTGTTTTGGTTTATGTGTGTGGGTTACTTTTTTAAAAATTTTTTTTATTTTTTTTTTCCCAGTAAAGTATTCATTTGAAGTATTTTTAACAGTCTCTTTCGTTTTCCTGCCCCCTCCCCCTTTTTTGCTTTTTGATCTGCCATATGCTGCATGTCTTCTTGAAGATCACTGGGGATAGGTGATATCTAAATATACTTTTTGTCAGTTATAGAACATTGTGGCTCTGATCCTGATTGGGACTTCAGTGTTCTTAAGGATAAAAATGTTAAGGAATATGATGCCATTTGTAAAATGGACAGTTTACGAATATGTGAGGTGCTTTAAATCTTCAGTGGAATCAGCATTTCTCAAAAATGTCCTGATATTTCAACTGAATAAGATATTGGCCAAAGCTATGAGATATTCAGTAATATAGATATAAAACAAGTATTTCTGCTTTTTAATCAGATCTCATAGATACATAGTATATTGTCATGCTCTGAGTTGCATGTCCCTTGAATAAGGATTTCAAGACAAACAGATACATGTTTGGGCTACAATTAAAAATCTAAAGTTGAAATAAGGAAAAGTGTAATAAACACATCCAAGCTGCCTTTTAAACTTTGCTTCCTACCAATAGAGGCAGTTCCTCCCATTATGTGTGGTCTCTAAGTCTCTCTGCCTTGTGTTAACACTGGCACGCTGAAGGAGCTGTGTCTGTGGCAGGTGTCTGGTTTAAGAGAGGCTGCCCTGTGTGTTTGTGCTGTCCTGTGTTTGGATGTCAAGTAGGACCTGTGGCCGCCGTGGGTCCCTGAAAACAGGTGAGCAGGAGCCAAAAGCTGTGAGTTAACAGTTGAATTGCTGGGTGAAATCAGAGCAGAACACATATGCTACCTGGGCATCTCCTGTGTAGGTAAGAGTAAGCAGGATGTGTGACTGAGCTCTGTTCTGTCCTAGTCTGAAAAAAAAAAAAAAATCAAGATTTTTTGATACGATCTGTTCATCTGTTATTTATAACGGGATTTATAATGGCAATTACCCACAGTATTCAATGTAATGGGTAGGGATTCTTGGGCAAGCCTAGACCACGCTAGCTTGGATACTAAGAAGCCTTACAGCACAGAAAGGAGGAACTGATGGCAGCAAGTGGTGGCTTCATAATACTGTGGGTGGGCTGCTTCCTGAGATTTTTATATATTCTACAGTTCATACCATCTAGACATAACTTCGTATTGCCCAAGGCATTATCCATTTCAAAAACTTCAAAACAGGCAAGGGAAAGAAAGATTGTGAGGAGAGGATACTCTGAAGTAAGAAGACTTGCTTGAATTTACTGTCAAGATCCTCAACAGGCTGAGGTCTCGTACGTCTCCATCAGGGTCTTCTTGATTGGACAATACAGGCCCTTTGTAGCTTTTTCTGTAATCATTCAGTAGATGAAGGACATGAGCGTAAATAAAGCAATGCTGGAAAGTATACGTCTGTTGAGAGAGCGGTGTGGGTAGTAGTGTGGGGAATGGGAAGCAAGTTTCCTTTGTCCTCTTGTTTTTTGGGGTGTGCTGCAAATTATAGACTGTGGAGAATGCTCTCTGTGAGATCCCAGAAGCAGCCAAAAGTGGTTTAAGGTCTAGACTATGCTTATTGCAGCAGGATGGAGGGAAGTGCAGTATATACCTAGCTTTATGACTAATGTGTTTCTATGTATGCAGAATCATTTCTATGTGTGCTGTCTGAGAATGCATAGGAACCTTTGTTTAATGGGACTAATAAGAAATAGAATAATAAGAAATAGAAATCTACTTGCACTTACCAGATGATCATGATTTTCTCCCTTCTTTACCATCTTGGCTTCTTACTTTGTTATTGAATGTGAAGTAGTTTGGATTTGTAGGTGTACATTTCATTATGAAACAGTTTCCTGGCTTTTTTTCTGCAGTATGGGAATTAGAGGTGTAGTGCTTTTTGTTTTAAATGTTAGTAATAAATAGATGAAAATTATTAATTTATTTTAAAGTACACATTTTTGTGTAGAATTCTGGCCTTAGTATTTATATAAAGTAAACAATAACTTCCAACTTCGAAATGTTATTGTTCACGTTACTGCCACTTACTGAAAGAAATAAGATCAGATTTGCTGACTCATTTTAAGGATATTTTCGTTCTTCCCTCTAAGCTGAGTAACTGCTGTGGGTCTTTTTTATTGTTGTTCATTTTCTTCTCCTACTGCTCACATCCTACTTGGCAGCTACTTCTGTATCCCTTACATACCGTGCTGTTCTGAATCCTTTGCTCGTGGGTGGGTGTTTTTTGCTAGCCATTTTTTCATGGCTCATATTAAATCTTCTTCCCGTTATTACATTTTCCTTTCTCCATCTTCCCAATGAGATGCATTAGTAGGAACACTCTTGTAAACGGTGGGATAAAGAAGTTTGCTTTTTGTGTATATTTGACATTAATTCTGTAGATTCAGGAGAGAGTCTGTGAGAACTGAATGCCCTGCTGGGCCTACCTGCACCTAGCTGGGGCTTGCTACATCTACAGACTTGCAGAGTCCCAGGTGTCCAGCAGGATTGCACAAGAATTTAACATCCAAAATTCCACTGGACTTCCTCTGGCTAGTTTTAAGAAAGACAGCCAGATAGCAATAGGAAAGGCCAGTCAGTGGGGAGCAAGAACTCTGGGCATGTAAGTAGAATTTAGGTGTCTGGTTTTTGTCTTGCAAGAAAATCCAGACTTCACAGTGTCGTCTTTAAAATTCACTTTTACTGATTCTTATTAAACCACACTTTTTCTCAGTGAAGACTGTGATGTTGCATTTCAGCTGTATAATGTTATTAACTGGGCAAGTGCTACATACATACCCTTTTAGCTCCGCTGCTTTGAGGAGAAGGTGTGCCAGATGTTGCTGCCCTAAACCAAGTCCCAGAACTTGTTCCTGCAGAGATTCTCAGTGCCTTTGAGACTTGCTTAGAGCTAGGAGGCATAATATGGTTTAAAACAAACAAAGCAACTCTTTTTCCCCTCCCAAAAAGTGGAGCTCTTCTGATATTGTCAAAGTGTAGGAATATTTAGTTGAAAAGTTAGTGCAACTACAATCTTTAAATCTTCTGGCAAGGTTTACTAGATGACTGCCTGTTTGAGTAAGCTCTTGTGGAAGAAGAAAGAGGCACCCATATAAAAATCTGTTAAAATATTGATGAATGCAAGAAACCTTTACGAGAGAGGACCGGTTGATTGAGTCCAGTTCCTGGTGTTACAGGCATCCCACGTCGTGTAAGAGTGCTCATATATTGATTATGCTCTATCTTTAGGGTTCTTGCCTCAGCTGTCTTTGCTGGTGGTGAGGGACCTTCCAATTTCTGGCAGAGATGATGTCACAGTTGGATTAGTTGTTGTCAAGGTTTGAGGCAAGGCAGCAATAAACAGTGGCAGATGCTCCCTGTTATCCCCTTTACCTCCCGCCACCCCTTCCTTTAGATAGGAAAGATGGTAAGAAAGATAAGGGGAAAGGAAGAGAGACTTAGGCTTCAAGTTGGAGAGTTTTAAAGGGTTTTACTAATACTACTAATAAATAGAGAACATATACAAAATATACAAAACCAATTCTCAAGTGCTGGATGTGGAGTTGGCGTCACTCCAGCAGCAGGAGCTGGGTGTGCGGAGCTGGCGGCTCCAGCAGGTGCAGCTCAGGCCCCCAGAAGTCATGGGTGGGACTTCACAGCAAACCGGAACCTGGTTACAGGGATGCAGGGCCTGAGACCTGTAGATCACAGGCAGACAGACAGGGTCCTCTCTAGAGGCCGGCCATGGTCGAAGAGAGAGTGACCCTCGTGATCACCCTCTTATATAGGGGGTATGACGATTATGGGATGGAATACTTCTGTTGGTCAGTTCTAATCACCTGTTCCATCCACCCCTCCTCAAACATGCCTGTCTCATAACGGAACATGGGAAAACTTATCAGTCTTTCTAAGCTACCATAGTAATAAATCTAAACACAAGCTTCTTCAGCATTCCGTTGATCTCTTATCAGCACTGAGTACAGCATCCTAGGAAAAAATATGCAGGCTAAAACTCAGAAAAGTACAGTCACCTAGAAGAACTTAGCTGAAAGAAAAATCACTAAAAGAGAACCGGTCTTGTTTTTAACAAAACCAGGACAGTCGTACTTAAGCCAGTTACACTCCTTGTGAATTTAAGTAGCTCTTCTCCTTTTCAAGATTTACCAAATAAATAATAGGGACACTTATTGTCCACTCAGAAAGCAAATAGACCAAGCTCTTTCTGGTGTCCTGTCACACAAATATTTGTCTCTCCCATCAACCATTTACTGGTAAGGCATTTAGATTTAATGCTGAAGATTTTTGTCTCGGTGTCCTGGGTGAAATGACGATTTGTGTGGTAGTTTGGTCTTTGTATAACCCTTGTTTTGTTCCTCGTAGCAAATTTCCTACCCACCTTAAAGTTCTTAATTCCCACCACCAGTGTCCTAAGCAACACCACTGCATGCTGTAGGGTACTCAGCTGTGTTAGGGCAAACATAGTTTCTTCGTCTACAAAATGAGCTGCTATGTTGAGAAAGAACGTCATATTGGTCTGATGTGTTTTTCTTTTCGCTGCTGGCAAACTGATGTTGTGTTTTATTCTGTTTTCCTTTAGCCTCTTTCTTTAATTATGCCTCCCTTTACAATGTGTTCCAACACCATATGTTTCTACGGAGGTGATTTTTATGAGCAGTAGTTGCCTGAATGACTTGTTTTGTTTGCCACTTCCTCTGCCTTTTTTTTTTAATCTAGTTACTGTGATTGAATGTTTTTAGCTCATGTACCACCTTATACTTAATAGTTTTATTAAAGTCCTTGCACCTAGCCCTGCAATTTCATTTACCAGTTCTTTAAGAATCCGTAGATAGAGATTATTGAGGTTTTTCTAGCTTTGAGTGGATTAAGCTCTGAGTTTTGCTTCTGTTTTCATGCCTTCTGCCTCATAGGCATCTTGGATTTCCCAGACTGTAAAGTAAAAAAGTTAATCCCGTTTGGAGGCTGTTGAAAGTTGCCTGTAGGGCATGTTGGTGTCGAATGCTCTGCACCAGTGTTGTGGGATGCCTAAGTGAAATTTTCATTTCATTGCTTGAAAGTAAGGATAGTGATGCCACGGAAAAGTCTAAAACAGTGTTTTGATTTCTTTTTTTCACCCCAGTGGAGTATTTCTTCTGCTTTTACTCTACATCTCTCTGTGTGCTTGTTCACAGTGTCTGGGAGCAGCAGGAATTCCTCATCCCAGTGCTCACCCATCAATCAGTGATGTACCCCCCAACAGGTGACTCTTGCAGGCACTTTGCCCTATTCCCCAGGATGGAGGGTTGTGCTGAACTCCATCAATAAAGAAGGAAGAAATTGTTCTCCTACCTCTCAGGATTTTGCAAGGACAAAAGAGGCAGAAATATGTGGTTGGGTAATGAAATGTGATATTTCTCAACAGATGATAGACCCCGAAAGATGCTCTCTGAATGTGTGTAGTAAAGTCAGGAGCAGGTTAGATGTGAATGGTGGAAAGAGGCAGACTGACTCATTTTGATAAGTTTAAATGGTTTATGTAGTTTCCAGTTCACGGCATGTTAAAGACCATTCAGATTCATAAACAGCATTTCCCCAGCTAGTGAGGGGAGTGATTCCAGCTTGTCTCTGGTTGCGCTGGGAGACTATGGAGCAAGAACAGGTAAGAAAATAAAGTCACCACAAAATGTTGTATTTGAGGAAGGGTTATGACTTTGTGTGATGGTTCTTTTGCTGACAACTTCTCTTATAATAAAAACATTTTAAAAAAGTTGAAGCTTAGCAGATAGCCACATAATCTATTGTTGAGACTGTAAAGATGTGGGCTGAGGGGACTTCTGGAAGAACTTGATGCACCCTGATAAATGAACAGTACAGCGCGTTTCTCCTTTCTTCCAGTCTCCCTTTCCCTTCCATCTGCCCTCCACAAGCCCTCGAGAGCAGATACAGACCCCATTAAATTCAGGCTGCTGTTTACAGAGAGAGGCTGGAGGGCTTCCAGCAACTATGATTTTTGACGCTCATGAAGCATCAGCTCTCTAGCAATGGTGTTTTCCTTTTTCCTCCTGAATTCCTCTAGGGGCTAGGACTGAATCTTAAACACTTGCCAATTTTAGAATTTAAGATTTTAAAATGTAGAGTTTTAGAACTGGCAGAAGTGAGGAGGCAAGGACTGTCATTCTGAAACGGAGAATTTATGCAGTGGGGATGATGCTATTGCTTAAACAACTGCCTGCCCTTAGACCCTTCTGCTTGGATTGCTGTTGGAGAGGTTTACTGGACTCTAATGTTTTTTGTCATTGCGAAGCCAACTTCTTTTAGCCTTTCACAGAGCAGAAAAGGAAAGCCTTGCTCACATTTTGAGGATTATTTGAAACCTACCATTGCCTCAAGCTTTGGCTTCCCGTGCTGTGCGGTAGAGTGCTGATAATGAAAGATGAAAGCTTTCTATTTTTGTCTTGTGAATGTAGCTCATGTTTCATGGGCTAGATTGGCTGATTTTTGTGTGTTCCTTTTCCGTGCTGCCTTTATCTTGGGGAAGCTGGAAGGAGGGAATAGCGACTTCACCGAGATGCTAAATTTAGAGTGGTTAGAAAAAGTGACAATGTGTATCCTGGGTCTTTCCAACTTTTCAGACTCAAGGCACCTGAAAAAGCTGAAATGTGACCAGACATGTCCAGTTGAAAGGACAGTGCCTGGGGCACCAAAAACTCCCTTGCCCTTCACCTCAGTGGATATCACAAGTGGCAAATCTGTGCACTCTGTGACACAGAAAGACAATCTTTCTCACTTTGTCTTTTGAAGTACACACTGCAGAGATAGCTGTTGGTGGTGTGTTCTGATGTAGACAAGCTTAAAATACACATTTGTAAAAAATTGTGATTGATTTCAGGTACGTTTTTATTCTGTGTACCTAGTACACTAGAGCTTGATATAATAATTTTTATTCACATAAAATTATTCTTAAAGATGAGGGACAGCAAATTTGTGTTTTGTTTTGTTTTGTTTTGTTTTTTCCCTGGCTGTGCAAAGTACAGGGGTGATGCTAAATGGAAAGCAGAGTGTGCAAAAAGAGGACCTAGAGGAGAGGGCAGGGTGTTCTGTGCTTTGGATGTCATGACATGACTTTCTGCCTTAGATTTATTGGGAAAGCTTGCTTATCTGAACTGTAGTTATCCAAGTGCTTTTGCTGTATGAGTATAAAAACAAAATATGATTTGTATTTTCTTTCTCTAAGACTTATAGCCTGGCTGTGGAGTTAATATTTTTTCGTGATAGTTGTGTGTGTTGAGTTGTTCTCCCACCTCACTTTGCTCTCATATGTTGATATTTCCACACGCTTTTTTAGGGTGATGGATACCTCCATTAAAAACATGTCTGCACAAGTACTGCAGAATGAAATACCATGTCTATTCACAGTGTGTTCCTGGTGCAGGGATTTTTCTGCAGAGACAGAAGCCTGCATACTCCTGTGTCCAATCCGAAGTGCACCAGAGCAGATGGCCCCCCTGTTCTGCAGGAGCCTGTGATCCAGGATGCAGTTCTGTCTGCGAACCTCAGCCAAGAAGTTATATGGCTGAGCCTTCCCTCTCATTTTCCCTCAGCTGTTCACTGCTATCCCTTTCCAACCTGCCAGTGTAACTCCTCAGCAAGTGTCATCTGTGGGAGAAAATAGCTGCCTGGGCTGTTCTGGCAGAATTCAGGTTAGGTGAGTGCTACTGTAGCATTTCAGCTTCTTCTGAATGCTGGCGCGCCCAGACAGCATTCCACGCCAAGTACAGTGAAGATCCCCTGCGTAATAGTGCTGTTTTAATTACAAAATAGTTAGCGTTGTTAACATATATAGTAGGTGCTGCTTCTTGTGACTGTGCAGCCAAACTACAGTCAGAATGACCGAGATGTTCTGTACCATGCTTCCCTGTTCATTATGAACTGGCTAGCATTGTTAGCATATTTATGGTAGGCCCTGCTTTTTTGTGATGGCATTAGCCAAATTACCATTTTACCATTTTCTTAAAGATCTCTGTGGCACTGCTGACAGAAGGCAGCAGCCTCCAGGTAGATCTGGGTTGCAGGCGTGTGTGTGAGAAGAGCTCAGCTTGTGAATGCTTTCATGCAGCATCAGGGGCCCCTTGCCAGGTCCTTTGTGTGTGGTACAGAAAGAAGCGTTCAGCTGCTTGGGTAGCCTTTCTTGCTGAGAGAGGTGGTGTTTGTGGAAAAAGCCGTGAAAGCACCTGGGTAGGCTTTGTTCAGCTTCCTAAGCGTACGTCATTTTCTAGAAAGCATAAGCTGCTCTGGGGCACACACAGTCATCAGAGGTTTCCTTGCTTTGTGTAAGTGAGAAGATCCACAGTGGTGGGGTTTTTTGTGTGTTTTTTTTGTTTGTTTTGTTTTTTACTTTTTCTGTGACAAACTCCCAGACTACAAAGATGAGACTAGAGGACAAATCCTGAGCAGTGATGCTTTGTACAAGAGCTAACTTCGTTTTGCAGTATGGACTCAGTGCTTTTTTTTACCTGCTTATGAAAATACAAAGATTCTTAACGTTTTGCTATTTCATACTTATAGGATGAAGGGCATCTTACAGGGTGTCCTTTTGATCCTACTTGTTATAATCAAAGTACTTTATTAAGAAGACATATAAAAAGTACATTTTAATCCAAATCAACATGATGAAAAGGAGTATATGTTGGAGAACTGCATTTGGAGGACAACTGAAGTGAGTTGCTGCTTTGCTCTCCAAATGCTCTGAGACAGAACATGCTGTTGCTGTTGTAGGAGACCTTTGTACACAGATCCTCCACCTCTCCCCAGCAGTTTAGGATGCTCGTGTACCCTGGTACGATGCACACGTGAACTGGCTTCTTGGGAAGCAAAACAGGTTATGTTGAAATAATTGACAGGAGCCAGAGAGGGAGCATCAAGTGCACTGTGGCTTGTGTGGAGGATACGAATAAGGAGGCTCCGTGCCCTGCTCTGGTGGGACTGTGTTCACAAGTAACTGTGTGTGCACCCTGGCATGCATGTCCACGAGTAGCTGTCTCCATGAAAGGAATTGCAGAAAGCTGACTCGATGTCTGGCTTAAACAGTTAATGAATCTGGTTAAGCTATTGCAGGTGGATAATTCCCAAAAAATAATCGGTTCTTTTCACAGGGTTGGTTATATCTGCCTTGCTTGCTTAGCATGAGATAAGGAGTTGTTCTCCAGTACATTGCGGGCCAGTTTCATTCAGCTTTGTACCTGCAGCTGTTACATTTTCAATGTGAAAATGTACAAATTTTTTCATCATTGCTGGAACTGAATGTTTTTCCTATTAAATGGAATATGTCCATAACTAAAAAAAAATTCCTTGTGAGCCATATTCATAGTGGCTACAGGATTGCTGGAGGATGGCCAGTGGGCCTCGCTGACTGAAGATAAGAAATGGAAAGCACCAGTGTGTAAGTGTAGAAATGGGAAATATTGGTACTTGGCTACATGCAGCCAGAACCGTTTTGTGAGCAGAGTCTGAGCACTCTAAAACAGCTGGTGACATGTCTCTATTGGAAAGATGGTTTTGTCTTACTAGTCCACAGCCACGGTCCATGAGTTACAGAGCAAACTCCAATTAATGTTTGCATTTTGTTTGGTAGGTGGCTCTTTTTTAATGTTACTCAGGATAGTTTGTCATCTTCCCTTTTTTCTCTCACCCTTCCCTCTTACAGTATGTGGTGCAGTTATTTCTCTGCAGTCTTACTGGTTTTTTTTGTCAGCTTTCTTGTTCTCCTGCTTGCTGCTTAGGGCCACAGGGAAGGGGATTCAGCTCCTCCACTCATATCCTGTGTCAGAAACTGGAGCTGCCCCTTCAGAACAGGACAAGGATGAGAGATGCTGGTATCTGTTAATGATAATGGTATCTATAAACTTTAAAGTTGACATCAGTGTGACATTTCCAGGGGTAAAAGGGGTTTCCCAAGGTGGTGAAAAGCCCAGTCAGAGGTTTAGAAGCAAAAGCATTGTGTAAAGTTACAAGGGAGTTCTCAGTAGTCAGTACCTGTTTGTTAGTGATTGCACCTTTATGATAAGTTTATGATTTGTGGAAAGAGTAGTGACTCTAGGAATCAGCTGGGAATTACTTGAAGTGGAAATACCCACAATTGTTAATGAATTTTCAGTGTAACATATCTTCATTAAATAAAGCATCCTCTTTTTTTTTTTTTTTCTTCATAAGAGGTAACAATAATGAGCAACAATACTTCTGATATTGAAGAAAATCTAAACAAAGGCAAAAACCGTATCTAGCAGTAAATTACTGCCTTTGTGTGTGTGTGCATGTGAGCTGCTGGTGTTTTTTTTTTTCTGTTGTTTGTTTGGGTTCTTTTAGTGACATCTCTAATCCTGTTTGGTATTGCACATTTCCATTGCTGTTTAGATAATTTTCCATAGAACTAAGCAAGAAGTCATAACAGTTCAGCAAAAATGAATACATGTCTGTCTGGAATACTGGTGCTCTCTTCGTAAGGAGATTTGTTGCTGCCTTGTTAAGGAGTGGGATTTTCTAAAAGTCTTCAAGCTTTTGAGATAAGTTTTGCATTCTGTACTACTCAGTAGCAAAAAGCTGAAACATTCTGATTATAACTTTTTATAGTTATATAAACTCTTAGAGGCAGTTTATTTAATATCCTTGCTTAGCAAATGTAATTGTTGCTGATGAAAACTGAGAAGTTAATACTTACATAACCCAAGGCAAACCATTTTGAAACAAGCCTGTTCCTGAAGTTTTCAGTTTTAGCAGATACCTTGTTTCAGACAAAACTTCAGATACCCGTGAGTCATGGCCGCCAACTAGAAGCATTTTGTTGTTCCTAAGGGTACAAAACAGTTTCTTTTATGTTTTGGGCAGTGAGTCATGACTGAAAAGCATGTCAATAGTGTTCTAAAGGTAAATTGGATACAGTGATTCTGTGGGCAACATCTGAAGTTCATGCACTGTTAGCTTTTCGTGGGGATGGACTTTGGTTTGCTGTTTGAGCTGTCATGGATATATACTCATAATAAAATGACCCAGTGGTTCTTAAGGCTTATTCTGCTGGTGTCTTTGACCTCTTCTGGAGTCACTGGTGACAAAGAACAGTGATCTTCCAGTTTGCTGCTGGTTAGGGACAGAGAAATACGGTTGATGGTTATGATCTAATTAGAGATGAGACATGGGATTGTGTAACAAACAGATAAGAAGACCTGGTCTGACTTGGCATGCTCTCTTGTTGTGCACATCCTGGGATTTGTAAAACATGCAAACAGCCACTGCTTCCACTTGACTCCCCAACCGGGCTGGCAGCGCCCTATCCTGCAAGGTGTCCAGCCTCTCCATCAGATTTGCTCAGCATCAGTGCCGTCATTTAGCGATCTTATAGTTCCTGACTTCTCCTCACATTTAAGGTAAAATGAAAATGCCTTGCATTTACTGTGAGGTAACCTGAGAATAGTTCAGCCTCCTGAATTACAGATATTTTTTTTTTTTAAAAAAGACCTGTTTCCCTGGCAGTAAGGAAGGGGGGGGCAGTGCTTACTCAAGAGCCATAGCTGTGGGTGTGGGAGGGAAGTGTTGTTCTCACCTGTACTTCCAGGTGATCATTTCTGCCTGAGCGCAGCTGGCGGCTGCAGGCACTGATTCGAGCTGCCTGGCCCTTCTGCAGGTCTGAAGTTGTTTCTTCCTGTGTTGAAGGAAGTTTTATGCTCAGGGTTAGGCGTTCTGGCCGCACTTGTGCGTGACTCCCTCGCTGTGCTTCCCACAAGGCAAGAGGTGAGTGGGGCATTTCAGCTTCCCAAACCACTGTGTATGGGGTTTCTCTAGTTTTGGTAGCATCTAGATGCAAAGCTGTGGGGATTTGCACAGCCGATTCCAAGTCAGAGGTGGAAGAGCATAACTGACAGCTGCAGTATCTCTGTAACTTCTCTGTCAGTGGGCAGCTCTTCTTTGCTCAGGGCAGCAGGCATCAAACAAGCGAAAGGGTGGAAGTTACATGGGCTCTGGAGTCCAAGTGTTTCACCATTCGTGGGGGAGCTGAGCGAATGACTTAAGTTCCCTGGTGTCTCCTTGCTCAGAGGCATAGGTTTGATATTGTGAAGGGTGTGGACTGCAGCTGACTTCCCCAGTGACCCTGCTTGTCCGCTGACAGTGTTGTGGATGAAAGATAAATTACTAATCATTGCAGTCTTGACAGCTGCCTAGAGAGCAGACTAGGATTAATTCCTGAAGTTCTTCCTTAACTATTTCATTTACCTGTGTGGATGTTCGCTACTGAATTTCTAACTCCTTTACAGGGATGAATAATAATAATCTAATTATCTGACTTTTTTGTTTCATATATGCTTAGTATCCTAGATAACATGGTTAGTAAATTCTTACTTATCTCTCTTAGGAAAAAAGTCTAGATTGTTTAAATAAGCTGGTAATGCAGTTTAACTGTGTCGGGTAGAGGCTGTTGCCTTGGGGTATGGATCATCTCATTAACCAGCCATGAAAACCGTGTAGTTTTCCATCTTTGCTCTTCATCAGGTATATTACCATTCATATTGTGTATCTACAGTTTGGTCAGGGCAATAGTGGCTAGGGTATTTGTGTGGTATTTACACAAGGCTACTTCCTGATGATTGGAGACTCTGGAGTTGGGTCTTTTAATGCATGTGCTGATGGACAGCTGCTCTGTAATTAAATAAGAAAATGCCCTATTCATTCGACAGGGGCGTTTGCTTACCTTGTATTGTGCCATTCAGTTACCTGTTGAGGTGTTACCCTGTGAATGTGCTGTAATAACAACAGGCTGTTGGAAAAGCAGGTAGCAAAACAATAGCCTGAAATAAGATACTTTTGGGAGGTGTTTCAAGGGTGGCTAATGGGCAATTCCTGAGCTTTTAGCTGTTAAAAGTCTGCTCTGAGCTCCAGCCAGGTTACAAAACATGTTTTTTCTGGCAGTAGTATGGATCAGTGAGCCAAAGGCTTATGAACAGTTAAAAAAAAATCCTTTCTGACAGAGTTTGGGCCCTTGTTTTGGAAAAGATGTTGAGAGAGTATGAAGCAGGAAGAATTTCTCCGGGGTTTCCAGCACAGGAGTTTGATAGTCACTTAAGTAAGCAGGATTTGTGATGTGTATTCGTTATTCGAAACCTGTGTGCTTCTAATGCAAGGGTGTCAAACTTATTTTCACTGGGGGCCACGTCAGCTTCCCAGTTGTCTTTAACTACTCCTACATTTATACAGTCCTAAAACTACATTCCGCCTTTTGAAGGCAACCGGGAAGCTGACGTGGCCCCCGGTGAAAATAAGTTTGACACCCCTGCTCTAATGCATTTTTCTGCTGGCAAACTTCAACATTGGTTGAAGAAGACTTCTTAGCCACTTGATTTAGTATGGCCACAACCTTCCATGAGGGAGAAGACTCAGGTACAGGGTCCCAGGAGAGAGCTCAGGAAGCTGCGGGCAGCCCGACCTGGGATGAAGTCTGAGCAGGAACTGACTCTAAACAGTGATTCTCTGGCCACCTTTGCTATTTTTATTAAAATAGTAAGTGGTGCTTTGTGAATGTATGAAAAAAGAGACCGTGGCAAATGTTGTGTATTAAAATGTCTAATGTTAGGCTGTAGTTTATTAGAGCTTTTTTTTGAAGAATCAGCGGGATTTTTTTGTCTTTGGTTTATTTGGGACCTTGCAAGGAAAAATTCTTTTATAAAATGAGACTTTTACCGTGCACAGTTCTGGGACAGATGCTCTATGTTGCCATCGTGCTCTCACTGGAAAGCAAACATAAATATAGCTACAGCAGTGTTAAATGCTGTGACTAACCTAAGATAATCTATAACATACTGTTTAAAATTTTATGCAGCCAAGCATGTTATCTTCCATTGAAAAAAACATTTCCTACAGTTTTATTTTAGCAATCTCAAGGATCTGCTAACTGTACATGACAGATGGATTGCTACATGTGGTATTGTGAAGAATATTGTAAGAAAATGTTGATTGTTTTCTGCTCCTTGAGTACCAAGGAAGTCCTGTGGAAAGATGTTCATGTACCGTTCTTGTGTATTTTCTCCCTTCACTGTATACCTGTATGCATGTATTTCTATGAGGAAAAAAAAATAAAACTGAAAAATGTTATTTCATTTTTCTCTGTTTAATTACCAATTACTTTAGAAGTAAAAGGAATGTCAGGTCTTATGTTTTAATGTTTTCCCCTATTTCACCAGCTGAATAGTTTATCTATAATTCTCTTTGTATTAGATGGAGGATTTTTCCTGTTTTTCTCCAAGTAGACACAATGGTTTCTTCCATGGTACTGTGGAGTTTACCATGTTGTAGGTGACTAGTGCTTGTTAGTTTGCAAGCAAAACAAACTTTGTGTGGGCATAGTCAGGGATAAGTTTTTCTCTTTATGGTTGTGTTTCTTTGAAAAACAGCATGAGCCTTTTAGAAAACTGCCTTGAAGTATGAATGTACTTGTTTTGGCTGATGTGATAACTAAATGGAAGCTGAAAAGGTCTCTTTGGAAACCACTTGTGGATCTGTAGCTAGCAGGAATGCTGGAATTGCAGCCAACTTGACCAAAATGATATGCTTTGTGGATGTTAGGACCTATGAACCAAGCATACTGCCAGGTTGTTTTGCTCAAACTGAGAGCTGGTTTTATAGTCAACTCTTTCTGTGCTTCAGTCTTCTTGAGTTTCCTTTCTGATTCAGTGAATTAGTGTCGATACACATGGGAGGACATTTTCTTTGGATTCTGTACTAAATTACTCTCAACTCTGTAGAAGCCCCGACAATGAGAGGAGTTGAATGTCTCCTCATCTATCCTGTTAATGGGCTTTTTCACTGTGTATTTTTACACCTATTTGAAGCAGTGATATTAGTATTCCAATTACTGCTCGAGCTCTTTGTGCCCATGAGGAGGTATGCAACATGTCTGAGTTGCTTCTTTTCTTCCCAAGAGTGAGCGAGGACTGACAGGACAAATATTCACTTCTACGTATAAGTTGAGTCTTGAACCAAAATTCGGAGCTTGGGCTACAGATACTCAGATAATGATAAATGAGAGCAAGAGGCCACTGACTATTAACAATTGGATGTTGTGTTGCTAGCGTAGTGGCAGCAGAGCTGTATTTTGGTCTCGTGCTTCTGAAACATTGAGTGCAAATTCATGTCGTGTTTTCATCTTTCATTCATTGTAGGAAGTGTAAACTTTTTTTTTTTTTAAATTTATTTAAGGCTAATCAGCCCAAATGGCACTGATTGTTCTAGTGTAGTAGTTAAATGAATATATGAACTTTTGTTAATGGGCTTGTTAATTGCTACTCGGTTCCTCAGTGATCTGGTGTATCAGCTTCTAGTGTCTGTTTCTCCTTCAGGGACCTCCACCATTCCCTTGCTGCTGCCCTTCGAGCATGAAGCAGCCTTGCCAGGTTTATCTGCAGAGGCATCTCCAAATGAGGCATCTGTGTCTGCTTGGGAGTGACCTGCCAGGTGGTGATTACCGGAGCAGAGGGCTGCCAGGGCTTGGACTACATTCCTAAATCACAGAATGACTCAAAGTCATCCAGCTGTGTTGCATCTGTGGCTTGTTCAGGTGTTTAATTGCATTGATCTCCCTCTTCTGCTCTTTCCTACAGTAATTGTACCCACCTTATGTCTGGTTCTTTCTAAGTAAAAGCTAGGTTAGGATTCTGTAGGCTCTTTGGGAGTTTGTGCTGTTGACAAAAAGCAAAAGGGTGATAGTTAAAATCGTAGTACTTGTACTAGAATGCTCCCTTTCCAATATGAGCTTTGGCTGAGCCAGCCGTGCCAGTTTTAGGAAGTTTCCATTTCCCTTTGCCTCCTGCCCCTTTGGCAGGAGGTTATGGCTCCCCTGGCCGAGTCGAAGGGGTGGACATGGACATGCAGACTTGCACCAGTTGCTGGAGAACTGATTCTGTGTGTGTGAATGAGCTGAGCAACTGTGTGGTATAGCAAGTGCTGTGAGATGGAACGGGAGGGAGCGTGGGCTCCGGGTCTCAGGGACAGCCCTGTGGTTGCACTGGATTAGCTGTAGTATCAGCTGCATCCCAAGATGACATTTTTGCACGTGCACAGAGGCTTTGCACTTCTAATTGATTTCCCTCACTTGCTTTCCTGCTTTGTGTGTGACCTAGAACATGGGGTGCTGAAGACTGTTTGGTGCTCCTTGAACTGCCAGTAGTTTTATGTGTTATTATAGGGTGTGAATTTAGTTCCCTTTTATTTTGCTTAGGAGATTTTTCATCTTGGGTTAAGATTAGATTTAGATTTTGTACTGCTTATTAATGGTTTAGTGGATATAGTCAGATCTTGAAAAGACCAGTTTACATAAACAAGGAAGAAAGAGGAGGCAGATTCTTCTTCTCGTGCTAGTGGATCATCTTCAGATATTTCTGCATGACTATGTGGTTAGGAAAAAAGGCACCAGATACTTGTGTGACTGCCTTGTAGTTGTAACACTTACTGGTTTTTTTGGTGTACTATCCCAAATTCTGTGTAGCTGTTGCCACTTCCCCCATTCCTCCCCATCTTCTTCACTTAATAACAAGGGTAAGACAAAGATGACTGTTCAACTCAGAGCTTATGTTTGTGTTATAGATCTGCTGGCTGTCTTTCAACAGCAAAATTGACTTCTGAAGCTTTACCAGAAATGTACCAGCTCTGTGGTTTGATGAGGTAGCATTAACTGTTTGGGGTTTTTTGTTTTGTTTTTTTAAAGACACTAGCTTTAAAATTGTATCTTTTCTTTTATAGTTTTCAGAGAACCTTATTTGTTTGTAGTTTCAAAAGATTCTTAACTTGTCTAGGAATTATCAAATTAAACACAAAAGAGAACGGTATGGTTTTGTTATTTCTTTAAAATTGTTGGTTACATTGTATTTGTAGTCTCTCTGCATTCATTTATTACAATGAAACAGAAAATAATACTTAATGCTCCATTGCAAAAGCAGTACAAGTTAAGGAAATAAATCACAGGAGTATATACATTGCAAAGGATGGTATTTTGAACTAATAATCTGGGATACAACAGCACCATCTTGTTTAAAGGAACTGTGGTTCTCCAGCTGTCTATACATTTGCTGCTGAGAAGAGTTATGTTTGTAACATCAACAGAGTGGATTTAGAGAATCAAAACATGTCCCATGGTAAAAGTGACCTGGAAAGAAGGGTTTTCATACAATTTTTTCTTGTCACTGTTTTTCATCCATTACACACATGCCTATCCCTGGCGGAGATGTTCTTATGTCTCTGTTGTTGTTTCAGAAGCTTCCTGGATTTTGCGTAAGAATTATTTAGTGTCCCAGATCTGCCAGTCATGAGCTTCTCGAGCTGTGGGCACAGGAGCAGAGGGGCAAACCTGCGGGCAGAAACCTGGTGCAAATAACACTGCAGCAGCTGTAGACAAAAGGGCAGGCTGTGCATTTGATAGTGTAAGAATTGAGTGCACTGGGATTGAAATGTAGGCATATGAAAGGTGACAAATTTAGCCTAGGGTAAACTTGCCTTTGGGAGAGAGCTCAGTCCCTAGTAAGTGTCATGTGTTCACAGCTTTTAAATCAGGACAGCTTGACTCGGTACAGATTAACCCTTTTGTGCACTCCTATCCTCAGTTTTTGCAACCGACACAAGCTGCCCAGGGAAGTGATAGAGTCACCATCACTGGAGGTGTTTAAAAGGCTTATAGATGAAGTTCTTAGGGACATGTTTAGTGCCTGGGTTAGGTTATGGTTGGACTTGATGATCTTCCAGGTCTCTTCCAACTGGAATGATTCTACGATTTGGGTTTCTATGGCCATTTTACCCATTTCCACTTGAAAAGGCAAACTCTCGGTCAAGGTATGATGCATTTCTCACGGATTTCCAGGCCTGTGGTGGTCCAGATGAAGCTGTGGCTCTGAAGATGATGCTGGACATATGGAAATCATGGTCACACCTACTCTAGGTATGCATCAACTCAACAGCTGAAGTCAAACACGGCTTGCATGAGTTGCATACTTACAGTCAGGAACCCTGGTGTGCCTCAAGTCTGTTGGCTTACCAAGCATGAGCACAGCAGCCATCATGTGGGCAGCAAAGCAACCAGGCTTGCCAAGAAGCATTTGACTTGCTGTGTATAAATGCAGTCTTTATTGTTTCTACATAGAACAAATACTCCAGAGCCACAATTGAATGGGGTTGGTCTTCCTCGGCCTAATTTTTCTTCTTCCAAGATCTTGAGTATCTGCATTTTGCCAACAAGTAGCAGCTTCAGACAATATTAAAAAAAAAAAAAAAAAAAAAAAATTTACTGTCCTCACCCGTGAAGATTTGTGCTGGATGTTGTAGTGTTTGGACTTGTGATGCAACCTTTCAGAAGCAAAGAAAGTGGGAAAGGTGGGAAATTGAGTGCAGAGAAAAAATTACAGAATCACAGAATGTTAGGGATTGGAAGGGACCTCAAAAGATCATCCAGTCCAATCCCCCTGCTGGAGCAGGAACGCCTAGATGAAGTTACACAGGAAGGCGTCCAGGCGGGTTTTGAATGTCTGCAGAGAAGGAGACTCCACAGCCTCCCTGGGCAGCCTGTTCCAGTGCTCTGGCACCCTCACTGAGAAGTTTCTTCTCAAATTTAAATGGAACCTCTTCTGTTCCAGTTTATACCCATTACCCCTTGTCTTACCATTGGTCGTCACTGAGAAGAGCCTGGTTCCATCCTCGTGACACTCACCCTTGTTTATAAACATTAAGGAGGTCACCCCTCAGTCTCCTCTTCTCCAAGCTAAAGAGCCCCAGCTCCCTCAGCCTTTCCTCATAAGGGAGATGCTCCACTCCCTTAATCATCTTCATTGCCCTGTGCTGGACTCTCTCCAGCAGTTCCCTGTCCTTCTTGAACTGAGGGGCCCAGAACTGGACACAATATTCCAGATGCAGTTTCATCAGGGCAGATTGGGGGAGAAGAACCTGTCTCGACCTACTAACCACCCCCTTTCTAATACACCCCAGGATGCCATTGGCCTTCCTGGCCACAAGGGCACAGTGCTGGCTCATGGTCATCCTGCTGTCCACCAGGACCCCCAGGTCCCTTTTCCGTATACTGCTCTCTAATGGGTCATTGCCTAACTTATACTGGAACTTGGGGTTGTTCCTGCCCAGATGCAAGACTCTACACTTGCCCTTGTTCACATGTTAGTCTTCGAAACTGGATTGCCTTGACATTTGTCACTTCTGTGGTGGCTTTGCTTTGCATTAAAATGTCTTTCCAGTTTGATTGCAGTGAAATATCTGTTTCATGTTCCTCTTGCCAGGAGTGATACCCAGTTTATGAGAGCCAAGGCTTGGCTGTGTCTGTGTCTTACGTAACATCTCCACTTGGTCACCTCACTTTTTCAATGTTGCTAAACCTGTTTGTTTATGATGGCCCTGCCAGACCCTGCATGGGGCTCCTGGAAGCTTGTGCTCTACAGGCTTTGAGCCCTTTGGAGGGAGGAGTGTTATTAAGCACCTGTGTTTCCAGACACTTGTGATTCATTCAGTGTGTGTTTTTAGTGACATGACGGTTACAACCAGGGTAAGATCATAAATTGTGAACCTTGCGGAAGAAGAGAAGGTTGTGTTTTCCCTAGCTAATTTTTTGGGATTCAGAAACTTCATAGAATTAATTGATTTGTGCCACGAGCGGGTCAATGATGTGCTTTCAGATCTGTTATGGATTTTCGTGTGGCTCCAGGAAAAGTGAAACTGCACCCCCTGCTACTGTTGCACATTTTAAAGCAAAATTCTTCAGACTTTTTATTAACAGCCACAACAGACAGCTTCTGAAACTGCTCTGAGGCATCAGACTGAGGAGCTGAAGTTACAGACCCTCTGCTGATATTGTTGGATGAAGAGCTGTGGTCTTTGTTATGCAAAGAGTAGGTGCAAGGATATATTAATATTAATTTTAAACCCTGATGTTTGGCATCTTTTCTTGAAAGGTTCATACCTACTTGCTTCTGTTATCTGCATTTTTAAATTTGAGTCTTAATCACATGTCTGTGTTTGGCAATAACTTTTGGGAGGTAGTGGCCTCATTAAAAATGTCATTTGTAATCATGGTAATGTGATTGTTTGAGCTGAAAAGCCAGCTTTTTTGTGTAGGTTTGGTTTTTTTCTCCTCCTTTTAAATGCATTGAGTAGTGAGTGGCCTTGCTTTTTTTTAGCTTGAGCAAAGTAATGTCTCTTGGAGTTTCTTCACTCAGCTTGGAGTAGATGTCAGTACAGTGTCTTGTTTACATCTCCCTTGTGCACTATTCTATGATAAATCTGTACCTGAGGACAGAAGGTCTCTTAATTTCTCATCTAATTTATGACCAAGAGAGAAGTAGTGACCCTTTCAGAATTGATGGGAGTTCTGCGATGGATCTGAATTTGAAAAGTCGAAATTCCACCACAGACACATTGATGTGGCTGCTTTCTTTTCCTTGTCTTCATTTCCTGGTGCACTTGCTGTGTGAGAAATGCTGGGATTTAGGTAAGGGGAGATATCTGTAACCAGTCTGCAAGAAAATAAAAAATGGTAGTGCATACAAATTGAGTGTTCACAGGACCATGACATGGAATAAATGAAAGATAAAACAGGGCGGAGGGCTCTTTCAGTGTTCTGGTCGGGTGGGAGGTTTTGTGTTTTGATGGCTGTGTTTTAGTGACATCATTAATGCTTTCATCTGAATAATGCAGTTAATAGTAAAATAATGTGAATGTTTGTGTGTGGGCAGAGTTCAAATCTTCAACGTATCTGATATTCTGCTGGGTGTAATTTTCTGCAAACCTGCTAACAAGACTCTGATCATTCATTTGTGGTGTGTCTGGGAACTTGTCCTTGTAATTCAAAAACTTTACAGTTATTTTTTTAAAGTTCTATTTTACTTGTACAAAATTTCTGCCTTGATGTAAGTAACAAAGCTCAACAAAAGGAAAAAAAACCATATTTAGCACTTTAAAAAACAAAAGATCTTGAGAAGAGATGATAAACAATAAGTGGGTGGGAAGGTTGTGATTACAGGCATTGATCAGCCTTTTAGGCAGCACAAAGTAGTGATATTTCCTTTCAGACTTGTGTGAGAAGACCAGCAAAACTGACTGAATCCAGATGAATTTAAGCAGGTGTCAGAGGATGTGTAAGTCCAGCAATAGTTAAGGTTATTGTGAACTAGGCTAAAAATGATGGTCACATTAGAAACAGATTTAGCTAAACTGGTGTGTGTATAGTAAGAGGATACTTTATAACTGTCATAAACTTAAAATTGCACTTGCAAGCCGCCTTCTTAAAAACTAAACCTGGATGACTGTCATTTAACTAAACTAAAATCTCTTGTGAGATCTTGCACTACCTCAATTAATTATTAAAATCCCACCTGAAGTTAACATGTGACAAGGAAAGGCAACAGTAGCAACTGGCTGGAGTCCACTCTGGAAATTGAACATTTGTAGTAGCTTTTTGAAGGATAAGCACTTGTAAGTTATTGTGAAATGTAATTACCAACATTTGGTTTTGGTTTTGCAGTAAAAAAAACCAAAACAAACCATTCACCGACACTAAGAAGCAAATAAACCACAACTTTAAAAAAACAAACAAACAAACAAAAAAACACCAAAAAACCAAACCAGCAATACTTCAATACTTCTTTGAAATGGTTCAAGAAGACTCTAGCATGGTTTTTGTCTTACTTGGTTACATTGCCTGTGAAGACATGATAATAACATTTTGGGGTTAAATTTGTGTTTCTAAGAGTCTCTCTGCAGTAGGTAAATGGCCTTTGGCATTTTCTTTCTTTTAGGAACTGCCTACCTTAAGAACATAGTAAAGACACAAATTGTAAACCTAAAGCATTGAAAAGATACAGTGTGAAAAATGATGTGTTGAATCTCAGCTGAAGGCTTCCCAGGTTTATTAGAAGCAGAACATCTCCAGCAGTGTGGCAGATGCACTCGATTCCTGCCCCCCCAGCAGAACTCTAAATTACTCCCCCATGACAAGTGGTAGGATAGAGAGTGGGTTCTCAGCCATGCTATTGAATAGGTAGAGATAACAGGCATCTCAGCTTCTTTAAGTTTTGTCTGTATTAATTTTTCTCTCTGTGTTCCTTGCTAGTGGGGCTGTGCTGATGGCCAAGAACATGGTGGTGCTCGAGAAATTGAAGTCTAGAAAGAATAAGTTATAAACTGTATCTGTGCTGCAGTCAGGATGCCTTCTGACTTGTCTTATTCAAGGAAGCCTTAAATTTCCTTAACAGCAGGATAACGTGCGGTAGTGTGGAGGGCGGTCTAGCCTGAGAGCCCTGCCCATAGGATCGGGAGGTTGCTGGCCAGTTAGCTCACCCAGAGCACCATGTTCCCATGGCCCTGCTGCTGTTGGCAGCTGGGCCATATTGCTGCTGACCTGACCTGGGTTTGCCTGTGTAAGAGGCTGCCTTTGGCTGTGCTGGGCCCATTTGGTGGGTTAGTACTGGTGGCATGTGGGGCTCAGACCATGGGGGGAGCTGGTCTTACCACAGTGCAAATTCTGCCGCTGAGCCAAGTCGGTGCTTACCTTCCCTTCTTATTATGGCCCTGTACCAGCTTCTTCTCTGTTAGGAATTCCTTTAAAAACAATTGGTGTCACAATTACAGTATTTGAATATCTGTTTTTTCTACACAGGATGATTGGCCAAGAGGGTCAACCATATCCTGGGGTGCATCCAGCACAGCATTGCCAGCCGGGCGAGAGAGGTGGTTGTCCCGCTCTGCTCTGCACTGGTGCGGCCTCACCTGGAGCACTGTGTGCAGTTCTGGGCAACACAGGATAAAAAAAGATACAAAGCTACTGGAGAGTGTCCAAAAGAGGGCCACGGAGTTGGTGAAGGGTTTGTAGGGGAAGCCGTATGAGGAGTGGCCAAAGCCAATGCGTTTGTTCAGCCTGCATGGAGGAGACTCATTGGGGCTACAGGTTCCCCACAAGGGGAGGAGGAGGGTCAGGTGCTGATCTCTTCTCTCTGGTCACCAATGACAGAACCCGAGGGAATGTCAGGAAATTGTGCCAGGGGAGGTTTGGGTTGGACATGAGGAAAAGGTTCTTCCCCCAGAAGGTGGTGGAGCACTGGAACAGGCTCCCCAGGGAGGTGTCACGGCCCCAAGCCTGACAGTGTTCAAGAAGAGACTGGACAACACCCTCAGACACACGATATGAACTGTGGGGCTGTCACATGCAGGGCCAGGAGTTGGACTCAATGACCCTTGTGGGTCCCTTCCACTCAGGACATTCTATGATGCTTAGGGTGTGTGTCAGAGTGGCCTCTTGATACTGCAGCCTGGTTCACAGGAAGCTGATCTGACAGCTCCTGAGAAGGGAGAGCTATGCTGCCAGTCCCCAGGGGCTGCTACGGCTGCTCAGCCTCACCAACTCTGCTGCTTCTCACCATGCTCCACCAACCCCTCATGTACCCCAGCAAAATCCTCTGGAGAGTCGCCTCGCTTGGTCTGCAGAAGAGCTTAGGCACTCTCAGAACGAACAAGGGGAAAGGCTTGGCTAAGGGGAACCAAAGACTTGGCAAGCTGGAGAACCTGACAGAGAGTTGCCTTCAGACCTGCCATCTAAATAGCACAAAGGCTGTTTTCAGGTTTACTTTCCTTTTTGTCTGACTGTGCCTCCATAGCAAAAATTAAAGAGGGTCTGCAAATTGAAGAGCTTGTATAAAATGATTCTAGATAAAATGATAAAGCCCCAGAGGATCTAGTTAGCTTTACACTTTTGTAGCTTGCACTGTCAAGCTGAATCAGTTGTTCAAGTTCACAGTAGTAAAGTAACCTTTTAAAAGCTCTCTTCTTCTCTGAGACTTCTGTTCTGAAATGAACAATGATTAAGCAGCATCAAGCATGTGGCTCAGTGCTTACAAAAGCTAAATTCACCCACAAAATTGTTTGGAGCAACTGTTTGCCTTAGAAGATCTTTGCATCAGATTCTCATGAAGGCTTTTTGAGGAAGCAAGCTGATTATTTTTTTCCAATTTTTCAGGGGCAAAGGTAGTTTACAAACAGCTAGTGTCTTCTGTATAGCTAGGAGCTGACTTGGTTACTGAGTGTTGGGCAACAAGTGTAACAGTTGTTACACTTTGGTCAGTTTGAAGACCAAGATTATTTCTTGGTTTCTGCCGTTTTGGGGGAATTTAATTTCCATTTGGCTGTTAGGAACTGCTGTTCTGCTCTGATAAATAGGGGTATTTCATTTTTACATGTGGGTCAGTACACTCTATAAGTCATACAAGTAAAACAGGCAATATTAGTGTGATACATATAAATAAGAATCCTCACAAAACCAGAAAATACGAAGCTTTTATATCAGGAGCATATTCATCTTTAATAATGAACAGCAAGAGATAATTGACATCACAGGACTTTCAAAAATCAGCATAAGTAATAATAACCCTCCATCAATGGTTACTTAGCGTTTTTGCCCAGTGTGTGCGGCTTGTATTTCTTAGGCAGAGAAGACAGCGTATGTGTGTGCTGGGAGTGGGATGAAACTGCAAGTATTTGTTTTTTGTTCAGGATGTCGAAGGCAAAATTGCTTTTCTGGAATGTGGCAATTCCTGAATTTCTGTCTAAGGGGAGCGAGTTGCAATCAGCTCTGTCACTGCCCCAAACCCACCTCGCCTCCAAGTTTCCTGCCCCCATCTCTCCCTGCGCTGGATACAGAGTGGGAGCAGGGGGAGGGACAGCGAGCTGGGATTTAATGTCTGCTGCAGAATTTCGTAGGAAAGAAATCCACTTGCATGATCGGGGAGTGGGCACCTGGTTCACACCTTGGTTATTTGGCTGTCCTGGCTGTAAGAGGAAAGTGCCTGACAGAGAAGCTTTGATGTGATTTTTCTCAGGAGATGCTAACTGCTGATCAGCTAAGCTGGTGGATGGGTGGTCAGCACTGGTTAAGCCAAGAGAGGAAGCCTTGGCCATCTTCAGCTCACAACGCTTAAATAGTAAAGTATAGGAGCTGTGGGAAAGCCCATACTGGAAGGGACCTCCCTTTCCCTGTGCATTATATCTGTCCTTCTTGTGCAGGGACAGGGGAGGAGTTAACTTCTGATTTGTGGAAGGTGTTTTAAAGCTCTGAAAGAAAATACTACTTTAGCAGAAGGGAAATGTGATACTCTAGGAATAAAATAGCTATAAAGGAGATCATCTTATAAAATGTAAAATAATATAACAGAATATCCAAGTTCAGGGGTTGGGAGTATAGTGGTGGCTTTTAAGGATTTTAAATGGCCAAGTGGCTGGTTCCAGCACTTAAGCACCAGTCCTCTCTTGAAAGATTGATTGATCTTAAGATACCAGAATGTAACATAAAAAGATGAAGACTTGCAGCATATCTCAGGTCATTAGGGGTGGAGTGGATATCACAGCTGTTTTAGTTCCAGCATGTGCTTTGTAATTTATAGCTGACAGAGATGGCAAAAGGGTTCTCTGGGGAAGAAAAGGAGAAAACAGAAATCATAGTACACCTGAGGGCTGCAGTGATGCTTCTGAAGTGATGTAGAGGGGCAGATCTCAAGTAATTCGGTCTGGACCTAATGAGAAAGAGGGTTTTGTCTTGCATCTGTAACAGTGGTTTCTTTGGGCAAAAACTACCTTGGCTGAGAGGATTTCATAACTCTCCTCCTATTGATTTGGGTTATGTTTCCATTTCTATATGCCATGGAAAGGCATATGGCCCTTAGATCTCAGGGCTGTCCAGGGTCAGTGCTATTGAGATTGTGGTTTATGGCAGTGAATATTGAGGAAAATTGTTTTACTGTGCTTATTTATTTTATTTTAATATTAAGTAGAGCTAACTGAATTGCACTTTACTAATTCAATCTTTATTTAATTGTTGATAACTAAAAGCAAATATTAATGGTTGTAGAGAGGTTTTTTATAAAATACTTGCATTATGGATCAAATTGTGTTTCCTCTGTCCCTGAAGTTTTTTTGTTTTCCAGTCTTTAAAATTTTGCATTATGGTTGCGTCTGACATATTTACAAAAGCAACTTTCTCACCAAGGAACACTTTGTCACTTAGAAATGCCAGATTAAAAATTTTGCAATTAAAGAAGAAGAAAAGCACTGCAATAGCAAAATCTACTTCCGGCTGCTTCTGCATAGAAACAACGTCATATGCAGCACATCAAAATGCTTCCAGTCTTACCTGTGCTTTGTAAATGCAGGAAGAAACTCCATGTAGGAAGAGAAGGCGTTTGGATGGTTCTTACTATCAACACTAAACATAGTTAGTGGGAGGGTTTTTCTAAAGGGTGCCCGTTCGTTCTTTTTATGATGGAGAGAAGTAATGCAAGAGTGTAAAAAAATTGTTGCACAAAAGATGCTGGAGCCCAGGGCCTTGGAAATTACAAGTCAACTGAATGTTTTCAACCTACTATTTAGCTTAGTATCAGGAGCTTGAACATTGTAAGATGCTGGGACGTGGGGAAGGTGTCCTGCTGTGGTGCCTTGTAACCTGAATCAGAGTAGTGAATCTGCATAAGGGCTGTATACAGAAGAGAAAGTGGGAAAAAATCTGCAATAAAGGTGTGTACTAGTGACCTATTTATGTGTAACATAGATGCAGAGAAAGGAGAAATCTCTTTGGGGTTATATGCCTCATCGATGAGTTACAAATGAATGTATGTGGGGTCCAGTGCAATAGAGGGGACTTAGTATCAGTGAAATGCTGCTGCTCTCTGTTTCTTATTTTTACAGCTCAGAGCAGGCTTAAATAACACAGTAGTTAGGTTTTCTGGTATTCACTGCTTTACAGCAGTAGGATTTTTTGTTGTTGGGAATTGTGCAGTGGTGAGAGGAACAGTGAGAAAGTTTTGCAGCCTGCTGGGGGCTGCCTCTGCTTAAGCACTCCGTGTTGGACATCTCTCACAAAGCCGTGAAAATCTGTTCTGTGACTGCCTGGCTGCAAGAACAAGGGAGCTCTGTGTGCATACAGAAGAGGTGGCTGATCTTCCGCAAGCAGCTCTGTGGTTAATGGAAATGATGGGTTGCGATACAAAATGGTTGAGTACGAGTACAGTGTCTGAATAAAGGGAATCCCAGTCTGCACCACTGGTGACCACAACACAAGCTGCTTCAGGTGACAAGAGCTGCATGTTGGGATGACCAAGGCTCCTGATGCTGCCATTGGCAGTGTCTGGCCAAAGGAGAAAACCCATCTCAGTATCTTCTGAAATCCCACCTTTACTGGAGTAGCTGGACCGTTTGTACATTGCAGACACAATTATTGCAATTGTTCATATTTGTGTGTGCTCTGGGCATTAAAGCAGCAAAATTTGATTCATTCTTCCTTTACAAAGAGAACAGTTTGCAAGGCTAGGACACTGCTTAAAGGTGATAGTTATAGCTGTTGGAAGAGTTAATGAATAAATTTGGTGTAGGCAAGAGATTTTGTTTTAATTTTCTGATAAACCTCCAAGCTGTGTTGTTTCCTCCTGCGCGCCAGAATTAGGAGCCGTTAACTCTGAGCTTCTCTTTTGAGCCTTGCCACTTCATTTTTCCCCTTTGTTTTAGGCATGTTTTTGTCAGTTTTAAAATGAAGATACTTTTTATTAACTATCATTCAGGGAGGGCTTCTTCATTGTTACCTCTGAAAGGAAAACTTCTAATTATAACAGCTCTCCTGTAGCTAAATAAGTGTTTCTATTAGAAGGGTCTTCTCTAACTTAGGAAGGGAAATTTGAAAGAAGCACTCCGTTGTGCCATCTTGTGGTGTCCCCTGTCTTGTTCAGTAAATTGATTTGAAAAGTGCTTTGCTTCTCTTAAAACACAGATTTACTGCCAGCAGTTCTGATATCCGACCCTACTGTTTCTTTGTAAAAACTCATTTCAGTTAAAAGCTTTTCCCTATACCACCTTTTTCCAATCAGAAAATGTGGGAAATGGTGGCCTGTAACAGATGAGGTTTGAGTTTTTGATGCGGTAGGACAGCGGTAAGGATGAGTGAAAAGCCATGCTCTGCACAGCGTGCCGCTGGCAGGGCTGACACAGGCAGGCTCTCTGTATGCAGGGCCAGCGAGGGGACATTGTTGAGGAACCTGTGTTTGACTTCAGGAATTATCACACAGGAACTAGTCCTGCAGAACTTGCTCCTCTCTTGGGCAGGAGAGAACCGTACTGATGCAGATAAGAGCTTCCTTCACTGCTGAGGGGTGTGTTTTGTGTAGGCGTTTGGCTGCACAGGCTCCGGCGACTAAGTCAAGCCTGGGAATGTGTTCAACTTGGCTAAGGTCAGCTCGGGGAGGGAGGAATTCTGTTTTTTGTGCGTGAATGCGAAGAACTGAATTGCACTAACCCTTTCCCGGAGGATGTGCCAAGCTACAAAAGACTATGTTAGTGTTGGTGGATAAATAAGGAGGCATTTAGAACATGAGTGAATAAGGTTTGTCAACGGTTTTATCATAGATGACACTTTAAAAGTAGCCAAGACCAAATCAGCAAGGTCAATATGGGAAGCTGTACAAGGAGCTACTAAAGTCACTTGGTCTATTCAGACTGGAGGAGACTGAGGGGAGACCTCATGGCAGCTACAGCTTCCTCACAAGGGGAGGAGGAGGGGCAGGCACTGAGCTCTTCTACCTGGTGACCAGTGACAGAACCCAAGGGAATGGCAGGAAAATGTGCCAGGGGAGGTTTAGGTTGGACATTAGGAAAAGGTTCTTCTCCCAGAGGGTGGTGGAGCACTGGAACGGGCTCCCCAGGGAGGTGTCACGGCCCCAAGCCTGACAGTGTTCAAGAAGAGACTGGACAATGCCCTCAGACACATGGTGTGAACTGTGGGGTTGTCACATGCAGGGACAGGAGTTGGACTCAATGGTCTTTGTGGGTCCCTTCCAACTCAGGGCATCCTATGACTCTATGATTCTGTGAAATTCAGTCTTGGACAACTGAGAGGGCTGTGGGTGAAGGTGGTGGTGATGGTCAGGGCTGCACTGGGCTGCTTTGCTGGTGTCAGTGCTCTGCAGAAAAACCCACTGTATGCCAAGTGACACCACTATTTCAGAAGCAGCATACGTATTCCTGTTGTACCTGAGCTAATTAGCCCTCCAGGATGCCAGCTAGCCTCTTTGTGTAGGGAGGCTCAGTGCTTTTAACAGACTCCGCCGCGCTTGAAACCAGCTCTAATATCTCTAACTTGGTGCTGAAAGGGGCCTTTTATCTAATCGAACTCCAGTCGCTTCAGGATGGAGCATTTGCAACATCAGGCATGCGACCCAGGAAATGAATGGTCGATCCTACAGGGACCGAGAGAGACTGAATGCTCTAACGTGTATCGATTCATCTGCATGTTAACAAAACAAAAACTGTATTAGTGCTGCTGCTTTACCTCGTGTTATTATGTGTACATTAGATATTGAATCAGTGGAATAATGGAGACCTTATCATAGAAATCATGAAGCAACTAATAAGTATGAAAACTTAAAAATAATAATGGTATTTGGAATAACAATGGTAGTGACTAAGTGACTGGTGTAACTAAGAGGTATATAGAGAAAAGCGGTGGTGTTTTGGATTTCAAAGAATTCTCAAAATGATGGATATCTAAATAAGAAAACATGTTACAAATGCTTCTATCTCCTCCATTACCATTTACTTGAGAAAAGAAGCAGTTTGATGCTGACAAAATGGTAAATGCTGGAAGGAGAAGAAACTAAAGTGGAAGGAGAGGATCGGAGGGTGTATTTTAAGAGGTAAAGCTGCAACAGTTGATCAAAAAAGCATTGAGCTTTTATGTATATATGTATACATCCATGTCAATGTTTTCAGCAAGAGAAAAACTTTTTGTTAATCCAAAGGGAAACCAGCAGAAGGAACTCTCAAAATGTACGTGCTAGTGAGTGCAGTGAACATCATGCAGCTTCCCAGGGCCCATGGAGTGCTGGGGTGGTTTTATTTTGTCTTATATTTCATCACAAAGCTATGTACACTCACTGTGTTTTCAAGAACTCTTTATTCCTGGGCATTTTCGAAAGGGTAGTAGCAGTTTTTTGAAGATTTCTTTCATTTGCTTGTGAATTTGAAACCATTTTAAATATAGATAAGGTGGCTTGTGGTCTGCCTGGCAAAATAGATGCAATTAGCACAGAACTGCGTTGCTCTAATGATCTTCCCAAGCGTGACTGCCAGGTAGGGTGGCTGGGTTAACTCAGCACAGCCCTGTTAATTTAACTTAGAGCGCTTAAGTGGGTATTAAGGCTAGGATTTGACAATAAATCACAAAATTCATCTGAATGTTTGTTTTGTTGAAATACTCGCTGAGAATGTGTTCAAATTGATTTTATTTACTGAAACAAATTATTTATTCTGGTAAATAGAAGATGGCCTTGTAGGCCATGAGTCTCTGGAGAAATAATTTGCAGGGTAAGTTTTTGGTGAACATTTCCAAATTAATTTCCAAATTTAAACTTGATTCATATACATTGGGAGCAGTGTGGAGAGTGTCATGGAATTTAGAGTCATAAAAATGTTAAGAAATCATCAGCTTGCGTATCTGTGTGTGAGTAGGAGTCATTTAACATTCAGATGATAATCCCATTTTGTGCTTGAAAAACAAGAGAGTAGGAAGACAAACTGAAGCTACTGTAAACTCAGTATAACTCTCCTTGATTGTCATTGCACCTTCTGTGCAGTAGCAGCTACGTTATGTACCTCGTATAAAATTCACCTGGATGTGCTTGCTGCCTTCACATCAGTCGCTTGCAAACCTTTTGACTTACAGGTGTGTTAATGAATCTGCTCCTGAGTCTGGTTCTTTACCCTGCATGTGTTATCTGTTGATGATATCATTTAACGTTATTAATGATTGAATGACACTTGTGACCACACAAGATGGTTATGGAGGAGCGGGGCTGTGACTTTTTGAGCTGAACATGTGAACATTTTCTTACCAGAAGGTAAGGTAGTTTATTTATACTCTGGGCTCAGCATTCCTGATGGGTTGTGAGCGAGGGAGTGCTTTGTTCAGAGCAGTCCCTGGATAAGGCTCAGATTCTCTGAATCTCTGTTTTTTAAAGTGGCTTTGACCATGGCACAACTCCTCCTGTACTCAAGGTTCCGTGGGCACAAAATAACTGTAATGGTGTAAGAATCTTCTCCGTAAGATGCTTAAGAAATTCCAGAGAGTATCTGGTGGCTAGTTTTGCTTTTTGGTTTCTTTGTATGGAGAAATTAAAAACTCTAGGAAATCTAGAATCTGCCTGTTCATAAACCCCAGCACTCCTGGATACTTCTGAAAGCTCTAGAGAGCTGTGCAATTAAGCACATACTCATTATTCGTGTCAGAGGAATGCAGCAGAGACCCGGGGCTTCCTTCACAAGCATAGCTCTGTGCTTGAAAGGGGACTTGAAGTGTGAAACCACCTCCGGTGCCTCTGCCTTTAGCACCAGCATCGTATTTCACAAGGAAAGGAACAGAGTGATCCCTTGTTTTAAGTAGTCTATGTTATATGTTCCATTGCCCTTGCAAGTACTAACAACCTATTGACAGAGACGTGAGTGAGCGGGTATCTTGATAGCCATTATTTGCCTATGCGCTGCAGCCTTATCGAGGAGAAGGAGGTCATTGAAAACTGGTCATGTATTGTAGCTTATCCAACAAATCTTCAGTTGATTTGGGGTAGAGGCTACTGTGTTGTTAAAGGCGAACAAAAATGGTGATGTTAAAATGCAAATGTTGCACGAAATTTTGAAAAAAATAATCAGAAAGCAGTAAACTAAGGCTGATCCTGTCAAAGGTCATGATACATGCTCATGGATTTTAGCAGCTAAAATTGCAATAAATGCCAAGCCTTCTCTTGGCCAATTCTGCCATTGTCAAAAAAAAAATTGCCCTTGTCAAGATGGGACATTAATTTTGCAGTAATAATTGACTTTGTCTTCAACTGACTATGTAAAAAACAAACTCCTTCCTGTTTGTGACAAGCCTTAACTGTGAAAACTGTAGAAACCTCTGTGTTATTGGATTAGAGGGCTCAGGCTTTTTTGTACCATCTTATTGTTCAAGAGTACTTCCTCTGCCGGCAGAGTGGAGGGTATCATCTTACAGCAGTCCTCTCCTTTGTATGTAAATGTATCTTCTGAAGGAAAGTTGGTACTTCAGCGTGTTGGTTTTAGTCAGATCGCTTTGGGAGCATTGGTACATCTACCACAGAATGTACACTGACACTGACGTGCTCTGTTAGAACATCCTTTTCTGACATAATTGTGTTACAGTTTTCTTGCTACCTAGTTTGCATTTAACTTTGTTATTTGGACTGCTCTTGTGTACTGTAATCATGTTAAAAGGACCCTGTCAATGCTGATAAAGTAGCTTGAACCCATGTGTGCAGGCAAGTGTTTTGTAGCATGACTGTGACATGATTTTCCTGTAGCCAGCTGTCCCACTGTGGTGGCAAACACAGAAACACTGATCTCTCTGATGTTGTAGGCCAGTACGTACAAGGTAAATACAGAAAACAGCTCTTCCAAAGCTGTCTTTTCCCCTGACTGTCTCACTTCTGCACCTGAGATGTGGTGACCAGAAGCAGATCAGGAGAAGCTGTTGCAACTGCTTTACCTTCGACTCTGGAGGCGTTTTGCAAGTGGTGCTGATCACAGAATCACAAAATGGTTGAGGTTGGAAGGGACCTTTGGAGATCATCTAGTCCAACCCACCTGCTAAAGCAGGTTCACCCAGAGCAGATCACACAGGGATGTGTCCAGGTGGGTTTGAATGTCTCCAGAGAAGGTGATTCCACAACCTCTCTGGGCAGCCTGTTCCAGTGCTCTGGCACCTGCAAAGTAAATAAGTTTCTCCTCATACTCAGATGGAACCTCCTGTGCTTCAGTCTGTGCCTGCTGCACCTCAGCTGGTTTTTGGGCACCACTGAAAAGAGTCTGGTCCCATTCTCTTGACATCCACCCTTCAGATATTTGTGAGTGTTGATAAGATCCCCAGGGAGGGTGCCTGGTCACCTACCCCTCTTTGGAACTGGGCAGCTTGTTGTGGGTGCTGTGATACTGGGTAAGAGGGGCACTCTGATAGCAAAACTTTTCTTGTGAGCACGCAGGGGTGTGACTGAGGGTGCATGACCCTCCCCAGAGGCTCCCGGGAGAGGGATGTGGGGGCTTCCCTAGAGCCAGGGAGGAACAGCCTCCCCAGGGAGGCGTCACGGCCCCAAACCTGACAGTGTTCAAGAAGAGACTGGACAGTGCCCTCAGACACATGGTGTGAACTGTGGGGTTGTCACATGCAGGGACAGGAGTTGGACTCCATGATCCTTGTGGGTCCCTTCCAACTCAGGACATTCCATGATTCTGTGACTAGGTCTAACCACGTCAACCCTAAAACACTCTGTTAACATCCAACAGTAACACAGCATTCATACTCCTAGGTTTTAGCAAGGTGTGGTTCAGCTGAGATACTACAAATCCCGTCTCTGAAGTGTTTGAACAGGTGCAGAGCTGGGTGCTCCATTCCCTTCTCAAGCTGGTTCTCCCTCTCCAACCGAGGAACACGTCTTGTGTCAACCTGCTCACTTGGATACTTGCCGAGCAGAACTGGGTTCAGAAGGTCCCAGCTGTGTGAAAAGCTCTACGGGATTTGGATCCACATGTTGGAATTAAGTTCATTTGAATTTTTTGTCTGGAGATGTACAGTAGTACAGTACAGTAGTAGCTAATTCCATGGGCAGGTAATTAAAAAAGCAATACACTAGTTTTGCAAAATCAGCCATTCCTTTTGCAAAGCATAAAATGTCTGAGTGGGACATGCTACTGTAGATTGGAGTGGTGGTTTTATATGTTGTTATATTTTGATTGGCAATAGCTTCCAAAATATTTTTTTCGTTGTGTTTTCTCCCCGGAGTCACTGGTCTCACTAATCTAATCCTGTTTTTTCCATTGTCCTTGCTGGAGAAGGATTGCGGGTGGTGTCAATGAGAAGTCTTTGCACTGGTACTCTAGAAATGCACCAAGTATATCCAAAAGAAAATGTTTGCTTATGATTTCTCATTTTACTAATAATATCATGTTTATCATGCATTTTTTTGTAACATTTAAGTACATCATATGTTTCTGGTAGGACTTCTTATCTTTGCTTCTTTTTAAAATGCCACTGAAATTGCTATCAGATGTTCTTGAGAGATTAATTAAATAACTTTTTTCAGTTTGATGCTGTACTAACCAGTTTATAGCTGATCGGATTGTAGTAGTCTCGTCACTGTGCTCTACTGGATCTTAGCTCAGTTTTGCTTTCTTCAGTATATGACAGCAAATGGAATCAACTTTCACTCTACTAGAGGCTTTTTCCCTCTGTTCTCAGGAATTTTGTGAAAAATAATCTTCAATAGTAGTCTGGTAAATTAAATATATCATACAGATTGTGTTCTCTTTTTTTTTTTTTTTCTCAATAGGTGTTGGCATCATGTCGAGCATTTCTTTTAACATCTCGGATTCCCACCAAGGTAAAGCCACTGTGTTTCTGTAAATATTCAGTTTTATTAGATAGAGATGTGAGTTGCATAAACTTAGCATATTTTAGTTCTGTGCATCTGTTTAAAAAAATAATAATTGAAGAATGGTATGTTGCATGGTATTGAATGGTGCTTCCATTAGTGTCTGTCTTAAATGGATTTGTCACTTTGTATATACTGTTTTAGAGGAACCTTAATTTCTAGAAACGCAACTGGATGAAGAATTACATTGGAAACAGCAGATTGCACAACTATGAGATGAACGTGATGGCCTTTGTAGTGTCCAAACAAGCTGATGATGTTATTACCTTTAGTGTTTCTAGTGTCAAAAAGGAATACATTTGTTTTGGAGACAGAAATTATGTTGAGTTTTATTAAATTCTGCTGTTTTCTGATTATTTCTGTGGTTCATTTTGAAAAGCATCTTGCCAACCTGCCTTGCCAATGCCAATGAGTTATTTTTTTCTACTCCTGTGATGAGCTGTAATAATAATTGTAGCAGTGAAAGATAATTTCCACATGAAAGAAAATGACTGATGTGGAAGAACATCTCTTGTCCAGCTTGGAATAAGTGAATGGGAATTTGGCAGATGTTCTGTTTTGTTGTGTTTTACACATACATATGGGTGGGTGTATCTGTATTTACATGCTTTATAGAAGAAACACGATCAATAAATGGAACAATATCAGATTTTCAGTTATGGTCACTGGTAAATATGACTGTCCATTACCTATAATATGAAGATGCTGACTGGTAGGTAGGATGACTAGTTTGAATTTCTCCTGAAGTTTATTTTCCTCAGCTGATCACCCTGTCCCTGCAACACAGATATCTTTGGTTGTCTCTTGGCTTTTGGATCACTGGAGTTTGCAGCCTGTTTTTATACCGGGGTTTGGTGAGTGGTTGCACAGAAGCATAAGAGCCAGTTGATGAACAGCTCAGACATCAGTGTGATGGCAGTATGATGGACAGGTGATGATGGTGATCTTGTTAAACAATAGCAAAGCCATCGTAATTCATCAAAAAGCACTTAAAGGCTGGAACTTGCTGTACTGAGGAATAGCTGTGCTTTTAGTTTAGCATTACAGACACTTCTCAAAACTCCTTTTATTACATGGGATTTTTCAACTCTTTTTTTGTTTTCTTGGAAATCTAGAATTCTTATGCTCTACTAAGAAAATTTTTACTGTAGTGATAACAAGTGGAATAAACATGATTAGAAGAAACTGCATCTGCTCATGATTTATGTCAAAATTAAACTTTTTATAGCCAAGCAATTATTTGGATAGTTGAAAATGCATTTATTTTCTAGTAGGATTAGTGAAACTTACTGAATTTTCTAAAGTCTGTAATATTTTCAAAAGCTGCTCAGAAGCTTTCTGAGCTCAGGAACTTCCATATGGCTGGCACACAGTAACTGCAAGCAGGGCAACTGAGAACATGCAGCAAAGACACTTTGTTCCTCCAGGGACCTCTCACAAAATTGAGTGTGCTGAGAAATGGCCAGTTCTGAGAGACTTGTTACTACATCTGATTCCAAGCTTCACTTTTCCTTAATGCTGTTGAGGTGTATCTACTAAGCAGTGATCAAGATAAAAGGAATAAAGATTGATTAACTAAAATAGTAATTCACGCAAATATTCTTAGAGAAACGATATTACAGTAGCCACCTCATAACTTAACACTCAGGTCCAGTCGGTTCCCTTCCACTAATCTGAGTGGATTGATAGGAAAGAAATGCTGTACTTAAATCCCTAATAATTCTTCCTACAGTCTAGATAAAACACAATTGCAGCATTACTAAATGTTGGATTTGTCATCAAGCCCATCGATAAGCGTATGAAATAATTGTGGGAGTGTAGTTCATGTTTGCGAACATATCTCTAGTGCCAACTTTCAGTAAGTTTTTACTGAAAACATTGGAAACTGCGAAATTAGCTGGCATGATAACTGCAGGGTCCCTCATAGCCTTTTAAGAGGATTTTTGTAATTTTAGGTAATAAATAAGATTACACTTTTTAAGACCCTGTAAAAATATTTCACAGTTTCAGCTAGATGATATTCAGAATGTATTCTATAGTTTTGCTCCAAAGCAAGGATGGTAAATCTATGTTTTTAACTAGAAAAATGAACCAAAGATGAACTATAGTGATGTTGTCACATTTCCTGGTATTTGTTAATTCTAGTCAAGAGGATTTTTGCAGAATGAATTCTTGAATCTGGATCTGTGTAAACTTTTCTCCGCAGTAGAAAAGTATTTTTAATCATGTGTACATATATGTCTATGTTTGCATATGCAAAGTAGTTAGCAAAAGCAGGACCTTCAATCTAATAGGTAAATACTTTGCAAAATAGGAAGGATTTAAATCATGGAAACTTTTCCTTAAAACTTCATTGTGATTTGGATAAACAAACATTAGGTAGTCTCATATGTTTGTTTAATTTGACTAGCACTGCAGAAAAACAACTTTTCTCTTCTGTATGTGCAGTCTGTCTCGCTCCAATATCCGTTATGGATTTTTTTGTTGTAATTTTCTTTCTGGTCTGAATGAACGGCATGGTCCCATGTCCTCTAATCAAAAAGGACTGCCAGTCTTAGAAATAAGACACTGAAGAGGCCTGAAGAGAAGTGAATCTGTTACTCTTGGAAAAACACAAGGTGCCAGTATGGGTGCTGGGAAGATCCTTGTGCTGGTTCCACCTCTCCTGCCTGGGTTCCCTCTGCATGATCGCAGAATCACAAAATGGTTGGGGTTGGAAGGGACCTTTGGAGATCATCTAGTCCAACCCATCTGCTAAAGCAGGTTCACCCAGAGCAGATCACATAGGAATGTGTCCAGGCAGGTTTTGAATGTCTCCAGAGAAGGAAACTCCACAACCTCTCTGGGCAGCCTGTTCCAGTGCTCTGGCACCCTCAAAGTAAAGAAGTTTCTCCTCATATTCAGATGGAACCTCCTGTGCTTCAATCTGTGCCCATTGCCCCTCATCCTATCATTGGGCACCACTGAAAGGGGTCTGGTCCCATCCTCTTGACACCCACCCTTCAGATATTCATAAATGTGATGAGATCCCCTCTCTCAGAAGAGAACTTCTCCAGACTTGGTTCTGCTGCAGCATCTCTGTGCTCTGAACATGCCCACTTGCTGCAGTATGCTTCCCCTGCAGTAGAAGGCATGGAAAAAAGCACGCGTGAAGACTCCTCAAAAACTTCAGAATAAAGTTTGGTCTCTAATTTTGGTCTTTGGTGGAAAGTGGACTTTGCACAGGAATGGCTGAGGGGAGCTTGTATCTTGTGAAGCTGTGGGATCAACGAGGGCAACTGAACGGAAGAGGATTTAGAAAATAGGCACCAAAGAACAAACAGTAGTAACATCTTCAGTCTCTCCTGCTGTGAGTGGATAATGTAGCTAAGTGCTTTAAAAAGGTCTTTTGTTTCATTAAGCCCTCCTAAATTTTAGTGTTCTAAATCATAACTATTTTAACTAGAATTTTTTAGGCAGCTTCATCCTGTGGTAACACTGTTCATGACTACTTATAGATTTGCCAGTGAGACCTTGGCATTTAGGAGCTCTCCTTACTATCTTACCGCTTTCTGGAAAACTGCTAGCTGGTTCTTATGGTTGGAAACTGGTACGTTCCTGACTTCTGTGGTGTTGCAGCCTTTATGGAGAGGGAGTCTGGAGAGCTGCTCCTGGGTTCTCAGCACCCCAGGAGTCATTCAGGAGTCGTCTTTTAAAAGCATTACCACAAATACAGAAATAGAATAATGTGGTGTTTGTCAGTTAGCCTGGCAGCACCCTGTGAATCTAGGATAATATAAAGTACAGGAAACTGTGCAATTCAAATAGACTGCTCAGTTACAACGGTTTTAATTGATAAATAAAAACAAATGATGGTGCTGATGTCTTGCCTTGTAGTTATGATTTAGTCCAAGAGGTTTGTTTCTTTTTGGATACCATGGTTGTCAAGATGTTTGCCTACGTAGTTGTGAATTCCCATCTTAGCACACTCCCTGTAGCCCTAGATTTGTCCTTGGAGAAGAGGACTTTCCTGCCATTTTTTTGAGCTTCCATTTGGATTCAGTATGTTTACCCTTCTTCCCTGACTGTTGTCCAGATAACCTACTCAGGCAAAGCTAATGTATTTCCTCCCATACTTTTAGACATGCTAAAGCAGTCTTGAACATTTAAGTATCTATATATGTATCTGTCTATATGTATGGTATTTTTATTTATATAGGTATATATAAAAAATTGTGTGTTCATGTCTCTTCAGCTTCTGTGTAGTAAGATTTTTTTTTAACATCTATGATCAGTGTAACTAATGAAAGAGTAATATGTGATGCTGTAAGTATTGTAATTAATGATTATTCAGTCACAAGAGTACACATCAGTAGAGTATTGTGTAAATTATGCTTTTTGCAGTAAAATTTTATCATACATTTTATTTTAAGCTTATTCGCTTATAGCTTGCAGTAAAAAGTCCAGTGTGGTATTCCTGTAACCTCTAATAGCCGTTTGAATCCGTAACAAGCAAATATAAGTGTTCTTTTAGTGTAAAATGCAATCAGATCACGAATACTTGGTGTCATTTACAGAAACTGATGTAAAATAACAGTAACTTTGTTCAAAGTTTTCTTAATCTCATTGAAAAGTGTAAGTCCTTTTTAAAATAAGATGTTTGCACTAATGTGACTTTTTTTTTTAAACTACAGTTAGAACTAACTTTCAGCTACTTGGAAATCCAAGGAGTAACTTCCAGTAAACCAGGTCAGGTGAGTGTATTTTAGATAAAAGATACTTGTTTTCTCATTGCTAAATCTGTTCCAGTCAAGAAGGTAATGCTCTAACGTGCAGGTGTCCCCATCTGGTGAGCGCACTGTACGTTTGCGTTCTTACATTCATGCTGCTTTAAGGTCTTAACAATAATGATAAGAATTTAAAGAGTCAGTTTTAGGAATGTGTTGTACAGGTGGGATGATGATAAGAAATACTTTATTTTGTTTCTCCTAGTTCAATATGGTACAAGTTTTCATTTGTCTCATAAGTGGATATTCTTCTTAGAGATGATAAAACAATGGCTGTTGGTATATAATCATCACCACAGGAGCCTAAATGGCTCCTGCGGTGTGTACCTTTATGGTGAAGCCAAAGCCACTGCTTACATTGCAGGCAGAAATGGATTGCTTCCAACTATTGGTGGTGCCATTACTATATACAACATGAAATATACTTGACAGTGAGTTCTGTGCCCAAAAAAGTCAATGTCAAAGAGAAAGTGCTGAAAAGAAGAATGCCTTTAATAATTTTTTTTATTCATAAGATAAACGTGTTGACAAGATTTGACAGGCCAATTGTATCAAAGTCCTCATGTGTTTCATGTGTATTTGGCTTTTAAAGAGCTTTTCAAAAACAGGAGAGTCTGACACTTTATTTGAATACTGAACATGCCATCTTTTTAACCCGGCTTTTAAAGCTTTCCTCAAAGGAGAAAAAAACCCAAGGTCCAGATGTTTACTTTTTTAATGAGGAGACATTCAGTAAATTCTGTGTATGTTTTTGTGGCTTTATTTAAGGGACTAAAATGCCGTGGTAGCTAGTGCTAATTATTCCTGGAGGCACAGACAATGACTGTTGTAGCAGGGTTTGCAAGGGATTTTCAGCAGCCTCTCAGCATACCATTTTCCTAAAACATTTTTTAGGGCTTTGCACGTTTACATTCCTTTGTGTTTTAAATGAGTAAGTCTTATAGTTGAAGGCAGGCAGAATCCTAGATTATTGCTTGTGGGGCAAATGGTATTATTGCAGTTTTCCTGCAAACAGCATGTTATATCTGTGATACCTGAAGGACGTAGTCGGTGCTTGGCATCTCGCAGAAAGCCATGAAGGGCTTCCCACTGTAAGAGAAGTGAACAAATGGGCAGAGTAATGTAGGGAATTAATGTTGGTGATGATGAAAAACAGTAGTAACTTACCCACTCACTAACTGATTAGGATTCTCTTCAGAGAGTGACAACAACAGATTGAGGTAGAGGTTCAGTTGGTGGGAAAAGGTGTGAAGATTCTTGGTGTGCTTTTGGGCTAATAAGGCTCTTCAGCAATTGTCCTGGTGATGACCCTAGACATAACTGGGAACCAGTGTCAATAAAAAACGATCTTCTGTAGCATACTACACAGTGTTCTCTCTTGTACTGTCTATGTACACTTCTTATTTATTCCTAATGTTAGGACCAAGCTTCTTACTGTGCGTGCACAGCTCCTCGTGTAAAAGAGTTTATGATTTGGGCAATGCTAGATACTCACATTGGACAAGACAGAAACATTACATTGCTTCCTGTGATGTGTCAGTCATACAGTAATCTGATTTGGTTCTGAACACTCAATATATAAAAGAAATGGGTTGCAAAAGGCTTTGTTTTCCCCACTAGCTGAAGCACGTATCCCCTAGACAGCGAAACAATTATGTTAACTGAGTTACTGCTTTCTGTGAACCAAGACAATATATTATCACAAGATTTTCTTAAATGGCATAGATCAAAGCATTAGAGCGTTTCCAGAGGATCACAACCATTAAAGGCTTTTACTTTTTGCTGGAGGAAGTGGGCCCTGCTCGTTCAATAGTTCCCTGCACTTGCTTCTCCCAGTGTTCTGGGACATGTTTCAAAAGAGGACAGTGCCGTGAAAAGTTCTTGGGTTTTGAGTGTCAGCTGAGGTCAAGGTCCTTTGAAAAATCTTATTCCCGTAGGAAGCAGGACACTGTTAGGAAAAGCAAAGTTTGAGTATGGGGGTCTTGTACGTTCAAGAATAACTTTGAGAAACTTTACCCGGAGCATTGTCGTGTAATGTCTTAAAGAATAACAGATCTCTTCAAGCATGCAAAGCATTCGGCTGGTATTCAAAGTGTTTTCCTTTTTAAATGGACATGAATTATATGATAACCAGTTCTTGCCCCTATGCCCTCTTATTTATAGTTGATTATGGAAACTGAGAAATGCAGCATCTCCATGAAGATGGCGTCCTCGGAGGATGTGAACGAGGTGCTAGCGCACATCGGGACCTGCCTCAGGAAGATATTCCCTGGACTCTCACCAGTGTAAGTGGCTTTTAAGGCACCTCTAGCAGGAACGGGTTGTGCAGAAATGGTGACAAGCCACCACCGCTTGTCTCCTGGTCTCCCCACCCTGACCTTAGAAATGCACTGAGGGTATGAGAGAAACCTCAAGGCAAGTGCTAAGCTTCTGTCCAGGTGTATGGCAGAAGCAGGAGGCGGTGCAGGGCACAGAGGCTACGTATGGTCTGTAGGGTCGTGAGAGCCTTTGTTTTGAAGGGGTGATGCAGGTATTTGGAGTCTGAGGTTTTCATTTTACCTTGTTGCTTCTGCAGCCTCAGGTATAGCTTAGGTTCTGGCTTTTTGTTGTCATTACCCCTCGCCCCCACCTTTTTTTCTTCCTCCAGAAGTAAAATCTGAGTTGAGAGAGGAGGGAGAGGTCTGTTTACTTTCAGTATTTGTGAAATGATGCACATGATTGGGAGCCTTGTTCTTCAAAACTGAGCCCTGAACAGTCTTGTCATTTACTTTCCATGGTTTAACTGGATCCTTGGATCATATGTCTGATTTTCTAGCTTTTTTGTTCTGCTTTTTTTCTGCACTGCTCTTTCCTTTGGTTTTCTCCCATATCTGTGCCTCTGCATTTTATCATCTTGCAGCAATTCTCAGTATTTTTTCTTCATTTTGTTTTCTTTCTTCTCTCAGTCCTTGCCTCATCTTGATTACTCTCTACCAGATCATGCAGCTCTACTATTACTCTCTTCAGCTCCTGGTTTTCAGCTATATTAGAAAAAATGAAGTGTGCAAGAGAGTTCTCCTGGCCATGTAGTTTTTTATAAGTGAAATTTTGTAACACACTTTAGATGTGAATGGTCAGGGTAAATTGGCATGGTTTATTTTGGGTGCATGTCTTTATTATTCACCTTTCCCGTAGGCGGAGTAGGAAATGAAGTTCATAAACTCAGGCTAGCAGTTTTTTCTTTTCTTTTTTTTTCTTTTTTTTTTTTCCCTCCCCCACCCCCCCCAGTTTTCCTCTGTAGCAGTATTGTTAACTGCCTTAATGGATATTGAGCTCTTCCTTCAAAAAGCATGCGTACAAGTAAATGTTTGTTAACTCATTTGCCATAAAACCCTCAGTAATTATGTGAGAAATGCAGACAAAAAGAGTGGAGAGGGCTGGAAGGCTATGCTTATCCTTCTGGGTGTCTGTGAAGGCCTTGAGCTCCATACGTGTTTTTTCTGGGCTTTTTTGAGAATGTTGCTGGAGCATTTTGGGTAGATGTACAGAGTGCTTACTTCCCAGAAAAGAAATTTCTTGCTCTCCTCTTAGATGGCACAACTTTCCGAAATGGAGACATTGGAGTTGTGCAGATAGTATAAGACCAGAACAAGCAAGAAGGGGGAAAGAGGTTTAATATCTCTTTAATATCACCCTTTAATATCTCTTATTAATTCTTCCCCCCCCCCCCCCCCCCCCCCATTTTATAGAATTCTGCAGTTCATGAGGGATCTTGTCATTCAGAAGAACAGATAATTTAATGTCTTAAAAGGCAGGAAGAGATGGTGTTCCTGTTTGGGGGAAGGGGACAAAGAACACTACCGATTTACCAAGATTGGAGCTGGATACCTGGAGTGCAGCCGAGAGGCCACATGTAGCTGCTCAACATGCTCTGTGACTCTTTGCACCATGGTGCTTTTACTGCATAAAAGCAACATATGAACAGCAGTGGTTTCAGGGTAACCAATAATACCATATCTCTCCCCTTGTTTTACACGAAGTCCACAAGTCTGCTCAGCTTGAGTGATCCTTTCACAGAATAGGGCTTAATTGCACCAGTAGTCACAGGGTTAATCATTGGAAAGAAAACTGAGACAGACGGATGTTACTCCTACAGGGCCTCATTACCATGTGTGTGACTTCTAGGTAGAGAAGTGAGTTGTATTAAAGATGCTAGTACTTCCTATACACTCATTTAAAATCATACTTGAAATAAAGAAGGTTTATGAGTTTAAAAATACTTTTGAAGTCACGAATGACTTTTTTTTTTCCCCGTTTGCATCTAGGAGGATTCTGAAAAAAGTAACTGTGGAGCCTTCAGACAGACTGGCTAATCTCCAGGCCCTGTGGGACAGCCAGACAGTGGCAGAACTTGGACCTTGTGGTAAGAATGAATTTAAAGGCTCAAATATAAAAAAGGCTGGAATTGCAGTGTCAGGAAGTTTAATTCTATTTCTGGCAGGGGCTTGTAAAGATGTAATTAGTTTTAAGGTGTAATTAGTGTGGAGAAGGCTCCTCATTGGTTAGGTGAAGGCACTATATTAAGCTTCCTTGCAACCTACCAGGCAAAGATAGGATGTCTCAGTTTCTTTCAGCAGCACAATGGACACCCTTTTGAGAGAAAAAGAGAGTGAGTTTTGAAAGACTGATCTTTAAGTATTGAAATATGCTTTTGGATGTTTGTTTATTTGGGTTTTTTTACTATTATGTTAAATACTCTCTTGGGTTGCTTTTAGGAGGCTTTTCGCAGATGTATGCTTGTGTTTGTGACTGGCTTGGATTTCCCTATAGAGAAGAAGTACAGTGGGTAAGTACATGTCTTGTTCTGGAGCTCTTTTCAGCTAACTGTACGAATGATGAAGGAACCGGTAAATCATAGTACTTAAAAAAACAAACCAGAACAAAACCAACAACAAACAAACGAAAATCTCACCAAACCCAAAACCAGTTCTCTAAGGATGTGTTCGGTTATGTATTTTTAACAGGATGTCGATACAATTTATCTGACACAAGATACCAGAGAGTTGAATTTGCAAGACTTCAGCCACCTTGACCACAGGTAAACAATATGCAGTAATCACTCTAGTATTTTGCAAACTTTCCTTATTCCCCCTTGCACTAGAGTTCACCTGCCCTTGCTAAAGTAGGTTGGTCCCATAGCTATTGCTTTAATGTATAGAATTCTGAAATGACTATCTGTAGCATTTTTAGTTTTCAGAACAAAGCTGCTGTTTTTGCATGAAAGCCCCATGGAGAGCACATGTCATTGAGGAGCCTGAGAAGATAAATATATTTTGTTATTGGAAGCAGTCCAAAAAATTGGCAGATAGATACTTTTCCTGTGATAGCGGATAGAAGAGCTCATATTCAGCTGAGAAAACATGCAACTACATCTGGTGGGAAAAGCATGAAAGGAAATTATGCAGTCTTTACTTATGCAGAATCGTTTTCTGATGGAGTACACAATAGAGATTATTTTTGTCAGCAAGTCAGTAGATGGTTTAAGTTGTTCAACTGAATCCCAGCCAGTAGTTTCTCCTCTTAGAAGAGCTGCTATCAAAATTGTGTACTTCCAGAAAGGAACTAATTGATGGTAATTTTACTATGAGACACTGAAACTTAGCTAAGTGTTGTGTTTGGTTTACTGAATTTAGCTGGCAGAGAAAATCGAATTCTAGGAAAGTTGAATCTGAAGATACTTATGTAGGAGGAAATGGGAGGGAGTCTTAACTAAAATCCATCATTATACAAGGAAAATGACAAATTTAAGAAACTGTAAATAAGAAGGAAGAAAGCATTTGTTTCTTTTGGAAAGCCCAGTGGAAGAATTAAGGATCTTTCAGAAATAAAACGTTAAAATATTACAACAGGAAGGCTGAACTTTTAAGTGGGTAAATAAGAGTATTTTGCCGCAGCATTCTTTGAAACTTTTAGCTATCTAGTATGCAAACTCATGAAAATCCGTGCTCAAACACTTAGCTTCTGTGATGGGCTTTCGCAGTCTGCACTGAATCCCATGGCAGTGCTGTTAAGTTGTACCTGTGTTGACTAATTCAGAGGTAACTCGAACAAGGATGCTTTAAATATGTTGCAAGGTGGGAGTGCTGAGAAGACTGTGGGGCATTCTTGAGAAAGTGACTTACAGATACCCAGGTTCAATAAAAATTAAATGTTTGAACAGTTTATTAGGAGTGAAAAATATTACTTATTAGGAAAGAGGAGACAGAACAAGTGTTTTAAAGATTTAGAATATCTCAGCTGGTTCAAATGAGTTGGCTTTCAGAAAGCAGGATGATGGGTTCGTTGCTTTATAAGGTTTTTCATTTAAGTATACCTCGCAAAATTGACATGACAGAGGAAATACGTATGTATTGTTAACAAAAGTATTTAGTAAATATCTCAAGATTGTATAAATCCAAAGGCTTAAAACAATTTTGGAGACATTTAAATGTCGTGGAATCCATCTTGTGATGAGAGTTTCTACATGTTGAGGACTGAACTGAAAAAAAGATTTTGGATTGAAATTCCAAGAAATTTTAGGAAGCCAAAAGCTTATGTTATTCATTAAAAATATTAATTAGGATCTGAGATCCCAGTCAATTCAATAATGTATACAAGTGGTTTGTGATATATTTAGCACAGTGAGGATGCTATACAATATGCCATCATGCTTTTTATTTTGAGAGTCTTTTGTATATCTTATCCACCTAATTTTTGGGATTGCTGAAACTATTTACTTCATGTTGTGGAGTAGCTATGAAGCAAGGTAGGATGGGTAAACCAGTTCTCTAGATACAGGGGCTCTGCATTGCAAAAATAAACAGTTTATGTTTTTCCTCGCAAAGCATTTCTGTTAGAGGTCAACATAAGATGGCATGAATTATAGATGAATTTAAGTTCCCAGGGCATCTGACACTTAGAGTGCATAGCATGACTTGCCACATGGGAACGTGACTTCTGAGGTTTTATCTGAAGTTTTGTTGTGCTGCGAACCGTATAATTGTTTAACAACAAAAAAGAAAACTCAAAGTGAACAGGGCTTATTTAACTCAGTAGCTGGTTTTTCATCTGTGTAGCCTGTGTTTTAGCATATTTGGGCATTCAAAAGATTGACAGAAAAGCATGATTGGTTAGATTTTTTTCTTTGTGTTGTTTAGATTTCTTGCTATCTTAAATACACTGGAGGACACAGATGTTGAAAAAAAGTGAAGGTATTAGATAAGCTTGAATGTTGTTGAAGCTTGGTGAGATTTTCTGCATTCCAGGAGAATTGAATCTGTTTTCATTTTAAGATGGCACAGATTTACATTTTGTAAATCTTACTTTATTCTGGATGGTAATTTAGTAAAAAAACTCATTACTATAAGTAACTCAATATAACTCAATCAGGGAAAAGTTATGAGAAGGCCCTGCTTTTGGAAATGGTCGTTAGTGTTCTTTCATACCATATTGCAAAAGAATTCAGGTCGTTGTTAGTACCACATCTAGAATTTAACAGAATAAAATTAATAAAGCAATATATAATTTTGAAAAGAGAAACTCAATAGCAAGTGCATTGATGTTAGACAAGCTCAAAGGAAGAGAAACGAAAGTCTTAAAGGAACCTCACTGGCCAGAAGCACCTTCAAAAACCTGAAGAAAATGAAAAACTAAATTTTATAGCTTATAGTTTCTAGATGATAGGGCTACTGCAGAATTGGCAGGGGTTCCACTGCCTTCAGGTGTGTGGGGAGGAAGGGATTGGGAGGTGCTACCAAAGGTGCCAGTATCTGTGCATGCCTAGGATTTGAGAAAATGGGCCTTGGATGCCGCAGAAGACTAAACTATTTAAAGACTGAGAACTTGCAAATCAGCTGGATTGATTTGTTCTAAAATATTCCTGTCCTGCTGCAGCAGGAATGTTTATTTAACTTCTTGAAAGCCTGAGGGTTTTCTCACTAGCTCTGAGAACCCCGCGTCCTCTGTCTTTCAGTCTAAGGGCTGAGGAGGAGAGCCTAAAACAGAGATGGCCACAGGCCCGGAAGTTCCTGAACTCTTGACAGCTGATGTACCAGCTCCCTGTTAAATGCTTGCAGCCAGTGATTTGTGCTCATTGTCACTCTCTTCCTTTGGAGGACCTGGGCTGCTGACAGCTGAAATACAGCTCTTGGTGGTACCTTCTGCCTCTTCTGAGGGCGACAGTCTGCAGCATGAACAGGTCTGCTCCACCAGTCTGATGGTGGTACCATCAGCCTGTCCAGTGTTTGTCCTGTAGTGTCCATCACCAGCTGTGGCTGGCTGGTTACCACTGGGTGGATAAAACAAAATTACACCTAAAAAATTACTCATATGGTCATTCCACTTCCTTGCACTGGCAAGAGGGACATCAAAGCTGCTAACAATCAAAGCTTCCTAACAATCATGCCAGGAGAAGGCAAAGGAGGAACAGACCTCTGTGTGTGGACATTTCTTATTTTATAACAAAGTTCCTGCCTGCCCAGCCTAAGGGGAAGGTACCTCTGGGTGGTTATTTTTCTCCTCGTAGCATTTCACTAGTCGGTTACTGCTTCACATGGAGATAAAGTTTGTGTAGGTAGGAACAAAAACAGTGTGGTGGATAGAAATAAATCTCTACATTTCATGAAGCTGATAAGACTCTACTGTGTCGATGGAAATGAATTCACCACAAGACTTGATGTGTGCTCTGAGCAAGATGGAAAACAGGCTTAATCCTTGAAGGGCACCACAAGCTGGTTCCTCTGCAGGAGCGTGAAAATGGTCTATTTGCATGAACTTCACAGTTGGTGGGCTACGGTCTTTTGCAGCAAAATGCCACACCTTCATGCTGTTACCTTAGTGATGGGCTGCTATGTCCAAATTTAGCAACTGCAGTTCCAAATATAGCCTGCTGAAGGCTTGTCCGTGTGATGTTACCTTGTCTCCTGGCTTTCCTACGTGTTTAACAACCATCCTGAAGTCTCTGAACGTTCGTGGAGGAAAAATGGAAGAGAAGAAGAAGGAAAAGAAGATAAGAGAAGGCTGCTGCATGTTTAGTGCAGGTCTGTGCCTACCTGCCTATGTCCTGAATGAAAAGTGGGGCGGTGTCAGGACCTTATAAACACCAATACTTTTAAATTTTTCTCCACAAGCACTGAGGCTTGAATTGTACTGTTTTGCTGGTCCAGTAAGTTCATGTATACTACAGCTCTTTGTTTCATTATAAAGACAAGGGCTTTCTAAGTAGCTGTTAAGTCCCAGTGTAAATGTACCTATGTATTTAATATGTTAAATCAAAACGATCCAAGTGCTGCACTGCTAAATGGTGTGCTACTGCTTGATGAATGATTCTGCTGGGGGGTAGTATATGGACATGAGATTTATCAGCATCTGTTATTGGACAAACTTGACAGAGGGAGAGCAGATCACATTAAGAGGCTTGGAATGAAAAGAATGGGAATAATTTAGAATTTCATTTGTGAAATCCCTTTTACAATTAAGGAGGGTTTGTGCTGAAAGTCACATTATCCATTTGCAGGTCTTCTGCTTCCTGGGGGAATTTAACTATAGAGATGAGACAAGGAGGTGTTCTCTAGAAGCATTCAGTCATGGAATTATATTAAATCATCAGACTGCCAAAAAGCTTTTTAGTGTCATGCTCAATTATAATTAGAGGTGATTAAGAAGCTTAAATATGTCACAGGCTGAAGAAAAAGTAATGCTAAAAGTAGGAATGGCAGCCCAGACAAATTCCTGATTTAAAAATTCATGCTAGAATGGCTGTCAGTTGGCCAGCCAAAAATTTGTATTACAGTACGAGAAAGACACAGCTGCTGGTGGTGCTTGGATTTTTTTTTTTAGAATGCAGAGCTTTCTGTAATGGACTTGGTAGGCAATTAGTATTGCAAAAGCAGGGGGAATTAGATATGGAATAACACTTAAGAGATTGTTTCAAATAACCAAAGCCGACAGTTATGTGAAATGTGTGTAAAAGTGTTTTTCTTTTTCTAGAGACTTAATACCTATAGTTGCTGCTCTGGAGTATAATCAGTGGTTTACAAAGCTGTCCTCCAAGGATCTGAAATTAGTAAGTAATAAATTGAAACAGTATACCTGCTATACCAGGCTATGCTGTGTTTTAGAGGGTGCTATTACATCTTTTCAAGATGAACTTTTTTAGGCAAGTACAACCGGGAAATTGATAGAATTTTTTTTTTCTCTTAGTCAGGAAAATATAGGCTGTTGGATAGTTAATTCATTCCATAGAAACACTGCTGAGAGTCAGGTCTTGTCAAAATTTCAAGTGAATGAAGTTCAAAAACTTTGTTGGACAATAACAGTAGCCCATAAAACCACTTCATTAGGCATTGCTAGCTCCCTCAAACAATATTGGATTACTAAATAGGAAACTAAACCAGCCAGAAATCTCAGTTTCTTTTTGGAGGCGGAAAGAAAATATCAGGATTCTGTTATTTTCTAATGCTTAAAGCAGGTTTTTCCTCTTAATTTTCGTTGCAACTTGATGGATTTTTCTCCCAGTTGTCTGAAGCTAACCCTGTGTAGTAATAAGTATGTAATGATGTGTGACATTGGTATTCTTTCACGTCAATTTTCTTTCTGAAAAGCAAAAATGGGAGAAATCTAACCAAATTGGACTACTGAAGAAAGGCCCAAGAAAATCAGTAGTTAGGTGACTTTTTAAATATATCAAAATATTCTGTTTCTTCTGAACTTGAAAATTTATAGCTGCAGGTGGAGTTAGTGGTTTAAGAAATTGCTTTCACGCTTACTTCCAGAAGCTTTTATCCTTATAAATGAAGGCTGAGTCTCATCTTGTTTAAATTGATGCAATTATTTGATGTGAAAATGCTCTTGTTGCCTTCCTAAGCTGTCATTTTCCATGCAAATTCAGCAGAAAGTAGCTTATGTCATTCTCGGCAGAAGAGTAGGCAAAAAACTTTCCTGCTGGGACATCTTACTTGAAATTATGCATGGAATGAAACTGGGGGTATTTTTAATCCTGTTGTAGTTTGCTGTTAAAATCGTCATTGTTAGAAGGTATTATACAGTGCAATTAATCAGTTTCTGCTTCAATGAAATGAGATGGTTTGCTTAGTTATAAGACTGGCGAGTGTAGTTTGCTTAGAACAAGAACGGGCCATATTGTCTGAAATATTCTTACTTGAAAGGTTTTTTTTTTTCAATTTTTCTGTGGAAAACAAACTTTGTCAACCTTGAAAAGGAACCAGTTCCTTAAAAAAAAGAGCAAAAAAACCCCTTTGTCTTCCATGCATTCCATTTTCAGTTAAAACCACCAGGAAAAGGTAAATTGTTGGGCAGTAAATCTGTGCCATAGGAACAGTGCCAAGGGTCAGTATGAGGTCAGACATATCCGGAGGCCATTGAACGCTTTGTGCTTCATGAATCCCGCTCTGACATTGTGTTTGATAGATGGTATCCATCGTGTTTTTATAGTACATGCATGAAACTTTCCACTTGCCATCACACTGCTGTAGAAGCATTGTGATAATAGTATTCTGAATTACTGAAATATGGAAGGCAAAGATAGAATTGGGAAGATGGCTGAGTTGACATTCTTTAGAAAAAATTGTCAGCTTTTCTGAGTGTAGGAATTCACGAGATTTTATGTGCGTGGTAGGTTTTTTCTTTTTAGGAAATTCAATTAGTTTCAAATTTAAAATTCCTAGAAAATGTCAGACTTGTTAAGAGACAGAGATCTCCCAGGTATGAATGTCACATTGTTTTTAAAAGCAGATACCAGAATAGTTTCAGCACTCCATGATAGTAATTGAAATTCAGCTCTGGATTTCACATGAGTGTTTGTTAGTATGTGCTGTGGGAAAAAAAAAAAAGGGAAATCCAGAAGCAAAATAAAACATTATAATAAAAGGTGATGAGGTACAGATGTCACTGTATGGCTTTTCAATAATTAAGGTTTTGTCCTGCTATTTGAATGAGCACAGCAAACAAACTCTTTTGTTACCGTGTTTTGTTCATGGTACTTGCAAATGTCCATGCAAATTCTAGAATCCAACAACAGTAACATCGTGATGTGGGATTTACTTCTGTGTAGGTTGGGAGAATTCATGCCGAAAGACACTGACCCTTAATCACTGGTCCTTAACAGTCTTTGGAGGACCTGTAGGTAGAATGCTTTTGCTCTTGAGTTTTTCTGTCTGCCTTATAACATCTTTCTGTGTGTTTACTTCTCATTCCTGGTCAGGCTGTATTCCCCTTTGCACTAGTTGCCACTTTCATCTGAAGGATTAGCATACATATGAGCAAGACTTCTTTAAAAATTATGTGAGCCGTTTTTTTCTGAACTGTAGGGTTTGTGGGTTTTACTGTCGTTATAAAAATTCTCCCCTCTGCGATTAGGTGGCCTGATTCATAAATGACTTGCTTTTAGTCTGCCTCTTGCTGCACTGAGTCTTTTCCAGAAGTCCTCTGTTGCCATCTGACTTTCTCTCTGGGATGTTCCTAGTATTCTTACTTACTATTTATGTACGACAAAAAGCTGATCATGGCCCGGATTCCATTATGATGTACAGTTTATAACTCAATAACCGTCTGTTCCATGTTTGTGTTCCTTAACGCTGTTCTGTCTTTTCTGTGGCAGTCCACTGATGTCTGTGAGCAGATACTGCGAGTGGTGAGTAGGTCCAATCGGTTGGAAGAACTGGTATTAGAGAATGCCGGGCTTAGAACGTAAGTAATTCCTTTAAAATGTTGCATTAGCTACTGCTTACTCCCAGCAGAAACTATGTGTGCTGTGTGTTAGCCAGAGTAAGCATTAAAAAAAACCTTATGTGCAATGTCTGCGTTGTTCTGAGGATCCTGTAGTCACGAGCTTGTCATCACATTTTTTGGAGGTTCCTTATGTCCAAGAAATCCCTGATGGGATTGAAGTTCCCTGATGGTTTTTAAGATTCTGCCTGGAGACCTGGGTTGAGTGAAGCAAAGTGGATCGGATAAGGGATAAGCTGTAAATCAGCTCACACTGTTCCTCTCCAAATATGGTTGCCAATAGAAGTATGAACACCTTTTTATCATTTAAAAAACAACATTTGAGGTTTTGTTTAAAAAGTGCATTATTCCACCTTGCATAGCAGATTATTATTTAATTCCCCAAAGAGCTGTTTTTATCTTACTGTGTGTTGTCACCTGCTCAAATATAACAGGACTTTCTACATTACCAACTTTTTTAAAGAAGTAAGAAAGTAGATAATTAAGTTTAGTGCCTTGGCATAGCCTTGAAAGGTACATAGAGGTAAGCCATACAGTTTAATCCTTGCATATGTTTTAAATACAGTAAGTTGTAGTTACTAGGTAGTATTTTTCCCTTTATAGGAAATAAAAACAAAGTTGAAGTTACACACTAACCCAGTCGGAAGTATTTGTAGCTTGTTTTAGTGTTAGAGTAGCATCCAACACCATCTTGACAAGATAAACTGTAGCGCTAATCAATTTTCATGTTAATGAAAAAAAGCAGGGGAAAGGTGGAAGAAGCAGAACACTGTACTAAAATACAAATAAAGAAGGGAAACAAGCATAGGGAAAATATGTGGTGTGCTTTACATTGTCTCCTCTTCCATTGTTTGGGTCTTTTTCCCCTTTTTAAAATGGGTTTTGCATTGAAGAATCTTTAAAAGAAAATTACTGAAATGACACAGGAAACATGAGGTTAATTTTGGAATTACACCCAAACTTTCAGATCTAGCACACTGCCTTTAATAGCTGGCATTCAGACAAAAGCACCTGATTTTAATCTTGTTTTTCTTGCAGTATGTGCCATGAAATCCAATGGTAATCATTAATATTAAAAGCTATATTGACTACCTTTGCACATTACCTACCTTAACTTATCACAGTTGAATTAACTGGTTTCAATTTTAACAGGACTTGACAGGTAATCAAACTGTGACTTTGGTTCATGTTTCAATCTACATACAGAGTGTTTGGCATTTTGCCTTGGTGTGTATCTGCTCCGATCAGCATTGTCTGTCTGGTTTTGTCAAGGACACATTTGTTGGCTTTGCCATTTATCATATCTGCTTGCTAGGAGGAAATCCTGTTGTTATTGCATGTCTTCCTTCACATAGCTTACAGACCAGTCACTTTTAATGAGCTGTGACAGACTGCCAGACCAGGGTTAAGAAAGAGAGCTACCAAGAGCAAAGCTTTGAGAAATAACCTGAGCAGCTGCAAGAGCATATTTCTTCCTGCAGCAGAGTCAGGTTAAGACTATTTCATTCTCTTCTACCTCCAGCTCCTCATTTCTGTGATTTGCTTTGCGCTGTGACCCCATAAACACTTGTTATCTTCCCAGCTGATGAGACAGCAAACTATTTTGCAGTAGTAGTCGTAACCTGCTGTTGGGGAAAACAGGCTGTCAAGTGACCCCCCTCTCTGATAACATCTGTGCCAGTTTAGATGCTCTTGAGAATTTTATGCCCATTGCTATTTCTTTAACAAATGTAAAGGGTGCAGTCTAAATTACAGTGGATGGCTTTAATGCATATAACAAAAACTAATGTTTTGCTTAGTCTACTGACTGAGGTAGGTCATCTCCAGATGTCAGGGAAAGGACAAAAGTTTAAGATGAGCTTAACAAATGTGCTTGAAAAGAGAGTTACATCCCTGGAGTATTTTAGAGGAATGGAGGAATAACCAGAATATTTTTCTCCATGAAACCACAAGATGCATTCTTCAGTCTGCAAAAAGCTTGTTTGCAGGATCTGGTGAGAATGATCTATTTATTGTGCTTATGCACTCTCTGAAAGCTGGTGGACAGAATGTCCGTACCACCATCTGCACTGGCCTCTGCCACCCTGTCCCAAAGGGAATGGCTGGCTATGACAGAGGGAGAGCAATGGAGGTGCCTGATGCTGATGCCCAGAGGGACTTTCACATTGCATCTCATCTGACCCTGCTTGATGGACTCTGTATGTCCTTAGACCTAACCTTGTTAGTTCTTCCCACACACGTTCTCTTTGTGTGATAGGGATGTTGTCTGGACAGATGTTGAGGAATTGTTTTGTTTGTCAGAGATTTGCAGATCTGTGCTATTCTTACTCTTCATGAAATATCCTAATTCTACCATATGAGTATGAAATTGGATATTTTGAGGGCTTTATCTTTAAGCTGGAATGTCCTCACTTCAGGCATGTGACTGTGCAGAGCACACAGAGTGAGTTTGATGCTTTGTAGAAAACGTCAGGCTTACATTGCATGCTCTGTGGTTGAAGTGTGAAGCCAAAAAAAGTGAGGACATGAAAGAAAGAGTGGACAGAGGAGGGGAAGGGATGTTGCCCATATGCCTCTGTTTATGGCAGAAACTGCAGAGGGAGTAGGGGGAAGTTGTGTTAGTTTTTTTCCAAAATAGGCCTTGGAGCTCCATGTGCCCTACATAGGTAATCCAGTGCTTTCTGGTGGCAGTGGATTTACTGTGGCTTTGCTAACTGGTTCCCACATATCCATGTCGTCCAAAAAGTTCTGGTAATCCTGCCTACATTGGTGACAAAAGCTGGAGCAGAGTTTGTAAACAAGCCTGGAGGTGTAGGCGGAACACTGTAATGAGATGAATCTGTTAGGGATGAAGGAAGAGGAGGAAAATCATCATGAAGAAAGTTTTTTGTTTGTTTTTGAACTCAAAACCTCATTTTTCTTGGGGCCATTCAGTTGCCTAAGCACCGGCTTCTAGTGCTGTTTGAAGTGCTGGAGGATATCCATAGTGTTGGCAAATGTAACCAAGGACCTACAGGGAATGTGTAGTCTTCTGCAGTAGCAACTGACAGCAAAGCAGGATAACCCTGAGGCCTGTCAGGTCACACAGATTCAAGCCCAGCATTTATTTTTGTTGAGTGTTTGTATTCACATGCTGCTTGTATCGTAGGAAGAGAATGTGCTTTTCTAAAGGCAGCCCATCGTCATGCATTTGCAGCACTAGAACCTCTTCTACCCCTAGGGTTCCTCTAAGGAAATCGCGTTTCAAGGGGAAACTGAACCTCCCTGGAACATGTCTATACTCAAGTACACCTTGCAACAACAGATAACGAAAAGCTATTGAGACTATGGCTGTCCAGTCTCCACTCTTTTCCAGAGACTGGAAGAGGGGAGGATGCTACCTCTACTGCTATTCCCAGCACGAAGGCTGATCACTTTTACAACGGGCAGTATCTGTCCTGAGGAAAATGGGCAGTGTTAATTAGCATTCTTCTAGCAATGTAGCTGGTAGTACTCCACCACTGTCTTGCAGGAGGTAAGATATTGGCAGAGAGAGAAATAAACCCTGTGAAAGAAACTCAAGGGATATTTTTGGTTTTTACTTCAGTATCTAACTTAGGTGAAGTAAGAACATTGAAATTTCAGCCTCAATTTAACAAAAGCACACAGTAGGGCTAGTCCCTTAATATGTGGAAGCTTCCCAATAGGTACAAAGACAGAGGGTTCGTCTTAGAGCTGGTACCAGCCAACAACCTTGTGCTTAATGCAAGGAAACTTGCATTAACAATCCGTCTGAGTCTGACAGTGTGGATGTGTAGGAAAACCTAAGCTAGCTTTGAACGTAGTGCTGTGGATGGTGACAGTCCAGCTAAAGCAAAGCGCTCTGAGATGGGACAACAGTCCCTTGCCTCTCCAGGGGATTTGAAACACAGGTGGGTCACGCTGCTAGAGGCACCTACCAGAGTTTGTAAAGTTAGGTCAAAGCCATCAGTGCTACCTGGCCTGGTTGTTGTGAGCATTGCAGAACTGAAATACCACCGTCTCTCCTGGGACATGTTTCTAGGACTGTGTTCAGCCAGTTATGTGCTTTGGTATCAAGGGCCAGTTCATCAATATGCTGCTGTTCTTTGAGAGCATTATTCCTGCTGTTCTGCAAGGTCAGAACTACTCCTGGTTTGTTGACCCTTCTGAGTAAGCCGCAAAGCCCATCTTTTTGAGTGACTGTTGGTCAAGAGCTGCTGCAAGTGAGGAGGGTGGCTTGCAAGTGAAGGAGGTGGTGGTATGCAAGTTGATGTATTAATATATATCCCACCTGTGTATGGCATGAAGGAGATGGAAGATGTGCTTGAGTTTTAAGATATTCTGCATAACTGCTCTTTGTTTCTTCAGATCTTTATCAAAAGCAGTTTGAGCTTTGATTGAGTTGCCTTCAGTCGCTTAGGCCACAGAATAAATAAATACTAAAGTAACCCGCTTTGAAATGTAACAAATTAGCCAGATAAGCAGTTTAAACTGTGAAGAATCAGTTACTGCTCTGCAGTAAGATGGATCACTTCTGTCTTGTAATCCCTCCAAATTTTTAAGCCTCTGAATGTGCCGTTGATACAGGAGATAACAGGAGTCTTTCTTCCTCTTTTTGCTTGCAGAGATTTTGCACAGAAACTAGCCAGTGCCCTAGCCCATAATCCCAACTCAGGACTCCATACAATCAACCTTGCTAGCAATCCACTTGAAGATAGAGGTACTGCAACATTTATATTTTTCTATTTCTACAAATGTAATAGGAGGATTACTGCTACTCTGCTCAGCTTTGCCTGAATAATAGGTTGTTCTATGTGTAATGCTATTGTAAATATCTGTTGTTCACAAATGACTGAGAATGGCTATTCTTTTTGATTTATACGTATCCATTAGCTTGTCAGGAAATATTTAAATGTCGTAAGCCAACCATGGATTTCATTAGATTCCTTTACATTTTCATTAAGGTTTCTTCTAAAGGAAGACAGAACACTAACTGTTTAGGAGTAGAGAGTAAATAAAGTGGTGTGCGTTTTTGAAGGCAATGTAATCAACTGAAAGATGTTGCCAGTACTTGGCGGTATTCAGTAATACTGACACAACTGGCATCCTTATGGAGCAAAGTGCTGTTGACTCCACAAAATGGGAAATCAAGCTGAATAGCTCAGCTTTTCTCAGATTAGGGACTGCTAGGCATGATTTCATATCAAGTTATTCCCCTCCCTGGTCTACTCTCTTTTCACCGGAGAGGCATTTATTTTTAAAATAAGGTTACATTCTTTCAATCTGGAGTTGACCCTTCAGCGCTGCCCATGTGAGATTTCCATTTGCTTCACTTAATGCATTTCAGGCACACAGTGTTCTGGGATCAGACCGTCTTGTGCTCCTGTTGGGCCAGAAGAAAAAAAATAATGATTTTATATAGTAAACCTTTTCTTGTTTTATTTGGTTTGTTTTGGGGAAATTTTCCAGTCTCTTTGCTGTCATGATTCAAAATGGAACTGTTCGTTTTGATTACAACCTGACTGACTCAGAATGTTGTTATTAATGACATAGTTTTGTAGGTCTCTCTCCTTTCTTCCTGGTTCAATAAAAGGAATTCATTTTTATCTTGAAAGAAAACAAATGACCAAAGTATTTTGTAGATATTCTACAGTGCAGGGGATTTTTATTTTTCGTTTCTTTGAACACGTGTTAGTGTGGGTACTTTCTTTGCAACAAACCTATGGATTCAAACCATTCCGTAGTATCTACCTACAAGATACAAATGAAATGCAGAAACTACAACTTGGATAAATTAGTAGAGTTTTTTCATTATCTTAGTCTCTCCTATCACATATGCAATTAAGATTTGACCTTTTCATTAGATAATTAAATAAGTTACAGGAGTACTTACAGAGAAATTAATTATTATTGCACTGTGCAAATATTGCAGCTTTTCAGTTTAAGAAAAAATTATGCGTCCTGTGATCTGATACTCACCGAGTGCAAGGTAGATTTGGCTTTATTAAACTGAAGGGGCAGCAAGCATTTCACAGGTAAAAGCTGACTTCATGGAGATTTAGGTAAACATGTAGATTTCAGAAAATATCTCCTGAAAAGTCATCTCTGCAGGAACTGGAAGTTTGACCAGATTATTCTGCAGGTATAAGGGAAATAACACAGAGTTGTATGAATTGTGGGGAAGAATATATCCTTGTGCCTTGTTTGAACAAAAAAACCCACCCTAAGCTGTTAGATATTATTGAGTACCAACAAATAGAGCTTATGTTATTACATTAATGCAACTGTCTGTATTCCAGTAACATGAGAAATGTGTTTAGTTTAACTAAGTCATAGGAACTGGCCCAAGTTCAAATACAAAGCAGTGTTTGTATGAAGTGATTTCACTCTGAGACCAGTCTCTTAATCTGTGATTGGCTTCCCTTTATGGTACTGTCAACATTTGTGAGAATAACACCTGGGAAATTTATTATCAGTCTTGGCTTTAACGTCTAGCCATGTTAAAGCAATGAGAGTTTTACTTTTGGCTCTACTAGGATCAGAATTTAATCTCGTATTTAGTTAAAAATAATGCAACAGAAACATACTGAAGCCTAGAAATACTCAAATTCAAAACTGCGTGCCTGGATGCAGTTAACTTCTGTCATTAGAGCTCTCATCTCTGTTACAAGGTTAGCAAAAATGGGTGGTATAAAGAGTGTTCAAGGGCCTGAGTGACCAGAAGAACTTTTTTTTTTACTGTACCCAGTTCCTGCATCTTATAACTGGGTGGATCCTTAACCCTCTGTGCTGCTAAGATGTTAAAATTGTTCAGCTTAGCTAGAGTGATAAGTGGTCTGTAGATTGTTAGCTAAATACAAACATGGAGAGGTAAAATTATTTGCTGCACTTCTTACGCAAAATGCTTCGCAATAGAAATTACATTTATGATATCCTTAATGATTCTGATTGTATTCGTTTTTCTCCTCTTCTGACAGCATAACTCTACCTTGATTTTGAAAGTACGTATTGCAATTAAACCAGCTCAACAGAAGTACAGTCAGCTACAGAATATAAATTCTAAGGCCAACTTAAGATAGATTGAACGTCCTACTTCAGAGGAACTAAAAAAATATTGTTTTTTTAATGGTAGAGCTAGGAAAGAAAGTCCCATTAATATGACTTGATTTATTCTTACTAGAAATTGGTGAAGATATCCAGTTACCACTGTGTTTTACAATAAAGGAGGCCAAGGCATCATCAGTCTAATATTTTGGCAGTATAAATAAAATACAGTATGTCGTTTTGAGTTACGGGGATGCTGCACCTTATCACTAGCATACACAACATGCTTTTAGAGAGCATTAAAAAAACCCTACAACGTCAGCTGCAAGGTAGCTGTTCTTTCATTATCAATGATAGGTAAAACATAATAAAAGCAGAGTAAACATATGTATGTGACGTACTAGTGGACTGTTTCATGTCTGCATCCGTGGAGAAGGGTATCAGCTTTTTCATTTACTGTGTTTGAAAACAAATAAAGGGCTTTAGCCTTTTTCTCACCGCTGAGTTGCTGTAGAGGACTATATTTCAAACCTCAGGTTAAACCTGGAGTTTCTGTGTTGATTTATTCTTCTAATAAATATTTCATGGATTGGTTCCATTATTATTTAGGATGTGCCCTCTTAATCAAATTTCAATCTTTTGCTTAAATGAGGGGATTAAATTTAAGGAGTGTGGAACTTGGTTACACTGAGAAATCGCTGTAATGAAAAGTGCTGCTTTTTGTTTTCATTGGATTTGTGCTGAGGAAGTCTAGTCCCTGTCAGTATCTTAATAAGTTTTTACTCTTTGGGACTGCAAGTGGTTGTAGCATTTCCAAGCCGGTGTTCTGGTGGGTAACCCACAGGCTGCTGGGAGGGAGTGAGTTAGGTGCCCATTACGAATTGGTGGTGGTCTCAGATTTGTAGGGTTTACCTCAGAAGAAAAGGGCAGTGGTAGCTAGCATGGACATCTCACTTGCCTTATTTATACAGCTGTTGCTTTTAAAATAAAATAAAAATAGGTTTTTATTTTTCATTTTGTGTTTTTTTTTTTTCATTGGTGGTTGTGGGTTTGTTTTGTTTTATTTTGATTTTAACTTTTTTTTGTTTGTTTGTTTGTTTTGGCCAAATCATAAAGATTCCAGATTCCCCCAGTGCTGGCTGTTTGATATGCACGATACCTTCCCTTTGACCCCTTCTCAAAAGTATATAGCTTTTAAACTAAGTAAGGTGGCTCACTGTTAACAGCAAAGCTCCCTGTCTATTCAGTGATTAACAAAGACAGGATCTTGACTACATCAGTCATTTCAAAGATTTATGCTCATAGAAAGACAGGGTAATTGTGGGCCTACCCCCACACTGAACGCAGTTCCTCCTGTATAAGGGTGTTTGCCCCCGGTGTGATTGGTAGGGGTACCTGGGATCACCCAGCTAATCTGGTAACATCTATTTTCTCTTCTCTCCCCCCACAGGTGTGTCATCTTTGAGCATCCAGTTCGCCAAACTTCCAAAGGGACTGAAGCATTTAAATTTATCTAAAACCTCCTTGTCACCTAAAGGTATATAAGTATGCCTCTTTATAAAAGTTTCAGGCTTCCATCCTAATAATACCTTTTGTTGCCAGATTATAAAGTAATTAATTCTGTAATTAATTTACATGTGTATTCTCAACAACGCAGCTGCTTTTTTGCAGTTGGGTTGCTGAACCATAGTCTGAGTTCTGCATCCCCTTTAGCACTTTGTAAAGCTCCTACTCACTTCTCTAAGCTTTGGGCTTGAGCCTGTTTTCTAAAGAAAGGCTGAATTTAGAACTGGCAGGAATGATGTGCTTCCTATATGCTTCCAAAAGATGTCTGAACCAAAAATGTGTAGGGAATTTTCCGGATGTTTTGCATGCAATTATTTTATGAAACCAAGTGTTGTGACAATGACTGTTAAGCAATTTGCTCTGAGTAAAGACTTCATGTTTTATAACTCACAGATTTCCAATTTGGTACTATAATTGAAATGTATGTGTATTTTAAAAGCAATAGCAGTACGGAAACACAAGTCAGAAGCTTTCAGCGTTTTTTTGTTGCTGTTTTACAAATAATAGATGCATTGACCTCTTAAACAGACTGCACAAACCCAGGGTCTCCTCTATAGAACACAAGTGTTAAAAATAGAAAAAATGCACTGACATTATTGCAGCTTTTTCACACATGTTGATGACCCAGAGAAGATGGGTGAGTTACAATCTATGAAGGACATTAGTTGATACCCGATAGGAACCATGCTCTTTTATCCTTTTAATTATTGCTCCGTGAAGTGCAGATTCTGTGTTCTCCTGAGCTTTAAGGGTTGACCTGGGGGAATAGGGGTGGAGCAAATAATTTTTTTGTTCTGTTTTGAGTGTTTTATAGGTCTTGGTATGCTTAATTAAATAGTAAACCCTAGACTGACTTTATTCGATCATGATTCTCATTCAAAAGACCTTATTAAACTCTGGGGTTGTTTTTTTTCCACTGCTAACTCAATTTTTGTTGACAAGCAATTGATTAAGAATCTTGATTATCTTCACTTGTACTCTTGAGATTAGATGTTCATGAATTTGATGGAAATCCCTGCAGTTCTGGTACGTTCATTCATCCTGTGCTTTTCTTCATGTGATCTGAATGATTTCAGTGAGTGCTTGTGATCGTTGAGTCAAGAGAACACTCTTAACTACACTTCTGTCTTCGTAAGGAGTAAATGCCAGCTAGATAAAGTTCATCCACAAAACTCTTGTCAGTAAAAATGAATTCTGAGGTTATGAAAAGAATTTGGAAAGTTTTTAACACACTTTCTGAAGACAATCTTCAAAGAAAAGCTGAAAATACATGCCAGTATGTATAATACTCACCTCATGTGAATCTTTGTCCTGACTGCATTGCAATGACTGTCTCTTCTCCAGAGAGTAACATGTCACTGTGGATATTGTCCCATGGCAGCTCCCCAGAATTCCTTAAAAAAGTATATGCAGTCACTTAAAATTGGAATTGTTATAACTCTCTGGACCTGAAGAAGCTCAGCTTCACCTCTTCAGTTGTCTGCAAAGCTGCCTGTCTTAACCAGTTTTCTTTTAACTTAAGAAGACAGCATTGAGTTGGTTTTAACTTGGGAGGCTATTTTTGGACTTGTAATATTGAGGAGGGAATACTGTAATGTTTTATGTGGGGGAAGTTGAAGGGAGATCTTGGATTCAGTAGGCTCCAAGGTGCATGGATTTTATTTTATTTATTTTTTTTAGTTTGAGCTTTTCAGTTTCAGAAATTCTGTACAATCCCTCACTGTTTTGACCTTATTTTAAAAGTGTTTCATCTTTGAGATAAGTTTGTAAGACTGAGAAGTGAAGTTCAGGTGTTAACTTCCCAGCTGATCTTTCTTCAAATATTGTATTGCAAAGTTCCTGAGAGCTGTTAACACTCTGAGCCTCCTGAGAACAGTAAAAGAGCATGAAAGATTGTCTGCAAATGAAAGTGAGATTACTGTTAGAGTATAGCATGAGGTGGGTGAAGTTCAAACAAAAATTATTGATTTTTAAGTTTCTGGTTAAATGGGAAGTTCTAGTATACGCATTCAAAGTCTTGCTTTTCTAAGTCCAAGCCAAAGGCTAATAAAAAAAAAATCCGTCATTCGCTGAATTGTTCACAGTACATTATATGAATCTCTACTTCTTGTTGCTTATAAATGCTGGTAGAGAAGACTTGCTAAAGTGAATACAGAGCTATAAGTTCTAGTGGTTAAATAGAGCTTTTAGATCTTTCAAAAATTATTAATTAGCAGTTTTCCTCTATAGATAGGGTGTGGTTGTAACAGTGCAATATTAAGATAAAAGAAAAATTACACTAAACAAAAACGTTTTGAGACTTGGTGAAGATGTTACTGTGCTTTGATTCTCTTCAGTATCAAAGGCCTTCTGAAACCAAGAGCCATACTACTAACATGGGAGACTTTCTGAATATTTGGAAACTTGGAAAACTAAAGCACTGAAGTGGGGTATTTTGATCTCCAGTGGCTTGCTAGCTGCTTCCTCCACATCCTTACTCATAAATCCATTTTGTAATTATTTTTAAATGAAGAATAGACATGTTCCACCTATTGAATGCCAGTCCATTTTCACAGACCAGTAGGTTTGAGAAATTGCCCAGTATTGTTTGGTAGATCAAAACACTTGTCTGCTTCATGGCTTTGCCCAGGCACTTAAAAATGCACCGATATAAGCAATGCACGTGTGCACTGCTTGGAAGTCAACAACGGGCATCGACAATAAACTAAAAACTTGGTGATAAGATACAGAACCCTCAGGTGAATGTTAGATTTGCTGGAATTAGCCACAACCTAATTTGTATTTGGAAAAGTGGAAGAATTTTAGAGGAAGAAAGCTCTGACTGGTTTGTTCCCAGTGTGAGCTTTTTAATTTTAATGTGAAAAATATGTATTTGTTCTGATCAAGAACTGAGACTCTTTATTTGTGTCTTGATATTTTAATTAACTATCTGTTTTTCTGAAATTACAAATATGTAGTTGAAGTATTCTTAATTTCTAGGCCACGTCAGCTGCTTTTGAAGTTCTGACAATTATAATTGTTAATGTATTTGGTGTTCCACATATACTTTCATCTGCTTCCACAGACACTTTAAGTATTTTTGTTTGCAGGAAGATACTGTCTTAACATTATGGAGTAAACTCTGTTTTAAAAAGCTGTTTCAAAATGGGATTGCACTGTTAAAGCCATTGCAGACTTTGCAAAAAGACTGTGTCCCTGGATCCAGGACCTAAAACACATTGTGGCTTTATCAGGGCAGCTGATGGGGTATTGTCCGGGCAAAACTGGCCGTGAAGTGGCCAGTGCCTGCCTGGTGACCTTTTTTCTTCTCCTACAGTGTCACGGTGGTGGCAGGAGGTCATTAAACATTTATTTGTGTTTTTGGCAGGGGTGAACAGCCTTTCCCAGTCACTGAGTGCCAACTCGCTGATCGCGAACACGCTCGTCTATCTTGACCTCTCAGGGAACGCACTCCGTGGCGATGATCTCTCAGTAAGCACTTGCTTCTCATTTGTGAGTTAACGAATGGATGTTTTTATTAATTGTTAAGAGAAGGGCACAGCCATGCTGTTTAGATCCTTTTTTTTGCCTTTATTTCAGTACAGTTCTAGTAGGGATAGGAAATAACATTTTGATCTCTACACTTCATTATGTAGTCAGAGAATTAAATTGCCCCACGTGACTAAACAAATCCGTGTAATTTTAGTTCTTTCTGATAGTCCTTGGCTTTCACTGCTAAATGAGAAAACTGCAGGTGTGCTACTTATTTCAGGGGACTTACTATGCTCCCAGAGTCCTTTTTGAAAGTGGCCAAAACACAGTTAAAAAAAATCTCATTTTTTTTAGTGGTAAGTGTATAACAAAATTTTTGTTGGAAGGTTGGGAATTATTTATTTTAACTTGGAAAGACTTAGTTACTGGTTTTCAATATTTTTGCTTGTATAAATAAATCTGTGGACCTCCTTGACATGTGCTATTGAAGCTCATGATTCTTTGAAGAATGTAATTATTTTTGAAATTGCTTTGTTCATCTTTAGCCGTAGAGATGCAGCTCTGTTTCTCTTCGCTTAGTTCTCAATTTGTGTGTATTCACTTTTTGACTGTCATATCTGTATTTCTCTCTCACAACAAAAGTTGTGTGCATGTAAGTGTCAGATTTTGAATTCTTTTAGTATTGAGCATCTGAAACATGCAACAGTGGAGTCACTCAATCTTATGTTTTAAAGTGCAGTCAAACATGACGGTTGACTTTGGCACAAAGCTTACTAGTTTTACATTCATCACCAGGTTCAAAGAACTAGTCTTTTTAGACATAAGTGGTGGAAGTTTCAGTGAGACAAGAGGATTTAAAAGGTAGCAAACAGTAGTTACATGTAAATAAAAACACAGTAAATTACTCTTGAAGAGAGAATAGCGTAGCAAATAATGTGAAAACAAATATTAGAAAAAAATGTGCAACCTTGATAGACAATGCTTAAAGAAATCTGGTGTCTACCTATGATATTTTAAGGGACATAAATACAAAAAATGGGGCTTTTCTTAGCCTGTCAGAGCAAGAAATATGGTTCAAAGAAAAAGACTGCTAGTACTGAGATCTCTTAATCTGTGGAACAGTCTTCCAACAGGAGCAAGGAATTCCTGTTATGTAGCAATTGAACCATAGCAAAGCACAGGGGTTTTTGAAGCAGGGACCTTTCTTGCACTCTAGGTACTCGGGCTAAATGACCTAATTTTTAGAAAGGTAGATCTGTTTTAGAAATGTTGAACATGTTCTTTTTGACTGGATTTTCTGTGGAGTTGAGTGTTCCGTGTTTCTGTGAATTAGGTCATACTTTTATCTTTCTGCATTGTTCTCTGAGACTAAAAAAAGCCCCAAATAAAACACTGTATTATAAGAAATTTTACTACGCTAACATTTCCGTGGCATATCCTATGCAGTACTGAAGCCATCAATATTAAAATCTTGTTACCTGTTCTGTATCATCCCTTAAACTTTAATGCACTGCTGATATTAAGAAATAACCGTGGACTTCAGACACAAATGAGCTGGTTCCCTCATGCTTAAAGGCGCTGACTTAAACTTGTAAACTAGTTAGGCTTTCTGAAAAGTAACAGCAAACTGAGTGACATTTCAAGGTATTTCTAATTAAAATAATTATCAGTTGCTGTGACAGTGAATTGCAAGGAAACTCAAGACTTCTGCATTAAGAGTAGAGTTTGGTAGATGTAGCCTGAACATAATTTTTTCCCCTTGTTTTAAAAAATGGTAGCCTTCAAAAGTAAAACAGGTTGCTTTTGTTAGATGAAAAGAATTTTCAGACATAAATCTTGTAGTGCAATTTTATTATAAAATGTAATGAGAAGTAGTGATCCAGTAATTGGTGCCATATTATCAAAATTAACATGGATAATTCTTTTCTTTTTGTCCATTAATTATAGAGCCTGTACAATTTTTTGGCCCAGCCAAATGCCCTTGTTCATCTGGATTTATCCAACACGGAGTGTGCGCTAGATATGGTAAAGATGTTTTCTGTGGAGGTTCAAATACCAAGGAAACATTCCCCGCCTTCTATTCCTAAGTGCTTTTCTGTGTTAATATAAAGTAAAAGAAATCTTCTTCGTTTTAAACTAGGTGTGTGGAGCCCTCCTTCGTGGATGTCTTCAGCATCTAGCTGTGCTTAGCCTCTCTAGGACCCTTTTTTCTCACAGGTACAGTTTAAATGTCATTACTCTCACCTCTTGCAATCTTCTGTTTTGTAATTTCTTGCTCTCATGTTGCACCTTTCTTTCTCAGAAGAAAATCTAAGACTGTATAAAGGTCATGGAAGTCTTTATTCTCTATGAAATAGGTATTATTTATTCCAAGCAAAATATTTTCTTTCGCTTTTGCTCTCTGTGCTAGGTGGCTATAAAATAAGCTACCTTGTCTAATATAGTTTTTGTGATACTGATGCAGCAGAAGGTCTGTATATATCTTTTGTCTCTAAGAGGCATAGCATCAGGCTTTGAAGTCTGACTGACTTGACTCCTCTTTAAATTTGGCTTTCAAAGTTTGTATTTTTCATGATTTGATGATGGTTGCGAATGCTTTTATTCCTTTTTTGGTCCTCTTCTGGGAGGAAGTCCCTTTGAAAGTCTTTGAGACTGAACTTTGTAGAATACTTGCATTGTAGGAAATTTTAACATTAGATCCCTTTTCCTCAAATCAATGTCTTGGGTCCATAGCAGAACTGATACCTAATTGGGGATAAGCTATTCTGGCACTGAGTAATTATTTCAAGTGGTGAAAAGGCAATTCCAGGGATTTTGTAATGTCCTATTTGACCTTCTGCTCGTAAGTATGTCCACTTTTAACCAGACCTAAATGATCATTCTTCGTACTTCACCAAAAAAAAGCTAGATAGTAACATCTTCTGTGCAGCAGTGCAATGCTGAGGTTTGTTTGTTGAATCAACATTTTGATGACATTATATTTCTAAGCTAATTGAGAGCCACTGATTACAGAGCTGTTGAAGGTAGAGCAAATTAAACACGTAAAAGATGATTACAATTCTGATGGCTTGCATTCACTGTTTATTGGAATAAGAGGTGTCTAAATGCTACTTCTTCATGAATTTGTTTACTTACAGGAAAGGAAAAGAAGTCCCTCCCTCCTTCAAACAGTTTTTCAGCAGCTCACTTGCTTTGATGCAGATTAATCTTTCGGGAACTAAACTCCCTCCTGAACCTCTAAAGTAAGAACTTTATTTCATTTTCTCCTGTTGCCTAAAACCTAGTTTGCATTGTTACTATTTGAATGCCTCATATTAAAACTGAAGGGGAAGGAATTCTGCATTTTTTTTTCCGTTTATACATTATTGATATTGGAAGAGTGAGTTTCACAATGATCACACATTCAAGAAATCTTGTTTCCATCTCACTGTTGAGACTATGAATCATACTTTATTCTGTGGGAATGTCACAGCCATTTAGCTTCCTAGAATTTTTTTTGTGATATATTTCTTACTTTGTGACTTACAAACAAAACTCTTTGCTTTACAGTAAAATGGGATTATGTATTTGTGTGAGTGCCATTCCTTTGAGGCTGCGGTATTGCAACAGCCATTGTGAAACAACCTGTTGCAATGCTTGGGAGGAGACACCTCTTGCACAGAACTGTGCCCTCCCTTTTAGGGGAAGAGATGATGGCAGCAGCTTCTAGGAATGCTAAGTGTAATACATCTCTTTACTATATGTTACCCATCCTGTGGCTAACAGGTTCTGGTGGTGTGGACTGGGGACTCCTGTCACCTACCTGGCAGTGAAGAGAAACTCCTCTTACAGCCCAGTGCAGGCTGAGGGACATTGTGTGGCACTGTGTCACCCTTCTTGTGTGTGTACCTTCTGTGATTCTGTGAATATGATGCTGAAGTAAGATGCACTGCATTGAAATCAATGTTCAACTGCAGGAGCCCATCATTTTAGCTCTGATCTTTCACTCAGTTCCGTGTGGTGCTCTTAGCTGTTGTCTTGCTTGCTCAGGCTTTGCTAAGTTTGGGAAGCCGTGGTACTGATGTGTTTTCAAACAGAAAGTGATTATTGAGAAACAGATTGTTTGATTCTGATGAAGTTAGCGCTATTGATTCTGTGGTGGAGGGCAGCAGGAAGCCATGGTTAATGAAGCAAGAAGAATGGAGGATGTATGTGACTCATACACAAGACGATCTTATCAGTGCTACAAAAAAAAAGAATGCTGTGAGACAAATATTTACACAGGTCAGGAAAGGTGAGAAATCCCAAACACTAAGGTTCATATCTAACTCTTCTCATTGGTATGTCAAGTATCTCCCGCGGTGTGAGGAGTTTTGGTAAGTTAGCTCTCTACAAATGTCTATACTCATTGAAGATGTTATTGCATTAATTTATCCCCAATACTTGTGACCCCTTGATCTGCCAATTGTGCAGCAAACGAGATCTTCCTAGTCCCTTTCAGCCAAAGTATTAGTGAAAACCTACTCTGTGGATCATGTTTAAGCTAATCTGGCTCAATTTGACTGAATTGGGTTAGAGGGAGTTACTCGCATGAGTGGTGTTGGTAGAAGTAAAGATGCAGTGATGGGTATTGTAGTATTAGCTGAGAACAGTAACCTCTTTCTCCAGCACAGATGGCTCCAGAAAGGAGCATCTGTCCAAAGTCCAACTGGACATGGATGGTCTCCATGCCACTCTCAGCTGGCTGTCATTTCAGCCTGGGCTTCTTTTGTTTTCTTTTGATGGCAACGTTCACCTCTGCCTAGGAGGCAGGACAGAGCTCTTAGTAGTTTTTGGTAGTTTTCTTGATGTGCTTTTTCTCTGACCTGAGCTTTTTCTTCAGTCTGAGCTGAGTGTATCTCACAAGCGTACAGAGAACTGTGATCTGCAGTACACCTTGATTACCCTCTCAAACCCTGGATGGCTTGTCTAACAGACTTCAAAAGCATCCTCTGGAAGTTAATCTGGTATTAAAAGGACTGAGGATGTGCTATATCCTGTGGCAGCTGCTTTGCCTTCTGGTCTTAACTGTCAGAAATTACAAGACTTCTGCAGAACAATCAAGATCACAGGATTTGTTAGAGACAAGAAACTGGGATTTTTTTGTCATTGCCAAGATTTCAATGGCTCATGAGGGATGATTTCTAGAAGGAAAATTAAAAATCACGTAGTGTACAATAATAGTACCTCTCTGGCATCTTTGATCACTGCATGTTAGAAAGCTTTTGACAGCTCAGGCCTTGGAACTGTCCTGTGACAAAGGAGAAGTTCCTGGTTTGCATCCATGAACCAGAGGTCACCAAGCTGGATGTGTGATTCATGCTCGCCTGTAGAAAAAAAAAATGTAGATAAAATGCAGATACCTGACACTCTGAGTCCCAAATTCCCCCGATTAATTTTATTTTTAATTTTTAGTTTCAACTTCCTTTAGACCAACAGTTGTGGTATGTTTAATCGCCTATGCTAACTCCGGGAGTTTAAAGATGCTGGTTAATCAGTGCAGTCAGGGAGGGACATGAACTTCATGTACAGTGATGGACCTGTTAATGTAAAACCTCTCAGGCAAGAGGTTTTTTCTAATAACACTGAACTGCGAGGATGCCACGTAGCGGGTAGGGAAAGATCGCTTTTAATTCTTGTACAAAGGTAATATAGTCAGTGTTCCATCACAGGTTAGTTTTTTCCTCCCCCTTTTTTTTTAACTGCATTAAGCAGTTTATACTCTCTTCTTTTTTTTAAGTGCGTGTTGGTGTTTTTGCTCGTTTACAGAACGCTGCCAAAAGTTGTGTTTTGATCTGTCAGTGCTATAACAAGGCAAGATTCTGATACGCTTCTCATGCAAATGCCAATTACAAGGCCAATTCTTGCGTTCTGTGCGTACCACAGTTGACAAGACCTTCCATGTATTGCCATGTGTGTGATTTAAATGTAGTGGCTAAGTAATTACGATATGTCTGCCTTCATTGACCTTGCTGGTGATTTTTCATGACAAAAAATTGAGAAGTAACAAGATTTTTTCAGGATGAGTTTAGGAAATAAGTTAGGAAAAAAAACCCACCTTTTTTGATTTCTATGCAGAGAGTACGTGTGAAGCAAAACTGTGTCTCTCTTTTAATACACTTTTTTTTATGGTTGCACTGTATTTTTTATGTTGCCTCAAAATGTATAAGAAGTTCTTTGCAAAGTTATTATCAGTCAGACTAACTTTGAATAAAAGCATGTTTGGGAAGGAAATCTAGATGGGGATCATCAACAAATTTGTAAAAACTGTTGCAGAGTTTTCACATATTTTTCAAAGTCTGCATATTCATAGCTTGAGAAGTAAATAAACACAGGATATTTGCCTTTGTTAACATTGAAGGTCTGATTAACATTTATACCTGCAGGGCAGATATAAATAGGTTTAAATGAAAAACCTTCCTGGGGAGCACACATTTAAAATATGGCTTTTACACACTACTTGCATAGCAAGTGTGTAGGCAAATAGCTCAGCAAAATGGTTTGTTTTTTTTTTCTCTCCATGCATCAGCAGTGTTTGGATTCTGTTAGCTTGATTTTGACTGAAATGAAGTTTGGGGAGGAATCCTTCTGTTTCTCTGTTCAGTTGCTAATTCAAAGCAGCATCTCTTCTAAAGATACTAGAAGGGATATACAGATTGTGTTTGCTCCTTCTCTGAGACACATACTGCTGTGCTTTCTGATTTGATAGCATTAATACAAATGTGATGTTAACAATAACTTTCATATGCGGAAACAAACTTCTGTAAGGCTTTAATGGTGGCTTTATGAAAATAATAATCGGTGGTTGTTACACTTCTCTGCCATTCGGCCTGAAGACAAAGGATATTATTGTCTGGGAATATCATTTTGGAATCTGTAAATATTTATCGGGTTGCAGAAGCAGAGAATTGTGTGATACTTGAACACGATCCAGCACTTGAGCGTTACAGGCACTGTGCCTGGCTGAAATGGCTGGCTGCGCTGTGTCTTGCATATATTAAAACCTCCATGTTTTCCTGAATTTTTGGAAAATTTGAGAGTCAGTGTGGTGATACAACAGCACGCTCCTTTTGTAGTCATTTGATGCTCTTTGAAAGCAAATGTTGAAGAAAATGCATCTCTGATGAATGTTATTAAATGTTGATGTAGCATTAGCTTTACAGTTTCTTTATTGGCCTTGCATCCCTGGAGTTTTCGAAGCTGCTGGAGGGTTTTAAGTGCAGCAGGTTTGTGCTGCCTTTGTCCTTTAAGAAGTAACTGCCCAGCTGGTGTGGTTTTGTTTTGAAATGGTTCTTTGCATTGTAGGTGTATTAACCTGTGATCACTTAGATGGTGATGATGTAAAGCTGCTTTTTTTTTTCTTTTAAATGCTTCTAAATTTGATCTTTTTCAGAGCACTTTTATTAGGCCTGGCTTGCAATCACAATCTGAAGGAGGTGTCTTTAGATCTCAGTAGCTGTGAGGTAAGGAATATTCATCAGGATGGGTTCAAAAGGCACAATGATGTGGAATTGAGAGTTCTCGTGAAATCCACTGGGCAAGATATTCTTATTCTTTAGCCATAAGTTGTGGGAAAGGTAGAACTCAGAGAAGCAGTTATGGTAAAAAAACAGCTGCTGTGTGTTAGCATCGTCCTGAATAATGAGCACAGAGGTTCAAAGCAGCTGCAGCACCTGGTTGGCAAAGTCCTCCTTGCAGTGTAGCTGTTACAAATCCCGAGCCAGCACTGTTTGCTGCTTGGCAGCTCCTGCTCTCTGGTGCTGTGATTGCACAAGACCCCGCAACAGGACTTTCCAAGGTGCCCAAATGTGAATGGGTCACAGGAAGCTGCATGTCCTGAAGGCATGTCTGTGGTTTGATTGTCTTCTTTCAAAACCACACACATGCTTCCTCTTCTGTGGGTTTTCTTTTTAACCTTGGGAGAAATTCTGCTTTCCTAATCAATTAATCAATTCAAGCTAATAGGGAACTTGGGTAAAAGTTGGTTGAAGCATGCTATTAACTTAAGAGGTACTGTGCAAATGGCTTTCAGTATCTCAATAATAAATAAAACCAATGTGGTGGCTTGATTTGCTTTATCATGTTCCGTCTTTCTTGTTCCCTCTTGCTTCTCTGTGCTTTGCTGTGCGCTTTGTTTCTCAGGAGTGTTCCTACTCTTGCAGGATGATACTTGTGTGGCTGCAACTTAGGACAAAAGATCAGCCAAGACCCTGGGAAATCAGTGAGGCAAAGTGACACAGAGAACTGTGTGGCCTTTTGCCAAAAACAACTTGAACCAGCTTTGGTTCAGGCCTCCTGTAGCTGAGTGGCCACCATTTCCTTTTGAAGCTGGAAAGAAAGCCTCTCACTTGTTAGGCAGATCTCTCCAAGTCCATCACCTGAGTATTAACTGTTCGGAAAGTGCCTTTCAAATGCAAAGGTCTCCCTTTAAGCAGAAAACATGCAATTTGATGAACACACGTAGGTTCAGTAATCCTTGCCTTAGGTTCCTGGTGGATTGCTTTTGGAATGTGGACAGATTTACTAATGAAGAAAAAAACCCAAATCATTGTGTATGCATTTAAAGTTTGTTTTGATACTTAAAAAAAAATGGTATTACTTTGAAGAGCATTGCATGTAAATTCCAAATAGAAAAGCTTTCAAGTCAAGTACAAATGCTTCCAACTTCTGAGTAGAGATCAGAAAGATGATAATTCTTGTTTCAGAGGGAGGAAGGAAAAGGGAGGAGTAATTAAAGTAGCAAAAATGAAGTCCTGTAATCATAACCTTTAAAGAATAAACCAATAAAACACAAACATAAGTAATGAGAGTGTAAATTAGTATATAAATCAATGAGGCTTGACAGGAGTGAAAATGCAAGCTTTTCATTAAATACCCCTCAGGATGGGATATGGAGAAGCCCTTGGAAGGTTGTTTTGATTTATTGGGTGCCAAAGCACAAGTGGTCATGGCCAGCTCTCATGACAGAAAGGAAGGCATCATGCCAAACTCCCATAGCTGGCCCCTTCAAACTGACAGCACTTCCTTAGATCCTTTCCATAACATTTTTTTCACATCGCTGAGCTTCACCCATCCTCACATGCTTTGGAAAGAAAAAGTTATGCTTCCAGCAGTCTGGGCGTTGATGTGCCAGGAGCTGGGAGTACCCTGGGTGGGCCCAGCACTGCGGGGTCCTGCTCCCCCTCTCCCTCCCCTCTATGAGCTGGGCAGGGTGATCTGACCACCCCAAAACGGGGCTGTGGGAAGCTACCGACCTGTGCTACTCCCAGCTCCTGCAAGCACATGCTGTTAGGAGGCCATGGAGCCGAAGCTTCAGCTTTTCCCTCCTCTTCCCTACATCAGACAAGCTGTACTCAACTATGGAAGGATACATCTCTCTGTTCCTTCCCTCTCCGACCACTTTTCGTTTGCTCCCATAATTTTCTGGTATATTAACTACAAGCTTAATAATTTTATATTGCTTGCTTGCTTGTTTGTTTGTTTTAATTGTTTTACTACGACAAAATTACGTTTTTGTTTCTACCTGCTCAGCACTGATGTATTTCACTCTTTTCCCTTCTGCTTCCCTTAGCTTGGTCACTGTGTAAGTACCCTCCATGCTTTACCTTAATTCTTAAATCAGTAAGCAGCTTTGTTTGTCTTTCCCATATTAGTACCTCATAGCTTTGAACACACTTGGCATTTTTTTATTGTTGAAGGGTTGTTCTTCATTTTCTGAATAAGAGCTTGGATTTTTAGTCTCAGAACAATGTCATTTGGGAAATCGTACAGAGGTATTTATTTTTTTCAGTATCACAGTCCACATTGTTAAATGCCTCTTCAATTAACCTCTGCATATATATATATATATATATATTATTTTAATACGATTGCAGTAAATTTTGATCCTAAAAGTCAAGTATCATCACCTTCAGATTAAATAGATATCACCATTTGTGCACATGAAATGTTTGTATATTTAAGATTTTGAATATGGAAATATCAGTACAAGATTGAAAGCTGCTTCTGAAAACTTATCCGCTTCGACCCTCGAAGTATATATAGCATAAACATTTGGATTCTATTGTGAGTGTAATTTTAGTGTATAGAACTTTTACCATACCAACAACCAATCCAAGACTGCGCATAATCTACCAGTTCCAAAGATTCTTCAAAAATAGATGTGACACTGTGTAAAATGGTTGTCTTGTGGTGGCCCACACTGAGAGAGCAGCACAGAACAAAACTGAATGATTTTGGCATTCGTACAGCAAATACTACAAACGCTCTTACAAAAAATGAAGATGAGCTGAAATCGTACCACTTCTGTCCCAAATACAGACTTTAATCCGACCACTTCTTGAGAGGACAGGGTGAGGATGAGTAGGGTTTGTTTTATGCCAAAGAGGAAAGGTGCCTTAAGTTCTGTATCTCCTTACACTTCCAGATGTGACTTATGATTTACATATTGTCTTTGACCACCACTGGTTTTTAAATGCTCAGACCAGGTTGTTGAGTTGCTTGTTAATCAATCGCATATCTGAAACTTTCTAAAAAGTGCCAAATCAAGTCCTTATTGAAAAATACTTCTGAAGGCATTTATGGTTCTTTAATTATAGCATGGATAAAAGAGACTATTCATAGAAATATCAGCAGGTTGATCCAGGATATTTAGCCAAGTAAGCTAAGTAAAATATTACTCATTTTTTTATGCACAGGAGATGAAAAGGTTATTTCATGTTTGAAAAAGCTTTCTGGTTTTTTGAAGCCAGGAAAGTGGAAACAGAAAATGCAAAACCAGAAATTTTGTATAACTTTTCCCCTCTTTTGCTCAAGTCTTTTTCCTGGGGGAAAGTTCATGTAGTGAAATGTACTTTATGAAGTTTTCAGAGTTGCAAGAAATAATAAAATGCCTTTGATTCTTTGGAAAAAAAAATGAAGTTGCATTGTTTAATTTGGTAGCATTAGTAAATAAGTGTGTAATTTTTAACAACTTAGGTTTTTGATGTTTTCCCCTAGGCAATTTCATTGTTTTTTATTAAATCCTGATGTTTCTTTTGTATTCACTTAATATTTCAGATTAATAGTACCATAATTGATACTTCCCAGCTAGGCTTTTTTGTTATTGTTGCTCTTTTTCTCTTTTATGCCTGTTTTTAAATTTAAAAGAAGGTAAAGTACAAATTTCTCTTGTTTATGCTTTTTTTTGTGTGTGTGTTTTAGAATTGGATTATTTAAATTTTCTTTCCAGTGACAGGGAAACATAATTTTGTAGATTTTATATATATTTTTATTATTATTAATTATTTATTTTATTTATTCATTTTAAATTTGCTACTCATCTTTGACCTGGGCACCCTAGCATTGTGCTAAGAGCTGAAAGAAGGTGCTCGCTATAAGCTTCGATTGTAGTGCAGTTCAAGGGCGATGTGTTGCATGTTCATCTCCTGTGATAAGTTTACGTTTTTTTTCTCACTGGGTGTTTGCAATGTCCTGGCTCTTACATGTAGAGAACCTGCACCAAAGTCCTGCAGTCGCTGCCTGGCACAAGTGCTAAAGGATTCGTGGTGTCTGCACCAGTTGAATCTTTCCTTGATTTAACTGCTGAGCAGTAGTTTTAAGAGAAATGAAAGTGAGTCCCTTTTCTCATTTATATGGAAATAGTGAGAGGGAAGGATGAGAATTGTAGGAATGTGTGCCTAGGTGGTCATGTTGATGTCTGTAACTTCTGCTGGTGGTGTTTTTGCCACTGGTAGTGCCTTCTGTATTCACAAATCTCCTACCAGTGTTTTCTGTTTGATCTTGAAACCATAACCAGTTTGCAAAAATGGATGTTGTTTTGTCTCTAGTTAAGATCGGGAGGTGCACAAGTCTTGGAAGGATGCATAGCAGAAATACACAATATCACCAGCCTAGATATTTCAGACAATGGTAAGTACCCAGAACAGGAATGGAGGGTCGTGCAACCCAGAATCTGAGAAACTTTCTCTTTCAGCTCGCAGTGGAATCAAGGATGGTCACTCTTGCTTTATGATTATTTGCCATATGGGTCATGGATGTGTTTCAGACCAAGAACTCTGACTGCTATAAAGTATATAAGAAATGTTTATAGACTAACTGTACCCTCGGAAGTTTATGTTGTTTGAAATAAACGTGAAACAGCAGAATGAACTGAGCCAGTATACGTCATATTAGATCTAGAGGAAAGCAGGTTGTAAGTACAAGAGAGTGAGAAGCTAAATGAGAAATGCAAGTGTAGGGAAGGAAGAAAGGGAAAGACCAGGTACAGAATGAAGCTGAAATCATGATACTGAAAAAGCAAGAGAGGAAAATTTGGAGCAAATGGTCAACCAGCTTCAGGTCAGAGAAGGCCTGTCTGAGTCTTCGGAAGTCTTGGACTATTCCCGCTTCGGAGGCTCTGTGCATCCCAGCTGGGAATACCAGTTCACTTCTCATCTTGCAAACTCAAATTGTAGATGTATGGAACGGAAGAGTTCACCTGCTGTGTTTGACCTTCTGACAGCCAAATGCAAAAGTTTTTCAGAAAGAGATTTTCAGTATAGTTGAATGCCCAAGAAAGTTGGGATGAATTGGCAAGTGGGGAGCTTTGGGAGCTACTAACTCAGCCCAATTATGTAAACAGATCAATTGTTAGAAAGAATAAGATTTTTGACTTATAAATTATCCTGTGGATCTGGATTGTAAATCCTTGTAATCTAACTAGTGGAGTCTTCAAATACACCACTGGTTTGGGAATACAGTCCTCCAGCAAAGTCTTTTTATTACTCAGGAGTAGAATAAAACTTTCCTCATTTTTTGGGTCATTTTATTCATAGCCTGCTATGTTATCCTTTTTGCAGTTGAAGGCTTTGAGACCTTGTTGGCACACAGCTCTGCTAAGACTAGCAATTAGCATGGTCTCAGAATTCTCCAAGGAACTTTAAACTCTGTCTGACAGTGCGAGAGCTACCCTTGGGTGGGTGGACTACAGATAAGGGACCATGTTTCTCTTCTGTGTTTCTGAGAGGTGCCTTCAAAAGGCTGATTAGGATGGCAATTTAAAGGGCTCATTTTAGAGGAAGCATTTATCATCATAGAATAAAAGAGCCAAAAAGAAAAAAAAAACAGAAGAATTTAATTTTTTCTAGAGCTCTTGGAAATCAGTACACTGATATGGTTACTTGAATGAATATGGGGTTAATAACTGGACCCTGCTTGGGCTTTTTGTGAAAATGTGTTTTAATTCTTAATCTAATTCGATTCTTTACAGGCCTAGAATCTGACCTCTCAACCCTTGTAGTATGGCTTAGTAAAAACCGATCGATAAGACACTTGGCATTAGGCAAAAACTTTAACAACATGAAATCCAAGTAAGGCTTTTTTTTTTCTTTTAAATAACAAGAGAATGCACAAGGAGAAGCTGCTGATTTCATCATCTTCCTTACTTTTATTCCCTCAGAAATCTCACTCCAGTACTTGATAATTTAGTTCAGATGATTCAAGACGAGGATTCAGTGAGTATCTTTCTGCCTACTACCTTCATGTGTATTTGTACCCTCACAGCCTATTTCTGGTAATACTCTTCACTGTGTTAATTTGCTGCATAAAATTTGGTCATGATCCTGCATAGACACATCCAGCATTTGGGGTTTTATTTTTTCAAACAGTAATTTGAATTATGTGTAGTATGTAGGTAAACATTTCTTAGGGTAGTTTTGGGATCTGTTCTTGTTGAAAAATATTCATTCTATATAGTTGGATGTGTTAACCTAGTTGCTTTAGGTCTAAATTATAAAGCCCTGTAGGCACAGGCTTTCAAAACTTTTGTGTCCTGATAGAAAATTACAATAGTAGTGTTCTCTGGGTGATGATACTGCTTCAACAACAGAATTTTTTTTGTTTTTGTTTTGTTTGTTTGTTTGTTTTAATGTATAGAATAAACTATTTCCTGGTAGCTGTTCTGGGGGGTAAGCATTTTTTTTTCTTGACAAAATGCAAAGTCACTGCAGTGATCTCCCAGAACTGCTTTCTCCTTCAAAAGATGCAAATAAACCACTCACTCTGCTGTTCTCTACTTCTCCTCGTACATTAATCACAGGAGCAATTTCATAAAACCCTTTCAGAGTGCCTTGCTGAGATCCTTGCTCACTTCCTTCATTTCCACCCTCTCTCCTGATTCTGAAAGACTTTTGTGGGTGGGTTTGTGTTCCTGCCTTACTTGGCATCCTAGTTTTGGCTGTAAGGGAATCTTAAGGTGCTCTGTTACTCTCATGCTTGTCAATCTTTATTTTTAGTCCTTTCTTCTCTTTCATTCCCCATCCAAGTAACAAGCAAGCTCTGCTTTCCTCCTTCTCCAGAAATAGCTGACTGTAGACTTCAGTTGTCTAAACACCTGCTATTCTTGTTGTGTGTATTGTGTCACCTCCCATTTCATGGTCTCCACACTTTCTTATTTTCTCCTCCCGTCTGTGTCTGCACCCTGCAATTCAGTGGAGCAGTTTTTACCAGGGTTTCCAATGTCTCCTTCTGTACAAAGTCCATTATACCCAGATCTTATGTTCATCTTTTATTACTGCTTAGTTATATTTGAAGTGATTTGTTTAACTAGGCCTCTCTCTGTGTCCTTTTAGTTGAGATTGGTGATACTGGATTTTTTTCGTGATTCTTTGACTACCTCCTCGCCTGAGTCTTTAAATCATGGGATGTCAGTGTGACACAGTAAAGTGCTGCATATGAACACCAGAGCTGATTCTAATTGAGTTAGCACCTGTAAAGAAAGCAGAAAATCCTTGTTTGTGCAAGTCAGATGGAGCATCATGCTAAGAGATGTATTGGTAGATCTCTGTGTTACTTCTTGTACCAAACTAGTGGTTTTGGTTTGCATTTCCTGCTCTGTCTCTGAAGGGAATGAAAGGTACAGGGCCGTCTTCCCCTTCTCTCCTTTTCCTGTTGATGCTGTACTGAGGGGTAGTATCGTGTCATGGGTAGCCCCTGCTTCTTCTCTGTGGACATTTGTCTCTGCCTAGGCCTTTATTTCACGCTTAATCTTTCACAGCTGTCCTGAAGACTGTTACATCAAACCAGATTAATCAAAGCAAGTGTAATTTAGTATGTGTTTTCTCAATTTCCTTCTTCCCTTTGCTCTGCTGCAGGTGAACATTTCTTCACGCTCAGGCCATATCCTAAAATAACTCTTCAACACACTCTGCATCCTTTCAGTATCCAAACCATCTTCTCAAACATGCTGTTGTTTGGTTTTGTTTTTCCTATTTATATTACTATACTGTTCATATTATCTGTTTGCAAGGATTAAATTTCCAACTTTCATTTTGTCTCTCTTAAGTGTTACAACCTTCGATTTATCTTTGCTGGCTTCTGTTTTTTGAACCTTCCAGGACAGAGGAAATGCAGCTGCAAAATTTTGGATGTATCTGTCTCACAGCTGTACCTCCCTTGCATCATCAGCTTCAACTGCTTGTGCTCCTTTTCAGCCCACAGGCAATATTCAGCCAGTGTTCCACTTTCTGCCTTTACCACAATCCAGGGGTCAGATATGCTTCTATAATTCTTACTCACAATGTCATTCCTTAGCCAACCTACAGCACACGCTCTGTAGTCTCATCCTGTTTCCAAACAGCATCACAGTGAAATAATCCACCAAAAAGTTATTTTATGTAGTATTTAAAATACTGTCTCTCCTTCATGTCATGCATTAGCCTTTGGGACACAGCATGTGAATCTGTTGGTGTTAACCTGTCTCTTCTCTCCCAATGTTCTCTTCTCTTGTTAATCTTCTTCAGTGAAGGAATCTCGTTTGCTTCTGTTTCATCAGGAGCTAAAATCAATCTGAAGCATTTAGCAGGTAAAGAGTTGAGGACGTAGGCTCTGTAGCACTACGTTGCAGATAGCTGGATGCTCCTCACTCTACCTTGAGATAGTATAGTGCTTAGAAAATTATTTTAAGTTTCTAGTTACTTTGTTTTGGTTTTGAATCCTAAATGGGGTGGTCCTTATTCTGCCATTACTGTGCATTTACTGCCACAGGACATTAAAAAGTAAGGGTGGAATTGGAGAGACCAGGGTATGATGTTGCCCAGAGCACACTGCTTGATCAGAATTGCCTGCAGACTGGTGCAGTTTGGGGACCGTGAATTACCTGTGTGGAAAGTTGAAGCAAGATGCGTTAATTTAAAATAGTCATCTTCCAAGTGCTTCTTCATTTATTTATACACACTTTAAATAGATCTGTTGCTGTGTTAATACGAGTCATGAGTGAAATGATGTCAACAACCAATGGCTTGGTTTCATGATTGTAAAAATACGGCTAGATGCAAGTGTAATCCTACACAATTTAAAAGCAGTGGTAGGAACCCAAACAACAAAATTTCCCCGATGTTTAATATAGACAGAATTTAATATTTAGATTTGGGTTTGATTTTTGTTTTAGTGTGCTTTTTGTTTGTTTTTGGCTTTTTTTGTGAGGTTTTTTTTGTTTGGTTGGGTTTTTTTCTCTCTAAGTAGATGCTGTACTGTGCCAGCTATAAGGATGTATTCTTAATAGTACTACAGGAAGTGTCTGCAGCTCTATGCTTACTGTGCCATTTCTTCTTGCAAAAATATATGTTACACTGCAGGTACTGTGTACCATTATTCAGAGGAGTAGTCGGTTCTGCATAGCTACAGAGAAGTCTTAATACTACAGCACTAAATATCTTTAGTTCTTAGTTCAGTGTTTGCAGAATTGGCCTTTTGAGGGTTTTTACAGCATTTTGGTTCATAGGAGAACAAATTTATCTTGATTTAGTTCTTAACTGTTTTCTAGCAGGAGTGTGACAAAATCAATGAATACAATAATACAATTTCTAATTCTATTCTTGACTTTAAGAATTCCTCTTCCTTAATAAGATTCTATTAAGACATCTTCACCATGTTGGCAAACTGTCTGTTTTCTGCGGCAGGGACACTGAAGTTAGTCTTCCATTTTCTCAATATCCAGCTAAAACTATTAAGTTGTTAAAAGTAGTAAATGTTTGCAGGCTATGTGGAATACTGCCCCTTTTTGTGGGTGATTTGGTTTTGGTAAGGTTTTTAGTTTGGTTTTTTTTAATGTGCTGGTCAGATAATTTAATGAATACTTAGCAGCCTGTACTTTTAATCCTTCAGATTTACATTCTGATTGTAGTTTGCATTCAGGTCACCAAGTAGGTCCAGAGGTTTTTGCTTCTTGCCATTGAATAAATGCTAAGTGTAACTGTGCAAAGAAACCCCTTGTAGTTCATTCACTTCAAAGACATTGCTAATATAGCAGGTGCTTTACTGTGCTATATGCATATTTTGTATGTGATATTAATGATGTATAGGTGTCAATCCTTACAGAACACAGTGCAGAAGCGTTTTTAATGATACGCGTGTTTTGTCAGAATATTGGAATGCAAGAGGTGAGAAATCCTTTCCTAGGAGAATATTTGAGTTTTACAAAAATTGATATGCAGGAAGGAGCACTTGAATGACCCTTTCTAAAGTGACACAAGAGAAACAGAAGAAATTTCACTTTCACAAGCTTATTGGTGATTTCTGAGTGCTGTGTGATGCTGCTTTTCTGTGAATATGTCACAGGAGGTCTTCTCAAACTTGTGCCAAGAGCTCTAAATGTCATTTAAATGCAATGCTATTATTCTTTAGGGTACATAATGTAATAAAATGGGGAAGCACAGACAGATTAAGGGCATTAACATAGTAATTTAATAACTTCCATTTAAAATAAAACCAGCATGTGGCTTGTGTTACTGTTAGACTTTTTAATTATAAACCTGCTGTGCCTCCAAATTTTTATGCATTTTCTCATTTAGAAGGGCATTTCTTATTGTTACAGACTTTTTGGTTATTACTGTAATCCAGTGGTGTCTGTAGGCTAGAGACCCAAAATATAGCAGGTGCCATGCAAGCATCGTGGACCCTGAAAGATTTGCACAGTTCTGTTGGTTTATTTATATTAATCTAACCTTTAGGCATCTAATGTAGAGGTACCATGGTTCATCCTTATGAGATCCTCATTTTCCCATACCAGTAATTTGGAGATTTTAGGCTGCTAAAATTAATGCTGCAGTACTTGTATAAGTGGGTCACGACAATAAACTCTTCCATATGAACTCACACTTGAACAAGGGAAACATTTTGTGAAGTTCTTGTACATCAGCAAAGAAAAATTACAATTGTAGCAGCTGTAATACCTCTCCAAGGCATGGTGATGGATAGACTGTAGTTCCTGAGCTCCTGCCGTTGGGTGTTGGGATACTGACAATGAAGGGAATGCAGGCAGTTGTAAAAGAAGTTTTCTTAAGGCTGAAGAGTGTGACTTGTGGGAGCCCAATGACGTAGTTTCAGCTTAACATAGTATATGAAAACAAAATAAAACAAAAAGGTTACATAAAGATGTTGCAATCACAGATGTCAGAACACCACTGTGAATAATATCCATTGACTTACTCATTTTAATAGATACTCTTCTTACTCTTTTTAATTTCAGACTTGCTACAGTTTTCTGTCTCTTTCTTCCCAAATGTCCATGCCCTTAGTTGAACGAGCAGGTACACAAAATCACTCCTGAAGTTGAAGTAACAATAATGAAACAGTTTAAAGGAATTGGTTTTGTTTTAACAGTGCCTCAGATCCTAATTTGCCCTTGGATAAAGCTCTCAGTCTGAGGGAGAGGAGGGGAGTGCTATTACAGATATTTTTATTTCTCAGTGACAGGGAAGCATGCTGGTTAAGCAAAACCCACTGGACACTAGAGAGGCTGTCTGGTGAAGCTGGCTGTTGCTACCTTGCCTCTTTTCAGGTTACAACTCTATTCTGTTCTTAATAGGACACAGGAAACTATGAGGCACTGTCAATTTATTTTTCTTTCAGGGTGTTGCAACTTAATCTATGTGTGTGTTTGACACCTGTGCTGTAAGTTGTTGACTCCCAGTTTGTCATGTGTTGTAGGATCTGCAGCAAACACAGAAATAAGTCTTTAATGCTTACTGCTGTCTCCAAGAGTTTGGGGAACTTGTAACTTCTGTTGGTTGATGTTTGAAGAATTGCATGCATTATCAGTTGCTGTTATCAGCGCCTTTTCTGTGCTCCACAGCCTCTGCAGTCATTGTCCCTCGCAGACTCCAAACTGAAGACTGAGGTCACCATCATTATTAATGCCTTGGGCAGCAATACTTCTCTTACGAAAGTGGATATTAGTGGAAATGCCATGGGAGATATGGGAGCAAAGATGCTGGCAAAAGCCCTACAAATAAACACCAAGCTCAGGTAAGGAAACATATTTGCAGTGAAAGATAGAATGGCTTAATAATACTGAAGTTGTTGGCTTATTCTCAAACAGTTTCTCTTCAGAACCCTTCTAGGTACAGCCACTTTATAGTGTCTCCATTGAGAAAGATTCTCATCCTTTTTTCTTAAATAAATAAATAAAAAGAGAAGCAAATTGTCTCTGCAAAAACATTTCCATAACTGAAACTGGGGAAAATTACATTTTCTAAATTTAAACAGAAAGACCTCTTGTTGGAACAAGAGAGCTCTAAATTGCCTAGAATCTTAGGAAAAAAAAAGTTACCTTGTATAGAACTCTGGATGTCATGTAATCCAATGTCCTTCTCAAAGCAAGGCCAACTTCAAAGCTGTACAAGGTTGCTCAGGGCCTTGTCCAGACAGGTTTTGAGCAGCTTTATGTACAGGAATATCACACTGTTTCTGGGAACCCTGTTCCAGTGCTTAGCTACTCTCTGTCGTTCTGCTTTCCCTTTTCTACTGCAGGCCTTCCCAGCAGAGAAAATTCTGGTACTTGAGTGCAAAACTAAAGTAAATGAATCTTTGTCTTCTGGCATGTCAGTTTGTAGGAGTACTAAGAGCATATGGAATTCAGAATGGGTAGCAGTATGGACCATCCCTCTGTCCCCTCTCCCCTGCCTACAGTGCTGATGGACGTTGGCATCTCTTCTCTGCACCTTCATTTGCCTGACAACTTCACTGCGTTTTAGCACATGTCTGGCACTGATGGCTCGAGAGTATCACTTTTTTTCTATCCAGTGTGTGATTAGCAAACAGTAAAACCATCAATCAGCATGAATCTGGATGGGGATCTCTAAATATGTCACCATAATCAGGAAGGCTAATCCTCACTCCTTCTTCTGTCAGACTGTGCAGATGAACCTACCTTAGTCTGTGTGAAGAGACCGCTTGGTGCTTGGTCTCCAAGCATTTGTTCCCCAGATGATAAGAAATTCCCCAAAGCAATCCTGGCTGTTTTGTTCAGAAGCAGCGATTCTGGTCTTTGTGTTACTATGCCCAAACTGAATATTGAAAACGTCAAGAAAACAGTGGAGAGGTGGTTTAGGTTTATTGAATGTATTAACCTGAAATGACCACAGTACCTGAAGAGATAAAGCCTTGACGGCTTTCAGGGTAGCAGACTGAAATGTTCCACAGTACACTGAATGTCACAGTTGACATAATGTCAACACAGTCTGTAGCATGATTACAAACTGAATAATGCAATGGTAATTGACTGTGGTTAAAATGTTAGAAAATCACATCCAAGTAGAAATATGAACACAGTTTCCAATGACAAAAATCTGATCTTTGCAGAGTGGGTGTAGAATCTCTCTTCCTTACCTCCGTCTTTCCATCTGAAAATCAAAGGGATAATTCTGCAACAGCAGAAGTTTGTCGATACCTGTGAAACCCTACTATCTATCTATTTTTTTCCCCTTTAACACCAGAAATCTTTGTTTGGTTTTGTGCCTTTTTTGTAAGAACAGCTACAACTAGTGCTCTTGCACAAGCAAGATTTATCCGCTTGACTGTCTCTTCTGACTACTAATGAGATCTCTGAACATGTGTTTGCAAATTGCCAAGCATTCTGCTTGAGTGGTCTAAATTGAGGGAGGAGGGTGAAGGCATCACTATTGTGTGTTCAGAAGAGCTGCAATTTGTGCACCTAACCTAATGGCTTGAACTAGGACCTAGTTATGTTGCACGTAGAATCACAGGGACTGTGTGGTGAGGTAGTACAGGATTGAATACACAGTGGCCGTCAAATTTTGACCACCAGTCAGCATGAATTTTTTAAATACCTTTTTCTATAACTGTAGCCATATAGTCTATGTAGAACAGAGACTGATCACTTACTGCAATTTTCTCAGTTTTCAGTGTGGGCTTGCAAAGCAGACGTTTGAACATTATTTTTGATGCTATTCCTGGAAAAAGCTGGAATTTTATTTCCAAATCTTCCTGTTAACTGTATCTTAGAAAAGGCGTGTTTTTATGTTAATGGTGGAAAATACAGTACAGAGTCCTCTTTAAAGAAAGGGAAACTGAATTTTGTAGTATCTTTGTCCCTAACTTCTGTCATTTTGAGGTTTTAGCATATAAAGACAGATTTTTAAAATGTTGCTTGTCACTAGACAATTTTGAATATACAGCGCTGTGTTATTTCAATATGCAAAGTTTCGATATAGACTTATTTGGTGGTTCTTGCTTAACTTTTTTTTTTTTTCCTTTTCTCTCCCCTCTGCCTCTCAGAACTGTAATATGGGACAAGAATAACATCACTGCACAGGGCTTCCAGGACATAGCTGTGGCACTGGAAAAGTAAGTTCTCAGGCAACTGAGTGACTGATAAAGAGACCAAAGACTCAGATCCTGGATGATCTGAGCAGCTGCAGTTCTCACTGCAGTCAATATGATTTGAAAATGCGGAGTGTTCTCAATTTTAAGCATCAAGGTGCTTAATCTAAAGGAAAACGTGTGACTTCACATGTTTCAAAGGATGGGAAAAGGTCTGTGGCTCTTTCATGCATGCTCTGCTATCAGCATTAAGGCCATTGAGTTCTGCTGTTAGCATTAAAATTCTGAATTTGAGAGTATTTTCCCTTTTTTCATTCTCTTGTGTGGATAGCATGCAGAAATTCTATTCTAGTCAGTGAATGAAGCTGTATACAATAACAGAAAATTACTGAAGTATGACTTTGTGATCTGACTATTTTTCTCTCCCCCAGCAAGTTGAAACTAATAGTAATGATCTTGGGAACTGAAGTTGTTCGTCATAATTGCTGTGGTCCGAGTCATTTTGCTTCCTTGAGCTTACTCACAGTTGCAGCCATTACCAGTGATAGATGCTAAATGACTTTCATCTCTCTCCATCTCCGTCACATTTCTTTATATGTTATTATTACTTTTCTTAAGAGGGAAAAATTACAGATTTAAATTAAGCAGCAGTTGCAGTTGGCTCACATCATTAAATCCCTCAGAGAGGAACAAAGATTCTCTTAAGAAGTTGGAGATAACGTACAGTTGCTGGTTTCTAGGCAACACATCTTGGAAAACTTTATAACTACTTAGGGGAGCGTCTTAATCCTCAGAGGGGTTATGGGGCTAGACCTTTTAGAGGTACTTGTTTTATGAAACTGTTGTAGTTTTTATACTTGGTTTCAAAATGAATTCTGTGTCACTGATGGGGGAAATTACATAAATGATATATAATTAAGCAAATCATCTTGGAATGATTCCATTGATGATAGTGAATAATAATTTGCAAAGGTTGTTTGTCAGCTTGCAGACATTTCTCTTTTAGAGAGCAGTAGCATGTACATTTATGAGAAAGTCTGGTAGAAAGGAAAATACGCTTATTTTCTGGTTAGCCTCAATTTTACTTTTCTGTTTCGAAGTGCTTGGGTAACTGAATAGAAAGGAGGAGGAAATTCTAAGGCAAAAGCAAATAATCTAAGCAGACAAAAAAAGAAATGCCACAGATTATTGTGTGACATTGCACTTTATTGAGGTGACATCTCATTTGTTTAGCTTGGAAACTGAGGTCATTTTATGTCTCCTCTAACATTTTAAAATTGTTAAAACCTTCAATAAAATCACAAACTAAGGCACAAGCAACAAAAGTTTAGACTTGCGAGAGAGGCTGTCAATACTGGCTGAAAACAATTGGTCTTTAAACAATCCATCTCAAAGGCATATTGAGAACATCCTGCACCATATGTTTCCTAGAAATACAAGAAACTGTCAATATTCTGTAGGAAAGAATTCTTGGTTGCTCAAAGTGGAATGAAATATACTGAAGATGCTTGGGGAGCATGTGTGTTGCGCATGTTGTTTTAGTTTTGCAATTAAGAAAAATAGTCATTTACTAAACCACAAAAAAAAGAATGCTAAGCTTTTGTAGTACGATAAAGAGGCTGTGGAGAATTGGGAGGCAGTATAACAGAGTTCAAAACAGGCTGAAGTAATCTGAAGATGAGTTTTTCCCCTCCTCCCAGCTTTTCTTCATCTGTTTATAGCTGTGTGAAAATGTTCTTCCTGCAAGGGAATTCCAGGAGCTCAGCTGTTGGGGCAGTGTTGCCCCAAGGGTGTCCCAACAGCTGGTATGAGAGACTGAGAGGATCTTCTCTAGAGTCTGGGGCAGGTGTCAGGTCAGGAGAGCATTTCAGAACAGTGAGCATCCTGATCAACCTGGCCATTAAACAGTGATTTGTATCTCTGTAATTGTCATGTGAAAGTAAGCATGTGCTTGTGTGCTTTGCAGCCTAGAACACATTCTATCATAGAACTGTACAGTATTACCCCATATTCATTTCTAAAATATATTTTTTCTGTATGGCCTGACTGAAGAAATAGGTTCTAAAAATCTGCTGGGAAAATTTGTTAGAGACCTGGAAATCATTCCCATAGCAGTAACATGAAATTCACATGCCCAAGCCTGCAAAAACAGATGATCTTACTCCCATTTAAAAAAAAAAAAAAAAAAAACAGGCAGTCAAATCATCGCTATGCAGCATTGAGTGTATGTCATGAATGGAGAAGGGATTACTACAAGGGATGAAGGGATTACTACATGTGATGAAATGTAGGACTGTTGTCACATGTACTGTATGTAGAGGGTGGGACAGGCAGTTTTTGAGACATCCTTTCCAGTCCCTGAGCACCTCTCCAAAATTTAACATCCTTTAAATATAGGTATTTTGTTGAGAGTGTTAATGTGTTACAAAATTAGTGGATTATTGAGTTGGTAGAGAAAAGTACTCTGTTATGAGAGACAAGTGGAGTGTTAATAACAAGAAGAATTAAGGAATATTTTAGACTTCAAAGGAAACAGAGAAAAATGAAGTGTGAAGATAAACGTTGCTCTGATGATCAGAGTTGAAAAGCAAGCTTTAAATTCTTGGTATTTTTTTACCTCTAAGAGCTGGTTAATTCTTAGATGAAAATAAACTGGCATTCCAATACAATACTGTCTGGAAGGAAACCAAGTATAGCGCCTTCCTTAGGGTAGTGATCTTCCAAAGTTCTGCCTCTGTGACTGGGTGTTTGTGAGGTCTCCTTGCCTTTCATTTTCCCCCCCTTCCTCTGTGTGTGTGTGTGGGTGCACTAAGCCTTTGACTAAATTGAATTTAGCATATAATTACTAGCATGAGAACCGACAATTATAGATTCCAATGAATGTGAGGTATTAAGTGTCAAACAGCTGCAGAGGATCTTGTAAATCTACCTTTGTTTCTTTTTAACTAAATAAACACCCCACCTGTCAGGTAGTACTCAGGCAATCAGCAAGTTCTGTAATTATTGTGTTTTTGAGCTCAGTATCTTTGACATTTAAAAATTGTCCTCATGCTGTTGGACAACCAATTATTTGGTTTTTAATATTACATGAGGACATAAGAGGGTCTGTACAGTTTGCACAGTTCTTTTGAAAGAAGGGCAAGACAACTAGAAAGAAAAGTTAATTTTCTGGCTGTGATGCTGTTGGACACTGTGGAAGGACAGGGACCTTGCTGACTCTGCATGAGTAACTGCCTGCCAGTGACAGCTATACATCGGCATATTTATGTTGGGGAAGAAACATAAAAGTCTTTCGTTATCATTTAAGATAAAATGTTGGTCAGTATCAATGAGGAATCAGTGTGTTTGGTAGTTCACAAGACCACTGTCCTTCAGAGAGTGGTGTTTCATGTAGCTAAGGAACTGGTGGGAGAGGAGGTGAAAGAACCTTGGAGTTTCACAGTAGTTAAGGTGTCCACTGAAGGGATGGGTCCACTGAAGTCAAAGGAGTTGATTCAGTTGAAACTTTCAGCTTTAAGGTCTTCAGAAATGGATGGTTGCAACCATATTTGTGCAGCTCTGGATGGAATAGGAACAGACGGCTAGTGGGACATTTGCAGACAGCCAAAGGAGGAGAAAGAGATGTTTGCAAGAAATTAAGGCTAATTGAAAATAGGCGCAATGATTTCCTTTCCAGGTTTTAAGAACTTCCTGATATTTTTGCCTTAATTTATGCATATCTGAAGGTGTGCGGACATACCTCTACATGCAGCATTTTAGGTTTAACTGTCTCATGCTTGCCAAATTATGTTCTCAGAGTTCAAACACAATTTTGACTCAAGACCAAAACCCTATTTTATTCCTATATCTCAGCAGATGGACAGAGCTATGGAAATATTTTCCAAGCAAATAAGTAAAATACGAGTGGCAATTGTTTGCATAAAATAATGTGGAGATGCTGCGCTTGTTTTGTCAGCTTATATTAAAAATTCAGCAAGTGTCTTCAAATTCTTGTAAACACAAGAAGCTATTAAATACTGCATTTTCAAAACTCAGTCTCTTAGTCACTATTTATATGTTACTGAATATTTCAATTTAGACTTAGATCTGATAGAATTGCCAGCAGGCACCAACACTCCCTGTTCTGTTTTGATAGAGGAGAAAGCCACCCGACACTGTACACAAAGGTACAGAGGACAAATAGGCCTTTAGCTGACAGCCCACTGGGCATTGGCCACTTAACTGCAGTTTGTGCTTTTTAAAATCTCTGCCTCTATCTAGTGTCGAAGAAGAATTAGCTTCAAAAAGGAACACGCATGCTTCCAGTTAGTCCACTTACAAATGTGAAAAATACATTCATGGGATCTGCCACAGACAGGCTAGATGCATCTTATTTCTCCCTTCTTGTTTATTCATAAAGAGGTACAGTAACTATGTTAATTTTTGTTTTTAAAAAGCCTTTTTTAAAATTTTTTCTTTAGGAATTATACTTTGAGATTCATGCCCATACCGATGAATGACGCTTCCCAAGCACTCAAAACAAACCCCGAGAAAACAGAAGAGGCACTGCAAAAGGTATTGCGTATACTGCCAATGTACAGAAATAAACCCACAAAATATAAAGTAATAATTTTAAGTGGCTGTGATTTCATGCTTGGCTGAATAATTCTAGGCTAGATTCATTGATTGATTTGCATAGACATGTATGTGGTAATCAAGTTCTGCAAGAGTGTGTAAGGCTTTTTATTCCTTAGAATGGTTGGAGTGAAGAATGATGGAATACAATGGTTTAATATCAAAAAGTCATGACTAAATCACTGCAAGCTAGACCTTGTATTGCTGTATGCAGGACTATGGAAGAGAGAGTTAGGAACTGGCGTGTTTGCTATATATCTGCTCGTGTGTATTTCCATATGCATAGCATTATTAGGACACGCTTTTGGTTTTGGCATAAGAAGTGCAGTCAGCACTAAAAAAAAGACAAAATATGCTCTTTAACTTGGAGGAGGATAAAAACATTTAAAGCCTGTGCTTTATATTGTACGTATAAAATTCACGCACTGTATTGCCCTAAATAAACAACTGCACCAACATGTTCTTTTGGATGAAGAGGTGTTGACAGTATCTGTAGCTGTTCCACTTGCATGAGTTACAAAACTCCCATCTGAGTTTTAATATAGTAAATCTTGTGTGCTCCAAATGAGCCTTCTGCTCAATCAGAAAGCATACAGTTCACGTGTCTTTAATGAACAGTTTTCCTTCAGCCTGGCTAAGGTAATAAAAATCTTATAAATAGTTCTTACAGATAACTGTGGTTAAAAAACAAACATCTATGATCCTTATTAGTAAAGACATTTTCAGTAAAATGATTCTCACAGGGAAAAGCGCTGGTAGTTAGTGCCTTTTTCTTTGATGCATGAAAATGGTCTAAATTTGGCTTTAAAAAGTCTGAATCATGGGGGATGGACATATTTCTTGTAACTTGTTTAATATAATTGTAGATAGCTTCTTATCTGGAATGATAGATGTGACTTTGAAAAAGATACCATGAAGCTTCTGGCCACAGGGCTTTAAATTCTACATGTTAATTAGTCATTATGTACAAAGAGTATTTTCTTAATTTCAAAGTTGCTGTGAAATTGTTTGGCCCCTATTTTGTTTTAACATGTGTGGTTCAGGCTTTCTTTACATGACGCGAGGAAGGTGTCTCCAAAAAAAAGTGACAGTCCCTGGAAGGGTGCTGGGAATGCAGCTAACGCCACACAGGCAGGAATGCCTGCTCGCACAGGCTGAGCTGTCGTGCCCAGCACAGGGACACCTGAACTGACGTCTCGGGAGGGTCCCCAGGCTTCAGCGCACCACAGCTTGGGTACAACGAGAGTGCTGCTGGCCCTGGTCCAGCACCAGATGGACATGGTAGCTAACCTCTCCAGCTCTGGCATCTCTACAGCATGCTTCGCAGTGTGGGCAAACCACATAAACCGCGGGGGCATGGTCAGGCTCTTCCAGTTCTTGCCGCTGATGCGAGCGAAGAGATTACAGTCAGTCGCTGTTAGTCTCTGCATCACAACCGGCAGATCACTCCACCCATTCTTTTCCCCTCTCTTCCTTTCAGACCAGATCCATCACCACAAATGGACCTTAAGCAACTTACTAGCAGAGTATTTTGGACTTGACTGAGTTTGACAGAGCCAGGTTAGGGGAGTTACTTTATGTGCCATTAAGCTGGCTGATGGTAGGTGTTCATTGCTGGTGACAGTTGTGATGTCTGGGACCAGCAGCTGTGGATAGGAATTGCTTGTCTCTGAGCAGCTCTCAGGTACTACTTCGCCTTAAGTAACCTTTACACCAAGGCTCCTGGTTCAGTCAGGCACTTCTAGGTATTTTATCTTCTCCCCAGACCATGCTGCTTTTTAAATCCATCTCTTTGCGGCAGACCAAATGCATCTAAGAGAAATGAATCGGCTTGTGTCATCGTGGTCTCTACAACACTTTATGAATAGACTTTCTTTAAATATTTCTCAGGCCTGGGATCTACTCCTTTGTCAGCATAACTTACTAAATTGTTCCAAATAGAAGACTAATTCATAAAGCACTGGCAAAAGCACTTTCACTAGTCAGTGAGTGAATGAATATTTGCCAATGTGATTATTAAGCATTTGGACATGCAGAATGGGATTGACAGATAACAAAGTTATACTTAGGCAATCTTTCCTGTCCTGGTTTCTGATACGGCACTGAAATTGAAAACAAATTACAATGCAGAGAATCAAATCAGTTTCCTAACCTGACTTTCATTTTTAGATAGAAAACTACTTGCTTCGTAATCACGAGACCAGAAAATACCTACAGGAGCAAGCGTACCGGCTGCAACAAGGCATTGTCACAAGTACCACTCAACAGGTGAGAACCTTCTTCTTTATTGGTAGCTCCTGGAGTCTAGAATCTGCCTAGGGACAGAGCTGTCTCTCATTCTGTCAGAGTATCTTAAAGCAGGGTGTTCTTCATGGATGATACTTGGTTTCCCAAGAAATAATAATTGTTGATGATAGTATTTTTGGAAGGAAAAAAAGCTCTTGGAAGAGGAAGGTCTTATGTATAGGAGTACTGTGTAGACTAAGACCTGAGCTATTTCCGAGGGAACTACTGTGGAACTGGAAACGGTTTAGTTCATTGATGCTGAGGACCCTGACTTTTCAGTAGACTCCCATAGATGTGACAAGCGTCATCGTGCAGTGATGCTGCTTCTGGTGTCTGAGTCAGTTCCAGTCTCTGCCTAGCTCTGAGCAACCCTGTGTATTTGCCCTTGGATACCACTTGAGCAAATAGCCTTAGAGAGAGAGAGAAAGTCATAATCAACCTCACACCTTCAGAGCTGTGGGTGTCATGAGAAGGTTTACTCAAAGGGACAGAGCAAAGGAAGGTGGACGTTTTCCGTGTTCTTTATAGTCTGGACAGCTGAAAAGGCTTTTCTGTCTAACACAGCCCAAAATACTGCTTGAAGCTGGAAAGCTTGTCTGTTTTGTCAATAGAGTACACCACTACCAGGTTTGCTAAATGCCATATTTTGTTATGTTTTGTTTTTTTCCTTTATCCTGAGAGGACTACAAGCATTTTCTGTGGGAGCTCACCATTCTCTGTATTCTAGTGCATTTCTTGCCAGTACCCCTCAGGACTGTTTTTCAGCTTCAGTGTATGACTGAAGCAAGGTGACGTAAGCAGAATGAAAGTTGTCATGGCCTTTGTTTTAAATTTACTTCCATGTTTGTTTGTGCCAGTTGTGTTCCTGGGCTAATGGGATACTCCAAATGAGAGGAGTATCTGTTTTGCTCTTCAGCTGAGTTGGTGAAATTTCTCTCTGTTCTCTGCATATTTTTTTTGGTGAATCTCAATACAAAGTGGCCTTTTTCTACCTGTTTTATTAAAATTTAATGGGACAGAGTTGTATTACTAGAACCCGAAATTATACTCTAACCTCTCAACAGAGAAAATGGTATGTGGAGATGTACTGGCACTAAAAACTGCATTTTATTTTATTTCAGTAATTTACCTTTTCCAATGCCACCTGTTTTCCCAAGTTAATAATCTCCATATGAATCAAGTTTAAACCTTTTTATAGCTCAGTGGTTTTAGCTCTGCTTTTCTCCAACAACCACACATATAACACCTTTCAGTAAATGCAATTTATTGTTATTTTGAAAGCAGAGTAAGATTACTCATTTCCATAGTAAATTGTGTACAATAAGGACAGATTTAAAGGAGTTTTAAAAGAGAGCTGGAAAAGATTCTTTAGTTAATATGCTGGAATTGCATTATTATTATTCCCAGTGTGTATTTTTTTTTTTTTTAGTCCAGATGTCCCAATGAGACTTTCCACTGTCTAATAATAATTAATTAGCTTTTTGTACTTCTACAAAAGAAACATCTGAAACCCTTTGAAGAGGAAGAGTCAAGTGGAGCAAAAAAGGAGCATGCTGTGAAATTATTTCAATTCTCTTTGCTAATGATAAAGAGATGCTAGAACTCTGGAGTATATGATGACACTTGTATTCAGATGTTGATTCAAAATGTCAAATAGCCAGTTCTAATGAATGCTGTGTGAGCCGATAAAGACTTCTAACTATTATATCTCTCTGCCCCGTATATCTTAATCAAAACTGACCATATGTCAGACATTCTTACTGGTTTATCTTGTAGTGATACAGATATACCACCTGCCCTGTATTTGCAGCATTTTGAAGGAATTGTCTTGCAGATACAGATTAAGTTAAATTTATGCCACTGTCAAAGGTCTGATGGAAACTTCTGCTTTGATAGTTATAGTTCGCTTGCAAATAGGAATATTTACATTTTGAAAGAATGCCCCAGAAGCTTGCGCAATTGCATTTTCCTTAGACAGGAGAAATCTCTGTTAGTGTTTGTTAAATGGATAGTGACAGAGCTTTCTTTCTTCTGTCTGAACTTCTTAACAATCCAGGGACCTTTGGAGCTAAGTGTTAGATAAATTGACAACATTTCCAGCATTAAACCTGCTCAAAAAACCAGAACAACGCTTAATCTGGATAACCTGTTCTTTGTAGTTATCCTGGAGGTAACTGGAGGGAAATATTCCAAAGCTTTTTTCTTTTTTTTTTCTTTTCTTTTTTTTTTTTTCTAATGGTAAAGTGTTATTTATTTTTTCCAATGTTTAGGTGTGTCTTCATGAGATATAATGCTTTCCTTCAATAGCATTGATATACCTTCAAGCTCTGATCATGCATTTCCAGAGTGTTATATTGTCACTACAAATTTCATCGTGGTACTATTGATTTGCTACCTGGACTGAATTCAGTTTGACCAGCATTCAGATGTTTTATCTTTTCTGTTTCTTTTGTTCAAGTAGATGATTGACAGAATATGTGTAAAAGTGCAAGATCATCTCAACTCTCTAAGAAACTGTGGTGTGGATGCTGTACAGGAAGATGTGAAATCTGCAGAACGCCTTATGCGGGATGCTAAGAACTCCAAGACAGTAAGCCTTTCCCATCATACTGGTAATACTGAGAGCAGCTCAGTGTGTGCTTGCAGAATTTCTAGTTTTGGGGAGTTAAAATAACAGTGTGTCACAAAAAAGTGAGATCATCTGTAGGTAATATCTAAAGCAGCAAAATAATCCTAATTTATAAAGACTTCGGTTTAGCAGAGAGATTTCCTCCTTTTTGTCCATGCTTGAAGACAGGCATTGCTAAGCCTACTTTCTGAAGATATTCTTTCCGCTTTACAGCTCTTACCAAATCTGTATCACCTCGGTGGAGCTTCTTGGGCAGGAGCAAATGGTTCACTCTCCAATCCAATCCAAGAGACACTTGAATCCATGGCTGGAGAAGTTACAAGGGTCGTGGATGAGCAACTTAAGGTGTGTGGATAGATCTGTTACTATCTCTCACGTGCAGAAATAACTAAATCTGATGTCTTCTGTTGCTAAATGCAAATATGCCACACTTCTTTTTTACCTCTCAGAATATTTGTAGGTAAGTTATCTTTTCATTATTGGTTTCTTATAACTTTGTGCCTTATTATTTGGATACTTGCCCCTTTGGCATGAAAAAAATTGCTTTAGTGTTTGCAGTGGGCAGAAGGAGCACATACTGTTTATTATCATCTTATTTTATCTTCTGGAAGGGGAAGACATCAGTTGCCTCTTAGGCCCTTAATAAAGGCATTTCTCAAGCACCTTAAAAAGTCTCATGCCCTGGAGAAAAGTCCTCACTAGTTAAGGTATCCCACTGGAGTGGAAACTGCTGCTTTGTAGACTGCATTGCAGATTTTTTTTTCCCAGTTACCACTTCTGAACCGTGTGCAGAATTTTAAGTGTTTGTTTTGGATAACTTGCATGTATTGAGAGTGCCCCAATAATTATTCCAGGAAGCTTTGCAGGAAATCTTTGCACAAGTTGCCTGTCAAACCTCAGTTCTTGAAGTAAATATCACTCATCTTGTAAATATTCTCACCTGTGTGTTCAGCCAGCTCTTGCTCAGAAACTTCTACCTTCAATTATGTTAGATATTATTGTATAATAAACAAGGAAGGGTCATCCATACAGCATGTGCAAAGGTATCAATCAGTCCAGGAAGAAGTCAAGGTAGGGAAACTTAAGCAACTGGTGGGATCTGGTTAATGATGAGGAAAATATTGCTGAATTTTCAGTATTTTCCTCTCTTTCCCCATTATATGAAATAAGGTGAAGATTCTATATCACTTTTTTAATTTCTGCAGTCATGAAGATGATTTATCCACAGGATTCTTCCCCATGGAGCTTTTAGGCTGTTATTGGGATGGGAATAGTCAGGCCAGCTCTTTGTGCATGGCTCATGCACTTAAACAAGTCCTGTGCATTTTGAGGAGTCTTATAGAAGGGGAAAATAAGTGCCTCTTCAGCATTTGGAATGTTATTTATAGTTCCTGGCATGAGATTGAGTGAATGGGTCTTCAGTTTATGCTTTTACACATTTACAGCAAAATGCACTTTAGCTCAACCATCCCACCTTTTACATTTACTTTTGATATTTGTGATGTTAAAGTTTAAGTGCTTTACAAGCAACTATAAAGTCACAATGCTCTTTTTATATTCTAACACTCATTTTTATTAATTTTACACTCAAGGCTGAAAGGTTTTCCTTTAAATTCTATGGTGGTGTACTTTGTGTGGAGGAAAAAATGTTGAATGTGAGTTAGGGTATTTTCCAATTGTTAAGCTCAATTCAAAATATTATATGCAGTTTATTATTCGTTAAGATAAATAAGGGAGCTCACATAAGTACAATTCTTTTTGTAATTGTTGCCAGAAAAACATTCTATGTGCTCTTTGTGGAGTTTTGGTTTGGTGTTTTTTTTTTTTTTTTAACTTCCATAGCAACCAGAGCCTGATTATAGAAAGAAGTGTTTGGAAATTGGGTAAAGTCAATGAATGCTTCTCAGGCAAATAAGATTTTTTTTTTTAAAGGTCAAAGAAGGGAAATGGGGAGAAGGAATAGTTCGAATAAGGACAAGCAACATCTTGGAGTGAGTTGAGTTGGACAGAGGAGAAATTATTGCATTTCTCTTCTGCTGGTGTCACTGTGAACACACAGAAGCCAGAGATGCTTTATTCGGTCAGCAAAGGCCCAAGAGAAAATTGTAGGCAAGACAAATGGTGCTTAGGCAAGATAATATTGTTTTGTAAGGGCAGGAATGCTTGAACTACCTCCAAAATTCAGTCTTAGTACACAGGGTTTGTTGACTCCATCACCTATTCCATTTTTTTTCTTTAGATATCGTCATCATCCAGTCCTTTTACTCACTATCTTTCTCCCGAATGTTTAGAATCATTGATTGTGGGCAGGAGTTTTGCTGCACGCCTGCTGACTGGCACTTGTGGCCTTGTGAATTAAATGTTTGCCTCTCCACAGTCAATATTGGTAACTGTGAGGTTCCATCACCGAGAGGTCTTGGAATGGAAGCAGGAGATGGGGAAAAGTTTCTGTAAATCTGATAATGGTCACGTGAAATCAACAGTTGAAATCCACCACTGAGGAAATTACGTTCAGTTGTGCACTTAGAGATCCAAGCTCTGTTTAACTTTTCCAGTCTCGTCAGAAAATACTGTTTTGTGTTAATAAATGAATCTGTTTTACTGTACACAGGGTACATATCAGCATGCAGATAAAACAGTATGAATTTAAAATTAAGTTTTCCAGATGACCAGCTGATTCTTTTATACCCTCTGCAGTCCTACCTAACTTTTTTTGAATACAAACATTGAAAGCAATTACAGGAAAGATGTTTCAGTGACGTGGGGCACTAGTAGTGTTTTTGTGTCTCATTCTGATCCGTATGTGTGTATGTTAGAGCTTTCCTGCATTTTTTGTGACACAAGTTCATACACAGATGATTCTGTGAGGGTTTGTGAGCCCTCACCTGTGCCTGTAGTGAGGGCTTTTTAGCGCTCTAGTCAGGTCTGGGCTTTGGAAAAGAAACCAGTAGGTGGTAAAACAAGATTTAAACCAGAATTACCTTTTCTCACAGGCATAGGTAGGAGATGAATCTAATGCAGTTAAAAGGGCTTTCATAACATACCTTCATAGCATTGAGGTATATATGAAAGATTTTTCTAAGAGAATGTGTCAGAGGGAAGAAGTTGACTTTACACCATGAGCAGAGGAAACCTGATTTTAGGATAAAAAAAAATTGAGGGAGTTTGGAGGTTACATGATCCTGTTTCCAGAGTGTGTGTGGTTTTCTTAGTCCTGATTCAAGGTTTTAATCGGTCATCAAAAAAGAATAAAAATAGTTGGCTGCACCTAAGGTTCACTGTGGACTTCCACGTATGTAAATGCGGTACATATATTAAAGGTTTGTCCACTGCAAATCCTACTTGTGGCTACTTCTGAATATATTCCAGCACTGTCCTATATGCCAGTTTCTCATGAGTCTCTTTTCTTGATCCACTGATGCCTCTTACAGATTGGCAAGTCTGGAGCAGTGATGAAAACTGCTGATTCAGGGCTCAGTTTAGAGCGCAGGCAGCTGTAGCAGAGCATTCACTGCTTTTGTAGCACACAGAAGCAGCAGTGGTGGCTGCACGTGGGAAGCTAATTTATTACATCTCAGTGTGTTTAAATGTCAGAACAAGTGTTTCATATTTTAAAAGGCAAACAAGTACAGTTGTGGGTCATTTTCAAAACAACTGTGTTGTTCCTTCTTAGCTTTGCTTTTGTAAAATACCTTTTATGTTGTAACTGGTTTGGAAAATGGATTGGAAATGAGGAAGAAAAATTCTAAAAATTACAAGTCTAAAAGTGTCATAGTGCTGTGCACCAGAATAATGCTGTGATCTTCCAGGTAATGAAAATCTCAAAACCTGACGTTAGCTTTTGCTTGCTGTGCTGCAGACGCTCCTTGAGTCTATGGTGGATGCAGCAGAAAACCTTTGCCCCAATGTGATGAAGAAAGCTCACATCCGTGAAGACCTCATTGAGGCTAGCACTGAGAAGATTTCCATCCCACGCACTTTTGTGAAGAATGTCCTCTTGGAGCAATCTGGAATTGATATCCTCAATAAAATTAGGTACTTTAAAAGACTATTCTAACAAAATTGGGTATAGAATTTGGATTTTGGGTTGTGTGTTTGTGTAATAGAAGATTTTTTGAATGTTTTTGTGACTTACAAGAAACCATATTAAGGCATTCAAAGAGAAGGAAATTGTCCTACAGGTCTGGTGTACTTACAAGATTTAAATATTTGGAATCTCCAGGGTTGTTAACTTGATCACTAATGCATGCATTTCTGTCTTACTTAATAAGAGTTTTGGTTTATGGTACACAAATAACATTTTCGTGACTGATACGTTTTTTTTTTAAAAAAAACCTACTGATGTTCTCAGGTAACACTGAATTACTGTAATAGAAGGAAATTGTACTTATTTGCTTTGAGTGTTAACAGCGCTTTGTCTGTTACTGGTCTTGTCCTGTAGCTGTAGCACTTGCTTTAAGCCTTTTTGTTTGTGTGAGAGTTGTGCACAGCAGACAGACTTAAAAAATGGAAACTTGGATATTCAAACTGCATGCAGAAACAAACTGCAGCCAGAAAGATATTCGAACTGGAGCAGAAACAGTTACCCTAAACATCTCTTAGTTCCCTCTTAAAAAGAAAAAAAGAAGAGAAGCTTTTACCTGACCTTTTACTGCATTTTATTTTAATAGTAAATATATACCAGAGAATATATTTATGCAGTATAATGTGGTTGCCCTTACTTAAACCTTTGCAGTTGCCTTCATTTGGTTAAGGAATCCTCTCTGCTTGATGGAAAAGCGTGTCATTTTGCATTGGGATGCTAATATCTTTGTAGAAGAAAACACTAAGACTTAGAAGTTGGTTTTGCAGAGTGCAGCAAAATTGGCAGGAAAAGGTGTTAAAGACTTTAGCTATGCCTTCAGAGTGTGTAAAATGGTTCAGGGAGTGAGTTTTCTTCATTGAGACAATAATAGTGCCACTTCCACCTGTAAAAACTGCAACTGTCAGGGGGGTAAGGGTACCACATTGTCACCCTTCCTGACTTACAGCATTTGAAATTAATATGTAGGTAACTGATGGAAATCTCTTCACTCTCATTCTCTTCCCACCGTGGCTTGGCTGCCATTCTGCCTCCCTATGGCTTGCTTTGCCTTTCCAAGGAGTTTCTTACTTTTTTCCACAGGCTTTCTGCAGCAGTAGTGCTAACCCCGGGCGGAAATAGCTTTGTTAATCCAGTGCAACTCAGTCGAGACATAAAAACCCAGAGGAGGGCCACAAAATTGTTGAAGGGTTTGAAGGGGAAGCCATATGAGGAGCGACTAAAGTCACTTGGTCTATTCAGATTGAAGGGGACTGAGGGGAGACCTCATGGTGGCTACAGCTTCCTCACAAGGGGAGGAGGAGGGGCAGGCGCTGATCTCTTCTCTCTGGTGACCAATGACAGAACCTGAGGGAATGTCAGGAAGATGTGCCAGGGGGTGTTTAGGTTGGACATTAGGAAAAGGTTCTTCCCCCAGAGGGTGGTGGAGCACTGGAACAGGCTCCCCAGGGAGATGCCATGACCCCAAGCCTGACAGTGTTCAAGAAGAGACTGGATAATGCCCTCAGACACATGGTGTGAACTGTGGGGTTGTCACATGCAGGGACAGGAGTTGGACTCCATGATCCTTGTGGGTCCCTTCCAACTCAGGGCATTCTATGACTCTAAGTGTCAGTGAAGCAGTTGGCTTGAGGAGGCAGGAGAGATGGAGGTTTGGGCTGCAGCTCAGGCGTACGTGCCTGTGAGCTGCAAATCAACTGCCCTCCTCAGCCTGAGCCTTCAGTACTGTGGCCAAAGACGGGGCCACAGGGGAGCAATTCAAGGTACATATTTCCTTGGTAGGAAGTTACCAGTGAAACCTCAGTTCAGTGTACAGAGTGTGTTGGATGTTCCATGTGTGTCTGGGTAATGGGAGTGGACAACATGAAGTTCCTGAGACAGAAAGTGGTTACCTTGAGTGAAAAAAGAAGCAAAGTTGTGATGGCAAAGTCTGGAGAAGCAACACTGTACCACTGTCCTTCAGCTGACAGACAAACACAAAACAGAGCTGAGGAAATTAGTGGATTGTAGTTCAGTATAGTACTGTTAAACAGGTAGCACTGTCCTAATCCCGTGCATCTGAGATTCATGTTTCTCTTTCCTCAGTGGTGAAGTATTCCATACTGAGTTTCACATGTGGTTTTTATTCAGCTCTCTTACCCAGATGTTTTCATTTCAGCTCTTAGAAAAATGTTAGAAGCAGGTTAAATATGGTACAGAGGCTCTTGTGTTTACTGTGTGATTCATGAGTTTATTTCTGAAACCTGCAGTCATGTATCCTGACACCCTCTAATGTTTTACTTCAAATAAAATGACAGCGCTGTGGATAATCGTCACACTGTTGAACATGTAATAAAGACAAAATTCTCCTGCGTGAATTCAAAATTTGTCTCGTTTTTAATCCTCACACAGTGAAGTAAAGCTGACAGTGGCTTCTTTCCTGTCTGACCGAGTTGTAGATGAAATCCTGGATGCACTTTCCCATTGCCATCACAAACTGGTGAGTATTTGCATGGTTGATATCTGAATATGCTGGGTATCTTAACAATGTCATTAACATTCATAACTTGTTCAGTTTCTTCTTAGTACAGCTCTGTTTTGAAATTGGTCTTATTTTCTTTGGCATCACTGGCATCATTTGAAATATGGTCATGGAACTCTTACCTCTTTGCTTTAAGGAGCATACAGCCTTGGAAGAGGCTGCATTATATATTTGTCCTATTATGTTTTGCACTGTTGTCAGATGTAAAAGTAAAAATGCCATCAGGATGTGACATTGAGTCATTAGTTAAGAACAGTGCCAGTACTGGTCCTGGTGAAAAGATAAGCGTTGGTTGCTCATGAAATGAGAGGTAAAATTTCATTCTTTTGAGGAGGGACTGCTGAGACCCTGTTCCCTGAACAAGTACATTGTGAGGCTACCTCAGAAATGTAGGTATCAAGTTTGAAGGGAAAGGATTAGAAACATAGGAAAGGAGACACTGTTATCTGAAGGTGCTGAGCTGTTTGGAGGCACAGTTATTTATTATAATGGTACTTGCTTCATCGAGACTAGAGGAAATAAACAACTGCGTATCCACAGAAAAACATTTTTATTTCCAATATGGTGGGCCTCTGTAAGGATAATCCAGTACTGTTTTTTTTTCTTAAAGAAGCTAGTGGGTGTTCATTTTCTGACTGAAATTGCTCTTCGTTTCTAATTGAAATTACTCTGGCTTCAGCTTGCAGTCGTGAGTTTTTTTCAGCTGCTTTTCCCCACAAGATAAGGGAAACATATATATTTCTCTTTATTTTTTCTCTGTGAAAGTCCTCATACATAGAAAACAAATCACTCTTTTTTCCTTTATTTCCCCCCTCCTCTCTTTTTAAATTTTTTTTAATAAGTAAATTAGAAGACTGGGTCATTCCAGGGTGTGTCCTCATGATACAGAGCAGCATTGTGTAAAGGTACAACCTCTGCTCTCAGGAGCTGTGCAGCAGCACCAGCCTGCGGTGCGAGTGGCCACATGAATTACCTCCAGTTGGTCCTGGAACAGGTTCAGCTGGCATCAGCAGTGGGCTGTTGCTGTTCAGTGCTGTTGCACAACTTGGACATACCCTGACTCTTGCACAGTAAATCATTTTCTCCAGCCTTTGAGTCACTTCAGTAATAATCCACTGCACTTTATCCAGCTGTTTTAAAAGCTTCTTTTAAAATTATAGTCCCCAGAACTAGACAGACTATTCCAAAGTTTAACCAACACTGTATATAGGAGCGATAGTGATTTTTTTTTTTTTCCTGGTATTCTTTACTCATTGTATTTACATGGCCAAGGAGGTTCCTTCTTTTTGTCAGAGTTTCAATGGTAGCTCATTTTCAGGACTGGTAGATCCCTCTCCCATCAATGGCTTTTGGACACTTGACGCTTGCTGCTTTTCAGGGTTGTGTCCACAGCTAATTGTCAGTGCTCTTAGTTCAAAAGGAATGGTTGTCTGTACATTTGATTTGAGTTGATTTACTTTGTGATCCATTTTGGCCTGCATTAGTTACAGGTCGCTTTCACCGTCTAAGTCTCCTACATTTCTGTTAGCTGCGGATTATTTCAGGTAGTATAGCACTGATAGGAAAGTTGAAGAGCACGGATCTTGAAATGCTGAGAGAGGAGCTCCTGTCTAATTTGTTAGTGTTAATCTTCAACCGACAGTTGCAATATGAGAGCTGGCAACTTGTTCTTAATACACCAAAGATTAAATGCACTGATACAGTTCTGGGCCAGCTCCTTAAGTTGGAGTGTCACATACTACTAATTCAACCACCTACAAATGCCTATAGATGTTGCATTGACAGAGTAACGTTTGAGGCAAATTTGAAAAATAAAGCTTATTCAACAGGACCAGAGTTTGCTAATGTGATTATGATTAGCATTAATTATTATTCTGGGCATTTTAGTGTGATTAAAGAGAAATGCATAGCAGCTCTCCAGTTGTTCGTCATGAGCAGACACTAGACTAAGTGAGCTATAATTGAGTCAGGTCACCTGTAACCTTTTTTGAATGTTAACAAATATACAATCCATTGGTTGTCCGGTGTCATGCTGCTGTTCTGTAGTGGACTTACAGCTCTTCCTAGCTGCCTCTTTGAAAACTTTTGTGACTAACTGATTTGGGCCAGCTGATTTTCAAATACTTGCTTTTAACAGATGTTATTTAATATTCTCTTTAGTTACAAGCAGAACTGGAAAATATTTCCTCATCTTCCTGACAACAGGAACCCACTTCATTCCAAGTACAATCCAGGGTGGTTTATATAACATTCTCTGTGTTCTTAGTAACAGTTTTTGCTATGCAAGTCTAAACAAGGATTTTATTGTTGATAGAGTTTTTCCTCTCTGATACTTTAAATATCTTATCACATACATCTATCACTGATTAAGTTTTTTTCTTTTTATGGTAGCCCCTACCTATTTCTTCAGTGAAACAGAACTGAGGTTTTTAACAAAGCTGGCATTTTTTTTGAATAGCAGTGGATAACGTTTTGGCCATCTAATAATTATCGACATTATATTAGCTGAAATTGTACATGTCTTTGTGTAATTTAAAAAAACAAAATAAAAAAGGTCCAGGACAAAGCTTCTCTTCCACCCTTTTGTTTTCTTTATTAGTAGTATAATTATGCTGAGGAAGCCGCATAATACTATTATAAGTCGAAAGTAGGATGGCTTTTTATCTGACCCTTTTCATTTTCTTTTCTTGTATTAGACTTTCTCCCTTCCTTTTTAGAATGTGTGATAGAAGGAGTTTTCCATCCAAAAAAAAAAAAAAAAAAAAAAAAAAGGAGGAGGGGCAGGAAGTAAAAACTTAGAAAAAAGAACCTGTGTGAAGATTTACACACACACTGAGCTTTACTTTTCTAATTGGCCTTCTAAGATCTGTGATCGCTTAAGCTTTGTAAGCTTTCTGTTATGGTTTGCTTTGCCTTTTTTAATAGTTTGATTTATGTGTTCCTGTCTTTATCCTTGCCTCCAGGCTGACCATTTGACTAGACGTGGCAAACCACTTCCACAGCAGGAATCACTGGAAATTGAATTAGCTGAAGAAAAACCAACTAAACGCTCTATCATCACAGTTGAGGAGCTGACAGAGATCGAACGTTTGGAGGACCTGGACACTTGTATGGTAAGACACATTCCTCAGCCTGCAAATAACTGGAAGAAAAATGCTTTTCAAAATGCCCTTTGGCAATTTCCTGGTATCAGGAAACTGGAGTTAGGAATTGGCTTCTAGAAAAAATAAATTCTAGCTTGTGAACATTTTGTCTGAGTTGCATATTGGTGTTCAGCTTCCTGGATAGACTTGCTGTAGAGTCAGCCAAGTACAGCTCAAGAGAAGGAGCAGCAGGGTTGCTCCTTTCTGCAGCAACTATCTGTTGGTCTCCATAAAACAAAAGCACACCTTCACTGGAAATACCAGCTTAAAATAGTTTGCTTTCAAATGCGTTCACCAAGATTTGGTTTGGTGCAATATTGGTCCTACCCCCACAAATCCCTGTGAGGCGTGGGGCATTGACTGCATCATCTGGGTCATCACTGGTACTGTCAAGTTCCACACACGTTCTGTAGCCAAAATTCAGTAATCATTTGGAGCCCTAAATCCTATGGGAGAGAGATATCCCAGTAAAATGTCTAGTATCTGAACCCTGTACCTGTAAGTTACCTTTTGCATGCTGGCTTCGTATATAGAAAAATAAGGTAAGCATTCATTTTGATCCCCTACTTCCCCCTTTAAATTTATTATTGCAGCCTATTGTAAATAATAATACTAGAAATTTAAAAAAAATAGCTCCTGTCTTTATCTCATATCATCATGGTTATGTGAAAGGGTCATATAACTGTGCTGTTAGCTTTCACTTTGGTCATATTAAAAGAATGGAAATGTGATGGTGCTTACACTCTTTAAAAGATACATTAGATGCTAACGGTACTTGTCTTCAGAAGTGATTATACCTCTCTTCATTTTCTTCATTCACCCTCATCTTTCACAGAAATTCAAATACCTTTGTGACCCAGATTCTCATCAATATATAATTTCTGGAGAGAATGAAGCATCAAATAAACACAAGACAGTAATCTGAGTGCTAAAGAACCTGTTTATTAAAAACTAATCCATTTTTAAGAGCTGCTTTTTGCATCCTGGATGCAAGTGATATTGGTTGATGTTGTAAATAAATACAGCCCAGAGAGGCTAATACAGGGGTTTTTACTGAGCTAGTTTTCTGAGTTCTGGCTACTAAGAGCATCTTAGTAACTGCAACGATAGCGATTTCCAGGTGACAGATTTTAACTATGGGAAAATCATACAGATTTTAAATATTGTCTTGGAAAAATTAACCTGATTTGTGGCAGTTTTTAAGTGTTGTACAGATGTTTGCATGGGAATGAGGAACGTTCTGAAGGGGTAGCAGTGAATGCTTTGTGAACTAGTCAGTGCAGGAAACAGATATGCTGAAATGTTTTACTAGAAAGAGAAGCATATGGTTTTATGAACTATAATTATGAACCTAATTTCCTTTGATTTATTTTTAATCTTAAATACGAAGTAGCTATTTAAATCCCACTTCCAAAATGGCATTAATCCAGAACACTGCCTTGTTTGGGCGTTGGAAATCCCTAAGCATTACGAAGTGTAATGCTAAAACAGATCTTAACTGTGTGAGTAGATGGTGCACCTGGCTGTGTATTCTGCAAACCACAGATCTGACACTTTGAATTGCAGCTTGATTTTGGGCATGTTTGGGAGCCTGGCCCCCTATTTTTCAAAATACTATGGAGCATTAGATGAGGCTAATCAAGTCATTGAGATGCCAGGAAAAACTCTCCTATTCTAAGCTATTTCTTTTCCATAAATATCTGTCAGTTTTCTCCAACTATTTGTCAAGATGTCTGGGGAAGGAGAGATTTGGGGCTTGTAGGAAAAACTGGATCTAGATTCAGTTTTGACTTTATGGTTGCAGGTAGATTACATAGCACTGAAACAAGGGGAATGACTATGATTGAGGTAGATTATTTGGAATAAAATACTCATGAGCTATTTGTTCATATGCATGGTTTGAAATTGGAAGATGTGAAGGTTTGTTTATAAAATTCAGACAGGCAGAACAGGGGTCTGGAGTCTCCAGTGCTGATGACAGAGCAAACAGGCAGTGGAGTGTTTCACTGCCTGCCCACGTGTGCTCCAGAGGGATGCAGAGTGACTGGGGCTGAGTAGGTTTGCCTGCGAGACTAGAGAGTTGCCATCTGTCCACTTTGAGGTTTGATATGTATGAACAACACAGACAAGACAGAATGAAATGTCACAAACGGGGCCTTGAAATGCCCCAATGGAAAAAAAACCAACAAAAAAAAACCAAACAAAAAAACCAACCAAACAAAAAAAACCCCAAACAAACAAAAAAAACTTTTAAATATTATTTCTAGTATTTTTCCATTATGGGAATTAGGTCTTATTAAATAGCAAACTATGCAGTTAAAGCTTATTAGCTTCAACTTAGGTTGTGATTCTTACATGCCTTTAATGATGGCCAGAGAGCCCATAATGTGAAAGATCTGTCAGTCATACCAGAATTTGCTAGTCTGTTAAATGACTTCTGAAAAACTCTGGGAGTGATTGAGTGGTTCAGCATAGGACATGATAGCTGCAACATTATGGACCCGGGAGCTTCTGATCTCCCTGAGCTGCAGTACAGTAAATTGGTGTTTCCTTTTTTACAGCTGTCTTAGTTGTCTATGTTTGATTAGAGCTAGGTTGATGATAATAAGGCATTAGATAGAAGTTGTGTGCAAGTAAGATGGAAATAAAAATCTTTATGCAGAAAATTACTTACCGTTCTCAGATTAAAGGAAAAACCATAGCCTGCTTTTCAGAGCTTAAATTCAATCATGAATTGACTTCATAAAATAGTACAGTTTCTCTAAATTTTTCTGTGCGTATATGATAGGAGTGACACATTTTAAACTGATATATGCATTTAAAAACTAACTTTAAAGCACGCTTTTTTACTGGGATTGAATATCGTGTATCTTGTTACGTGTAATTGTGTAGGTAGATACTAACTGATTTGATTTTGCGTAGTGCTTCTGGTTGTACTTTATTCCTTCATAACCATTAGTTCTCTGCAGAAGTGAGAGAGATTAAATGGTGCTCAATTCCCCGCCAAAAGACAATGGAGCATCTTTGTTAAAGTGTGTTTAACAGTTACATTCTAGAGCTTTTCTTTTTTTTTTTTTTTGAGCTATTTGAATGTTGGTTTGGCTTCCACATTACTAAAAGGAGATCGCCAGAGTTGAGCCACTATTTGAAGAAAATCTTCAAAATAAATATGTTTTTACTAGAAATCTGTGTACTCATAATCTCCAAAATATCCATTTCAGCAATATAATTTTATTGCTAAAGTTAGCAACAAGCATACAGAAGGATAAGTATTGTTTTTAGAGCAAGGCAGAGGTTATTTGTGTTACCAGGAGGTATGGTAGGAAATAGTTTGAAACGTGTAAAGGAATTGTCAGTTGTAATGCACAAGTCTGCTTATAAATCTTCCTTAAAGCATTTCAGTGTAAGATTGAAATGCTTGGATGGTAAATTATGTGTTTACAAAAATGCTTGTAGCTAATAGAAAAGAACTGCCTGTGATGAATATTGAATCTTAGCCATTTCTTACCTATTTCTAATTTTAACCACAGAGATGGTTCTATGACTTTAATGGAGGAAAGCTTAAAAAAAAATAATCCCATGAGCTATATATTAATGTTCTAGTTTTTATTGAACAATACATTTTACCTCTACAGTGGAGAAGAAAATTTGCAGTAGTAGCAGAACACTTCTAGATCAGCGATGTGCGTTTTTTCCTGGGAATGTACTAACTGACCTTTGTCAAAGATTTAGCAGATTAGCCCAGTATCCAGGTGAAGACTTATAAACCTGAGAGTTCTAAAAGATAAGGAGTGAATGGACCTCAGTGTTTTCAAAGAAAAGGGAGAAATTGCACTCACCACACCAGAATTAAATTTTAAAACAAACAAACAAACAAAAACAAAAAACAACAACCAACACCTCCCAAAACACCATCTGAAAGGTTTTCTGTCCCCACCCATTCATCCAAAACAATTTAGAATTAAAACAAGAGAAACTTCTTCAGTGGCTTTCACCAGAGGAAGGAGATCATGATGCAGACTCGTATGTGCAAATGTGCTGATACTGTGGGAAGAAAAATGAGAGATTCTCTGGTATGCCTTGACATACTACCGCATCTCCTTCTTGTTGCTCTCTGTTTACCTGCAGCAGAACTGCCTTGGGCATGGACAGTCAGCTTTTGGCTGAAGGACTGAATACCTACTGCCATAACACCCCAGTTCCTGTTGGACTCCTTATGTTCTCCTGTGCTACAAATAAAGCTCTATGACATGCTTAAGCCAGCAAAAATCACTGTTCTTGCTGAAAAAGAGCATTTCCACATTTGTCCTGTACGCTGCTCTGTCTTTCCTGTCCAGACATTCACACTCGTATGAGTGCTTGCACAGCCTCACTGCAAACTGGGTGTGGGAATTGATTCAGCTAAAAATGAAGCTTTCTGCGGAGGATTTCTTTCCCAGGATAGTTCATAGACTGACTAGTTCACAAAGCAAATCTTGAGCAGCAGGAACAAGCAGGCAGGGGTGAGGGCAAAGGCAGTAGCCTGGATGAATGCCGGATTAAATGGATTGTGACACTTGAGTTTCTCTCTTGTGTGCATTAGCAGAAACGGGCCTTTGATGTGTAGTAAATACAGCACTCTGCAGGAAGCTAGGAGCTGGCATTGTGGTATGCGAGAGTATTCTTGGCTTCTGAAAAGGCTTCATCACAGGCATGTGAGCAAATCTACTTCAGTGGGAGGGCAGTAATATTTCGGACTCACCCTAAATTAGGAGAGTTTATGAAAACATCACCAGGAGGGGCGCAACAGGGTGCCAGCGTTGCTCCCCATCCAGTGCCCGGGCTGAGAAAGTGAGAAACAGAGGGAGCCCGTGTGATAATTTTGCAGCATTTATAAATACCTTATTTGCAAGTTGTGTGTTTATATGTTAGCCTCACCATCACTATTAGGATTGCATTAATTTTAATTGTGAATATTTGTTACCTGTCTTTTCCTGGGTTCCTTTAGATATAGTTTTGCAGCATCCTCACTGCCTTTAGAGGTCCTTATCTGTGTCTATTCAATGCCTGTTTCATGTGTAGACTACAGACTACTGTCTCCTTCAGGCTCATGAGAAGTTATGTGTTCCCAGCTGAAACACTTTAAAAGAAACCTGGCTTTCAGTGTCTTTTAATTGCTCTCTTTGAGTGGAAGAAGGTGATAGATAATTGATATAAACTATGTTTTTGTTAAACCAGCTGAGATTTCTTAGAGCTCAAAGCAGTCTCTCATAATCTAGGTTACATTATTGGCACAATATGAAGTAAATGAAGAATGTGACAAACTACTTCTAGTAACAGCACTACGTGCTTGATTAAGAAAGAAAGTGTAAAATTGGAGGCAGATTTCTGCTTAGGTTGAAACAAGAATTGTGAAGTGCATCTGCTGGTTATTCTGTGTTCATTGTGGTACTTTTGTATCAGGAGCTTGTCTTCCCACAATACTGATGCTTTGTTTTGTCTTAGCAGACCCAGATTTGTATTGAGAGTGGAGAGGAGGGTGTGTAGTTACGTCCTTTGTGGCAGTAGTTGTCTTATGGATACCGAGTTTCCATCATTTAATTTCATGTGTTGTCAAAAAGCCACATGGAAAGGAGAGTTCAGTAACAAAGCACTCACTGAAACGCTAGTCTGGAGAATTTAACCTCCCTGCAGCAGTTTTAAGCTGGACTGTAGCCTGCTGGTGGACATCCATCCAGTTCAACTGACGTGGTGACAGAGGTGACTGTCCCTACCTGGTTTGCTTGCCCTGCCAGGCAGCACTCACCCATGCAGCCAGCGGCAGGGATCACCCAAGCGCTCACTTACCTACTTCAGGTAAAATTCACAGGTTATGAGGACAAAGCCCTTTTGCATGGGCTGGATCAGGAAACAATTGAGTGGTCCCTTTTGCCAGCAGAGCTGTGGGGTCAATCAGTGTTCAACATAAATAGATCCAGAATTATCTTTCCACAGCCTGTTTAACACAGGCTGCTCGTCGTTTCCTGTGGCAGATTAACAAGAGCTCCTTTGGAAGAGGTCTTGCCAAAATGTAGATTCTGTAACCTTTGGCAGAGGGACAACAGCAAACAGCATAAGAATAACCTCTAATGGTGACATTTCTGTAGAGCACATCTGTTTGCAGCCATAATGCTTCTTGACTCAATTAATATCTGGCAAGCTGACCTTGCCAGGTAGCTGAGTTTTCTGTATAGGTTGCATGATCCCTTCTACTGCTCTTTGATTTTTTCAGTGTCTCAACTAAGTTGGCCAAAGTTACTCATCTGTGTTGAGTGGGGGATTCTTGTTTACTCTGAAATTTGGAGAGCCTACTAAAAGCAGCACATGCACAGCCCTGTCTTACTGAGAGTGGTTCATGGTTCTCACTTCACCACAAGAGCAGGAAGCTTGCGATTTTTTTCCTCTGAAAAATTCACACCTCATGTTTCAGGCATAAGGAAAAATCACTTACAGGATGAGAGTAGGGAAAGTCTGTGTTAGGGCAGGCAGTTACTAAGTACTATTAGATTTTGCTATATTTTGTCAAGGAAAAGGAGTTTAGGATGAGCTAGATTCCTGGAATCAGAACTTTTAAATAAATAAATGAAATCCAGAGTGCCTAGTGCCAAAAGGCTAGAAAGACAGCTTCCAAGTCATCAGGTCTCATCCCTGCTATCATGAACAGCTGCAGCACACAGTACTATTCATAAATTTATCAGGCTTCCTCTCAAAACGTCTTTCTCTGACTAGAGGGGAACTTAGAGGTAAATAGATACTTTGGCTGTTATTCAGGTCAGCTAAATCCCCATTGTGAAATTGTAAAGATCAAATTACTGTGGATTTTTGAAGTCAGTAGTGACAGGATTGGAATACTGATCTGAAACCAAAAGCACCAAAATTGGTGCAAAAAACCTTCAAGTAAGTAGATGTTAAAGGAAACTGAAAGGATTGAGTGGGATAGAAAGACAAAGAAATTGAAAAGTCAAAGTATTTTCAATCAAAGCTCATCAGAACCTGTTTATTTTGTACGTTTGAGCTGTGAATCATTTCCAGTACCATGGTATTTAGGTAGTCCATGGCAAGTTTGCACTTATATGCTCTGAGCAATTGCAGAATCTGGTGCCTCATTGCCAGCCAGCAATTGGTTCCTCACTTGTGAGTGAGCAGTTCTGCTTTGCAAGGCAGGCATCTTTCCCTCCCTTCATGCTCTTTCTGTCCTTCTTGGGTTCATGTGCTGTCCCTTGACGGTCTGACCAAGCAGCATTATTAAAAGTCACACTTAGGTGCTAGCTCTCCATAGGTGAGCCTTGAGTTTTGCCATCCTCTCTTGGGTAATTATGATTGACCCGGTTTATCCATTTGTTTTAAAGAAGAAACTCTAGTTTCAAAACCAAATGTCTGTCTCCTCAAGTATTTCTATTTTCCATATAGGATCTTAGAATATTTGCTAGTTGTCTATTAAAATATCTCCTGTTTTTAATAGGGAGATACCTTGATGTACTAGTTCCTGACGGGGCTTTAAATGAAGAGGTTTTTTTCAATGTTTACGTTCACAAAACATATCTCTAAGTGGCTGAGAGTTATGTAGATTTAGTGTGCGTGCTAGAAAGATGTCTGAGACAAACTTCAGTGAGAAAATAGCAGCAGCTCAAATATGCCTGGGTTTTCAAGGGTAGAGCTTCCCATCAAATTCTGAGCAGGAAGGCTACTGGTCCACTTCCCCATACAGGATGAAGTGTATCTGATTCACTGTGATGAGTCTCCCTGTAGCATTTCCCCTTTGAAATGTCACTGCTTCGTCTGTCCCCAGAGGGTCTAACAATGGTGGGAAGATGACTAGTCATTTTTGCCTGGATGACTGCTTATCCTTTTGGTAGCTGTTCACTTCAGGTTGTCAGAAGGAAGGAGAGATGCAGAAGTTGTGTTGGTTTTCAGTCCTGGGAAGCTGTAGGGCAGGGAGATACAACATCATGACTTCCTGTTCATGAAGTCATAGAAAGTTTTGGTTTGGAAGGACCCTTCAAAGACTGTCTAGTCCAGCCCCCTAGCCATGGGCAGGGGCACCTCCTACTAGATCAGGTTGCTCAAAACCCCATCTCACCTGACTTTGAACACTTCAGCCGTACCTTGCCTCAAACTTGCTTTAATGGTGTTATTGCCCAGGGCACCCAATACATATGGTGACTGTCTTAAATGAATTGCCTAAGAGTATCTTAAACAGCTTTCTAACCCTCCATATTTGCTGAGTTTAAGAGCCTGTTCTTTTTGCTATAAGGAAGTTTCGGTCATGAACAAAGTAATGTTTGCATCAGTGTTTGCCAGCTGAACATAGTGAAAAATGACAACCAGCCATCTGATCTGCAGCAACTCTCCATGTACACTTAGTTTTTAAGTAAAATAAATTAGTTGGAACCATCCTCTTTGTTAGTCTTAAAGCCCAGCTGCTGTAGAAGGCACTCTTAGCCTCTTCATGAGCAAGTAGAAAACAGAACTGATGATACTGAGAACTGCTTTTTCTCTTGCAGGTGGGAGTTGTGTGCATAGTTCCTTGCAGGATATTCATTCAAAACATGAAATAAAAGATTCAGTTTAATAGGTTTAGGAACTGCTCAGTTTATTCATGCATCTGTTTTTTTACTCTTCATAATAAAAGCTTTGTATATATATATATATATATATATATGCAGGAATTTTACATGACTTGAAAGATGCAAGTGCAGAATTATTAATTAAAAGAATATGTTGAAATACTTGGCAAAATATCACAGTGTACATGAGCCACATCTCAGCAAGTAGAAGAGCAAAGGTTTCTTCGCTAGGAAAATGAAATGAGCTCAAGGGCAAATCTATTGAGCTTATCTTACTGCAGTGCTACTTCTTTGAAAAAATGTTACTGTACAGAGTAATTCTAAAGGTCAGGCTGGTTGAGATGAAACTAATTGAATTACTTCTGAACCACAGCTTTTTCTCTAGAAATTCAGCTCTTGAGGAAGGGAAAGAAATAAACATTTGCCTTGAATTCATGTATGGATTATTTGTTTGCCATATTTATATACGATATGTATATTTATGTACTTCCATGTAGAGGGCAGAACTCTGAAATATAAGATCAGGACTAGATCCTCTGCTGGTGTAAAAATGCATAGCTGCTACATTCAGGACAGGTGGATCAAAAAAAAAAAGCAGCTTATATTGCAGCTTGGCCTTGGTTTCTAAACAATGTGTTGGTGGCTTTGCTCTCCTGTAAAATACTCTATTAGCTGTCAGGGGTTTTAGCATTGTATTTAACTTTCCAAGGACAGTGGCACTCAAGGGGGAGATTCTAAGGACAGTGATTCAGGTTACCATCACTGCTAGTGAAAAGTACATAGCTAAAATTCTGCAAGCCATGCTGAGGGTTTTATCCTGGAAATCATGTTATAAGATCTTCAGTAGTTGAAGTAAGCAATAGCAGCTTTCTGGTTTCTGAGACTTTCTATGCAGATGGAGAGACACCTCTGTGTCCAAAGATTCATATGCAAAAAAGCAAAGTGGGTCAATTTACTACTCTGTTTTATAAAACACACCTGAAGATTTTTCTTTTTTTTTTCTTTTTTCTTTAATGAGACAACAGGTGTGTGACATCTCTGTCAAAGGTAGTTAGGAGACTAGAAGAAGCATGGGAGATGTTGATTGACTGAGATGGTGTCATGGAAACTCTAGAGGCCAGGATTCCTTACAGGAAAATAAAATAGCAGGGCTTGTGATAAAATGCCTAGTTTTCTTATGCCTCTTTCTTAGAAAAGGCATACCCCAAAAAATATATGTAGCTGAAACAATTTATTACTGGTTTAATACGTTCTGGAAGAATCATTGAAAACACTTTTTTCTGGCAGCTCATTCCCAGTGGGTACATTGTTATGATTCCCCAGTCCAATTTCTGGTTTTGTTTGGGTTGAATTTGGTTGGGATTTTTGGTTGTGGGTTGGCGTTTCGGCTTTAGCAATGGACCTGTGTGCGCTGGGAGGCAGACCACTTTATTTTGCAATTACGCTGAGAACAAACGAAGGGGAGGGTTGGGTAGCCTCATGATCAGGGGTCTGAAGACTGGCATTAGGTTTCCTGCAGAGCAGCCAGATTCCTTGGTGACTTCACGCAAGTCCCTCAGTCTTTGCTTTGCTTAATGGTGCTTCCTTGTCCAACCTGCTGCGTGCTGCGTGCCTCCCTCTCCTCCTTCTCCCTCCTTACTCCACACCCACAAGGTTTTTAGCACCTTTTAACTTTTAAGCTGCGCAGTAGTCACACTCAGGTGAGATCTGTGAAGTGTGGGAGCTACTGTAAACCCTTGCTGGATTAGGACCTTAGACTGTAAACTCCCCACATCCTGGGATTGCTTCCTGTTACATATGTACTGCTTCGTACTTTGGTCCTAATCACATTTCCAGCTGCTTGTGTAGCATAAATCACTTTCCTGCCTATGCATTAAATACACAGAACACACTGGAGTACTACCAAGAATGGCCATCTGAAAGAGAAACCCTGTTACGGATTGATTTTTAAAGTGTGCTAGAAATTTATTTTTGAGATGGTTTCAGTTTTAAAGATGTTTCTGAATGAAATCTGCAGTCTCTCCAGCAATCTCAGATACTATGTGAATGGTAGAAGATGGGCAAGAGAAAATAGAACGTGGATTCTGGCAGGGATATGGAGTAAGAGTGTATGTGTGTGGATAGCATACAGAAATGAGAGTAATTATGAGGTTTGTCTGAATCACTACTAGTTGAGAACTCTGCATAAAGCCAAAGTTTCTGAAGGTAAAAGAAAAGAGAAATTAAAACCAAACAAACAAAAAAACCAAGCTGTCCCTCAGGACAGTAGGAATATAAAGGAGTGGAGCTGTGTGCAAGAACACTGTTCTTAATATTCAAAGATAGCCCATCATCATATCTTTAAAACTTTTAGCTACAGTTAAGATTAGAAGTATGAACTGTGACAAGTGGGTCATTATGTTTGAAAACGTCAGAGTATTGAAAAACTGACCTTAATATCCCTTCAATAATTAAAGGATGAATTTCATATTATGCGCAGGCTGGTTTCACTGCTGATAATTTAACACCAGTGTGATATCTCTTTAAAAATGCAGCACTTTCTTGCTGAGAAGTTTAATCCAGACCATGACCATTGACTTCTGCCACAAACACTCTGCTAATGCCTGTGGTGGTGTTGTAGCAGCAGTTCCCATTCAACTTGGAGACAGAACCTCACTTCTAATAGTTGTTTGTTCTTACTCTAAATTAAGGAGGAGCATGATATGATTGTTCATGTTCCACACAAGAGATGGGGTATGGCGTTGCTTCATTTCATATGATGGCTGTGCTGCTTCATTTTGTTTTCTTTCAGTTTTTTGAAGGGGAGAGGAAAGGTCGTGATATATTAGTGGCATAGCATTCTTCTGCTGTACCAAACATGCTTGAAAGGGCTGTGCCTCTAAACCTCACTATGGGAAGGAGAAATACCGCTACTTGGGCTTAGGTTTATTTAAACCTCAGGAGAACAGACTTGCATCCCTTTTCTTTCAAGAGACGCTTTGTTTTGTTTTCCTTGCTCTCCTGTTTTTCAAAAAAAACTGCTGATTTTTAATTCAGAAGCTTCCTTCAGACTAGGAAATGACAGAATTACAGTTTTTCCTCACTACTGGCACCAGCAAAATGAAAAAACACGGTACATTGGGACAGCAGGTGGCAGGTTGGCACCATTGATGAGTGCCGTATATTGGAAACAAACATCTGAAAACCTGAATTTGTCTCAATATAAATAAAGCAAGAGAGTTCACATCCTTCTCTGGTTATCCTCTGGAAACACAAAGTGTATAGCACCTCTAAATGCAAGGGATTTTTACTTCATTCTTGCATGTCACCTTTCCTGCTAAGACTTCTAAGTGTTTTGGCTTTAGTTTTCTTTATTTTGGTGACTTCTGGTTTTGCCTCCTTTCCTGAGAACTGCTATTGCTTTGTCTTCCCCATTCATATTCTTTTTTCTTTCTTTTTTGCTGCATGGAGACTCTCTGCTGTACAAGTGTAAGTATTTTTTTAGCTCTGCTGTTTCTGGCCTACTTGTTTACGTTTTTGTGCTCCATTTGCCTCTGTACTGCCTCATGAGTCTCCTGGGAGACTCTAGTGCCATCCACCTGCACCTACAAATGAAACAGGCAGCAGTTTAGGGATGAGATTGGATTTCACAAAATGGTTCAGCTAGTGTAGCGTCTGAATTTAAAACATCCCTTGGCTTTAAGACCAAACCAAAGCAAAGTGCTGATGTTGGAGGTATAAGCACAAACGTTACTGCTCAGAAAGAAAATCCACTGATTTGGTTTGATACTCAAGCGTCATCCAGCCTAATGAAAGAGTGGCTTCAGTATGGGCATAAACTAGAGCTTTCTTGCCACTAGGGTGGAAGAGATGTCAGGGGTTATCTCAGTTTGTTCAGTTGTGTTTTCTTTGTCAAGTTGGATCACCTTGAGCTTTTGACTGCTGTTCTTACCTTTTTGTGCTGTCACTATTAATGCCTTCTTGAAGCTGAAAACAAATAACATTGTTTTGTAGGAAGGAAGGTTGAAGGGAGACTGGTTGGGAAATTGAATTTCAAGAGGGAAGGGGAAGTTATTCATTAATTTGTCCGAAATCTTTTGAAAGGGAAGTGACAGGAGGGTCACAGAGCATCCCTATATCTCATAGGGTTGAATGTAAATTACTTTGGAGGAGAAGGAGAAGGAGAAATACATGGAAATTAGCATATCCCTCAGCACTGGGAGTAATTTTAATTATCTATATAATCAAGGAATGTAGAGTATTTGAGGCTGTTTCGAAGAGCACATTGTTTTCTAGCACTCAAAACGAAGTGATTTTAGTTGTTGTTTTTAATTCCCAAGGTGGTAGTGTTCTTCCACAGTTGGTAACGTAATTTAAGAAAACTCAAGAGACCTCAGATAGTGTTGTGAGGGAGTCAGAAGGGAGGGATCTGGAAAAGTGATCATGGGAAGAGATCCTGGGAGTTTAAAGTTAACTTGAACACTTGAGAGTGTCTAACTCCAAATAAGCCCTTGTTTGGGACCATGGTGGAGATTTGGTGGCTCCCATGCTCTGCAGAGGGGTACCTTCGTGGAACCATCTCTGGAGATCTCAGTGGCACAGGTGCATGCAGACTCGCAAGGGGGCCTCTGAAGACCCAGAGATGCAGTTAATCTTTTTATCTTTCCTGCCAGACAGCCTACAGCGTGCTCACAGAAAAGCAGGCAAAACAAGGAAGAAGTTCAGGGGGTGGTCTGCTACAATGGAAGGTCCTTGAAAGATGTGAAAAAAGTAGAGGAGGGGAGGGTGATACTAACAGCTATTTCCCTGTAAAGGCCATGAGTGAAACATAAGGCAGGAGACCCATGTTACGCCTGCGTGGCCAGAGGTGGAGGGAAGGCAGAAGGTCCACATCTGCCAAACCTGAACTGCTTCCATGAACTATGGGAAATGGGGCTTAGGCTGGGGAGAGGCAGAGATCTTTCCCCAGGAGTTCAGATGTCTCCTCTGGTAATGACATGTACTCTGCTGCGGTAGCATACTGCACGATGGCTGAGATATTAAGCTGAGATTAAGTCTAATATTTTGTAAAAAGAGCACACTGGCCTATTTAAATTAATGCTTTGACCCATTTTGCTCTGCATGTGATCTGGAAAGTTCACTTGGCAAGAAGCCTTTCATCTGTGCACTTCCTAAACAGGCTAGGAAACAGAAGGTTTTCAAATAAAAGTGTATGTGTAGCTGTTATTCATGCTGTTCAAGCAAATGCAAGGCATCTCCATCCCTCTGCCTTTATCCCCAGCAACCAGGCTGCTGACGAATCATGCCAAGCTGACAGTAAGTTACAGCAGTGATCCAGAGACTGGCTTATGGTCATCAGCACAAGCTCTGCAGGGTCATCTGGGGGCACTTTCTTGTCTGGAAAGGAAGATGGAACGATGCTGTTCCTGGCTGTTGGGAACATCTCGAAGTGTTGCAAACCCTACCCAGGAACCTCGAAACTTGTCCCATGCTCTTCTGCATTGGTGGCCCAGGCTGGAGCACCTCTCAGTTTGTCTGTGTCCATCCAGGAGCACTCTGAACACGGGCCGTGGCTGTGAAGTTACTGAACAATTGGAGGTCTCCCATCAGCCTTGTTTTCTGTCTTCTTTTCTGATCTTCTTTAGCAGATGAGTTACTGCATTATCCTGCTAGGTGCAATTTCCAATCACACCACCAAAAAAAGTGGCAAGCAGACCAAAATGCATGCCACATGCACAAGAGAAATGGGCTACTTCTGGAAATAAAACCAGGAGACTACTGATAGTGACTCTTAATTGCTGTCCCCCAAATACTGAGCTGCTTCAGTTCTTCCTTAGATGAGGTGTGGATGCCTTTGGTTGTTCCAGGTTTGGGTGACGGATAGGCAACTGTTGAGATGTGCGGTTCAGAGGCTGCTCAGCTGCCTACCCATTGCACAGTCCACTGCAATTTTGGCTGAAAAAATTCAGCACCTCTCCAGCCACTTGCCATCAAATCCATTAAATGCGTTATATTTATTGGTTAACTCTGAAAGGCATGTCTGACCTTTTGATGCAATAACACTTTGCCTGCTCATTAGTTTCAGGGTAAGTCTGCTCAGGTGCCAAGCTGTTTCCTGGCTGGTCTTGAAACTACTGTATTGTTCAGTGATGCTTGTCAAATGTGGAAGTGGAAACCTGCAACAGCTGAAGGTATCTTTTTTTTCCCAGCTGTGTGCATGGCAGTAAAATCAGAGCTCTGTTGCCCAGACAGTGCTATCATTGCCCACTCTGTAGTCTGAAAGTCCTTTTCTGAGCTTGAGAAGATGAGTAATAACTTTGCTGTTAGGAAAAATCTGTCATAAGCCTGAGCATGTGAATGGTGGCATAATAATCCTCCTGACTACTTCGGATGGGAATATGAATTCAGTACGAGTAAGTCTGTGCACTGAACTTTCCATACATAAAAACTTGAACAATTCGTGATTTGTCTGAAATGTCAATGCCAACTATGTGTTTTCTGGCTCATGTAAAATTGATACTACTTAACTTGATTAACAATTCTGTTAATGAGTTGTGAGCCGTAGCAGCTTCCTGACTAACACTCCAGGTTTGAAGCCATAAGGCTTAAAGATGTGAAAGTATGTGGGTGTCACTAAAGCCAGCATGCACGACTCTACAACAAAGGAGCCTGTCTTTGCAGAAGCTGAGTCGCTTTTAATTAACTCTTTAGAAAACCTGCAGGTCAGTTTTTTGTTTGAAAGTCTTTCAATGCCGAGCTATATCAAGAGGTTTGGAATAGGTGACACATTTGTTTCCTGTAGCAAGACAGTTTGTCTTGCCATGCAAACTTTCAGAAGAGTTCATGCAAGAAAATAAAGGCAACTTTCTTCCAAAAATAACAAATTCAGGTCTTAGGTCTGGGTATTTGTGCTCTTAAGGCAACATACTCCTTTTTTTCTGGGAATGTGAAGATGAGAAGAGTAGCACATAACTTTCAGTAACTACAGGGAACGTATGCCAAGGTAACTTTCCACCTATTCTCAGCATATCTGAAGTCCATGGTAGTCATGTGTTTGCTGGAGATACTACAAACCCTGCCACAGTATTTTTGCTTTTTGAAGAACGGTGGTGTGCTCCAAGACTGCATTTTCATAGGGAAATTGGGTGGTCTGTGTGGTAATGTCCAGAGGCATAGATACTTGAATTTTAGTCATTCTCGGTAGCATGTCACTGACAAATGAACTGAGATAATGTATTTTGTAGGAAAAATGAAAGCCAGAACAAGAGGGAGACTATCCCTGGTATTGTCATTAACTGTGCAGTACGAGACGCAGTAATTGTATTTTCTGTGCCTCATGATCTCAGATACAGAGGTGAGGTTTTAATAGTTCCCTTGTTTTACAGTCGGGTTTCAATGTATTAATGCTCAGACAGTTCAGATAATCATCATATGTACAGCCAAAGATTTTAATGGGAAGAATAAACTACCACCTGGTTCTGTTTGAAGTCAGTTGAACAAAATGTCATTTTAGAAAAAGTTCTGAATGTTTGAGGAGGGGAGGAAAAAGACCCATTCCCTCCTGGCATTAAACCTTATCAGATCTTGAAATGATACATAGGCTCGAAGAACTGATTTGTTGGATAGAAACGTGTGTTCTTTGTCATTTCTTCTGTCCGCTGAAGTCATTTTTGTTTTGGTTTATATTGGTAGATGACTCCTAAATCAAAAAGGAAAAGCATCCACAGTAGAATGCTCCGACCAGTGTCCAGAGCTTTTGGTAAGTGAGAATTTATTAAAACTTTTTTGCTTCTTTGCTTGCCTGAGATTCTTCAGTGTAGTTCTTGATTGAAAACCACAGGTAACTCCCCCTCCTTCTGAATTGCGTTTAAGGCCCACACAGTTGTTTTATTTTATGACTCTTCTAGTGTATTTGGTAGGAAATATTTCCTCACAGTGCTCTGTCTGGTCACAAACATGTTGTGGCTTAGTTCTCTAAGTGTGTTTATAATTATTTACCACAAAATAGAGAGGATTGGCATTGTCTTTTGTTTTAAATAGCATGTTAAGTCTAATTAGGAAATTTTGATTTCTCTTAGAAATGGAATTTGATCTAGATAAAGCACTGGAAGAAGTACCTATCCATATAGAAGACCCACCATTTCCTTCCAGCAGGCCGGACAAACGAACTTCTGGATTCATTTCAGAACTACCATCAGAAGAAGGGAGAAAACTGGAACACTTCACAAAATTAAGACCCAAAAGGAATAAAAAGCAGCAGCCCAGCCAAGCAGCAGTGAGTCTACATTAAAATATTGCTGTCAATGTCATCTGTTGATTGCTTTTTGCCATGAGTCAGGTCTTGCAATGTGATGAGGTCAACTGTTGAAGTTCTAAAAGCCATAAGCAACTATTTCATTTTTCTTCTGGTATTCGTGTCTTTCACTGTGGAATCTCTATTACAACCTTTTTGTCTTGTTTGACACAGCCTAAAACCGGAATATGTTTTATCTTTTTTTTTAATTTGATTTTGTTTTTCTGTGGAAGCATTTCTGAAGGTACTTGGAGCTTTCACAGGAAACACACAAAATATCATGAGACTTTTCAATTATGATGGAAGGGTTTAAGTCTTAATCCTTTTTTCTGCCTGCATTCAGGCATGGTAACTTGGCATGAATTCTTATTCCTATCAGCTCTCAGAGGAACTGCTCTGTGACACCCAGCTTCCCACAGGTCCTTAACTAAAGATGGTGTTTGGGCCAGGAAATCTGCATAGAAACAATTTACTTTTCATGCTGGAATTGCCTTCAAAAAGCAAAACAGAAGAACACTGTCTGTCTGTGAAAGTCTTTGGTGTGAACCCAAGAACCGTGAACCGTGTGGGGTTTCTACAGTTCCATTTCCATGACACACCACATTAATAAAGATTTCTTTCTGTGATGGGTTGTCCTCAGGGTATGTAAGGACAGATCTGGAGGAGTTACAGATCTATCTCACAGCATCAGAGCACAGCTGATATGATAAGTAACCCTTATCAAGGGGCAGCCCTTGCTTCTCTGAGTTGTGTTGCCTAGTAATGAGTGTCTGTGGCCTCTTCTGCTCCCTGAGGATTGCCAGTGGAGAGGACCCTTGAAAAATCTCCGTAATGCTGGGAGGGGTCATGTCAGGCAGTAGAGCACTTTTTGCACCACTTGGGAATGGAGGAACTTCCCAGCAGAGGGGATAAGTCGAGCCAACTTTGCCTTCCTTTGCACTTTACAGGGAAGGGTGGAGGTAGCAGAAGGGCAGACTGGTCTCCACATTGTAGTGAAAACACATCTTGAGTTTACTTCTTCCAATTCCAGTTCTGCAGAACGCACGTGTTTTCCCAGTTGCTGAACTTGCTTCACTTCCAAATTTACTTGGTGTGTCCTGTGCCATCTGCAGGAGTGGGGACATGTGAGGCAAGTGCTCTGCTACTAGGTGTGGAACTGGGATGTACAATGTCTTGCTCAACAGAAACAGAACACTTATTTCTTGCAGAGGAGAAGCGTTACTTCCCATGGTAGAGCAATGTTGTGGGAATGCTCATCCATATTGCATTTCATTAGGAAATCAGGGGTTTATTTAGTTGCAGAAATTGAAAGGGACATTTTTAAACTCATTTGTCCACATCTTGTTTTTATGGACCATTCAATTTCTTACTAGTTCTGACCTCATAACAAGCCTAAACAAAATTTTGAGAGACTTAAGATGTTTTCTTTGATGCTTCCAAAAATTAAACAGCCAAATTTTGAAGGCCAGAGTCATGAGTGGACTGTGGCATTGTTTGCAGAATTGATTTCCTCTTGGTTTTGCCACTTTGAGAATGCAGAGAACAGTGGTTAGAAAAAGCACTTGAAATGTGAGAGGCAAAATCTTGACCTTTTCTACTGCTTAAAGTGGATCTGTTGGGTTGTTTGCTCTTACCATTATTTCCATTTAGTAATTTAAGGACTCTCAGATGATCGTAGCTGTACTTCTCTGATTTTGCTGAAAAACACATTTGTTATTTGTGAGCTGACAAATGTAAGGACAAAAAAAAAAGGAAAAATGGAGAAAAAAGGGAGAAATGAAAACGTTTAACTTGGGGTAGGTGGGCAGGCAGAAGAAAGATTTATAGTTTTGTCAGGGTTTTTACTGAAATGAGTGTTCAGAGTTGGGGGGGGGGGGGGGGAGAGAGATAAAAGGAAAACCTCAGCACCATCCACTCCCATATTGCTTTGAAGGAATATGACGAAATAGTTTTTATCATTTAGACTTTGTGAGATCTCAACCTCATGAGCTCTTCCATCATGTGTGATGATTTAGTTGAGAAAAGGTTGAATCTCTAATGTATGAAAAAGATTGTGATTCATTTATTTTGCGTGCTTCTAAGCCAGTTTTTCTCCTTAATAACGAAACACAATGCTCACCTTTCAAGTTAGGGTTAAAAAAAAAAAAAGGTGGAAAAATGAAAGCTAACAACTTGTCTCTTTCTCTCTCTTCTTTTTTTTTCAATAGGAGCATAAAGCAAACCAGAGTTCAGTTTTTTACATTAACACTAAAAGGCATTACAATAAACATTCGTAAGAATATCTTGTGTCTTGAGGACCATATTAGACCTTCAGCATTTGCATGCATCTTTAGTACGTTTTTAGGAGCTGCTGCTTTTTCAGATGCAAAATTATTTCTTTGAGGTGGATCTTCTCAGTTGCTGTAGATTATTGAATCTTTGCATTCCTTCCCATCAGGAGATGCACTTGCCTTTGATACTTACATGTTTGTTTCTGCTATTTGGAGGGCTCAGGTATCAATATTGAGCGGTTTCTTGTTTCCATTGAAATGTGTCAGTCACTTTTGGCTGACATGTTTCAGTTGAAATGTCAGTGTCAACTCTTTTTTGACTGAGGAGATAAATATTTGCACTGAAACAACCAGCACTGGTGTCACCAACCCATATGTCAGTATGTGCGTTGCTGCCCAGCATCAAATGTTCCAGGTAAACAAGTTCTCTACAGAAAACCCCAAAGGTGCCAGAGTTGGAAGTCTGAGAAGTCATTGTGCTTCTTAGAATAAAACTGGTTTTTATAGAAAACATGCAGTTTGACTGGCAACTAAGCAGTCACCACCAGATAGGCTCTTTTCAGATCAGTATTATGTTGCTACAGTGGGTATCAATCAAATATTAACCATTATGTTTCATAAAAAAGTAACACCAGGCTTCTAACAAGGTTCAGCCACTGGAAAGCAAAAATTTTCGTGGATATGTCGAAGCATTAGTTCACATACAGTCTGTTGTCATGGCTTATTGAAGCCATGTTTGATGTTAACACCAGCTTTTCTCATGGCAACTAGGAGATTCCTTTATTTAAATTGTTTCAAATTACAAACACTGCTGTTTCATGGCAGACTGATTCCTGGTCATAAGTACTACCAAGAATACAACCAGGTTGGGTCTTTTGGAGTTCTCTGTGGTCACCTAAAAGGTTTTCGTATGTCATTTAGATTGAAGGAAGTCTCTCTACTGGTAACAGAGCTTTTCCACATCAAAGCCATGTCTGGGAGCTGGGCTTGGTGAGAAATTCTCCCAGGAGATGGCGTATTTCATCTTCACGAGGCTGCAGAGTGACCAGCTCATCTTCACAGGGCCTTTGTGGCTGGCAGGTATTACTTTAGATGCCTCCAGTCACCTGCATTCAAAATATGGGCATCGAAACCAAAGACGAGGAAGTTTTTCTATTTTCAAACACTCAGTGAAAATCTGTGTTTGGTTCCTCAAGTGAAACACTTGATTCTGTATTTAGGTTTTGGGAGTGCTGGACTGAATGAATTGTAAAAGGCTCTGGTAGCCTGCTGGAGCTCTGTTTTGAAATCTCTAAATCCAAAACGTGTTTTTACCTGAACAACTAGCAGTTGAAAATACTTTCTCTTCAGGTTACCACCTGATCAGGATTTGATTTTTCCTTAACTGCTTTTTTACTTCTCTAAGTAAACTAGTGCTCTTCTCACAAGCCCAAGGCATTTGATTCCTGGCCTCGTGCATTGCAGTATCCAATTTGTCACTGGTGTTTTGGGTTACTTTACATTCGATGTAATGTGTCCACTGGCCTGACTAAAGGAGGAATTCCAGTGGTGATACCGTTCTCTGCACTGAGGTTTGGTTCACACACACAATTTTTATTATGTCTTAACTCTTAATTAGTATCATTGAAACAAATCTGCTTAGGTTATTATATACAGGAGATGATGTTTTTCTTCTGTCAGGTGTCTGCTGGAGTGCCTCCAGAAGGAGATCAGAACGGCCTCATGGGGAGAGTGGATGAAGGCGTGGATGAATTTTTCACTAAGAAAGTGACAAAAATGGATTCAAAGTAAGTTCAAATATAACTTTAAAAAAAAAAAAAGATAATAATCCATCTTATTAGCTGGGCAAGTAGCACTGCTAAGTTGTATTTGTCTTCTGTTCCCACTACCCAGGGCTGCTGTTGTCAAAGGCAGAAAATACCTCAGTAGTCAAGACATTGTGAATTCAATTACCCTCCCTTAAAAATGACTGCTTTGAAATAAAGTGCTTTAATATACCATGTGGAGGGGATTATTGACTAGTATGTATTTTTATAATTCCATTGACTTAATTTTAGCCTTCAGCAGAGCTCATTAGAGCTGGAGCAGAGCTGTGCACATGTTGAGGCTCTCCTCTCCAGTGCTGGTGGCACACATGGGTGACGCAGTACAGACTGCTGTTGGGCACAGTGTTTTGATAGATGACAGTAGATTTATGTTGGTTTAGAAATATGTTAGAGAAGTGTTTCACCAATTTGTAGTATTCTAGATTTAGGCAATATGTCAATCTGAAAGATATGTCTCTTTCAGTTTTATATAAGGGCTATGCAGCTTATGCAATTGCGTGTTAGCTGGTTGCATATTTACAAAACAATGCATCTAGATGTTATTGTGTTCATGCATGTTTGTACTCATACAGAGAGACACACATACATACACAAATGCTATAAATAAACGAGAAAGCTAGGGTGTTCTCCAGACAACTTGGAATGACCCTTTCTGTGCTGTGTGTGACATCCATTAAGGAAAAAGGTAGGTGTTAACCGGCAGAAAGCTGTGGCAGGACAAACAAATGTTTTTAAAGTCACCGTGAGTTATAAATATCTGCAGTGACATGTGAAACCATCTGTGATATATTGTGTGTAGTGGTAAAATTAAAGGAGCTTTGAAAAATGGATTAGCCAGGTTAAGTTCAGGGTGCTCACAGACTCCTGCATCTTCCCATGCTTCCGTTGGGCACCTGCCAGCCCCTCACTTCAGACGTCCCCGGGAACTTACGCTGTCCCTGTGTGCCCATCCCTGGCCATGCCCATGACTGAGGGTCTTTGCTCCATTTGCTGCACTGGTGGCTCTTTTTCCAGTGATGTGTTCGTATGCAGGCATGTTATGTGCCCAGCTTTGCCCTCAAGCGTGAATACTCTGCTTGTAAGATGCCTTTAGAAAATCTTACTGGCAAGTGGGATGTTTTTTTTTATTCTGAGGGTATCTGCAGAGGATGGTGGAGCACTGGAACAGGCTCCCCAGGGAGGTGTCACATCCCAAGTCTGACAGTGTTCAAGAAGCATTTGGACAACGCCCTCAGACACATGGTGTGAACTGTGGGGTTGTCCTGTGTGGGAACAGGGGTTGGACTTGATGATCCTTGTAGGTCCCTTCCAACTCAGGACATTCTATGATTCTACTATAAAGGTGACCTCTCTGTGTTCCTTATTGAGAGAAAGTGGCTGTGTAAGCTAGTTCTTATTTCAAGCAGGGCCCTTGAGGGACAAGATCCATCAAAAGCTGTGTAAATCATGTGCCTGGATCAGTTGTTCTCCTTTTACTAATGGACAGATACAAAGCAGAGGTAGCTCACTCTGGAAACAGAACTGAGCGAGGTTATATGTGCATAGGCAGCTTAGGCAGAACGCTGCTGAAACAACACCTCACTGGTACTGGAAACAGCTGGGTGCCCAGTGTAGATGACACAGCAGCCTCTCTTCATTATGTGAATGCACAAGGCCATCACTGGAATCCTCAAGACAGTAAGATCAATGTCAATTGTCCAGTTTTTAATTTAGACACGCCAGCTAATGACTGAGCCTATGGCAACATGTGGATCATGCAAAAGGTTGGCTTTGCCCAGGAGAAGTCATTAGGTACTGTTTAAAAGAGCAGGAGGAGGGGAGTGGAGAAGAGTTTAAAATGTGTGTGTTTTTTATTAGGAGACCATCAACTAAAAGTTCAGACAGCAGCGAGCCCAGTGAAGCAGGTGATGAGAAGAAGAAAAGGGACTCAAGGAAGAGTGGCTTCCTTAACTTAATCAAATCAAGAGGCTCCAAATCTGAACGTCCCCAGACTGTGCTGGTGGCAGAGGAGCCCTCTTCACCCAAGGTTGCTGCAAAAGGTCCAGCTGTGGAGGCAAGCAAGAAGGAAGTAAAGCCTGCAGAACAGAACGGTGGTACAGAGCGATCTGAGGAATTAAAGACACCAGACTCGCTGGAGGAGGCACAGCCAGACGATGCGGCCAAAGCCGAGAGGGGTGACAGCAAAGGAAGCCCTCAAGGAGGCCGGAGATACGGTGTGCAGGTGATGGGCAGCGGACTTCTCGCGGAAATGAAAGCCAAGCAGGAGAAGAGAGCAGCCTCTGCTCAGAAGGTGATTTCTCTTGAGTTGTTGAAAAAATTAGCAAGATGTAGGTGTCTTCAGGGGAAGTGGGTTGGGTCTGCAAGGGTTGGTGGCTGGGGCTGGAGACATCAGTCCTGCTTCCCACTGGGGATTATGGTGTTCTTGTAAGAGGATTGGTCTCTGCTATGGTGGTGGAACACGAATACCCTGGCCAAGGACGAGGCCGCACATATGGAGCAGGAGATGTGCTCTTAAGCCTGCACTTTCTCTCCTCTCTAGGGGAGGAGGTGACACCAGCTCTTGTGCTCTGTCAGGCCATCACAAGCACAGAAGAGGACATGTAATTGTTTGCATGTATTACAAAGTAATTTCTGTGTGACTAGCAAGCACAGCTTGGATGTCTTCACTCCTTATGATGTGTAGTTTGTTCATGTGAAATGAAAGTGCGCTGTACAAAAGGTAAAGTGAGGACAGGCTTAGGATAGACTTCCGACTGTGTGCCCCCTGCACACCAGTGCCTCAGGTGTTTGGCAGAGTTCCCTACAGTGATAGCTATCTCTGCTCTTCTGCGTTGGAAGGTGATGTAGAAAGGTGAAGAGATGTACTGTGTTTTAAATTATATATTCCATGCAGAGAAGTAAATCTGGCTTCCAGACACTGTTTACAGCTATCCAGCTTATGATTTTCTTGTTGCATTTTTTAATTTTTATGTCCTTTTATACCACACCTAATTATTTTCATCCCTTTGATTTCTGTATTTCAAATACTAACACTCAAAGAAAAGAAGCATATGTTTTAAAAAATTAATATATTCCCAATTGTCATTCCCAATTCCCTTCTGTCTCTAATTTTCTCCTCTGTGAAGTGCTGATGCTGGGCAGGAACACTGCTTCACTTTGCAAACATGTGGAGTGGAACATCCTTGTGTTGCTCCAAAGCTTTTTGTGCCGACTTATTTTACCTGATGCCCATTTACGGCTGAACTTTCCCATTGTCATCCCCTGCTTCCCCCCAGCTGCCGTTGGCATGTTCTAAAATTATCAAAGGATCAGCCTTTTTTCACTCCTCTCTTCCTCTCCAACATGCAGGGCACTCAGATGCTCTCCATTCCCCACTGTTACCCCCTGTAATTTGGAAGGTGTTACCTTACGACAGAGCTGATCTGCAAGCTTTGCTGTGTTTTCCTTAAACACGTTGCAGAATTGTCTTACTATGACCAGGCAAGGCGCCCAAAGTTCATTTTTACGTTTATTCATGGTTTTACAGTGCTTGCCATGATGTCCTACAGACACTGGAGACCTGTAATAAACAGATTCAAATTAATACAGCAGTCTATGGCTCATTAAAGGGAACCTCAGCATAAAAATGATTTTTCTAAAGAAGTTACCAATTCCTACCTTTCTCATTGGTGATGAATAGTGCCTGTGAATAGTGTCATTGATTTCTAAAATACCAAGTTCTCAAATAAAATGCCATATGATTTTAAATAGGAGTATTATGCTCTGCCTGTAACTTACAAAATACCAACCTCCTTCAGATTATGTAATTTTTTACAACTGCATAAACTGTGTGTGCTTGGTGCTATTCAAGTTTTTAACATTTGTCATCTAAAGTTGATCAGATCTGAAATAATGTGACTGAGGTAGAATATTAGCCTGTGTATTTTTTTTAAAGTGGGGAGAGTAAAAGGCCTCATCAATTTATGAACTTTCATAACATTGATTGAAAACTTGAGTTTCATCTATCAAAAAGAAAAGTTACTGCCTTTTCCCAGTATTGTTTTGACCCTTTTTTCTGCTTGGAAAGGTTACTGCTCTTCTTTTGGGTTTAATTTTCAAGAAAATAATGTTATTGATCATATTTCTTGTTAGATTTTTTGGAAAAAAAAAAAGATATTTATGAAATGCAAAAGCAGGTTTTTTTATTTAGAGTGACAAGAAAACTGACTTGAAATAGGAGCCTGTACACAGCAGGGCGCTGAGTTATCCATTCTTAATTTTGCCCAGACCACACAAAATTGAACTGCTCTTCAAAAGAATTTTTCACATACTTTATCTTAAATCACAGTATTGAATAACTTAGGTTTGCACTTTTATTCATGATATTCATGAAGGTGAAAATCATACAATATCCTGATAGTTGGGCTACAGAAGATGTCATCCCCCTGCTGTTACATTACTTAGGATGGGTACAACACCAGCTTCCCTAACATCTTTAAATCTAGCAGAACTCCAGTATGATAGAAAATTGTATTTTCCTTCAAGTTACAGATGACTGCTTATGTTCTGATCTATTTTACATGAAAACAAAGCCAGAAGGAATTTACTGTTTCATCCATACCCTACTACAGTCTTGTTACAGATACAAGGGATGAACAGGTGCACAGTACATGGAAAGATGGCAAATGCTTTTTTGTTTTCTTTTGCTTAGAATACAATGTGCAAATTGGCATTAATGATAGAGACTAGGCTTGCCTCTAGGTGCATGTAAAAAGATCTTTTAGCTCCATCTAGCGCTTACAGACTGAATTTTTAAATATCTGGAGCAGGACCTACGAGCAGACCAAGATCATCTTTCACCTCTTTACTCACTCTCAATGACATCCAGCTCCACAGTATTTCCCAACCTTGCATGAATTCCTATTAAATGTTGATCCTGGCCATCATTTATCTACATGATAAATTCACCTCCATTTATCTGACATGATTGACAGCTTCTCAGAGTAAATTTTTGCAGCAAGTGTTTAGCGTTATCTCAGGATCATCAGCAGTTTGTAATGTGTGTACAGCAGGTAACCGAGCATGCCAATGTCCTAGTTGCATTTTTAAGTACTGCACTAATAAATGCCAGCATCGGCTTTTGTACTTGTCTCTGCACGTGGCTATATTTCTCCACTAGACCCATAAATACTGAGGGAGGCAGGAGTTACCAGGAAATTAGTTTTCGTATTGTCATACAGCTCTCCTAAGTAATTTACTGTAGCTAAGTGTTACACATATATCTTCAATATTTACATAGGAAAATGGGTATTTTGGTGATAATTCATGAGAATTCACATTCCATGTAGTTGGTAAATTCAGTTCTCAAAAGCTTTTTTCCCCAATAAAAATCGAGCAAGTGGAGAGTGGTATTCCTTTTGAAAACATATAGCTGAGACGGTCTTACAAAGAAACCTGTGTCATTAGGAGGTGGAGAGGTGAGAATTTAGCCAAAAATATCAGTGACAGTCAATAAATGGGAATAAAAACTGACTTTTCACCCAGTGGTACAAAGTGTAACGTTCCTGCTAGGTTTGGAGGGGACTTTGTTTTGTTCTGTTTGGGCACTGTAGGTTACTGTTCTGGCCCTATAAGTCATGGCATTTCTAGAGTGCTTCTGACCAGAAGACTTCGTTGTTTGGCTTACACATGGTTTTTAGCATACAGATGTTTTTATACTCAAAGGGTTTTTAACATACAGATGATTTTATACTCAAAACCTACAGAAATATAATCTCTTTGAATGGATAGTTATATCTGTATCAGGGTCATTTCGCAGTACAGGGAGTTTAATGTCAATTGTAATAGCATCCTCCTGGGTGCAGTGTGCCGTTTGCAGTGCAGAGGTGGAGAGGTGGCATTGCCATGCCCAGTCCTGTGGAGGAATGGCAGGCACTCAGCGTCTCCATCCTTTTCTTTGTTATATTGAAGAGAGGTTTTGTTTTAGGAGCTGTGAGGTTACACAAGCAGAATGGAGGTATCGGTAAATCTGTAAGGCAAACCACACTCTTCTGCATCACTACCCAAAATCTGCTTCTCCTGCAATGCCTGTGTTGAGTTACCACCACAGGGGAAAAACAAGGGGACAGTGTGGACACTTAGAGATCATTCCTTTATTTTTGTACTTAAAATACTATTTGTCCTCTAAACTTGTCAGTTTTTCTATAATTAACATGTGTTCCTGCTACTTGTAACCATTCTCTGCCTTCCTACATTTCCTGTTGTCCAATTTTTATCTACACACCAAACCCGGGAAGGTTATGAGTTCCAAAGCGCAGTGATCACGTTTGACGTGCACTGCATGGCACATGGTGGAGGTTTCTGAACACTATGGGACAGCCAGATCCCAGCGTGAGTCATGCTAAGTTGGTGTTGGAGCAGTAGTAGCAGTGTCCTGAATGTGTCAACGTGACTTACGCGTGGGTATATAACCAAATGCAGTGGTCATCAGCACAAATCATTTTCCTTAAGTCATTTGCCACACAGTCTTCAAATAGCAAATCACGATCAAGATTGAAGCTGCCTGCAAAAGTCTATCCCCACTTTTTTAGGCTAAAAAAATACCACTTTTTTTGCCTAGCCATATCTTTATAAGGCTTTCTGTCATAGTATATCCTGCACTTATTTCTATGCACTTTTTGTATCCTCCTGTTTATCCCTCTACTTAAGCTTCAGTAGAAGGTAAGACAGTAAAAGGAGGCTGGTTCTTTTCCCAGCTCATCAGCTGCATGCCTAAGCTTCTTCTGGTGAATACACAGGTTTTAAGCTCACTTAGGCTACAGCTATGGTATGACAAAAGTCTTTGCACCTTGTCTTTTGAGGCTGGGATGTTAGGAAAGCTATTTTTGAGAACAGAAGACTTCGCCAGCGTATCAGCACATAAACAAGAAGCCCCCTTTCTTTAGAGATTCTGAATATCCAGCAGTGTTTGTGATGGGTGGCTTTGAACCCCTTTCAGTAAGTGAGGTCGGTTTGTTTTTAGAGGAACCATGTAAATATGTGAGTGCTGCTGCTTCTCTAGTTGCAGGTTTATCTAAAATAAGAAGTTATTTTTTTACATGGAGGAGCAGAGATTCATTCAGCAGTCATACTAAAAGTCTAGATCTTCAGAAAAATACTTTTTCATTTTATTTAAACCTAAACAAGGGTTTTTGAAATACAGAGCTGTACAGCTGTTTCCAACTAGCACCTTCCATTTCAACTCCTGTCCATTAGAACACAGGGTATCATTGCAACTTTGCTAGACATGACTAATCAACATAGTTTTCTTCCTGCTTAGATCTCCAGGACCTGAAAGAGAAACAAGAAGAGAGAAACCACCACTTCGTACTGTCATTTCTTTCTCTGGCTTATGGCTTCCAAATTAGAGTTTTTTTTTTTTCCCTAGCAGAACCACTGGGTTGTATTAATTACAGATATATTATTAAATGAGAGCTTTTCTCACTCTTTCAGAAACTTGGGAATGACACAACTCCCAGAGAGTCTTTTGACACAGTGAGCTCAGAACGACTGGATGGAAGTGGTACAGGTACAGTCTGAGTTTCCTGGTTTAAACTCTGTCTAGAAAATGCAAAATGCATAACCTCAGAAATCTCACTTCCCTCTCCAGATGGTGTGCCTGCAATTACTTGAGCAAGTATGAGCTTATGCTATGTGAAAGGGATTAGAAACAAGCTCACTTTCTGTACTGTGTGGGACGGCACTTCTCATGAAGCCAGTTCTGGGGCTGAGTTGATGGCTCAGCTTTTACTCTTGTGGTCGATGTTGCACAGGAGGGAAAGTACCTTGTGCATATGCCTGGGGTGCCTTCAAAAGGTCGCTGACTTATAATGGCATCAGCAAAGCTGCAGCTGAACTCAGGAGCCACCAAAAATGTCTGCACATGAGGAAATTGAACTCCTGAATATATCTGATGGCCTACGTATGACTTATGTGCAAGTTTTATAGTTGTCAGTGCAGGTACCAGCTGGAGCAGTCCTGGCTTTCAGCTCTTAGAATAAACATCTCGTAGGCAATAGCAGGTGGCTCTTCCCAGGATTTACGCAGCTTGACGGAAGCCAGGGCTGTCTGCAAATCTGTGGAGGCCCCTGGACACTGCACACATGCACAAAATGACTGTCCATCATGTACAAAGTGGAGTCCAGCCTTGCAGAGCTTACAGTACTGATTCCCTGCGCACCTTGTCCTGTTGTGCCCTTGTCAAGCTGTAGTCCTGGGCCCTGACATGGCAGTGCCTACAGTGCAGCTGTCTCAAGACAGGATGGAATTCAGTTCTCTGTGCATACTTTTGGGACTGACCGGTGAAGTCTTCAGAAAGGATTCAACTCTGGTGGTTTTGTGTGTACCACAATCACTGGACAGAAAGGAGTGGGCTGAACTGGGAAATCCAAGTCTTATTTCTCAAGAGAAGTGATAGGTATTCTGCATGCACGGCATATAGGGTTGCCAAAACATACAGAAACAAGGCTGAAAAAACAGGCTGAAATCAAAATCCTAATGCGGCCATCTTGGTTGAGCACCAAAACCAGGTCAGCACTTCAGAAATCGATTTTGAAGTTTTATACCTTTCTAAAGCTAGTTTTAAAAGACAGCATATTCAGAGCATGCTGAACTCCGTGCTTTTAAAGCCCGCTTGTCTTTTGAGGAGGAACTTGTATACTATATGCGTCTCCTGATACCATCAAACTGAAGTCAAAAGAGCAAGAATAGTTTGTGCTTGGGGCATTAGAGTAGCCAGGGGGGTCTGAACCCAATTTTTCTCTGGTCCTTGTCTCTTTGTATGATGCATTTGACCCCCACCTCACTGTACTAGGCATGCCCCTTCCTTTCAGCCTCCAGCTGTCAGTCCTTTCTTTACCACTCTTGCTTGAGAGCTCCCTGAGGCTGCTCTTTGCTCTTGCAACTACAGGTTGTCTTTGTTTTGGGTTAACTTATTTTAACTTACTGAGTTCTAGTAATATTAGCAGACCTGAGGTTAGGAAGGCAAAAAAGAGAGTTAATGGAAAATTGCTGGATGTTACTGCAGGCAAACTATAGATAATGATGCAGAAGGAGAATAAGGGGCATTTTATTCCTCACTTCGTGTCTGGATGTTGCCTGCTTGTTTGTATGCACACCTGCACAGGTGAAGAAGGTGTCCTGCAGTTCCCCTTGCAGCAAGGAAGTCTATTACATGCCTGCAGACACCAACGTTCCGTGTCACACACTCACACACATATATATATACCACACAACTCAGTGGTTTGCCAGAGTTGAACTCCAGCTGGGCTGAAAAACAGCTACATAAGCTGAAAAAACATATTGGGGATTGGCTTGCAACAAACTATATCGACACTCCCTTCCCTCCCACTGCCATTAAAATGTCTGTGCTCAGCACTTTTGTAACAGGGAGGATTTCTGAATGGGAATAGCATCTGTGAGCACATACCTGGATTTGCCAAGTACCAAGGCTACCAGTCTGCATTTCGGTTACTCTGTAATTCTCTTCTGAGAGTAAAGATGTGACAATCATTGAAAGTCCCAAGCTAACATACAAGTTCCAAGATTGTCATTAGAGCTGCTGCATACAAACCTTCAACCTTCTGAAAGCTGCAGAGTAGGAAGGCAGGGCAGGCATTTTGCTTGTTTGCAGCCCAGAGTCCAGCAGGCTTTCTACCAGCTTGCACAGCTCAGTAGGGCTGATGTATTGCTTGGAAGTCAGTGTAGTTTTATCTGTAAATACCTCAGTCTTTGGGATAAATAATATGTTGATAAACTTGCTAATGTGTGGAAACCATAATCCATATACAGTGTTATTAGATAAATCAAAATATTATATAAAGAACACTTTGATCTCAGCTAAGTTTCAAAATCTCTCCTAGAGCTTGCTAAAAGCAACAAATAAGAAGATGTAGCCTGCTGATCACACATTTGGGATTTATTTTCTGGGCCAGGATTTCACTGTTGATTTTGGATACCCTACCTTTTGTCTGTAGAGGCACGTTAACAGCTAAAGGCTCTGTCTTCCACTGATCCATTGCTGCTTTCTCAGCAGGCAGGCTGTACCATCTGCTCTCAGAAATATGAAGGAAGAATAAGGTCCAGCCAGCCATCACCCCAGAGATTTTTAAAAGGGGCAGGTGCTATCACCTCTGAGGCAGCTAAATTATGAAGTTGAGCACATGTAAGAACTAGTGGTTTTAGATGCTTTTCTTGCGGTGTTTTTGAATGAAATGTTAAGGGTTCTCTTACTCACACAGCAGTGCAGCAGCAATATGTGAGCTAATGATGTTATTTTGCACACGAGTGTATCTGTGCACGGAGCCGTGTTGCAGGAGACTTTATTTTATGTGTCTGTTTATTTTAGTGCCTAAACTCCAGCAGACCCTTCCAGAGAGTCGGTTTGCCTCGAATAAAGGTGACTCCATCTCAGCTTCATCAGAAAAAAATGCAAAAGCTGAACCAAAGGCAGAAGCTGGCACAAAGGCAAGAAGCTCTTCCAATACACCGACCAGTCCCAAACCCCCACTGCAGTCAACGAAGCCCAGCCTGGCAGGACGACCCACGGTGCCGCAGAAACCACGCTCTGCCTCTCGCACTGGTGAGGAGCTGCTCTGGGCATTGGTTATTCCCAGCTGGGTCCTTCTGAGTGGTGTTTGTGTGGGCTGTGGAGAAGAACACCCATGGCCACGTCCTGAACAGGAACTAAATGTAGAGGGACAGGTCCTTCAGTCACTTGCTCTTGACTTGCATCCTTCTTTTCCGCTTCCCTCTGCCCTGATTCAAATAAACTTATTAAAATGGTTTAATCTAAAGCCTGAGGAGAAGCAATAGCAGCAGGTCCAGAGCTGTTTTGAGTTAGGCCACTTTCACTAAGAGGTGAGCATAGAAAGCTACTTCAGCACCAAAGGCCTGTTGTAATAGCACTGACAAAGATAACTGTGTTTTTTCCTAAACACCTGGCTCTAAATACTAAAGTCCTTGGGGTTTTCTGGCAGGCTGCTCTTAGCCCCTCAAACAAATGCCTGTTAATAACTTGTACAAACCAACTGTCTCTCAGTCTCTCTCTCCTTGTTTTGCCTTTGTTTCTTTCCTTACTGCTTTTGAGTGGAAATAATTGTAACTGTGCTTTTATAACCTTGCAAGACTGCCCATTGAATGACTGTTAATTTCTGCTCTGTCTTAACCTCCTGCCCAGATATTATCTCAAGGTTTCCAATATTGGGAAATATTTCAGCAGATGTCCTATACATTTGTCTGTCTGCTGTTTAATAGGCCAGTGTCTCAACTCTCTCTTCCCAAAGTACAGCCAATGCAGTTGAGGGGAATGAAATGCTAATTACTCACTCCCCCAGTAGCTATGGCAAATATAGCTTATTAATTGCGAATTACTGAAAAAATGTGAGCCTGGCCATCTGTAAGAGCTCACAGACCTCTAGGCTTTTCCCATACTCACTGCTGACCTTAGAAAGATGTCAGTCCTGGTGAGGATGAGGAGGCAGAGGGATGTCACAGCCTCCTGCCCACCCTTGGTGTGTAACCTGAACATTACTCAGTCTCTGCACTCCAGAGTGGTGTTCAAATACAGAATCACCTTCTGGTTTTAGATGGGTTTAAATTTATATTCTTGTCCATTTTATAAATGCTTATAAAAGTGAGATGTGCCGTGTAAGATGCTCACAAAGATGAATACAACAGGAGGCAGTGTGTTATCTCAAAGTCTTAGGTATCAGAAAGACCTGAGCTGTCTGTTTCTGCCAGCTGCTATTTCCTGCAGAGAGAGCATACTGTGGGTTTAACACAGGGAGTAATTAATATTTGTACATAATAGACCAGCTCCTTGGGTGGCAGCAGAAGCAGCACCATCTCTATTGCAGTCTAACTTCTATCCTAGTACTTGGAGCAACCTGCTGTCTAAGCATACCCCGGTGACGTGATGAAGCAGCCAAGCAATAATCGTATTTACGCTCTTGCTCTCTCTGTTGTTTCCAGCGGTGTGGCCAAGCTAATGATAGCAAATTTTTGCTAAGTAATCTGAGGTCAAAGGAACACAGATTGGATCTCCACAAATTACAGAAGACTGAAAGTAGTTCCTCAATAAAGCTCAGAACAGCTTTAGTTCAGAAATAAATAGCTGTGTTTGCCAAGCGCTTTGCTCTTCTGTGTCTTGATACTTGAGCTTCCCAAGGCAGTGGGCCTCACAGGCACATCAAAAGCATGGATAAGGTCCAAAAACTGTGTATCTGTTCAGGTTGACTTGCATTTGGAAGGTCATCGCTTTCCTGTGCTGAAAGTAAAAAGATGGACTCCTTCATGGTGGCTCCTTGACAGTGAGAGAAATTTCTGTAAATTTCCAGTATGCAACTGAATTAACTCATTGTACAAATACACATACAAGTGACAGTCCAAGTTCCTTTTTCCTTCTACTAGTAGTAATGGATCTTCGTAGTTCCTCTGTTGTACATATGCCACTGTTTACTCCTCGGGAAGCAAACATACAAGCAATTTCAGTAATCCATTGTAGGTGTGCTTCCCTGCTGTCTTGTGCAAGACCAAAAAGGTCTTCTTGTAAGGTCTGTAAAGATGGTAGTCAACTTGCCGTACATAACACATATCCAGCTTTTTAGAGAAACGAGATATCCAGGTGGTTTAAACTATGGGTTTGAATTTAAGTTCCAGATTTCCTCACAGTTTAGAAGACAGTATTTTTTCTGCTTAGAAAATCTTTGCAGACGCTATCACGTTATATAACGGTAATTTATTCCTGGAAGTACAGAGTTCTGTAGGCTGTTTATGAAATTTGTTTCCTTGGTTCACTTTTATGCCTTTTAACTGTGAAACAGGACATCTAAATTTATCAGTTCATTATGTTTCAGGACAATAAAAATATAAATAGAACTAATGTTTCCAAAAATCCATCCAAAATAATTTTCAACTGTTCTTTACAAATTGCATGCTTATGTCTTGCAGGAAATTCAATTGCTCCCATCAGATTTCTGTTTGTGCTACAATAGCAGTACACATTAAAATGCTGAAATTGAGATCTTTGCTTTTACTATTAAAATTCTTTCACCTGGACTGAGAGCCATCACGCGTTCTCTTGTCATAATGTAAATTCCCGAATCCTTATTTTTCTGACAGATTCTAGCTGTTTCTTGTTTGTGTATTGTGTTGAGGTTTGGCCCATCATAACAGCACCATTTTGTGAACTACAGTGCGGCTGCAACTTCTCACTCTTTTGTTCATGGTACTCCACAGAGGATGCTCCGGAGTCTCCCTCTGGCCCCAGTTCCCCAAAAGTTGCCCTGCTTCCACCTGCGCTGAAGAAAGTTCCTTCTGATAAAGAAAAGGATGGTCAGAGCAGCCCCACAGTCAGATCATTTTCTCAAGAAGGTAGGAGTGTTGGTCTAAGTGTTGTTCCAGTGTGCTTGTCTTCTACTAGAATTCAATGTGTCATTGTCCCCTGGTTTGTTTTCGCTTGGATGGGAAGGGTTATTCATTTGGAGGACAAAAAGCAAGGGAAGTGTATCTGGTCACCTTTTCCTCATCTCCTCCACGCATGGGTTGTTGGCCTATATTTTATTCCTTTGATCAAACCAAGTGAAAGATGACTCCCTTGGTATTAATAACGTAACTGAACAATTAAGGGACTCTTGTGTATATTGTGATTCAGTTTGGTCTGAATCCAGATGCGGATTGCTATTGGTCACACACAGTAATGCGAAACGCAGCTCTGAGGTTCATCACGGTTCCGGTTCCAGGGGAGCAGCCAGGACTTTTTTCCTTGCGGTCAGCCTGTTGCTTTGTTTGTACTTCTCCTTTCTGTGGGGTCACTGCATGTGACTGAGTTCCCCTCGTCCTTCTCCTCCTTGGGCAATGTTTGTGCCAGGGCAGGGCTTGGTACCTTCTATGCACAACAGTAGGCTGCTGCCTTATCTTTGCTGCTTTTCACCTGTGCACTGGATTTCTACTTCTGCTGATGCATTTCCTTGCCTGTAGTTGGCTCTTAGACAAGCTAAGGCTTCCTCTGATAGCATAGAATACGTGGAGAAGTCACAGAAATGTTGCTCAGCATGGCGTTAGCTGGCACAAATGGCAACGTTTGAAATCTGTGAGTGAGACCTCTTTCTTCCTGGGACCCTCCTTGAGAAAGACCTCCGAGGTGATTCCCATCACTTAAGCTGTGAGACACAGGAGTGCCCTTTCACACTCTACCAGCAGTTTTTCAAACTGCAGGGTGAGGGCAGACAAATCAAGGCAGGTAACGCTGGGCTGTGAAGATGGAGCGGTTGTGAAGATGGAGCAGTTTTGCTGCCCACAGAGGCCATGGTTACCCTCTAGGTGAGAGAAGGGGCAAAGCCATCCCCAAAGCCAGATGGTCCAGAGGTATATTTTTAGAAGATTCTCCCTTTCTCCCCTAAAACTATGGTTTGCTTTAAGAAACATCTTACCTCACAGTCTGAGTGTTACTCTGCTTGGAAAACAGTTGCTGTGGTGGCTGCCGTTTACTGACTGCACATCAACACGTGGGGTGTTTGTAGGTTTCAACTCTTGCTTCAACCACCTGCATGGCGCTGTTGGGCTGCTCTTGTTCCATAAAGGTAGCCCAGCAGAACCACCACAATCTCACTGAATTATGTAGAGCCAGCAGAACATACAACATACCCAAGGACCTCTCCTCTGACTGGAAAGGGCTGAGAGTTCAGGTGCTCCATGTTGCCAAAAACTGCCACAGTCTGTGGCTCCTGGTGGCTGTGGCCTTATGGGGGCTGCAAGGCAGCCTTATTTTTTTTTTTATTATTTTGAAGATTTTTTTTTACGATGTCCGTGCTCATTACAGGGGGGTTGGACTAGACCTTTGGAGGTCACTTCCAACCCAAACTATTCTATGATTCTAAGGCAGAATATAGCCTGATTATTCTCTTGCCTTTAATCCCATCAGAGCCTGTGTTGAGACAGGTAAACTGGACTACATCTTAGGGATCAAGCTCGCTGTGCTGGTGCCACCATGTTGAGAATGGTTGTGGTCAAAGGCTCTTGCCACAGCAGACTCTCCCAGCTGTTTGAGTCCTTGTTTTCTCACCAGCTGTTCACCAAACTGTGAGAGAGAACTTGTTACTTCATAACTAAAGAAACACAACACAATAAGGCTTGTTACAGGTATATTTTAATGTAAGGTTAACCTGACCATTTCTGTGCTCTATGCTTTCCCACCTCCTCCCCTGAGAGCGGACATACTGGAGAAGCAGGCAATATGGAATGATAACGACAGTCCTTTAGTGTTACAGCAATCTCTGACACAACAGAGATTTGACATGATTTTGCAGTTTATGGTTGTCACACGAGAAGTGGGACAATTGCTTCATTTTTAAAATGTATTTGCTGTTTGGAAATCTTTACACAAGAGGAGGCAGACATGTGCTTTCCTCACTCCTTGTTCCCTTAGACCTCCACAGATGACTTGGCCAAACACAGGGTTTTCTAGTTGCCACTACACTGCACTGTACAAATTTTATCAGTACTACAGGGTTTCAAAAAGATAGACCAGTTTCAAGTGGTAAGAGTTTCAAATTGGGTCCATCTTTTTAACACACCCTGTATTTTAGAATGGCTACAATTGAGTTTCCAGGTCCTTACAGAACTGCTGTGCTTTGCATAAAATTGTTTTGGAAAATGTAAATTCAGTTTCTTTTATTTGTTTTTCCTTTTTTTCACATTTTACTTGGTTACTGTTGTACTTCCTCATTCAATCATTCCTCTTTGCTTTCTGCTGCCTTTCAGGCTAGCTTGCTCCATTTGTTTCTGCAACTGGTAAATCGCTGCAAATCTGCCTAAGTTAGTAAACAAAATTATATCTCCTGTGAAGGAAAGCTGCAAATTAGATGATAGTTGATTATAAAATTGCTTTGTGTTAATGAGTTTAACTGTACTTTGTGGGACAATCTCAAAAGACACCTCTCTACACAGCATACCTGTAAGATCAGGCTGCAGTTACCAACACTTGCAAATATCTGGACTAAATTTAAGCAAGCACCTGGCGTATTGATTACAACTCTTTGAACAATTGATTAGATGGGATGGATAAGTGAAATTATTTATGTTACTTACCATACATGGGCCTACAGAACAGCTTAGGGATATAAATTAATCCTTTTCCCTGCTAGAGCAAGCTGGAGATTGTCAAAAAAGAGATGCAGCTCATGACTGTGCCAAGGCATCTGGCAGCATGAAAACCACGTCGGGGCAGTATTCTACCAGTGCAGAAGAGGAAGCTCATGTGCTTGGGCAGAGCAAGGCACAGCCCACTTCTGGTTAGAAGTTTTCGTTTTTCATCAAGGCACTGCTTGATAACTGGCACTAACAATCGTTAAGAAACTGCAATAGCGAAGAACCCACAAAAGGGTGTGGGTTTGGCATTGGATTATGAGAAAGGTGAAGATATCTCACAGGATGCTAAGCATCTTTCTGTCCCCATGGGAAATACATGGCATGAAAAAATTTCCAGATAAGAAATAGGTGTGCATTTTTCCTTTGTGGCAGCACCGGTGGCGGGTTGTTACCAGGCAGCACCGGCAGCCTCTCTGCAGAAGAGGGGTTGTCACACACTGTGACTGCTGGTGGCAGCGATGACGGCACACTGCCCTGTCACTAAGCTGCAGGTAGATTCTCCACTGCTTGGTGAGCTTACACACCTTTCCTTCTTAAGATGCGTGCAGTGAAGTATTTCAAAATACATTTCAGCCTGAATATTGTTAGTGCCAGTTTCAGTACATCACTCACAAAACCATTTGAGAACTGGGCAAATCAGCTTGTTTTGACATTGTACTTTGCTTCTCAGCTGCATAAACAAAAAAAAAAATCAAAAGAAGCCAAACCCAGCGCTGGGCTGCCTGGTTAAGCCGTGCTTCCTGAAGAACAGCTTTGACTTACAGTGAACTTATTCAGTAGGCTGTAAAAATGTTGGGTTGATCTGTGTGTTTTTAAAATATAAAAGCTCCTGTTCTCAAATGGTACGTGTTTACCTGCTTTTTTTTTTACCTCTTAACTGATTTGTTTAAACAATGATTCATTTTTTTTTCTGACATATTTTATTGAGGTATTTGAACATCTTATGCAACTACATTTACCCACAATTTTTCTGTTTATAAGGCATCATGTATCCCTTTTGTAACATCCTCCACCCAAAATGTATGAACTGATTTCATATTGCAGAATCAAACGTAGCCCACCCAAACTTGGAATCTCTCCTCCCAATTATGATAAAATTATTATATTTTAGTTCCTGCTATGATATCTCTCTGAATAAGTAACTTTCAAAAGCTGAGATCCTGCCACAAATCTACACAGATCAGCTTCTGTGTGGTTTCACTGGCACAAGGACAAGCTCTTGTGGCAGAAGCCCTGCTTGCACTGTGTGGATTTAAATACCTGATATATTTTTCAGGCATTTTGGGGGGAAACCACCTGTCTTGATTTATCAGGCAATAAACTAAAGTGGCTGCCACAGGGTGTGTTCTGGGTTTAGTCTGGAGAGTGGATGGAGACTCAAAGAAAGGCCATGTAATTACTAGCAGGTACAAGTATCAAGAGCAACTCAAAAATTTCCAGGCACCTATTTCTTTTAAAAGCACTGGTGTTTGGGAACGTGGAAATGCCTAAATTTTGTTTTACAGGATTTGGGTATCTTAATCCTGTCCAATTCCATTCAGTAGCTTTAAAAACCTTCCTCAAAATCATTTCCTCTTCTTTCCCAACTTGCAAAGCTGGCATAAGAATGCAGTGAGCATGTAGCTGCTGACTCTCATTTCCTCCCACGTTTTGGCTAACACAAATAAGGAAGCAGGTAGTTTGGACTCAGGAGAACTATTTGGGCAGCAAATGTGCCACGTGTGTGGAGGTGGTTCTTCTCAAGACGCACGCTGGATGCATCCATTCTGCTTTTGTCATGGCAGAGAACCAGAACTGGACAATGTCTGTGCCAAATGAAAATGGGCCAGAGCTTCCTGTCCTGTCTCTCACGGCCTGTTGCCACATGTTGGTGCTGCCAGGGGTGTTGTGTTGGCCCCTCTGGATGCAGAACGCATTGTATCCCCAGGGATACAGGGAGCATCCATGCTGGGGCTGCCCCAGCAGCTCGGCAGTGTTGACTCCCATGGGATTCCTCTGCATTTTCTGCATTCCTGGTAAACCCTGACAGCCTGACACGATTTGAAGTGGCCATGGCCATGTGTCAGTGACAGCTCCGTGTTTGACCCTGCTGCAGCTGGAGCTAGGCCCTGGATACATGGAGAATGGTTGGGGTTGGAAGGGACCTCTGGAGATCATCTAGTCCAACCCACTTGCTAAAGCAGGTTCACCCAGAGCAGATCTCACAGGAATGTGTCCAGGTGGGTTTGAATGTCTCCAGTGAAGGAGACTCCACAGCCTCTCTGGGCAGCCTGTTCCAGTGCTCTGGCACCCTCAGAGTAAATGAGTTTCTCCTCATATCCAGATTAAACCTTCAGTCTATGCCCGTTGCCCCTCATCCTATCGCTGGGCACCACTGAAAGGAGTCTGGTCCCATCCTCTTGACCTGCAGCAGTGAGGCTGCAGGTGGGTGATAGACAGGGAAGTAGCAGTGATGCTTTGGCCACCACTGCTGCCTTGTTAAGAGAGGTGTGTATAGATGTGAACAGGCACAAGGATCAGTGCCAAACAAAACCAGATGTCCTTATCTGAAATGGTGAAGCAAATAAGGTCTCATAACTGTAATGCTTAATTTTGTGGGGGTGAAGTGAGGTGACTCGCAATGAAATCACATTTAAGGGCCACTATGCGTTTAAAGATTCATTTTAATTGGAAGTAGGAGATTTCTAAAGCTATCAGTCCTTGTGGAACGTCACAGCTCGCGATGTGTATAATAACTCTCTCGTTACCATAGCGATTTTAGAGCACTGATTAGATCAGAAATCCTAACAAGGTTTTACAACCTTCTTTCCATTTTATTTCAAAACTTATCAAGTTTAGGCCTCACCGAGATTTTAGAGTGCTGGGCAAGCAAAATGGGTACTGTTTGCATTTAGATCATGGGAAGTGGATATGTCCTCCTGCTTTCTCTGCCACCAAATGCAGGTGAGGTGCAGAGCTGTAGTCTCAGCTGGAAGAAATGCAGGTTGGGCTCAAAGGTGTGGGTGTCTCCCACATGAGGAAGCGGGGGGGCATCAGGACGTGGCAGTGCTGGGGCTGCAGGGAGCAGCAGTTCAGGTAGCGTCAATGCCAGGGTGAATGTCTGACCTGATGAAGGCTGCTGAGTCAAAAGGGAGAAGGTGGATGTGTCCTGCTAGGGAGACAGGCCTACCCGGGATGTGCACCACAGGTCTGAGGGGTGCCCAGCAAGGATGTCCACCTGAGCTGTCAGGAGTGCATTGTGTGAGACTTCATTCCCTTCCCTTCCCTTCCCTTCCCTTCCCTTCCCTTCCCTTCCCTTCCCTTCCCTTCCCTTCCCTTCCCTTCCCTTCCCTTCCCTTCCCTTCCCTTCCCTTCCCTTCCCTTCCCTTCCCTTCCCTTCCCTTCCCTTCCCTTCCCTTCCCTTCCCTTCCCTTCCCTTCCCTTCCCTTCCCCAGATTGAAGAATTAATGGATGTGTGCTCCTCCCACTAGTGCAAATGAATTCAGTGGGAGAGGAGCAGGTCCTGTGTGCATTAATAACTTTTTTTGATTATTATTTTTCTTTCTCTCTCTTCTTCAATCATTAGTAAGACTTATTTCTGTTTTACACAGCTGCGAAAAGAAGCCCTGGGCAGCAGTCCCATGAGTTTCAGGAACTGAAGCAGAGATCCTTGAGTAAAGATGGCCATCAGGGAAGCAAGTCCAGTGACTCTGGCGAAGAAGCAGATAAAGATTTTATTTTTGTTTAGAAATCAGTACAAGTGCTTCATAGCGCCAGAGCTTTTTATAACAATCAGGGTACAGCGATCAACAGCCTTTCTAGCCAGCTGCTCTTTCACCACAGGTACATTTCCATGCAGAAAACCTGATCTTCCGATCATGATTTACAGTACACTCACTTGGCATTGATTTGGTCAATAATTTCTGTTGTGTACAATACAGATGCTCCTCTTTACATGCAGCCATTCTTTCATGTATTCTACTTGAATTTCTCTGAAGCAGCTACAAAGAGTGCCCTGCGTTAGGGCATTTAGAAAGCAAAGCAAATTAACTGGACACTGTCTCATACTAATACACTGTACAGCAGGTAATGTGTTGTACTGCTGAATGTAAATGTGTCAAATCTGCACGTGACTTCCCTATAAATATATTCTTGCAGTATGCAATTGCACATTGTAATTATATTAAAAGAGCACACTAATAAAATAATTTGTATAGATTATATATATTAAATGCTTGGGTATGGTTTTTACATTCTCCCATAGGGAGCTTCTTTCTTCCTGTTCTTGTACTGTACATAAAGCTGCAACGCTTACATTTGTGTACCATCAAAAAGCACAACAGAGAAGGATTTGGTTGACCTATAATCATGGTATGCTTCCACATTCATATATTAATGTATATAGTTGATTGGAATGAGGGCAATTGAAATTTTATTAATATTGGTGTTTTCTAGAGGCCTTCCTCAGTTCTGTCTGCATATTAGCTTCCTTTCATTGTGTAATTCTACAAGAAAAATAGTTTGACATCTGTAAAAACATTTCAGCTTTCGGGGGAGGGGGTGCAAATTTCACAGCTGCCCACTTACATTACAGGTTGAAGGGATTTTATTCATATGTATATTTGTAACAATAAAAGTAATTTTACAACTGAAATATAAGTCTTTGTTTTTTACTGTGCTATTTTTGCTCTGATGGTTTCTGCTCTTTGAATGATGGTGTCGTATCAGGTTGACAAAGCATGTAGTTAAGACAAAACTGCTTCTGGTAAAATACCTGTTCCTGCTGAAGGGGACACATACCCATCATCTTGGTAAAACTACTGAAATAAGATCTCTGTGCTCAACCCCTTAAGATCTCTTTGTTCATCTCCCTTGGGCTCTTCAGCAAAGCAGCCTTCATGTGTGCTGGGAACACCTGCTATATCTAAAGTCTCTATTTTGGTTCCATAGAACAGAACAAAATTGTTTTGGTGACTTTGTCCCAAGAGCAATTGCCCTGACCTTGCTGTGATTCTTGCCTGGGTAGAAATGCTCAGATACCCATCTGACAAGTGATCTTCCATCTCATCCCTGTGCACAGGCTCATTACTGCCACTTCTATTGCAGTATGAAGGGCTGCTATATCAAAACAGTGGTCATTTATACCAGAACCTCTTAGAAACACTGTGTAGAGGTTTAAATCTCATAAGTAAGGTACAAGGCAGTGGGGAAAAAAAAGATCCTGAAGGCTGGGGATTCATACCAAAGCACCACGAGGGTTGCGCTCTCTTGAAATTCTGCACTTAATCTATAATTATTAAGAGAAAATTCTTTATTTTCACATACATGTATTCTCGATTTACTGAGCATCACTGAGAAAAAAAGACAAATGGCAAAGGAAAACTGAAGATACTTGTATTGGAAAAGAAAAATAATCCAGTCATAAATAGTCTGCTGCAATTTTCATTCCCATATGACATGGAAAAGATAACTATGTGAGAAGTGTAAGTATGCAACTAAGGTTGCCTGATTTGTTGTCTTTGTGAATGTAAGACGATGAACAGCAAGGTTTGTAGTATTAATTTAAACAAATAGACTCTGACTTTAAGCTGCTCAGAATTTCTCTTATTTGGGCTTGATGTCCTCCTCACCAGCCACTCGAGGTATTGCACTGGTCCTGCTGTGAGAACGCAAAGCAACAGCGTGTGTCTGTCACCCTGGCATCAGTACGCCAAAGACAGGGATATCTGAAATGCTGTAGAGAAAGTCTGTGTTTGCCCTGATAAACCCAAAACAAAGAAAAGCTGTAGTACTGTGATACTTGTCTGCTGGTGTATACAGATCTCATTAGACAGCGATGCTTTCCTTATTGCTGATGGAAAGCCTTTCCAGTCCTCATCCCAGCACTCAGTGTGTTGCAGGCAGGCTGAGTGGTGGAGAAAGGACTTTAGGGGAGCACTAGCATAGAGACCTGGGGGTTGTTTTGTGTGGTTTCAAGGGTGAGCAGGAGGGATAATTTTCATTTCTTTGCTATGTGCATGGTGAGCCCAGCACCATCATCCTGATTGCAGAGAATTTATATTGTGTCCAGATCACCCCTATTGTACCTCTTCTACAGTTAGGAAATGCTGACTTATTTTTAGTATCTTGAGCCTGTAGAGGCCTCAGGTAGGTGCTGTGTGTGTTTTAGGGACATAACAACCAGCGTAGCCTGGTGCCAAGCCACGCTGGTTAGGAGGTTTGGGGAGTCACAGTGCCGGATGGGAGGGGAGATGTTGCCTTTCCATGAGCTGCAGGTCTCCTGAAGCAGACAGGGAGCTGGGGGAACAATCCTGTTCATTTCTCTTGTTGGCTCCCTGAGGCTGAGCCGCCCTGTGGGTGATCTGCGATCCCTGTCTGTCCTGGGCCATGTACTGCCTGGTGAAGGTGAGGGACAGAGCCCAGAAGCCATGTTGAGCTGCTTTGGTGGCATGTCCATGGCAGACATCCCTGAAGCTCCTGGGAGGCTGAACAGAGAGAGCAGTGGTACCACTGGAGAGAAGTGCTGTTACTTGTTCTCCCAGGACATCCATGGCATTTTTGAGTACCACTCATGCTCTGCGTTCCTCCCAGTCCCACACTAGGTACTGCCCGAGGACCTCCAGCCATGACAGCAGTGGTGGGAGCAGAGGCTGGCACGGGAGGAGAGGCAGCCTTCTCCCAGGCACACCATGGCCTTCCTCTTGCAGTTGAGGGAATCTCCCCAACACTGTGCTGCGTGACCTGGTTGCTCAGAAAGAGCTCGCAGTGTCCAACCGGGATTACAGCTGAAATGATGGCTTGGCTCCTGGACTGTGGCTGGTCTCTGGCAAGACAACAACTGCAGGCTGCATATGCTGGTTTTGGAGGTGACAGGGAGTGGGTGGCAGCATCTGAGGTGACAGCGAGGGCCTCTGCATCCTTCCCTGGACATAGGCACATCTGCTGTATGACTAAATTGGAGCAAAAGGCCCAGCAGCCCTGGTCACCTGGTTAGAAGTGCTCCCCTAGAAGGGGTCCTAGCACCAGCTGCTCTGGTCAGATCCATACCTACCTGATCTGGCCTTGGGAAAAAGGGGTGAGAGGCTCTCAGAGGGAGCTACCCTGGCCTTTTCTGCTCGTAAATCTGCTTTTCAGGTTTTGCCATTGAAGAATTTCACCCATGATCATAGAATCATGGAACAGTTTGGGTTGGAAGGGACCTTCAAAGGTCATCTATTCCAACCTCCTTCCACAAGCAGGGACATCTTCAACTAGATCAGGTTGCTCAGAGCCCCATCCAGCCTGGCCTGAAATGTCTCCAGGCATGGGGCATCTACCACCTCTCTGGGCAACCTGGGCTAGTGCTTTACCACCCTCATTGTAAAAAATTATTTCCTCGTGTCTAGCCCGAATCTCCCCTCTTTTAGTTTAAAACCATTACCCCTAGTCCTATTGCAACATGTCCTGCTAAAAAAATCTGTCCCTGTTTTTCTTATGGGCCCCTTCTAAGTGCTGAAAGGCACCAGTAAGGTCTCCCTAGAGCGGGGGTACCTCCCCATCTGCGACATGCTCGACAAGGGCTGTGGCTGTCTGCCCGGCTCCAGCATGACCTCAGACAGCTCTACACCACAACTTCAGGACCTATTTCCCACTCCCTATTAAAGGAGGTTAAAATCTGGCTGATAGATTTTGAGCATTTTAAAGTATTCCCCGATGTGCAGTAACAACAGTAAATAGCTGCTTCCTAAGATGGAAACAACAATTGTTTTAAATCCTCCCCCTCCACCAGAGCCATCCAGCCGGGCTGAGATAATTTGGGAATTAATATGGCCCATTAGTCACAAATCTGCAGGACCCACTGCTCTTAAGTGAAAGCTGCCATCAGCGCAAACTCTTGCTGCCACTGCTTGTTAATTGATTAATGTGGAGATCGTTCCTCTCTCCTGTTGTGTAGAAAAAAAAACACTCAGAAACATTTTCTAGGAAGATAGCAGAAAGCTCTGCTCCCATTTGAAACACTGCTTTCTTGCGGTCAGGAGAGAGCCGTGCTGCTTTCCCCATGCCCAGCGATGTTAATGCTGGGGTGTGCTGCACCCAAATTCCACTTTTCAGGATTATTCTGCTTGTGCTGAAGTTGGGGGAGGTAGCGACACTGTTCCTTGCTTCTCCTGAAGCTGCAGCCCAGAAGCTTGCTAACAAATACAGCAGAGGTGAGTACCAGAGATGATCATTTAATGCCAGACTTGTGCTGATCAGGCCTGGAAAGCATAGCAGTCTTTCCCCATGCTAAGAAAGTCTGTAAACGAGGATGAAAATCGCTACATAAACACAGGGCAATGACCTTCTGTTTCCTTCAAATGTAGGAGGTGACAAACCCCAGTTGCATGGGTGATGGAGCATGTTCAGAGAAGGGCAACGAAGCTGGTGAGGGGCCTGGAGCACAAGTCTGATGAGGAGCGGCTGAGGGAACTGGGGCTGTTTCAGCCTGGAGAAAAGGAGGCTGAGGGGATACCTTATCCCTGTCTACAACTACCTGAAAGGAGGTTGTAGTGTGGAGGGGGTTGGTAACACCCTCCCAAGTAACAAGTGATAGGACAAGAGGAAATGGCCTCAAGTTGCACCAAGGAAGGTTCAGGTTGGATATTAGGAAAATCTTCTTCATGGAAAGGGTTACCAGGCATTGGAACAGGCTGCCCAGGGAAGTGGTGGAGTCATCATCCCTGGGGGTGTTTGAAAGATGTGTAGATGTGGTGCCCAGGGACATGGTTTAGTGGTGGACTTGGCAGTGTTAAGTTTATGATCTTAAAGGTCTTTTCCTGTCCCTTGAGATACAGAAATGGGTGGAAAAGTGTCCAGAGTGCCTTGGCCAAAGGCACTAGGGCTGTAGGCTTGTCCTCCTGGGGCTGCTCCTCATTCTGGCATGTGGCCAGGCTGTAACAGGGGTGAAAGAGTTGTGGTGTGTTGAACGCAGTATTTCATTTTGAAGGCTGTGTTCATTTTAGTTATTTATTTTGGCTATTTATTTATTTATTTGTGGTTATTCCAAGATATGCTGAAAGGCTAAACATGCCTGGGTTGTCCTTCTTAGCCTCTGAGAGGGGAAGCTAAGAGGTACTAGCTTCAGCAGGGACTCCTGCACTGAAACCCAGGCAAAGGACATGGATTCACATGTGTTGTGCCATTGAGAATTCTCCGGTGTGGTTTATGTGCTCAAGGACCTGGGAACAGGCATTTGAAATGGATGGAGAAATGCAAAAGTGAGGTCTCACAGTGCACCGCAGCACAGTGAAACAAGTTGAGGGACATAAAAGCTGATGGCAAGCGTCTAGAAAGCAGCCAGGGGAGCCACGTCCAAGCACACCTGTGGGACGTGAGACATCCTGGAGGCTCCAGGGTCACACATGGTGAGGGGAGGGGAAACCAGAGCTGGTGGCCAGAGACACTCATGGCCCTGGCTGGCCAGTGCAGAGCAAGGACAGAGCCCTGGTCCCCTCAGCAAGGCTTAGAGTGAAAGAATGTCTGGATTGGCTCCTCTGTCTCTGACATCTTAAATGAAATATTTTAAAAACTACTCTTTTCCTCTGTGTCCAGGACAGAAGTGTCCGTTCTCCACCAGCACACAGTCAGGGTGGTCCTTGGGATGAGGTGCTTGTCTGGGTAGGAACTGGGACCACCCTCCTTGCCCTGCCCTGGGCAGCCTGTGGTAAGTCCCTTCACCTCGCTGCACCTGGGGTTGCCGACATCCCACCCATGGTTGCTCCTGCTGCAGCAGCAAGACCCTGCAGGGGCCAGGGCTGCTGCTGCCCTGGGGGTGCAAACTGCCCTGGTACCATGTACCACAGAGAAATTTCTGTAGGAGCAACAATGCTCACAAGCAGCAAGAAGCTGAACAGTGAGACCCTGTGTTTTCAAAAGAGACAGAAAACGAAGTGTGAGTCTCTGTGCAGCAGATGAAGAATGGAAACACATTTCTTAGGTATGTCTTTGCAAGGACTGTGCTATCACAAAACTTGATTTCTTATGCCATATTCCACAGCAAACTGAAGAAGAGACTCCTGCCAGTATGAGAAGAGTCTCTTCCTAACATGAAAGCCACTCTGCCTTTGACACCCCTACGTCAACTGTCCTGGGGCATTATCAGATGTGAATTTCAAGCACCCACATTTGAGAAGTCCAAGTGGGAAAGCAGAGATGCTGCCGTGGTCCCTCCCAGCCCCATGGCAGGGTTCTTGCTCTGGTGCTGCTGTGCTAATGCTGCTTTGGCAATTCGCGATGAACTCTACCAGCTGATCCCAGCCCCAGCCCTTCAGAGCCTGTTTTTTCTGCTTTTCCAGTAAGTTGAACTGAAGAGAAGAAAAGCTGCGTGGGAGAACAAGCATTTTAATTAGATTGATACCGGCCAGAAAAGGCAGGAGAGGCTGCTAGCTTGGTAAATCCAATTTGGTTTCACTGAATGGAAGAGTAAAGTTAACTCTGTCATCTCTGCTCAACATCACTCAGGGTAGTGCCCGATTCCCTTCCGATTTACAGAGGTAGGTAAGACCCAGCAGTGGGCAGCAACGAGTCCTGTGATGACTGTACACCCACCGCTTTATTTGGACAACATTAAATTCCAGCAGATGACTGAAATAATGAAAGTTATTAACTGTCACTGAGACTGCAAGCCCTGTCTGGCTAGCCTCAACCAGTATGTGGCTGGGGCAAATGTCAGCTTTTCCTTTTCCCATCTGATGGCCTGAGTCCTGACCCCTCCTTTCCAGCAGCATCCCAGTGGGAAGGGCTTGGCTGCTTCCCCTTAACACCCATGGAATCCACATTGCTGGTCCAAAAAAGAGTAGAGGACAGAGATCTGATGCCTCTCAGTTTGGGGGGGCTGCACGGGGAAGGCTGGAAAAACCCAGCCTTGGTGGGAACCTGATGGAAACATCTGTGGGATGGTTCTCCTCATGTCAAATCACATCTGTCAGTACTGGGACCTAGACTGTGTGTGCACCTCCTGCACCCACACACCCTGCACCAGCTTCATGAGAAAGGATGGAACCAGCATCCAGCCTGACACAGGGATGCGGGATTTGCTGGGCTGATGGAGGGGAGGGAGCAGGAGGGAAGGAGGAAGGCATCTGCCTTGCAATGTGGAGGTTGGGGTCTGTGCGAGTAAGCAGCTTGTACCCATTTGAGGGTGGGGTTGGAAAAAATAAGAGTCTATTTCTTTTCTGCAGCAGACAGCTGTATCTCTGATTCAATTTCCGTGCAAATGGTAGGGGGATTGACTGACTCTGTTATTTCCACTTTGTTTCCCTTTCAGTTTGTCGTTCATCTGCTTCTCCAGTGTTTTCTGTTGCTGGGATGCTCACAGACCCCTTGCCGGGCGGCAGCGCATCGTCCCCACCCTCTGCAGCCCAGCTGCGCACAGCTGCTCATGCAGCATCCTCACTTCCCACCGCGTCGATGCAAATCAGATGCTGTGGGAACTGGTCATGCCAAGGATCCCAGCCTGGGCTTCTAGTTCCAATGCGACTCGTGCAAGACTCAAACTACCTGCAAAACACATGCTTAGTGCAGGAGCAAACACTGATGGGTGCCAGTGGTGACTTCCTCACTGTCACCGGTCAGTGCAAAGCTGAGGGTAACTGAAGCCATTTGATGAAGAAAATTATTTATGTTTATAAATCCGTATCTGCATCTACAGGAACTATCTTCTGAAAAGGTGAGGGATAAAGCTGTGCCACAAATCCAGATGCTGATTCTTTTTTTTCCTAATTCTAGTTATGGAAACCCAGATGTGTAACATCAATATTTTGAATCCGGCCCAAAGAACAAGGCACTTTTCACCTGCCCCTCTTTCTGTTTCCAGATCAGCAATTCACACTTCTATGCATGTTTTCCCAGTTGCAGTGGCTTGATTAGTTCTTTCTACAAAGCCAGGGGTTTGGCCATGTGCTTCTTACTTTGGAAAAAGTGCCATTTTTAGATTTATTGTCAACATCAGCTAAACAATACGGCATTGCTGGTGTCCCCCAGCAGGAGGGCTCCTGACCCACAGTGGGGCCAGGGAATGGCTGTGCAAATGCTTCCAGTATCAAGGCACCTCCTGAAGCACCTTCATGTGAGATTTAGCCAAATGCCACCAAAGCCACGGTGCATCTGTGGTGTTTGTTCTCTTTCTAGACAAGAACATCTTTGTGGGACCCCTCAAGGCAGGATTTTGGGAAGGGTGAAGGCTGCTATGGAAGAGAAATGCTTGTCAGGGAGCCCAGGAAGGTGCAGAAGCCAGGTTGGAGGCTCCCTGAGAGGGAGAGAAAGGGCTGAGACCCACCAATGTGAGATCGTATGAGCTGACAGGTGGGAAGAGTTACCCAGAATAAGCTGGTCACTTCTACATCCTAATGACTCCTATCTATATTCCAAATTTTTGGTTGCATTTTTCAGGAACCTTGCAGATCACAGAGAAGGCAAGTTTTCTAGAAAAGCAGCTATTTTTATCATTTTTCAAAGCTATTTTACACACCCAGATTCGCATTTTTTAAAAAAGCACATTTTTTATTCTTTGATGTCTAATTACCATAATCTGAAAATAAACCAATAAAAAAAATATCTGAACTAATGATCTGTCATCACAAAGCCTTAATGGAAAAAATCATTCTGTCAAGTATTATTACATTAAAGCCATTTCTGAGCTTAATATAAAAATAATGGGACAGTGGTGTGGTTTTCAAAACGTGTATCTTTAAAAATCTATAATGCTCTAAAGCAAAAGAATTCAACTGCCTTTGTTTTGTTTCAGCTTTTCAAAACACAGGTTTGAGATCTTCTACCTTGAGCATTAATGCACAGTGCAAAGCTGGAGCTGAAGGCAAAGTCCTTAATCAAAAACAAGGTGTGCAATATCCTGATTAAATATTGGCAGTTTAAATAAATTGATGCTTCTTGCCTGGTCTTCCTCCTGTGAGGGAATGAAGGAGAACCAGCTGCGATAAGGTTTTCCCAGTGCCCCAAGTTTTACTTCAGTTCCTTTAAAATCTCATTGTCTCTGTCCCCATCGAACTGCAGGGTGCTTCCCCTTGCAAGTGTTTCAAAATATCGGTAATATCATATTTCCTCTTAAGTTAGTTTTGTTCAGAGCATTTTTAGAAAGAAACTAGTTGTCATGATCATACTACCAAGGACCCTTTTTTGTATCACCCATGGTGACGCTTTGCAAAGCCAGGTTACAAACCTCGCTAGAAACTGATGGGCAGCTCTTTGCTGAAAACACGACTCAGGATGTTCCCTGTCTGGGCCAGGTGGGCTCTGGGTCCTGGAAAGAGAGATTAGACCAAAAGGTGGCCTTCCTGCCCCTTGGTGCCATGGAGCAACGCCAGGGGACCTCATCCCATGCAGAAGCTCAGGCAACTCCTATGGGGGGCACAAAGACATCACTGCTGGGAAGCCATGGTGGGAAGCACTGGGGAGAAGATGCTGCAGGAGAGGTTCCACAGGGGAGCCATTGCCCCAGGGCAAGAAATGTCTTTTGGCAAAGTGAGGCAAGGACGAGTCAAAGAGAAACATGTGGAGCTGGTCTTCCCAGGGAGGGACTAGTGGAGGCGTCCCCTAAAAATTTAGACTTCCCCACGTATCATTACCTAGTGGGCATACACACCTCTTTTGTGCTGGGGTCCCCCAGCGCAGGACGCTCATTAAACAGGGGATTGCTTTTCACTCTGCCACTGTGTTAACATCTTGATGGTCATTTTTCTGGAGAGAACCCCTGTACCGAGCCACTTGCACGCTGCTACCTGAATGACTCAGCTCCATGTCATCTCCTTTTCCTTCCCACACTGGAAAAGCTAGACATCACCATTGGGAACTATCATCTGAAGGAATGTAATTTACAGACCTGTTGTTCTTGGAGTAAAATGCAGCTTTTCATTTTTATTTTGTGTGTGTGTTTTTTGTTTGGCTGGTTGTTTTGGTTTTGTTTGTAGTTTGTTTGTTTGCCTTTTTTTTTTTTTTAATCAAAGAGGAGCCTGCTCACAGCAAACTGAAATACTTTTTAAAAGCCTTTTCTGCTCTGCTTCTGAGGACCTCTCTAAAGAAATCAGTATTTGCATAAAATCGAAATACATGTATCAAATCAAAATCGAACTGGAAAAAACTGTCTGTAAGGGATCTCAAAGGAGATAAGAAAGTTGATAGAAATTATTCTGGGAGCACACACCATGACTGCAATGGCACAGAGTCCAGTCTCAGAGTCCAGTCCCAGGTACTTGAAATCACTGCAGATGAATATGCAGGTGACATTCACATCATGAATATAAATATCCACCATTCTCTATCAGCACTGAGACCTCTAACCCCAAGGTTTCTTCTTTTGATTAGTATCGTAGGAGGAAGAGGGTGTTGATTTGCATCCATCTTCATTCTGTGGCTCTTCAATCCTGCGAGGGAAACCCTCCTGATGGCTGGGGGGAGGATGAGAAGTTGAGAGATCTGCACCTGCTGATGCTTCGTTTTCATAAACCAAGGAGTTACAAGTTTTTTAGCGAGCTTTTTTACTTCTCTGAAGTCTCACGTTTCCCCCAGGCATTTCTACCTTCCTTCGAGCAGTTTAGAAACTTTAAAGGTTGGCTGCAAGTGGCGTACGGCTCTTTTGAAGAGGTAGCTGTGGGGTCGGCTGGAGAAACAGGCTGGGAAGCCTGAGATCCGTCCTGCCCAAAGCCGTGCCGGAGCACAGCCCTATTTAGACACGGGTCCTGCTCCGTGACCGCCCGAAGCACCCGCAACAAGCGGTATACGGGCCGGGAGGAGGGGGTGGGGTTGACGGCTCCGGGGGGCGCCGGAGCTGCAGCAGCCCCGACCGCGAGGCGGGTGGGACGGACCCCTGGGGGGGTCTTTGCCCCCGCGTCCCCCGCGGAGCCGCCCCCGGGGCGGGGCCGCCTCCCTCAAAGCCGCGGCCGCCGGCGGGACACGGGCAGAGCCTTCGCGGGGCTGCGCGGTGGTTGCGCGGGGGCTGCGCGGGGGCTACGCGGGGCGGGCGCCGGCGGCAGCACCATGGAGAGCGGCGCCCCGGGGCGCCTGGACGCCGCCGCCTTCCTGGGCGCCTGGAGACGCTTCGACGCCGACGGCAAGTGGGACCGGCGGGTGGGAAGGGGAACACGCGTGGGGGGACCCATGGGGTGTGGGAGGCGGGTGGGTACCCGCCTGGGGTGCCGCTTAGAGGGTGCCCAGCCGGGTGGGTGCTGTGTGCGTGGGTGCTGGGGTAGAGGGGTGCCCATCTGATTGGGTGGCGTGTAGGGGTTGCCCACGCAGATGGGTGCCCCATGAGGGGGAGGGTGATTGTGCGGGTGGGTGCCCGTCTGGGTGCAATGTGGGATGCCTGGGAGGTTGCACATGTGGACGGGTGCCTGCAAGAATGGGTACCTGCCAGCGTGCCCAAGCTTCACCCCAACAGCATCCTGCAGGTGTTTCAGAGCCCCCATCTGCCTCCTCATTATGCCCTCATATCAGGTCTGAAAATCCCCCTTTCCACCCCAAAGTTTTTGCCTTTTCATCGCCTCCCCATTCCTTTTGCTGTTCCCTCTTGAGGTCCCAGTTTGCGAAGTTTGTTTCTGAAAAGTCTACTGTAAGGAAAACTCCTAAGGGAGCCTCGCAGCACTGTGCCCAGCATCCACATAGAAGCAAAATGGTCAATTTGGATATGAAACCCCCAAGTGGGCAGGCAGGGCCCCCAGATGAGACCCCTATCATGCAGCATCACACCCCCTGCACACGGCACATGTGGTTCCCAGAGCTCAAGCAGTGCTGCCTGACCATTAATATATTTGACTTTTATTTAGACAATGGTTACATAGAAGGGAAGGAGCTTGACAATTTTTTTCACCATCTCCTGGAGAAACTGGGACCAGAGGTAAGTTCCACACCACGTTAGTTGTGCATCAAGTCTAAGCAAAAAGGTCGTCATGATGAGAGGTGGTTTGTATTTGATGTTCTCTGATTGCTGGCTCCCTTAGCAATCCCCGAGGTAAAGAGCTTTTCTCTTGGCAACAAGGTGGCATTTAAGCAGGTACGATAACAAGAACAGTCACTTGAGATATTTGATCAGTTGTTTTCAGTCCACCAGCTGCTGTCACGATGAGGCTGCAGTTGGAACAAGCTGAAAGGGCTGGTTGGAAGCCTGGAGAGAAAGTCATTTACTGCCCTTGAATAGAAACAACTGAAAAAGCACTGGCACACAGTCTGGCAGGGCCAGGAGGAGGACAAAGGTGATCATTTATTCAAGCTAATTAGTTTTGTTAATATGATAGGTTTCTTTCCAAGGTTAATTTTTAACAAATATGCTGTCATTTATTTTAAATGGTACTTGGGAAGAAGGCATACATCTGTATTGCTGAAAATGGCTAGAAGCTAAGCAACAGTCATTTCTGTTGCTCATAAGGTCAAGACCTGTCTATCAAGTGCTTCTAGATTTTTTCCCTGGTTTTCTTTCCTATTTTTGGCAGCATTTCTCCTCTCCCACTCTCTGCATCTCAGTTCTATCAGAATTTGCACAAAAATTTACAGGGTCTGATTTCCTTAGCTTCAGGTTATACGTTACCTTCAATTGTCACCATCAGTGAAGGTGAAATCCTGACACTCAGGTCAGCCGCTCAAAAATATGTGAAGTATATATTTGGATAATGGGCTCAACACTTTCACTATACATAGTGTGCCCAACTAAGAAGAGAGAAAGATTAAGCATCTTCCAAATGGAAGGAGAGGGTATGCCAAAAAACAGTGATGAAACAATTCCTTTAGGCAAAAAGTAATTAACAAAAAGGGAAAAGGTAGCTGATAAAAGGCAAAAATTCATGAGTATCAAGTGTAAAATCAGAATTATACTTAAAATCCATTTAGGATTCTTCAATCTTTGGGGCTACAATAAAAAAAATGGAAACTGTGAATAATTTTTCAAGCACGTTTTTGTTTAATTTGCAGGTAAATTTGGATTGAAATATTGGCAGTTTCTGCAGAAATGTCTTTCTAGAGCATGGATGGTTAGATGAACTGATAGACATGTAAAAAAAGACTTCAAATCAGTTTTTCTGTGTCCCTAATGATTCCTAGTGCTTATTGTTGAATCTTGTTTTATTTGCTTTAAAGATAAATTGAGAAGTTCATGGTCATTTATCCAGGAACAAAAGATGAAATTGGGAGCTGCTAGTCCTGGGTTATTGAAACACTAACACAAAGCATGTTCAAATGAACCCAGTGACAGCAAATGTGAGATGTGGAAGAAGAGTCTTAAAATGATGCTGCAGAGCTCAAGGCTGCAGCAATTCACTGAAGCAAGAGACCTCCAAGTGGGGCTCTCAAGAGTGAGCTGTAGCTGATGATAAAACCAAATTTTAGGTGGGGATCTCACACCTCAGGCAGCTTCCTAATGAGAAGAGGCCATGAGGAAACTTTCCAGCCCCATTCTAGCCAGTAGCTGCCCTTGCACATCCCTCATGTGAGATTTTGGAGACAGCATCACACCAGCTGGGTTGCAAACCCAGTGTGTTGCAGCAGTTTTTGTGGTTGTGATGATACAGGTGAGAACTGTGTTAGGTATCAACACACAGAACATGCAAAATGAGGGTGTTCTGGCGATGAACTATTCTGCTTTGAGAAATAGAGAATAATTTCACTGATTTCCAAAAGTCACTGCTCAGATGACTCCAGCTTAAACCAGCACCCTCACGTGGTTTGTATCTCCTTTGCTTCTGCTGACTAGGTGTTGACATTGAAAGAAAAAGCTTAACACAAATTGAATGATTAAAGAATAAATTCCCTCTCTTCCTATTAATCAGAACAGGCTAATTCTGGACGATGGTGCTCACTAACTGCCAAGCTGTTCAAAAAGGCTCTCAAGTACTTTTCTGTTTTCTCCCCTGATTTTCTTGCCTGTTTTGGGCAGCATTTTCCTCAAGCAGTGTTACGCTGAGTGGTCAGATGACATGTTGCCTTGTTCCCCTTTGTTAGCACCCTGGTTTTGGTTCTCATGGTTGTGTAGGGACAAGACGGTGGCCTGTCCAGGAGGCAGCAGGCAGAGCGGTCTGCCTCCATGGCAGAAAACCCAAGGGGAGCTTTGTCCTCAGAGGCTGAGAGCAGTCCCCTGCCCCACTCTCCTAGCACTGGATTAAACAATGGCCTCTACTACCTTTGTACTTACAACGTTGAGCCATTTTTCTCTTTGATAGATGATTTATGTTGTACAGACATGTGGTTCTAGTGAGAGGGGTAAAGGATCCCCTTTGCACTGGTTTTCACCATCCTACAGAAAGAAAGTGTCCTTTGTGATACAAGCAGTGAGGTGGGACAGAGTATCTCACAGCTTTAGTGCTTGTTTTGACCTTTACTTTTTCTTTGGGCACTTAATGTCTCTGTTTCCTTGCACAGTAAAAGGAGAAGACAGTAATACACTGGCATAACTTCCAGATGTGTTGCAAGGATTAATTAGTGACTGTGTCAGAAGTGCTATACAAGTGATAAATAATGTTATCAGCACTGGAAGTTGTCTCTGCTTGAATAGCGAATGGCTTCATAATTATATTTTTTCAGCCTGCACTCCCTAAGCTGTTATTTTTCTTAATGACCACCATAGTTCTTCAACTCTGTTTTTCTTCCCAGCTACTCTGCGGCATCCCCAGCTGACACTAAATGCCAGGGGATGGGAGCAGCTGGGAAAACAATGCAAAAGGGAGCCTAGCGGGAAGCTGAGAGGCACAGTTCTTCCTGATGACTCTTAGCAAGGAAGGGAACTTGAAATACCATCCAGCGAGGGAGGCTAATTCATCATCTTTTATTGAACCATCAAGAATTTGCCAGGGGCGGTGGGGAAGGGGAAACTTTGCAACAAAGTTAGACCTACTATAAACCAAGCCAAAACCCAAATGCTGCTTTCTGCTTCTCCTTCTCCAGCAACGGGTGATTTCTGGAGGCATTTGGACAAAGCCCTTAATAACAAGCTTGAACTTTTGGTCAACCCTAAAGTGGTCAGGCTGTTGGACCAAATGGTTGCTGTCAGTCCCTTCCAGCTTCGCTTCGCTTCGCTTCGCTTCGCTTCTATTCTATTCTATTCTATTCTATTCTATTCTATTCTATTCTATTCTATTCTATTCTATTCTATTCTATTCTATTCTATTCTATTCTATTTTGGGGTTGTCCTATCCAGGGATATGAGTTGGATTTGATGATCCTTGTAGGTCCCTTCCAACTCTGGACATTCCATGTCTCTGTGACTCTATGATTCTACTCTATTTCTAAGAAAATTACTTTTATTTCTGTACATATGAGGCTTCAGTGAAAGATGGGGGGTTTATGACACTGATGAACTGAAGTTCATATAAATGCTCCATCAGCTGGAGGGTCTTCTGTGAAGTGGTTTTGTTTGTTTGGGAGACATAAGGCAGAATCAAAAATAATTCAGTCAACCACCAGCACGGGTTTGTGACCTGATGGCATTATCCATCTGCTGCTGTTATTACTCCTGTGACTTCTCCCTAACCATTTGGCCCTCCAGCTTCCAACCTGCTGCTGCAGGGCTGCTGTGAGATGCCTGTGTTGTCATCTTCTACTCAGTCACAAACCACTTTCCTCTACATTATTGGCATTTTTTCATGCATTTTCTTAAAGATTTTATGCAGAGGTGAAAACTTATTGAAGATAACAGTTTATTTCAGCACTGAAGAAGTAATTTTAGTGGAACAGGAACTACAGCCCCTGTGTTTCTGTCTTATATTGCTGTAGACCTGTATTTCTGTATAGAGATCATTTAGGATATTCCTTGCTTTCTCTTTGCTATAGTTTTAATGACGCTCTACGTATATTGTTGTAATAATTAGATAAGAAAAGTTTTGTAGATGAGTGGCTATACATTTTGAGTTGGTCTTTTACTGAAAGTTTCTGTAAAACAAATGATCTCTGGGCAGATATAGAAGGAAATGTACATTACCATTATGCTCAGAGGAAGGTATTTCACTTTGCTTACACAACAAGACAGAAGACTTTCAGATAAAAGTTTGCTACACTCACCTAACTGTAAATGTGTAAGAAGCAACGTATAACAATTTCTGAAATGTAAATTTGATCAGGAAAGACAGGTATTTGCTTTGTTAAACCCCTCCTGCCTCAAAACCTCCTCCTGGATAGTTATAACTGGAAGGGACTGAAGTTAATCTTCAGGAGTTCACCCTGACTAGCCATAAGGGATTTGTCTTTGCTTTTTACTTCCAAAGAAGATGAGCAGCCTCCAACTACTATGGCACTTCATCCTGACCTTTCACAATGTATTGTCTATCTAAATTATGTGTTTAACTTAGTATGGTCAGGAATGCAGCAGCTAGTCATACAAACAAAGTTTCATCGCCAAAATAACAGTCAGCCTCAAAGCCATCCAAAGCAGACTTCCTCTATGTTTTACCACCCCAAGAGAACCCAAATCACAGACCAGGTCTGTGATGACCAGCAGGTCATAAGTAACAAGACCTCTAGCAGAAAGCATTAGTCTTGCATCCTCCTCCAGACTAATTCAGAAATCTAAACCCTGAGTTGATCTTGATTATTTAGATACAAGGAAGAAATTCTTTACTGTGAGGGTGGTGAGGCACTGGAACAGGGTGCCCAGAGAAGATGTGGATGCCCCATCCCTGGGAGTGTTCAAGGCCAGGTTGGATGGGGCTTTGAGCAACCTGGTCTGGTGGAAGGTATTCCTACCAATAGCAGGGGAGCTGGAACTAGAGGATCTTTATGGTCCCTTCCAAATCAAACCATTCTATGATTCTGGTTATTGCCAAATGCAGTTATTCCTTTAGGTGTGGCTTTTGTCAGCCTTGATTACCCTGACCAGTTCCTATTCCTGTTCCTGCACACGAAGGCAGGGCACTGCAAGTGCCTGGAAGTATCTCTAAATGTAAACTCAACATGCTTATGGGGAAAAACAAAACAAAACAAAACAAAAACCAGACATGTTGTGTTTTCATTGCTCAACGACATGTAAAAAAACTTTCATCCTAGCAGAAAGGGCAAAACAAAGAACCTGTCCAAACCCCAACCACAAAACTGCGATGGCACAGGGAGGCTGCAATAGCCTTTGTTGGTTGCTGCTGTCTTCTACATGAAAAAAATATTTCCCACACATGTGCTGAAGAGAGCCAAAAAAAGAACCTAAACACAACATGGAATGACAGGATAAGCTCTCATCTATTGTAGCATGTAGGACTACAGTAAATCCTAACCAAAATACAGGGCCAAATTCTCAAGTGATAGCACCACAGTTAAGTACGCAAGACTGGCACAAATAATGAGAAGTTAGTCCAGGAATGGAGGGGTGAAGTCTCACAGTAATGCAAGCAATCCAATGTACAACTCCATGGATGAAGTGATTCGTGTGACTGGTTTTCTTAATGCTATGGGATTTAAAGGAGAAATGTTTGGCAAGAAAAAGGTTCTTCTTCCAAATTCAAAGCTTACGTTACGGACGTCTCATCTGGTCTTTGCTGGCCTCCTGTCTGTACTGTGTGGCTTTTGGCATGGTAGTAGTTGTCAAGTTAGTTTTCCAACTAGCATTCTTGGCAGTCATAATTTATTTTCATAGATCTTGTAGGAACTTGATATCTCTGGGACCGTTTGCCCTCCTATCAAATTTGGCTGAAATGCTGTTAGGAGAAACATGTGCTTAAGCCAGTGTTTTCAGATAAGCTTCATTTTTTTTTTTTTTTCAAGAAACAGGTTGTAATAGTCTCATTTAGTTTCTTCTTGCTTTTTATGCCCTTATCAATGTAGTGGCTTGCTTCCAAAAATCATGTCAAGAAGGAAAAAAAAAATCAATTTAGACAACACTGTCTTGATCAGCAGGAATTAAATGAGACGACTCCTTTCATCAAGTAGGAAAGTCTCCACACAGCTCCATGCATCCACTTTCCTCTCCCAAACCAAATGACTCATAGTTGTCTTTTCATCAAGGCAAGATGCTGCCAAGCACATGGATCCCTTAAGGAGCGAAAATGTAATTAGAAAGCACAGGGCAGGAGTGTGACAATAAAAAAGGAATGGGTTAACAAAGATGACAAATTACAGCCAGGAGTCATAACCAACCATGACAAAGAAATTAAATGCTGGCCAGATTAAAAACAATCTGAGCATGCCCTTTTCATTATTACATATAGTATTAAAAACCAGATTACCTTTATGACGCTAATTACTTTTAAAGGGTTATCACAAAAAGAAAGATGAAGACTGGACATGGAAAGAAGAAAGCAGAAAATTCATTTGTTATGGCAACTTGAAGTATAGAAGCTTTTATCTGCAAAACTCTGTGGAACAGCATCCATAGTAAGAGCTCTGCTCCGTAACCCTGAGAAATATATGGACAAAGACATGACAATATTTTAAACTGTGCTTTTCTGAGGACAGAAATTACTTGACCTCCCCCTCATGGCAGGTAGTAAGGACTTCTTCCTTGACTGGACAGTAAGAACATGCATCAGCTATTGGAAACCACACAGCACCCAACCTTTGAGGGACCAGGGCAACTGAAGCTTTACAACTCCTATGAAGCAGCCTGAAAAAGGGTTAAAGCATCCCTCTGCTCCAGGCTAGCTCCCATCATTGTTATAGTCCAATGAAGCTCATATTTCATGGAAATTAGCAGACGGTTGAGAGGGTTTTTTCCCCTTAAATGAGCATCAGGAATGTCATTGCTGGGGGTTTACTTCCGCTGCAGGACCCTGTCTTGCTTCCCAGCCAAGCACTTGCACTTCCAGCAACCACACAGTTCCTCAGCACAACCCTGACCAAAACTGGAGGCAGGCCCTAGTTTAGGTATGTTTTTCTGACTGTGGCAGGGAATCCTCTTCACTACAGTGCTGATTGATGCTTAAACGTGAGCATCTCTATAGCTGTTTCTACCTCAACTAGGCAGCAATTCAGGAGGAAATTGTGCTCCTCTGTCAATAGGGGCTATTACCTCCTAATTAAATTCTCCTCCAGAAACTCAGGGAGGTACATGCAGCAGGGAAAACAAGGAGTGACAAGAAAGGGCTCCCCATACAGACAGCTATGAGAAAGCATGCAAGAGCATTTGCTTAAACTTTCACAAAAGGGAAATTTCAACTAGCTGCTAACAAATCTGCAAAATTTTAGCCCAGGCAGTGAAAACTTGAGGAAGCTTTGCCAGCCTTTGAAACTGAGGAGAGATCTGGCGCTTGAGATGGACAACATAGTCAAAACAGCATGAGTTCTGATAAGACAAGCTCTGCTCAGCTACAGCCGTTTACTTGCTGCAAAGCCATTTCTGCCTGCCCCAGCTCATAGAGACAAGAGACACAAATTTGTACCTTTGCTATTTGTACAGTTGCTTTATTTTTTTCTTAGTTTCTTTTTATTTTTTTTTATTACTCCTCCTGTCATTTGTTCTTAATGCTTGAATAAATGGCACATGAGTCTGTTGCATTCGAAAGCAGAGCGTGTTTGGCTTTCAGGCTTTCCTGCTTGTTGCAATCTGCAGCTGAACAGCGAGTTAATCATTAAAGGGATGGAAGGAAAAACAAATTTCCTGGGGAAACCAGCGGTCATAGCACTGTTGCAACACCTGTGTTTATGTGTAAATGCCGTTCATCCCTGCATGTGTCTGCCTGGAGGTTTCTCCTTCCTCCTCTTCTGCTCCAGATCTTTCTCATTCTGTCATAGGACTTGCTCCCATCTGGGAGGCACGGAAATATTTGTAGGCGCACAAAGACAGAGAACAAAAAATCAGACCTCTTGACCAGAGAGCTGCTGAGATTTTACCTTTGGCCTCCCCTCAGCAACTCCATTGCAGGGTGGCTGGGGCAGCAAGGGGGCCCCTGTAGCCCCCAGCCAGACTGATGCTCCTGTGCAGCCCCTCACTGCCCCAGCATCCCAGCTCAGTCCTGGCTCCAATGCTGAGTGAAAAATGGCCTCTCACACCACCAGCTTGTTGATGGATTCCTGCCCAGGCCCTTTTAGGGAGACCTCATCTTGGGAAAGATGGTTTATACAGTATCTTTTACATTGCTTTTATTTTTTGAGAGTAAAGACTGGGTTTTATGTTTCATAAGTAGAATATTTATGATCAGAGAGTGTCTAATTTGAAAAAAAAAACACTGTAGTGTAACCCCTTGGACTAAAACCTGTTGGAGCTGTGTAAATACTGTAAATATTTTGCATAGTTACTTGATGTATCCCATAGTTTAAATCAGTTAAAAATAACTTTTAAAAGAGGCAGTTCTATTTTTATGCAGATAATAATGTTGCTGCCAGACAAAGCTCAATGATGTGGTGGTTAATAGGTGACACAAAGTTGAGCCATAAGCTTTCTTAACAAATGACTAGCCTGAACTCTGCAGCACACTTTTCAAATATCAGCTATGATTATCGTTTCAGAAATAACTTATCCTACTGGGCACGGAGGAGGATAATTTCAGAGTACTTTGCAAGCCTATTGAAGCTGGCAACTGCTAGGCTTGCCTAACGCCAGGGAGGTGTCTCAAAGCATCAAGGTGCCATCAGAAGGCAATTTAAATAGCATGAGGGCGAGTTATAATGCCAAGGGGAAAGAGAACAGTATGTGCGTGGCCAGTGGTGTGCTGTGCCCCAGATGCCACACCCAGGGGACCAGCGGTGAGCATCACCCAGGGCCTTGCTGGGCACCACCACGGGGATGGAGCATCCTGCAGTCATGTCCTGGGACCTACTCAGGGCCGCCAGCAGCCGTATCCTGGGAGGGGGACCAGCACCTCAGGCATGTTCCTGCAAGATCATTTCTGGGAGTTGACAGCCCTTGGTGCTGTTCCCCAAGGATGCCTCAGAGGGTTGTGCCCCACCTGCCCTACAGAGAGCCACATGGGTATCCCCGTCCTCCCATTCCCACTCCCAGATTGCCAAATTTTATATCATCTAGCACATCCTAGTCTTGCATTACTCTTGACGAAGGAGTTTCACTTGTTCTAAGTAGATCTCCCTCTTGGTTATTTCAACATGACATTTCTAATCCAAAGCCAATTAACTCTTTCTTCCCCACTTGTAATGTAGGATCTTCTGCACTGACAATGCTATTAAAGATTTCTCTATAAGCCCATAATGACTTTGTGGAGATCAGGGCTCATGAGCTCTGGGTCTGCTTTGAAATAAGGTGAATTAAATTATATAATAAACGATCAGTCATACTAAATACCTATCCACCTACGTATAGATATATTTTTTCTCAAATTACTAGCAGCAAATTAAGGCTGCAAATACCAGTCATATCTAAACATGTGTGGATAGGTGGTGACAAAGTGGGTGCAAAGATAGATCTTACCTTAATAAGCCTGAGCAGAAGATATCTCATTTTCTTTTTGCTCAAGTTATCCATGACATCCCAGTGTGTCTCTGCATCTCCGTCACTGACTGTGGCAGCTGCTGCTGAGCAAAGGCTGTGCAGCAGTGACACCTGAGAGCAGCTGGAAATTGGTGTTGTCACCTGGCTGCTACTGAACGTGAGCACAACCAAGGAAGTTTTGGGGGCATGAGTCATGTTCACTTTCCAGTGTGGTGGTTTCAAATACCCATCTAAGTGAGAACATGAGCTGCAGTTGCTACCTGTGCAGCCTGGCCATGTTACTCTGACCAGAGGTAACCAACCTCACAGAAAGATCTCCTTCTACACCATGCAACTTCTTGCAGAGCAGCACAATTGCTGCTCCAGTTCAGGTTTTGCAGAATCTGGGCTTAAAGGAGGACATAAGGCAGTGAATAGTCTGAGGCCTGGACATGCTACATCCAGGGCATCATGCAGACCATGCACACCCTCTGTTCATTCCACCAGGATGGGGCAATGGAGAGTGTCCTTTCCTAAGAGATTCATATTTCTCAGCTTCTGAACAGCCAGGCAGGCTTCACTGGCGTATGCACTGAGTAATCTGGAGAAAGTCACTCATGGTCTTGTGTCACAGTATTAAGAAAGGGATTGTACAACTTCATGAGCCTGTAAGAGTAGCTGAGAGGTTGAGAAACTGGGTTAGATCCAGGAAGACACAGCTACGGTCCTAACTCAACCTGGACATAGAGATGACAAAATCTTTGAAGTGATTTTCTTCAGAGGTAAGCTTAATTTATTCTCTTGCAAAAGATGCTACAAAAGTGTGCCAAGAGCCGGTCTGGGTTATCCTCCTTCCTCTCCTTCCAGAGAGCCCCATCTCTAGTGGGACCAGAAGAGGACCCAGGACCCAGTCAGTGTGGGTGCAGAAAGAAATGTTGAATTTCATTTTTGCCTGGGAGAGATTAACTGCGGAGCTTCCTAGCCCAGCCACAATGCTCATCTGACCAGAAGCCTGGGGAAATTGTACTTTGTGTAGCTCAGTCAGACCAGGTGCCATAAAGGTTACTGCTAAGATAAAGAAATAATGCCTGATGAACCTAATGCTTAGCATTATATTCCACCTGTCACGGTAATGCCTGTCAAAACATAAAACCTGTCAAGTCCTGAAAACTCCTCACTATGTATAAATTGATTATGGGGTTGAGCAGATGCATAGGGAATGCGAATTGCTTGAAATTCCGTGCTGTTAACCAGAGACACTGACAGGGCTCGGTGCCAGATCTTGAACCGGTTGGCAGGCAATAATAAGCAAAAATCTAGCTCCACTGACACCTTTCAAGGTTCATGATCTAATGAACTACAGGGATGTAGTTCAAGGATAAGGACACCTTCCTGAATAGCACAAGGTGAAAATGAGCAGTGTGGTAACCACTGTAATACACACTCAAAAAACCCCAAATCCCTGTGATATAGTAGGAACAGCTGCCTAAATAAGCAAGTGACACTGAAATATTTTGGGGTCTCCAAGCTCTAGTCTTCCAACTGAAATCTCAGTTGCTACAAAGCTATGCATAGGTTTTATTGCCAAAAATTCATCCAAGGTGGTGTGTTTGTGGGCTTTTGGAAGTATTAGCCCTTGACTGTAAGGATGCAATGATCCTGGTGGTTATCCGTGAGTGAGGAGAGATTTAATACATGTGTTGTTTTCTCCATGGCAGAACACCATCACAGAAGAAAAAGTTCGGAGGATGAAGGAGCAATTCATGTCTGCCCATGATGCCACCACAGACGCACGCTTTGAAATCCAAGAGGTATCTCCCTCCACCCCCAGCACAGGATTTCTTTTATAGAAGGAGAGATAATTAGGACCTAGAGCAGACTTAGGAGATAATCCTGGGTGGAGAGGATGTGAGTCATGGAGTACTACCACAGCCAGATCTCTTGGTCTGGGGTTTATTTTCAAGGCAACTCAAGGCAACATATTCAGCTTATATTTCCCATACGGGGTCATCATCCACCCAAGTCTTGTCTTTACTTTCATGGTTTGGGTTTGGATTGGGTTTTTTTAATGTGTTTGGTTTGGGTTTTGTGTTTTTGTTTGTTTGTTTTGTATTTTTCCAGCTCGCAAATATGGTCTTGCCAGATGATGAGAACTTTCTGCTGCTTTTCCGACGGGAAACTCCCTTGGACAACAGCGTGGAATTCATGCGGGTCTGTGTCTCTGTGTTGTCTCTTCCCCTCACACACCAACGGTTTCTTCAATATATACATTTCCACCATCTGTAGAAAACAGTATGGGAAATACATGAGTATTGTGGCAGCGAAACACATTCTGACCTGCTCAGGTAGAGAAGGTTGTACGTTATTTACACCAGCAAAGCAGAGATGTAGTAGCTGGGACTGGAGAAAAGGCACCTGGAGAGTTTGTTACACTTCGCAAACGCTCTCAGCCACCTATCAGTCACGCCACCAGAGACAAAACTTTACTTAGTACCTACCTACCGATAAACTCAGCCTTGTTGGGAGCTACAGCCAAACCTGCAGCTCCTCACCCACAGCACGGCACATTTTAAGCATCATTTTATCCTGAAGCATCGGCTTGGCAGGATGTGGAGTGGAAATCTCCCTGAGTTGAGCCAGCTGAGAAGCACAAGCCCATAAGATTTTCTCAACTGTGCCCAATCTCCTTCCTATCTCTGCCCACAAGTCTCCCAGAACAGAACTTCAAATTTTCCAAGACTTCTTGAAGTTACCTTTATTTCACATCTGAACTGGGGGCTTCTGCAGATCAATGGCCAGTTGTGTACAACCTTGAATTACTCAGGGCAATAAGAGAAGCTGCATGTACAAATTATGTAAGAAATGTGGAGTGGTTTCTTAGTCTTATCTTCTTTTTATAGGCAGTGTTTCTGCATCAAATATGTAATAGCAACATGTCACATGTACAGCATCCAAATGCAAATAAAAACTATTGTGTGGAAAGTTTATTTTATTTCATCTACAATTAATTAAACATTGGATAATGCAACAGCTTGCTCACTAGGGAAGTCCTGATTTGAATCTTTATGATATCTCACCCAAGCAGATGATTAACTGCAATATTTATGTGACCATATCAATCTATGTCCATTCAGATCTGGCGCAGTTACGATGCTGACAGCAGTGGATTTATTTCAGCTGGAGAGCTCAAAGTAAGTTACCCTAACAAGTCTCTTCAGGCTCGATCTGCAGCTCACTGATATCACTGGGAGCCTTTCCATCAGCTTTACTGATTTAATGCCTTTTTGTGTGGTTGATGAACAACATTTCTAGGTTGTTCATGGTGAGTGTAAGGACTGGGGACCCTCCAGCCTTCTGGCATCGCTGCAAGGACTCTGATTGGAGGGAGGATGCTCTGTTGTTGCCCTTGGTGTCCTGCTTCCCACTTGCCTCAACACTTGCCCTGCTTGTCTTGGGGTCCCCCAGGCACCCAAGGAGCCCCCTAAACATTTCTCACCTTGGTTCTGTGCATGTGCCTCTCCCAGCTAAACCAAGCCAAAGCCATTGTGTTTTATTAATGGGATTTCTTCACAATTTCTTCCCGGGCCTGCAGATTTTGTGAACACTGATTTATTTTTAAAGCTCAGGCTATTGGGGCAGAAGCCTGTTCAGAAACTGTAATTCAAATGCTTCGATCCAGCTGGGCACAGAAATCCATCCCAGGGCTGCAGACCCTGTGTTGACCTCTTGGCATGTGGCTCCAGCCTGTGCCCCACCAGTGACATGAGTGGATGCTTAAGTGTCTTGCTGAATGGCAACTATTTTGATTTGAGATCAATTAGCAAATACAGCAGGACTTATGTTATCTTTCATTTATTTAGTGGGTGAATTATTATGTATTCCATCATGCCTGCTCTGGAAAAATTTAGTTGTTTTCTAATTTATTTTTTAAAAGATTTCAACTAAAAAAATGTGAACTCCATGAAAAATGCACTAGTACTGATCAGGAATGTGAAATTAGATTCATGTAATCCTGCTGAATTTGGATTGAATTTCTTACTGCTATTTCTTGAATTTACTCTAAAGAGTAAAATTTTACTCTCTGCTTGTTACAGGATTTCCTGCGAGACCTCTTTTTGCAGCATAACAAGGTGGTTGCTGAAGCAAAGCTGGAAGAATATACTGATACCATGGTAAGAAAATATACTGTTAATATTGTTTAGATTATTTTTCCACCTAGAAGTCTCCTTCAGAGTAAATGTTTGCATATTTGGTGCCACAGATGCCCTCAAAAAAGGTGTTTTTTCTCAAGAGATCCCTGTGGAAATCTAGCATACATGCTGCTGCTGTTTCTTTCCACCACACTGGACATCAGCTTGAACAGTATTTCACGTATTTTTGCTTTGAGCTGAACTGTTTATTATGAGAAAAATAGCTTGACTTTCCAGCAAACTGAGCTGTAAATCCATTTAAAAAAAAAAAAAGTAGTTGAGGTGCATCGTTCTTCAGGGTATGTTCAGCCTCAGCCAGATCTCCAGCTGCTTTCACCCCTCCCTCCTAGCGAAGACACGCAGGTATCCAGCTCTTCTGCTCTGCAAAGCCCAGCAAGCCTTGCTGACTCCCTGCTGCTTCCCTGAAACGCTGGCAGGTTGAAAGCTTCAACTCTTCCCCTGCCCTATCACAAGATAGCTTTTATCCTTTTATTTAGTGTAAGTTTAACATCAGTCACCTGGATTTCAGAGCAACTTATTATATTTAACCATCTGAAAACAAGAAAAGAAGAAAAAAAAGCTCATTTCTGGTGTCATTCTCAAGGGTATCATTTGATTTCCACCAGGAGATATCTACCATTGCAATTTTCTAAATTATTTTCAGATGGGACTGCCTCGACTCTTGGCAAAAAATCTGTGTTTGTACCTGAAGAACAGCTTGGTATGCAAGCAAATGAGGAGCTGCCCATTTATTTTGCAATATCACATTGTATATGCAAGATGTATCTGTGCCTAGAAATGTGACCCTTTAGAGCAACGTGAAAAACTGTACCATTACAAAAAATGGCATACTTTATTTTCATATTTATAAGACAGTGAAGGAAGAGGAATACAAGCTACAGAAATTATTTTCCAACTCACAGAGCTTGAAAACAATAAAACCCCATAAACTACAGCTAGAACAAAAACCTTCCTGGTAGTGCTTGCAGGTAGCAAATAGCTTTTGTGCTTCTCCATTAAGGTTTCCTTCCCCAGTGGCTAATCTCTGATCAGGTGCTGGGAAATATGCAGTTTTAAGCTTGTAGACACTGAGTGGTTCATTTCCTCCAGCTTCATTCCCTTTCCAATAATTTCCCCAGAAATATCAGCAACTTCTGCTGTCCCAAAGCAGCTAGATATTGATGTGGCCTGTTCATGGCCAGGGCTGAGAGCCAGGAGATCTGTTTTCTATTCCTGTGGTTTTTTATAGAGTGGCTTTGTATCTTTGGAGAGGCAGTTCAGCCTCTATGTTGGAGGACAAGATTTGATCTGAGAAAAGGGATGCTTCGTATATCTGGGGAAATCTATGATCTGAAATGCAAATCTGGCTCATGAGGACAAAAGTTTGCAAAGCTGCTATGCCAAAAGAATCAGGGATGTTAACAGTTATTAGAAAATTAGGATATGGCAGAGATCCTTTTTTTTCTTTTTTTTTTCCCCCCCATTGCAATTCTTTGCTATAAACTGAAGATCAGGGATGTTTATAAACACATCTGATCCCAACAGTTGAGGCAGAGTGTGTAATCTTACCCCATGATATCCTGTAATAAAATAGAGGATATGAATTCCATACATCACAGCAAAGTATCCATGTGGAGAACATCACCACAGCAGCAGATAAAGTAGCTCAAAGTGAGTGCTTGGGAATCTGTCTGAAGTAGTTGGGCAAAATCACAAGGAGGGAAGAAAGATTCAGTCTTAAAGTTTGCAGTGCTGAATCACAAAGGGAGAGGAAAGTGACTCAAGGAGCCAAGACCAAAGGCATGAGGTCAAAACCTCAAGCGATGAGAGCTCTCTGCTTTCTATCTCTGCTTTCCACATGAAGTGGGGAGATGCTGAAGTGTAAAGTCTCAATGAGACCTGTCACCATCACTGCTGCCTGGGAAAACGGGGACAATGGCCCTTACACATTTAATTCCTGAGCCTTTCACAGCCTTTCTTTGGTATATTCACCAACCAGCAGCACCAATTCCTTTAGTGCAGAGTGGAAATACTTTTATTTCTCTCCCCTATTACTTTGCTACCACCTTTTCTCTGTTTATAGCTCAAGGTCTTTGGGACAAGAACCTGTTTCTGTGGTGCACAGCTACAGGGTCTCTCAGTGTGGCCCATCTATCCCACTTAGGGCTTTCAAGTGCTGCTGTAATAACATTTGGTTGAAACAAGCTGCCTCCCAAGGAGCCATAAACCCCTCTGTCTCCATAGGAATTTACAGTTCTCTGACATCTTTTCTGTACATCCACAGCCAGCTGCACAGATCTTAAGCAGCTACTGATACACTGAGTGGACCCTAGAGCCTTCTGGAGATCGGGATAAAGGGGTAAAGATAGAAATTATAATTTTAAAGAAGCTAGCCCAGGCACATGGCAAAAAAAAAAAAAAAAAAAAAAAAAGGCAATTTGTGATTCCGTGCTTGGTATTTGCAGCTTTGGATCGTGAGAAGTGTGAGCAGACAGCACACTGACCAGTGTGTGCCAACTACTTGCCACTTACTTATGCAGCCATTAACCATCTTACACTACATAAAAAAAAAAACTTGGGAAGAGAGACTAAGTATTCCTTTTGGAATAGATTGTCTTCAGAAAGCAACATCACTTTATCAGGTTGCTTAGAAGCCTTTTCTTAAGAGGTTGTTCTGTTTCCTTGTGACCTTGACATCTCCTCTTCAGAGAACACTGATATAGATGAGAGATTTGATTAACAAGTGATGGACACTTGGGAAGAAAATAGGTAGTGAATATGTTGGCATTGCACAAGCCCTATGAGTCCTCTAAATCAAATCTTAAGGAGCGTTAAAGCTACTAGGGAAAGTAATGAAAGAAGAATGTTTGAATTCTCAAGACTCTTCATGAGGCAATTTAAATAGCAACCCTGTGCTGAGGAAGCTCCCTTGCAGGCACAGTTCTTAGTTTTCATGCCTACATACATATATATTTGTATTAATAGTCAGTAAATGTGTGCTAATGTTTATTCACATGCACTCACTTGCATGAGAAGATACATAGTCATGTGCAGTTCTGAATCCTTGAAAACAGTCTGCGGGTTTGTTGGCATGGACAGAGAGCTGTTGGCATGGAGGTGCTTGGAGGCAGAAGCGAAGTCCTGTATTGCTGTGCACTTCTTCGGGCTGTGGGAAGATGCTTCAGGGGTATTGCAATGTATACTCTGGGAGACAGGGTGGGCATAGCTGGAAATTAAGGTTTTCAGTAGCATGATGAGAATAGTCTGCCTTCCTGACACAGCACACGCTGGAGAAACAAACATTTGCCCCCTTGCTGCTCCAGGATAAGAAGGAAGCCATGGAGGATGACAGTAGTACAACAACCTTTCCCAGTCCCTCTCTATCTCCCCACAGTCCCCCAGACTTAAGCTGTTATTAGGCTTCTGGGTCCTGGTGAAATGTCAGCCCGTGACTATGGAGTTCACATGTGCATTTGACATTTTGCCATGAGTGACAGTTTCCATACCTGTGCATGCACATAGGTATGTACTTAAGCAAAATATTGCAACTGCCTGAATATGAACCAGATTTAAGACATCGTTTTTGATGAAATTAAGTGTTTGACCTTTTTTCTTCTGTAAGAACAAAATTCTTGCTCAACTTTTCCACTTGGCATGTTATTGCCTTGTTCATAGAAACACTGATAGTTCATAGCTTCTCAGAGAGCAGCATGCTACTTCTAGTTGGTAATCCCAATGTCTGCAAGCCACATGCAAGGAAAGCTCATTACTGAGGCAAACTTTGGCAAACTAAGTTCTATATACTTCCAAAACAGACGCACATGCAACACAGACATTCACTTTTTGCATTCCCTTATGTTGATAATGTCAGACTGAGTATTAAAAAGTCCTTTAATTTGAGCATTATTATATTTTAGCAAAATGTAGAGGATAAATCCTCCCAAGACAGCATACCATCTTTGCCCACCACAAGTTAAAATCCTAGGAGGCAGTAGTGTCAGTGCAGTGACTAAAAATTCAAGGAGCTATGGTCATGAATTACAACATTTGAAAATTAGTGGATGAAGATGGCTGAGGATGATATTTTAGCCCCAGAGAAGTCAATATAGAAGTTCTCCCAGATGGAGAGAGCATTGGAGGGATTACTGGTGCTTTTGTGGCTACTGCCTGTTCCATCTGTGAGGACAATGCTAGAGGCTCAGTATGGTAATTTCTTGGCTGTGACAGCCTGTCCATCTGTCTGTACTCTTTGTCATGGCCAGTGTATTTACATGGTGGAAAAAAAGTCAGAACATGGAAAATCCAGGTGATTTAGCCCCTGAGCACCTTACTGGTCAAGCTAGCTTACCTGTGTTAATGAAGTCTCTTATGAATACCAAAGAAATGGTGAAATAGAAAGACAAATCCTTGTTGTATTCAAAAAACCTAAATTCCCAAAGCCCTAGAAATATGATAGGAGTGGAGTATACCCTCAGGAGGATGTGCATTGAGTGTACACATTGGAGTAGTGCATCCCTTCTCCTGGTAGTGGTCCATGCTGGCCTCTCTCCCAGGTGGCTCCATAAGGACGCCATGACCCCCAGGAGACTGCATCTCCAGTGGTGCATGGACACTGGAACCGTTACATCACGGAACACCAGTCGCCACTGTGGCACTCCCCCCCTCATCCCTAGAGAGGTTCCTCCTGGCTTTGGGTGGGTGTGATTCCTTTCGCTGCTCAAAGGTGGCTTTGCTGTGTGTGATTGAGAGGGATCACAAACACAATGGAGGGAAATCTGCCTCCCATGTCCCCTCTAGACTTAATCCCAGCAGTTTTACTCCACACTTTCTGTGGCATAAGCTAGGGGAAGCAGAAAATCCCATATAAGCTCAAACTTAATTTCTAAAGAGATCAAAACCACCAGAAGTCAAGAGCCTGAAGGCTTTTGAAAACCCCAGCAGATATCGCCTTGGTCTTTTAGGAATCAAAACACTCTTAGAAAGCCTGCACTAAACAACTCATCTAGATAGCACAGGCAGTCTGGTCTCTGGTTGGGCTGAACACTGAGCTTTCATCCCGGGGGTGACTTGCTGGCCACAGGTCCCTCCTGTCACTGCAAAACCCTTTGTTTCCTGTCCTTCCCTAAGGAAAGAAACCATAGGCAGCCCTGCAGCTTGGGCACGTGCCTGTCTGCATACACCCTCAGTAACTTTTGTGCTCACTGGCCAATTTTAGTTACAGCTGTTGGGTATAGATGTCCCCAATGTATATATTTGTGAGAGTAGGATGTCAGGCAAGAGCTGGCTCTTTCTGTGTCCTACCTGAGGGAGAAAACACTTTATTGCACACAGAGAAAAAGAACCAGAGAAGGTTTAAAAGCATGCTTTAGTGACTCCACTGATGACATGGCTATTTATTTTGGTTGTTTACTTCTTTGCTTATCTCTGTCATGGAAAATAATTCAGATTTATAATCTTATATTGCTCTTCAAAACACGTGTGTTTTCATATCCTGGAGTTTCAATGACCTTCCTTACAACACTGGACTGGGAAAGCAGAAATATTTCTTTCGCTGCATTCAAAGCCAATAGCAGTTTTGATTTTGCACTTAAAAAACTGAGATGTAACAACTCTTATTTTGCAAACCCAGCTCTTACTTCTACTCTGTCTGCCTCAGTGCATGGACAACATTCAAACAAACAGAACTAAGACTTCCCTGGTGCCCTGCCATTAAAATGCTAGTGAATTAATTTGAGCAAACACTTTAAAATGCAGGGTAGTTTGACAGTAAAATAAATGCATCATTTTATAAAGCATACTGCTGGATGCAACAAAGCTTTTAGTAATACTGAGTACTACATAAACATGCCAGACCTTATCCTTAACCACACAGAGATGTTTCATATAAGCCTGGCAGCATAAATATACCTTTCAAGAGTGCAAACTGAAAATCCATCAATTTTAATATATCAAGCTGGTGTGTAAAAGCAAAAGTTTAAATTAGAAACCATCTTATAATTATTCCAAATATCTACTTCTATCGTGATGTATGATTTGTCATATGAGGTGGGTACCCTTTGCCATTCTTTGTGTACTTATGTACACAATTAGCAGATTAGAGTAATGCTTGAAATTTGGAAGTTTACTTTATAAACATTTCCTCAGGTTTTTCCTGAGTAATCCAGGCCAAGATTGCCATGTAGTGGGTATGCATGTGCTCCAGTTGTCCAGATAATAGGATTAGGTCTATCTTATTAGCCATGGTACCTGAACTAATTCGGTGAACGCTGTTCTGTCTTCCCTACATGTTTTCTGTGTTCCATGTGGAAGTCACTAGACAAGAATTAGCTCAGCCTAGCTCTTCCAGACAGACTTTTTTTTTTCCAGTTGACTGGCATAGACAATCAAAATATTGCATGTGTCTGAAAATTTTATTCAGGATACTTGTTGCAGAAAAAGGCCAAATAATTTGAAAACACAAAGATTGTCTCTCAGTATTGCAAAAGCAGAGCTGAGGGAAGGAAATCAGAGAGGGGAGCTGGTTAGCTATAAGTAAACATGGTCAACCAATGGAAGTTTAATGTTAAATTCAGAGATAGCGTGCAAACAAAGCAAATTGACTGAGAATGTTGCTTTTCACCAAGTGTTCCACCAAAGAATGTACTATCTCTTCAGTTAAATGTGTTTTAATGAGGTCTGTGCTACAGCTGGAATACTGTAAAGGGCTCAGAAATGGATAAAGTTGAAAATCATCAGCTCAGAAAATTGATAACGAAGCAGAAAGATTTCAGAGGTCTTTCTTCTGTCATTTAGTGGCTCTGCACAGAGCACATGCCCTGTAGAGGCCAGTGAAACAGGAAAGTGGCTTTCCTTATGCCACTAAGCATGTGCATGGCTTTCAGGATGTGATTTTTCCAAATATCTCAATATGAGCCTTCAGTTGTTCATAAGAGTTTTACACTGTCTTTCAGTAGGAGGAAAAGTGAACCTATATCAAGTGCTCCTCAAAAATCCCATCCAAACCTCAGTAGTGTAAATCACACAGAATAACTAACAGAATAAACTCCCGGTGCAGAATCTTACCTAAACGCAGCGCAAGAAAGGGTTACCATAGGCTCACCATCCTCAGTGTAGATGCCTGGCCTCGAGCAAGGGGCAGGGAGGAGTCAAACCTGACAAAATAGGCATCATATTTATGCAAGGGGTCCCTGAGATATGGCAGCTCTCCAGATGATACTTAACCTTATATACATGTCAGGCTCTGCCCCAGTTTCACTGCTGGGACCTGCTGCTGGTTCTGCCTGGAGCTCCCACAGGGTCAAGGTGTCCTCTCCCTCTAAGCCTCCTGAGGTGGGAACTGGTATGGGCCTTCTCCAGCAGGTATGCAATTAATTGCACCAAAGATTTGTAGTGACCTGGTTACTTATAACCTTTAAATAAGCAAATAAGATTCATGAAGGTAAGATCAAAGCATATTCCATTACTGAGTGTCTGACAAAGAATTGCAATCCATCTTAGTAAAATATTATTCTTTCCACATGGAATATATATTTTTTATAGAACTTAGAGCCATGAGTTATTCAGGTTTGCAAGCCATGAAATATCTTGTACTTTTTTCCTGTAACAGACTTTTATTTGTGCCTTGCAGGGAAACACTGTACCAAATAAAATAGATAAATAAATAATGTCTGGTGGTGACTCATTGGAAAGATCATATTAAGGAAAACAATATTAAGAAAAGGCTAACTTTTGTATTCACACAGATTAACCTCTTGACATTGGTAGCCGGAATCTTCTTCCCAGTCTTAGCTCTTTCCATCGGCAGGCTCTGACCAAGCAAAGCCCACTGGCTTTAGCAGCATAAAAGCCTGACCTAAGAGTCTATCAGGAGGTGACATTTGCACCTCAGCTGCTTAGTAGCCACAGCGACAATCAAAGATAAGGATGGAGTTCAGAGGTACCTAGCTTTTTTCAACTTTTTTTCAGGGGCCATGGCAAGGCCAGTATTTAGGGCACTCGCTGGAGACCTGTCTTAATCCTGGCATAAGGCAGGAAGGGACCAGTGCTGGTATTTTATTGCTTGGGTTTTGCTGTCAGAAAGCAGGATAGTTTTGCTGTGCTCTTTTGTCATCCTTGCACTTTGTGCTACCAGAGGACATTGTGCACCACGAGCAAGCAGAGGTGAGGCCAGAGGAAAACATATTGGATTTTTTTATGTGTACTTTCCACATTGCCTATTTTATCTCTCTCTTTTTGATTTTTAGATGAAAATCTTTGACAAAAACAAAGATGGACGGCTAGACCTGAATGACCTGGCAAGGTGGGTTTTAATAATATTAATGGTTTTTTTTCAGCTCACAATGGTAGATTCAGGCAAGATAATGATCTCCCTGTGGGGACATGCATTTGAGTTTTCAAATTAAATCAGGACGTGTCTCAGGCCTTTAATGCATGGTCCCCGTTGTAACAGTTTGAGGACCTATAGCTGGTGAGACTGAGCAATGCCAGGACCTGTTTGGGCATCACCAGCATGCTCTGGCATGATCTGTGCTACCTCTGCAACGCTCCTCAGGAGGTGATGAAGCAGCCAGTGGCACTGTTTCTCCACAAGAAGGGTGGCAATTCCCTTCAGCAGGGTCAGAGATGTGGATTTATTTCACATCATCATGCACAGCAGAGACTGTAACAAATTTTTGCTGCTTGTGTGAGGAATAAAAGTGCCATTGCAAAGGAGTTTGCCAATGGCAGTGAGAAGGGATTTGGAGAGATAAGGTGAAAATGCTTGTGAATGAAGTTGAGGACTTGAGTACAGGACTCTGTCTCTTTTCTGCCCTTGATACCTCAAAGGTTTTTATATGATTTTCACTACATGCAGATAGATGTCTCTGTCTGTAAATGTACATGCAATGACTGGACGGGACTTTAAACATGCAGGTACAGTCTCGAAACACGTGTTTGGCAGGTGAGAGGAGAAAGGTGTTGGTTTGCCACCGTTAGTTTCTTCTTGGGATCACAATGAACGCCAGCAGAAATAACTGGCAGTGCCTGTGGCATTTCTCTTTGGCCACTGAATATGTGAAGAGAAAAACAGAAACAGAGGCAGAATGGAGAATAAGGGGGTTTGTCCTTGCATTTCCTTCTTAAATATGGTTCCCTAATGCCCTATTACTCAGGGCGATTGAGGCTCCCCTCCGGTCTGAACACATCTCACACCCCAAGGTGTGGACACAGCTCAGCATGCCTTGTGTCGCAGGCTCTAAGCTGCTCGGGGCTGGCGGCACAGCTGGAGAGAAAAATAGGTTTTAAAAGTGCTATGAGGGGCTTCGGGAGGTAGGAGAGGAAAGGAGAGGAATTTGGTCAGTCTCGGTACTCAGACCAGTATTACTTTGTCCTTTACTTTTACAGCCACCAATTCTCCCTCCAACAGAGAGTGATAAATTACTCTTTCCTTTAATGCAGCGCAGCAATCCAGTTACAACAAATGATTGTCTGGTACCTCTGGCTTCACAGGCTGACCACCTCCATTGTGCTTGACCACCAGAAATGCTCTAGGAGAAGCAATTGTGCAAAGAAACATATTTGCAGTGAGCCAAAGGGTGCCCAGCATTCATGTCAGACAGAGAGGGAGGCATGCGTTCCTGTAACAGCCCTCTGTAAATAACCCTGCAGGCGATTTTCTCTTTTAAAGGCCTATAATCTAAAATCTTTTTGCTTTACGAACCAGAAGAGTTCAGAATAGTTTGTGTGCAGATGATAAAGTGGAAAGATCATAATTTAAATCTTTCTATTCAGGATTCTGTCGCTCCAGGAAAATTTCCTTCTTCAATTTAAAATGGATGTAAGTAGCACTATTTTTTGATGCATTGATCCCGTCTCAGCTAAAATAACCTGGACCCAGACTTGAATGCTTTTTCTTTTTTATTTGCTTGTCTTCTCCACGTGCAGGCTTGCAGCACGGAAGAAAGGAGGAGAGATTTTGAGAAGATCTTTGCACACTATGATGTTGTGAGTCCCTTGCAGTCTTTAAATTACACAGATTTAACATACAGACTTTTCCCTCACACTGGGTGCTTTGAGGGTGACTCAGGAGCTGCAGCTGTGCCTGAGCCCATGGGCCAAAATGGCCCAGGCTTGTTGGGTAAGGTGGGGACAGAAGGGAAAGATGCTCAGAGACCCTGTGGCAAAGGACCCATTTTTACTTTCTCCATCTCCATTGCTGACATTACTGCATTGACTGTATCCCTCTGCAGGAGATGCAAGAGATGGAGAGGGGGTGGTGGCTAGGTGTCACAGTCTCTGGCAGCTTGAGATCTGCATCACCATCACCTTGAAAAATAAAAAGGAAGGATCCTGGAGCTTGGTGACCAGGGGGACCTACTGACTAGTAAACATGATTTTGGCTTAATGGAGCATTTTGATGTTTCTTCCATCTTTCAGAGTAAAACGGGAGCACTTGAAGGCCCAGAAGTGGATGGGTTTGTCAAAGACATGATGGAACTGGTCAAGGTAGCCCTTTCTGTTAATTAATACCCTATGTTTCTGAGAGGAAGGTGCTTGTTTTGGTAAAGTTATGCAAATAGAGGAGCTAGTGAGAACATAGAATCAGATTTCACTTTGATCAGTGGCAGAAATGAATTCACGGTCTTGGCATTTCACTGTAGAGCATTTCACCGTATCACAGAAATCCTGCCTGACGGATTAATACAGCTTCACTCAGCAACGGTATTTAAGAAAGGTCTATTCTAGCTCATACTATGAATAAGGCAGATGTTACAGCATCACAAACTGTGTCAACATGGAACCGTCATCAGAGGTTCTTTCTTCTGTTTTCACCGAGGATATGCTCCTCAGCAGCGTGACCTCATGGTTCATTAGCTCATCACAGGGCTACACCTGAAAATGACTTGAGCTCTACCTCTGGTAAACAGCATCATACCCAGTGTGTTGCCAGTTTCTTACAGACAGCAGAGTCCATCTGTATTGGGTTACCTTGAGCTTTCAGATGCAGTCCGAGATAAAGCTTTTGATGCAAATATGGCCTTGCCTTTGGCTCGCTCTGAGCCTGAGCTGTTGTGTTCCCACACGATGTGACCTGACACAGGAATCCCTGTGCTCTCATGTCCATTTGGCAGAGCAGGGACTTGGAGCTGTGTGCTGGTGGCTGCGTGTCTATGTTATGGTCATACAGTGTGTAGGGAAGGGTGTGAGGATAGGCAGGAGGTTGGCTTTGTGCTCTGTGCATGTGTGTGTGCAAAGGAGTGAAGGTTGTACTTTCCCTAAGGCCTTCATCAGCATAGTCCTTGGGCACCACAAAGCATGTGTGTGAATTTGATCTTGTGGGAAACTGGGAAGCAGAGAAAGCGGTACAGCATTAAGAGCATACTGAGACAATGTAGGCTGTAAATAAGCCTTTAGCATTCATTCGTCCACTAAAGGTATTTTTAAGTTTCTGCACAGCCTGTAAAACAGTAGCTTGCCAACAACAATGCTACGTTTTTCCTCATATAGCAGGTTTGAGAGAGGGAGCCAGATGAAAGCACAGGTCCAATAGTGCAGTGATCTATATTTCACGCCTTTCTGCAGACTTTTGTTTGATATGGATCAGATACTGGTGGCCTTGATTAAGCACAAAAAACATGTTACATTTCCTTACAGTTACTCACAGTCTCATGGACCTAACCATACCCCTTCTGGTTTTGCAGGGCACCCTTTTCTCATTCTCTGTTTGCTTCCCCACTGTGTATAAACTGACATGGAGTCAGCCTGTTTGGGTCACTCCTCCTTGGGTGGATTTTCCTGCCACTGCATTGATCACTGCTTTACAGGGCTGGGGGAATCCAGAGCCATTTTCTCTCTCAACACTGTTTTTCTCCTTTGCCTGCAGCCCAGCATTAGCGGTTTGGACCTGGACAAGTTCCGCCAGATCCTGCTCAACCACTGCGACATGAACAAGGACGGGAAAATTCAGAAATCTGAACTGGCTTTGTGTCTCGGGCTTAAAATTAATCCGTAGATGGGAGAGTGCTCGTGGTTGTGTTTCCCTTGTGAGATGTGCCTGCTGCTCCTTGTAGAAGTGTGTCCATGCTGCTGGGCAAGTGGTGGGGAGCAGGGGCACTGCACTGCCAGGCTGGACCGCGGCTGCATGAAGATGTGGCACAACTGGAATTTGCACATGAGGGTCCCCCCACTCCCTTTGTGGTTTTTGCTCCCTGCCACCACTTGTGGGTCCCCTTAGCACTGTCTCTGCCCATGAGCAGACCAGCTGCTCAGAAAAGGGCTTGCTGTTCTTCTCCTGCCCCTGTGAAACGCTGCCCTGCCCATTCCCTAGGATAGGGACAAGCACCTCCTTAAAAACGTCCGATCAGCGCTCTCTGAGTGCAGCTACTAGGTGTTTTTGATGGTCACCCTATGCGTGAAGTAATTTCTTTGGTGAGCATTGTGCTTTGTTCGTGCATTTAAAATACTGGATGGCCAACAGTGTATTTGTGCAGAAATAAAAAAAAACAAAAGTAGTTACAGAAATTCAGTAAGATTGGAGTTTATGTGTTATGTACGGAAAGCCATCTGCCATAGGCTGGCAGACCATACGTAGTAGCCATTTTATGTAAAATGCATCAAATTACAAGAGGTTTTGTGATACCTATCAGCTGTGAGGTTTAAATCTGCCAGGAAATGATACATGGTAGATCTTTCTCGTGGGGAAAACACACGCACTGGGAAATAATCTCAACCCGAGGATGAAGCCATGGACTAACATTACTGCTGGAAGAAACCTTTTTTCCAACCCAAACTAAGATAATATTCAACGCTTCCATAAATTGAAAAATTGGAAGGACAGAAGCCTAATAAGAGCAAAGCTCTTACACGTGCTTATTTTTTTAAATGCATAAGACTTAGTAAATGCTTGTAACCTTTACTGAACTTAAAGCTTCTAATCAGTCCCAGGCCATGAGTGTAATCCTGCAGCCTAATGGCAGCAGTGTCATCTGTGCCGCATATTTCCCTATTCCAAAGGCTTTGACTGAACATTCAGAAAGTGCCACACCTATGCTATCATGCCCAAATAATCCTTTCTTCATTTCCAAAGAGAAAACTGCAGAGGAAGGGTTTTTGTCAAAACTGCCACACATTTCAGCATTTCTGTCTCTACAGATGAGAGACACAGATTTGACACTACAAGTGTCTTTCTGGTTATGTTCTTTGCACAAGGCAGTACGATGAAACACTCTATACTTGGTTATATAAAAAATAATCAGAAATTACCTTCAGTTAACACTAATAGAGATGGAGATGCTATTCAATAAAGCACTTAAGACCATATGCAACTTCAGGGATATGCTCATTTTCTCTTTTCATTGATGACAGGCTCGCAGACTGAAAAAGTGCTAAGTGTGTGTTTAACCCCATTACAGAACTAGGGCTTTAAACTCCGAAACTGTTCTTTATCACCCTGGCAGTGACACAAATCACAACCACAATAACTGAGCTTTGTAATGGTTCAGAAAAAAGATAAGCAAGGAATCAAGCCTTAGCAGCAGCTGCCCAGGCCATCAAGGGTGCAGTTTTTCTCATGGATGCTCGCGTAGCACAAAAACCCCGCACACCACTGTTTATCCGACATGATTTATCACCATCCTGAACAACTTGTAGCAAATTCAGCAGGGCATATCACCGACCATCATTTCATCGTACCTCAAACAGGATGTGACTTACCAGCCTAAACAGTTATACCTTTAAGTGTATTCTTCTGTTTCTCTCTCTTCTTTCAGTCTTTGTATCATTCTCATTATTATTTTCTTAAACTACCGTTTCTATTACTTTGGACATGGGAACAATTTCTGTACCATCCCCTAAAATATATTTGCACTCATAGATGTATGATCTTCATGCTATTTGCATTTTTCACTGATGGCAAGACCATTCTGTTCCACCTCTGCTTAATTTTATTGATATGAGTAGAACTTTTTCCCATTTATTAAAGTATAAATTCAAGAATACCTTGCCCTGCCTCTCCAAAAATACAACAACTTTTAACATAAAATGAAAATTATTTTTTAAAGACTCTATACAACCAGAACTCTAATTTCAAGAATTATACACTACTTCCTCTTTATTGAAACCTTATGCTTTTTACATTTTCCACAGCCAACAGTTTTTATTCAACAGACACTGAGCAGTAATGAATTTGATACTTCAGTGTCACGGTGTGTTTTGATTCTTTTGTACAAATCTGGGAAATTTTTTTTAATACTGATTTTTCTGAAGCCTTCCTCTGCAAGTTCATGCAGCTAGTTCTATTAACTTTAAATAAGTGAGTGAATAGCCTTCAGTAACTGAGTTTACAAGAACATTTTACAAAGCATTAGCAAAAAGTAATTGGGGATGAGGGATTAAAAGGTTATATAGAGAATTGATTTTTTAAAAAAAAAAATTATTTAGTTTTGCATTCCCCTGGGAATGTTTTTTGTGTCCAGAGCAGAGACTAGAGAGCAGGAAAACAGGGATACATGCTGCCTTGTTTAAAGGGACTGTAGGAGAGAGTCATACATACCCCAGTGGGACTACAGCCTCAGTGAGCTGCAGATCTCCAATAAGCAAAACCAAATGTCAGGAGATGCAGTGGGATTTGAGCCCATGTTACAAAGTCAGCAAGGCAATTTTTAGTGAGCCATGCTCTTATAACCCTCTAGCCTCTAAAAGTCAATGTCATGGCAGGAGGCAGGCATATTGAGAATTCCTGTGGAGCAGACATGTTCCTTGCTTGCAGAATTACTATTGCTATTACTATTACTATTACTATTACTATTACTATTATTTTCACTTCAGTAGTGAATGATCTATAAAGCCTTTTGGTCTCTGGCTCTGGTGATTTCATCTCTTTAGCCCGCTATAGATATATAGCTAGATAATACATGTTGATAAAACATAGCAATTTGCCATTTTGCAAATTTGAAAGGTACGTCAACATGCAGTGTGGATTCTCTTGCGTACTAAAACATGAGCTACTGTTTCACATTTGAATGGTTAAATGAAAATACCTGTTTTGCATTAATTATATGAAATCATCTTGCCTACAAAACCAAAAACATTTACATACTGTGATGCCTTCTGTGCTGTAAACATATTGACGATATGCAAGGAAGGTTTTGGGCTGTTTAATTAGTACATCTTCTGCCAACAAAATTCTGTAGATGTCACATTATTTAGGAGTCTGCGTTTTGGTAACTAGAATTTGAAAGCAGAAAGTGAATGAAAATATTTTCTGATATTATTTTCCCTTGGCTTTTTCATGTTTTTCTTTAGAAAACTGGGACTAAGGTATTCACAGTTTTCTGTTTCTTCGTAGTTTACAAACTTACTGAAATCATTTTAACTGACTTACCATATTTGACAGGTATGTTTCCAAAAGGCAATTATTTACCACAAACATAGTGGTCAATACGCATAGTGCTCCCAAATGAACCATTTTATGATTGTTTTTCTTTCTTTGCTTGTTTAATTGACGAACTGCTAGATCTAGAAATCAATGTGTGTGTTTCCTCAGAGAAAAGCTGTTCCTTTGACTCCTTTTTGCTGTGAGTTATACGAGGTCATGCCCTGCTGTCCCATCACGCTCCCTGCTCATCTCAGCCCTTCTCATTTTTGGCACTTGACACAGTATTTTTCTGGATGACTTGCCAGCTCTTGTTCAGGAGAAGCTGCCTCTGACAGCTTCAGTTGACTGTGTAGAACTGATACCCATGAAAAATTAACATTTATAGGGCTTTTTAACTCAAATCCATCCCTTGCTTAATGTCATTGGTTTCACTGGAAAAACCATCAACAAGGATATGTGACACTGGAGAGCCCCAATTTCCTAAGCCAGCCTTACAATCCCAACTTGCCTACGTGTGAGTTGTCCTTGGTCTGTGCAATTTTTTCCCCACAGAATAATGAACACACATACACATGATCACCTCATTCCCCAGTCTGAACGAACTCCAGCAATCTCCCATCACTGACACCCAAACTGGAACCAGATAAGATGTTTAGAAATCATAACAGTTAGGTTTCTCTGGCGCTTTGCTTTTGAATTTTCAGTAAAATAATTCCCTCCCTTCGTTCTGACAATATTGCTTTAAATAACAAGTGAAGTTGCCTGCACAGCTTACAAAATCTGTTTTTTATTCCTACTGAAAACTAAGAATGAGCATCAACTCAAAAGAAGGGCTCAGAGAATAGGAAACCAGCACAATATTTTGATTAATCTCTTTTTCTGTTTGTGTGGCAAGAGAATAGTGTCAATATTAATGAAAACAATTGTGACTAATGCCGCCAACAAGACTATCAGAGAATCATCTGCCACGCTATAATAGGAACCCATCATGAGAAACACCTTAATTACAGCTATTATCTCTTAAAATGGCTGGGTAACTCTTACATTAATCTGATTTCAAACAGAAAGTTGCTGTTACATAGTGAGATGTTAAATGGGGCTTTGCTGTGTAATTACATGGGGTAAAGTAACTATAAAAGTCATTTTTGTATGAGGGCTACACAGGCTGCTAACGAAAAGCTCTCATTTGCGGGCACCTGTATTTTCAGTAATTCCCTGGGGAATTGTGTCTCATTTTAAGGAACATTTGCACACAGGAAGAGGGGGAGAAAAGAATGCCTGCTACGACCATCATGAGAGATAATAAGAGAATAATTTGCCTAATGCCAAGAGACATCTACAGGGAGCTCTCGCTGGGTCCCAGAGGTAAAACCATTCCCCTGACCTCTCCCACTTAGCTGGGCACCACTGATTTACCGTCCCTGGAGGTGTTTAAAACATGAAGTTCTTAGGGACATGGTTTAGCGCGAGAGTTAGGTTAATGGTTGGACTTGATGGACTTGAGGGTTTCTTCCAACCAAAATGATTCTGATATTCACAAACTCATCCCACGGTGACGTGTCCTGCTGCCCACCTGCCATATGCTCAGCCTTTATGCTGGCTTCAGACGTTGCCCTTCCTCTTGGGTTTGTTCCTTCACATTTGCTGTTGGTCATAAAAAATGTCCTGCTGCTGTACTGGAAAATTTGCGTGAGTAGTGGGGAAATCAGAGAGGATGTCTCTGCCCAGGAATAATGGCTGGTCTGATGGCACGCATGGTGCAGGCAAATGCTCATGCTGCATCTCCAGCGTCATCTGGCATCTATTCAGATGAGCTGTTCTAGGAAAAAAAAAATGAACTTGATTGGATTTAATGGAGACACTGCAGTCCACAAGAGCTATTATTTTTGGGCAATGTGGCTGGAGAACAGGCATCTACCCCAGACTTGGAGAGATTTGGTTTGGGGTCCCTGCCCTGCTTGGCATCACAGCTGTGAAGCTCATATGATTTCAACCTGCTCAGTCTAACCAGGAGAAGGTTTCTGCTGTGGATGATGAGAGCACATAAACCCACATTGAAAGTTAGCCATCTTGATTTGGAATTGTACTTTCAAGGGATATATTAGCAATAATGGCCATCATGTTCCCAAGTAAAGGAAAGCTAAAGGTTCTGGTGCCCACATGCAGTGTGAGGAGTGGCACGGGATGGTAAACCTGGTCATGCTGTTAAGGTCCTCCTGCACCAGACCCTGGTAACAAAGCCCAGGGAAGGATCTCTAGGTGTTATGGGGAAATACAGAGAATTCAAGCTGTAAATTAATTTTAAATCCAGCTGCAGCCCTCATCCCTGTACAGTAATGTTTGTACCAACTCTCTAAGGTTCTGCTCTGTAAAATAATGAACACCAGACCCTGTAAATGGGTCGCCACTGATGGGGTCTGAAGAAATCACCCTTCCTGCATTTCTGTGAAGTGGGAGATGGGTTTTAATGCTGCTGTGCAGACAGAAGCTGCACAAGGTTGAGTCCTCTGTGCCCAAGCTGCTGCCAGCTGGCAGAGCCCTCTTGGCTCCGATGGAGCTGGGACAGCACAGGACAGCAGATGTGGCAGTGTCTCCATTACCAGATATATTTTAAAGGTTTTGAAGCTGGGGGTTTCTAAATTAAGTAGTGCCAGTGATAGAAAGTGGCAGCAGCAAGGCTTGCTGAAGTTGATACCACAGTCGAATACCTCTAGCTCTGAGAGATTCTGTTGTTAGGACTGTGTCTGCTTTATATGAATAAAGAGCTGTAACGTGGTTGTCAAGGGGTTTCTTGCAGCTGGTAGAGCTAAGGAGACCATATTCTTATTTTTGATTCTCTGCAAAGTCTCATGTAAGCTCCCAGTGCTCCATAGAGAGGAAGATGGAGAGATGTACTCAGAAGTCCCTTTTGGGTGGCTGTTTGATCAGATTGCTGTCATCTGTCACTTTGCCTAACATGTCTCTGACTTTGATGGTGCAGCTAAACACAGTTTTTATTTACTGTTGTTAATCCTTAGGAAACAGGTCCGTTTCTTCAGTGGATAAAAACTGGGAGCCAGCAGACTGTCAGGGTTTTCCCTGCCAACAGAGGTGAGGATGTGTTTGGAGAAATCTTGTTTTCAGATGAGGATCTAGGCAGGGGCTGGGCAGCAGAGCCTGGAGGAATGTAGCACCTGCGTTTCAGGTGAGCCGTGCTCCAGCTGGCAGTCAGACCAAGGGCAGCTGGTTGCTGCAGCTTTGGGAAAGAGCAGCAACTTCTTCAGACACGCTAACCAGATCACTGGGAAATCCACGGACGCACATGAAGCTCAGGCCAATCCATTTTTTTTTTATGTCTTCCTGCAAGCGGAGAGCATGCACGTGATGCTTCAGATGACACGCAGTGCTTGCCAAGGCGCCACAATAACTTGATTGTTTGCCTAAGACCTAATTAATGAGATCATCAAAGGCAACTGTTTCCTCCTTCCTGATGAGTAAATGTGCACATGAGCATAGACGTAAGTCCGGGACATTTCCTGGTCATCAAGCTGAGAGTGATCTGCTTGTGTTTCGGATGTGTAGGAGATCATAAACAAATCAATAGATGCTACTATTTTTATAAGACATAAAATGCTAATAAGCATGGCGTATTACAAGGACTTTAAGTGATTGATACAATGACAGGATAGCATTTAGAGATGCATTCTAGAATTTCTTTAACCATTTCTGTACAATGTAGAGATAGTACATTTTCAGCAAGGATTTCTTTTTACATCGAAAGAATGGAAGATCCTATGGGCTTACCATTAATTACATTCACATAGTTATGTTTTAATTTTTAAGAGATAGAAATTGCCTCATTTTAACAGTGTCTCATAAGTGTTATTTTTAGGTTCAAACAAATTGTAGTGCATTTCTGCTTCCTCCCTGCTTGCCGACCATGAAATTTAGCATGTGCTTTCCCTGGTCATCGCTTCCACTCTCCTGCTGGTGGGATCCAGAGGTGCTACTGCCAACACCTGGCATGCAGTGGTTATGAATCAGGCTGCACAAGATCAAACAACAACCTCCCCTCCCCTCCCCTCCCCTCCCCTCCCCTCCCCTCCCCTCCCCTCCCCTCCCCTCCCCTCCCCTCTCCTCTCCCTCTACCACCATCTTTGCCTTGATTTCCTTTTTAAAAAAACCTGTGACATTCTTTATTTCATGCCTTCTGAGTCCAAAACCTCTAGGCTGCCACGTCTACAAGCTTTGCTCTTTGATGCAAAGCACTTAATCTGCTTATTACTGTCTTTATTTTTCTGAAAAGATGAGAGTCTCATTCAGTGTCCCAGTTACAGGCTACAGGGCAATCCCCCACATCGTGAGCCTGATGAGAAATTGGGAAGAAGTAACAACAGAGGCCGTACTCACCAGCTTGCTATCAGATGGCAGCGGTATATGCCACACCATCACCAAACACAGAATCATAGAATGGTTGGGGTTGAAAGCGACCTCTGGAGATCATCTAGTTCAACCCACCTGCTAAAGCAGGTTCACCCAGAGCAGATCACACAGGATCTTGTCCAGTCAGGTTTTGAATGTCCCCAGAGAAGGAGACTCCACAACCTCTCTGAGCAACCTGTTCCAGTGCTCTGGCATCCTCAAAGTAAAGAAGTTTTTACTCATATTCAGTTGAAACCTTCTATGCTTCAGTCTGTGCCCATCCTTGGAGAAAAACACATCTTTGACTAAATTCACACCTTTAGACACTTTTGTTGACTCTGCTGAAGGTGTAGCTTTTCTTCTCCCACACTTGGGAGATGCCTCTGGGGTGCTGGTTAAAATCTTACCAGGCTTCCCTCAGAGCTCAAGCTCATCGAAGAAGGGAGTTGTACGGCTTTTCAGTCCACATGGAGAGGACCATGAGGCATGGCAAAGGGCACAGCCCTGAGGGATGCCTGAGGCTTTCCCCCCAACTTCTTATTCCCACTGCCTCTGAGTTTTCTGGTACTGGAGGTATCCTCTGCCATAACCTCAAATATAGATTTTGTTGGTCACGCTCCTGGTTTTTTAAGAGTCCTTGTGATCCTGCTGGGGTTTTGGAGGCAGGAGGAGCCACTGCTTGGGCTTTAGCAGGGGAAATCATACTGTTGGCCACATGAAACCCCCAAAAGCTGTGTGTGAGGGGCTGCAGCAGAGGAGCTGAGGAAAGTCATTTTGAAGCAACCCAGGGAAAGTGCCCCGAGAGAGGTGAGGATATTGGCTCTCAGCTGGGGGGAGTTTGGAAATGAAGCTGCAAAATGCCTCTTCTCTAAGGACGGAGCCTTCCTGGTCTGCCTGGAGAGACGCAGTGGCCACAGGAGGACCAGGTAGGTGAGGAGCCAAAAGTCCCTGGCATCTGCCACACAGCTTCTCCTTAACCCATTTTCTGTCGAATACTTCACAGAGGAGCACCAGCAGTGCATGACTGATGGCTCAGCACTGTACCCCTCCCAAGGGAGGTGATGGCTCACAGCAGTGGGGTAATTTGTATGCTATCTTGAACTTGAAGCCTTTTCCTGCAATTCATTTTTCTCCATTATGCAAGAAAAATCCATTCACAATGGATTTTTTTGTTCATGCTGATTTTTGTCACTTCATTAGCTTTTCATCAGAAAAACAAAAACAAAGCCAACAACAATAAAAAAAACAACCAACCAAACACCCACAAAGCATTAAAATTCAGCTCTAGTGCTATAATAAAAACACACTTCATCATAGGACACCTATCAAATAGATAACAGCAATCTTCCTGAAGTGATAAATTTGGGAAGCAGGCAGCAAGAGATGCAAAGTCTCATAATCTTATAGAGAAGCTTTAGTAGACTACAGGCAGCAGTGAGGCAGCACTGTGATACGTAGTCCCCCTCCTCAGATCATCCCACCGGCTCATCTACGGCCAACAGTGTGAGCAAGCTGGCTGATTTACCCATACCTGCATTCACCCTTTCAAACTGCACAGTGGGATATTTCCCAGGTCAAATTCTGTCCTCAGGTCAACCCACGCAAGACCATTCATTAATGTTAACTGAGAAGAAATTCAATCTCAGATTTCTAAGGGGTACCACAAATGCAATAGCCCAGGCTATAAACTCCCATGCTGAGCTGCCTAAAGCCAGCCAGCAGCACAGGTGTCAGACCTGGCCTTGAGGAATCCAAAACCCAAGGTGAGACAGACTGGGGGGGTCTCCACTGGGTGGAGAAGCACCGAGGAGGGACAAGCTCCGTTCCCCTTAACCAGGTGGGCACTGCTTTGCCTCAGCAGTGATGAACAGTTTGACAAAAACACAGGAAAACAGAAGTCCCCCAAACCATGTAATGTGTGGGTAGAAATGGATGTGAAAAAAGTGATGGATTAGTCAGTGAAAAAGACATTTTGTACACTGTTGGAAGAATAACAAAAAGAAATGGCTTGTTTTAGCACCCCCTGTGTGTGCTATCCTCTGTTGGATAATAACACACTTATATGTTACAGTACACGGTTTTCTTTTTCAGGAGATTGTCTGTTTTCTTTTTTTTTTTTTCCCAAAGGTCAGCTCAGTACAAAGTGGTTTCCTACCACATTGTTAATTTATTTTCAGTAGGGTGGGTTCCACACAGTAGCCATTGGCTCCAAACTTCAGCAAGCTCCCCATCTCTGTATTTGAACCATCACCACAGCCAACTTGGTGTCCTTAGAAATATAATAGGAAATTCAGCTTATTTGGACAGACACAGATAGGCCTCTCAATCTCCTGGACATAAAAGACTTCTCTACAAATAATTGGTGGTGAATAATTGATGCAATTAAAATAGCCACTTTTCCTATCCTTGGGAGCAGATCGTTCATTCTGATTGCTTCAGCACTTTCTGGGGATTCTTTGATCGGCTTTGTAAAGCACGCTGTGCATTTCCATTTTCTGCTTCAGATAAATCTTATCATTGACCAAAGGGATTAAGGATTTAATTTAGCCCATGACTCTGTCAGGCTTAGATTTCAATCTAGGAAGAAATGGAAATTTTTTAAATGTCAAAACCTTCCCTTTAAGGGCTGTGTAAGCCTGCCATAGGAACCCTACTTCAAAAAATGAGTGTGCTATAAAGTGCAGTGCTTGGGTGCAGAGCTTACAGAGCCCGTCTGGGTGCAACTGTACCATTTGTCTGTTCTTGGTCCTGTTTAATGCTCATGTTTGAGACTTTTAGGCCCAGCCACTAAATAAACAGGCATGTATACACACCTTTTTAGGAAGTATTAGAACAGTAAAGGGAGTTATTTAAAAGAGAGGGAAATCAGTGATTGGTTAGCTTAAATTGCTGCATGTTTCATTCGGGACTTGTGTTAAGGGTACTTAGAGCATCCAGATCTCAATTCTGCTAACATTCCCATAAGCTGCAATACTACATTCATATAAAACCATCACTGTGCATAACATCAGCTTTGAAAAATCTAATCTGGCTATGAATAACCATCTTCCTCTGGCTTATTTGAGTCCCCAGTGCAATTTTCCAGTGTGGACTATTTCACAGTCTTAAAATTCACTTACTGCAAGCAAATGTGAAAAGCAGACTTCAGTCAGTTATAAGCATACAAGAAAAGAAAGAACAGAGACTAGTGGCCTAAGCTCTTTTAAATTTCAGCCAGTACTTTTGAAAGTATTTTTACAACTTCATTTCTACAGAAAATTGGGCAAGAACCAATATTAAGATGAATTATAGCTCTGGGTAGGCTCTGTCTCATGTTTGTCAGAAATGTTTCCTTCTTGTCAGTACAGAATCTATAGGTCTTACAGCTGTACATTAAGCAATGCAACCAGTGTCTGTCCTGCTTAGCCCATCTTTTCCCTGCTACTTTCCCAAGGGAGCAATTAGATGCGTAGCATTACAGTGTGGTGGGATTTTGTAATTGATATAAAGGACTTCCAGGAAAAGCAGCCAAAGTTCATGGGTTAAATTGGTCCTGTGGATCTCTGCAACAGATGTGAGCTAATTAAAATTAACACTAAATGAAATTAACTTTAAATGAACTACATAATATTCGAGAATCAACTCAAATTAAATGACTCCCCGTTTCCTACCCTTTATGTTTTTGGTTGGTAATCCTTCCACTTAAATGTCATGCTATTTTTTGAAGCCTTTTCATGAGGTTTTTTATTTTGCTGATACTCTTTAAATCCTGCAGCCCAGATGTGTAACAGTCTCTGCTTGCACAGTTGAACCCCCTTGCCCACAGACATGGCTCCTCATGCAACAAGCCTTTGAAACTACAAATTAGAAAATCAGATGTGATTGGCTCATGGCACTCAGAGAAATAGTCATTTTGTGCACAAATTGGAGGCTTTGTAAAGATGAACACATGGAGCAACATGGAGGGAGATATGCTGAAAATGCCACCTGTATGATAGACACCTGCAGCTCTGCAGTGGGGACAGATTTTGGACATTTGCTCCTGGCTGGAATATATTGCTGTGCCTGCAGTGGGCTGCACAGCCTCCTCTTTATGATCTGCAATTGCGGTTAAATGCAGTATATTTAAATCACTGTGTGCCAGAGTCAGTTTTCTATACTGGCCTGTGGGCCTGATGAAGCTTTTCATAAATTTGCCAGGACTTTTTCTGGGTTTCCCTCTGAATACTGAAAAGCAGCATTATCGTGCTGCATTCAGCCAGATAGAGCTACATTGATCAGCGTGCAGCTTTTTCCAAAGAAGATATGGCTAGTAACACTTTAAAAGTATCAACTTAAGCTTGTCTTAGCCTTTATTTCACAAGCTATGCACTTGTTTGCTAATAGCAGCCTATGAAGATTTCTATCCAACACGTCAGAGCCGGGGGTGATGTTTGTATGGTTTTGACAACAATACAAACTGCCTATTGCACCTCCACCCCATGGCACATAGCTGAGCATCTCCTGGCTGGACTCAGTGATAAGACAAAGGTGGCATCTCACAAGGCTTTGCTTGTGCCAAGCTCGGCTCTTCCCTCATGTCAGCCCAACATGCCAGTCTCCCACTGGTGCGGGAATCCTCAGCTTCATTTTCCAGGAGGCAGTCGGTCACTTCACATCCCACTCCTTTTTATTCTCTGCTTCACTCCTCTAAGGATAGGCAATTGGGTTCCTCTGTTTCCTATTTATAAGTGATGCTGAAGGATCATTATAAAGCTGTATTTAGGGTAGCTATGCTGAGCAGCCATAATGAAGGGATGATTTTCTCATAACTGGAGACGAAGGAGCAGTAAAAGCCAGGAGACTAGTTCAGGTAATTACAATGGGCGAGGAACTGGTTCTTAATCACAAGGCTTCATTGCTCTCATCCCACCTTGTATGAACACTGACAGCTGATGTTAAACCAACAGAAGAGCTTGTGAAGAACTAGCAAGTTTTACTGTTTCCACCTGCTTTTCCTGCTCTCCACAAAGCTCTTCTCCAGAGTGCTCCCCAATGACTCTTGCCCACAGGAGAGACATACAGGAGTTTGCAGACTTGCAGGCAGTGGGGAAGTGACCAGGCATGGTGGCAGCATTAGTGCTGCAGCCACAGCTTGGGGGATGCTCGGATGCTGTTTGGCACAACAGAAGTAAAAAACCTTTTTATCTTGCTGGCCACAGGTCACAACTTGGCATCACAAGCTTTAGGCTCTTTTCTGGACTGAGGTTGGACTGTTCAGTTAATGCTATAAAAGCCATGTTAATTAACATTAATACCTTCCAGTTGCTCACAACTGATCAAAGTTGAAGTAAATATTTTACAGAAGACACTTGAACATCACTGTAAGCAAGCTCCTAATTTGTTATCTAGGAGCATACGTGGAAAAGTTGGGACAGAGATTCTTAAATGCTGATGGTTAGCAGTAATGAGATATGCCTTACTCCTACCCTGACACCAAAATAAATCATGCGTTCCAGACCTTTTCCTTATCTATCTTATTTAGCCTGTCTTGCTAAAACAGATTAATACTTCTGCTCACATCTGTATGAGGACAGAGCCACAACCTGCACATTTGCCAGACTTTCCTGGCTCAGGAATACTTTCCACAGCGGGTGCAGTTTGGGCTGAGAGCGCCCGCCTCTGACTTTTGAAGCCTCATGTATCAAACAGGCATTAGTGCCAGTAATGCCTGGGGCATATGACAGGGTTTCACAGGCAGAATTCCAAAATTCATTTGTAACTTGAACTAGACAACCCCAAGTTTCTGTGGGCAACTTGTAATACATTGGTCACACCTTGCCACATATAGCAGCTGTGTATACACAAATATATTAACACGTGCACAGATTAAATGCCATAATTTCTGTATAGTATCTAAGCATGTGAGTATTTATTTTATTTTGAGATTGCATGTACTCTTCAATCAAACAAAATCCAACAGAGATGTCTGGGAGAACAATGATGGAAGGATGCACAGGATGCCAGAGACACAGTAAAATTACCCTCTAAGCAATTCAAGTCTCCTGGAGGCTTGCTTTACACTGTAATTTGGCATTTCTGGGGCAAGCAACTCAGTCAGACCGACATTTAATTTTGATGGTTTGGAACTGCAGAGCCACAGTGGAGCTGGGAATAGCTGGCTGCCATCGAGTCTGGCCCAGCCCGTTCCAGCAGCCAATTTCTGCTGTTGGCAGGGGATAGAATCATAGAATGTCCTGAGTTGGAAAGGAACCACGAGGATCATCAAGTCCAATTCCTGTCCCTGCATGTGACAACCCCACAGTTCACACCATGTGTCTGAGGGCATTGTCCAGTCTCTTCTTGAACACTGTCAGGCTTGGGGCCGTGACACCTCCCTGGGGAGCCTGTTCCAGTGCTCCACCACCCTCTGGGGGAAGAACCTTTTCCTGATGCCAATGATGAAGGCTCTGACTTCCCTCCTCCCCAGCTGCAGGACTAGGCCACATGGCCAGGGAGCTCCACAGCCCTAGCACGTAGAGTCCTTGAATACACAGGGTCCCCAGTATTAACTGGACCAACTGATAGTTACAGCTATCCTACATGCTTATGAGGTCACAGGTGGTAATTATTAGTAGCAAGTAATTATTAAATTAGGCTTGAAAACCTTGTTGTGCCACCTCCTGAATCAATACACCCAAGGAAAGATGTCCCTGCCCCAAGTTCTTACAGCTTTGTTCAGTGACTGTTCCCGGGGTGTGGCCACAAAGCCACAAAATATCTTTCAAGCTTTATAGTTCAGGGGAAATTCTGTAATAAGCACCTGCAAATCGCGGTTGCCCCTCAGCCACTGGGTACCATGACTTACAAAGGTGGGGTGTTGGAGGGGGAGTTTGCAAAAAGCCTTGCAAACAAATTTTGGTAGAGCATCCCACCTTATAACAGTCTTAAACAACCCAGGGGTTCCAAAAGCAACCTGACACAAACAATTTCATCTCAACTCTAGGCTCCTGTTTGCCCCCTGCAATCGGCAGATTGCTGAGCCAACGTCTATTGCTATCCCTGGATAGCACATCCAGTGTTTTGAAAGAAAGTGTTTAAAGCATTAAATAACTGCAAAATATAGCAAGACTAGGTGATGACATATAGACAAAAAGCGTCTTTTCACTGCCTTCAGCATGACTGGAATTTCTGTGCAGTCACAGGGTGGATTAAGGACAGGGCTTGGATTACATAGCATCATGGTCCCAGTGGACTGCTTGTTAAAAGTTATCTTCCTATAATCATTGCAGCGTACAGTGTAAAACAAGAAAAATATTTCTATGAATTTCTGTCTGTTCACATTTTCTCATCACAGAAACCACTACTAACATTTTTCATTTGAAAAAACCCGAACACTGGGATAGCAGCTCTTTCTTAGGCTATCATTAAAGACTACTGACAGGCTAAGAGGGGTTAAACCATCTTGCATAATCGTTTAACACAGCACATGTAAGGGTTCAGAAGGTCAGTCTGAGGGGGGTAACCCCAGCTAGGATTCATTTTGGGGGCTGGAGTGGTCTGCATTAGACCTAAGCTCCTGCACTGCTGGCCCTTTGCAGAGCGGGTCAGGATCTCATTCTTTTCTGAGTTCTTCATTTCACATGAAGATCATAAAAAGACAGACCATCTTGAGGTGCACATTTGTTTGCTAGTTGTGAAAATCCACCTGAGAAGAAGCAAATCAGACGCATAAGATCCCAGGATGAACCCTGGAAAGATGTTGCTGTCAGGTCATTTTGCAGGGCCACTCAGTCAGAAAATCCATTTACCCTCTGCTTTGAGGAAATACTCATGTCCAGCTTGTTCTTTTAAAATTTTGCCTTAGTTTATGAAATCTACTATGCCATTTTGCCTGGGATCATTTGTCCATTAAACATCAACATTATTATTGTTGAAGTAATGGCATTTAAAAGGTATTGCCCCAGCGATGCCAAATTAGATCAGGGCCACTGCCATGCCAGGCACGGTATGCGTGCAGAGATAGCTGCTGGGATGGGAGGATTTCAGACTCTTTTTCTCCTACCCTCTTCCTACAAGACCTTCCAACATTTGTTGAAGACTGATGATGACTGTGATAGGGACTGTCAGCATCTAGCTGACCACAGAGTGGGGAAAATCACATGCAGCTGTGAGGAGGTAGAAACTCTCGTGCAAACATGCATGATTCATCGCACACTGCTTTAAATATTCAACCTCAGCTGGACCAGAGCTACAGCCAGGAAGATCAACTAAACGTGTTTCAAGAGCACAACTAAAGAGCATACCTAGAGCACTACTGAGATCAGAATCCTGTCTGCCGGGATGAGAATACGGTCCCAGAGTGAAGTTCTCAAGCTGTGACAGCACTATGCGACAGCTTCAGCCACAGCACCTGCAATTCCATCCATTACAATGCAAGTGCTCTATATAAAATGTAAATGGGAAATTTGCTTAGCCAGTGGAAGCATCCTCTGTCTCACTAACCATAGAGCACTTTTCTCCTCTGAGCAAATGCCTTTTTCTACTCTTATGCTGCTCTCCTTCATGCTAGCAAACACGTTAATGCACCAAGCCCCTTTTCACAGTGTTATGAAAGTCTGTTACTCCTGAATTGGCACTGAGGATGTAGGCAGACATAATTTCTACAGCATCCACAGTCTGATCTATTATCTGTTCCTGGTGACAGCGCTGGGGGATACAAGTTGACCTGCTTCCTTTACTTTGCACTGTGATGATCTTTCTCTGATATAAAGGCAAACCCACTGCAGCATACAAAAGACAACAGATGAAATCTCTCCAACTTCGTCTGTGCCCTTAAGAGGTTTCCAAAGGCCACAGATTCACCACTGACTTTGAATATCGTTTGGCTACTGTTAATCCTTATTGGGTAATGGTGGGGGAGCTCCTTGCTGATCACACACCTCTGTGAGGTCAATTCCCTGCAAAGAGGTGCCTGGAGAAGCAGCCACAACATTCTATCTCCTGCAGAGACTGTATATGGGAAGGAGGGAGCTGGGCAGAAAGAACTGTTGTTCCTCAAAATGGCCCCCAAAAGGATGCCCCAAGTCAAGATATTCTGTGGCAAGTGACTAAGTGGCCCTGAAGGGCCAAAGTTTAATTGGCAAAATTTCTTAACCCCTTCAAAAAAGCTGCACTGAGCAGAAAGCTCAGAGGACGAACATGTCAACTGTTAATAACAATTACTATTTTTCCAGTTAACAGTGCTCACTGGTTCTAAGCCAGTCTTTTAGACAGTATTAGCTAGTCTTTTTAAATATGTGATACTAGTACCCTATCTTAAATCCCAGGTTGTGGTAATGTTGTGAAAGAATTTATTATTCATTTCCATTCTGTTACTTTAATTCAGTACCTTTTTTACTTTTCATTTGGTACCACAAATGTACCTTTTCCACCTTCTTAGAGAAGCTGATGTGGTCTTGCTGCTGTGTGGTGCTAGCTGAGCAGCCAGGATCATCTCAGCTTTCAGTTACTCACATCTCAAAGTTACTCTATGCTGTACAACTGCCCTGCAATCAGTAACTTCTTTAGATATACAAAAGTAGGAATGAAAGCATATGGGGAAATTCAGGCTCCTTAAAATCCTTGACCATTGCCCTTCACAGGTATGGCTATACCCAGGACTTCTGCAAGAAGTGCCTCACCCCAGTGTCCCAGCTCTGACACCTAGAGCTCAGCTGCTCAGACCATCTGCTCTCAAACTGCCAGGCCAAGGCTACCTACAGTGTTTGTAGCAAAAAGTTGGAGTCCTGATAAGAAGAAAACTTGTAATATAAAGTCTCCTTACTTCTCTGTAGCTTCGCTCCTGGAGTGCATAGTTGCATGTGGACTTCTGTAGGGCAGAGCACTAATTCCCTGGGCCCTATACATTCTTCTAGCTATGAATTCACAAAAAAGGCTACCCAAGCCAGCACTGCTTTTCTAACTATAAACTCCGCTGCAGTAACCAGCTATTCAGGATAAACATCGCTTAGCTGCAGTATCACAGACTTAATGTCCCAGTTCAGCTACCTGAGTCCTCTCAAGGCACAGCAACAAGAACGGTGTTTGAAGGACACAATTTGCCTTCAGAGCCATTTAGATGCTTCTCTGCCAGGCAGCTGTGCAGAACAGCATACATGTGGCAGAACTCACTTATCAAACCAGGAAAGCTCATTGCAGCAAATGAGGCAGACGCAGGTGAGGCCTTTGCTTTCCCAGGGCCGTTTTCCCTGGCACCTGAGCAGAAGCTAATGCATCCTTGCTGATAAACATGGGCTTGCTGTGTAACCCAGTTACTCAGACTCAGTGTGGCTGCTAGACAACTCCAGTCTCTGGTCCATGTGAGCCCTCTCTGGCAGAATTAACACACCTTGTATGTAGGTGATTGCAATACACTCTTGGAAACAATTATTTGCTTACTTTTAACGAGGCATACTGATAAATGAGCAGATGCTAATGTTGCTGTTAACATAATGCTGATGTGAATGTTTAACTAACTCACTTAAGTGTAATTAACTGGTGACAACTGGGTGAAGAAACTTCCAGCATTCCTTTTAAAGGCAAAGATTTTAAACCAGATATGAGCAGTAAAGGCAGTAACCACCTAGGCTTGCTTGACTGACTACTCACACTCATGGCCAGCATAGCTGCTTGGAAAGGTAGCCTGGTCCTGAGGTGCTCCCAGGAAAGACAGCAGCCTGGAGCATCCCACTTCCCAAGGAGCCCCTTGCAAGGCTGTAACACCCCGTGGTGATATCGATTGGACACTGCTGGCCTAGAATTCACTAAACCTCTCCATTTGGTTTCTTGTCTGTAACCTAGAGAGAAGGTCCCTGCTCTGAAAAATGCATAGGAGGCACATAATTAGGCTTCCAGCAGCACATGGACAGTATTGCTTAGTGTATGAGACTGAGGCTGACTGAACTCAGCCTTTGTCAACCAATATTTTAGCCTAGGGGTATCTCTTAATCATGCCTTGATTGCTGTAGTCTAACTGCTGACAACGTTATATTTGTGCTATTTGATTCTCATGTTGTGTACACTGAAAACAAGGCATTTCAAACCACAAAGCACACCTGATATAAATAAGAAAATATTGTTGCTACTAGGAAACAGCTGCACAATGTGCAGTGCAACAGCAGCATTTGGAGAGCAAAATAAACCCAGACTAGAATAAAGGCCTAGCAGGAACCATGCACAGGGGCCTCTGCACCTGAGGGACGGGAAAATTATCTATAAAGAGAAAGTATGGTTACAGATAAGAGCTTCTTCTACAGAAGCAGGGCTTCTACTGGCCTACAAGGGATGAAGTTCGAAATGGGTTAACGGAACAACATGAATTTCTCAAGGATTTAAGAGAGCCATCATAACAGGTCTAGCTGACGATTAAAGGCTGATGATCTCAAAGTAGCAGGAAGCCACCAGGTGTCCTCAGCTATATCACACGAAAAATTTGGGCAGTGATCATGGTCATCATTGCTTGAAGGGCTGATTAGATGGCAAAGCTCACAGGAATGCCCCTTCTGATTATTCTTTTCTACTCTCGATTTATCATTATCAGGAGAGCAACCATTCTTGTAAGTTAAAGAAAAAGTGACCCTGTTCTGCTGTCATGTGAAAAAAACTTTTCTGTCTTCACAACTTCCTCAAGGTTTGGTGAAATCACTGAACAGCTGGAAATCATGTCTGTCTCCAGGGTTGTTTTTTTTTTTCAGAATGACTCTTTACTATCTGGTATCATCTCCTTAGTGTTATGTGTGTTCATTGCAGAGCTGAGAAAAAGCATTTTTGCAGATCATTTCTCTTTCCTTGGCTATGTATCTCCTTTGATAACTTACCTCTCTTTCAGAAAACTAACTGGGACCATCTGATTGAGTAAATAGTATTTGAAATAAAGGAGGTTTATATTACATACTGTATGCTTCTATAATTTTTTGTATTTACACTACACCACGTAATAAGATGTTACATGGCAGCATTAGGCCACAGTTCTAGAGCGGAAAAGTCCCTGGGAAAAAAATCTTCTCAAAGGAGAAGGGTTGTGGTAGTTTATAGCACTAGTTGCAGAAACTGTGTTTGCACCAGAGTCTCTGCCAACCTGACAAACTCCAAAAAGTAGAAATATCCCTATGGGAAGTGAATGGTTTTTTTTCCCCTGTAAGTTTCACCATGATATTTCTTCTAGGTTGTTTATATAGGAAAAGCATTTTGATCAACCAGTGCTGGTGGGAATTCTTTCTACCCTTATATGCTGTATGACCTACAGAGACTGGCAGAGAAGCAGACAGTGGAAGAGGAGAATCTGGAGGGCAAAATAAGCCCAGATTACAATAAAAGGACTAACAGGACCTATGCACAAGGCTCTCTGCACCTGAGAGGAAAAAGATCCAAAAGGGAAAGAGTGAATTCCGTTCTGCTTCTTGGATGGTGAATGTCTTCGTTTTATCTATACTGTCCTGTTTGTGCAGACATTTTCATGATAACTAACCCATCAAAAGGCTTGCTGTACAAGGTCATAGAAATGTAGTCAATCCTGAGTCTCAGAAATCACTGTGATCTTTATCACTCTTCCAGTTAATTCTGTGCTGATAATGGCTTGTGTCTCACTGCACAAAAATTTCATCTTGTATTGAACCATTGCTCAATTCTGCCTGCCTTCCCTGAAGTCTAACACAACTAATTCCTTCTAGGTGGAACAACCCATTGTTTAAGTCCTGCAAACATCTAAGCTTGTATTTAACTGTGCTCTGGCTCTCCATCCCATTAACGTCAGAAAAGCTGTCCAGACAGGGAAAATGAAGAATTTATGTGCACTGTAGCAATTCTAAGTTCTGCCCTTGCTTTTGCTATCAGTCCTGGCTTTCCAGAGTGCCTGTGAAGGCAGAAGGCTGTCCAAGCATTGATGATCCATGAAATAAGCGCTAAACAATTAAAGGGAATTCCAGCTGTGCATCCATGGCCTCTGCTTTCAAATGCTGTTTTTAACAGCATAGCTAGAGCTGTTTGAAAAAAAAAAAAAAAAGGCAAAATTTTCTTTGCAAGAGGGAGGATTTGTGTCAGAAAGATTAAATCACTAAGCAAAGAGGCATAAGCAAGCTTGGTTATGGGAGGTTTTCATTCCTCCTTTCTTCCTGGTGCACAACTGCTGCAGAGAGACAAATGCTTTAATGCCAGCTGCTGATGGGAGAAGGTCAAAGCCTTTGGCTCCGAAGGGAAAGATCTCAACCTCACCACCTGCAGCATAACTGGGAGGCAAAGACCACTAAAGTGGTTATTTCTGGCATGGTTTATTTGATACAACAGAAACTTAGTTGGAAAACACTTGTCACAGTCGCAGGCTGTGTAAATAGAAGAGGTGGGGAAATAGAAAGACGCAGATGCTGTCAACCTTCCAGTTGTCCCTGTGCGTGTCTGACAGTGGATCATGATGGAGCTGAGTTTGCTTTGGTTAGTCTCAGGCATATCGACAGAAGGAAGGTGATGCTTAGGATCAAATCTGCAATTAGCCTTAATTCCTCTAGGAAGGCTGGAGTCAATCTTTGGGGACCTCTTGTTTCTGTTCTATGTTGGCTGTTCTGCTAAATCAAGTCTCTGCTCACCTGGAGGTTTTACTCATTTGGTCAGCATAAGCCTCCCTGGAGTAGAAGTCTTCCTCCTTGGGACAAGGGGACTGAGTTGCTGCCCTTGTCCTCATGGCAAGTGACCACAAATGCCCAGGCCAAGTGAGCACATGCAATGCTTTGTGTCAGGATGGGGAGGCGGTGTAAAAGGCTGGGTGAGGAGCTGAGAGCCACCTGCAAATACACTCTGATGAGCGTGTCTTGAATGTATCTTTACATGGCAGCTATAAGGATCCTTAATAAAGTGATACAGATCTCAGCAACAAATTTAGTTCCCAACACAACTTACTTCTGTAATCATTAAAAAAATAAGCTGGTCTATGATCTTAGCTTTTATTATAAACAAGTTGTAGTAGCTTTGTTATAAAGATATTTTTAAAAAAATAATAATAATTTTGCTTAAAATAATCTATAGAACTACAACGTACTTAAACACAGCTCATGAGCACAAACAGTTTAGGAAGCTCTTTTTCTCCCTTCAGAGCAAAGGCTGAATTGGCAGGTTTGAGCAACAACTTATTTTCTGAATTTTTGGGACGATATTGCCTGACAGAACCAGGCTCTACTTTTAACTTCATCATTTACAGTAGCTGGTCATTTGTATCATTGCAAGAGAAGCAGCGTGCTACAAAACCAGACCTGGAGTATCTTATACTTAACCTGCACCAGTGGAAATCACCCTAAAGTGGGCAAAATGGTAGAGAGCTGGACCTGTGAGCACAAGAAAGAAGTGGCTGGTGCAGCCCCTCTATTCTGTTCATCCCTCTCCACAGATCTGCTGTGCTGCTTCTTCCAAAGGTCCGGCTGCACCACACCAACATGTAAGTGCAGCACCAGGAAAAAACCCTATCCCAATGTCAGCGTGACGCTAAAGGGGAAGAGTTCAGTGAAGATGAAGAATGTGGCCTTGGAGACATTGAGCATTGCCCATGCTCCCCTTCCTTTCGTTGGTGCATGAAGCACAGGCACGTGTGCTCGGGGAGCTCCCACCACCAGGGAAGTACCTGCTGCTGAGCTCCAAGGTGGGTGAGCGCCTGGTCCATCCTCAGAAACAATTACTCCTGCAGTTCAGCTCAGTTTAATCTCTTAAATATTTTCCACAGCTGCCTGTTGGAACCACAGAGAACAAAGCGGCTTTTATTTTTGCTAGGAGTTGATGAAGAATGGTGTCTTAATTGAAGCATCTGCCCTGCAGGGAGACAGATTGCCTCTCCAGCCCCACTTTGGCATGGGAGCACTAGCTGTGCTCCAACCACATTGATCCCTGTAGAGGAACCACATTCAGCTGTGTTGCATTTTGTTTTCTGCTTGTCTTTTAAGCTGATGAATACACAGATACAGATGTTCATTTAAAAACAAAACAAAACCAAACCACCACAACACAAAACAACAAAACTGATTGTGTAAATATTTTTGAAAATCTGTATTTGATGTTTTTCCTGTGACCATATCTTTTCTCATTTCCTTCAGTACTCCAGTTATTTACATACTGCATGTAAGTCTATCAATCAGTATAGTACCTGCTGATATGGGTGAGGATTATGTTTTAAACTACTCATTCATAGTGGGTGCAGCATGCTTGAAAAACAATCCCATTAAATTGTTTTTGGACAGTGGACCTTAAGACAGTACTCTGCAGTACTCAATTCAAGCTCAAATATGCCATAAGCAGAGTCACTGTCCCTCAAAAATAACATTTAGGAAGCTGAAAGCTTTCTAGGGTTTTTTATACATGTTATTGGGCAATTCAGGTCTTCACACTGACTGTGTGACTCAAGACATGGTGTAGTGCTGTGGTACCTGAGCCTGGGATCTGCCCTGAATGACAAGAGGTGGAGGAGGGCTTGCAGGTATCAGACCCAGGTCCCTGCAGTGACCTGTCTATAATATTTTGAAGTGCAATACAGATGTCTTTTTTAGAGTTGTTTGGTTTTGTTTGGTTTTGGTTATTTTTTTTAAATGCAGACTGATCTAATAAGAAAATTCTAATTTTGAAATAAAGTTAAATGACCCCAAATACTCCACATACTAAATCAGAAGAAAGGGAAATAAGGCTCTAAGTTCACCTTTCTATTTATTATAAGACCACATGCAAAGATGAGTGACAGGCAGCAGTCCCATGCTGTCAGGTCAATAAACCAAGGCTTTGTGTATCTTCTCATGTTTAATTAAGGTCTGAAAAACTTGTAGCCCACAACACTTGTCATGGCTGTGTTCATTTGTAATTAGCATGTCAATCCTTTCTGCTTAACCAGCTGCCAGTCCGAAAGTCTGTAACAAGCCACCATCCAAAACACAGATTTTTGCATGCTGTTGGCTGTTAAGTATTTTATGTCCCTGCTGAAAGAAGAGGTGCCCTCCCTGGCATTCTTCATAAATATTCCTTACTCTTCTTGGCTCTGCTATTGTGTTTTGCTCATGCAGAATTTTTTTATTCATTTCTGAAAGCAATTGTGAAACATCTGGAAGCAGTTACCTTGCCTTCAGGCTTTTTTAATACCTGACTTTTTTTTTGCACTTCAATCAATTTCACTCAGGCACTGTGGACTCTGAAGAACCCCTTGCTGCATATACACCAGCACGCATGAAATAAAATATCAGGATTTGCTTACTGCCATAGGACAAGTTTTATTTCAGCTTAAACCTTGACTGATGTTCTCAGGCATAATCCAGCCTTGCCTGTGGGCTCTTGTAACAGGAGAATTGGCCAGGGCAGGCTGTGAAAGCCTGGTGGGCCTCCACGCACTCATCCAACAAGACCTCACGAGTCCTGGACCAAAAGGGATTGTATTAATTCACCATATTCTTCAGACCTCCTCCCGAGAAGCTGGCTCTGGGACTTCCACGGGGACCTCTCCCACAGCTCTGCCAGGGACATCTCCATTACAGCCCCCTGTCCCAGCATGACATCTCACGTTGTATCAATAAGAGGGTCTTTTCAGCCACGTCTGTGTGGATTCCATAGCTTCTCTCCTGGTTTCTCTCCTCTTTTCAATATGCTTCTAGATGCAAAACCACAGGGAAAATCCTCTCATCCACTTGTCAGCTCTTAATGTCTTTGACATATGTTTTTAATAAAGCAGAGCTATGCAAAGGGTTAAACGCCAGTCCTGTTGGAGTCAATGTAGCTTCTGCCATTAAGTTCTTGTAAGGCCAGAACTGTACTCCTATCTTTGCTCAGACCAAATTAACAGAAATGTTAACGTCACAGACTTTCCACGTGGATTTGGATTAAGCGCTGATACAAAAAAACTCATGATCATCCCCATATCCCTTTCTGAACACTGTTAACAGCTTGAAAGGATCATCCGTAGTGTTATCAGAAAAGGAGAAAACATTTGAGCTATTATAATAATGTAATTTGCCATTGGTTATGCCTTTGTCTTGTATTTTCTGCTATTGCAATATATTAAAAAAATATACATTTCCTTATTTGCATTTTATGTCAGTTGAACACTTTTATGCAATGCAATAAATAGGACTCTCTAGCTTTATGTCTAGGAGACAGAGCAAATATTCTCACCTGAGGGTAACAGGGCACTTTGCAAAGTGTCTGAATCCAGTAGTAATTTGGAAAAGCACTGCTGTGTATCTGAGAGAGTAATTCTCTCTCTGCCTGCTTTTTGCTCCTCTCTTTCAATGGGGAAAGTTTGGGGGTTTTATTAGAAACATTTCTGTTATTTATCCTAGTTTCTGATATGATTCTGTGCTAAAGCTAAAGGGAGACAGGAGACATTCCCCTCCTCGTTTTTTTCAAAGCAGTCTCGGCATCGGTTTTGCCTGTGGAATGCAGGGGTACATCTGCTCCACATCAAAGTTCATTCCACATTTCTCTGCCCTCTGTCATCCTGTATTTGCAGTACATTCCCCCCTCTTTCCTTAATTTTCCTTTCCTTTTTCCCATTCTTGGCAGGCTTCAAGGACACTGGAAACATTACAATTGTGTGTGTTACAAAAACAAAGAAGTATAAGTCTTTGTTATTTGAGGATCATCAGAACAATTTCTGATGAATTCTCAGCACCCTTGCATGTGACCTGGTTTACTAATGCTGTTATTGATATAATTTCCAATATAAACTCTCCTCATCCACTGTTTATTTCATTAGGTTTTGGTGAGCTTTGCTGCATGGATTGTAGTTTATATTACAAAGGTACCTTTAACCTTGCAACAGCAAACTTGGCCCTGTAAAACACAAGTTTTTCTTTTGTTTACAGTGCGGAAGGTGCCAAAATCCACAAAAAAGTGTGACGAACCTCGATTAAAGTTGGCTCATCAGCATCACATGCATTTACTAGAATGATCTGCTGCTGACCTCTCTGCTAGCATAGTGTATTCCTCATAGAAGAAGTATATGGGCAGATCTCTGCAGTATTTTTCTTGCAAGGATGGAGCTAAAGGGTTATTTGACTCTAGCCTAACCGACCTATGAAGCAGCAAGTGGTCAGAGTACGTTTAAAATGCCAGATTAATTTGTCGCCTGGGCTGCTCCTGGGTTTTAGTCCTCTGACCATCCTCATTGCATGGGGTATATTGAGGTTCCAGGGTCCCTTCTGGAGCAAGCTCTCTGATTTCCCCTAGGACAACGAACTCATCTGCTAAAGAACTGACCCCCATGGGGAACAACACTGGAACTGCACTAGGTTCCAATCCCATTCTCCACCACAGCACTTTGTACACTCAGGCTGCTCCTCATGTTGTGTGTTAGAGCGTGCAATTTGTGACTTCAGCATTCTGCTATTAAAACCACCACTCTGGCTGTAATACATCCATTTCAGGTGTGCTGAACCAAAAAATAAAGCTATTTTTGGGCTGCAACGCTGAGCACAATAGAGCCAGCCATGTACTTTGCAAGACAGGTGTCACCAGGCTGCACTGGGGGTGACTACCATGAGCGACATGGATAAGCCCTTCTCTGTATCACTTGGCCTGGGCACTGGGGATCACATCCTACTGCAGATGCTATTGCGGCTGCAGAGATGTATCCAAAGACATTGAAAACCGCCCCAACAGTGATGCCAGGCAACATTATTTCTTCCTGTTGCACAGTGAAATATGTAATAGCCCATAGCATCAATTTTGCTGAGCTAGGAGTGAACTTGGCTTCTGTGGCGGGCACATAAGTAGTCAGAAAAGCCATGAACTTCCTCCCTAACAGGTTATGCCTGCTGAAGGCTGTGGTGGGCTGAGCTGGTTTGTTCCCTGTGTTTCCATGTGAGCCTTTCAGTACCAGAACACAGCACTGATGGTCACAAGCAGGCCAGTAATTAGGTCTGCTAGTAAAATGCTTTGAGAACCTAAGATGTTTTTCTTCTCTTCACTCAAACCAGCTTGCTCATCCATAACTAATTCCCAAATGACTTCACTAGTTGTCCCCAGCTTCATTACCTTTTATACACATTCTGCATTCATAATTTGCATGAATTTGAGACGGGAGAGGAAAACACAATTTTAGTTTTACAAAAGCTCTTGGATTAGACTTTGGCACAGGAAGCTCAAGAGCAAAGGCCCAGGAAGTTCAGCTGGGTCCTACTTCATCTTGCCCATCTTTTACCTTCTTCCAGCTTTTTAGCAGCTCCCTCTCTCAGAGAACAGACTTGAGCTCTGGTCCTTTTTCTTTCCATTCTGTTGCCTTTCTTGTCCAGGAAGACCACTGACTGGTATAACACTTGATCAGCCTTCAACAGCTTAGCTGGTGTGACAAGGACCACTACAGCGCTGAGGCCACGCAAGAGAGTCCATGGTTCTTCCAGGAGTCATCGGGAGTGTCCTTTTTTGTAATTCCCATCTGCATTACATTTTGTGCATCAGTTCCCAGGCTGCTTTTGTTTACAAGAAAACATAAATACTTGGTGCCATCACATTGCTTTTCTTGTCTATCATTAGACGAGGAGTAACTGATGAGAATCCATTGTGGGCATTCACTGAGTCTCCTCTGAGTTCCTCATTTTTCTGCCTTTGAATTTTGGGAAATAAACCGTCCCATTTCTTTGTGCCTGTGAAGAAACATTTCCATTTTAGTCTTGCTTTTTAAGTATTTTGCTCTCCATCCCACTGCTGGTTTCACAGAACACAAATAGCTAGAATATGCCATCTATGGGCCTGAAGAAGGCTTGCAAGCTTTAATAATTGGTCATAAAGGGCCGTTCTGCTATTTAAAGAGGGAGGCAAGCTGTATATCCCATTAAAGAAGTAATGACAATGTTTGGAGGCAACTCCCAGCCCTCATCCACTCCCATTCTAAATATAAACCTGACTGACCACAAAAGTGCTTCCTGTTAAGAAGCAAATATTGATTGTGTCCTATTCGATAGCACTTTACACTGGGGATAGGAAAGAGGAACAGAGGAAACAAAACTCCCCTGATGTTTTTTTTGCCAAAGTATCAGTGTATTATTCATATGGATTAAACACTGACTTCACACAGCTCCTACCAAAGTCCTAGCTGCTGCTAGCCTAAACTTGCCTGAGACCCAAGTTGAGCTTTCTATTACTCCTCTCAAAGTCAAGTTCAGGGATAAATAAGACTAATTTGGCTGGCAGCACCTTTATAAGTGAAACAGCAATTTTTCCAATAAAAGGCTGCAAGGCGAAGACTTCAGATACAACTCTGAGGGGCCTGCGCAAAGAAAGTTTTTCCTGAAAGTGCACAGCACAACGAAAAGTGAGAAATCTCAGTAACTGCATGTAACCAAACCTCAGTGGCAGTAAGAGGTATTTAGGAGGGGACAGACTAAGATTCTCATTCATGAGGCTGGATTCACTGCCTTTCACATCAAAGCTGCCCTAGGATCAGCAGAGCCAGAAGCCAGTCTTGATCCATGGTGTGTGCTTCAGCAATAGATGGAGGAGAACAGAGGATTTCAGGCACACAAAGTAGTCGGTGCTCCACGTGATTCGTGGTAGTTACCTGTGTGCATGGTTTTAGCACAAGGTAATTTGAGTTAGCCCTAAATGAGAAATTGTTAGCTGATCACCTTGAATCACTTGGAATTTGCCTTGAGCTTAGAGCATGAACAGGGACACTCATTATGTACAAGCATGATCTGTTGTGGTCAGCCTTTAATATCTCTGGGCCTGCATTTCCCCACATCACCCTGTGGCCCAAATTCTGCTCTTAATTACACATGTCTATGAAAATAGGCACATCATGGACTGAGATCAGCAGAAAGTGGTCCACGTACCAGTTTATGTCATGGTCACCAGTGAATGACCCACTGAGACAGCAACGATATCAGCCGGTGCTTTCACATTTGGAGTCCTTGGTGCAGGCCCCGAGATCTATATTTAGCACCTTTTGACAAATGAAGGGACATTATCTGTGCAGCACCTCTCAAGAAAAAGCACCTTACTTAAGTTTTTAAATATTCTAGGCATTCAAGTCAAAGAATACAGCTGTTACTGTCTCCTCAGAGGTTGCCTATCAAAAGTGTGTCAAAGTCTTTCCCAGAATAAGCCTGCTGCTTTGCATTAGAGTTTGCCCTAAGCCTGTGCAGTTTGTTCACCGATGCCAGAAAGGTTGTTCCAAGAACAAAAACAAATGCAAGAGTCACTAAATCATCATGGGGAACAATAATGCTCAGAATCTATTTTCTAAAGAATTTTTTAAAAGGCACACAGGAGAAAATGCAACCTAGTCAAGAGATAGTCACTAGCAGACACTTTACAGTAGACACAAGCCACCAAGAATATGCAAAGGAAGGTGCCCCAGGCCAGAGACACTCAACCTGTTCATGCCACAGGCATAAGCAACCTCTGAATTAAATCTGCTGCCACCTTCTTGACTAAGACTTACTTACACTGATGTGCTGGTGTGGCTCACTGGATGCTCCCTCAGAGCAGAGGTGATGCAGAGCCCAGATGTCCTCCTCAGCAAGCCTCCATGTGGTTCTTGGTTATCCATCCCAGTGAGATGCTATCTTGGGGTTAGCAGCCTTGAGAAATACTGACCGAGTCAGTTACACTCACCAAAGAGAAGGACTAGGCTGAAAGGAGAATGCTTCAGAGCTGTGTGAGAGATTTGTATAAATAGCAAGCTAATCTACAAGGGGTAGCATTCTTTGCACTCTCTTTAATTGTTTCCGAATAAACATGTTCCTCAACAAAGTGTGATATTGATTCTTCCAAAGTCGCCCTTGGTACCTACTCCCTTGCTTGCCACAATCACCACTGACATTAGGCTACTTTCATACACCTACAGCTTATCTATAATCTTTTACCTGCTCTCCCTCCACATCCTCAGATGCTGCCAGCATCTAAATCGTGCTGACTTTCTGCACAGCTTCTTACTCAGCTCTTACACACATCCAAATATTCAGCTTTCTCTAATGTTGTAGACAGCTGAAATCTGTCCTCCCGGCTCATATTACTTTCTTTGCATCCCTACCATGGCTCCCACTTCTCAACAGCATCAAATGCATGCATTTTCAAAGCCCTTTCATAAGTGAATTAAGAGTCTCGTCTCCCTTTCTGGATACAGACAGGACTCCTGAATATTATCAGTGATGGGCAGAACCATCCTCATCACACAGCTCTACAAGGAGCTCCAGGGATGACCACAGGGAGACTCCTCTGAGCAGCCCAAGCTGCATGTCTTCCTTCCCTCTTGTCTTTCCCCAATGAGTGTAACTCATAAAAGAAGGAAAGTGAGTGCAGGAGGATGTCAGAATCCATCACAGCAGTTGCTAGTGCCCATTTGGTGTCTCAGGAGCTGCACATTTGGCTTGAATCAACACAGACATACTACCACCGGCACAGCTGTAAGGGATGAATGTTGTGCCGTCGTGGCATTGTGAGATTTGTGCTCCAGTGAAGCACCAGTCTGTGCTTCTACAGAAACCCCAAAGTTAAGTGGGGAAAAGGGTTCCCCATGCATCAGGTCCAGTTTCCCCTTTGTTATTCACAATTTGTTAGATGGCAGTTTACTGTGGAGCTCTGCTTTTCAAATCGGTGTAGTTGTTGGAAGCAATGGTTACATTATTGTGCAAGCTGCAGAGGGGTAAATAGGAATACTTGGCTTTTTATCCACAAACATTTTTCTGGCACGTGTATTTGAAGTAGCCATCCCAGCATTCGGATTTCCTCATGCTTAATTCCACTGTTTTTCTTGTGGGTTGGCTTAGGAACACTGGGGAGAGAGAGAAGGTTTGTAACTTTTTAGTTACAGTAACTCTTCCAGGGACAGAAATGAGGTATGATTGTATATGTGTGCCTTTAGGTTGGAGACAGGCAAGCAAAAAAAATGGAAGAATAGAATAGAATAGAATAGAATAGAATAGAATAGAATAGAATAGAATAGAATAGAATAGAATAGAATAGAACAGAAGCAAGGTGAAGCGAAATGAAGTGAAGCGAAGCTCAGGTTTGAGACACTGTAGATTTTTCCATAATGGCCTAGCTTTATCCACTACAAATGCATTCTTCCAGATGCATGTCCTAAGTCTGATATGCGTAAAACATAAATCTAAACCGCATGCTGTGAACTGCTGGGCCTGACAGTCTAAAATATCCAAGAGACCACAGGACAGAAATCTCATTACGGTTTGATGGCTGTTGTACAAACACTTTAAATTCATATTTCATTCTTACCCTAACGATCGTGGACGTCAGATGGAGAGCAGAATGCTAATGTTTCATTCACTTGGCAGAAGACATCTGTGTACCCCAGACCATTCAGCGCTTATGTGTTTTGCTGCTTGATTTGTGGCTGGCTCTCTTCTCTCGCTGCATTGCTGCAAACAGCAGTGAAACCCAGCTTTCCCAGCTGGAAGAATGGATGAAGTCACAGCATATTTAAAGAGCAGCCCTTGGGTGTGCAAAGCAATTAACACCTTTGCCAGGGTGATAAAAGAAATAAGGGCAGTGGGGACACAAAGGCTTCCCAAGGTCACAGCAGGGTTGGGGTGATGCCGACAGTGGCTCAGCCCCAGGCACCTCTGCCCAGCTCAGTGCTGCACCCACTGACCAGAGCATGGGGCAGGTGCTGCTCTCGGGTGACACAGCCCACCCCAGTTCAGTAACAAGCACTTTGGGGTTTAATTCAGCTTTCTTTGATGGGTTCAGACTCATGGAGTGGTACCAACCCACCAATATTGTAAATAAAAGGGGTCTTTAGGGTACTACCACAAATTGTTATTTGTTTTCATTTATTTTGTGGTCTCACTGGCACACTGCATCTCATTTTACAGTTCAGGAAGGTGGACCTCCATCATATGGCACTCGTCACCTAAATCCAGGGAAGCTTTGGCATCTCCTTTTGTTATTCCTAGAGCAATAAAACAGAAGAAACGGTTGGTGTATATGGAAGAATTACACACATCTTGTGATTTCAAAAGAACTACCTCTTTATCTGGTCTTTATGGAGGAGAAGTTTTGCTGCTTCAGGAGTCCCTGGGCATCTTCCATTTGAGGCTTATTGGACCCAGGGAATCCTAGTGTCTCCCCGCACCTCTGTGCTGAGCTCTCTGTCTGCTCAATAAGTTTTACTAGTGCCAGAAACTCAGATATTGTAATTTACGTTTATTTATGCATGTTGCATTATTTATGCAACAAAAGCACCCCATTCTGAGTGAGAAACTTCCCACTTTGCATGGTAATAAGTCTTGCCCATCCTTCCTTCCTACCCCATAGTACCTGATTTGGACTTGCCCTGGAAAGCCTGGTTTAAAAGCTTGCACCACTCTTGCTGATGGACCTCTCCGCACCCTTCAATACATGGCTACAAGCCCAGCCACAGGGAAAGTATTACGGTTTATGATTAAGGTGTGCAATAACACTCTGCTCAGCTCTGTTGGGCTGTAAGTTCCAACAAAGTCATGGAGAGATGTGCGAAAATTTAGTTAGGTGCTTCCATATGTTATGGAGAGAAACACCAGTTTTCACTGTTGTGTAACAAAGTGCAGCAAGTGCTTCATGGACATAACTTGGGGGTTGGTGAGAATGTTGATTGAAAGTACTCGATTAGGCAAAACAGGGTAATGTCAGTCTTGGAGAACAAATCCTAAGGAAGAGGGGGTAGAATAACACTGGGTTGTTTTAAAATTGTTTTTTACCAGATAACCCACATGTCTATTTGAAATGAACAGCAACAGCAGCCAAAAATCTCCTTAAATCTGGTGGACTCAACAGAAATGAGGTTCTGGCATTGAATATCTGAATAGGAAGGTTGATTTAGGATTTAAAAGGACAGTCCATATCAAAACAGGGTAGTCCAAAATGCAATGTTAAAATACAGAATTTTTTTTCCTCCCTGTTCCCATTTTCACAAAATATTGGTAGGTGGGGTACATGGTGTATGGCTCTTTCCTCCCTCGGATGCCTCAGCTGCTGGCTGGAGACAGCACAGCCATCCTCAGAGCTGGCAAAGGCAGGAGGAATTCCTTTCATAACATCTGTCTACGTGAGGGTCCTGGAATTTGCATCTTCCCCGAGCCTGCTTTAGCTCACCTCCCTGCCTTCTTGGCATTCCCCTCTTGTCCAGCAGATAAGAGCACATTTCCAGAACCAGTTTTGTAATTACCCATCTTCTCAGTTTTCTTTCCTGACCTTTAAAGGGGAGGCACTGAATAAATGCCTCTGTAAAAGAGACAGATTTTCTGCTGGGTGGCTATTTCAAAGGAGCAAATATGATCTTTTCATAAATAACGTGTCAGGCCAATGTAATTCACAACTTATTTATAACAGTCCTAATGCACACCGTGGAAGCCGGGGATAGTGTTGCACAAGAACATTCATCTAAAGCATTTCAAAACTGCGAAGCAAGGTAGACAGCTACATTTTTGAGCAAGTTGCTTAGCAGTTGTCGAGTTTAGCTTTTACTTCTGTTTCATAAAGCTTTTAAAACCATCCACAGCTTAGAAGAAAATTATAAAAATATTGTAGCCTGTGAATTATTTGTTAAGTATCTGGTCTTGGCATTCAAAACCCAAACTGGTCACCTAGGTACAAGGACACAATACTTTTCTGTGACATCGAGTGTATCACTTCGTCCCCATTGACTAAATATTTTAAGGCTACCTCAAAGCCTTTTGGTTTTCACAGAACTCACCTGAACTGGACAGAAAACAACTTTAAAGAAAAGCTTTCCCATACTCTTCTGGCTGTCATGATATCCTCAGGAGTAAAAAAACGTCCACTTTCCTTTCTTTGATGTGTATTGGGTACAAGCCTGTGTCACCAAATCTGGGCAATGGGAGGCCAAAAGAAGCCCCTTGTTTCACTGAGCAGCTCTGCAAGGACCTGGGATGCCCTTACCTAGGTGGCAGTCAAAAAGCAATATTTGTTGGGAAGCACAGCAGAGTCACAAGCATCCTTGCTTTGATTAACCCCTTCATTTCACAAATACAGCAGCATATGGAAGGATTAGGGCAACAAAGACGATTAAGGGAGTGGAGCATCTCCCTTATGAGGAAAGGCTGAGGGAGCTGGGGCTCTTTAGCTTGGAGGAGACTGAGGGGTGACCTCATTAATGTTTACAAATATATGAAGGGTGAGTGTCACAAGGATGGAGCCAGGCTCTTCTCGGTGACAACCAATTATAGGACAAGGGGTAATGGGTTCAAACTGGAACACAAGAGGTTCCACTTAAATTTGGAGGTTCTTGCTATTTGTCCTTAAGATACGAAAATGATCAAGGTCCTTTCTGTCTGCTGTCATCCAAAAGTGATAGTGTTTGCTACAGCCTTGGACAAAGGTTGGCATGCTGATACCAAATGCAGGCAGAGAAAATAGTTAATGAGCAAACTGCATAGCACTTTCTTTGCTTTCGCTTTATGGATAAACACACATAGACAGATCTCAGTCTAAAAAGCTCTGATGTAACATGTACCTCTTCTGGTGGTGAAAATGCTTGTATACTCTTCATCTCACATGGCCTGATTTTGTTTATTGAGACATAGTAGGTGCTGGTACTTGATGCTTAATTTTCACCTTTAAATCTGATTTTCATATCTAGCAGACAGACTCCTTCTGTAAAGGACACCAGTCCTTTTGGTGGTGGAAGTGTTTCAAAAGCAGTGACTTCTCCAAGAGGTTTCAGGGGGCTGGAGAGCCAGCTTGCTTGAGAGCAAGTATAATAAAATTGTGAATAATCACTTTTTTCAGGCAATTTTCAGAAGAGCAGAATAAATTAGAACCACAAAAGGGATGTTACAGAGTCAGCAGAGCCAAAGTAATTTAGACTTTATCCTGCATTGAGCTTTTCCTTCTATTGTCTGGAAAGATAAAGTATTTTGTGGCTCTTTATTGACCCTCCCATGAATAACCCAGAAAGCCCTGCTATCTGCTGAGCCTGGAGGTAACTTCATTAGTACTCACCACATCTTATTTGAATTACACATACAGTTGGGTGTTTAAATTACAGGAAGACCTTGTGTTTAAGAGTTTCCGCATCATGCTGAGGCTTGGAAAAAAAAGTGAGGTTTGACACATAATAGGGATTGATGTGCTACTTCAAATGCTGGTGTTACTGGAAAGGAAGGAACTTCCACAGGAAGAGCAAGGGAAATTATACAGGAATCAATAAAGGTTGCTAAAAATAGTGTTTGACTTATCTTCCATGTGGGTCAAAACACCCTACTCAAGGGATGCACATGCTATGTCTTGGTTGGTATATTCACACTCTTAGTGGTGTACAAGCTGTCAGCATTTCCTCATAAGTCAACGGAGAGAGGCAAACATCTCCAAAGGACAGTTCATCCCACCTACCTAAGGAATTGCCAGCAAAAATAGAGAGCCCTCTAGAGCCTGCCCTTTTCCTAATTGCCATCAGCTTCATATGCTTAAAATCAAGCATGTGCTTAATTATTTTCCCGGAGAGCGCTTGGAGAGCTGAGTGTCTAACAGGTCTGAACTGCTAGCTTGAAGGAAAACAAAGAAATTAGCAAATATTCTGGATGAACCTGACGAACAAAACTGGGAAACGGGGAGAGCTTGCCTGCAAGGATGACTAAGTCGCAGGCTCGGAAGTATCGTTGGTCCCAAGAGAGAGAATATGATTAGTCAGGTAATTTACAGGTAATATGCTTTCATCATTTTCTACTTAGCATTAATTTTCTAAAACGCCAGGCAGGAGCTTGCTCAGAGGGGAGGAGGGAGGCAGCGGCAGGTGATGAGGCTGGGGTTGCGTGGGCCTGAGACTGCCATGCTGTGCGGGGCAGGGAGCAGAGCCACCTTGTGCTTGACAGTGCCTTTGCTTAGAAAGAAGATGTCCCCCTCTTTTAATCTATGAGGCTGCTCTGTCTGCACCAGCACAGGGCAGTTGCACTTGTGACATTTGTGATTAGGGAAAGGGGAACCACCACAGGTGCAGCCGTTTGCCCACTGGTTGGAAAAGACTCAGTTCTTTGGGATTTGAAGCAGGACCTTCAGCTCAGAAGTTCATGGGGATTTTGGCTGAGCAAAGCAGAAGTGAAACTGAGTAAAGTGAGTTTGGAGGTGCTGCTGTTAACCAAGGCACTGTCAAACAGGGGAGCATATGGCAGGGAAAGTGGTGGGTGTACGGCTAATTTGCTGGGGAGGGAGGGAAGGATGTCACTCAGCTTTCTTCACATTTGGGAGTTTTTTAACATTTCTCCGCTACCTCTGACTAGTCAACTGATCAGATCTATTAATTAGATCTTTTTTTAAGCCCATATTTACATGAGCACTCTCAAAGAACAACAGATTATATGATTGCAAAATACATTAGTACCAAAAGTCCTTCTGCAAAATGTGAGAAAAGACGGTTTGGGCACAATTAAGAAGGAGATTTTTGTTTCTTAGATGCTATTAAAGCCTATTATACAAACTCCTCAGGGCTTTCTGCGCTCCTTAATGGGGATTGTGTGACTAGATTGAGAGCAGTACAAGGCCCTAAATTTGAAGATTATAGCCTGTAATGTGTCACAGAAAGTTTTTAACATCATCTCCGTTAATCAGCAGCAGGCAAACATGTGCGAGAAATAATACCCTCCCTGCATGCCCCCAATCTCCCCATCTTGCAAACAAAAAACTGCAAGAGCCAACAGATCTGTTCTGACTTGTTTTATTTCACTTTGTGTTTATTAAAATGCTGTGTTTGCAGTTTATATTTCTTTGCACACTGTTATTTCAACGACATTTAAACAAGAACAGCATAAGCAAAAGTCAGAGTGAGAAAGTAGCTAATTTCATTTCATATTTTGGAATAATCCTACATAGTCTTGTAATCATCAATTACATTATCTGTGCTGTTTATTTGCTTTTGATTTACTTCAGACGGTGAACACAAGCTCAGCTGTTTCTCTTTGTTTTTTACTTGCTTCCACTTTTGTTTTCTCAAGTATTAGCACGACAAATAAAGCAACAACCTAGTTAATCTACCAGAAGCAAATGTTTACAACCCAAAAGAATTGTCTGTGTGGATGTTTTAGCTCAACAGCAAAATCATCTTTATCAAAAACAGGGTTTGTAACGTGTTATTTCACTTCCTTCTCCTCCAAGAATAGCTGCTTGCTTACTCATGTGAGTTTTTGACAGGGCAGCAGTAGACTGCCTGCGGCCCTTCATGGGTTGGTACCATCCAGAGCATTGCTGCAGGCATTTGGTTTTTGCTTGGCAAAGCCCCTTTTTGAAACCAAATGGTTCTCAAATAGGTTGTTCAGGAGCTCTCAAATCAAGCTGTGTTACCTTCTCCTCTGTACAAGCTGTAGGTATGTCTGTACGAGTAAATTCACTGTGCCCAGCCCCACTCCCTGGCACTAAGTGTGCTCCATGACTGTATACTTAACCTCTCCTACCCACCAAAGAACGGTCCTAGACCCAGGTTGCCTTCTGGAAGTGGTCTCTGGGACAGGAGCTCTTTGGAAGACAGTCTTTGGCAGGAGCTATGCTAACAATTTAACAATACTTCACAATTGTTCAACAATTTGAATAACATTGTTTAAGAACAGAATTAGCAAATTTTGTCTCCTGGGTATGGTCCCTGGCATTGTTAATGGTGCATGGTGTGCCTGGGCTGGGAAACCAACATCTGCATGTGACTCCTGCTGCTTGCTGGAGCTTTGCTTGTGAGTCCTACCACAAGTTCCAGCCTCATGCTCTTTGCTCCCAGAGATGGATGTTCGTAGCCAGGCAGCACAAACTTGGTGTCATCCACAAACTGCATGAACTTCACCCCTTTGTTCTGTCTTTCAATCAACCAGCCCGTCATGGGACTCTACTTTGAACGTCCTTAATAAATGAGCCCTTTTTGTGAAGGACCAAGCATACACAATTCCCAGGCCATCCATAAAACTTCTTCCCAAACTCAGGAACCAAAGTTCAATTGGCTTCAACACATCTCACGGCCACAGCTCACATCACAGCTCCGTGGATGCTCTCCTTCACTGCATACGCAGCTGCCTTCACATGGTCAGGATTTGAGATCCAGTTGGAAAACATCAGTTTTAAGATAAGCAAATTCATCTTCGGTGAGCTGTGCAAGGCAGTTTTAGCTCTGCCTATCTGCTGAAACCAAGCTGAGATGAGAAGGCAAAATGCTTCCTTTCCCATAGCCTAGCAGTGATAACATTTTTAATATCAGGTTCTTTTAGGAAAACTATAATATGCCTGCATATTTTATTTGGGTGGGAAACAAGTTTTTCTGACTACTTTGTCTCCATAATTTCCTCCCTCTCTCACCACCTTCTTTCTTTCCAAAAGCTCTGAGAAATGAGGAGTTCTTCCCTCTTTATCACTGGAAATAAACAGCTGTTCCATGTGAGCTTGTGCTTCAGGAAGCAAAGCTGAATCTACTATTCCCCTACACACTGAATATTGAATGTTGCATCTCTTGGGTGTAAGGGTACTTTCTCTGCCCTGTCAAGGATGGAACCAATGCTGAAATGCCTGACGAAGGTCAGTAAAAATTTTAATCTTATTATATATAAAATCCAGCCTAATTCCAGGGCAGGCTTCACTATCTCTGCTGCTCTCCACTGGGCAATACAGGCTAGCCATCTTCTAACATTTAAGGAAGCTGGAGTGACAGTTCATCACTCCATGGTGGACCAAATGTAGGTTAATGTAAAAGCGCTAAACCAAGGCAACACATTAACCACAGAAGAACTTTGCCTTCCTCTTAAAAACAGACCTGGGAATGCTTTATACCAGGCTGCCCATAATAGCTAGAGAAATAGGAAAAACAGTCAGAAATTATGAGGACTTGGTGAAATGAAGAGAAGGCATTTGGAGAGTAAGTGGTCTGTGGCCTGATGGAAGGAAAATCTTGTATCAGGCAATGACAAGATGATGTGTAAATGTAGATGGAGAAGGGATGATGAGTTTGGGGTTGTGTGTTCTTAAAGGCCAGAGGAAAACCTTATCATGGTGTGGGGCCTGGTATCAAAAGCTCAGTCTGAAATCTGAGTCCAGTCTGATGTCCTATCACTGATGCTGAGGAAGACATGTAAGAGTTGAACGACAGATTGCAGTCAGTCGCAAATAAAATGCCAACACAGACCTGCTACTAATAACAGAAAAGCTTAGTCCTAAACTGGAAGATGCTGTGAATCCATATTGTCAGCGAAAAGGGAAAAAAATCCATATTACTTTCTTTTCTAGGAGGAACCATACTTGTATCACAAAGTCATGAGGCTACCCAAAGCTGGAGAAACAAGGAAGTGGATTGAAATTGCCCAGGCTGCCATGAAGAGAAGAACGACTGTGGGGAACACTGAGGTAAAAGCAAGGAGCTGTGCAAGGATCCATGGGGATCACCTCAGCATCATCAGCAACCTCACAATGAAGCAGCGGTGGGCAGCAGAGGAGGCACAACATGGGGGATCTGAAAAATGCAGTTGTCTAAAGCTACCCATTTCCATGGGCAACAAATTTGAGCTCCTTTATTTGAAGGCTGCATGGTGCTGGATGAAACTTGAAGGCCTCAGACAGCAGTGTACTGAGCAGCTTCCAATTCCTACAGGAAGAAATAGATGAGAAGGACTCTTGGCCTGAATTTGATGTTCTTTCATTCATACAGGTTCATTAGTAGCCAAAATTGTCCTGCAGGCAGCACAAGCTCTTCTTCCTCACACCACTTTTCCAGCTTCTCTGTCAGGAGATGATGACTTGCCAATTGTCTCAGGTTCATTAGTGGCAGAATTTCACATTTTAACTTTCCTGCTACTATGTCTGAGGCTTTCAAGTCCCTGTTAAATAACTCTTCCTGTTGGCAGTGTATTAAAAGGAAAAATATACCTTTGGAGATTTTTTTTTCTCTCTTTTATTTTCCAGGAACATTCTTAACTCATCCACCTTGAAGCTGATTTAAACTGGGAGACCTACACCTGCAACCTGGTAGCTGGCTTAAAAACTAATAGATCACAAGATAACTTCTCAGGAGCATTCAAACCACACGTGACAAGCTCAGTGACATAGAGTTCCTGACTCTTGTTTTGTATCTATTGCTGTCACCTACCCCTTCACTTAATCTTTGTCCAAAACACTTAAAGCTGGCAGCAAATTTTCTGAAAATAATTTGAAATAGCAAACTAGACATTTCCCATGAGAATCCCCAGGAAGAAAAATGTGGACTTTATCAGTATTAATTCTCAGCTGGCACTTTTCCCAAAGAATTATTGTTTCCCTAAGAAGTGGTTTTGAGGCAACTTTATAATATAACTTTAAATATGCTGCATATTATTCCAAATTTCATACTTTTTTATGAAAAGAGAAGACTAGCATTCAGCAAAAGCATACTTTGTATTTGTCATTCTTATGGCTATTTTATAGACTGCAAACTTTCTAAGAAAGCACAATCCACCAAACCTAGCTGGAAAGGACTAGTGTTCCAAGCAGTTATTTGCTGTTGAAAATGAACAGTAAAAATTGATCCCTGATGTAGCTCTGCTGGTGCTGTGTTCATGAACTTCCAGCCCAGAGAACCTCATCTTGGCCACATTGCTTTCCCAGTTGCCTCAAATGATAGATGGTTCATTTCCACAGTTGCTGCACTGTTAGTAGAAGAACAACCACATATGTAATATCACTCAGCCTTTAGTTTCTGAGAAAGGTTAGGAGTTAACAGGAAAAGAACAAACAAACAGAAAAAAAATCAAAGACTAGACCGAATATACGTATTGCTTCTCCTGGTGTGCTCTTCTGGCTTCTAGCAGCTGCCAGCACAGAGTTTTCTAGTCAAAGAATGTATCTGCAGCTCTGTGTTTATTAGCCTTGATAACCTTTCTTCCATGAGTTGAATTGTTTTCAAACTAATTCAATCTTTTAGCCTTCACAGCATTCTACGGCATCCCACTGTTTAATAGTGTGCTATGGGAGAAAAATACTTTCTCTTCTGTGCTTTAAACTTGCTATCTGATAACTCTACCTGAAGCTTTCTAATCCTTGTGTTATGATACAGTGTTATTAATTACTCCTTATTTACCTTTTTCATTCACTTAATGATTTTAGAACCTCCCCAGTTTCTCCTCTCAGTCCTCTTTTCTTCCAGACTGCGGCCCTTCAGGTCATCTTCCGCAGTAGAGAAGCTGTATCACACATCCAGCCAGCTTTGTTGGCCCTTTCAGCACCTTTTCAAATTCTGCTATGCCATCTTTGAGAGATGGGACTAGAACCACATGCCAGGTGTTCATGAGAGATGCTCAGTGTGGGTTTCTATAATAGCATTGCTGAAACTTTAGCCTTCGTTTCCTAATAAACCCAAGAGTCAATTTATCTTTTCAACTAGCAGTGAATCAATGTCTCAGGAGACTGTTGTTTTAGAAAGCAGGTACTATGGCTCTGCACAATGATTACCCAAGCGGCCTCACGTAGCCCTTACTGCTTCACATACTTCATACTGCTTTGCATTTAAAAAAAATAATAATAATAATAAAAAAAAGTTGCTGGAGCTGCTTTTCAGGTGTGAGCTTGCCAGCAGGAATTCCTAATAGAGACTACCTGCCTCATGAGCCAACGCAGCCGAGATGGGGTGTTGAGTGTTCAGGTCAGCCACAGCAGGCAAGACAGGCAGCCCGCCTCACATTCAAGTTGCTTGGTGTTTCCTGGCAAAAGATCCTGCCTTCTCTTTCTTATGGCACTGCCAAAAGTGGGTGAGCTGAAATCTTCCCTGAGTGCCTACTTCAGGCTAGTTTAGTCTTGTCGGGAGTTGATTTTGGTTCGGGATTTTTGTGGTTTGAAGGGGGTTGTCTGGGATTATTTTGTATTGTTTGTCTCAGGCAAAACAGCTCCACCACTGCCAAGGAACAGGCTAGGGAATGTACCTCTTATCCATACTTAAAAGAAGTAAATTGTGTGATCTTTCATTTGGAAATTACTAATGTTAGCAGGATTTGAGAAAAAGATTGTATTCACATAGAAGATATTTGCACAGTGTTTTGTTGAGTAGCAGACTTCTGGCATCACCACTGACATGCATATAATTTTTTCCAAACCCTTAGCTTGTGAAAACCCTGCCCAGGTTAGGCACACTTATCTCCTACAGGTCACGCTGGGTCCAGACATCCAAACGGGGTAAGAGGCCCATCACTCCTGTGAACAGCAGGAAGCTCAGGCTTGATGGGAAACATCTCCAAGTTGCATCAGAAGAAACAAGCATCAGGCTGAGAGGGAAGAATAAGATGAAACAAAGGAACCTGAGGAACTTTAGGGTAGCAGCAGGGGAAGAGCAGGAGAACCAAGATTCACCTTAATGCAAAGAATTGACCTGCTTTGGAGAGGAGAGTGATGAGGGAAGTCATTATTTATAGGATACTGTTTTATTTCCATCATTTAGTGTGTCCTGAGCTCATCAGTACCTGACTCCAGTCCAGTGAGCTTCCAGCCCTTGCCTGGAGTACCCGAGTTTGGCTCCCTCCTGTCCATGTGTGTCTCTACCTCCAGCACCTCCAATACCAACAAGCTGGATCCCTGCTCTGTAGGTAGGCATTTTCCTAACAAATTACAAGTTTGAAATACAGAGCAGGACAAAACCAAATGCCATCACTCCCCATAACACAAAAAAAATAACTAACCAGGGCCTGTCTGCATTTTGCTGGCTCCTCTCGATCACCCAATCCTCAGAGACTGCTTTCTCCTGGCACCCAGCATCACCAGTAACTTCAGTTCCCAGCCAGTTGTGTGGCGCCAGCGCAACGGGAACAGAAGCCAAGGCAGTTGTGGGAAAAAGGCCATTGTTCCAAAAAATTCAAATGATGTCACTCTGCTCCTTAACGACATCAATAAAACACCCTTTCCAATGGCAAGTGCCTCTCTCTGCAGTTGCCTGCAGTGAGGGTAGAAGGCATGGAATGGATTAGCCTGCTTTTAGAGGCTAGATGCTTATTACAAAAGCCACATTTCAGTATAGACTCCCTTTCCCTCTGGACATGGAGGCAAGTGGCACTGAGGTGCATGGTCAGGTCCTTCAGAGGGACCTTACCCAACATGAGGGTGTGCAGACAGCAGTAATGACTTGAGTGTGCCTGTTCTCAGAGGGAGGTGTGATGCTTGTGTTCCTCGTTACTGTACTCCTGCTTACTAGTTGTCACCATTTGCATGGTGACATCTGCTAGAAATCTTAGTTGTGGGTTGTGGCCCCACTGGAGTAGGCCTGAACAGGTGTAAGAATTAAGTTTCTAATTATCTTAGCACCTTTATGGCAGCGTGTCATAAACACAAGTTGATTAAGCCTCATGCTCACCCTGTGATGCAGAGATACATCTCTATTTTTTTCATTCTGATTTACCAAGGAAGAAGCTGAGGGACCAGATTATACGTGCTACTTGGTCCTGAAGCCCAAGCCCTCCCCTGGCCTCTCCTCTTCAGCTGCTAGGTACCTTCCTACCTGCCAGAAGATCAACACATTTTGACCCGTTGCTGATAAAATCAATGGCTCATGTACCCTGCCCCTGCAAAATCCTAAGTTTTCCTACAGTGAAGAAAATCATGAAGAGTTTCAACATTCATTACTTCTCCCTACCTCGGTGCTCTGGAAGCACCTCCAGTCTGGGCTACCCCCTTTCAAAAACCAGAGAGCCTTGCCATAGATGCATTCCCAAAGGCACCCATACCTGTATGAGTCATTAATCAGGCAAGGGATGATTCTTAATTGCCCAGGAGTTGTATCTCTCTGTCATTGCCCATCACTTGGCCCTTGTGACTCTTGCAGCTATGGATGAACCCAAGGAAAGTCAGAACCATCTCCCTTGTGCCCTACAGGCCACCCATTGTGGTAGATCCCAGACATCATAGGATATCAGGGAAGCTGCTGACAACCTCCAGTGAGACGTCCTAGAGCTATGTGTATAGAAGAACTGCAGGAAAGAGCTGGCATGGCTGCAGAGCTGTGCTGGGACACATGAGGTGCCCAGGTGAACTTTAGGCAGGAAAGGGTCGAATGGCTCCCTAGATAACCTGCCCTGCCTCTGAACCTTCATAGGAAAGGAAAAAACAACTTCAGACCCTGTCTCAGGAGACATCTCCCTTCTAGCCCTCTTGCCACTATCCAGAAGCTGAGTCCTTGGAGAGCCACACAAATATTCCCTTGCTCCTCTAGCCGCAGGGAAAGGGCTGGACACAAGGCAGCTGGGGCAAACTGGGCTTTGTGGGCATCACTGCCTGCCTGCAGGCAAAGCATGTGCACTGGCAAGGCTGACTTTCCAGCCAGCCAGTGATCTCTTTCCACAGGCAAGCAGCCCCTGAAATGGCATTTTATTATTTCACATCAGTTTCTGAAAGGAAAAGCTCAAGAATGAAACTCTAGGCTTTCCAGAGCTGTTAGGGGAGTCTCGAGCATTCGGATGGAGAGATCATTAAAAGAATTTTAAGGCTACTCAAAGCAGACCCTTAGAAATTGAGATCTGCAGAATTAAGCAACTATAAAACTCTTACCTAGAGTTTCCAGAAGGCCTTCATTGTACTTGCTAAGCAAAACTTGCTGATGCTCATGGTGATGATAAAAATCCCAAGCACTAGCCTGTAGTTAGATGATTCTCATAAGTTAAATTGTCTCTCTTTTATTTAATAATAGTTTTATTGCAGAATCACTGTGATAAACTGGCCTAAACCTAGAGTGCTGCATTCAAGCACCCTTTGTACAAAACTCTTCCAGCTGTCAGAGGAAAAATAAGGAAACCTATTTCAGCCCAATTTTAATCCATCAGTTTTGAGGTTAATGTTTTTATTATTGCAGATTTAGAGGAATTGGCAAAACTGATCTCAGAGAAGGCTCAATTTAGGAGTGACTGCTGTAGCACTCTACTACTCTTCAGCGGCCTTACCACTCAAAAGAGTATTTAAGAAAATACACCTTGACAAATGTGCAAATTATTACGAAGCCCTTTTTACTGGTGTCTTGTATTTTGAAGACAACCTTGTCATTGAAAACTGAGGCTCCTTTGTTTAACTGCTTATGCTGGTGAGCTACAGGCAAAACCCTACTTAGCGGCAATGCTGTTGAACAGATGGATCCCTGTTTTACACATGATCCTGGAATGCAATAAAATTGTTTGGTTCTGGGAAACAGTTTTTTCCTCCCATGACACTATCAAAATGGCCAAAAGGCCTGATTCTGAAATCCATACTCCCACGAGTAATCCTCGTTCATGCTTCAGGAAGGTACAAGTTATGAAGGAACCAAAAAAAAGTACAGAAACATCACCCTTGCATAGAAATATTCTCATTTCCTGAACTTAAGAGGGTGCAAAAGCAAACTTGCTTTGGGAGGAAACAGAGATAAAGAATCTACGTACATTGCTAGCAGCAGAAACACAGGCAGGAAAATATGTAAATGCACCACAACTAAAAACCTGTGATGACTTCAGCAAACTGGCCTGAAGAAAGAGTGTCAGGAATCTTCTAAGAGATTCCTCCTTTCAGCACCTTGAGCCAGCAATCCTGAACACTTCTCATCCCTTCACACCTCACGGAGGTTGTCGGTGTGGGATGGAGGTTAGACCAGAGATCACAAAACTGGGTCCTTTGGTCACAGAGGTCAGGAGGAGTCTCTTGGCTGAAACACTTTAGGCCAGATTCTTGGCTGATATAAACCACCGTGGCCCCCCCAAAAAAGTCACACTGAAGCTCTGCTGCTTTACACCCACTGAACATCTGGCCCTCAGCCTGTGGGAAGAGATATAATGTGCCTCATGCTTCATGCATTTCTGAACAGCTGCTTTGAAGGACTCCTTCCAGCCTCACATGAGACTGTTTGCCCTTGCTGGAAGCTCTGGAAAGGATTGATTGTGCACAAATGATTTAAAACTTTAGTGTTTGCAGGGCAAAAAGCCATGCTGAAAGACCTCCCTAATGTAGTAAGCCGCTTCTTGGCAAATCTCTCTGCAAATCAGGTGGGTAAGCAAGAGATTATGTCCAGTCCCAGACCATTAAGAGCTTCACAGTGTCTTTCCATATAGGAGTTTTCTTCGGTAAACCTGACAAGATCAGGTGATTTCAACCTGGCACAGTTATGTGCAGGGGTTTGGCAAACATTGGATGGATTTTGCTATGTGAATATATGTGACCTTTCCCTCTAATCTTTTTAAAAATTATTACTATTAATCAGGAATTACATATTTGAATCTATCTTTATCTTAACACTGTGTCAAGGGTTAGATTGGGGGGTGACTATAAAACCCTGGTAGATGTATTGTTAACTTCCTCTCCCCACCACCTCCCCTTTTTGCCCCTCCCTCTCCCCCCTTCCCACCCAGGACAGGCAGTTGGGAGGGAAAGAAGGACAGAGAGAAGAGAGCTGGAAAAATTAAAGATGTTTTACTAATGCTGCTGATAAGAATAGAGAAAATAATACAAAATATACAAAACCAATCTTGAAAGTCTCAGCAACTGCAAAGCCAGCACCCAAAGTCCTGGATTAGACTCTGTAGCCAACCGGAGCTGGATTCAGTCTCACTAGGCCTCAGTTTGCAGGGACGACCAGCAAGGTCCTCTCCTAATGTTGGCCATAAGCAGAAGGGAAAAGGAAAAGGGAAAAAGGGACGAGATCCTCGTGATCTCCCACTTTTATCTGAAGTATTCACGTGAATGGAATGTTATACACAGTTGGTCAGTTTCTTGGTCACCGGTTTCCCTTTGCCCCTCTCGTGAGATGTCCATCCGTGCTTATCAATAAGTTTGCATTTCATTGCTAGGTTTACCAAAACATGTTTCTGGTTCTCCAGGAAAATGCAGCTAATATGAAGGCTTTAGCTGACAGGCAAAATTCACTAAAAGAGAAACTTGTTTTTTAACAAAACCAGGACACACTGCCACTAGTCCAGCAGATCTGCCAAAAAAAACCCAACCTTGCAATGAGCAGACTTAGAAAGTCATCTGACTTTTTTTTCTTTTTTTTTTTTTTTTAGCTAAGAAGCTTTCAGCTGCAGTGTGTTACATTTTTCAGGGATTCAAGTCAGTAAGCAAACACTCAAGAATTGTATGTTGTATGACTCACATGGCTAGGACAGTTTCTAATTTTTTCCCCTTATTAGCAGGTGACACCACTAACCACTACTTTTGAGAGTGCTTGACTTAATAGCTAGACACAGTACCTTACAAATTGCTTAAAGCTGAAAGTTAGGAGTATTTAGTTAATTTATTTAAAGTGACCTTTAGTCACTTCCAAAATGGAAGTTCTTAATAAATTATACTTTCATTAAGATTCCAGTTGCTTCTTCCAGTTAATTGCATCCCGTGCCAGCCTAAAAACCTCTCTGTGTTTTTGGCAAGGGACTGAGTTAGGCTAGGCAAAAGTCATATTATCCTACTTTGTTACCAAACCCCATGCTTCAGCTGCCAGGGCTAACAAAGATGGCCAATGGCATTCATATGAGTTAAATGGTTACACAAAAGAGATTAAACCCAGTTTGTGATTGAGAAGAATTGCAGAGGGGTGCCACAGGCAGGTTTCTCTGTTCACTAAGCTAGTTGGATAAGCAGTTGGGCCATAAGCAGAAGGAAGGCATGATTAGCAGCTTTCTTGTATAAACATTAACTCTGAAAATTAACAGTACTACTTTTTTTTCCACTTATTAATTTAAGGAAGATGTGGTCATCTTAACTCCATTAGAAAATTCGGTAACTACTGCAGAAGAATTACTGCAGTGTCATAGTGCGTGTTTCAATAGTTTCACACACAAAAGGTGCTTGGGAAGATAAAGATAATGCCAACTGCATAAATTATTTGATAGTACTGGACTATTTAGAAGATGTATCCTGCATTTGCCAACTTACAATTATGCTTCAATTTATTGGAGATGTAGGACCAACAATTAAACGAACAAAGTGAAGTACAGCTTTCTCTCCAAGGAAGAGAACTGGGCAGACATTCCCAGGCCTGTGATCAGCAGTGTTGCCTTTAAATCAATTATATTCTAAAAGTATTTCCATTCATCATTCTAACATTGTAAGTAGCTGCTATCTGCACAACAGCTTTCATCTGGAGACTTAAAGAGCTTTCTAAAAATTAACTCAGTGCTTCTTGAACAGCCATTGAATGTCCCAAACCCACACTACCAACCAGTGAAATCACCTTCTTTACCAAAACCACTGCTTTCTCCCTTTCCCTTCTTTTTTTTTTTTTAATTGGTTTTTGTTACACCTACTATCAAGCTATAAAAACATGCAGTAGATGCTGAAACCTTGCTGTTCTATATGATTTTTATGAGCCAGAACACATAAAATTTATGTTGATTCCAATGTTCTGTGGCAAGAAATCACATTGTAAACAACAATTTTACCCCACATGGAAGGAGAAGGGCTTGATTCTGGACAACTTGTGGAGGATAAGATCTATTCTTCTGCTGAAATTAATGATATCTGGAAGTAAATATTGCTTTTTCATATTTTTTTCCTTAGTTAAGAAAGGAAAACCAAGAATTGAAGCAATTGAAAGGGAGAAAAAAAATCGTAAAATTCAACAAATACATGGGCAGAAGAAATATAGTTTGAATATTTTTGTGGGAAATAACTTATCCTGGCAATTGATACAGCCAGAGCATACTTTGAAGGCAGAACAAGGACCACAACCTTCTCTCCTCCCTCTTCCCACCCCCAAACTCACCTCTGCAAAGCGAACTCACTTTTGCCATCCTTGTAAAGCACTGTCACTTTTAACTCCAGTTTCGGTGTAATTTGGAAAGTGGACAATCAGTCTGATAACCCACTTGCTGGTGATGCTCAGAGTTTGGCTGCTGGGATTGTGGCATCCCAGCAGCTTTGGTTCCCACATTATTTGCACAGTGACATGTGTCAATACGTCACCAGTTATACAATATCCACCAGTTAAGCCAAAGGGGCAACTTTTCAGCAAGAAAACAAGAGCACATTGATATGATCTGCTGAAGGCAGAGCACCTGTGTGTGGACAGTCTGAGGAGCTCCACCTGCTCCCTGCAGCACATCAGCAGCACTCATGCTGCTCCCTTCCTGGTCTTGTTTCAAAACAGAAGAAAACTGAGCTCTAAAATACAGTGCTCCTGGCACCATTTTGAGGCCAAGTTCCCACCCCCAGTGCTACGTCTGGCCTTTTTGAGCATACATGCTTGTTTGAAGCGGGAAGGTGAGTGTGATTTTTCCACTTACTTTTGGGCAGAGCCGTCATGAACACCATCCTGAGACTTTTCAGGGCATGGCCAGCCACCAAGCAGTGATGGCAAAGCCCAGTGATGGCAAAGCCCAGTGATGGGGTGGGGAGTAGAATTCTACAGAAACAAAAAAGAGCAAGGGTGTCAATAGCATGGAGCAGTTCTCTGGAGAAATTCCGGGAACTGCGAGAGCAAACGCCTGTCTCCCTGCTTGCTCATGAGCTCTTCAGTGCGACTCAGCAGGTCCCATTCCCTCAGCTACAGCTTTGGTCTCTCTTCTTGGACTATTCTGTAGTAAAGTCACGCAGGAGGTTTCCTCGATACTTCACCATCTGGTAGAAAAGAAGCATCAGATTTCCGCACCCCTTGAGAAAAAGCGCCTGTCCCTCTTTGCTCCTTTTGGTATTAAATGCACATGCATCTGTTGAAGGCCTGAAGGCAAAAGCTCTTAAAAGGAAAGAAAAAGGAGACATTTCACCACCATGAAGGATGGAACAATGGAAAACCACTGAAGCAGCTGGTCTCCTGTCCTGGAGCATCCATTACTGCTGTGGTTGGTGGCATTATTCATCCTGCTCCCCTCTAGGTAGGCTCCTGCACTGGGGCAGCCAATGTTCCCTGGCATTGTCCTCCACAGCTGATGAAGTAGAAACCATCCTCACTGTGGCAGGAACGCTGCTCGCTACAAGCAAAACAATAGTTGTCATCCCCGCTCTTGTGCTATGCTTCACTTTGGTTTACATTTCAAGAAATCAAAACCAGCCTGTCATTGCAGCAGCTCCCCCAAGCCCTTAGGACTTGCTATTCATAACTTGTGCAAATTCAGCACAGGGGGGGAAGGGAGAAAAAAAAATCCTTGTATATGAGTCTGGGGTATTTTTTTACCTCTCAGAGTATGCTGACGACTTGTTAATACTAATAAGGCATGCAGCCAGTCGGAGAGAAGCCCCTTGCATGCTGAAAAAGAGCATTGCAGGAGTGTGAGTCAATCACACATTGCAGCACCTTTCATTGATCTGGTAAATAAAAAGTTTTGAAAGCAGGAGTATCTGATTTTTTTTTTTTTTTAATGGCCTGTAAGGATGCCAGGGTTGTGGCATTCCTGCCCAGTTTAGGGCAAGAAATGAGGGTATTTGGTACAGTGCTGCGTGCAGGAAGGGGCTACATGGCTGGGTGAGAGCAAATGTGCCCCTGTGCTCTGGATGCATCTGGGGACAAGGCTGCAAGCAAGGGCTGAGAGATGGGCACCCGGGAAGAAGCAGTGATTTAAAAGCTCTGCAGGTCAGAAACAGGGTAAACTGACTATGGATTACTAAAACAGATGAAGATTTATAGAAATTGTCAACGGAATGTGATGCCCTTGGCAAGCAATGAGAAAAAAAAATCCTTGAAAGGTGCCTGAGCAAAAGCAGCTAAATTAAAACCATCTTTGCGACCGAGTTTGAGGAGGAAAACAGCTGGTAGGAGCTGCAGCGCCTGGTGCAGCCTGGGGCTGAGACGGTCTGGGAGCACATGCGGTGTTTTGGTTCCTGCTGGTACATGGAGCTGAAGCCACTGCTCATTACAGCACAGCGCGGGCATGGGGAGGGGAGGCAAGAGAAGAAGGAGTTATCTCAGGCTGTCTTAATTGTGCCTCAGCTCTTCTCTGCAGGAAAGGGGTTAAACCTGCAAGTAATTCAGAAATGGGGAAAAAAAAAAAAAAGAAAAACGAAACCAAACCCAAAAACAAACAAAAAAAACTACACCCACAAAAAAACCCCCCCAAAACTGTGAATTTACAAAAATGGACTGAACTGGATTGCAGTGAAGCTTGACTGTGAACCATTCACTTTTAATAAATAATTAAATATTAATAAGTAATATATTGTTTCATAAATACTTATATAATATTATTGTATTTACCTGAAGGAGGTTGTAGCATGGAGGGTGTTTGTCTCTTCTCCCAAGTAGCAAGTGATAGGATGAGAGGAAATGGCCTCAAGTTGTGCCAGGGAAGGTTCATGTTGGATATGAGGAAAAAATTATTCACAGAAAGGGTTGTCAGACATTGGAACAGGCTGACCAGGAAGTAGTGGAGTCACCATCCCTGGAGGGGTTTAAAAGGCGTTTAGATGAGGTTCTTAGGGACATGGTTTAGTGCGAGTTAGGTTAGGTTATGGTTGGACTCGATGATCCTGAGGGCCTTTTCCAACTGAAATGATTCTATGATTCTATTTCTACTAATTTAAGCATACAGCTAGTTTTTCATACTATGACCCTCTACCCATGCAATTTTTAGCCTAATCAATGATATCCAGAAACTGGTCATTCCCCAGATCAGGGTGGCTAAAAATTGTTTATATTAATTTACAAAAGAATGTATATTTAACTCAAATTTGATTTATTGTAAGTAAAAAACTTTTATTTTGAAAGTATGTTGATCATTATGCTTGAAATCATGGCAACATATATTCAAACTTGAATGAAAATAATTAAAATATCTTTTTCAGGTTTACCAATAGAAATTTTTAAAGAGGCAAACAGATCAGCTGAGAAAAAGCAGCAGAAACCAAATTTTGTTGACGTTGTTTGAAAAGAACTTTTGATAGCAATAGCCTCTTTGGAGGCATAAAGAGCATATTTATTCATATTGCTGCATTCACCTTGTTTACTGAAATAAGTGCTTAATGCAAAGTTGAAAAGTCGCCAGCAGTGGAACACCAGAAAAGCAGTTCTTATGACAAATAAAAAAAAAAAAAAAGGAGAGGCAGTGATCTACCACTTCTAAATTCTTGTAGGATAGAAGAAATGGAAACAAAATTAGCTCCACTCCCCAAATACAGTAATTTGTGTCCTCAGTGCACCTGTTAGCTTCAAAGACAGGGTAGATGAGAAGAAGAGGATTGTGTATTCATGTCGCAGCAGAAATATGAACAGAATCTTCAATGGCTGCTGCTGATACGGAAGGGAGCATGGAAGTCCCCTTAGCCCTGCTGGTAAATCAACTCCTGTCTTACGCTTTGAAAAATGTTAATTTATTCTTTACTAATCCAGCATGGTTTATCAGCATTTATCTCATCCAAAAATGCATATTTTTAATTCATTTTCATTGAATTCCCATTCCAGTTAGGCATAGTTTGGTAGGCATTATTAGTTTGAAGACTCTTTATTAATATAAAAGAGATGGTAATGAAGTATATGCACTCCCTGAAAGAAGCATAACATTAAAAAAAAGACAAATGAGTTTAATCTGTACTTCTCAAATGAACATCACAAATACAAGAAGTACCAAATTATAAGTTAAGGCTAAAATTAAATTGCTTATTAGTTGCAAACTGTTGAGAACTTACTTCTTCTTAGAAAAAAAATAAACAAACTAAAAATGTTAAACAAAAATCAGTACAGATCTTTCCTTCTCTGTGGCTGTGATTCTGAATTCAACCATGTCATCGCATGCCTGCAATGTGTAAGAGAACTCCTGTGGCTCTTTCATGACCCAGGAGGTAAAGCAAACAGCAGGGTCCCTTTCCAAGGGTCAGCTGGAGGACAGGTGGGCTGGAATAACATCCCACCTGAAGTCCCTGCCAGTGCTCCTGGTAGACACAAGTAATACCAGTATTTCCCCCGTTGGAGATTACATGACCAGACTGGTCCTTTAGCTACTGATTAACTTCACTCCAGTGAACTGGCCTTGTTGCTCCAGACATTGAACCACTAAACCATATGGATCCAGCTGTTGGATTTCAAGGTCTATCTTTAAATGGAAACTTCCCAAAAGGGATGTTCAGCCCCTGAGCACCCCAGGGATGCTCTATCTCCACAGCTCGGCCTCAGCCCATCACAGCAGGGAAGCAAAGCCGCTGCATTGCTCATGCTAAGATAAAAAGAGGGAAAGATCAAGTTCATACAAACATTTCCTTTGTCAGCTCTCTATACTTTATTTTTCCAGTTTAACTTACAGCAAGCCTCCCAAAAACAGAGCCGGACGCAAAGGTTCATTTCAGGTCCATTTTCCAGTAAGCTGGAGTTGGTTTGTAGCTGGGGCATATGCTTTGATCCTCCCACTTGGAGTCACGTAAAAAGTCAACTCATATTTTTTTGCCCCTAAATTCATGGTTATTCCCCGTCACTGCCATCAACACCTGCCCAGCAGGTCTGGAGAAGGGGAAATGGGTGATCTGTCGTGTCTGCCAGGACTTTATGTTCCTTCCTTAGACGGGCAGACAATCCTAAGAGATGTCGGGCAGTAGAAAACTGGTTTCACAGGTCTGTGCTTTGTCCTCAGCTTCTTCACATCACGACTGTGTAGGAAAAAATACCGTTGTCAGAGACTCTCAGTGACTAAAAGAAATTGACTGAAGGGAAAACGTCTGTTAGAACTATAAAGGTAGAAGATGGAAAGAAATGAGTTCCTTCAAGATTTTCAAATGAATAACCTACCTAATTATTAAGAGCTGCTAGCAGAGGGAGGCAGTCCACTGATTTATTCCAAGGAGGGAGTGGTGCAAACTTTCCTCCCAAAGCTGATGGTCTGTGGTCTCAAATTAATGACTTGCAGCACTTACCAGATCCCAATGCTCTTTACAAGTAATCAGAGCTGTCTGGAAAGTTCACATGGGGCTCTGTGGCACATAGCAGGCACCTCTGAGCACCCCTGGTCTTGGGGACATCATAATCTGGCAGCTACTTTGAGACTCCACCTGGAGTACTGCATCCAGCTCTGGAGATGTCAGCACAGGAAAGACACAAACCTGTTGGAGAGGTTCCAGAGGAGGGTCACCAAGATGATCAGAAGGATGGAATACCTCTCCTGTGAGGACAGGCTGAGAGAGTTGGAACTGTTCATCCTGGAGAAGAGAAAGCTCTGGGGGAGCTTATTGTGGCTTTTCAGTACTTAAAAGATGGAGATAGGCTTTTTAGCAGGGCCTGTAGTGATAGGACAAGGGGTAACGGTTTTAAACTGAAGGAGGGGAGATTCAGGCTAGATGTGAGGAAGAAATTTTTTTACAGTAAGGGTGGTGAAACACTGGCCCAGGTTGCCCAGAGAGGTGGTAGATGCCCCATCACTGGAGACATTCAAGACCAGGCTGGATGGGGCTCTGAGCGACCTGATCTAGTTGCAGATGTCCCTGCTCATGGCAGGAGGGATTGGACTAGATGACCTTTGAAGGTCCTTTCCAACTCAAACTATTCCATGATTCTACTTTGTGTGTACTTTCTGTATCCTAAGTGACTTTGGCAGCGGGACCACTGTAAAACTAGGCAGGTGCACACACCTGCCAAGAAGCACCAGAGGCCTAACACCACCCCAGTATAAAGCTATTTTATTTTGCAGCTGCACCACCGCCAGCCTTCCAGGGCAATGGTTTAAAGCAGCACCCGAGCAGCCCCTCCAGCCCCGGCTGCCGCCCGTCCTCGGCAGGCCGGTCCAGCACCGACCGGGCTGGATTGCACCAGGGGCAACTCCCCCAGTAACTTCTCCGGCACGGCAGCTTGGCCGGGGCGGCTCTGAGCCTCCCCGGTACCGCGCACACGCGTGAGAGCCCGAGCCCCGCGGCCGCCGAGGGGCAGGGCTGCGGCGGGCGGGGGCGGGGCCAAGGGCCGAGGGTGGGCGTGACCATGGGCGTGGCCTGTCGGCCCAGGCGCCCGCCCGCCGGGAGCCGCGGGCGCGCGGCTGCTGGGAGCCGGAGCGCGAGCCTCGGCGGAGCGGCTGCTCTCATTGGCGCGCCCGGGACAAAGTGCCCGTGAGCGGCGGAGCGGTTAGCGGGGCGCCGCGTGCCGCCTGCCGCGCGCGGGGCGATCGGCTCGCGGGGGCGTCCCGGTGGCGCGCGGCCCGCGGCGGGCGGGAGGCGGCGGCTGAGGGGAGGAAGGCAGCGGGGCCGGGAAGATGAACCGGAGTTTCAACAAATCTCAGAGTCTGCGGTATCTGGAGTGCAGCGCGGTGGAAGTGAAGAGTAAGGTGAGGAGAGCGCGGCGCGGCCTCGACCGGCGGCGGCCCGGTGCGCCCCTGCCCGACCTGCTCCCGGCGGCTCTCCCGAAAATGAATGGAGCCCCTCCGCGCCCGGCACCCCTCACTGTCCCCCGCCGCCTCCCCGCCCGGTGGTGCCGGAGCCGTGCCTGAGCCGCAGCCCGAAGAGCGGTGACGGGTTGGCGGCAGCCTGCGGGAGGCGGGGATCCCCGCTCCTGGCGCAGCTCCCAGCCTCGCCCCCGGCGAGCCGCCCCTGCCCGGCGTGTGGCGGCGGCGGCGCGACCCTTCCCCGCCCGCCCCCGGGGCGGCGACGGGGCCGGAGCGGGCGGGCGCCGGGAGCCTCGCACTCGATCTTTTGTTTCGCCGCGGGGACTTCGGCGCTAACTTTTCTGGGGCAGCTCGGAAAGCGCCGGTCGCGTCGCCTGGCGGGAGGCCCAGGGCTCCGGCCGGGGACGCCGATGGGAGCGCGGAGGGAGGCGGTGCCGCCCCCGGGTGCGCCTGTCCCCCGCAGCCGCGGGAGCACGCCGTACTGGTGCTACGGCCAGCTCCCGGGTGGCGGGTCGAGTCTCTTGGCGTGGTGGGGCAAGAGGAGCGGAGGGCTGGGAGGGAGAACTGCCGGGTCCACCCGGCCGGTGCTGGTAGCGCCGAAATCCTGCTGGAGATTCGAGTGGGAGAAGCCGGAGCGAGGCCTGTGGGAAGCTTCACCCACCCGCGTCTGTTTTACCAGGTGTTACCTGGGGGTGCTGGCACCCGCCATAAGCCAGCCAGGTTCTGCACACTCGTATTGTTAGGAAAGGAGTTGTGCAGAAACAGCTGTATGCTGGACCTCGGCTTCTTAACATGATATGGTTGTGTCTGTGGTTGGTCTTGCTCAGCTGTCTTAAAGAGGTTCTGGCCACTCTTTGTTGAACCAGCACATCTAAATCTTGCCTGCCACCTCTGTATGCAAAAATAAGGAGCATTTAAGCAAAAATGAGAATGAGATATCTCCCATGTTTTATATACATGTAACAGAAAAAGTGTAGGCAACGCATAGGTTGAGAAGAGTACAGAGTAACACTAGCACATCTTGGAATCGTGCACAGCCCTGATCTCCTGTTTAGATGGTATTGGAGACTATGTTTTTGGGGCTCTGCACTTGATGCTCCCCATTTTTGCTCCTTTCTGCTGTTAGTATTTGCATTCAGTTCAAACAACCTTGAGCAACACATAGACCTGAGGATGGTGGGATGCCTTCTCTGGGAGAACTACCTTATATCCAAGGGACTCTCCAATAATTTCTAAATGTGGCACCTGAGATGTAGGTTGAGGCCCTTATTTCCTAACCTTCTGTTGCCACTTGAAGGAGCTCAGCTGGCCTGGAAAGTTCCGCTCTGCTCCCATATCTGGGAAGTTTTCGTTCACTTTGCACTGATTCTAAGTTATAACCCATGCACAACACTAATTGTGGCCCCTAAATGCTCCATCCTGATCCTGTTTTCTAGTTACTGAGTTAAACACTGTGCACTGTATGAGCTTCAAACTAAAACCTTGACCTTGTTTTTTTTTTTTTTCTTTTTTAAGTTCATTCTCTCTATTCTAATTCAATTTGCCATAGCCTGATTTTGTTCCATTAACAATTAAAAAACAACCGTGTGAAGAACACCTCATAGCTTCCTTTACAGCTGCAGAAATCCTGTACATGAATCCTACATAGTTGTATAGGCACAGGGTGATGTACCGCGGTTGTAAGTGCATGAATGACAGTGAGCTTCTGGAGAGAATGAAAAATAAACTTCTGCAGGTGGCAGGGGTTTACTGGAAGTCTTCTGGAACTCAGGTTTTTCACTCCTGATGTCCCAGAAGTTACTGTAGAGAACTGTACTGCATTGAAAGCAACCTTAAAACAAAGGCTAAATAGAAAATATCCTGCTGAGGGGCCTACACCCAGCAATGATCCATTAACATGCAGCGTGGGTCGGTGGAGGCTGCGCTGTTGAATTTCCTGGTGTTGGTGGGGTTATGCTGTTAGTGTGACTTGTGCACAATAACATCTAGAGTGTTTATGTAGCAGGCTGTTGCAGGTTGTTGATGAACAGAGGGTGGTACTGACATTGTGAGATGGTTTTCTTTTGTTTGTAAAGCTTATAGGTTCCCTCTCACAGGGTTACCATTCAGTGGTTAGAAGTAGATCCAGTCAAAAGGTCTGGCCAATAGTACCTGGCAAGGGACCTTATACCTCTTGTTAAAACATGGTAATCTTGTAGGGTTGGTTATGATGCTGTTTGTCTTGTCCTTGTGGATCACTGGGTTGTCCTGCTGCAATCATCTAAAAATACCTTTTTAAAATTTTTTAATTTTTTATTTTTTATTGAGTGAACTGTCTAAGACTGGGGAAACAAAAAGATTCAATAATGCTGCTTTTGGTAGCCGTATGCAGTCAGTCTTTTAAACACTTAGTTGCCTGTGTTTTGTAAGTAGGATGCCTGTCTGGACCTGCCTGGGAACTCGAAAGTTGAGTCTGAGAACTCATGATTTTGCAGCTATCGCCTGAGAGCGCAGGCTGCCGGTTGAGCGGAGGTGGGTGCAGCTCAGCCTCTGCGCTGGGGCATGCTGCTGGCCAGGGATCAAGGGATTCTCAGGTGGCTTTTCAAAGGCTGGGGACGTGGCAGGCCGTGGGCAGGTGGAATCCCTTTTAGCGAAGGAGCTGGGTGTGACAGAGTGCCGCTTTTACACAACGAAGTGAAATGGCTTTTCTCCTTCTCTGCAGATCGGGTTGGGCATGAAGCAGCTCTGGAAAAAAATAGCTGTGGGGAGTCCAGTGGGTGATAGGCTGCAGTGGTTGGGTTTTTGATAGCCCTGCCTGTGTTATGATAACCAGGTGGTTCCTTCCTTAAGGATAAACCACCATCCAGCTGGTGTGTTGCATTAGTCATGATTCAGAAGTGACTCCTGTGAAAACTGACCAACATTTTCCTGGATTTCCTGAGTTTCTTTTGTTTTCTCCAAAATAAAGTTATTGGAAATTGGATTGTGCCCTTGATTATTGGAAGAGGAGAGTTTGTCAAATCCTCAGTACCACACTGGGTAAGACACTTTTCTGGCAATCCCCAAGTATCCTAAAGTTTTAAGATTCCTGATGTGGGCCAGAGGATTTTTTTTTGTTTGGTTTTTTTTTTTTTTTTTTTTTTTTTGAAACGAAAACAAAACAAAAGGGTGGGGCAGGAGAAGGAGGGAGTCTTGGTGGAGTCCTTCTTGGTGCCTGAACTTGCTCCAGCTTTTCAGCATCTTCCTTGTGCTGAAGGGTCAAAACCTGCACATGGTATTCTTTCCTTGTTCAGTAGATGTGTGAGCTTTGGGGATGATTGGATTTCAGCTGATCTAAACCAGCCTGGACCTTCCCTGGACCTAGCCTGACCCATCACCCCCACTATTCTGGACCAGCAGTATGCTTCAGCCTCCAGCACTTGCATCCGTGAATATTTCAGTGCCTTGTGACTACCTGGGGGGAACATTCACAGTGATGTGTTCTTTGGCTACATGTCTTTGTAGGAGGATGAGCTTTGTGGCACTGTGTAAAGCCTCTTGGTGTGCATCAGCTTGTTTTTTCTCTGAGCGTCTGTAAGGTGCTGCAGAAGCCTCTTGGATCACTGTGCTGCAGCAAATACAGAAGGAGAAAACAGCATCAGCATACCTCTGTTTTGAGACGTGGCAGTGATAGGAATTGCTGTAGTCATCTCCTTTAAGAAGTCCTCTTCCTTTGGGCTCAGTGCTACCTCCCTTCCTCTGTGTCCTCCGCTGGGAGCTGGCCTTATAATCAAAATACTTAAAAGCTTATTGCTAGATAGAAAGGTGGCAGGATAAAGAGAAACCTGCTTAGAAATTGGCACATATTGTAGGAAAATATGAATAGAATTGTAATTATACCTTATCCCTCTTCTGTCATCTTTCATGATAGAATACATTAGAAGCTTGGTTCTTATCTAGGTGTTGTCTGCATAGCTCAGGATTAATATTTCAGCCCTTTTAGACAGTATCTGAAAACACATTATCTTGCTGGCCAAAAACAACTGTGTATTCTCATGTGTCTAGTACTCACTGACTCTCTTCCCCTGTTGGGTGACAAGTGAATTATCTGTCCCCTCTGAAGAAATTGCCTCTATCTCTGCAAAAGGTTTCCAGATGACCCTTTCTCTCTCTCCCCTCCCTTTTACCAACAGCCACAGCTCATGTGATGTGTGGGGCTTTTTGTCTGTTTGTTTTGTTAAGCATCCTGCCTGTGACCACGAGATCCCAAACCTAGCTTTCATTTTCTCTCCTAAGCTTTACAGAGAGGTTTCAGGTCTCTTTCCCCATTAGTGTAAGTGTACAGAAGAAGTAATACTTTTAAAATAGAAATTCCTCTATTAACGGTGATACTTGGCTTTAATTATAGCTCCATGTAGCCAATCTTCTGTCATCCTGCTCTGAGTGAAAAGATATATATATATATATATATTTTTTTTTTTTCTTGAGGGTAGCTATCAGGTCAAGTGTGTATTTCTTTTACAGTCACTTGGATATTCTAGAATAGTAGAGGTATAAGATTGCCTCAGGCATTTAAATGGTAGCCCTTTGAATTGTTTGTGAAACTGTGGGGGTTTTTTTCACTTTGAAACTGACAGCTTTATGTTTTTAGCTTAAAAGCAGCAGAAAAGTATTTCTCTACTACTCCTATGTTATTTCCTGCAAGCTGTATGTACCTGTAAGAATTCATTTTCATGTTTTCAAAAACAGGTAAATGTACTCATGGTTCCTTGAAAAATAGTCCTTTTTAAAACAAAACAACAAAAACTCCCAAACAAAAACACACACAAAAAAAACCCAACCCTTTTTGTTGCTGGAATTTTTGATGGTGGCTCAGGATTATAGAAATGCAGCTACCTGACTCAGGTGCTGACTGTGACATTTCTACCTTATTAATAGTGTCATGTTTTCTTACATTACAAACTGATTTACAAATTAACAATGTGACTAACATCCTGCTACTATAAACAAACCCATTAAGATAAATATATCCATTTGACTATAACCATATTTTTTTTCCTCTTCTCCCATCCCCTTTTGAATTTGTTCCAATAAATGCTGGTGTTCAGATGGATGCTGCAAATGGATTTTTAATACATTTTAAATCATATTTTGATGTATCCAGAGTATAGACGGGATACTGTTATGGTCTTCAAAGATCAGCTGTGCTCTTATGGAGTCACTAGCACATAAAATGATCTGTTTTGGTCCCGGGCAAGTGTAGAAGTCTGGGCTTCAGCAAGCCTGCCCAGCTGCTAGATTGATGTGATATCCAAACAGCTTGTGGGTGGTTTGTCCTGCTCATGTGTCAGCTTCTCAGAAGGAGTGTACTTGTGCTTGTTACATTAAGATAGCTGTTTTAAAACTTTCACATGCTCTGTTCCACTCCCCACCCCTCCTTACCCCTCCCAAAGTTGCTGATACTGCTCAGACACCTTACCAGTATTTTAAGTCCACATGACTGTTTAGGTATTATGGTATATGTACGCACATTATGTATTAGAAAGGTACAAAATTTAACATCCACCAGTGTTGTAGATGTAGCAACTAGCAGTAAGAGAAAACTTGCTTTTACCAGTCTCCTGTAAAGAGATTTTAAAGGTCTGTTTCTTCTCTGTCTGCTGTTAACTAAATGAGAGAGGTGTACAAATTGTATTTTCCAGCATTTTGTACTTTGATTTTGCTCTAAGCCTGAAGCCTTACAGGCCTTCTGAAGTTTTAAGAAATGTTTTCCATGTGTAGCACATTTCAGAATTGATAAAAAAGCATGACTTTTTTTAAACCTATAGGATGTTAAAACAGACTTTGTCTGCTTTGAGTTTCTAAGCAGTACTTTAGATTCTTCCAAGTTAAGGTCATACTTGTCATACGTAGAATATAACTAAGTTCAGTGAAAAACCCTGTAACCAGCTGATTTAACTTCTGGTTTTGAGCTTCAAAACATATTTAATTATATGCAAACCAAATGTGGCACGGACTCAGAAAACCGCAGTGCTTCCCCCTCTCAAATGAAGACAGTATGCCACAGCAATAACAACTTGGGATGGTCTGGATTGTTGCAAAATGTGTCAAGAAAAAGAGACTGCAAACATTAATCTCTTAAATTTTACCTCTGTTTCTTTCCTTTCTGCTTTCCTTTTGCTGAGGTTCTGGCAACAGGTATTTATTTTGATGTGCTAAATAGCATGTACTAAACTCCTGGTTCCTCTGTTACTAGAAATCTTTTCTTAGTAGGTTGACTTTCTGAAGTGGTCATACCTAGTAAATCTAAGTCCGTCTTTAAACGGTTGGGTAACTTGAGAGAAAGTGACCACAACAAGTTACCATGCAGCAGCTGAGCTACTACAGCTGATCCTGTACAAACTTGCTGCCCCTTCACAGATGAGAGCCCAAACTTTTCAACCAAAAAGGTGTTGCACAGACAAGTAAGTTTTGTGATAGTTCTGTTCAACTGATAGGTTACACTGTGCTGGTGCTTATTGTAGCTATCTTCTCTGACCTGTGCTCTGGCACTATGTGAGCAGTAGTGCTTGTAGGAGATACAGGGAAGACTGGGAAATGTCCTTTGTGCTGCCTGCCTTCACAGAGCATGGGATGGAGGGGAGGATATGCTCTGGTGCTGGGGGTTATAGCCTTGGGTCCTGTGTAATAACAACAACAAAAAAAACCCAACCAGCCAAAAAAATGTAGTTACTGAAAGATGGCAGTTTGTCTGACTATGTTCCTGAAATTATTATACTGCTGTTACAGGCTTGGGTGCTTGCTGTGCTAACTGGATGGCTATCAATACCCCTACACTGCATTGACCAGAAGGCTCAGGCTGCTACTTTCAGCACCTTCCATACTCTCCTATTCTTGATTGTGTCTTGACTGTTAGCACTTTTGCTCTTGTAATTGTTTTTAGCCTAGCAGTTTGGGAATTCCAGATCTGCGTAAAACTTCAGCCAGTCAGTCTATTTTATGTGAGTAATCTTGTAAATTTTAGTCTCACCACATTGAAACAGTCCTAAAGGACTCTGAACAATAAGCCTTTAATTTGCTGAGGTGTTCTTTAAAGTTTGAAAGTTGTTTACAGCCAAGTCAGAAAGGAATGTCTCCCTTGTGAGGTTAAAATACCTGTGGAGGCTCTGGCAGGCTGCAGGACTAGCCACCTCCAAGGAGTTCTTCAGGGGTGCAATTAATAGTGCTTTCCTTAGTAGTGCTTGATCATTCCCTTTGTGAAAGACTTTGCACGCACTTAATCTGGGCTTTTAGCAACCAAGAAATGCTCTTCCAAGGATTGATTGCCTGCCCCTAATTATCTTTACAATTCAGGCCAGAAGTTAAAGATGAAATGTAGCTTTGGAGCCATTCCCTCCCTCTACGTGAAGGCAAAATGTCCCAGTGCAGAGGTAGCCCTGTTCCCATTGGAAATTCCTGAAGTTAATTGAGGCTGAAATGTCTGGGGCAGGGTGTGGTGCACCTGCCCCACGGCTACCCAGCCTGGGGCCATCCCTCCTGCTTCCGCCCTGCACAGCTGTTCCCAGGCCCCTGTCAGGTCTGGCTAGGTGTGTGCATGTGTGTGTGCACATCAAATAATTACTTCTCTGCAGCTGTTGTTGGCCCCGAGCTCATGGGGAAACCTCTAGTAGAAACTGAAAGGGTCTTAAGTTTGCAACCAGCCAGAGCCCTTACTGGATACAGGTGTCTGGTAACCCTGCAGATGTCTCTCATAGCAAATGTTCAAAAAGTGGTTTGCTCTTGCTACAGACCTGTACTAGTGCAGGGCTTCCTATCTGCAGGAAGCTGGGCTCATGGATTTGTCTGCTCTTGGCAGTGTTGTCCAGATCTCCTGATCCACTGCTCCTTGGTCCTGCTAGGGGCAGGTTGCCAAATGTTCCTTTTGCCCTCATGCTGATGGTGACTTGCCATGGACATATGCATCCTGTGCTGCATTTGTGCTAAAGCGGTGGAAGGCAGTGTAATGGCCTTGTGCCCAATAATCATGAAAGAAGGTAGGTGAAGCAGGGAGAACGGTAAGCTTAGCATTAAGTTACCCTTAAGCTGGCAGCTGAGCATCTGAAGAGGTCAGTAAAACATTGCATGGGAAGCTTGTCTCATGAACAGAAGTTGATCTGAGAGTGACGGGGACAGAGAAAAGCTGAATTTGTCTTCTGGGTAGATGAAGAAGAGAGAAAAGTGTAGCCATGAGCTGAGCCCCACCGGCTGTTGGAGAGGGTTGGAGGGGTTGCAAAGGACAATTCTTCGATGAAAAGCAGAAACATGAAGCATTTTGTCCAAGAAGCATGAAAAGTACGGGAACAGCTATGTTTATCTGGGGGGGAGAAACTGTTCTAAGAATTGAAGATACTAAAGCATGATTGTATTTTTATGGGGGGAATGAATGGGAAGAACACAAGGTAGTATGGTATGATGCCAATCAGGGAGAAGTTTGGGGAAGAAGATGGTGAAATTGTCTGTGATGGAGTTCCTATGAAGGGCAAATAGAAAAGAGGCTGTCTTGCTCTTGTGACTTTCTCTTGGAAGAAACAGCAAGAGGCAAGTAGGGGACTGAGCAGAATACAAAATCCCACATTTCCCATCAGCTTGATCATTGGGGTGAAGCAGAGGTGCTTTGGGGCAGGCGGTTGAAGGGGAGAAGAGGGAACTTGTTGCAGAGAACATCTGCTTAATTGGTGGCATCTTGTCGCTAGTGACAACCGCTATGGGATTGGGAGCACAGCAAGAGAGTGCTGAGTGAGCTGGGGGAGGAAGAGGGAACAGAGAAACACAAACATAAATGTGACAGCAGAGCTCTGAAGTCCCAGATATGAAGTCAGCCAGCACAAAACCATTTACTTTCAGCCCTCCCTCCTCCTCTTTCTTGGCCTCTGCTTCCTCTCACTGATAAGGCTGCCCTGATCAGGTCTTCCCTATTTTTAAAATCTCGCAGGTAAGCAGAAACTGAAATCTATACAAGGATGAAAGTGTTTGTTTTTCTTTCTGTTCCTGATATTGGCTTCATGGGAGAAGTAGGTGGCTAACGTAATTCATGTTTATTGCTAAATGCTGCTCTTTGATGTTTTCTTATTACAATAGCCTGAACTCAAAGCCAGCAATAAACTAGAGGGATGGCACCTCATAAACACAGGGCTTCATTTTTGACCCTGTAAACTTTTGGAAACTTAAAATTTAAAGAAAAAAAAAGTTGGTCTCTTTTGCTTGCAAATAACTCTTCCATTTAATTTCACAAAATAGCAGCCCTCCAAATAAACAAACCTCAAAATCCTGTTCTCTCCTCTGACCTCTCTTCCCCTCTAGCCAGAAAAAAAAAAAAAAGTTGATTGCTCTTTTTCAGCCTGTGTAAGTTTTGGTCAGCTAGCTGTGACTTTCTAATTCTCTAGCACAACTTTTATCAGAAAAATTATTTTCTTTTGCCAATTTTTCTTGGCATCTGTTTTTGCTTAAGGTTCCTGCTTGATGTATAGTGTTTCGTAGGGTGCTTTTTGTCATCTAGCTGCAGACAGCAAGTACGGCTGATACTTCAGAGGATCTTGGGACAGAGCTTGTTCTTTGTGAAAAAAACTGTACAGTTTTTCCTATATTTTTTTCAGTCATAATTAGTCTGTCAGACTAAATTTTTTAATTCCCTTGGATCATCCTGTCCTAGGACTTATGCAATAGTAGATGCTGTATTTGTATTAGATAAATAGGTCAGAATAATTTACTTCATTATGACAAACTAATCTGCTTGTTAAAACTGTTAGTTTATCAAACAGTGTATCACAGTATCATTGCAGCAGAGACTCTGCTGGCAGACACCAGTCCATGTGTCTCTTTCTGTGGAGTGATATACTGAAGGTGAACTTTGTAGCTTGGAAAAGCAGATAGTCATCTTGACTATCTGTGCGAAACCCTTGGAATTTGTAGTTTCTAGAGGATACGTTGTGGATGTTATCTTGAAATCCTGGCTGAATACAATGCAGAGCACCCAGTCTCCAAGCTGTGTGGTACTGCAAAACCTATTATTACTGCGATACTCCCTATCAGCCTCATTAGGGATGATGAATGAACGGTCACTGCTGAAGCATTTTTTCCCCTCTTCTGAAAAGACCCGCTGACAATGGTTGCTGCCTGTGTATGTGCACAGGGTGAGTTAATCAGCTAAACTACTACTACAGTAATACTAACATTTGAACAACAAAACATTATCTGCTTAAATTTCTCTTGAGGAGACTCTGGTTTTCTTCCCTTCTCCTCTGCAGAATCGCCTTCCAGCTCTCTTGCCTTCAAGCACTGTGCCATGCAAAAAGCATACATAAAATTGCTGGCCTTTGTTTATCATTGTCCCGTTACTGGGCGAAGGAAGTTGTCTCTTGGGCTTTCCTGAGGCTGAACGTGTGAATGAGTTCATTTGACTATACAGTGTTCGCATCAGACCTCGGTGCCCCAAGTCTGCAGTTTCATCCCCGTAGGTGGGTTGCTACCCACCCGTCACGCTAGCCTGACACAGCCCGTGGGGGTTCAGCCGGGAGGCCTGGCCTTTCCACTTGTCCTCCTCTCATGTGGTAGCTTAAGCTGAACTGTGGGTCGCACCAAGGTGTAAATAACAATCCTTGCTTCTTTCCTCCCTCCTTTCCCATGTCACTTTCCCACTGACCTCAGTGCCCCAGCACCAGGAGCATTTGTGCCTGGGCACCTCTATTGGGCCGAGCAGGAGCAATGGGCTCCCCCAGCAGATGTCCAGGTGGTTGTGTAGGGTGGTTGTCATACTGGCTGGGCTGAGACCACACAGTGTCTGCTTCCTTGCAAGTACCCTGTGTGCTAATGGTCCTGAATGAGTTGTCAGCCCAGTAAACCAGTGGTTACTGGGATTGGCACCCAAGTGCCCTGGCGTGGTGCAGTGCTGTTTCAGCTGAAGGAAACCTGTGTTCCTGTTCAGGTGTGTGGAGCAGGAGATGCAGCCCTAAACGAAGCCTGCAAAAATCTTGTTCCTGCCTGGTTTGTTTATCAGGTAGATGTTAAACTTTTCACTTTAAGGTGGTTGCTTCTTGTTTGAATCTAGGAAAAATAAAACTTTAAGATACTTTTCAAATAAAAAGACTTAAGCTTTTTTCCAGTTCAAAATGTGTCAATAGGAGTAAGTTGCCACTTGGATTTTTCTGGAGAGGATCAGGGGATGGAGGACAAAGGAGGACTGTTTTCCCTCCATTGGAACCAGCTGTGGTTTGTTCGGTTCTTGTGCATTTGGATGGGCACTCTGAATTGAAATCCAAACAGGAACTAGCAGTTAATATTGCAAACAAGCAGCATAATTTGACCAAACAAGCTTACAGATGATCACAACTAGACTTTGATGCTGAAGAGTGGGATTTTCATAACTGTGGAAATAATTTGTGAACGTCATTGCACCCAAAGCCAGTAGGGTGGTTGGTTTCCTTTTTTTTTTCTTTTTTTGCTTGAAGATTATTATGGTGATGATTCATAGTTTTGTTAGTCTCAGCAAAAGAGTGGCTTGCATGTATAAGTTGATTTAACATCTGAGAACTTCTAGGCATGTCATTCTCCATTTTGAGGAAGAATTTGTCTATGAAAAATTCTCAAGCTGTTCTGTTGTTGTGTTTTGTTTTTTTTTCCTCCCTTTGTTTCCTTGCTAGTTGTTTGGTTTTTTGTTTGTGTGGGGTGTTTTTTTGTTTGTTTGTTTGGTTTTTTTTGTGGTGGTGGTGGTGGTATTGTTGTTGTTTTGTTTTTGGTTTCTTGCCCTGGTATTGACTGGCTTTGCAAATGAGAACTTCCATGAGATCCTAGTCAGAGCCTCCTTTGTTCTTGGATTTATGGATGTGGTTCCATGCTTTCAGGAATGAGTTTCCATGATTTAGAGGTTCAGTTTATGAACAGTAGTTTACTAGTACTACACAATCTGAGTTATGAAGTTAAATATACCAGAAAGATCATTTAATCTACTTAACCAGAAGCCTGGGTTTTGATTCTTCATTTCCTTGATTAGAGAATCTAATTTTTTTTCCTCCAGTTCTAAATAGCACATTTGGTTTCTAATGTTGCAAATAAGGTCAATTGAAATCATTTTGTCAATCACTTTCTGACTTACTTAAAGTAACTTAATGAATTTATAACATCTTCAATTGTCTTGTACCAAATCGCATGCTTTTTTTTTCTTTTTTTTAAACAGCCACTTACTGGGCTGTAAAACTTAAAAAGTAAAAACCAGTGGAGTGACAGAAAAATTAAACCCATGAAAACTAACTCAGAATAAGAATTTTCCTTCTCCTGTATGTACACCAGGAAATTCAGGGGGCATGTAGAGTGAATATATTTCCTAATGACAAGCTGTGCGCTTACATACCACACTTCTTTACAGGTCTTGTGGTTGGAATCCCAGTGGTATTGATGGGAAACATGCAAAGAATTTTTATAAGGTTATTTGAATAGCTGAGTAACTTATTTTTAAAGCAGTAGAGTGAACACTTCTGCTTTGGAGAAGAATGGTTCTGTAGATGCTTGAGATGATTATAATGAATGATGCAGCTTTGAAGTTAAATCCTACAAATGAATTTATCCTCTGGAGGATTTAATGAAAACTTAAAAGAAAGTGCATTTTTTTTAATATTAAGGTGACACACTTAGGATCATCATAGAATTATAGAATGATTTGGGTTGGAAGGGACCTCAAAGGGCAACCCCCTTGCCATGTGCAGGGACATCTTCTCCTAGACCGGGTTGCTCAAAGCTTCACCCGGCCTGTTCTTGAATGCTTCCAAGGATGGGGCATCCACAGCTTCTCTGGGCAGCCTATTCCAGTGCCTCACCACCCTCATGGTAAATAACTTCTTCCTTATATCTAATGTAAATCTACTGTCTTTCAGTTTAAAGCCATTACCCCTTCTCCTATCACTACATGTCCTTGTAGAAAGTCCCTCTCCACCCTTCCTGTAGGCCCCCTTTAGGTACTGGAAGGCAGCTACAAGGTCTCCCCGGTGCCTTCTCTTCCTCAGGCTGAACAACCCCAACTCTCTCAGCCTGTCTTAATGAGAGATGTTCTCCACCCCTCTGATCATCTTTGTGGCCTCCTCTGGAATTGCTCCAACAGGTCCATGTTCTTCTTATGTCTGGTGCCCCAGAGCTAAACACAGTACTCCAGGTGGGGCCTCACCGGAGCAGAGTGAAGGGGGAGACTCGCCTCCTTCAGCTTGCTGGTCACGCTTCTTTTGATGCAGCCCAGAAAGCCAACCATGTCCTGGGCTGCAAAGCGTGCATTGCTGGGTCATGTTGAGCTTCTTGTCAACCAACACCCTGAAGTCTTTCTCCTGAGATCTGTTCTTAATCCATTCTCCACTCAGCTTGTATTTGTGCTTGGAATTGCCATGACCCAGATGCAGGACCTTGCACTTGGCCGTGTTGAACTTCATGAGGTTTGCATGGGCCCACCTCTTAAGCCTGTCAAGGTCCTTCTGGATGGCATACCTTCCCCCACGAGGACCAGGGCTTGTGGACATAAGGCTGCTCCTGTCTGTCTATAGAGGGTCTCATCTGCTTGATCTTCCTTGTTGGGTGGCCTGTAGCAAGCCCACACTGTAATGTCACTCTCTCTGTCCTCCCTTTAATCCTCACCCATAGCTCTTGGTCAGGTCCTCATCCATGCACTCCAGTTGGTCATTGATGTAAAGGATGACCCCCTCAACTTCATTTTCCCTACCTGTCCCTTCTAAAGAGCCTGTATGCTTCCCTTCTAACACTTCAGTCACAGGAGCCATCCTGCCACATCTCCATGATGCCAGTAACAGCCATGCAGGCATGTGGACATCTCTAACTCTTCTTGTTTACTCCCATGCTACATGTGTTTGCACAGAGGTGTTTAAGTTGGGCTCCTGATGAAGCTGACTTCCTGGCTGGAATTCCTTTGTGCTGCTCCTCAGGTGCTTTCCTGCTGACCTGTGATGCATCTCCAGGCTCTGGGCATCTGTTGCTGTCACTGGCAATAAACTGGTAGGAGTGGGATGGACTGAGGTTCCCTTCCTTCCCCCTGCCCCACCCCCCAGCAACTTTAGTTTAAAGCCCTCTTCACCAGCTTGGCAAGCCTATGACAGAAGATGATCTTCTCCTTCCTTGACAAATGGACCCCATCAGCCCTCAGTAGACCACGTTTTTCAAGGCGAGTTCCATGGTCTATGCAGCCAAACCCCTGGCTGTGGCAACAGTCCCATAACCATTTGTTGATACTCCAGATATGACTGGCCCTGTCAAGTCCCTTCCCTTTGACTGGGTGGATTGATGACAAAACTACCTGTGCTCCAGACTCCCTCATGACTGCTCCCAGGGCTCTGTAATCCCTCTTGATACTCCTCAGACTGCTCCTGGCTGTATCACTTGTACCCATGTGAAACAACAGCATTGGGTAACAGTCAGTTGACTGTATGAGGCTTGATAGTCTCTCAGTGACATCCCTGATCTGAGCCCCCAATAAGCAGCACACCTCTCTAGAGGCTGTGTCAGATCAGCAAATGGGTGCCTCTGGGAACATAGTCACCTATGACTGTCACCTGTCACCTTTTCTCAGTTGCACTGGTTGTTACATGGGGAGCAGATTGGGCTGCTTTATCCAGCTCCTGCGTTTCTCCTGATGTGATGGGTCTTTCCTCTTCAGCATATCTATTGTCAGCTAGAATGGTGTCTTGGTAGCCATGGTTATATTCTAATGTGAAGACCTAGAAAGTAATTTGTGGACTTGAAAGCACCGATATGTGACTATATTGATCATAGAAAGAGAGGTGACACACACTATGTTCAAATGCCGAGCTGGAGCATTGAGCTGTGTTGATGTTTGACAGCAGATGTTCTCTTTGTTTTCTCTTGCAGTTTGGGGCAGAGTTCAGAAGGTTCTCCCTGGATCGCTACAAGCCAGGAAAGTTTGAAGACTTCTACAAACTAATTCTTCACATTCATCATATAGCCAACCTGGAAGTGATGATTGGCTATGCTGACATGCATGGAGACCTTCTCCCTATTAACAACGATGACAACTTCTTCAAGGCTGTTTCAAGTGCTCATCCACTGCTCAGGGTTTTTATACAAAGACAAGGTAAGGTACAATTTCATTTTGGTGCCTTCATGTGTGCTGGGGCAATATGAAGAGTGGATTTGTGGTCCCCATTTAAAGAACGAAATGCTGTAAGAGGGACCTAGGAGCCCTTTTGCTCCTCCTCTCAGGCACTTCATTACAACTTGCAGGAATGTCATGACTTCAGGGCAGGCAGAGGACCTGCATCATTACCTGTGAGGTGTTTGAAGGATAACATGCTGAGAATCACCATGAGCCACTTCTTTTCCCAGGGGAAGGTACCTTGTGCTGCTTGTACTGTGTCATCACTTGAGCATGTCAGCTGCACCACTCCATTTTTTTTGAGGGAACCGTGAGGAGGGAGGGAATCCTAGTGTTGTACTACTACTTCACATTTAGAAATCTTACCTATCCATCTTGATAAGTCAGTGTCATACCCAAATGATTCATGCCTGTATAGTGTGTGAATGTGCACAGATACGTAGGTAAAAAAAAAACCAACAAACCTCTGTCACAAATTAGGTCTTATTTGACTATGCTGACCTGGCAGACAGACAAATGATGATTCTACTCTCTGTCCTTACTCTAAGGAGTGTTGAATTTTCCCATTTTGAATCATCAAGCAAATGTAAGGCAGAATTTCCCAAATGTCAGGATGACATCAGATTTAAATGGCCTTCAAGCTCTTATTGCAGATATCTGAAACCACCTTCTTAAAGACCATGTTTGGCAGTTGCCTCAGATGAGAACTGGTTTTATAACAAGGTGTCTTTGCCACAGGGCTCCTTAAATCCCAGGTGAACCTAACACTGTTAACACACCCCACAGTTCTTTCAGTCATGTAGGGATTTATAGCACAGGGCTTGTCAATAGCAGAGTCAGACATAAGACTTGATCTGAAACTTTGAGCAGTCATGTAGCTTTTTTTTGGTCTGGATTCTCTGCTGTGTGGGGGCATTTGCACTGATGAGGATTTAGGAGGAGGCTTCAACCTGTGCATTGGTATGAGCTGGTACAGTGTGTAGTTTGATTTGGTGTTGTCAGATACATCCAGGGCTCTCTGGTCCTCACCATTCAGAGAACATTATCTGCCAACTTCTTTTATGTGGAACTAAGTGCTCAAGGAGGCAATGGAGAAAAGGGTCTAGAGCAGTTTATATTCTTTGTGTGTCTGTCAGATGAGTGGAAGTATCTGTGGGAGAGAACTTTGGTTGCTAGCTCTCCCTTCTTGTGCAGAAAAGGTGAAGGTGGATGACAAGTCCTATTAAGTCTCCTCCTATTAAGTCACCTTCCTGTAATGCTTGTTGGGGCTTGTGAATGTTGATGGTGGGTCAGGTCGTAAGAAATCGCTTTCATGACTTTGTCATGCCTGCATCAGTTCGAGTTTATTCATGTCTCTGGATCAATCTTGTTCCAAATGCAGCTGGCCTGGCTCTGCTTGGCCAGACTGCTGAAGTCACTGAGTATCCCTAACTTTGTGTTGGGATTTGGGGTTGCCACTGAAATGCTGACCACAGAAAAAGGCAAATGAGAGGGAACTGTTGATTGTGAGTGGAAAAAAATGCTCCCTCTTCTTCAGTAGAACAAGTATGCTAGTTGTGGAGGTTAATAACTTGTAACCTTAATGGAAAAGTTCAGTATTTTAAAATGCTTTTCTGTTACCTGTTGCACAGTGGAAAGAATCCTGCTGACAAGTAAGGAAGCTCATATAAGAGGGAAGACAGGCACATGCCTCCTCACATGTGGCAAAGCCTGAAAGCTTTCCCAACAGACATTCTTGTGCGCTCCTTCTATAAATCTGAAAGGAACAGTAAATCCTGGCCCATCCCTTTGATTAATGACACCTTTAATAAGAGACTTCTGGGGTTAACATTTGAGGTTCATACTTGTGGACAGTCCTAAACAATCATGTACATTTCCTTTTCTGAGAAGAAGCCTTTGGAAATCGTTCCCCTCAACTGTAAAGAGGAGTTATTGAAATATTTTTTTGTCTCTTCTTCCTTTGCTTCATCATACCTCGGCTGTTTTCCCTGTCTTCAGAGTGGGGTGATGGAGCAATGCTGATCCTTCTGCTGGAGGCCTGCACCAGAGATCATGGTGACTAGCACAAAGAAATCATTGTGCCATCCAGGGGAATCTGGTGTGCCTGCAGTGCTTCAGCTCATACCCTAAACTCTGATTTCAGAGGCAGGAAATTATGCTGACAGGGATACAAGTATGAGGTCAGTCCTCTTCTGTGACTTTGAAGGAGACTGCAGAGCATGGGCTGTCTAGCCTGTTGGGTCAGGGATCACTGGCCTTCAGTGGGAGAAGTCCTGGGAGATGGTGTCGTGGTTGAGACAGACAAACGACAAGGTGGCTGCCAAAGGTTTGTTCTCTGAGTGTTGTAGAGTAGGTTTGATTTGAGAGAACTGAGCAGAAGTGTGCAGGCATGGAAGGACTGGATAGTTGAAGTTCAGGTCTTTCTCTATCACAACAAACTGTTTATCAACTGCATGATTAGTCATCTATTCTCCCAGTTTATATCTGGGTTATTCTTTCTCTCATCAAGTGAATTATAGAGTCATGTTAAAACAGCTTAAATATTTGTTCCCAGAGTGGCAAAACAGGTAACTTTTTGCACAATAATCAAGCAACAATTTGCTAGTCTGATTCTTTTTGTTTGTTTGTTTGCCTAGTTGTTTTTTATCTGAACTTAGTCGTGTACTTTCTCAGTTTGAAAGCACATCCCTTGCTTGTCCCCAAAGATAAGCCTCGTGCATGCCGTTTGGGCTCTCACATGCCAGGCTGGTATCCAGGTATTGGATGGATACCTTATTCTGCTTCCTACTTTTTGTTCAAGTCTCCAGAGCCCTAGATTTTTCAGGATTGCAGTTAACTGTTCCCTGCTCAGGCAGGAGATGTCAATGCTTATTAGCCAGGCTTTTTACTAAGGACTTGAATTGCCATTCCCAGTGTGCTTGCAACAATTACTGTTCATACTTTTTGGGGTATTGAAGGCTCTGGGACGTTTTCAGGTTATGTTTGAGTAAACTCAGTTATGACAAATTTTTATAGCTCATAGTGATCCATCTGCTGACAGTATGTATCCTAATTGGAGAACCAGGCTAGAAAAAGAAACGTCAGTTTTGCTTTGGCTTGTTTTCCCAGAGTGCAAGTATGGGTCGTGTCCTGTGTTGTAAACTGATGTGGCTCTCTTGACTTTGTCAGTACAGTAGTGACTTATATCAGCTGATGCTTTGAGCCCAAGAATTTACTCACTTGGCTTTAACTGATATCAGACGTATCCAGAACTCTATGGAAGGTGCCTGCTGCTGGGGAAGAAACGGATGTCCCAAAGACCTTAGAACAATGCAAGGAATTATGGATGTCTTTGAGTTACTCCATAATAACTGAACTTTTGTATTGCAGCCAAGACCTACATAAAGGAGAGGCTTAGCTGATGATGCAGTTTGTCATCGTTTTTTCAAGACTTCATTTATTCTGTGTCTGATTTAAACTACAGCACTTAAACATTTTTGCAGTATTCAAAAGACTGTCTCAAGTGTAAGCTATGAATTCAGGCAGAAACAAAGAACAGAAAAACTGAAATGAGTTGGTATTACATACTGTGAATGCATTACATTTTTCCTTGTACAATTAAATGAAATGATGTTATCAGATCTTGCTTTAATGCCAGTCTTGCAGAGGCAGAGTGTGTGTTCAAGCCAGGGGGTATTGGAGACTCTTAAATAGAATGGAATAAATAGCAGAATTATAATGACTTTTGCATTGTAAACCTACCTGAAATGACTCCTTGAACTTTGCGACTGGGGCATAAGGATGTAAGTGGAGGTCTACCACAGGTATTTCAAGATCTATTGTCTTTTGCTTGGGTTACCTGCTACAGTGTGTTTAACCTGGGAAGTTCAGAAACTCGGGGAAGTGTTGCAAAATGAACATGCTGATAGCCCTGTAAGTACTCTGTGCAGCACTTTTTTTTTTTCCTAAGGAAAAGAGGTATATCCAGTACCAAGATGCTGAAGTACAGCAAGCATAGGGAGTGGAGTGATATTTGGCTCTAATGCTAACTGAGCACACCACTGTAAATCCAGAGTAATGATTCTGATTCTGGGAGAAGTGATAGAAGCTGCTGATGACCTGAGCTTCACTTCCTACCACTCTTTAGGGTTTCTATAGTAATGGACAGTAGCAGAAAATCTGCTGCAGGTCAAGTAGTAAAGGAGATGAGAGATGTAGTGAGCAGCCTGTCAGGCCTCGTCTTGACCACAGACTGCGGTCAAATAAACTAGACTTCTGGGAAGCCTTTTCATTTTGTCCCCATCACAACTGGAGGTGTGTCCTGATGGTGGTTTGAGGTTTTGGGCCTCTGTTTGTTTTGCCTGAGTTTCAGCAAGTGGCTTTGTTCCTGTAAATCCGTTGTGTTGATGAAAATGTGTTCCTCAGCAGAATGATTCTCAAGGAGAAGGAGCTGGAATTTGGAGAAATAAAAAATTTACTTAAATATTCAGTCTTGACAAGACATAGTGTGTCAGTGGGAACTGTGATTGTGCTTGTTGCTGTTGTCTGAGTATAGCTGCTGCTCCTGTGAATCAGCAGTTGTATTACTGTTGCTCCTAAGCAACTTCCATAAAATTAAATTAATGAATGTGGGGCCACTTTGTCAATCCTAAAGCAGATTCTAGATAAAATTCACAATCTTTCCCTCAATAAAATTAATTTGAAAGCTTTCTCAATGTTTAAATAGTTTCATGGTACGTGTAGGAGACAAGTGAAATGCTGGAATGCCAGATGCTGAATCTATATTTCAACATATCCTTGTCAAATATCACACTTCTTGCGGGAACGTAAAAGGCAAAAAACCTGAAGAAGCGGAAAAGCATTCTAACAGCTGGAACAGGGCCTTCCATAATTTAGTAAATGCCACAAATGAACTGTAGCTATTAATTGAGGTGGCCTAAAGTTGGAGAAAGCTGATGTCTTGTGATACCTGTGTTGTCTTGCACTTTGAGGTCTGGAAAACTGATAGTGAGTAAAAAGCCATTAAGTATTACTTTCAGAAACTTGTTATAAGCATCTAATCTCTTGTAGTTGGATTTTAATAGTCCATTACTGTAACAGTAAACCAATACTGAACACCAGTTGTTGCTTTTCTCCTTGAGTGCTTAGAGCTGCTGTCCTACCATCACTTCTCACTTAAAGTTGATCCAAAATCAACAGGGAAAATGTGCGTTTACCTGGTTGGGTTTTGGATTTGGCTTGTTTTAATTTACATTAAATTAAAGATTGGAAAATGCTGTTTTTCCTCAACTGCATGCAGCAGCTAATGTATACAAACTGCTGTGCCATGCATCATATTTCAGTATGTTAAGAAGTAGTTCATAACTCTGCAATTTGTTATTTACCTGGCAAAGTTCTGTTCTGCTCGAAGTACTAATATCTGTGCTTAGCCGCCTTGTGTTATAAAATCATAGCAATCACACAGAGTTTTAAAATAAAAAAGCGCTAATGGGAATCATGCCCAAGTCTGACATACTCTAAGCAGATAATCCCCAGGAGTGCTGGTTGGCTGTGTAACCATGTGTGTTAAACACAAAAACTGGCTTTGAGGCAGCAACTAAAATGAAACCCATTTCCAGCTTCATAAAATTTTTAACTGTCTGCTCAGCCCTCTAGAGTGGGCACAGTTGGAAAAGTCAGAATTGAAGTCTCTCACATTTTCTTTTTGGTTCTTCAGTAACCATCCCGTTTATTTTACAGCACAAGCATCGACTTCACTTTCTCAAAATTTATTTCCAAACAAGAACGATGTGACTTTTTTTTTTTTTACTGTTCTTGCTAAAGACATCTGATACATTAAATAATAAGCAGGTTGCAGCGTGTGTTGAGGGAGATTACTGGGCTGCTTCTGGTCTTAGTTTTGGTTGAGCGGTGCAGATTTTCACAACGGTCTTGTATAAGTCTGAGGGAATAAAATAAAGGGTGCAGAGAAGGTAACTTGAAGTTGTCAGTTTATCTGCTCATGTATGGGTGGCTTATCTCTGAGCCAGGTCTTTGGCAGAAAACTAGCTATTTGAGTGAGGAGCTAGCACAGGAAGGGCAAGAGCACAGCAGATTTAAAGTGTCTTAACACTGCCATGAAGCCTCTGCTTCTTAGGAGGAAGAACTTGTCTGCTTGTGGCTTTTGCAAATGTCCAAAACCACTGTATTTGAAAAGGTGGCAAAGCATCTTGTCTTAGCTTTGACAAGATTAGGGGATGGCGGTAGAATTCATGCCGGTGTAATAGGAATTGCTGCTAGGCTTAAATTTAATCCTTTCATGATTTTCCTCAGAAACATTTCTGATTTTGAGCTGGAGGGGTCTTTGAATACTTGTCAAGCCAAGTAATCTTTGTCCTACTCAAGTCCTTTGATATCTGAAGATAAGTAAAATGCAGCTGTTTGTTCCACTGAAGTCTGGCAACAAATTACTGTAACTTCTCCGCTCCACCTTTCATGTGCAAATGATGAGACTGGGTAGTCGTTATCTTTCAACTACTTTATTAAACATCTTTAAAAACATTATGTTTTATCTGTCTTGTCAGACATAAACACAAAGCAGCCTTCGATTTTGTTGCTGGCACCATTAGTGATACCTGGTGGCTGAGCAGAGCCAATACAGGACTGCTTCTCTCCTTCTGCTTGGAAACTCCATTTGTAGAGTATGAGGCTATTTGATTTTCATCATCAGTACTGTACTTGCAGCCAGAACACCTGGTAAGGAAGAATTTTCAGTGAAAAGGAGAGGAAAGCATTTGGAAACAGCATAGCCTATAGATGGTCTTTGTAGAGCTGGTCAATATATGGTAGTGAGAACTGTTGCAGAAATATGCGCTGCACAAATATTAATAGTTGCAGTATACAGTAAATGTGGAACAGAAGCCTGGCAAAAATTCTGCTACTGCTGTTCTGTCATTGGCAGCAAATGCTTGTTGCACTTCTGTGTTAAACATGCATGGGATTTGGTTTCAAAGTTTAATAACTTAACAATAAAAACAAATAATCAAATATATTAATAATAAAAACCAGACTTTAACAGTTGATGCTTCTTAAAAATTGTATCAAGCTGATACCAGCACCACATGTTCTCCTGAATTTAGATGAAAGAGATTTGTTTACAGTGACACTCTTGTAGCCTTTAATAGGAACCTTTGCTCAACTCCATGCTTTGCTTTAGCTGGTAACCCACATAAAAACAAGCAAATAACCACTCTCTTCTCTCCCTCCAAACTCCTGTTTGTTGTCTTATAGTTGCAGATTGCTGCTCTGATGGTACTTAGAAAAGCAAAGAACACCCCCCCAATTAAGTCTGCTAAAATATAGTCTCAAGTAAAACTATTCATGTTTTCCTCCTTGATCTGACTCTTTTTAAGATAGTGAAGCTACTCTTAACAGGTGGGTTGACTGTATAAAAACAGTGGTGAATTGTTGAATTATCCACATCTGTTAAGGTCTCTATGAGGGAATTTTCCACTATTTATCTTTCCTTACCTTAGTAGTCAAAACAAGAGATTCTGTTTCCTGCTCATGGCTCAGGTTTTTTCCTGTTGTGCTTAGCTGTCATTTCCCTTCTGTAAGTGATGGAAACAAGTACAACGTGCAGATAATAATGAATTGCACTTGACAGTCTCTGCTTTGACACCGAATTTTGCCTGAAGAGACCTCACAAAGCTCAAAGTAAGCTTCCATGTAGTGAGGGAGGGTAGATAGCATAATGCAAATACAAACATTAACTCAAGATTCAGGCCTTCAGGAATAGGCTTTCTGTTAAATGTATGAAGTATTCTAAACTGCTTAAGTACAGTAAAGGGTTTATGACAACTGAATCAGACTCTCACACTGAAGGCAAGCATGCAGTGAAGGATGTTTCTGCTAGTTGTTTGTAGTAGGCATTGAAAAATTAACTCAAATATAACTCGATAAATATAACTCAACTCAAACCATATTTTTCTAAGTGACTGAAAGCTCCTTTTTTGTTTTCACACTCCCTGTGTTGTTGGGATTGCACGCTCTAAATTTAAATGTAAGTGTCAGCATTAGTACTGCATAAAAGAACTCTGGGTATTTTTCAACTCCAAGAGCAAAAGCAGTTTGGGGGAGGCTGAAAGAACTCATTCTTGAACCTCCCCCTGATGATGATCTGCTTGGATCTTATTTTTTCCTCTGCGCTATGTTTAGATTAGCAAAGAATCCTGTGGGAATATTAAGGAAACTATTAACCTAGAACACTGCTGTTCATGCTTTTCAATCCCCTGCCATATGCTGACATTAAGTGACCTCTAAAAACTTCATATTAACAACTTCTACACCACTCATATCCTTCCCTCTCTTAATTTTCTTTTATTTTTCCTGTTCTGTGTCTTTTATTTATTGCTTTTTCTTCTTTTCAGCTCTCCACTTCTACTCTTTGCCTTAGTTTTTTTTAGTTGCCCTGCAAGGCTGTTGCTTGTGGGGCAGGAGAGTGTGTGTTGAGTAGAAGCATGCAGGTGCTGGTGCCTGTTTTACTGCAAGGGCTAGAAGAAGGCTTGGAAGAACATTGGCACCTGTGGGATGGAGCAGCAGTGACACAGCAGGTATGGAAACAGCAATTAGTGAGGAAAACCAGCCTGTTACTGTGGGTCTTAAACCAATTTGTTTTCTCCTCTGGTTATCCCTTTGCATTAGAAACAATGGAGGCGTTGAGAATTTTTTAAAAAATAAATAAACGTGAAATTTTTGAAAGAGAATGTTTATTTAATTTGTATTTACATATGAATAAGGAGTCATGTAATTCCTGGTGTCTGTGGAAGCTGAGGAGCTGGAATCCAGCAGAGTTGGTGGAGGGCACTCTGAGGATACCCAGCTGCTGGCAGCGGCGAGCTCAAACATGGCATTTCTGCCTTTGCAGCCGCTGTAGGTGAACACAACTGTTTCTTTTAATGCTGAGCTACCAGCTGAGGATTTAAAAAGGCCTAAAGCTGCTTTCCTCATCCATGAATACCACTGAGGTGTGATAAGAGGAGGTCTGTCAGTTATGACCTCGGCTTGGACGCCAATGGCAACCGGTTTGTTCACTCTAGCCTGCTTTACTGCTGCTTAGTTTTCATTCTGCCAAGCAATTTGGCAATTTTAGTAGTATGTATGCAGCAGATGCAGTGATCTTGTTTACAAAATAATGTAATCTTTACATTTTTCCTTTTGTGTACTTACTAAGGTCCAGTTTTAAGTGCAGCTGGCGTGAGTAAAGGGCAGGAAGAAACACAGTACTAACCAGAAAACCATAATGTTTCAGAAAGAATTCCCCCCAAACTGCAAAAGATCTGAATGAATAAATGAATGCTTTGTAATAGAGTCCATAAGTAAGTCCAGGGGTAGTGGTTTTGTGGCTAGCAACAAGAAAAAATAGAGTTCCCTAAGCTTGCATTCCTTAAAGCTGCATAATTCTAGCATGTCTAATCCTTTGTAGAGAGGAAAAATAAAAGTAGAGCACATTTGAAGTATAACATGCAACAAGATGTTTTAAAAATTTTGTTTCAGAGCAGTTCTTGGCTCAGATAAGTTGTATCAATAGCAGGAGGAGTGACTCCTCAGTCACTTAAAAGTGCCCTGGACACTTGTGCAATGTGCTTGTTACTTTTAAAACTTATGCCGCCTTGGAGAGGGGGGAGAGTCGCATACAGGGAGCTAACTTAATGTTTATGCATCAAGTCCTGGTACACGATCACTCCTCAAGCCTGAATTTGCCTCTAAAGCATGACCTCTTCATGCTGGGTTTTACCTGTACGTCTTACGAAATGTGAGATTCTTGTTTCCACTGTTAAACTGAACTTGGATCCTATGCTATGGTTGAAAAGCTGCTTCTGCATCCATTAGGTTGCTTCATGAGGGAGTTTTCCATGTGGGTAACCACATGATGTCTCCATTTATCAGCTTCTAGTACCTGAAAGGTTGTATCCCGAGGGTTTCTCCTGGACAGACAATAATTGAGGGACAGACAGTGCTACTGTTGTATTTGCTAGTGAGCTTTACATTTGCAAGGGTGACTGAAAATGCTAGTTCTGGTCATGATTTTCACTAGATGTGGCTAACACCTCTTCTTGTGTAAATAGGCCAAGCCCAGAAGCAGATCAGATTAGTTTTTTTGGGTTTTTTTTTTAGTTGATTTCAGTTAATTGTGAGACTGGTGCCTTTCTGACCTCTACAAGGTATCTGTGCCTGCACTGGGCCATGACAATGAAAAACAGGAAACTTTTTTGTTTAACTTCAGTATTCTGTTTGAGTCTCTTGCGTTTTGCTTGTGGATGCAAAGGTGCTGGTGAAAGTGTTGCGCAATTTCCCCTTCCCTGTTTTTTTGGCTGACTTCAAAGGCTGTGTGACAGCATTACCTGGCAGCTCTTGTCACAGTCTAGAGTTTGGTGTGTTAACATTTCTTGCACTGAAAGAGAGAGACTGAATGGCAGCAGGCTGCCCTGAAGGGTCCCATCCTGCACCCAGGAAGAGCACTGGCCTCTAAAGTATTTTGCTTTAAGCAGGGTTTAATTTCTCCTTCCTTGATGTATTTGGCTACCGTACCATAACAGACCTCCACCTGCCACACGACTTAATGAAGAAGTGTAGTACCTGTGGATTTGTCATACAGGCTCTGTGCTGGAGATCATTCATTGCTGTATGCTTGTCTCTGTTGTATGAACACTACAGGGCACAGTGGGGTAGGGGGAGGTATTTAAGCTCATCTCAGGCATGCCAGATCGTCTAGAAGGGACAGAGACAAGAGAAGGAGCACTGGGAGAAGCTGCAGAGTAGATATACATTGTGATTTAACATGTGTTGCTGTGGGTGAAGTGGCTTGGCAGTACCTCAGAATCCATCTCCCCTCCCTGAAATGTTCCCAGAAGCAGCTTGGCCACAGGAGCCAGCCCAGAGGTTGCAGATCACAGGAAACAGCTTGCCGCAACAAACTTGGCTTCCTCTGCTCAGATGACCCTCAGTGAGGGTACGTGTCATCTGCATCAGGTCTGGGAAGTGCACAGTGGTGGCGAGCAAGAGGGTAGGGTGTTGTTGGAGATATACACAAAGGCCTGTCTTACAGTGAGCTGCACCAGTGTTGGACCCAAGATCATGTAGAGAACATCCCTGGAACTAACTTGTCTTACCTCTGGGTGCCTGAAGTAAATCCGGACAGGAATATTTCCCTGAGCATTTGGTTTTTTTGTCTTTGTTCTTTTTCTTTTTTTTTTTTCCTAGCACTGTACCTCAGTTGGTCCCAGTTAATTTGGTAAGTGGTGGCGGTGTTCCACACCCTTCCTTTCACCAGCTGCATCCTGAGTTCCCAGAGCCATATTGCATCACGAGGAAGTATTGGAGCCGCACTGTGGTGCGGGTGCCTTTCTACCCTGATGAGTGTCATACAGTGTGTGGGTAGCACGCTCTTGAGTCTTGTTGGTCTGGTTTATGAGTGTGTTGTGCTTATCTTGGAAAATCAGATCCACTAGTTCCATCTGTCCTCAGAAATGTTATTGTCTCTGCCTCAGAACACTTTGGTTCCATGTGGATGTCCCAAGAGAGCTGAAGGAGAGAGGTGTGAAGAAGATAACTTCTGTATGTGCATCAGCAGCAACCACGAGAGGAAATTGTTTCCTTGCTAGTGTAAGCTGGTTAGCTAGGCTGCTTACTAGCACTTACCGAATGGTACCCTCCCATGGTGGCGCTTTTGCAACTGGTGTGTACTGAGCAATTCCAGCAAACCAGCTCTCTGTGCCTTAAAGACTTCCTGGCACTACAAGGCATGTCAGTGTCAGCAACATGTGTAGCTGGAGACTTGCTTGCATGTAGAAATAACAAGGAGAAGTTGCAACCTTGCTGAGGAAGGAACACTGCTAGAGGTGCTTTTGGGGTTGTGCTGAAGTCCGAAGGTTTGTAAAGGCAGCTTGCTACGGTCCTGTGCCTGTGAGGTGCACAAAGACTCTGGCACAGCCTCACATCCCTCTTGCATGATGGGGCTGTGTGAGCTCATGTGGACTGGCATCCCTTACAGAGCAGGACATGTTCGTGTTCCATGCCATGCAGCCACAGAATCCCTTGCTCAGATTTGCCTCCTGCTGTCTTGCTGAGACGTGGTTCCTGACTCTTAGTGTTTGTACTGTTTCAAAGAAAACATAATGTTTGCTTATGTTATTAGCTTTCACGCAGCCTAAAATAAATCAGGAATGCTTGTTATTCAGTGCAGTGGATGAATCCCTCTCCTCTTGAATGTGGTGCTTGGCTACAGTGCATGCAGGTGGGATTTGCAAGCCGATCCAACGCGCGAATAGCCGGAGCAGCATGCTTTGGTGCAGAGCGCTAGCGCAGATGCCAGGGTTGAAGGGGAAGTCTTGTCCCTGTGCAGATGCAATCTGGGCCTCTTTGGGCTCACATGGCACATAACTTGCAACTGTGCACTTGTCTGCTTCACTAGCTTGCAAGAGGTGGATCTTACGGTTCTGAGATTGCCATCTTCATATTGATGAGTTTTCTTCCAGAACTTACCAACTCACAAACAGAAAGTTTTTGTACAATTCAAAAAGCAGAGGAAGAGAGAACACACAGGAAACCATAAACATCTATAGGAAAGATGGTGAAAAAAATGGCGGGGGGAAGGGAGAGGACAAAATCTCACTGATTTTGAAAAGGACTTGGGTTCCAAATTCACACACTCTATCTGCAAAATCTCACTTCCTAGACCTTTTGCTTCAAGACTTTTTAAATTTAGTTAAAACATAAATAATTTTAAAACAAATAATCAATTCAACTATTTACAACACTTAGTGTTTGCAGCCAGCTGGCCTGAAAACACTTGTGCAAAAACAGTAGCTCTCAATAGCACTGAGAATATTGGCCCTTGGAAGAAACAGAGTAGCTGCATGTAATACTTATCTATACTTGATATGTTCATCTAAATCTCAAAATCAATTCTTGGCAGCCTTGATGTCAGTACAATAAGACAAGTTCTGCTGTAAGGTGTGGAAGAACTGAGCTATTGAAACACAGCCCCTGAATTTTCTTGCATTGTATTGCTTCTGTGGGGAACTTTTCACTGTTCTGAGTGGTGTTTCTTTCAGAACAAGAGCAGGAGGTTGATGATTACCAAGCTACTAGTTCACACAAGTGTGTGTGCATCTGCCAGTGTGGTGGCACAGTCACTGCTGCTAGCCTCTTGTGAATAATGTTAATTGTTTCCATGATAAAGCCATGCGAGCTTTTGCAATAATTCTGCTTTCTCAACAGCTGAAGGTGGGTAAGCTTTCATTTTTTTACTTTTGTGATGGTCAAGTTATATGTATGGCTCTTTATGATCCCACTAAGAACTAGGTGAACAGCCTTTGCACTGGCCTGATGAGCTTTTCTTGATGAAAAAAATCAATTGTTTTTAAGAAAATTAGATCCCATGCCACTTATTTTTAATTATAAAGCGAGGGAGAAAAGAACTAAAGAATTTGGATGTGTTGTCTAGTGCACCTTCAACTGGACACCTAAATCAGCTGGGAAATAGTTGCCAGCTAATGGCTCTAAAATAGTTATGATGAGCAGTCTGCTCAGAACACACATATACATTTCTGGGTGGTTTACTTTGGTTAAATAAAAACTGTCAGATGCATAGTTCCACCATTTTTAAAAAAGTTCTTTCCTCTCTGTCGTTTTCTCTCCGTATCTGTCCGTACACCAGCATGAGACAGCTGCTGTGCTCTGCTGCTTGTTATTTGTACCATGATTTCCTAGCCCTCCCAAGGGGGCAGTGACCAGTAACAGTCTGAAAAGGCAGCAGCCCAGGACCTTTGGAGGACCATGAGATTCAAAGCTGAGGTGACAGATTTAACTCAAACCCTATTAAGACTCCAAGGAGCAGAACTGTTCCTCCAAATGGGTTTAGAAGATTCTGAGTCCTCATATATGAGGGTGGTTGTGTCTGACACTCAGAGGATCTGACACAACCTGTGGAGAACACAAACCCTCATGTCTGTGGGAGCTCACTTGCCCAATGGATGTGTAAATGGGCAACTGGTAAACAACTTCTTCAGGCATAGTGTGCTTTTCTGTTTTCAAAGCAAAAGAAGGTATTTAAAGGGAAGTCTGCAGCCACAGCCATCTTTCTCATGGTCACCTCTGTTTGCATCCCTCTAGAAATGCGAAATATGATAACTTGTACCTGAAGTTTAAGCACAGACTTATAGGAAGGAAGGGAGTTTCATTTCAGCCATTTTGAAACTGTGTGGCTTATAATATTTTTAAATTGAGATATGTTTATGAGAAGTCTAGGGCATATGCTACTCCATGCTGTTCTCTGCATGGCAAAATTTGGAGAGAAACATCAGCTCATATAGTCATTCAGTAACTTTTTCAGACAGACCCTCTTTGAGATAAAGCATTTTCATCTGAAATTATCTTAATTAAAACAAATGAACAAAAAAACCCCAGCTTTTCTTTTGTACATTCACTAGCCTCTGCATCTCCTGGGAGATTTTATGTGTCCAGCTTTATTATCTCAGCAGAAGTAGGGTAAACAATTCCTTTGCTAGTGTGACATGTGAAACAGTCAAGGAAAAGCTGCTTCAGAGCACATCACTTCTGTAAGTGAAGAGACGAGCTGTGTTCTGGGTGTGTTGTCTCATGTACCTGCATTATCTTTGTAAGGCAGGTGAGATACTGGCTTCTTAAATAACAACCACAGTCTTAAGCAGGTGTTTCATAATGAAGTTATTTGACACATCAGCTGCTGGGAATAGCAGCCCAGGTCCATTTTGCTCTGGGGAAGGAGGTCCCTTGGAGAGCCTTTGTGAAGGCTTAGCAAAATTCTGTCTGCAGCTGCATTGGTCTGTATTTTCTCTTGTGGCTGGGATGCAGTGTGGTGGTAAACTCGTGAAGCTTCTGGGGCATGAGGTCCTCTCTTAGGCTGCTCTGTGCAGTTCCATGGTCCTTTTGCAGAACATAGAGGAAAGAGACCTTATTTTGGAGTGTTGCCACTGTGCTGAATCGTGACCATGAAAACTGCTGAAGGGGGTCTGTGCTAAATAACAAGTGTTGTATGCCAATGGTTATTTTTGGTGGTTTCAATTACAACCATCCTTTCTCTGAGAACCGCACTGGTGTTTGTGTAAGTGGATGCCAAATCGCAATGGCAAAGCCACTGAGTACCGAAGCCAAATGAGAAGAGTGGACACGTTTGCAGCAATGTGCCTGCTCTTCTCTGCTGTTCCAGCCTGTGACCCTCAGCTTCTTCCTTGTGTAAACCTGGATGGAAGAGTCAGGACATTTTCATTTAGGAGCAATATCAGGAGGTTTAACTGCAAAGAGGCAGCACAGAGGATGGAGTGGTGGTTAGGCTTTTCAGGGTTTGCCTCAGTGGGAAAGTATGAATGCATTTAATACTGTATTTGCACTCTTGGCTGGCTGGGACCCAGCCCTGACCACAGGGCCTGCTGATGCTGCAGGGATTGCTTTGGCTTCTAGCACACGAATGAAGGAAAAGAACTTTTGGGAGCTGATTCATAGGTTAAGAAGAGCAACCTTCTTTGCCTCCTTTCACTTTTCTCTCTTTTAATTTTTTTTCTCTATTCTTTCAGCAGGACTCATTGTTTAGACATCTTGTGAATGAATGGCGGAAAGTCTTTGACTTCTGTTTTGAGGGGAAGCCAGGAGTGACTAACATTCCTTAATCGGATTTTATTGCACATTCTTGTCTTGGATATGTTTTCTTTTTTCCCAAACCAGAAGAAGAAAACAATCCCTGATGCTAGTGGCTTCTAAGCTTTGTCTTCCTGTAGCTCCACATGTTGCTCTCTGTATCCATTTGGGAACTGACTTTGTGTATTGTTTTGTTTTCATGCAAAAGATTTTTCTGCAAAATGTGACTTGAATAAAAGCAAGAGGGAGTTCAGATGCTGGGAGTCAATGGTGTCAGCTGAGGCAGGCAGCAGATAATCCCTGCTCTTTTCTATACATTCATTAGCATTCTAGAAATACCTGATGTCTCTGTTTCCTGATTAGGAGACCTCTAGTCAGATGTTCATTTTCTCACAGGAAACAAAATATTCAGAATTTCTCTGGAAAAGTTTAGGAATGCCTTTCCATGTACATAATTGAGGCTTTTTTTCATTTGCCTGTGTTGCTGTCCCCTGTTTGCTAGGGACTGCTCTGCATTCTGGTAAAGCTTTTGGCACAGAAACAAAGCAGACTAGCCTCCCTCCCTGCACCCGCATTAATTGCAATTTCTGCTTCTTCCTTTAATTTGCAGATGTGGGAGATGGGTTTGACAGGAGTTGAGAGAGTTGAAAATAGTTTGAAGGGGAGGGTAGTCTAAAGAAATGTGATCAAAGCTGGCTATTATCACTGAAATATGAGTGTTGCTATTGATGCTTGTTTATAGCTTGTTAAGTCTTAGATGCGTGCACAGTTTCATTTTACAGGCAGACAGCTTTTAAGTAAAATAACTGCTTCTCAGTGTGCTCTTCTAAAGTGAAACACAGCTTCCTTCCTTCCCCCTAGCCCCCCCAAAGTAAAGTCTACAGCTACCAGGAGTGCTTGATTCTACCAAAGGCAAAATGTATCCTGTTTGTTTAATAAATAATCAGCTGGCTTTGATTTTTGCCTTAATTTAGTCCAAGTGCTTGGGGGTGGATAGATGGGAATGCAGCACTGGGGGTGGAGACTTTCAAGGAAAAACTCAAGAAGTAGAAAATTAAAGTAGCAGAGGATAAATCTTTCATCCAGGCTGGGAGACAGCACTGTGGCGCATGCTGTTGCTTGTAACTTCAAAGAACAAAACAGTGATTTCTGAGAAAGTATGTTATAGTTAACATACTCCTGGTTAGGTAAGCTTCAGATGCTTTATTTAGCTTTGGCAATGCTGGACATTTTTATTTACAAAGCCCTGGTTTCTAGAGCCTGTGGTTAACTTCTGAGGTGCTCCTGCAAGTTGTCTAGTTTTCATAGTTACCCAGGAAAAAAACTTCAACCTGAAAACACAAGCAGACTGAGTATCTAAGGGCTGGCTAGCATGGACACTGGTACAGGCAGTTGCGTTTTGGCTGCCTCTGTGCTCTGTTGGCAGGACATGAACTGGTTTTGCTCCAGAAGACACATACTTGGGTTTGCACAGTGCCAAGCTTGGATTCCTATGCCCAGTGTCCAGGGCAGGCTGGAAGAGCAGCTGTCCACCATGGACAGGAGAGCAGTGCCCTTGGCCTTGGTGGACCGAGGTAAACTAACAGAACTAGGTGTGTGTTTTCTTTTGTTTTGTTTTTTCTTCCCCTGTGCTATTCCCTCTTTCAGGGAGAGAAAGTGGAGGATAGGAATTAAAGTGTGTGGCTAGCACCAGGTATTCACTATACTATGAACAAGTATTTGCTCTACTGCACCTCAGTTTTTCTAGGATATGTGGTGTGAACAGTTTTTTAGTAGCGTTAATACAGGTATCTCTGCACCAAAAAGGGTTGCTAGGAGACAGTCAACAAATGCATGCCCTCCGGGGTTAGATTTTTCTTTGAAACTTTCTATGGGCTCTGTCGCCAAGCATTACAGAAGGAAGAAAATCAGTGGTTTCCAGAGGCTAACCTCAGTCCTTCAATGGTGACTCACAGCCATGGGGACTAAAAGGAAAGGTGGCCTCATTGAAATCTGAGTGGCTCTGTGAGGAGCAGGACTGAAGAAGGCTGCACTTTGAGGGCAGACAAGCAAACCCTCCTGAAAGCACAAGGGTTTGGCTTTGTTATTCAGTGTTTTCCTAGCTTGATTTTAATCGCCCTTTGCATGTAGCAGGTTACCCTGGCCATGGCTTCCTGAAGCAGCTGGGGAGAATGATACAGGCAGTTGCCATCAGCCTTCAGAGCATCAGTGACTGGGGCGATGAAGGAAATGAAATGTCAGTGTGTTGAGGTAAAACTGCTTCTGAAGAGGAGGAAAACTTATTTGTTTTGCCACTTATACCTAGTTTTCTGCAGTACAGCAGTTCTTTGCTTGGCAATGTCCTTCACATTGCTATTGCACTGAGGCTCGTAAGACTTTGAATTATAGTATGCATACTAATAAGAATTTATTGGGTTTTGCCCTTGAAATGAACAAAAACACTCCCACTCAGTATCTTCAATGTGGAGGAAAGCACACTGTTCCCCTTGTGCCTTCCTCTCCCCTTTCCCAAGCGTTCTTTTGTGCTGCGAGAAGTTGCTGCAGATTGGCTGTGCAGTTTGTGCAGCCTTTTCCCCCAGTTGCCAGAAGCGTAACCCATGCTTGTCTTCATACTGGCAAAGGTGGATCTTTGGAAAACCGAGGAGGACATGCATGTGGGAGGGGAAAACAGTATATGGTCCCGTATTAAGCTGAGACAGCAACTGAAAGTCTTGGGAGTGTTTTGACTATTGCTTGAAGCTTTTTAGAGGCATGTAAAAGGGGGGGAGGAATTTATATTCTCTGCCAAAGCTTCCCACAAGTTACAATCTCTCTTTAAAAGAGAGTTTATTGTATAGGGCCAAATCGTGCTTTGAGACTCTGCAGCCTAGCAAAGCATGCAGCTTTTCTTGTCCTACAGCTCTGCACAGCAGCATCCCAGAAGCCTGGTGCAAACCAGTGATAATGCTCATTTTTGGGAGGAGGTTCCTCAGCTGGGGAACTGAGTTGGCAGAGTAAGGGGTCTCAGCTGGACGCTCTGTGCCCGTGTCCTTGCCCTGGCTGTTGCTTCCCAGCCACTGATTCCCTCCTGTTCCACCAGCACCTAGCCTGAGTCATGGACATCTCCCTGCAGCATCTTCCTCCTCCCTCACCACTCCCAGCCCGGAGCCACTTCATAAGCAATGCTGCCAAGTGGAGGAGGCCACTTCAAATGTAGCTGTAAAAGCTGCTCTTTAAGTCAATAGTTTTGTCCCATGTGGTCAATGGCAAACTAGAAAACACCTCAGAAAAACATGCTGCAATGACAAATGTAGCAAGGTGTATTCATCAATAAAACTAGCACAACTGGCATCTGAGAAGCAATTTGGCCCCAGTGGAGCATCTATTTAATGTGCTGTGTCCTTTTTTTGGCCATTAACCCTTCATCTCAGTAAAGAAAGGCCCAGAGCTGTGAGCAGTGGGAAGGCAAAGAGGCTTAGGAAACTTCCCCTCCATTCCCAGCCCCCAAATTAAACAAATTAATTGAGGGAGGATAAAATAGGCCTGACACTGGTGTAGGTTAAAGGCATTGGAAGAAAGCTATGTCTGCTTTTCATGTTTTGATTTGGATCAGGGGGGCACTTCTGAAATAAACCTCCTAATTTCTGCCTCCCTTCCTGCCCTGTGTGCTTGCTGGCATTGCAGAGCAGCGTCAAGGTGTGCAAACTGGGTTCCTTCTACCTAAAACAAAACCAGACGCTGCATTACCAAAGCTTGCCCCGCTTATGGTGTTCTGGGTGCTTGGTCTGTGGCAGGATACCTGGTCTGAAGTAGAAACCTTGTAAACCTTTGGTCTGGGACCTTCTATATCATTGTCTTATGTATTGCTTCAAGTGGGCCAAACTACTTCGTCATGCAGAGCTCGCTTTAGTGTGGTGGTGTAGCAGGACACACTGAATTTCATCCTTTTGTGGCTGCAGACCTCCACATGGTAGTGGAGATGTGTGCTGGTGCTTCTATGTTCCATTCCAGTGGATTTGGTGGGGTTTTTATTGATATTTTTTATAACAGCCTTTCACACTGTCATTGAAAGTTGCCAGGAGCCCTTTTCTCATCATCTTGCTCGCTCTCCCTTCCTGGAAGATAATTGATTTTTGTCTTGCTGTAGAGAATTGCATTAAATGGTCTCTTAAGGTGCTTTACCAGCCCCTGCATATCAAGCTCCTGTACAAGTGGTACATGGTAGAAGTCTTCCTCTGCTGCTGTGTGCTCTCACAGAGCTATTTGGGAATGAACATGTAACTTTTGCCGTAAGTGTATGTTTTGTTTTGTTTCAGTTTTAGAGTATTTTGCCCGGATTCAAATGGTTAGTAAGATGAACAAGAGAAATTCAAACAAAAAGTGGGGGAAGAAGAGGTGTGCTTTTCTCTAGAACAGGGTATAAAAGGGTAGGGTGAGAAAGATTTGGCCCACTAGAAGTGAAGTGCTCGCTTTCCTCATGGGTGTTGCTTATGTTAAGTTGGCAAGGTGCAGGAGGAATCGGTGTTGTATGTCCTGTGCTTGCTACAACTCACCTGCAGCCAGTTTCTGGCTGAGCAAATTTCTTACCTCTGTCTAAGTGTATGGAGAGAAGAACAAGTTAGCTTCTCTCTTGTCTTCTAAATCCCACTGGTAATTTTTGTTCCAAAACAACACAGTTCAGTTATTTGCTATAATAGAGATCTCATGGTGCAGTCTGCTGTTTTCTTGGAGGTGGATCTCCTCACCCTTTGCCCTCCATGTGTCTGGGTGACTGTTTTCAAACATGCTTGATCTAAAGAGGTGTGCTATTTTGACCCTCTGAAGTTCAAGTCTACCATTTGCCTCAAGTAACAAATGCCTGGCAGACTGGAAAATGTGAATAAACTTGTGCAATGCTGTTGTCTTTGGATTATGATCTCACCGCTGCAATTCCTGACACCATCCGTATGACTACTGCTTACTGTTAAAACTGAAACCCCAAAGCTGCAAGTCATTTTTTTAGGAGAATGGAAGAAAGAAGAACGTATTGCTTCCTCTTCCCCCCAACATTTGAAATTGCCTAAGATGGGAGAGGATGGAGCATTATTGACTGAGGTGAATAGTCAATAAGCAAAACCTAGTCTGAACTAAGGATGCCGTGTCCTCGGTGGCAAACACCTTGTGTAAACTCATTGTGCTATGCATTTGGTTTTGGGAAGCAATTCTGACCACTAACCAGCCATTAACTGTTGTGAGTCTGTGTGGCTGGGATGCACTTCTGAGACAGGAGAGAGCAATGTGTCCTGTTTTGAAGCTCTGAGGCGGACGTGTTAGTGTTCCTTAAACCCTTGTGAGTGTCAGTGATGTGATGCAGTTACACAGCTCAGCGACTCAGTCTTTTGCAGGGATCTCCATTACTGTGTGTGCAGTTTGTGCTCCTTGTCTCGTCTCTTCTTGAGGAGACTGCTGCTTGCAGTGGTGGTTGGCTATGCTCTCCTTTGTTCAGGGACATCAGATGTTTGCTGTGAAGTAGCTGAGTGGGAGAAAAGCCTCTGTCTTTGGTGGCTAGACTGGTTTTTGCCCTGATGATGACTTCATCTTTTGACTATGCAATGTGTCTGAGACTAGGTCTACTGCAGACACACCTGAGTAACTTTAGTTGTGCAGATTATTAAAGAAAAATGCTCCCCCTCTAGTTATAATAAAACTTCTGACATCCATTTCCTGAGTCTTAGTGTAAAGGTAGCCTTGGAGTGAACTATTATGGTACTTTTTTTTTTTTTAATTTTTCCCTTGTTGTTTGACCAGCACTCAGTGCCAGCATTGCTTGATCAAGTTAAGTTCAGAAGACCTACTTCTGCTGCCTTTATTTGAGGAAAGGAAATAGTATGCTACTCTGTCCTAGAAAAGGAAATCCTCCTTGGATCAAGACATAAAAACTTGATTCCATTTAAACATGGCGTGTTAGAGCAGGAAAGGCTGGAGTGCCTTGAACCTGCTGGGGTTTAGACTTTTTGTTGTCCAGCTCAGTTTCTGTTAACTTCTTAAAATGCTCTCTGCTGGAGTTCACTTATGTTGGAAGCTGCTGTTTACCTCGATATTCATATCTAAGTCAGCAGTCATAAGGTATAAGGAATTCACAGCAGGCTCTTGGCTGCGTAGTGCTTCTCACTTATAGAATCACAGTTATGTTCTGGGTTGGAAGGGACCCACAAGGATCATGGAGTCCAACTCCTGTCCCTGCATGTGACAACCCCACAGTTCACACCATGTGTCTGAGGGCATTGTCCAGTCTCTTCTTGAACACTGTCAGGCTTGGGGCCGTGACACCTCCCTGGGGAGCCTGTTCCAGTGCTCCACCACCCTCTGGGGGAAGAACCTTTTCCTAATGTCCAACCTAAACCTCTCCTGGCACATTTTCCTGACATTCCCCCGGGTTCTGTCATTGGTCACCAGAGAGAAGAGATCAGCGCCTGCCCCTCCTCCTCCCCTTGTGAGGAATCTGTAGCTGTCATGAGGTCTCCCCTCAGTCTCCTCTTCTCCAGGCTGAACAAACCAAGTGACTTTAGACTTTCCTCATACGGCTTCCCCTCCAAACCCTTCACCATCTTCATAGCCCTCCTCTGGACACTTTCTAGTAGCTTAATGTCTTTTTTTATCCTTTGTTGCTCAGAACTGCTCACAGCGCTCCAGGTGAGGCCGCACCAGTGCAGAGCAGAGCGGGACAATCACCTCCCTTGCCTGGCTGGCAATGCTGTGCTGGATGCACCCCAGGACATGGTTGTCTCTTCTACTTTGTTGCTGAGCTCTCTTCTGCTTACTTAGTATGGATCTCTGGGTTTAGAATTAATCCAATCTGAAATTAAGGTTGCTTTGCATTTCCGCCTTGTGGCCACCTGCACTGGGCTGTACCTAATTTATAGCAAATGCTCCTACCTCCACTTGTAAAGAAGCATTTCCTGGCTATCCCCTCCATCTCAGGGCTTGTGGGATCTGGCATTGAACATTGTTTGTGTTCATTTGTGGGGACAGAAAGGAAGGGTGTGGAGCTCGTCCTGCTCAACAGCATCTCTTTTTCTGCTCCTGAGCCAGATGCTTTTGCATGTAGCCTTGGGTGCAAAATCGTGTTTCAGCAGGTTGAATGGAAGGATTAGTAGGAGCCAGCTGTTGGCAGGAAGGCGTATTACTGTCTGTGTCATGGTGTGAAATCAATTGGATAAGTACAGCTCTTGCATCTGACTAGGGAACTTCTTTTAAACCATGTTAATCACTGTGGGAAATCTGGAATCAAATACCTTTTTTTTTTTTTTTTTTTTCCTAGACTGAGGGTAAAATCTGGGGGATTCTTGGCTTTGTTTTTACTGACTGCTGTATGGGATAAATAAGGATCCTGCCTTAAAAAATGCAGTGGGCTTCTGCCCTGGTGTGTCTTGACTGGGACTGCCCAAAATTTTCTCCTTCAAACTCTGAAATAAAGTTGCAGTCTTGCTGCATAAAAATCAAGCACCTCATGGGGAGCAAGATTTTCAGGAATCTGAGAAATCCTCAGGGAACCATCGGCGGTTAGAAAATTCATCTTCCTTTTTTATTCTCTTGGTATATGCCAGTTTTCACTGCAAGTGTTGTGGGGTGGCTGCTGGCACATGTGAGGAGTTCTGCATTTCTCATGCCCGATAAAATCATTCAGCGATGTGTTGCAGAACTCTTGACCTTTGCTAGCAGGCAACATGACTGCAATTCATTTGGTACTGGCAAGTTTGTTCAAAATAAGAGATTAAAACACTTTAAAGATGGCTCTTCAAATGCCATTTCAGTAGAGTAGGTAATGGTCGTTTGTCCTGGTGTTTTTAGACTATAAATCTGGCAGCACGCTTTCCAGGGTAACTTGTTCTTAGTCTGTGTGTGCTCTGTAAGCCAAATATTTTTATATCCTCCACAGGAGTAAAATGAGCTTAGATAGGCTGATTACCAAGATAGGACTGTGGTAGAGGCAGTGACTAAGGTGGAGGAGAAGCAATGGGTCATTAGTGTGTGGGCTCTCTTTAAAGAGCATATTGTTTTGCAAAGTTCTGCCATTGTGAATGTAGGGGTGTTTATCTTGGTTTGCAGTCATCAGTGATTTTCTCCTTAGATAACTGACCAGCAGCTGAACTGTCAGGCAAATGATTTCATGCCTGCACAGCCGGGGCTGGGCACCTAAAAGAGAACCAAAAACACAAACCTAGGGCTGCATATTGTGTGGTTGCTGGATTTCATAACTGCTGTAAAACAATCACAGTGGGGCTTTTCCTTTCCAAAATGTCAAGACAATAGAAACATTTCTTCTAAAGAACGAACAAATGGAGGAGGAAGGCTCTAATTGCCCTTTAAAAACAAAATCCCTATCTTGCTGTGCTGCTTCTGGTCTAAAATTAAAATGTTAGATTAATCTTTGAATCAATGCAAGAATCTCATCTCTACACCCAGCATGTGCCTGGGTTTCCCGCTCTTTTTAGGAGCAAACCTCTCTTAGGGATGAGCTGAGTTTTGTTTGTTGTTGCCAGGAGCAATGAGATGGAGTCAAAATTGGGGAGGCAGGGGGAGCAGCACGCTGATCTCCCTTCTCCTCCAAAATAAATAAGGGTTGGATTTTTATTAAAACCATGACTAAGTTTTGTTTCTTAAATGAAAACACACTCTTTATTGTCTTTTAAAATCAGGTCTAGCCTTTGAGTCATGTTCTGTTATTAAGTGTGCCCTTCTCCCAGTCTCTCTGAAATCACTTAAAAGTGGAGTTTAATAAAGAGTATGTTTTTATAGTAAAGAGGGAGGAGATTAGGCTTCAGTTGCTCTGCTAATGAGACTCTTCGAGGAAATCTATCCCCAGTGTTCACCTCTTCAGTTATTTGTAGGATGGCTCACCTTCCCCTGTGCCTTGGCAGAAGGGCAGCTGCTTTGCCAGCAGGCAGGGGATGAGATGCTGAAGCTGTTCTGATATTTGTGTTGCTGATTTCGGCAATACTGCTCCTTCCGCCCCAGAAAACCTTCTGCCTTCCTTCAGCAGCTGCCTCTGCTGAACTAGGAAAGCAACTTTCCCCTGTCCTATGTATGAGGAAGGAAGAATTTGTTGTTTTTATCTTATTTCTGGCTTTACTGGAAACTCCTTTGCTGTCTGGTGGAGCAGAAATGAACAGATTTTTGTGCTGGAAACATCCAAAACGAATGGTTTCCTTTCCTTGGTTAAATCCTGTACGTGCCTTTGAAAAGCTGTTCACTGGAGCCTCATTCACTTGCAGCTTGGACTTGAAGCAGCAGGTGTTAACCACTGGTTTCCCTCTGATGCTTATACCACTTTGGTTTGCTGGTTTTGGCCACTGTTCCTGCTTGCCAGCATTTACGTAGGTTTCCTCGGCACATTCAGCCAAGCTGTGATTTCCACAGATGCGTAGGTGGCCACGCAGTGGGTTTCTCAAGCTGTTTTAATTTCTTCACAAATATGTCTGTGCTGGCAAGATTCAAACTGACCATTGCAGCGGTCTCACGGGACCACAACTGTGTGGGACTGCTGAATTCTTGTCCCTTTGGTCCCATGAAGTAAGGGGCTTCTTGAGACTAGAAAGGCTGTGGTTGTTGGGGTGTGGAGGAGGCCAGTGGGAGATGTTGTGAAATGTCTTCTCCCTGCTACCTGTAGCAGAAGCAGCAGTGCATCCTGCTGATGTGAAGCCTGTGACTTGTTTGTGTGTGTAGTTTTTTTGTTTGTTTGTTTGTTTTGAGGGTTTTTTTGCTTCTTTGGTGTTTTTTGTTGTTGTTTTTTGGTTTTGGGTTTTTTTTCCTTCTTCTTATGCCTGCAGTCTCAGCAGACCATCCTTGCTGCCGATCCACAGGAAAGTGAATGGCTGGAGGTGGCTTATGAAAATATGTCTCTTGTGTGAGCTCTACTCTTTTCAGCAGGTGGTGCTTATACAATGAATAGCTTTATTTGGTGTGTGGGAGGGCAAACTGGGTGATGCTGATTTGACATACTTTAAACTGCTCAAGCAGTTTGTTGGAATCTTTCATGATCAGATCTGGTATGCCAGGGAATATTGGGGGACCTAAGGGGAGAGAAACAGATGCCAAAGCCTGGGGTTTTTTTGTTTGGTTGGTTGGTTTTGTTTGTTTGTGTTTTTGTTTGTTTGGTTGGGTTTGTTGTTGTTGTTGTTGTTGTTTTTGTTGTTGGTTTTTTGGGTTTTTTTTGTTTGTTTGTTTGTTTTTTCTCCCTCCAAGAAAAGGGCAACATAAGCAAATGCAATAAACAAAGGACTTGATTGTCTTCTGTTAACTCCTGTGAAAGTGAAGCGTGGAGTTTTAAATATAGCCAGAAAACATGAATGTTTTTTAGGAGAGTGGAAGAAAGAAGAGCATAGTGCTTCCTCTTGCCCCCAACATTTGAAATTGCCTAAGATGGAGGAGGATGGAGCTGGTAAAAATCAGATAATTACACTTTTTTTAATTGCCATTGCACTCCACTTATATTTTGAAGCCCCAACTTGTCAAAACAAGTATGCCCATTCTTATTCTGTTCCTGTAAACTCCTGCCTTTGTCATAGGTGAAATAATGGAGCAGCAGCTCAGAAATGCATCTCTTTGCAGTCCAAGCCCTTGCAGGCGAATGCCTTGAAATCAACTGTTCTTTAGGGTGTTCTCACCCAGAGACTGAAAGATAGAAACCAGGTGCTTGTTAGATGGCAAAGACCTGGCTGTACCAGTCCAAAGGTGACTGCTTCTGGTGAGAGAGTCATGTAAAGAGGAGCTGTGCAGATGACAATCTATGAAGCACTAATGGGTAAGACTGTGGAAGGGAAAGGAGGTGAGCAAGCGGAAGGCTTGTTTGGGCGTAAGAATTAATTCCTATGAACTGACCTGAACTATACCCATGCTTCAGTTCAGATGGTCTCTTATCAGTGGAGTGTTGGTGCCTCCTAGGATGCAAAATAGAGAAAGGGATCTAACTGGTTTCAGGGAACCACCCTGTGATATTGGGTGTGGTAGCTGGAGATTGGACACATGTACTCAATGAAATTCCTTCCAAACCTGAAAGCTTACAAATACCTTATGCCGTACTTGTTGTGCTGCTGCTTCTGAGTTGAGGAGGAGCTGTAGGAGAGAGACTGCTTCTGGATGTGTTGTGCTTGTCTGGAAAGTTGTTAGAGAATTATATATGCAAACAGGAATTAACTGTAGCAAGGACTAAATCAGTTTAGTAGCTTGTATACTTTAACTTCCTGCAGCACTGAATACTGACATACAGTTATAGCTACATTTTTGAAGATATGTTCTTCTATGCCATGGTGTTGAAGTTATAACACTCGAGAAATCCTCCTTTGGTGAGGATAGAGCAGTTCTACTAGATGGAAGAGTTGGAGTGTGTATTCTTGGAGTAACATGGGTGGGCTTGGGCAGACACTCACTGCAGGAGGTGTATTGGTCTTGCGGTGCTGATTTGGGAAAGGCCTGTTGGGAATCTTGAGTCATGACCATATTTATCATGTGACAAAATTTTATATATTGAGTGACTTTTATAGTGAATGATTTCAGCCCCTGGCTACAAGAACAGTGGGAGAGGAGTGAAAGGGCTGATTAATGCTAATCAACCAGCTGTTAATGAACTATATGCTCAGTTTTTCAAATTATGCAGAAGAATTTTTAAGTGGGTTGAATCCAGTATCCAGACTTGAATGGGCATGTTTTGAGGCTAAGTGTCAGGTACAGTTGTACTGGAATACCTTATAGCAAAGGTAGGGTGGAAGATCTTCTGTCTTAATTACCTAAACAAGCTTAGGCTAGAATATGTTTTTGCAAGGCGGTGTCATTTTTCGCAGGATTAAGTCTGTAACCTAGTGTTAGCTGGCTTACTTTCTTCCCTAGGACATTGACCACCTCTTCTGAATTGCTGGAGTTGTGGACAAAGCAGACCAAACGTGTATAGTAAACTGATGGTGATAGTTCAGCATCTCATTCTCGTTCTGTTGGTCCATGGAATGGCCCTGTGAATTATTCTCTTTTGACTGAGCTGCATGACTTGTAAGTCAACCGAAGATTCAGTGCATCCTTCCTTCAGCAGCAGCTTGTTTCATAGGTTGTAGCTTAGCACTTGCCACTCCTGAAGAAGAAAGGATGGTTAGGAGAGTCAGTGGGAATATGAAGCGAGTCAGCAATGTGGCACTGGTTATTTAAACAAAAGGGAGATAAGAATCATTTCAGGCAGCGGTTTGGCATATGGGCATTTTGTACATCCTGGCTTTTCCCAGTCATAGTGTTCACACCTCTCCCTAGGCTGTCGCCTGTGCCCATATCTGCTTTCCTCTTCCTGTCTGTTAGAGTCATCCTTTGATTTCTGTCTTTTAAATCACTTTCTTCAAGAGTTCAGTAAAGCACACACGCAAGTGATTGATAAGCCTTTAGTTGCAGAACTGCTTTTACTTCCACTGCTCCCAAGACTGCAGTGTGGTTTTGGGCCAGCCCTGTTCTTGTTCAGACATCTCTTAACATGTCTGTCAGGTGTGCTTTCTTTCCTCTCCCTCCTGTTTTTCTTGATAGCTGCATGAGATCATCTTTTACCACCACCCCCACCACACTCCTCCCAACACCTAACATTACTGTGCAACCTTAGAAATTTTTCCCTGTGGTCTCATCTTTGCAGGAAATAAGGATTCTCTGCTGGGTGCAGCATGACTGCTGGTCCAACCCTCTGTCTCCTCTGCCTTTAATACTGGTTTTGTGCTCTGCTGTAGAAGTGGAGCTGTACAACTCCGTGACTAAAACAGGTGAGAGGAGAAGCGTGAGCAATAGACATGAAATGGCTTTAGTGTAGGATCAAAAACTATTCTGCATAATGGGTTTCTGGGTTGGAGATGGCATGTCTTTTACTGGTTTTAAGCAATGCATCTTTCAGCAGCACTGACCTTGGTGTACCTCTTGCCCCTTTGTAAGTTATACTTAGACTTCACAGAAAAGTCACCTAGAGATGATGTGGTAGATCTATCCCTGTAGGCTGAAGAGCTGACAAAGCACTGTTCCCTGGACTCCAGGGAGTTGCCAGGAGTAAATCTTCATTGTGGGGACTGCTGCCAAGATGATGCTAGAGATGGGTCAGAGAGGACATCTCAGCACTTGGTTCTGCAAAGGGTAAAACACTGTAAGGTTGCAAGGGGTGGATGGTGCTAAATTCTGAACAGGTGATGTGGATGCTACCTTTGAAGGCTTCCAGATTGGCTGCAAGCAGCAGCATTGTGATGCTCTGAGTTACTTTGCTGAAAGGTGAGAAGAAAGGTGTCTCGAGCAGGAAGTATTTTTGGCCATCCTTGCTACCTCAAGCAAACTATCTTCATGGAGTGGGGAAGCTTGAAGAAACTGCTACTTCGAAGTAATTGTGTCTGCTGTTTAGGAAGCTGATGGCCTGGGATTGTGAAGTCCATTGAGCTTCACGACATAGGCCCAAATGAGTAGATTTTCACGGTGAATCCAAGTGCGGTATCTCAAACTTGGTTTAGTGAAAGACCTACAACTTCCTTGATGCATGACAGTTCAGCAAAAGGATCATAAAAGGCTGGGCCCAGACACTGAAGACTCAACAACAAACAAAAGTCAGGGTATGCTGTCTTGATAGACAATAGATAAATCTCTGAGAGACAATTTTTTCTGCAACTTGACGGCACATTGGACTGCGATGTTTAAGCCATTAAGCTTATAAAGCTGCAGCTTCACTGGCTTCAGTGGAGTGACAACAATATGTGGCAGCTAATGATGTGATCCTGTAACTCTAGTCACAGCAGACAGATAGATGCCTTGCAAACTAGCATTCTTGACAAATCATTTGAAAATAAAAGCTAAATCTTCCTTTTTCTAGGGGAGAAAGTAAAAGGTTTTGTTGTCAAATAGGTCTGAATGAGGTTCCCTGTCTAAATATTGTCTTTGGGAGAAAGAAAGTAGGATAAAAATACATGAGCAATTTGTGTCTAGACCAGGGTTGTCAAACTCATTTTCACCGGGGGCCACATCAGCCTCATGGTTGCCTTCAAACGGCCGAGTGTAACTTTAGGACTGTATAAATGTAGGAGTAGTTAAATTTATACAGTCCTAAAATTACATTCGGCCCTTTGAAGGCAACCACAAGGCTGATGTGGCCCCAGTGTAAATGAGTTTGACACCCCTAGAGATGGTGTGGTTTGTGATCTTTTTTTATTCATCTGCATCCTGGAATCTATATCAAGAAAAGCATATCTCAGACTGAAGTGAGCTGACTGAGGAAACTTACTTAGTTCTATTTAGCGAGGTCCTCACAGTTTTTAGCAATGGTTTCAGTTCCTTCCTCTACCAAATAATGAATTTCAGCTTTCCTTTAGTGCTGGCCACAGTACTCTTTCTAACTCATGATCTGAAGCCTGACTCACTTGTTTTCTTGTCCTCCCCTGTGGCCAACCTCCTAGGACCATACAGATTTTGATTCTTCTGTAATGTTTCTTTTCAGTAGTCAGTGCTCCTTGTAACATAGTCATCAGGTAGCTCAGCAGTAACCCTTTTTTCTCTCCTATTCCTGCTCATTTTTATTCTTTCTCTTTTTTTTTTTTTTTCTCTCTATACTGCTTTAAATATTTCTGTGCCTGAGTGTCCATGACAGCCTTTGGCTCTCTGTGTGTACACTGGACCACTGCCTTGTATGCCGCTGCTGTGAAATCCAGATTCTTTGAGTGGATATCTGTTAGCTTGACAGTCTGAAGAACAAGCTGTTCTTGCCTCTGGTTTTTTGGAACACTTCTCTTTTACTTAAGTAGCCACTGTTTTAGTGAGGTCAGCAGATGCTCAGATGCTTTCTGCTCCCTCCACAGTAGCACTTAACACTGCTTTCATCTGCTGGCACATCACTGTGACTCTGCTGGCCACCATCAGTGATGATGGCCAGAACATAAGCATTGCTTCAAGCTCCTGTCACAACCTCCTAGGACAAACAACCCTATCTTTTATCTGGTCTCACTCCAGATCTTGATGTCAGATGCAAACCTTTCTTCTCTTTAGAAGATGTCACTTAAAAATTTGATCAGATTGTCAAAGTAAGCTGTGGCACTGTCCCTTCTCCAGGCCCTTCTGCTCTTACTGAAGTAACTTGCTGTCAGTTTTCTGCATATTGGACTGGGAGTATCTCCCCCATTTAGTGCAGTATCTGGTAATTGGGTACCTGGGGATGACATCCACAAGTGGTAAATCCACAGGCTGGCTTCCCTTACATGCTAGGAGTCTCTGAGCAGCCATACAGACACCAGTCATCCTTTTGGACCAAGTTACTGGCCAGTAGTGGTAGGAGCAGCACACGTCAAGTGGTCAGAAATTTTAAAGTCCTTTTTCTGTGCAGATATATTCATGCAGGGTTTACCATCCCTCTGATGTTAGCCACATGGCCTGTCTTCAGGGAGTGCTCTGCAGAGCTTTTCATTATCTGTGCCCCAGCGTGTGTGTGTACACGTACAGTTCTTTTCCCAGGAGGAGCTTGATGAGAGCAGAGGTTCTTCACTGTCCTTTTGATCTAAGGCTCCTTGGGGATTGGTAGAGAAGTTTCAAAGATGTATTCTGAAGCCAGGACAAATGGACAGCCAATTACTAGCTCACTATCACTGGGATTTTTGTTAATGATCCTTCAACTGTTTATCCTTAAGTCCCTTATCTCCAAAGCAAAAAACATGACTTAGTTTCCTGCCTGCTTTCCTCAGTAACTGCTTTAGAGGTGGTGTCTGTATAGTCAGGCGATAACATCCATAATATTGCTGATTACTGTAAAGGCATACAGAAATAGTTGATATAGAGCTATTGTACATATTTAACAGGCCTCTCTTGATTTGAAAAGAATCCTTTCCAAAGCAAAGTTGGCAAAATTAGACTTGGAACAGGTTTTTGAGTTAGGGCTATATAGGAAATATTTACCTCTAAGGACCAATATTTTCAATGTGTGCTATGACTTGTTTATCCTGAATTGGTAGCCTTCTGCTACAAACTTTCATATAAACTGCATGAAATAATCCTGTACTCCTGGAATATTTATCTGATTTTTTTTATTATTATTATTTTTTAATCATCTTGGGAGCAGGAGGACAATGAGGTGGGGACTTTATGGTAGTAATTTTGAGAGAAGGGTGGCTGAATTGACTTGGCCTGGAAACTTCTCTTTGTTTAGTGACGAGAACTGAAAAGAAGAACCAGTTCATGCATTTGATATCCCAAAGTCAAGAAAAGGTTGAGATGAAAAAAATTTGGTTAATATTGGTCTGTGGAACTGTGGGGCAGCATTACTGCTGTTTCACTAACCTGATGAATCTCAGACCTCTGGACTCCCACAGGAAGAGACTAAAAGCCATGGTCAGTGACCTGCAGGAACCAGCAGTGACTTTTTCCCAGTTGCTCAGAGGCTGTCAAGGAGGAAACACTTTTACTTGACCACAAAACCCACTGTCCTAACTGGAGAAAAATACTACAGTGGGTTTGGCTTGCTGTAGCAATCCTGAGATCAAGCTAGGGTCACACCATGGCACAGCCTGCTGCAGCATGGGAAGGTAGAGTCAGGAACTGATTGAGGTAGCCACAAAAGCTGGGTGGAAGGATGGACAAGAAGTCTGTCCAAATTCAAGCTTGGGTACAACAGGTGGGTGAAGTTTTCAGTCTGAGATCTGAACTTGTAGCAGGAGGCATGGAGATGAATGCTGGAATTGCTCATGGGTATTATCTGTCCTTCCAGCAAAACTACCGACAGGCTGGATGTGGCCTCATAATTCACATGTCTGGTTTTAGTTGTTCTTCAGAACTTGACAGTATCAATACTGCTTTCCTACTGCCTCTCAAGCTTGTTTTCCATACTGCTTTTCTGTGCTTGATGGTGGAAGGGGAGCAAAGCTTTCATGCTGAAAGTCTCTTGCCAGCCAAAGTGGAACATGAAGCTGAAGTGGGCCTTCCCTTCTCTTAGGTTGCCTCTTCGCAAGCAGAATCACCAATAAAGTTCAGTTGAGGCAAAGTCGCTTTTTGAATTAAGTCCAGATTGTCTTTAGGCATGTTCTGCCTAGATTTGGAAACTATGAAATGTTCAATGTAGTGTGGCTATCTTCCAGACAGCAGTGAGCCAAAGCAAATGAAAAGGCGTGATTGAATATTGTGAAATGCATGTTTATATGTATATATGAACATGAAAATATGTATATGTAATATATATATGAAAAATATTGCATTCTTTTATAGGAAAATTTGGAAGATTGTTTACAAACCAATGCTTTCTTTGCGAGTATTCTCTCTTCCACAAGTTTAAACGACCTGTGTTGTTTAGAATATGAAGACTCAGTGTACCAAAAATGTGGATGGACACTATGAAAATCTCTGTCAGCAGAGACTAGATGGAAAGGGTTGCTGCATGAGCAGAGTGAATTAGGCCAGTAAGTAGCAAATTATTTGCTTCTCCAAGGTAGTTCACCTGTCAATGGCCCTGGTTTTTATTGGTGCAGTTTTTTTTTTCCTCAACTTTCTGTGTTGCATGGAGCCAGCTGCTGAAGTACTGCTTGGATTAATAAAATCAGCAGCAATCAAAAGCAGTTTGCTTATCAGCCTGGAGCATCCTGGACAACCTAGTCTCTGGTTGCAGGTGTGGAGGGTGGAGTTAGTTACCAAAGATCAGGTATGTCCCTGGGAAGCTGGCAGTGTTGGAGGGTTCGAACAGAGCCTGTTGGGTGGGTTTGGCAGAGCTGCGCTATCAGTATGAGTCTACCATCCGTGAATAACCAGAACTGAAATCTGTATGTGTATTACAGCTCTGTAGTGAGCCAGTTACTGTTTCAAGGGTCTCATTTCCCTTGCTTGTGAGAGGCGTGGTGATGATCTGAGCAGGTGTGTTCATCTCTCCCAACACTGGGTAGGAATCTGGCTTTTATTTGGGGGCGGGAGTGCTCATGAGAGGATCCACAGTGTGTCTGCTTCCCCTCTCCCCATTCCACAGTGATTAATTGGCTGAGAGTAGGACAGAGCTGTGCTCAGCCCTGGCTGGAGCATGTGGAAGCCACTCGTGCATCCTGCAGGATGTGAGGTATGTTCTCCTCGCAGTGGCAGTCCCAGCTTTGCCAACATTATTTGACTCTCGCACTTGGAAACTGTAGTGACTCATTGCCTGCATTTGTATGTGGTCAGGTTTGCATTGCAAGTCCAAGGTACCTCTGAGTGAGCCAACATCCAGCCAACAGCTCATGATTTAACTGGAAGGACAGGGGACCTGTGAGACTAATACAGCACGACTAAAACATAGAACATCACAAAATTAAGCATGCCCTAAAATAAAATGACAGCTCATGGCTTTTGTAAGCTGAAGTCTATGTGCTTCTGGCAGCTCGGTATCAGAATCTTTTTAGCAGTTTGAGCCCTGACAGTGGCAATTGGGAGTGCAATAGCATGACATAGCATACACCTTTCTGCACAGGTGTCCTCTGAGAGGACAGGACCATGTCTCTCCTCTGCTATCACCTCCTATCCCAAACAAGCATTGAGCAATGTTTTCCTGCATGTTCCATTCCTCTGACATTAGTCACTGCTCACCTTCTGCAATGATTCTTCATTAACAAACTTTAGGTTGGTCTTCTGGATAAACATATGTGTTAATGACACACAAATTGGTGTGGTATTTCAGGTGTTAGCTTTTAACTGAAAGACCCCTCCCAAGTAAGTTTTCAAGTCTAACAGTAAACAGGAATTCCTTCGTTTTCTCCACCCCACTGACAGCATGACTTCCTCTGATGGAAATTATTTTGAAGAGTGCAATCCAGCATATTTTTTACATCAGAGGTGCTGACAGGTTATAACACAGTCTTTAAATTTTAGAGCTAGAATCTCTTGGCTGTGCTGCTGCTGGCACAGAAAGTGGATAGGACAGGGCAACAGCTTTCATGCTCCATTAGATATGTGAAGAGGGGAATATAAAAACATTGGAGGAGGAAAGAAGCCTGATACAGTTTTATAGTGTTCTTCTTTTTTATTTTTTTTTTTTTTAACATGGCCTTCCCTGCTACAACAAATGAGAAATTATCCGTGTCGATCTTGGGTAAATTAACAGAAAGAAAAGAACATCTCCTCCTTCATTCCACATCATTGTGCTCCACTGTGCAAGAAGTGTGAACTTTCTTGCTGTTTGGCTGCTTTACTTTGCCCCTAAACTGTGAGGTTTGATACAGATGTTGAATTTGGAAGTGGTTCATCAGGTGGTGGTGGCTGCTGCTGAGCTGGTGAAAACAGGCAGTAGGCAGCAAAGCTGGCAAAGCCCCCTGTGAGAGGAATTGTGGCTCGGAGTTTCAGCTGGTTTCAGTGGCAGCTTAATCATCTAAAGAGAACTCACTGTGCAAACATTTTGCCTACACCAAGTTTTTAAGCTTTACAAGTTACTTCTAGTGTAAATGCTTTAGCAAGATGGTCACTTAATTTATCTCTATTGTAATGCAAGTGATATCTTGAAATGGGTATAGTGAGAACACTATTGTACAAGGGCATGCTTTTTTGAAGAGTCTGCAAATAATTGTGGTTGTGGATATGTGTGTGCTGACAGCTGTAATATCTGCATGAGCAACTAGTACAATCTGCAATAACTGCAGATGCCAGTTAGGGACATTTTCTGTGTGCCGCCCTATGCACTCATACCTCAAAAACTGGAATTTTAAAGCAAATTTCAGAAAGCTGTCTCCTCATGAGATCAAATGAACACAGGTCTCTTAATGATGCCTTGTGTTTGCAAAGACACAGTTTCTGTCTGCTTAGAGAATAAGGATGTTTAAAGTGCCCTACCAAGTGGGCATCAGAGACCTAGTATTTTATTAAAAGAAAATGAGGCTCTTGCAAGACTTATTTTGTGGTTTTGGGGTTGCCGTGTTGAAAACATGCCACCTTTGCTTCTGCCTCTTAACCAGTGGAAGCTGATAGGGCATAAGACTCTACCATGTGAAGGAGGTAAAACCTAATGATTGAAGCATCTTAATCAAACTGTTCTACCTTATTTTGTTGCCTACTTAAGGCATCTATAAATTCCAGAGGCGAAAAGGGAAGAGTATGTGCTCACAGGTACTTCCCTCCTTTTGAGGCCTCAGTGAAAGCATCTTAAAGACTTGCAATAATATGCACAAATAAAAAGGCTAGATGGGATATTTGTGTAGTGTAAAAACCATCTGATGATGAACTTCTTGAGATGGGAAGAAGGTGACAAGATATGTCTCCTGCTTTCTGAATCAATACAGTGGAAGGGATTTGCATCCTCATTTTTTTTGCAAGTTACTTTTTTAAAAACATGCAGTTGTGTGTGATCCTTGCAAATGCCAAGCTCTTACTGTTTATACAGTGCTTCTGGTAATGAAGGCAGCTGGCATACTCTGGAAACAATAAATCCTCTGAGGATAATAGAGCTGTTAGAAGTAGACAGAGGAAAACCAGCTTAAGGACCCTGCTCAATTAATATACTTTCTCTCAAGTGACTGCTTTGTGGTATTCTTACAGCAGCCTTAGGTCTGACATTTGTCTTAGCTTTACCATGCCATAAGTCTGGCTCTGTGCTGGTCTCCTTATTATCTGTTTCAAAGGTGAAGCTGATGCATCTCCATTAATCCTCCTCAAAAGTAAACTTTTAGCTCAAAATGTGAGTAAGCCACATGGAGTCTCTTTGCAGTGAAGTAAGGAAGAGTTCCTTAATTGCACTGTTGTGCACTGTTAGCACTGCTCATCAGACATGTAACAAATATGTAAATTGCTAGAGGTTATGTAGTAAACAGACGTATTGAGAGCCCTTAATTCCTCCATTTATTCTCAGATTTAGTTAGTGAGTAATTGTCATCTTGTATAGTATCAAGCATTTAATTTGACACATAAGCAGTCCTCTTATTCAGTGACTCATTTATTGGTATCTCCCTCAAAACTTAGTTTGACCAGTACAGAATGGGTTTGGGTGAGGTTTCTGTTAGTTGTTTTTTGGTTTGGTTTGGGTTTTTTTGTTCTTTGTTTTTATTATTATTTTATTTATTTTCTACTATCATTATTTTGTGTTTGATTGCTTTTCCTTCTAACTCGCTTTAGCTTGTTCACATCTTGCACTTTCTTGATGATAGTCAGCCTTAGCTTCAGACAGCTAAATCTTCCTCAGGCTGTCAAAGTGCCTCAGGCTGGCGGCCCCCTGCCCTGTTCCTGTCTGTGCTGAGTGTCTCTGGTTATTGTCCCCATGGGTGCCCTGTGCCACCGCGCCTGGCACCTGTTTGTGATGGTTCCCTTTGGCCAACTCTTCCCCACATTCCTCCTGCTGCCCGGAGTGGGCAGCTGCTTTGGCCTCACCGCCAAATGCATCTTCAGTGTCCAGACTTGCTGCTCTGCTAGAGACCTTGCAGAGATCAGGCAAGGGCAATACAGGTGTTCAAAATAACTCAGAACTTTGTGTGATCCTAATATCTAGTGTTTTTCTTCAGCAACTGGGATAACTTTTAAAGATCTCTACTTTTCAGGCATATTAAGTTGTAAATGACTCCAGAATGCAAGTTTTACAAATTGTGAATTGAAGATTCCCTTTCAGCTGTATTTAACTAGAGGTATTGAGACACAAACTTGTTTAAGCTGGTAAACATAGCTGCTGCCTCACCAATTGGTGACATTATTTCCTTCTGGATATTCCCTGTTGGCTTGCAAATTACTGCCAAGGTATATAGAGTGACTCACTTCTTGTAGTGCTTCCAAGATGGAAATTCTTAAGTCTAAGCTTGGAGGTGACAATAGTAATATTTTTTACTTACTTGTGAGGTTAGAGGTTGGGTGAACTTAAAGCTGATGCATCCTATATCCAGTAACTTGCCAGCTAGCAACTGCATTTTGTTTATTGAGTGAATTTTTATGGGGCTGGCTCTCTGTTTGGGAAGTTTGCTCAGATGGCCCTGTAGTTTTAGGGATGTTTTTCTGTTGTGCTTCTGCAGAAAGCTCCCATTGTGAAGGCACGCGGGCTGACTTTGCACAACGTGACGAGTCTCCCACGCAGCATCCTCCCACAGCCTGTCACACTGACAGCGCAGCACTGGCGCTGCGTGTAGCGGTGGTGAGAGTGCTGGGAGCTATTGACCAACGTGATTATGAAGCTGGGAATCTCCTCCTCGCTTCCTGTGGGCTGCGTAACACAGGAAGACTTCTTAATTAGCACAAAATCTGAAGCAAGCAAAAGAGAAGAGCTCAGCTAACACAGTTTCCCCAGCTGTTTGGGCAAGCAGGTGATGCAAAATCTGGCATGTTAACTTTATGTTGGCCTTTGACTAATCTGACACGAGAGGCATAAACCCTAACAGGACAGTGGTGCTTTTCCAGGTGTTACAAATGCGACTCTCCCTTCCACTGACTAGCTTTTCAGTATCTGTGAAGCCCATCTGGTCTTGAATGCCTCACTACTCCTTTGGTATACTTCAGGTACTCTTAGGATCAGGATTTTCCAGATTTCTCTGTTGTCCAGATAAGCAGGTGATTCATAGACACAGCCTTTTTCTTTTTACTCATTTTCATTCTTAAACTTTCAGTACTATATGTGTGTATTAAAAGATGGAGACTAAGGGTTCAAGGTGATACCTTTCAGCTAACCTATAATTTGACTTGCAGTGGCCAAAGGCTTGACTTGTGTGAAATTAATTGGTACAGACAAATGCAATATGAGCTGGCTTGTGTAGAGTTTTACCGTAGTGATCTGGATATTAAGTTGCATCCACCCAGAGGAGGAACTGGAGCTGAGTAGATAAATACCACCTGGATAGGAAAAGGAGAACAGAAAAAAATTTTGTACCTCTCTATTTTATCTTTTTTTTTTTCCTCACGGCAGCTCCCTGGATTAATGTGGTGTTAGCTGCTAAGCCAAGGGCAGGTGTCATTAACTTTGAAACCTGTATAACCTGTCTCCTTGCTGCTCTATCTGTCCCTCAGCATGGGAGGAAGCGCTTGGATCTTCTCAGTTTCTGCAGGAGGTGGCCCATATTGATGCCAGGCCTCCAAGTGCTGTATCCAACACAAAGGCTCTGTGCTTCCGTTCTTGGCCGCCTTTAAACGTGTCTGTCAGGCTTCACATAAGCACAATGCAAACTTCTTTTTTTAACCCTGAGACTTATTGGTTCTCAATGTGGATCTCTACATTGCAGCCGCAAAACTTTGTGGAGTTAGTAGACTTTAAGTAAGCTGTTTCATTAGCTATTGTGTTAATGAGTACATGTTAAAATACAGCACAACTTAATGCTGAGCGTTCATATCTCCCTGAAGAGCATCTTAGCAAGAAGACACATTGATTACATTGACCTGTGAAACTCTTTTTCTTGTATATAACTACTAGTCTTCACTTTTCATGTCCTGGGAACAGTTTTTTTCTGAAGATAGAATGCATCATCAAATAAAAATTCTTGTCTTGGTCATCATTTGGCTCCTGTTGTGGGAATTTAGTACAGATTTAGTAATACTGCCTGATCTTCTAATTAAAGATCTCGCCAATTCCTGATGCTGTCTAGCAATTAAAGAGTGAGGTGAGGAAAGACATGGAAAAGGAACACTGGGCTTTTGTGTAAAGAAAGCAGAGGGTTTTTTAGTTCATTCTTGTTCCATACGGCGGTGAAGACATGAACTGGCTGCTCATAGTAGTAGCCCAGGAGGGGCTGACTGAAGGTGGACGAAGGTCTCGCAAATAGAGGCAAAAAGTAAGTGATAAGCCGAGGTTACTGGTAGCGGTTCACTGTCTCTGGGCTGGGATGCAGCTTGTACCAAAGCTTGTCCGAGTCAGCTTAGCAAGTGCTTGCCTTTTGTACTGGGAGGATACCACTCTTGAAAGCATTCTTGGAGACAAGCTATGCTGTGTAATGAAAGTAAGTCCCAACGTACTGCATCTATTCTTTCCTGCCTTTGAACCGCGCAAATCCCTCCTCCTTCCTTTAAAGCTGATGGGCTTTGCATAACCTCTGATGTATTCTCCAGATTTTTAGCTTAACCATTCTAAGGGGAGCTTAGTCCCTCATGAATAGTGAGTTTCTATTTTTAGCACTTCGGGATCCACAGATGAAAAGTGCTTTATGTAATTAGCCGTCTTGTGTGGGATGCGTTTCTTTAAGGTGACTTTCCTGGTACTTATAATGGTAGTAAATCAGTACGTGCACACTAAGGAGTTGCACAGCTGTAGCTTGGCCACAACTTAATTTTCCCAGGCACAGGAAAAGCCACATCCCAGCCTAGTCCAAGAACTTCACTCAAAGCAGGGATCAGGCTGTGAATACTCTATGTTCTTTTGGGTATATGTCTGCCCCTACCCTACAACAATGTCACTTAACAAGCAAGTGTGGTGATGACTCAGTGTTATCTCCTGTGTAACAGGAAAACTGAGATCATGAAGGGAATTCCCAGTGGCAGGAATACCGGGCGTGCCTGAGCATGGCACTGGGAACCTCTGCTCTGTTCCTAGTGGCAGGAGATTGCTGGTAGCAGAGATGAGGGCTGAACTTGAGCAGTGTCTGCGTTTAGACTGGCTGCTGCTACTGGCAGAGCTATGCTTCCATTTGAAACTCTTGTTTGGGTAGAAGCTGGAGGTTTGTACTGCAATGTTTGCTATAATTTTGCTGGTGAAATACATGGAGTGACTTGTGCTCCCCAGGAGGGATATCGATGCTCCCAGCTGCCAACACTGATGTCCATTAAGGAGACAAAATGCTTATATGAACCCTGAATTATGTTTAATAAATAGAGTTTTCTTAACATTTGAGCCAGTAAATGTCAGCTTCACTTGCCATGTGTCATGTTTTGTTCTGATATCATGGAACCTGATCTAATTCATTAATTTCTGAATAATCACTTCCTGTCTGCCACTCCCTTGTTTGTATCATGTGGTCATAGGAAGAAACACTTTTTTAAAGAAAAAGTACACCAGCGACTAGTTTACTACACTTAAATAATGATGTGGTGTGTCAAAAATTGTTTGAAGAAAGAAGCGAGGTTTGTTTTGGTTGTTTTTTTTTAAGCGATGTAAACATTGGTGGTGTATTTTGGGGTGATGTTTGGTGTTATTTTGTTCGCTTCTTCATTTTTCTTGCTTGTTTTTTTCAGCCTTGCGGATCAGTGCTTGATAGTTTAGGAAAATAGAAGCTTCACAGTCCTCTTAGTGGTCATCTGAGGGCTGGACCTCTCAAGTACGCACATTCTGCATAATGTCCGCAGCTCTTGGAAAGTCCCCTCAGATGCAAAGTTTGCGCAGGCTGCAGCTTTTAATTAGTTTGTCTACTCAGTTGGGCATAGAGCCTTAGCCAGTGATGGAGAAAGAAATACAACATTATAAAAATAATTTTGGGGAAATCACTTAGCCAATAACTCTTAACAGTTGATTCTTCTGCCAGAATCGTAATCATACTTTAAGCTGCTTTTAAGTAAAACATGCAGTTTTTAGTGACTGAGGAGGGATGAGAGTGAAGTGCTTCTTGCTTTCTAGTGAGGGCCAGGAAAGGGTATTGCTAGTCTAACATTAAAAGTAACAAATTTATTTTGCTATCAGCTGGATAAGCTGTAATAGTTGTATATTAGGCAAGGCTTCATTTCTGTTTTGAGGAAAGGGGATGAGGACATTGCTTTGACTCTCTTACTTTATGCTTTTATGGCTGCTAAGGAAATGAGGTGGTAACATGCCACTGTAGCCCAGATAAATGCTGCTATCACAGCAGAGATTATGGGTACCACGTGGTAACATGCCACACAGCAGGGGTGAAGACCACAGGGACAATGATAAACTTCACGTTGAGAACTTGTGCAACACGGTTTTACTCTCTAAATGTCCGGTTATGCTGGGAATAAAAAAAAAGGAAAAAGGTATATTATGGAGCTTCTCCCTATGATGTGGAGATGACGATCATGTGCTTGGCTCTGCAGGGAGGATGTGCATGGGGCAAATCCCAGACAGGCATCCCCTCTCCGAGTGCCTTTTTTCCAGACATTCCTTAGCCAGGGGCTGGGGGCTGGGGGTACCTGGCACTAGGGATGGGGTTGGCATTTTGTTCCTCAAGCAGAGAATTCCTCCCAGCCCCTCTCTGGAGAGTAGATCCGCTCTGCACTGCCTGGCAGAGGGCTGGGCTTCCACAGGAGCAATTGACCTCTCAAGAAAAGTAGCATTTGCTTGTGCCATTTTGCTTAATCAGGAATAATTTTATTTTGCCCTCTGCAGACAACTTCATCAATAAAGAGGGCTGCCTGGCTGGCTTTTTTTTTTTTTTTTTTTTTAATCTACAGTAAGCACTGACTTCCATTTGTGAGAGGAGCAGCCTTGCCCTCTGAAGGGTGCCAGAGGGGCAATTTGGGGAAGTTGCTCTTTGAATTGTAATAGTTAGATTGGGATCTTGACCTTGCTTCTCCTCCACATTAAAAAACAGACCATTAAATAGATTTATATAAAATGTGTTTGCAATTCTTCTGCAGCACTTTGAAGTTGGTCCTCCCTTGTCCTCTGCCACGCGAGGGGCCCTCATTTTTGCTTTACTTCTCAGCGCGCCTTTTCCAGCCTGTCATTCCCAGGCCTGAAGCACAGGGTTGCGCTGGCCATGCTCCCTTTGGTGTGGAGGATGACCAGCTCCATCTCGCTTCTTCAATGACTGGATGCTGTTCCTTCTCCTCCCTGCTGCGGGCTTGCTCCTGCCTGCCCTGGCCTGCTGCAGCCTGGGGATCAGGGGACTGGAGAATGTGTCTGCGCTGGGGCAGTGCCGCCCTGTGTCTGTTCCACCAGGATGCAGGGTGGGATTCTACCTGAAGGGCGGTTGTAGCGAGGTGGGTGTCAGTCTGTTTTCCCAAGTAGCAAGCGATAGGACAAGAGGAAATGGCCCCGAGTTGCACCAGGGGAGGTTCACATTGAATATTAGGAAAAAATTCTTGGGGTTGTCAGGCATTGGAACAGGCTGCGTGGGGAAGTGGTTGAGTCACCATCCCTGGAGGTGTTTAAAAGATACATAGAGAAGGTTCTTAGGGACATGCTTTAGTACCAGGGTTAGGTTAACAGTTAGACTCTGTGATCTTGAGTGTCTTTTCCAACCAAAATGATTCTATGATCCTATGACTCCTTCAGGTCCCTTGTCCCACCAGCCAGGAGGGCATCCTGGTGCACCCAGGAGGATGCAGGTGGAGTGGAGAGCCCATCAGTGCCATAAGGTGTCTGTGGCAGTGGCTGCATGGGGCTGGTGAGAGAAGGTGCAGCTGTGGGGAGCCCTGCACAGGGCTGGCCCAGGAGAGGCATTTTGTCTTGTGGTGACTCATCTGACTCCAGCCAGCAAAATTTGGGAGACTCCCAGAGATCTCGACTTGAAAGACAAGTGTTGTAATTAGTTTCTTATGCCACACTTGTTTTGAAACTTTTAAAATTCTGTGATAAGAGGCAGAATCTGGACTTTGTTTACAATCTGCTGGCTTGGAGGCGGGAACCAGAAAAGTGCTTTGTAAAGCACTCTAAATGTTTTTCTCTCCCTCCTCCTCGATTCCAGGATGTATGTGGTATTATCACACCATGACAGTGAAGCTATAAAAACATGATTGCATCCTCTTTTTCTGACTAAAGAAAATGCATCCTAGAAGAGCTTTAACTTTGTAAAACACAATTTTCTCTGAGAAGCTGTGGTAGCAACTTTTTAGAACAATCCAGAATAAAGACTGTGGAAGAGACTACCATTTATTTCTTTGAGATGTAAATCTTCATTAACTATGAACTTCACAATTTGGGGATTTCTCTTTTTTTAGTTATTTTTACTGGGAATTTAGAAATGTAAGTGAAAAGGTGCTTCCTAGTTTGCCTGCCTGAACTAGCTTGGTATGAATAAGGTGTTACTCAGCAAAAGAATGCATGGGAGAATTTCTTAAGAACAAAAAACAGTCTGTCTTCGTAGTACCCTTGTATCTCACATATTTAATGCTTGCGACATTCAAATGTGGCCACTGCTGTGGTTGTGAGATAATCTCAGTCTTGTACTGTGCATGTCCTGGCAACACTGCATTTTTCTTTAAAGTAGGAGAGAATTGTAAGGAGATGCAGGGGATGAAGCCAACCGAATTTGGTAGCCCAGCCACAGTCACCAAGGAGGTCTGCAGATATACCTCATCCAAAGCTCCTGGTGCTCCCAGCTCTGGGATATGTTTTCCAAGTAGAAAAACTACTTGCATGCTACAGAAATGTGATTAGCAGTTGCCAGAACATGGGACAACAGACAATTCTTGATTATTATCAGTTTTGCTTTTGGCTGGGGAGGGAGGATCACTCTGGACTTGAGAGGAGGAGAGCAGCCAGCAGAGGTTAGGCATCAGAAAGCATCAGGAGGGAGCGTGAAATACAAGGTTAGATTCAGTTTCCCTTGGGTGAGCTATAGGCTGTGTCAGCTGGGTAATACACGTCCTGCCTTCCTGGTGTGGCTCACCTCTGCTGGCTGCTGAGCAGAGCACTGAAATGGCCTTTGATGCTGAGGAAGTTACTTCTGAAAGGAGGAAAAGGCTCCATTTTAATATCAGGATCTATAGGATAATGGTTCTGATCAGGTTCGGTACTGCAGTGCTTTAAAACGTTCTCCTTTGACGTACAGCTGTGTAAATAGTCTAGTACAGATAAGTTAGCTTTACTTTGTGCTGCCTTTCCAAGCTTTCTTTGCAGCTTCTTCAGAGACTACTATGAACTTAAAAAATTTTTTTCTTAGTATAAAATTTGTATACAGAATGAAAATGATCCTAAGATGCATCTGGGTTTTTTCATTATTTGTGGAGATTTTTCCAAATATTGCAGCTGTGAAAAATGGAATGGAATTTGCTCTTTGGTTTAATCTGTCAACTATATTTATCTTTCTTACCTTCCAAAATTTAGACTTGTGCAAAAAAAGTAACTATTTTTCTACTACCAGCTGGGAAAGAGTTGCATTCAATACTCACAGAATACCCAATAAAATCTACCACCTTTTTGTCATTCATAAGGTTTTTACTGTATCTGCAGTGCATAGTAAGGGTTTTTATAGTTAGCTCTCTCATTTTGGTTTGTTTTGTTTTGCTTTGCGTTACACGTACACATTTTCCTTTGGAAAGAAGAGAACTCCCTTAGTGCCTGTATGGGGAGCAGAAGGTGCTCTCCCATCAATTGCCTGATGTTCTGAGTGAATAGAAGAGGTACTGTGTGTTTATTGCAGGTCAAAAATGGAGTGGGTGAAATAAAATAATTACAGGGTTGCTTTTTAATAACTTTAAACTGTGAAGTTTATAATGATAACTTGCTGAAGAGATTGCAGGTAATTATAGGCTAGAGAATGGTGGTTGTTGGGATTGGGGTGGGAAGGGAGATATTTTTTTTTTTCCTTCCTAAGTATCTTTAAATAGATTGATAGCCCCCCCATTTTGATACCATCAGCTGAGTTAATACAATTTTTGATGGCTGCTCAGGTTCTGGCCAGCAATAAAGCTGCTTACAGGTGATGCTATTACTATCTGTTTGCATCACTCACCCATTACTGCAGCTGGGTGTCCGCTCTTCAGCACTGGTCAGCCTAGGAAACCATCTTGCCAATAAAACCTCCATAGCAGTACCTGAAACCTTAGGATGAACATGAAAATTGATGGCTGAGATATGCAAGAGAAACATGACTTCCCCAACTTCCCACCCCCTGCAGGAAAAGGGAAATATTAACTAATTAAAAAAATATCACCCAATGAAGCCAAAGCTCAAAACCGACAATTTCTAATGCTGTGATAATGTAACTGTGGCATAACGTGGTTTGTGGAAGGAAACAAAGAGAGAAGTGCTGTTTGAGTCATGTTTTAGAGTAGAAGTCACACATTAAACTTACAGGAAGACAATCCAATGCAGTCATAGTAAACACGATCCACAACTTCACCTGTAAAATCTGGAGTGCTATAGCTGGCTTTTGGGCTCGTTTGGGCAGCAGGGTTTGGATGTTTCTGAAGGTGAGGATAGCTTTGAGAGGTACAGGCCTAGGTGCTTGCTTACATTTGGTAGCACCCCCCCCTTCAAAGGCCTCACTTGTTTCTTGGGGCAAACTTGCAGGCTGAGCAACAGCTTCATGCAGCAAGTCAAAAGTAAAGGGCCTTCTGCTGAGAAGCTAAGAGGTTCAGTAAGGGAACAGTGGCCTCTGATGACAAGCAGCGGGAAGTGCAGGCTGAATTCCTCAAGAGGTTCTCCCCATCCTTAAGGCAAGCGGCCTGAAAATGTTTCCTGTGCATGTCTGACACCATAAAGAGAGCTTGAGCCTAATGCAATTACAGTTTTGCTGGCTGTAACACGCTAGACCAAGGAACTAAGTAATGTTCGCTTTCTTGAGAGAGACTAGGATATTTTAAGCTTATAAACATGTTGGGAGTAGAGAGACACATTTCTGTTCCTCGGGTTTTAATCCTAACCTACTAATGAAGGCTTCCTAAGTAGGAAGGTAAGTTTATCTTTTTAATATTGAATCACCATAGAAGGAACGTTGCCTTTTGCAAAACTGCAGTTCATGAGGTTTAGTATGGGCTAGACTAGAGTAGGATGTTGCTCTTACTTTTCTTTCTAGTGCAGTTATTTGGTGATTTTTTTTTTTTTCTTCCCAAAATACATTATCGACTTTACAGTCTACAAACAAGTGTTTGGAAAGCTTTGTTTTAGAAACTAAAGGATTTGAGATTAAGGATATCAACGATAATGTGCTCTGTCGTTAATTTGAATTTGTTCTTTTTGATCTTGTTTGTGCTTTAAAAGCCCTGTTGAAGGTCACAGATAAACTATAATGTTTAGGTAGTCTTCTAAATGTAAATGATATTGTGTCCAGTTCCTTGTGACACAGTGATGTGAAGGGAGAGAGGAGTGTGTCTGTGCATGTGTGGGATACATTACTTGACTTTCGATGGAGTAACAGCTACATCTACTTTGCCTACTGTGTGTTTTTCAGATTGGTTCACCCAGAGGTTGCTGGCAGGAGCAATAGCTGCATTTTTTTTTAATATTCCTGTAACATACAGAATGCAATGTTAGCATTCCGATAATCTTATTTTTCCCCCCATTAAATACTCCTTGATGAGTGATATTGGCACTGGATCTGCCCCCAGCCATAGTTCACTTAGTGTCTGTTTCCTCTTAAATCCCTTTGCATGTCGTCAGCCTTACAGGTCACAGATGAGAGACTGCCAGTTTATTTGCTGTCTGATTGCTTTCACAAATGCTTCTGGTTTTGATATTTCTGAGGAAATGGACACTGAATGCAACTTGTGTCAAACATGGGAGGTGTTTTGTAACTGGGACGCAGAAAGGTAGAAGGGTTCAACACGACACGTTCCCTTGAAAAGTTTTTATGACTGCCGATAATTTGAATGCTCAGTAATGGAGATCTATTGGATGGAGGGGTTACCCTTCACTATTAATGACTCACTGGCCTCCTTCCCAAGCTGCCTGAAGTGCTGCTCTCCCTAGTGGAAGTAATTTTGTCTTTGAAGTACTTTCCAGAGCTGTCAACTAATGTTCCACAGTTCCCAGAGGAAATAATAAGCCATGAGCGCATGTACACTGAAAATGCAGAGTCTGAAGTGAACTGTTCTATAGGAGCCTGGCAGTCTGCTTCTCTGTGGAATTCAGCTTGTTTATACAATCTTATCTGGCTAAGCTTTGGTATTTCATCTGGCAGGCAGTTCCTATGAAAAGCAGCTGTCCAAGCAGTGGGAGTGGTGCTGCTGGTGTTTTTTTTCAGAAGGTCTATAATTTCTTGTTTCATGTAAATTAAAGAAATGCGATACTCTTTTGGCTACAACGAGATGCTCTAAGCAGTTTTCTTTCCCTTGTAAATAGCCCTTTAAGTGTGCTCTGCTGTTATATACTGTGTGACTTAATGACAGGATTCATGATCCCCACCAGGAAGGTATAATGTATTTTGTAAAGTCACAGACAGACTACACAGTTTTTAGAAGAGTATCTCAAAGATGTTACAATCTGTAGCTTTCTAGATATGTGGGGATTTTTTTTTAAATGATAGTAAAATATCCATGCTTGGAAGTGAAAACCTCCTTTAATGGATTTTACTGTTGCTGGACAAGTGGAGGTAGTTCCAACAGTTAAAAAAAAGAAAATCACCAGCAGCACTGTTGTCGAGAAAGTGAGTCCAGGTATATCACTGCGTGAAGAGATCTGTAGCGTATATCTTCTGTAAAAGAAAGGTCCTCATGAGTAAGTAGGTAGTGACAACTGTTAAAAAAAAAAAAAAAAAGGCACATATTAACACAAAGGATGCAGCCAAATACTTAAGGTTTTATGTGACACATTTCCAGATAACAAAATGTTTCGTAAAATCTATTGAAAACTGAAGCTATTGTAGAAAAGAATTTCAATAATATTCGGTGCCTACAGAGGAGTTTGAGGTGTGTTTTTTCTTTTTGTAGCTTCTGTTGTGGTAAATGTTATTGGTCACCTCTTTTTACAGGAACAGTCTTTTCAGTAGAAAGCAAATTATGGGCACAAGTAAAATTCAGGTCCAAGTCTTCCAAAGTTAGTGGTTATCCAGGATTATCCATCCAGCTCATAGTACATCTTTGTCTGAAAGCCCTGAATCTTGTACGTGAAAATGTTCCATGTATTCTGCCACATTCTAAGAAATCAGGGTCATTCAGCATCTAAAAGAGACTAATTCTCCCTGTCACCTGCATGTTAACGTACCACTTCAGCCTCATTCAAGACACAGAAAAGCATGGCACCCTGTAAAATATGAGATTTTAAGCACTGTTTAGATGTGTCACCTGATGACACTTCTGACAATATGCACGCAGAGTTCTGTTGACTTTTTGTTCTGCAAAAGGAGAATTTGATATTGCAGAAAATGAAACATGAAAAACGAGCTCTCTCTGGTTCCATATGGTATATACTGGTTTTCACTGAGACCTGGAATCAAGCAGGGTCTGTTCCATTAGCTAAAGTGGCATTCCTGCTGGCAATCCTATATGGTGAAGAAACTCAAAACCTAAGAGCAAGTTCCTGACCTTCATGAAAAGTGTATCATTGTAAATTATGCAATGATACACTTTTCATTTGAGCCCTGACATGTGCCACTGAACAGTATATTACTGGAAATAGGTAATACACCACTATGGGGTCTGGCCACCCCATAGTTGATAAAAGGGAGTGATGTTGGCCAACTACCCCCAGTTCCCTTGTGAGGAATGAAAATATTTTTTTTTTTTCTTATTATGCTGGGGATTTATGACTTTCTGCTGCTACAGCAACAGCTGATGTTAAACTTCAGTAGACATACTTTGCTTTATTCCTGCAGCAGGAGTAGCGGCTCTGAATAGCAGGGGTGTGTGTGTGGGTGTGTGTGTGTGTGTTTTATTCTGGGCTTGGTTTTAATTTTGTTGAGGTTTTTTTTTAAGGTGAAGTCCCAAGCAAGTGTAACTGCTAGTGAGCAGGTCATCTTGAATAAAAGTTATGTGATAATCCTTGTATTGTCAAGGAGCATTTATTCTGTACTTCAACAATTTCTAGAAAATAGAGTTGATTTTTTTGTAGAAGCTCTCCAAATTAGCCCTCATTTCTCCAGACAATTTTACCTGTTAAAATTGGGATTCATCTTTCTTATACGTAATCTGGTTTAGGGTCAGGGTTGGAATCTAATGCCTGACACTGTTCTAAAAACAAAAAAATCCAGTCATCATCAGGACATGGACTTCATTTTTAACCTGCTCCAGCCCTGAAATACTAAATCCAGAAATGGTCAGTAGTCCAACACTGAAAGTAGCCTATGTAACGTGTAATCCCTCTGTCTGTCTGGTACGTGTTTGGAGAAAAAAGATGGCATTTTTGTGGTAAGCTGGACTTTCTATTATTGAAGGAGGTGGTTGTTTTGAAGCTGCTCAGAGGTTAGTAATGCTGGCAATCATCTGGGGAGAGAGATTAGTGGGCTGAGCACAGGTGAGGAGGTCACAGGCACAAAACAACCACTTCTTTTGTGCCATTGCACTGTTGATGGTTCAGCCAAAGGAAGATGCTTCAGAAATGTCCCACCTATGTGTGCCAGGAGGATCATTGTACTTCTCTTGGTCACCAGTGAAATAACTGCTCGATCACCACAAACTTGAATGTTGTGAGAGATCACTCTCTGGGTGGTTGTTAATTTAACAGGAACAAAACAGTGCTATCAACAAATCTTCTCATGTGAACTATTTGGTAAAGCTTTTGCAAGTCTGCCACAAAGTCATTCAGTATTAATATTCTAGGACACAGAGAGCGCAGTTACCGGGGTGCTGTCAGGGAATTGATAGATAATTAGGGCGTGTGGTTCACTTTACATGCAGTGCAATAAATTGCACTCACTAGTCTTATTTTCTGAGTCTTAAAGGGATGCAGCTTTTGTTCTGAGTTTGGTTTGCCAGTACTAAAAGACAGTTTTAAACATACAAACCCACATTTAATTTTCATTTCCATCTTAAACTGAAATTTTGGACTAGAGGTAGCCTTGGACTTGAAGTTGCAGTGCTACTGTTCTACAGTGCTTATGTTTCGAGTGAGAAAGAAGATCTATTCTAAATCTGAATCCCCAAGTTGTTTTAATAGCACTGTCACAGAAATGTATCAGTCAATTTTGAGAGTAAGGTGCAGTGTTTGAGACTGTGGTGATGAAAAACATCTCGTCTTTACAAGGAAAAACTGTTTGTTGCCAGCCTTCAGAATCATCTGTCAAAACTCAAAGTCTAGGTGAATGTAAATGAAGGTGATCCTGTTCATGAAAGGAAAGGAATAACACCTGGGTTTGGCTGCTGCAGAAGGTTTGTGCATTCAAGAGTAGACCCTGCACTGACTCTGCTCACCAGGTGACTTGAGAAGGTGCCATCTCCACACAGACACAGTCTTGGCTGTGGATACGTTCCCAGGAACCAGCTGGGAGCTCCTCATGTTTGCATGATTTTTAAGGACTTCCAGTCCTGTGCTTCACCAATCTAAGTAACACAGTAGGCCCTTGCAGTTGGTACAGCTCTGAGCAGCCTGGGAGGAGAGACAAGAAGAGACTGTGAAGTTAAACACAACCCACTTGTCCAAGAAATATCTTTATTTCACAGAATCTTTTCGTTCGGGATGGCCTTCTAGATGCCTTGTGATATCCCCACTGTTATTATAGCCAGTGTACTTAAGTTACAGGAGTCTTTCTGAAGTCTTCAAACTCTTTTTTCCAGCCCAACAGACTATATAGGATCACAGAATAATTTAGGCTGGAAGGGACCTCTGGAGGCCAGCTAATCCAACACCCTGCTCAGTTAGATCAGGTTGCTGCTTAACACTACTTTTTTTAGCATCCATTGAGTTGGGTAACTTAATGTCACTTAATTGAAGTCTGCCAATAATGTGCCTTGAAGGCTGACTTGAAAACGAGACCTTGCAAGAAATAAAAATGTAATTATAAGCATGTTTTTACTACACTTTTTTTTTTTCCCAGTCTTTATCAGGTAGAGGTATTGTCTTAGTTTTTCAAACATGGCTATGCAGGCTTAATTTGCCAAAATGAAAAATTTCTTAGTGGCAGTTCTATAATTGTACTTTTGTATTCTACAGTAGAATAAACTGAAACTCTGTTCGTTTATCTGAAAAGTGTGAGCATGCTTAAACTCATGGTGAAATAATTTTCCAGCCAGGGCCATAAGCTGCTTATATGGAATAACTTGTCATATTACTTGGCTGATTTAAAATTGATCTCTTTGCACATGCCCTTGAAATACCACTACAGAGACAGAAATATTTAAACAATTCCTTAAACAGTAGACTCTACAGAGGCTGATTTCCTATATATCTTCCCCTCAAGGGCAGGAGTTGTGTGCAGTGTGTGTTCTGTGATCCTTAGCACATGGACTTAGGCAGCAGAGCTGTTTCTTCCTCCTGGCTTCCCTTTCTACCAGGCCATGTGCTTACACAGAACTTATTTGGTACTTGGTGCTTTTAGCACTTTCTATTGCTGTCCAATCCAGCTGAAATGAAGTAAAATACTCCGAAAAGAAAAGTGCTGTAGTGAGAGATGCATATTAACATAAATTCCCTACTGAAAAAGGCTAGGCTGAAAACATACCCAACTGCTCTCTCACACCCTGCTTTCATGCTTGTACCTAAGGTCTGCTATCAGTTAAGGCTGTGTATTGTATATTAAAATACTTCTCGATTCAGACTTTTGGGTTAGGAATGTGTATATACTCTCTGCCCACTTGAGATGTGTAACTCTGAAAATACTGTTTCATATCTAAGATTGTATATCAGGCCTACAGCTTCAAGTAATTGCATTCTGCACAGAGAACAGGAGCTGAGAATCAGAAGTCTTTTTCTCTCAAAATATGGAAGAAATATGGGTGATTATTGAAAACAACTAATTTATTCTGAATGTGGTGCTGATGGATATAAAATGGGACAATGGTTAGAGTAAGCAGAAGAATTTATTGGATTTTTTTCCATATTTTTAGGAGCATGGCTTCACTGAACCAGATTTAAGAGGAAAATAACCTGTAGGTTGAATTATTCTCTGATTGATTGATACACTGGTACTGTTTCTCTTTCAGATGAAGTGGACTACAGTAATTTTGGGACCAACACACTCTCAAGGAAGAAGAAGGCCCTGGTGACACTCCGCAATGACAACCTCCGCCGGCGTCCTCACATAAACATCAGCATGCCTCATGATTTTAGGCCGGTGTCTTCTATAATCGATGTGGACATTCTTCCTGAAACACACAGGAGAGTGAGGCTGTATCGACATGGGTGTGAGAAACCCTTAGGATTTTACATTCGTGATGGCACCAGCGTAAGGGTTACTCCTCATGGACTAGAGAAAGTACCTGGTATCTTCATCTCTCGTATGGTCCCTGGAGGCTTAGCGGAGAGCACAGGCTTGCTGGCTGTGAACGATGAAGTTCTAGAAGTTAATGGCATTGAAGTAGCAGGAAAGACTCTCGACCAAGTCACAGACATGATGATTGCCAACAGCCATAACCTTATTATCACGGTCAAGCCAGCAAACCAGAGGAACAATATTATTCGAAGCAGTAGGATGTCTGGTAGCTCTGGCCAGTCGACAGACAGCACTGCTAGTCACCATAGCTTGCCTACTTCTCATGTGCTACAGAACTTCCACCCTGATGAAATGGAGAGTGACGAAGAGGCTGACATTGTCATCGAGGGCGGTCTGGAGCCACAGCACATTCCTAAACTGCACAGCCTTACTTCCAGTAGCCTCTCTCGAATCAATGGCAGCAGCCTCAGCCACAGACTGCAAAGGGACCTGGTGCTCAACAACAACTCTGGCCGAGAAAGCAATGGCAACATCCACAAATTACTCAGTTCCTTAAAAACTGATCCCCGACACAGTCTGGTTATCCCCAGAGGAGGTATTGAGGAGGATGGGACAGTCATTACACTTTAGTAGCGATTCCTGCAACTGTCCTTTCAGTCATAAGTGCCAATTGGGACGATTGACTCTTGCAACATGTTATGCACAGAACTGAGAGCTGATATACTCATAGACCTCACAGGTGCAGAAAATCCTGGCTTTCTAGGAAACATGGCATCTGGAGTTAAGACATAAAACTGTAATGCACTGCAGAATTTGTCAGGAGAAAGTCAGAGTGTACAGCCTGGTTTATGTCCCAGCCCGAAAGTGAGAACACAGATTTGTTTTAGTTGGTATAAATCTAAGCAGTCTTATAGGCTACCAATGGCAGTGCCTCATACTTGGGTTGGAATGCATGGGTGGATGTATTTATACATGCACGTATATGAATTAGGTTTTAATAGTAACAGACATGTCTATTTCAAGTGGAATCTGGCTTTCTTCTAATACCAGTTTAAAGAGCGCGCTGCTTAATAGCCATCTGATTTCCTGCTCTTACATACAGACCTTCCACTAACTTGTTTACACCATATTTGCAACCTTATGTCTAATCCAGACAAGCTCTATAAATGTAGCCGTTTCCTACTCCGGTGGTAACAACGTCAGGGAGATGCTGCCAATACATATTCTAAATTGTGTGTATCTTATTTTTAAAAGCCCAAGGCGGTGCTGTTTGAGGCTGTTGCTGTTATTGCTGTGAGATGAGCACCACCTCCTGGTCAGAGACAGGCCTGCCTGCAGCGAGGAACAGAAAACGTGACAATAAGGGCTTAAAACTGTGTTCAGCACCGTTACATGTAAATTTATTATTTTTCAATATTTATTAGATGATACCTCTCTTTCAAATTGTCTTTTCCTATCATCTCTGGGGTTTGTTTTTTTGTTTTTTATTTTGTTTTGGTTTTTTCAGTATCATGGATCATGTGAATTTTAGCGATGCAAGCAGGAAGGCAACCAAAGTGGAAGAGGGTTCTAGGACTGTCCCCTTCACCTCAGAGCTGACACAAGTCCATGCTGTACCTTTGGGGCAACCTAAATCTGCAAGGTCTTCCTTCACAAAAGATCGGCCGATTCCTGTACAGAGGAGGGATGCTGACTGTCAAACCTACTTAGAATAGTTCTGTTATTTTTGGACTCTTCTAGTAATAAAGCTTAATGTCTACACAGGATTTCTAGAAACTTTAAAGTAAACTGGATGTTTGCCATGGTCAGGCGTCTTTACTGGATGCTGGCTAGCGGGTAACCAGTGACTGTTGAGTCGATAACTGTCTATAACAGTCTGCTTCTGAAAATGCCATGAATATATGAAAGCAGTCTAATCTAAAGTATTTTGTTACATCTGGATCAGTGTAAGGAACAAAATATAAATGTTTTACAATGTATTTTTCTACTTTTAGCTTGTGTCATTTTCTTTTTGTTTTTAACTTTGTAGTACATTAAAGCTTTTTTATATGGTGGAATAGACATTTCTTAAATATATTGTATGGATATGAAAATTCAGAAGTCTTGGTTTGAAAAATTTACATTCCATTTTGGAATCTGTGATGGCTGGTCAAAGGATGCCTGGACTAATTCATTGTCACTAATTTAAAATACCTGTGGAACAACCAGTCTTCTGCTCATTGTTAAATATATTTGGGACATTGAACTTAGTTTATTTCTTTTAGATTTGCTTTTAAAGTTTTATTTTAAAATTCTTTCACTTTAATTAAACCTCTTCTAGGTATCACAGAAGTTAGAGCTGTACTTATTTTTCTCAGCACAGTAAGAATAGAACATTGATCTTGTTCATCTTAAAACTGTGTTTGTACTTTGCCAAAGGTTTTCTTTTTTTAAGAAAAAATAATACTGATGCAGTAAAAAAATTAATAGCTGGAGGTGCTTCGGGCAATCAGACCATCTTATCAGGAAAACTTTGTTACACCTTAAATAAGACTACTTTTATGAACAATGGATTTGTCTGTCTCAAGTTACTCATTTTACCATATTTAACTGATGAAAATGTGACCTGTCTGCAATAAAAAGTGCACTGTCTTACTTCTACCACTATATATCCTTTCCCATATCCTCAAGCACATCTTTCTGTGGAAGTATCACCCTTCCTCGTGGAAACAAGATACCTCGTTTTGATGATTCCTCAAATATGTAACCATTTCAGTAATTGCTTTTACTTGTACCAGTGCAGACCTTGATTCCTCTGTTTGTTGGTAGTGATACCAAGTTTCTTTCCGTGTTGTTTTTTCCCAGTGCTGCTTTTGCTGAAGGGTGCTGTTACACTGATTCCCGTGGGAACTGAGAACCTTGTCATGTTCCTCATGGCATGGCTTGTTTCAAACCTCATGGCTTTGAGGCCTTGGGGTAGTTCTGTTCTCTGGCTTAGTGTGCACCTGTGCCCAGAGACTGCTCTGTGTGACTGTCTAAATAAAGGGTGCTATACAAAATACCCAAACTCTTCCAGCTACTGCATCCCAGGAGGAAGGAAACATAAGCTGCATCTCGCACACCAGTGTGAAAGTATTGTACCCAAGATGAATTAGCCAAGTATTGATATATAACTTCAGAGCTGATATTTTGCAAAAGAACTTTTAAGGCTTGCAAACATTTTGTGCTCATTTGCATTAACTAGGAAAAACAGAACAAAACACAGTAACTTCTATTTTTGCATGCACCATATTGATAACTGAAGTCATCCCAGCTGTCTTTTTAGGCCCAAACCTCTGTGTGGAAAGGAGCCTGAGCCCTCTGGGGTCTGAGATTAGAGTTGTCGAACGGGGCTTTAAACGCGGGTGGCTGAGGGAGCCTATTAGCCCCCAACAGAGGCGGGAGCCGCGTTTCTGTCCATGCGCGGCAGGGACGCGGCGGGGAGCAGCTCGGGGGCCGGTGAGAGGCAGTGGCCCCCGCGGGTCCTGCGGAGCCTGAAGCTCGAACAGACACCGCCGATTCGTGCTCTCGTTCCCGCTCCCAGCCCCGGCGGGGCCGCTTTCCCGTTCCCGGTGCGCGGAGGCCCGCACAGGCCGCAGGGCCGGGCCCCTCCCGCGCCGCTGCGGAGTCTGCGCCTGCGCCGGCCCCGCCCCGCTGCCGTGCAGCTGCGCTGGGGGGCGGTGGCAGGATGGCGGCGGCCGCGGGTGAGGTGAGCGGAGCTGACCTGCCGGGCGGCTGCCGCGGTGCGGACAGCGGGAACGTGTCCCAGAGCCACAGCAGCGCCTCCGGCCTCGGGGAGCCGGAAGATGAGGACGCCTTGGAGGCGTCGCTCAGCGCCACCGCCGCTGCCTATTCCGCCTACCTGCTCGCCGACCGCAGCCTCTTCAGCGAGGAGGTGAGGGGACGGGTGGCCTCCGCCTGCCGGGCTCCCCGGGGACAGGGAGCGAGGACGGGCCCGTCCTGTCCTCCGAAGCGGCCCAGCCTCGGCCCCGGCGGCGGGTGTGCGGCGCAGGGAGCGAGGCTGCTCCGAGGGGGCGGATGGGACGGGGAAGGGGGTGTTGGGGCGGGCGGCGCTGCGGGTTTGTGCCGGTACACCCGTGTGTCTGATCGCACCTGCGCTGAGCGCAGCCGAGAGGTGGGAAAGCTGTTGGATTTCTGCTGAGCTGGTGTGAGTCTGGCTGATGTCTGTGCTCAGGTTCGTTTGGAAGAGTCTGTGTTTTTTGTTGGTTTTGGGGTTTTGCCTTTTTTTTTTGGGGGGGGGGGGGTGGGGGTGGTGTTTGTTTGGGGTTTTTTTGTATATGTGTGTGTGTGTTCAAGAGACAGCCAGCTGAACATGAGCCAGCAGTGTGCCCAGGTGGCCAAAAAGGCCAACAGCATCCTGGCTTGTATCAGGAATAGTGTGGCCAGCAGGACTAGAGAAGTGATCATCCCCTTGTACTCAGCACTGGTGAGGCTGCACCTCAAATCCTGTGTTCAGTTTTGGGCTCCTTACTGCAAGAAAGACATTGAGGTGCTGGAGGGAGTTCAGAGAAGGGCGATGGAGCTGGTGAGGGGTCTGGAGCACAAGTCTGATGAGGAGCAGCTGAGGGAACTGGGGCTGTTCAGCCTGGAGAAAAGGAGGCTGAGGGGAGACCTGATCACTGTCTGCAACTCCCTGAAAGGAGGTTGTAGCATGGAGGGGGTTGGTCTTGTCTCCCAAGTAGCAAGTGGTAGGACAAGAGGAAATGGCCTCAGGTTGCACCAGGGGAGGTTTAGATTGGATATTGGGGAAAAAATTCTTCACGGAAGGGGTTGTCAGGCTGCCCAGGGAAGTGGCGGAGTCATCATCCCTGGAGGTGTTCAAAAGGTGTATGGTTTAGTGCTGCAGTTAGGTTATGGTTGGACTCGATGATCCTTGGGGTCTCTTCCGACTGAAATGATTCTATGATTCTATTTCTGTTTTGCAGATAGAAAGCTTAGACAAGAACCTAGAAGATTTGCTGACCAGAGTGGATGAATTCGTGGGCATGCTGGACATTGTATGTATAACTTGCACGTAGGTGTGGGGTTTTTTTGAAGTCGGAATGCTGTTTAATACATTCTCTGTCTCATTTAAAAACATGAGATGGAAAGTGGCTTTTGGTGTAGGTAGACAAGTTCCAGCATGAAAACACACTTGATAATTAGATAACTCATGGATGAAAACTACTCAACTTTCATGGTTGAACAAAATATGGCTGCATAATTATATAACTGCAGATTTACATGATCCCATTTGTATATTATTTATTCTTTACATACATGAAATCACATTGTGAATATCATAATGCTAGATACTTAACAGGACGATACAATATTTTGCTTTTGCTTTAATAATATACTACCTCTCTGGGTTTTATAATCAAAGTATCCAATCAGAGTTACCAAAACTCCAAAGCTAGATTTGTCTTTAGGGGACTGTTTCTCACCATTTTGTCAGAAAGGCAGCTTTGTTTTCACTTTCACATGGGAAGAGACATGGGAACTGAATGGAAAGTTTCTAAAAGCTGACACTGTTATACCACGATGTTTGAAAGCATAACACGTGTGGTTCTCCTGCACTACTCTAAGGGGAGCTTTACTGTATGTTTTTTTTTAACAGATTACCAAAAAAAAATGTGGCCTGGCTTTTTTTTTTTTGTAAGATTGAGGTAATGTACAGGTAGTAAGATTTAAGTAAAAGTTTTAGTTTAATATATTAAATTCTTTACCAAGTCTTGGGAAATGTTCCATCTCTTAGTTCTGATAAGGCTGAGGCAGCCTGTTTGTAATATAATTGTAAAGATAAATATTTGTCTATGCAAAATAAGTTTTGCTGAAGTCACTGAGCTGTACGAAAAATCTAGTTTATTAGTTTTAATCTAGTATTTTTGTACTAATAGGAATCTAGTAAATAAGTTTTGATGTGTTAATTGGAGCACAGTTCTTGTTTCCACAGTAGAATCTACTACTTAACATTTTGGTTTATTCATTGACTTTTCTATCATTTCTTTGTATCATTTTAGATTCGAAGTGATTCCTCCCAAGTTGTCAATGAAAGTCTACCTCAAATTTACACAAAAGCTACAGAAATGAGACATATATACAGGAAGATTGACAAACTAGAGGTATGTACTTGATATATTCTGTTTCTCAATAAGGGGAAGAAGCAGTGATATGCTGTAATTGCATGTCTTGTGCACATGCATGCACGTGGAGTGGATTCAGGTCTGTTTTCCTAGAGTTATAGAATAGTTTGGGTTGGAAGGGACCTTTAAAGGTCATCTAGTGCAGTCCCTCCATTTTTGCTCTCCGTGTCCAATCTGGGTTCAATACTTAAGGGTTAATGAAGATAATACAATTTATTACAAATTTCTGGAGACTATGGGCATTCTAAAACAAATGTGTATATATATATATAAATAGATAGATATAGTTATAGATATATATTTTTAAATTTTAAATTCACTACTTAAAACAAGGCGGCTGTCTTTTTGTGGAAGCAATACTCCACTATTTTTTATAATATCTTTCAAAATTATTGTCTTGGGAGCTACTCAGAGACCAGTGGAATGAGAAGTCCATTGATCCCTGGTAAAACTTCAAAACTGTGATTCAGATCCTCAGTCCCACTTTTAGTAGAAAGGCAGATAGAAGTCTAAATTCTAAGAAGTCTACATTAGTTATTTGGAAGGCAAATAGGAAAGGAAGGCTGATTATTTTTTTTTCAACCTTTTAGGTATCTCAGGTAATTTTTAGCAATAAAAGGTCGAGGAAGGTTCTCCTTCCCCTCTACTCTGCCCTGGTGAGACCACACCTGGAATATTATGTCCAGTTCTGGGCCCCTCAGTTCAAGAAGGACAGGGAACTGCTGGAGAGAGTCCAGCACAGGGCAACAAAGATGATGAAGGAAGTGGAGCATCTCCCTTATGAGGAAAGGCTGAGGGAGCTGGGGCTCTTGAGCTCGGAGAAGAGGAGACTGAGGGGTGACCTCATTAATGTTTACAGTTATATAAAGGGTGAGTGTCGTGAGGATGGAGCCAGACTCTTCTTGCTGACAGCCAATGATAGGACAAGGGGTAATGGGTACAAATTGGAACACAAATGGTTCCACTTAAATTTCAGAAGAAATTTCTTCTCAGTGAGGGTGCCAGAGCACTGGAACAGGCTGCCCAGGGGGGTTGTGGAGTTTCCTTCTCTGGAGACATTCAAAACCCGCCTGGACACCTTCCTGTGTATCCTCATCTAGGTGTTCCTGCTCTGGCAGGGAGATTGGAGTAGATGATCTTTCAAGGTCCCTTCCAATCCCTAACATTCTGTGATTCTGTGAAAATGGACTTGTAGGAGGAAAGGAAATAAAGCATGGAGTTTTTGACTCGTTCTCATATAGGAACTTTCACCACTGATGTGCAATACACAATCGTGTTTTAATTTGTCAGTGAAAAAGTTTATTATCTTCTTTTTTTCCACACTAGGCTTTTGTGAAGATGATTGGAAATAGTGTAGCTGGACTGGAAGAACGGGTCATAAAGGCAGAAACAGACCTTGGAGCTTTTCCAAACACATTCAAGAAAATCTTGCACACAATCAGCATACCATCCTTCCTTAATGTAAGTAAGCTGCTGTTATCATATGACCAGCTCAGTTCCTCTGCTTGCCAGAGGGGATGGTTAAAACAATAGTAAGCGTGTTAAAGGATCACGCTGCATTGAGAATATCACAGCAGACATGTTACCAAAAAAAGAAAATGAAAGCAACGCTGCACAACCTTTTTAGAATAAAGGTTCTATTTATACACAGTCCACGCAGTTCAGTAATCTTGTAAGCACCTTGTTAAACTTTCTAAAGGTGTGGTTTTCTCTGCCTTTTCCTCATTCCTGCATGTGGACCGTTTCATTACAGAGGACTTTAAGTGTTCCCTCCAGTATGTTTCAAAGAGATGCCATACCTAGCCTTAAATACTGGTGCTATGCCCCAGGTTTAAAAATAACCTTCTGGTTAAAAAAAGGAAAGTCTTCTGAAGCACCTGATGCTTCTTGGCATCTCCTGCCAATTCACCATTTACCATTCATCCTTCATCTTGTCTGCTCCCAGATTCATTTCTTTATCTTTTCCTTTATTCATCCTGAACTACCTCAGGTTTCTGTATGACATACTGGCGAGAATGCTGAAGTTAAGTAGTTTTGCAGAGAGGGAGAGGAAGATGGTTGTGACTGTTGAAGTATTCATGTTTCTACGTATTGCAAACACATGGGGCAGCAGAGAGAAATAGTTGTAAAAAAGAATATTTGTTGTCTTGGTAAGACTCAGTTCAGGCAACTTGTTCTATACTGCTGTAACATTTCCCGTGTAGTCTTTAAGTCAGCTAACTTATCATTCTGTTGTTCTCTTTGCTGTTGAAGTTCAGAGTGATGCCATTTTTTGTTTAAAAAAAACCCCAAAAACAAGACAAAGCTGCTGCTTATGGGCCAATTGCAAAAACAACAACAGTATTTTCCATTTTGTTGCTAAAAACATTTGTCAACCACAGAATTATATCCTTCAATTGAAAAGGTTGAAAGTTCTAATAAAGTGGGGTTTTTTAGTGTTGCATGGCAACACTTTGTCAGGTTAGGAGTTTTTCCACAGTTACTAAGGTGGAAAGTCTTGGAAAGCGTCAGCAAGCTGAACCTGGCATGTCCAGTAGTTCCTTGGTTTGAGTATGGATAGTAATAAAATCAACCCTCAAAACCTTCTGGTATTAATTGATTGACTAAAACACAGGTCACTGGTCCGCAGTGGTACTGGGTATTGCATAGTAAAATGTTTGTTTTCACTACTAAACACAAGCATTTCTGAATGAAAATGCCTGCAGAAGCTTCTCCTCATGCTTAACACTTAATTATCTCACTTGATACATCAACCCTTTAGAAAAGAATGCTATATCAATATCATTATTTTTGTTATATTCGTAGTTCACATTTTCCTGCTACAATTTCACTTTAGTCAAGTTCTGTCAATGTTCTTCCAGTATAAATAGATCTGTTTCTTTACACAAAGGATATATTTCATATTTCTTAAGCTGTGTACTTGTAATCTCACTTTCAGATTTTGCCCCAAGTTTTTCCCCTTGTGAATACCAGGCAGTGTAAAGTACAGTACTGTAGGACTTCTGTTACCACTAAGGATGTAGACTCTCTCAAAAGGTGAAAATGTCTGCTAAGCAGCTGCAAAAATAACTAGTTGTAAATGTGTACTTAGGCAACTGTGGGTACTGTGTCTGCCTACAGATTTTTACTGGATTGAAATTATCCCCTTCTTGCGCATAGGCAGATATAGTGCCTCTTAAATCAGTGTCATGAGTTGCAGGATACCTGTGACCTTAGTTTCCCTTGCTTGCAAGGTGTTTTCTCATAGGGCAATACAGAATAGGAAATAGTTTTTAAAATCAGAACTTTGATTGCAAAGATTGATTTTACATTTGGCAAAATTTCTGATACAGAGAACATAGATAATATCCACTATTTATGGATCTAATCTTTGTTTATATTTTTTTCATTACAACATGAATGGCAAAACAAACTTATTTCAGGTAAATTAATAGCATTGTAAAGACAAATATAATTTAAATATCCTAAATCAGCACTTTTGTATATAACAGGAGAATATGTACTTATATGGATTACAAGTATACAGCTCAACTGAATATTGGAAAAACTCCGCTTAGCTTTTTTTGTAGGTACACTTAATCATAGCCTCATTTTGGTACTGCAGAAGCATTCTGGACTCCAAGTATAGTAATTATATTTGGTATGCTTTTAACTTTATTATTGATGAAGATTAATTTCCTTCATCCAGACAGGCAAAAAAATACCTATAGAACTCTGCAGACAAACTGAGAGCTCTGCAAAATAGTTCATCAAAATCATTTCATGAGTCCAAAAGAATTTTGAAGGAATGAAACCTTATGTTCAAGCCTTCTGTTTAAGACCATCTATTGAAAACAAACACTGAGCCTGTGTTGCAGTGCAGCGTTATTTACATGCAAAAAGGCTGACAGGACAGTCGTGGTCCTTGTTAGTGTCTCTTTAAATGAGCCATTTGGTACTGCAAAAAAGTGCACAGTTAATATTTAAAAGAAGCGTACACTTTTCCTGAAAAACACCATTAACAGCTCTTTCCCAGTCTGCTACCATATTATTTTTAACAGTATGTCATGATACATATATTCTGGCATATCCTTGATTAAGAAGCTTCTTATCAAAATAAACGTTGCTGAGTGTGTTTTCATATGAAGACTTTTTAAACTAAGCAAATGAGAACACAAACTGAGATTAACTCGAAGGAAGCAGCTTGGGAGACTTCAGGCTGGAGCAGGAAAGGTAAAAGTACCTGGTTTTGGAAGGATGAAGGTTGCAATGACAGCACCATCAGCTGGAGAAGATGACTCATGTAGCTCCTGCAAAGCTGGCATGTTGTACACCTGCCAGGACTGTGTCTGTTCAGGTGCTGGAATGGCAAAAATCAAAGGCTACTTTTCTTCACTAACATTAAGAATATGCCAGACCCATCTGAGCTGTGATTAAAAGTTCACCTAAGGAGATTATGCCTTTAAAACTTTTGGTTTGCATTTTAGCTCTGTAAGCTGTGTTTTAAATCTTGCTTTTTTAAGAAGGTGAAAAATAAACTTATCTAATTTGCAGAAATCGTCTTCCTCACGGCAACAACAGACCCTCTATGAACCTCCAGTCCTCTTCAAGACTGAAGACTATTTTCCATGTGTTGATGAAGCACCTTACTGATGATTTTTGCTTTGAGATTGATATGAATCAGCCAGAATAGAGACAGCCAAGTGAGCAAAAGAAATGCTAACCTCAGAATAGCTGCATTTCTGAGCATTATTGATGGCATATTGCCATTGTGATTCTCATTGTCTTCCTTCAGGCAGTATTTTCAGGTAATCTTTTTTTTTTGTGTACGCTATTCCAAAGGTCTTCCTAAAACACAGTATACATTTTCAGATTATATTGGGGAAGGAACTTAAGAATACTTCTGCATTTAGTTTTTTTTTTTTTAATAGGGCAATAATAGGAAGCGAACTTTTATATATAAATATTTTAACACATGAATATCAATGTAAATAGCTATACCACAAAGATGGTGTCTTGTTTGTTTGTTTGTTTGTTTGTTTTCTTAATGTACTGATTGAGGTGAAAGAAAAGCTATGCATAAAATCATCAGCTCTGAGTTTTGGAACCCGCTCACTGCAGTTTGTACAGAGAAATGCACCACGTTGGATGTACAAGTTGCAAGGGGAGGACTTGAAAGATTGTCATGGAGTCAAGGACATGGCTCAGTCACCTGATCTAGTCCCAGGTCACAACGATGATCATCATGTCACGGTGACCTGAGCTTCTAATTATTGCAATATTGTATTGTTTGAGGTGTACCCAAGTGGCATTATATATATATATATATATATAAAAATATGCTATATATATTTATATAACCTGCTGTCAGAAAGCAAAAGCATCTAAGTTGAGGCAGGGATATCCCTAGACTGAGCCCCGATCAGATGCCCGACTAAACTCCACTTTTCCCTCACAAGCCTCTGTGTGGTTACTGGGGCTCTCCGTGCTGATTGCAGCGTGAATATTTTATCAATAAACTAATGGCCATCCAACCCCTTTTGTGGTCTTGCTTTTCACCTGACAGTGTTGAGCTGTACCATCGTTTCTGAGAACCTTTTTTCCATACAGCCTCATATAATACCTAGTGGGCATTCATCAAATTTGTTGCATTCCTCTGAACAACAATTTTACCATTGCTGTTTTACTGCTGATACAACTTACTATGAATATCCAAAATTCAGATTTCAGAGGAATACATTAGGGAAACAACAGCATGTCTGCTGATTTCGTGTTGCAAGCGCAGAAAATGGTATGTAGTTGTAGAGCAAGGATCGCAGAATCATAGAACAATTTGGGTTGGAATGACCTTCAAAGTTCATCTTCAACTAGATCAGGTTGCTCAGAGCCCCATCCAGCCTGGCCTGGAATGTCTCCAGGGATGGGGCATCTCCCACCTCTCTGGGCAACATGTGCCAGTAATAGTTAAAGCTTTGATAACCATATGGTCTTGTCTCCTAACAATAGCAGGGATTGGCTTCTGAACCGTATCTGAAGCAACATTTACTAAAAATTAAAATTAAGACTGTAAAGTCAAAATTAGTAGGCTTCAGAAGCAGTTCTAATGTAAAACTTACTTGAATTTTAAATAAAGATTCTAGAAAAATAATTACATGCAAGCATGCAGAAAGGAACAGACATTTAACTTTGAAGAAGGGCTCCCCCTCAATCATTCCTTGTCTCCATCAGTATCTAAATGTTTCACTATTACATGTTCCTCAGCAGCAACATTTCCATTTGCAAAAATGTGAAACGTGTGGTGCCTTTCAGTTTCTGTATAAATAATCCTTGAAGGCTTATCACTCCTCAGTGAAATCTAGTGAAGTGACATACCTGTAAATGTAGCGTAACAACACAAGTCTACAGCCAAATGGTCTTAAACGCACAAATACTGACATTACAAAAAAAAATTAAAGTAACTTCAGAACAGCTCCCTAATTAAATGAATCAACTGCTCAAATAGCAACTTTGTCCTCTGTTGAATGGGACTAAAATGCAGTTATTTTTAAACAGATTATATAATTTAAAATGTTAATAATAATCTCAGCAAGCTTACGTAGTTGACTATTCTTCATATTAATAAGAGAAAAAAAATCATATATTCTGAAGTGTGGGCATTTATGTTGAAGAGCTGCCTGGAAAATTTAAGTTATATCTTCAAAGCACATCACAAACAAAAATAATAGAATTCCTATAACTAATATAGTTCTATGTCGTAAATGCTTCAAAATATTTTTATTACTGAAAATGATGGACAGTACACAGAAGATTTATTAATGAAATGCTGTAGAAGTACAGACAATAAATTGTAGCTTTTTAAAATACATGATACAGAATAGCAATGTGACAGTTTATCTGTGAACTCTAGTCTAGAAAAGTTACAAAATAAAGGCTTTCTCAGAATACTGACAAGATCCACATGCACTGTCTTGGTGAATTTGTACGGCCTTGTCTGTCTATTTGTCCGTGGTGAGTCTCATCAAGCAGGAACAGCATAAAAAAAGAAGTGTTCATACTTCGTAAAGACTCATGGAATATTCCTTTATTCTGTCTGCTGTTGTTCTCTTATGTTAGTGTAAAACCAGCAATACTGTGAATTAGGTTCAATATTTATGATTATTTTTAACAGCTGCAAATAAAATCTAGATGTCAAAATCCACTGATACTGATATTCATCTACCCAGAAAGCTGTACTTTTATTTTTCTCTGTACAATGTTTCTCTTTCTCCTCTTGCTTGGGTTCCAAGATATGAAACCAGTAACAATAGCGCTAAGTTACCTGCTTTTAACATGCAGAGCTCTTTACATAGAACTGATGTAAAGCAAGACATTATGTTTAACAAGCTGAGCTACTAAAAGTTGATTATCACATGTATGAAACAAGACAATGCTGAATATCAACAGAAGAGTCTACACACAAATCTGACTTTTCTTCTATGACATGAAGTAAAAATTTTAAAGTTATCCTAGCAGAGCTAATTCTAAAAGTTTTTATATTGTTATGGTACATTTTAGTCAAGCATCTAATTGAGACTAATGCTGCAGCTTACTAAAAGATACCTGTTTAAGATATATGTATATACATACAACAAAAGCTCTATTCACAAAATATGCAGGATGGTCTGAATGTTAGAGGTCCACATTCTTCGTAGCTCCTAGACAAAAAATCCATGTGATCTGTCTTACCTGAATATTTAGTTATATGATAAACTATGCCTGAAGTGGGCACATAAGGATTGATGTTTGCTTTTCATTATTTTTGGACCTACACATTTTGTTCCGCTCTTGAGCAATACTACTGCAAGTGTTATAAAGCCTGAGGAAATTGCAGAAGGATGCGCATTACTGGCATGAAAAGAAACAGATGAAATTATTTATCTGGCAAAATAAAATAATAAGTTGTGTTTAAAGATTTAAAGATGCACTGGATTAATTGATGTTTTGAAAATCCACAGCAGTTCATTATTTCTAGAGACTATAACCTTCAAGGTTAAGTAGTTCTACATGCAATACTAATAAATTAGTAGCAAGCTTGATTTGGATTCTGTCCTGCATAGGAACTGTTTCCAAATACCGTGTTCCTGAGCTGTAGAGAGTGATCCTGAGTGCATTCCAGAATTAGAAGGAAGAGGAAGATGGCTTGCATCTACATCTATGAAGAGAACTTTAAATTTGAAAATGGTAAATATTTTCAGATTCCCTTACCAAAAGAAAAAAAGGAAATTTTTCAGTGATGACACTTTAAAACTCTCTCAGTTTTCATAGAAAAAATATTTTAGTCCCACTAGCAAGAAAATCCCATATACCCAGACAGAAGCCCTGCCCTGAAAAGCCAAAATCCCTGTTGGGTTCACCTATGGTCAGGAAGGACGCTGTCTCCATAGTGGGGGTTGGCAATATCTGTATCTCTCTGGCCACTGCAGCTAAATCCCACAGGAATGAGGAGTGTTCAGCTGTTGGGATCCGCAGCCTTGCAGGAGTCAGGGTCACTGTGTCAGGCTTTGTCCTGTCCACCCCTTGTGTTGGTTCTACTTTAAGCCAGTGGGTGGTAGTACAGCCTAAAGTGGCGGCACAGACTCCGGCTGATCTCGGAGACTTAGGGAATTTTCTTTCTTGCTTGAAGTTACCTACTGATAAACTTTTACTGCTGGTAATTTTTATGATTTTGCAAAACGGTGTAAGTAATATTCAAGTTATGTGTGATGATACCAGTACTATTCAATATATTCATCAATGACTTGGATGAGGGACTAGAGTGCACTGTCAGCAAGTTTGGTGATGACACCAAGCTGGGAGGAGTGGCTGACACGCCAGAAGGCTGTGCTGCCATCCAGAGAGACCTGGACAGGCTGGAGAGTTGGGGGGGGAAAAACTTAATGAAATATAACAAGGGCAACTGTAGAGTCTTGCGTCTGGGCAGGAACCCAGGTGTATTAGAAGGGGGGTGGTTAGTAAGTCAAGAGAGGTTCTCCTTCCCCTCTACTCTGCCCTGGTGGGACCGCATCTGGAATATTGTGTCCAGTTCTGGGCCCCTCAGTTCAAGAGGGACAGGGAACTGCTGGAGAGAGTCCAGCACAGGACAACGAAGATGATGAAGGGAGTGGAGTATCTCCCTTATGAGGAAAGACTGAGGGAGCTGGGGCTCTTTGGCTTGGAGAAGAGGAGACTGAGGGATGACCTTATTAATGTTTACAAATATATAAAGGGTGAGTGTCATGAGGATGGAGCCAGGCTCTTCTCGGTGACAACCAATGGTAAGACGAGGGGCAATGGGTACAAACTGGAACACAAAAGGTTCCACTTAAATATGAGAAGAAACTTCTTCTCAGTGAGGGTGCCATAGCACTGGAACAGGCTGCCCAGGGAGGTTGTGGAGTCTCCTTCTCTGGAGACATTCAAAACCCGCCTGGACACATTCCTGTGTAACCTCATCTAGGTGTTCCTGCTCTGGTGGGGAGATTGGACTAGATGATCTTTCGACATCCCTTCCAGGTCCTGACATTCTGTGATTCTGTGATGATCAATGTCTTAGAAGTGCTGAGTAACCTGGAAAGAATAAAAAGTGGAAACAAGGTATTGCTGCTCATGGGCAGTACTGAACAACGCTGGTGAGAGAGAATGCAGTCACCTGTACATACATAGTTTGAAAAAGAAAAATTGAAATAATGCCTCTGTAATTATATCAGACAGAAGGGAAAGAGAGGAAAACCAAATTATCCTGTTTAAAATCCACGTGAAAGACTCAAAACATCATTTCATTTTTGTCAACTTTAATATAGGGTGTACCTTATTTGATGGACTATTATTTTAAGTAATAGAAAAAAGACATTAAAATTAGATAAATAGTCATAACATATAATGTTTTCAGTCAAATGTGCTAGCTATACAGGATCTTGACTAGTCTTTAAAAAAAGCATATTGAAAATACAGGTATATAAATGAGGTGACAGAGCTAAGAAAACCAACTGAATGCTAGCAAGGAATCTGTTAGAGGGTTCTGAGGGAAAAGACAAAGTGACAGAACTGATAGAGGAAAAAACAAACAAACAAAGCCATAATAATTTTAAAACACAAAACAAACAAACCAAACAACAAAACCCACTGAGCATCAATGAAGAAAAAAGAGTTTCCACTCTGAGTTATCATCTCCCACTGTTCAGAAACTGTAGGTTTCTTTAGAATACCTTGATGCCTACGTTGCCATCTGTTTCTCACAGGTGACACTGTCAGGATTTTCTTTACAAGCAAGAGGTTTAGAAAGCAACCTTTTAAAAAACAAACAAACAAAAAAACAGTAGCTGAAATTCCCACAATCCTAGGGCTTAAAAACTGTGAGCTGGCAGTAAGTATGACAGGAGCATCTGAAATGTTTCTCTGAATGTGGGTCAGTAAAAAGGGTTTGCAGAGAACTACAAACTTCCAGAAAAGTTGGTTCAGATTGATTCATTTAAAAAAAAAAAGGAATGGCAAGAGCCTTGTGCAGGAATGGAAGAGGCAGAAAATAGCATGGCCAGGAGATAAGCCAGGGCAAATGTTAAGGCCTAAACTTGTGAGTGACAGAGCTTTGAGCAGCGTGAACAGATGAGGGCAAGATTCCTGAACTGGGAGGTATGAATGAAGATCCATGGTAGACCTGGTATACACGTTGTTATTTGCTCACACTTCTTTGATTAGCCCTCTCCTCCATAGTGGGGACTTCGCAGTTTGTTTGGAAGCGTAGAGAGAAAGAAGAACAAAACATGAGGTGTTTGGAATAGCCTTTCCGTTGTCATTGCAGAGATGTCTGTGGGCTGTGTGTCCTGTTCAGATGATGTTTTATCACCTCCAACACAATGGTTCAACTGCTAAGGATAAGCAGTAGCCTTGTTCTTGGTATCAGTGATTGCTGGAAATTTTTTCAGCAGTGGTGCATCTAAAATCCAGTGTATTGGAAGACTGTTAAAGGAAAAATTATTTACTGAGGGAAAAATACTAAACAATATCGTTGAACAAAAATCATGTCTTCTGGATTTATTAGCTTGACTTTTCCTTGTTTCTGTAGTCAAAGGAAGGAAAACACAAAGCAGTAATGGCCAGACAAATCTTGCCTAAGGAAAACCTTACGGCGTTGTTAGCCAGCAAGGTTCATGAGCAGTGCTCTTGCAAACTGACTGCATGAACCAGTGAGATAAGTCAAGACTCTGCCACATGAGTTGGGTGAAATTATGAGAAAGACACAGAATCAACAATAGAAAGAGATCAGTGAAAGCAGGGCTAGACGATATCCCAGTGCCCATCTCAGCTAGCATTCTGGCACTCATTAGTTTGCACTGTGGAACTGTGTCTGAGTGTGAAATTGATTTTTTTTGACCTACTTTAGCCAGAGACTTGCACTGGGAGTTCAGCTGACATGTTACAGCTGCTGTTGGGTATTCATTCCATGCTGCTGGCCTTGAGCTAGACTTAGGTTAAGATGAAACTCAATGAAACATTTAGGGTGAACATCAGGTTTCTCTTTACAAATCTGCCCCTGCTGTGAACTACTTGCTAAGACAGGCATAGCCCCAGGGTGATCAACAGCACTCTTCAGGAGTATGAAGACCAAACCAAAGTTGTGTAATGAACACAGATGTGATGGTGTTGGAGTTTATATTTGAGGAATTGAATGAGTCACTAATATGGAAGTGAAATTAATTCAGGGGAATTTTGCAGGGAAAAGCATGATGTAAAGATCAGGTAGGAAAGCTGCTGGATGATGGAGGAGTGACATTGAGGAACAGCCATGGATCTTCTAACTGAACTCAGACATAATAAAGAAGTGTAGAGGAGGTGGAAGCAGGGGGAAGGTGACCCAGCGAGACGACAGAGCTGCTGTTTGATCTTGCAGGGATAGGGTTAGGAAAGCCAGTGCTGACCTGGACTTGAATCTGGTGATGGATGTGAAGGGCAACAGGAAAGGCTTCTACAAGTATCTAAACAGCACAAGGAAGATCAGGGAAAATGTGGCCCATGGCTGAATGCAGCAGAGACCTGGTGACGCAGGACACAGAAAAGACTGAGGTACTCGATGCTTTTTGCATCTCACTTTACTGACAAGAACGGTAGGAACATACTGGAGTGAGCCCAGTGCAGAGCCAAAAAGGGTGATTACAGAATCGGAGCATCTGTCCACCAAGGAGAGGCTGAGAGAGCTAGGACTGTTCAGCCTGGAGAAGAGCAGGCTCAGGAGGGATCTCATCGATGTGCATAATACATACCTGAAGGGAGGGAGTGAAGGAGAGGGAGAGAGATGCTTCTCAGCAATACCTGCTGGTAGGACAAGAGTCAATGTGCACAAAAATAAAATCTTGCCAAAGAACCTTCTCTGCTGCATCCCACATTCTTCCTTTTTTTTAACCTTGTTCCCACAAGCTTCCTTTACTATCCTCTAATTTTTGTATTGGAGGACACAATCAACAGTCATTAGCCATCTGTGTTGCTCATCATCTTGTAGTAATGTCTCTAATTTCTCTTTCCATGATCTCTTCCCTTGGCTGAAGAATCACAGAGTTATAGAGTGGTTTGGGTTGGAAGACGCCTTAAAGATCATCCAGTTCCAACCCCCCGCCATAGGCAGGGACACCTTTCACTAGATCAGGTTTCTCAAAGCCCTTTTGTCTTGTGTACGAAGCTTCCACACCCTTGTTGCCTTTCTCTGATCTTTTTCTTCTTCTGCTATATCTTTTTTGAGATCAAGAAACCAGGACAACCTGTCTAATTCAAGGCACAAGCAAAAGAGAGGTTTAAACAGTCCCACAGTCACATCATCTGCTACCTTTGTTTCTTCTCTAGTTATTCCCAATATCAGATGTGCTTTCATGTCTTCTTCTGAGTATTTAAACTGATGTTTTCAGGACTTACCATAATTGTGTGATCTCATTCATGAGTAACTGCTCAAATTTACTTTCTGACTCATAGAGTGGTTCGTATACACAGATATTTTAATGTAATGGCTAAATATGTGGCTGTTAAGCAGAAGGTGCTCCCAGTTAGTAGGATGATGAATTTGCTAAAACAAAGCTTACTGCGTATGTGGAACTGATATAAAAAGTAGCAGATTGCAGGGTTATGCACAAAACCACAGATGCTGTGGAGTCCGTGTGTTTATGTACAGATGTAACCCCAGGTCAGCAGCTGGCCTGATCGTCTGACTCCTCTTTGTATTTGTGCTCACCTGGGCTGTCAATGGACTTTTCTCGTCATTGCCACAGAGCAGTGGAAAAATGGTGCTTAACCTCAGCTTGAGGTACTGAGCTGATGCAGAGTGCCTGTGAAATGTCCCAATACCATGCACCAGGTCCTGTTCAGCCCACTGCACCTTGGAGGAGAGAGGTAACACTTGGTAGCACTGACAGGAATCCTCTTCCTTTCGAACACCCTCAAATCCTTTTTTTGTGTGTGCCAGAAGTTCTTCCAGGGTACCCTCTCCTCCTCCCATTTACCATAGCTCCTCTGTACCCCAAGGCTGAGCTTGCACTTGTTTCTTAGGGAGCAAGAGGGGCTCCGTGTCTTTCTCCATGGCAGGGTGCAGGGGAAGCACCCTGAGCATCTGCAGAGGTGGGAAGCGACACTTCTTATGGAGGCTCCAGCTTGGAGCTCCTTGCGAACAACTATCCTGAGGGTTTTCCTCTGGGTCTTTTCTGAAGATGGAACCCCAGCAGTTTGGCCCATGTTGAGAAAAATCCTGAGGCTGAAGTGGGTAATTCACTGCCCTGCTCTGGTGGGATTTGTGTGCTTGTGCTCTGAGACATTTAGATGGTCAAGGACTGAGCCTGAAGAATGTCAGCCGGGGAGGATGCTGGACCTCTCTAGAGAAAGGCAGTGCCTATGTCACACTCTCCGTTGGACAACAGTATTCCCACTTTTTGTCCCCAAAACCTTTGCTTTGAATCCAGCCCTTAAGACTGTTGTTGGTGATTAATCACATGCTACTTTTATCTCACAATGTGTAGGAAGAAGTTAAAGTCAATGACTACAGTGACAGTCTCCTGTTTTCTGTGAGGGTTTTGTGGATGTGGCCACCTGATAACAGTGCAGTGCTGACAAAAGAGGAATAGCTTTGCTTTTGTACTGCTACTGTTTGCAGTTCAGTTCTTTTCACTCTCTTCAGATTCTGAGTTATGGATATCTCTTCTTGCAAGAAAAAATTAACATCCCCAACTGTGTTAAGGTTAATTTTTTGTGACCTGCTACACAGTTTGTATAACTTTGTTTAATTTGGGTGAAATACCTGTTGGGGTACCACAAATAAAGCATGGCAAAACCAAAACAGAAATATTATTCTCAAATACTCTACCCTCATTTTTGCCCCATTTCCTTTTACCAGATATGCAGTTTCCTAGTTTTGTTGAAAGTCTGGTGCATCATTTTATTGTTCACTCATGGTTATTGTCAACATATACAATGTTATTCATATATGATCTATTCATATTCATATGAATGCTGTTGCTCCTTAGGGTTGCTTGTTTAAAGTCTCTGGAGAGAACAGATTTGTTATATTTAGTTTTGCTCACAAGCATTTTGTATGCATAGTTTGAAACCGCTTAGTGTCCAATTTGACACCAAAATTTTAGCCACAGATATTCAGAATGCAGATGAAATAGCTCTGCTGCAGATGAATTATCTCTGACTCCCTGATTGTTCCGATTCAAACACTTCCTTTCAAACTGCATTTTTCCTTCTTATGTGCTCTAATAACTGATTTCCAGAAATAATATTTATTACACCAGTCTTTACTAGTTAAGTGTTACTTTTTCTAGCCAGCTGGTTTTGTTGTTTCCCTTTTGGCATAAAAATGGAACAATTAAAAATGAGTCAATCCACATTATACTTTTTTTGTATCTTTTCCAGAAATATTTAGTAGCTGTTGCTATAGGAGGTAGAATGCTGGACTCAGATCTGACTGTGTCAGGGTGTTTCTGTCTCCGTGAGATAGTTTCCAGTGCCTGCTACTGGATAATAGTGTCCTCCTTGTATTTTCTTTGTGCAAAGGAATCATGCAGTAGTTAAGCAAGCACACATTTGGGGGTGCTCTGATCAGGCAAATGGGAAATCGCATTTGTTTCACTCAGATGTCAGCATATTTGATACTACCTGAAACTGCTTAAAGGATATTAATGATTTACAGTTTGTAAACTGGCTTCTCTTTAATTGCTTTCATTATTTTCAAAGACTTGATTACATTCTTAATTATTAGTGCAAATATTTCCTCCAAATTTCCATCTGATAAGTGCGGAAATTTTGGCAGGTAATGATAAAATGCTAAAAAAGCCCAGCTCCCCGCTTCCTTGTTTTTGTGTATCTCAGCTTTCATTGCTTTCCGGCCTCTGATGAGTCCTTGCATTTACTTCATACTGATACTTTTCACATTTCATGCCTGAGCAGTAATTTTGATTTCCTTGTTTTCTAATCAGAAAAAGCACCATTTTTTTTTCCCCTGTAGGTAACACTGGACTTTTGCCAGATCAGAGAAACCTCTTTTTCAAGTTACATTGTGAAAATCACATGCAGGTGTCTCTGGTCATTTTTTAAGATCTTGATGCTGTTTTCTTAGTAGCAGTTCAAGTCCTGAGGGGATGTCATTTTGTAATGCAGCTGGATGTTATAAAGATCTAAAGCACAAACAGTACAAAATATAACAGTCATTTGTGAGTATATAAATGAACATTTCAAATACTAGAGAGTCCAAGTCACGCAAATGTAAATTCCCTTCTTGTCACAGCCATAGGGTGGCATGGGGTACTGCTGAGCACTGATGTGTGTCCTAGGAGTGGTACAGCCCAGTATTTCAAGTTTAGCAGAGCATTTTTAAAGGCGAGGGTTCAAGGACTGGCCCATGGTTTGTTTACTCCTGCAAGCAAATAAAACAGCATCTTTTGCCTCCAGATAAAGGACTCTGATAGTACCAGCTCCAGCTCCCCACCCTGCTCCTCTGCCAACTGCTGCCATTCATGACAGAGGGAGCAGGAGGGCATTTCCTTCTGCACCTCCTCTGACTTCTTCCTCCTGCTCTGCTGCCTGCCCTGTGACCAGCTAAGGGAGGGCGAGTGTGATCTCCCACCCTGCGGTTTCCTCTGCCGGATGGTGATCGATTTCCCCCGTCCCTCTTCTTAGTGATCCCATCGATGATTAGATGCTGACACCCCCCTGGCTGGTGTTTCAGCTTCGCCAGTGAAGCAATCTCAGGAAGAGCAGTGTGTCACTGAACGGATGTTGTCTTCCCCACCTGCTGCTGCTACGTGTTTCAAAAGAAAAAAGAGAGAGAAGAGAAGAGAAGAGAAGAGAAGAGAAGAGAAGAGAAGAGAAGAGAAGAGAAGAGAAGAGAAGAGAAGAGAAGAGAAGAGAAGAGAAGAGAAGAGAAGAGAAGAGAAGAGAAGAGAAGAGAAGAGAAGAGAAGGAAAAAAACACTTTATTTTTGAGTTTTCTGTTCTTTTAATGGAACTCAGCCTCCAGCGGTAGGTAAAGAATCATTAAAACCTGCTGAGCCAGCAGTCTTGGCACAAAACCAAGCAGAACCTCTAAATTTTGAAAGGCGTTGTAAAAAAATTGGGAAGCGTTAACCTCAGATGATTTTGTGTGATGATGAAAAGATGAAAGTTGGAAGCACGTCACTGAATTATTGTTTGGAGAGACGCAGCACTTCTGAAGTTAAATCAAAGGACCTTGTTCAGCGTAGTTGAAGTAGTTAATATTTGCCAGATTAGCTTGAGGTATTTTGATGTAGTGTGAAGATAAGAGTGGTACAGTGTGGTTGTACAGATTAAATGAGGCACACGCCCATCCAGCTCGTTTCACAGAAATACACCAGCAGCACAGTTCCTCTTTAACCTGCAAAATCTTAGGCTGCATTTTCCTAAGAACTTCTACAGATTATGTCATATAAATCCAGAAAGTTTTTTTATTTTAGACATAAAACGTAGTTATACTTTGACATGTCTTATCACTTGCCTGTTTCAACTTTACATACAGTAACTGGGTAAAATTTTAACAAGTTTTAGCTGTATGAATTAACCTCATGGATCATGCCTGCTGCAGCAGCAGAATTATTTGTCAGCAGAATTTCTTTTCGCAGCCTCCTCTTATCAGAAAACAGCCACGATTACTAAGCTTAATTGGTATGTAAAACCATATGGTGTTTTGGAGCTGCTTGGTTACTGTGGATAAATAGCTCCTGACCCTAAACAGGATCTTTTTAAGAAAAAAAAAAAGCGGTGTCCCTATGCCTTATAAGGCGTGGGCAGGCTGACTCCAGTGCTGAAGAAGGGGCGGTAACGGGTTCATGCTGCTGAGTTTTCTCGAGCAGCGGTCACAGGCGACTGAAGAAGTTGGGCTGAAATTGCGAACGCTTCGTCCCCGGCACTTAACAGCGAAACTGCATCAAGAGAGGAGGCATCAGGTGAAATCTGAAAAAAAAATCCCACCAAAACAACAAAAAAACCAACCACCACCACTTGATCATGGGAAAATCAGGTGAGCAAATGCCTCCGTGCAGTTGGTTGTGTATTCTTACAATGTCCGTGCCTGGTTTTGTGCTCGGAAAGCATTGCTGGAGCGTTAGTGGGTTTCCTCCGAGAAAGCTTCTTTCATTTGTGCATGGTACAGCCTGGGAGGAGCTTTCTCCCTGACACAGGGTTAGATTGAAAAAGCTATGAAAGCGGTACCCTCTCCCCAACCGGCACAAGTAGTTGTATTTTATATACAACTTACATTTTGTAACTTACAGTAGCTTTGCTATGTGAAATAATTGTAATCCTTATAGGTTTAAAATTATCTTGTGTCTAGCTGTTTGACAAAACTTACCTGCCTTGTAGACAGGCAGCAGGACTCTGAGGGGGTAGGGGAGGGAAGCTTTTCCTCAGCCTTCCTGTTGGGAGGGTTCAGATTTCAGATGCGTTTACTATTTAACCAAGGCCAGCCTTGCTGGGGTCCTAAGCCTCTCCCCAGCTGTGCAGAAATTTGTGAAGCTTCTCCCTGCTGCTGGCTGTGTTGTTGGTCCTTTTCCCACCACCGCCAGCTGTCTCTGTGTCCTGCCCTGACAGTCTCGGCTGGAGGAGGCTCCTCCGAAGCTGCCAAGGACTGGAGACCTTATGAAGAGAGAGCTCATGTCTGGGAGTCTGTCCATCTTTGTCCTATTTGAGTGAAAACCTGTGCTGATCCGCTGAAATGGCTGCAAAACTGATGGTTTATTTTTGTTCTTGTGGTTAGGATGTTATTTCTGTGACAAATCAGAGCCTGGCAGCATATCGTCTGTCTGTCCTGTGGGTAAACAGCATGTGTGGGACACACACAGCAAAACCTAGTACTTAATTCACTCAAAACCACAGGACTCTTGCAGAGAAACTTGAGGAAGATATTTGTGTGGGTAACAATTTAAGGGGCCTCAGCACAGATGTGTTGAGTTTTTTGCCTTTTTATTTTTTAAAGGTCAGCATTGTAGATGAGATTAGAGCTGTCTGCAAATGTGACTGTAAAGGGTTTACTGGTGTAAAACCCGGTCCAGGAGAAGCACCATATAGCTGCCAGTGTGTGGGTTTGGCCCTGTGTCCTGGAAGCTGCATGTGGATTAGGATTTAGTAAACAACCTTACCACAATTTAAATAACTGTAGTCACTTAAAAGTATCAAATTCAGCACTTCCTTGCTAATAGCATAAAAAAAGTACAAATACCAGAAAAGTGTAGTGGCTGTATATTACATTAGCAAAGGTTATTAGAAAAAAGCAGTAGAGATATTTCAGTGTGCACCTCCCAGCCCCAAAAGGATTAAAATCTCCTCTTGTTTTACTATCTGCACTGTCTCTGTTTGCAAATTGCTAATACAGCCCGAAGGCAATTACCGTCTTTGTTATTTCCTGCACATTTATTACTGCACATTAGTTGGTTGTTCCACTCTTAGGAGCAATGACAGACCAGAAAGTGCTTTTGCCAAAGCTTGGGTATTGTTTGCATCCCTAAGTAGTTACACAAATAGAGCTGAAGATCTAAGTACATGTTAAAAATGTTTTGTCACTTGTGTAACGCTTTTCAAATCAATGGTAAACTGGGTCCCAGTTACTGTCTTTGAGCTGCGTGTGGTATTTTTAGATGAATCATAAAATGGAGATCCTGTCCTGACAATTGGTTTATTGACTAAATCCCATCTGCCCTTTCCAGAGCAATGGAGTCTTTAAATTCCTGTCTGAGATCATTCAGTGTGGTTTGCCTTTGAATGGGGGAGAGCAGCTATTTTTTAAGAGTATCACTTCCTCTGTGTTTTGTGTAAAATACCTCATGTTCCCACTGTAGGACTCTTGAGGACACTCTTGAGGCAGGTTTCTCTGTACTAGGATGTATGGAAATGTAACAGGTTGGGATTTGTCTGACTTCCAAATAGAGCGCTTGCTCATCTTCTAGATCAGAAAGATGAAGGTGGAGATTACATGCAAGTATAAATATAAGGATGCTCTAATTCATATAAAGTGGGGCCACTATTTTAGAACAAATGTCTTCAGTTTCTTTAACTTTTTATCTTTGGTTAATCTAACTTGAGGCCCAGGTATTCCCAGGCAAAGAAATCCTGCTGTTGAAAATCTCAGTTCTTTAACAAAAGCTCTCTAATGATGTGTTGTTACTAGCTGTTGGATTACATTTGAAGCGATGTTCTTTGCAAGTACCAGAGCTAGAGACTGAGCATTGGTTTTGCTTTGTCAAACAGAGCTAAGCATTGGAAGACACGGGTACCTCTGACTCAGCTTTCTTCCTTGGAAACTGCAGGCTGCTGAATCTAAATTCATACTGAAACTCCCCCATCAGGTTCAGACAGACACCTCCCATGGCGACAGCTCCTGCAAATACTTAAGCCAAACACAGGGACCCTTTCTTCCCTCCCCCTGGTCTTCTCTTTTTGAGCAGTATTAGGATTAGCATTAGGTGGTGCAGACTCCCTTCCCTGCAGATCCCAAAACTAAAAGACCTGGGTAAGTATTTTCTGCAGGAAATGAGGTGATGATGAGCTGTTGCTCGGGTTGCCGCGTCGGATGGTCTCTGACCCCCTCACAGCTGTGTCGGGTCAGAAGCTGGGGTCCTGCGGGCAGCCCTGGCCCCAGAGGGGATATCCGTCCATCCATCCATCTCTCACTCCATCTCTCCTTCCCTCCCTCCCTCCATGCCAGCAGCTGCGGGCGATGCTGGGGGAAGCAGCTGGCTGCTGCCTCCACTTCTCCGTTCTGGAGAGCAGGTGGTTCTGCTGTGGTGTGGGAGTCTCCAAAAAAGGCTGGGATGAGGGGAGAAAAAGGACTGCCAAAAGTCTCATTTTTTCCGCTTCCCCTCCAGCCCTGCCTGGTGGGGGAAGGGAGCTCACCCTGCTCACTCCCTAAAAACCAGGCTGGGGAATCACCTTGTTTCTTCTGGCTGATGGGTGCAGACGCTATCAGACAAAGACAAGGACATGCTCAGTAAATACCAGCTATCTTTTTACAGCGTTTGGTTTTATTTTTCTTTTATTTTCTGTTCTTCCCCTTCCTCCCCTCCACGCTTCTGCAAATGTGGGTGGGACTCCAGAAAAAAGGCTGGGAGTTACCCGCTGTGCTGCTTGTTGAGTCAGTACGAAAATAAGGGCTGAGAAAGGGGTTTGACAGAAAGAAGAGACAGAAACTAAACTCAGTGCAGTTTTCCATGCAGGTTTTAATCTTCCTTAGAAGCACCTGCTGTTTTTTAACCCTTGTGATGCACCCTTGTGGCACAATTAGAAGGACGGTTGTGTTTTTTTGCAGAGTGAACTGCAGCTTCAGCTGATCTGAAGTGCAAACTTGTACTTTAGCATCTTGATAGGAGGCAGCTGTAGCAGGTCATAACAAAAAAAGTACAAGCATACTGGAGAAGTGACCTGTTTGCTTTCTGAGGAATGCGATACAAGCTGCCAAAATGACAAGGAGTTTCGTGTTGGCCGGTTTTACGGGACTGGTGGGGAGAGAGGAAATGAATGGGTCTAAACGGCAAGCAACTGAGCATTCGTGTTTGGTAACAGCAGGCTATTTGCAGAACTTGTTGTTAAAACAAATTTCTGGCTGTTTCTCTTTACACCAGAACTGAAATGGAGGTGTGGTGGGAAAAGGGCCTTTCAAAAATTAAGTTAAAACCCCCACACTTCTCCAGTTTTTTGCCTACAGAAGGCACTGATTACTTGGTTCAAGTTCAGTAAATGGCAAATAGAGAAAAATCTGCCAGGAAGGCGTCTGTGTTTGGCAAACAGTGTTCTGGGCCCAGTTTTTACCTGTCTGTTGAGCCATTGGGGTTTCAGTGAGGCAGAGGACTGAATACATGGACCATCCTGCGCAACAGTAGTTACTCCTGTTGACTGTTAGATTAGTAGTCTTAGCGCCTCATGCTCAAAGCAGATAAATACCAAAACAAGTGTCGAGGGTTCACAAAGAATAGGATGGAATGTGGTGGTCTGTAGTGACTGAGATACCTACGTTTCCCATGACACAGAGCTGCACATCAAAAAGCATCAGCTCTTCTTTCTGAACATTCCAAGAAATCTTTCTCAAAAAAGTAAACAAAAACAAAACCCCTCCAAATTAAGCAGGAAGAGAACTTTTATTAATGGAATTCAGTGGAAACATTAAACCCCTTAGTTTTCTATTAGTACAGGTTTGAATTTGCCTTAGATGCTGCACTATGTGCAAGAACAAAAAGTATGAGAAAATTAGTCTCTTGATCCTAATTGCTTTGTGTGCATTGCATATCTCAACAGGCTGGAAGGCTATTTCAGACCAGTATTTTGGTCGAGGGCACGCTGTTCTCCAAAAGATTAGCTGGAGCATATCTGTGTTATGTTTTTACAGGCAGATGTGAGCAAGTTCTGCCCAGTCTTTGAAGGTCTGACCAGAAGCTCTGCCAGAACTGGGCTGGGTGGCCCTGCAGAGGGGGACGAGGTGAGGCCAGGCAGGTGGCCAGCAGCTTGGGTTCAGAACTGGCTCCTGGGCCAGCAGGTATGAGAAGACCATAGTAGTCTGGGGTGTTGTGGAGAAAGACAATATGGGCCTGTTTAAGGCCAGCACAAACATTTTTAGTATAATTTAAAGTTGACTGAACTGAGTTACCAGAGCAAATCTCGGCTTTGAACAGAAGCCGTGTGCGCTTCGCCTGGTCTCAGCTTTAAGTGTGATTGTTGCAGAACTGCGTGAAATGGTAAGTTAACGGTCCTTCTGGAGCTTTGCTATGCCACTGTTGCAGGTGCGGTGTTTGGGAGCCGTCTTCTAACTCAGATCATGAAGGCTGTTCCTCAGTTCAAGAAGGACAGGGAACTGCTGGAGAGAGTGCAGTGCAGAGCAACAGTGATTAAGGGAGTGGAGTATCTCCTTTATGAGGAAAGGCTGAGGGAGCTGGGGCTCTTTAGCTTGGAGAAGAGGAAACTGAGGGGTGACCTTATTAATGTTTACCAGTATATAAAGGGTGAGTGTCACAAGGATGGAGCCAGCCTCTTCTCGGTGACAACCAATGATAAGACAAGGGGCAATGGGTTCAAACTGGAACACAAGAGGTTACACTTAAATTTGAGAAGTAACTTCTCAGTAAGGGTAACAGAACACTGGAACAGGCTGCCCAGGGGGGTTGTGGAGTCTCCTTCTCTGGAGACATTCAAAACCCCCCTGGCCACATTCCTGTGTAACCTCATCTAGGTGTTCCTGCTCCGGCAGGGGGATTGGACTGGGTGATTTTTCGAGGTCCCTTCCAATCCCTAACATTCTGTGATTCTGTGACACCTGTGTGTCACAAAGCCGAAATGGGGTTGCACATGTTGCTGAAGTCTCCATACCCTGTTGTAAATGTAAATATGGGAGGCAGGGGGGCTCTGAGAGAGCTCTGATGATAGATTGTGACAGGGAGATGGGAAGAAGTTATTCAATAAGTGCTTAATTATACCCTATGTCTTTGTTTGTCACACTTGTAAGTTTGGTGGGCCATTGCAATGTGTTGGGCACTTAGTAAGTGATCTTCAAAAAGTTACTTGAGGTGAACTGTGGTAGGGTGTAACCTGTTCTTGAATTTTCCCTTATGAAGACCTATTACTAAAATAGATCTCTCAGCTTAGAATCACAGAATGGTTGAGGTGGGAAGAGGCCTCCAGAGGTATTGGTCCAACTCCTCTGCTTAAGCAGGGCCACCTGAGCTGTTTGCCAGAACTGTGTTCAGATGGCTTTGGAATATCTCCAAGGATAAAGACTCCACAACCTCTCTGGGCAACCTGTGCCAGTGCTTGGTCACCCTAATAATGGAGAAGTGTTTCCTGATATTCATACTTTGATAGTTCTCCTGTAGCTTCTGCAGCTCCACTGTTGATGACTTATGACTGTGAGGAGTATATTCCCCTGGACTGCCCCTATTACAGGTCACAGTAGGAGTTGTCCATTACAACATTGTAGGTGTGGCACTGGCTTTCTGGAGAGATGCAAAGGGCTTCCCGTTGGAGCTGCAGTCCACAGGTATAGACGTACACCGCGGTCTCTTTTATTCTTTGGTTCCCAAGTGCTGGGCCAGTGAGTAACCAACAGGGAGCTGCAGAAGGAACATTGAAATCAAGAGGTTTGAAGATTTTTGGGGTTTAGGTGGAGTTTTACCTTCCGGGGGTAGTGTGGGGGCAATATGCCTATTTGATCCTTTAAGTATATTAAATTCAGACTAGGTGTAAAGACGAAATATTTTATGATGAGGGTGTTAAAACACTGGCCCAGGTTGCCCAGAGAGGTGGTAGATGCCCCATCCCTGGAGATATTCCAGGCCACGCTGGATGGGGCTCTGAGCAACCTGATCTAGTTGCAGATGTCCCTGCTCATGACAGGGGGTTGGACTAGATGACCTTTGAAGGCCCTTTCCAACCCAAACCGTTCTGTGAAATAAAGACCATGTTTATCAAAGTTTTGAGGTATGAAAACTGGGGTTTAACCTGTTTAGCAGGGGCATGAGAATGAGATTATGTAACTGATAGTAAATATGGGTAAAGAAAGCTTCCTGTGTCTCCCTGCCTGATCTGAAGTACTGGATAGGTGAGTTTACACCTCAGTGATCAGAAGAAATGTGCATGGCTGTATTTCCATGCCCCAGGGAAGTGCATAAATAAACATATTTTGATCATTGTCCCAGTTAGCCTGGATGTCCTTGGCAGAAAATCAAGATGGGAGGGTGTTGGAGCTAATGAGGTAAAAACTGGTTCAGGTATGGTTACCACAAACAATGATAGAACATAAATGGTAGAGGTATCAAATGGCAGATAGTATCCCAGGAGAAGTGGGATGGTGGTTCTTAGCAAATTTCTTCACTTGGCGAAGACTTCAGTTGGCACCAGACAGCTAACAGTCCTATGCAAAATGAACTTGGCACCGGGTACCAACAAGGTTGCCTTTATTGCTGACCATCCACAGGGCACAAGAATGCGCAGGATCCAAAATACGAATAAGTGACCAGCAAAAATTACTCAAGTTAGACAGGCAAGTGACTCACAGAAGACTTAAAAGAGTTATTATTCTGTTTCTCTGAAAATAAGACAGGGTCTTATATTAATTTGTGCTCCAAAAGATATGTTAGGGCTTATTTTCAGGGGATTTCTTATTTTTCCATGAACAACAATCTACGTTTATTCTTGAAAAAAAAAAAAAAATCAACATTTATTCAAATATAGTCATGTCATCACATTGTGTCACATTTGTGACATCTGTCCTGCTGCATTCTATTGCCGATTAATTTTACTTTTTTACATGTATAGTTACCTGGACGCTATTTAAATTGACTTTACGAACTGTAACTAGGACTTATTTTTTGCAGTAGACCTTATATTTCAAGCATCCTCAAAAATCCTGAAAAGTCATGCTAGGGCTAGTTTTCAGGATAGGTCTTATTTTTGGGGAAACAGGGTACTTGTTGAAGATTATAACAACATCTGCAAGATAGCAGTATAATACTATAAGGTGGTGTCACAACCTAATGGCTGAAGCTCAGATTCGATAGTAGGGAAGTTGTGTTTTCTGGCATTATTCTTTAGTGAATACAATTGCACCTTATTTTCTTCAGAAGTTACTGTAATTAGAAACTCTAAGAAAATATGATGGGAGGGAAGAGGAGAAGAAATGGAGAAGATTAATTTTCTCCTGCTACATAGTGTGGTCAGTTCTGACACACGCAGCTCACTTGCGGCTTTGTATTTTGAAGTGAATTTACCCTGGATATTGTGTGGCAATTAGATTCGGTAATACAAGGCCTTACTAATGAGAGGGTCTCCTTAGCCTTTTTAAAAGGGATAACAGCTTACACAGTAACTGCCTACAAGGGTTGTCTGCGTGGGTGTGTGTCATGATTACGATATTTAGTTGTTCTTCATGGCAGAATAGTAATGAAAAGAATGCTTTTGATTGTCTCTCGTGCAAAGTCAACACTGACTTATCTGGATATGATGGTCAATCAGTTCCAGCCTTATGCAAGATGACCACTTCATGGTACTGACTCCTTACTGACATGCTTGTTGATCTGAGTATTTGGAGGAGAGGCTGCAAGCAGAGGACTTCTCCCCCAACCCTTGCCTCCAATGAAAGTGAGAACTTGGCTTCTGTCAATGTTCAAGACTGCTGATGAGTGTTGCTTTTATTTTTTTAAGGCTTAAATCACAGAAGGCTCTGCTGCCTCTCAGAGCTGTGCAGTTTCCAGTTTACCAGGTGTTCCTTTTTAATCAGGGCAGTCAATTGCCTAACAGTTTATAAAAGGCCTTAAGTGAGGAAGTAATCAGCACTGTCTATTAGAGCAAGAATAGGATTTGCAATCAAATAGTGACATGACTAATGTCATTGAAACATTTTATTACACCGACAGCTTCATATTCTCCGGTAATATGCCTCAAATGGGGGAAAATAGTGAGTTACGTCATATGGCACAGGTAATGCAAGGTTATTAAGTTGCCAGTTTGCTGTAGATGAGACCCAGATAATAAAATGAGCGTGGAGTTTGTCCATCAAATTCAATTAACTCAGACATCTTACTGTTGTCCTGAAGCTTAACCCAGCTTACTGCAGGTGTGTAAGAACAGTCCAGGCAAAACTAAATGCTGAAGGACATCAGAGAATCTCCTCCCTGAAAAGGGATCTCCTGAGCTGAAAGGAAAACTATTTTGAGCAGTCTGATAAACACAAGAAAGTTCCAGGAAACTATTCCCGTTCAAACTCATGTCTAATTATAAACCCCAATTCCTTTCATGCCTTTAAGCTGTACTTTCTCTTCTAGCTTTTAGTAGGGTGATAGGATAATTCAGGTTGGAAGGGAAATAGTCTACCAACAATTATGATATCTCCCATAAATGCCTACTGTATGAGACGGAGATGTTGCCCCTATATTGAGCTCTTTGTTGAGAGATGTAAAAGACACCTAAGAAACTCCACCCAGGGATATAATGCTTTCTGAATATAGTATAATTTTCTCTTTCCTTCCCTCCAGGATGTATAGATGATTTCATTTCTTGTGTATGTTTCCAAGCAATCAGCCAGTTTTGTGAGAGAACAGGGAGTTTAGCACTGAAGGAAGTCAGATTTTATGGCTGGAAGTGATGCATGAATTGGAGTGTCAGATCCATGCTCCCAAATGACATATTGGGAATAGCGTTAAGGGTCAGTCTTTGAAGATGTTACTGTCCCAAATGGGAAGGAAGAAAGTGCTGTCAAATATATGGAGAAAGAAACGTGGAATATTCGCTCCTTGTGGCACTGCAGAGGCCACCAAGTATAAGACCATCCTGGAGTGTTTGTGACTTCAAACCAAAGTCCTGAGACAAAATGCAGTAGAGGCATAACCGTCCTCTTAGTATTTCTGACATCAACTAAATATCTATCACTTCTCCATTGAAGGAACATTATTCTTAGAGTGGAAAAGATTCAGCTAGGGCAAGTTGCCACAGAATTACATTTCAAGTGAGAATAAAGATTATTACTAATTATTACTAATAATAAATATGTCAGGTCTCTTAGTAAAGTCTAGATGAAAATATGATCATTAAAAGCTGAGATAGCTTGTACTCAGGAATTTTGTTTGTTTCCAGTCTGTTAATGTACTTGGAGAAGTTTGTGGAAATAGAGGCATCTTCAGCTGTCTGGGACAGTAAAAAAGGACTTTGTGATGTAATTGCTTTGCAGTTCCCTAAAGCCTCCAGTGACGTTTTTCATTAAGCTGTTGGGCTTATTAAAAGTTGTATTTGCTCTATTCTCATTCCACATGCCATTGTAGCTGTCAGAGTAGGATAGAGCGATTCTGCAGTGTCAAGGGAGACTGAAGGGATTTCAGTATCAAAGCAGAGGTATACTTGGTGTTTAAATTGTTAGCTTTTCATGTGCTTTCTGTCCACTTTGCATATATGTCTTCATGTATTCTGGCACTTGGCTACTTTGTACCAGGATAACAGATGTTTCTACCTGTGCTCTGGGAAGAAAGGAGTGTGGAAGTAACATGCGGTATCCTGAGTAATATGAGTCACATTGTGAAGGTTGTTGGTATCAGGCTCATTTGCCTCTTTCCAAAGGGGTGGGTCCTTTGAAGTGTATCTTGCAGCTTTTTTCAGATACGTTGCTGAAGATATTATATGAGGACATTTCTAATTATTGAAGGCAGAATAGAAAGGTGGGGTCATTATATCCATTTACCTGTAATGTACACATTGGCTGAAGAGTTGAGGCCTATGTTCAAAGAGGGATTGATACAGACATAATGGTACACTTTTCTGTGTACGGTTCTCCATGAGGTCCATTTGTTGTTGACTGCATTATATGTTAATTATCCAAAGGCTAAACAGAAAATAATAGTATGTATAGAAAGTACAAAATTACCAGTGAAGATTAATCTGTAAACAGTAGGACAGAGAGCACTGAGAAGACAATGGTACTTGTAGAAATTGATGCTGTGCTCTTTCTTGACTCACTCAAAGTATACCTTTTTTGCTAGTCAAGTGCATGCTTGGTATAATGTTGTGCATCCTGAGTGGTGACATGAAGGCTACCCACAGCATTTATCCTGTGTGGGTATTGGGTGGTCAGGTTTTATGTTTGTGTTTTGTGGAATATTTTACTGTTACCTTTTCCTCACGTCATCTTGCAGCTCTGCAAGACCAGAGAAGTAGGTCCAGTTGACAGCTTCAAATGCGATGCAGAGCAGCTAGTGGTGTGGAAGATGTCTTCAGATAACTCACTTCTTTTCTTATGTCCAAACTAAGGGAAGAACAGAGCAGGAGAAGACAGGGTTCAGATAAGAACTGGGAAGGATTCAGATATAAAGAGCTCTTCACCTGAGAAGGAGTGAGTAGATTGGCACTGTTTAGAAACAATAAGAGAATGGAGAAACAGAATACTCAGAAAAAGATGGGGAAAATTAATGTAGATGTAGGTTTTTTGTGGTCACACAAAGTTGATCAGTGAAACTGAAAATCCTGTAAGGTGTTTTCTGTACCACCTCATACCCTGGAAATTCAAGGTCTTGTGCTGCAATTATCTTAGCCGGTGTTCTAGAAGAATCCAAAACAGAGGTAAATAATTAATTAATGAGAAGCAAGCAACTGTATCTAATACCTTTAGTTGTTTTACTTATTAAGCTGTGTAATGATTCATGACCAAACATAACTTCCTGGCAGTGGAAAAGAATTTTTCCTAGCAGCTTAAGCAGTGTACATGAAGGGAAAAAAGTACATCTCCAAAGCTGTTTGGGAAGCTTTCCCCATTTGGGTGGGATCCTGAAAAGTCCTGTTAACTCTCACTTCTGGCTTCCTAGTGTATGGAACATTGGTAAAATGGAAAAACTTAACATATCCTCCGAAACAAATCTGAAATACATTTAGCAATTTGGTGTCTCTCTCCACACATCAGCATGCACAGGGGAAGCTGTGCAGAGAGGGAGGTTGACACATGAGCTTGAGTCACAGTAGATAAGTGTTTCTATAGCAGCCACCTTTGAGGGAAGGGGCGGATGGAGGTTCTCTAGGGACAGCAGAACAGTGCCTGCCATGGCTAGAAGAAACTCTGTTTTGTCCACATCTTGTTTGTCTTTGTAATGCAAAATGTTAGTACAGAGCTGGATTATGCAATGCTTCTGATAATGGATAGACTGACAGTTGACAAAACCTATATTTCAGTTGACTTAATTTTTTTTAGAATTTTAGTTTGCTATTGTCATTGGTAGCAACTTATTTGAATAGACATTTTTACACTTTCCAGTCAGGTTGTTTATCTACCATTTAATGCTAAGCGGATGAGATATTAAGTCTAGATGATAACAGCCACAACCTGGTCTAGTGCAGAAAAGTGCAGCCTGGAGTATGTGATGCAACTTTCAAAGCTGAGTATTTAAATTTGATTGATCTGCAGGCTATCTTAAAATTCTGGAAGCACAGACCCCTGCTTTCCTCAGTAACCTTATGGTAGATGCCTTCAAATAGGCCATGCAGCTGATGAGAGGTTTAGAACACTGGTTTGATGGAATAGGTGAGCTGTGAGTGATGGTGGTAAGAGTGATGAGACAGGCAAAAGAGTGTGTGTTGCTTAAACACCAGAGATGGAAATGCCTGATTGGTCTGATGGTGTGCAATCCGTGACACACAAAACTGAAGGAAAACTTAAGAGGAGGAGAATGGTGGTGGGCAGGTCTCATCTCACCAAACAGGGTTCCTGTTGCTGAATTGTTAACGGTCTAATGCCAACAACTTTATACCAAAAACTCTAAGCTGAAAGCATGTTGATGAAGAATATATTAGATATATGTCCACAGTGACACTTTAGTCTGGAAAAGGTCAGCCCAACTTTGTACTATGTTCGAAAGGCTTAAGGTACTGCAAGAAACAGTAATGTCTTTCTGTGTACATTGGATATTGGGATTACCTTAGGCTACCATATTATCCTGGAGCTGTTGTGGAAACTGGAGAGAACTCTGACAACAGCCTAAAGCATGAGCATGGGATGGGTAGTCACCTCAGGAAGACATTATGAGAGCAGTGTGTGCAAACTGACAGCTATACTGTGGGAAAATGCATCATTGCAAACAGCAGGATAGTGTACGCACTAATAAAGGAGAGAATGATTGATTGTAGTTGTTAGGATCAAGTAGGGAGAGGAAGCTGAGAAATCTAAGGTAATAACAGGAAACACTTTCCAGTCATGAGGTACATTTGGGCTTTCAAAGTATCTTACAAGGAAAATGGTGATAGTTGTACTAATAGGATATTCAGAAATGAAGCTGGTGACTCATTAATAAATGTAGAAACCTGTGTCACAGTGGAAGCAGGGTAAATACTCAAAGATTTCTCAACCTCTTCAAAAGCTTCAGCAAAATAAAGTGAAAACTGTCCTGTTTTGAAGATGCTATCCATACCTCTCTAACTGTCCCAATACCCTGTTTCAGGCTCCAAATTTCTCTTATAGCAGCAAATTCCACAGGGTGACCAGTGACAGAGGTTTTTTTTTCCTCTGAAGCTTGGCAAAAATCAGCAAAGTCATAAAAGAAAGTAACATGAAATTGCTGTCAAAGTGAATTGCACTGTGACTTGTTGCTTGTCCTCTGCCTTGCACTGCTGAAAGTGCGAAGTTTACCAGGGTAACAGTGTGGGCTCTTTTAAAGCTTTGCAGTAACTTTGGAATTTAGATATTTACCAAATACACTCTAGCACAGGGGAAAGAATCATCCCCAGCAGTCATTTCTTTCCTAACCACTTGCTGTTTGTTAACAATTATTTGTCTATTAATTTGTACTATATAATGAGTAAAAAGAATGGTGCGTGTTTCAAAGCATTTGCATAGTTCTAAACATTTTACTATCTTTGTTTTCTTCAGGGGGTGCCTTGGCTAATACAGAAAATTCTTGTATATGGAGACAATAATTTGCATTTTTAGTGCATCACCTCAAAGGACCTACTTGTCGCTTATTCTGAGACTTTGCAATGGTGATGCAACACGCTGAAATCCTAAAATGGAAGCCAGTCAAATTAACTTTAAATCACCTTGCTGTTGAGGATGAGAATACGGTTAGCATTTTTCTTCAGCATTTAGTGTCTGTACCATCCCACTGGGAGTGTCTCCTAGAGTTAGTTCCTGGACAGAAAGCATTAATGGTTTGTTTTGTCCTGCTCCCGGGTCGTGAGGGTGGTGTGTGTCTGTTCTTCAGTCCAGCCTGCACCAGCATCTTAGCTACAGGGTATGCTTTTTCTGTCTTCACTGATGTCTGTGTTTGACAGACCTTTCCAACTTTTTTTATGTGATTTCAGCTTCCAAACAATTTGCTGAAGAAGTTTTGAAAGCACACAATGACTACAGGAAGAAACACGGAGTCCCCCCACTAAAACTCTGCAAGAAGTTAAACAGAGGAGCTCAACAGTGAGTTCAGTCCTTTCTTTTCTCTGAGATTTGTGACACTTTTTTTCTGTTAGGTTTGGCTGTGCATACTGCAAAAAACATTTGCCTTTTGACATGCTGATATTCAATGAAGGTTTACTGGGTGGAAAGTGAGGGACTCTACTCTGTGTCTCCCTACCCAACTCTTGTCATCCTGTCTTTCTCCATCACATAGCACCAGCTGCTCATATGGGCACTTCTGTGATCACAACTGTATAAATCTTTCTTGTGCCCTTTTCCAGACAGGGGATGCATCTGTCTACACTGATGTGTATCATCTGCAGAGGGTAGTTGTCTAAAACATGCTTCACCACCACCTCTATCAGGTGATGGATTCTCATCTGCAGTAGAATATCCACTGCTACTGAAATAGTGGAGAAAATAACGTTTTTCATGGTAGGAATTGAAGAGTGGTATAAGATTTATGGAATCAGAGGGAAGTAATTTCAGATCAAATTGTCTGTCTCCCTGGCCCAAAAGCAAAATCAGTATATGTTGTTCTCTAGTCTGTCAGGAGGGACACATCTTACCTCTTCTCCAGTGCTGTATGTTCAATGTACAGTGGATCCATCTTCCTGCAGTCTGACTTAGGTCTTCCCTACAGAAATGTGAGTCTATTACTGCTTGTCCTCTTTGCTGTAGACATGACAAGCAGATTATTTCCTTTCCCTTTACAGGAACCTTTTTCAAAGTAGATTTGAAAAGCTTCATTTTTTTTCAGGCTGATCCTCGCAGTACGAGGCACCTGAAGGAGAAAATGCTGATTAAACTGTTAAGAAAATAAATGTCTTTCCATAATAGCTAAATAGTGGCCAGTTTGATCAGTGCAGAAGTGAGATCTCATCTCCTGTTAGGCTTTCTACCATAACCATGCAGACTTCTCTGTGCCCTCTGGCTGGGAGCCAGAAAGACTGTGGCCTTTCCAGAACCTGATTTACTGTCCTGGCTTGGTGCTGTGCTGCCACACGGATGCTTCAGCTCCCACTCTCCCAGACCAGAGATCTTCACCACTTGTTGTGATATACAATGCACCATGCACATGGTGTGTGGATATGCCCTCTGGCATCAGGCAAAATCTGATTCTGTTTTAATTTTAACTTTTTTTTTTTCCTTGAGACATCATTGTAACTGGATACAGTATTTCTAAGAGATGGAATTCCAGTGACTCAGCCACATACCTTTGTAATCTTCTGGGGTTTTCCTTCTGTTCTTCAAAAGGTTGTTTTGTTTCTGTTTTACATGGTGCCTCACAATGAGGAAGAAATTACATCGACTTGTCAATAACACTTGTGTCTCCAAAGTGCTACAGCTGGTTTGAACAAGTCAACTTGTATGAATAGTTCAGATTATTCTGTCAAATATGCATTGCTCCACATTTATCACTCAGCCCTTGCTGAGTATTTTTAGGTCCTTCTGGAATTCCTAACAGTCCTTTCTGGTCTCAGCTGACTTTCCCCACTATGATGAATAACAATAGGAAACCTTTTTTTGGTTGTGGTCTGTAACTTAACTTGTAAGAATTAAGAGACACATGTTCAGAGTCTGGTGAAACTGGTTGACAGCAAGAACCAGAAATGGTTTGACCTGAATAAAAGACATGAAATATAAGAAATCTCTTATTTGACAAGAAAGATTTTGCATAATTTAAAATTCAAAGAACTTCACCTTTTCTTTAGATATGTCTGAGGTCTTTGTTAATGTATGCCTGGTGTATCTCAGGGTACTTTTCCATGCTTCTCTATCTGTGCTGAAAATGGCCTGTTTCATACTATTTTTCAGTTCCAATAATTGCAACAGGTTAGAGGAACTGACTATTGGATCCCTGCCTTAGCATGAGATGAGTCACTCTCAGCAGGTGTCTGTTTATCTCTGACTGTAATGAAGCATAGGGTGATGATGTCAGACACAAATCTCCGCTTTCAACTGACTGAGCTAGAGTGAATTAATCACCCTTTGTCTCAAATCCCTGGCAACTTTGTCCGTGTGCAATGTGTACTTTGTTCCATTCTTGTCTCTTGCTTGGGTTGTGGGAATCCTCAAATAGAAAAATTAGAGGACTGTAATGATATTGGGCATGAAGGAGCAACTACAGAACACAGAATCAGAGAATGTTAGGGATTGGAAGTGACCTCAAAAAATCATCCAGTCCAATCCCCCTGCTGGAGCAGGAACACCTAGATGAGGTTACACAGGAAGGCGTCCAGGTGGGTTTTGAATGTCTCCAGAGGAGACTCCACAACCCCCTGGGCAGCCCGTTCCAGTGCTCTGGCACCCTCACTGAGAAGAATTTTTGTCTCAAATTTAAGTGGAACCTCTTGTGTTCCAGTTTGAACGCATTATCCCTTGTCTTACCATTGGTTGTCACCGAGAAGAGCCTGGCTCCATCTTTGTGACAGTCACCCTTTACATATTTGTAAACATTAATGAGGTCAATCCTCTAGTTCAGGATCTAGCAGACTGACAACTGATAAGGGTTGGCTTTTTTTTTGTTTTGTTTTGTTTTTTGGTTTGTGGTTTTTTGTTTGTTTGGTTTTTTGTTTGTTGTTTGTGTTTTTTTTGTTTGTATGATTGTTTTGAGGGAGAGGATTATGATAGAAGGAAATGAGAACCTAGTGACTGAAGTGCTGGCTTGGGCCAAAATGTTCAGCTGGACAGATTTCCTATGTCTAGCAGATGCCAGTAATTCATGATTAGGGGAGGAGTAGCAAGACAAAAGAAATGTGGTGATCCATTTCTCCATTGTCTTCTCCTGAAAGTTACATATTTCTCCTGGAAAATATATTTTTCATAAGCAGTAGATTGTACCCTCATTTTCTTGTTGCTGTTATTTAATAAACCCTCAAGATTACCCACACCCCAGCCCACCCACTAAATTTGTCTAGCTCTTTTTCAAACCCATTTGTGTCTTGGTGTCTGCATCATCTTTTGGTGATGACTTCTGCTGCAGTGTGGAAAAAGTGTTGTCTTACTTGACTTTTAAATCTACGGCCTGATGATTTTGTGTGTTGCCTCTTATTTCTTGTGCTGTGAGCAATAACAAATGGTTTTTCCAATTTCACTGCCTCTGTACTGAAGCCTTTCCAATGTTGAATAAGGAGAATAATTATTTTTATACATGATGTTCTTCTTAACTCTGTTGTCCTAAGATGATAAAATACAACCCATGCTCTCAGACCCGTCAACTTCTGTAGAAACAGAGCTGCTTATCCCTTTGTTGGTGTACACACTTGTTGCCTCAGATTCTCTATGTGGTCCTCTTCTCCTCTCTACTATCACCTGGCACATTGCTCTTGTTTTGCATTTGCCTTTTTTCATTTGAAATTTGTGGGGTTTTTACTCTTGCTTTGAATGAATCCCCACTTTGGTCTCTTTTCCATCTCATCAAGAACATTTAAGTTTCTTCCATGAGAGGCTTAGAAACGTGGGGAGGTGACATCTGTAGCAATTGCTGGGTACGTCCCTTCCCCCAGCAGCTGCAGGTAAAGATGGCCAGTGGATGTCCAGGTGCTGGGCAGAACAAGGCGGGGAAAGATCTGCCATTTGATTTCTTCTAGGCCAGGTGTGTCAAACTCATTTTCACTGGGGGCCACATCAATCTCATGTTTGCATTCAAAGGGCTGAATATAATTTTAGGACTGTATAAATGTAACTACTTCTTCATTTGGCTGTTTAAAGGCAACTGCAAGGCTGGTGTGGCCCCCGGTGAAAATGAGTTTGACACCCCTAGTCTAGGCCCTTCTCTACAGTAACATGTCCTTCACAAGCACCCAAAGAAAATGGCCTCTAGGCCTTCCCTTTGCCTAACTCCTAGATTCCCCTGCCTAACTCCCTGTCTTCAGGGCTTTGCAGCTGAGTAACTTAATTTAAATCGTCACTTCCAGCACGATTCCTTGCTTGCATCTCCTCCTCCTTGCTCCTGCACCTTCTCCTCTCGGCTCACTGTGGCCCATGACTTGATGTATGAATTCCTTTGCTAGGTATGCAGAAGAACTAGCTACCACAAGGGTCCTCAAACACAGCTCTGAATCTGCTAATGGAAAATGTGGAGAAAACTTAGCATGGGCATCCTATGACCAACCAGGTAAGTTTTATTCTCTTATTGTCTCACAGACACTGGATAAATGGCTTGTCTTAGAATCACAGAATGTCCTGAGTTGGAAGGGACCCACAAGGATCACTGAGTCCAACTCCTGTCCCTGCATGTGACAACCCCACAGTTCACACCATGTGTCTGAGGGTGTTGTCCAGTCTCTTCTTGAACACTGTCAGGCTTGGGGCCGTGACACCTCCCTGGGGAGCCTGTTCCAGTGCTCCACCACCCTCTGGGGGAAGAACCTTTTCCTGATGTTCAACCTGAACCTCCCCTGGCACATCTTCCTGACATTCCCTCGGGTTCTGTCCTTGGTCACTAAAGAGAAGAGATCAGCGCCTGCCCCTCCTCCTCCCCTTGTGAGGAAGCTGTAGCCGCCGTGAAGTATCCCCTCAGTCTCCTCTTCTCCAGGCTGAACAAACCAAGGGACTTTAGTCTCTCCTCATATGGCTTCCCCTCCAAACCCTTCACCAACTTTGTGGTCTTCCTCTGGACACTCTCCAGTAGTTTTATATCCTTTTTATACTGTGGCGCTCAGAACTGCACCCAGTGCTCCATGTGAAGTACATTCTTGTGTGCTTCGGGCTCAGAGCCTCTGGTTGCAAGAGTACTGGCATTTCCCCTGCTCTGAAAGTGTATCCACCACAGGCTCCATGGGGACAAGGTGGTCGTTTGCCGTCACCTACATGTACTGAGAGCACGGAGCACATGTAGGTACAGAGAGGGTAAGGAACTGTGTGTTATGTGCCTTTGGAGGAAGGGGAAGCTTGGCTGCTCCATATGTCCCAGCTGAGGAGATGTCTGGAGTGCTACTTGGATGTCCAGGAGAGGAAAGGAGGAAACCGTCAATGCCCTCTACATCACCTTTATCCTTAGTTTGTCCCAGCCAAGGAGGGGGCTGACCACAGGCCAGCTGTGGTGAGGAAGGTGGAAAAACAGCTATTGCATGTTACACAGCAGTTCCTGACTGTGGGGGCAAAAAGTCAAGGGGAAACCAACATGACAGAACCTTACGTTAGACATCTAGTTTCTTCTGCTCTGTCAGCAAACAGGCTTTGAGCCCTTTTCCATGCCTTCATTGCTGAAGACAAAAACACTCCCTATATTTTCTGATCATAAATGTAACACGTAACCAGCAGCCTTTGGTTTGGATGCCCGAGGAGCTGAATTTTGGCCAGGCTGACAGCCTGGGGTGAGCCCTCAGTTGGATCCATGTTCAGCAGGCTCTTCCCTCCTGCCTCCTCCAGTGGGCAGGGCTCATGCCTCAGCCTGCTCAGGCAGCAGGTGGGGTATATTAAAAGTGACCACTTGCTTGGTTTATTCCTATCTACCCCTGGAATTTCCAGCACAGCCATGGGGAGACAGAAGCTCATTTCTGCAGGCTGGAGGCCTCTCAGTAAGAGAGTTTTAGACCCAGAGACACTGTTCAGTTCCTCTGCAAGTGCCAACTCTAGTCCCTAATGGGTTCTTTTTCATGGTGAAAAAGAAAACTAGGGTGGAAAAATACAATTTGATCTACTCATATTTGGCATTCTGTCCATTGCAAGACTCTGAGGCAAGAGTTCAGAGCAGCATGGGAAAACACAGATGTATGGCAAAGTTTGCATAGTGGCTATGACTCACTGACTGAGCTTATTTCTTCCTTCTTGCTTGTGTTAATAGCCTGTGCTCCTTCCCCTGAGGTTCAAGTCATAGAATTCCCATTTAGAGAGCTGGAAACAAAACACACGGATTCTTCCATAAATTGTATAATGCCTGTTTTTTTCTGGATCCAGTTTGTTTTCTTCAATGCACTCTTTCCATACATAACTTGCCAGTTTTGAGCAATTTTGTTACTATTTTCTTATCCACAGGATTGAATGTCTTGCTGAGGAAAATTAAGCTACATCCTCTTTTGTTCTGTAAAACACTTCTACATTTGCTATTTAGCAGGATCATTCAAAGTACCAGAATGAGAAAACTAGTTCCTCAAAGAAAGTTATTCCCTCGTCTTGGCTTAGTCTTTATCTCTGTGGATCTAGTTCATTCTTTTTTTCTTATATAGTTAGTTAATTTGTACCCTACTCATTCAGGCTGAAATTTGTATTAAGGCATCCATTCAAGGGCTTAACAAAGGCAGACAGTGTCTTCTGGTTTCTTTCCTAGATAAAGCAAAACTCAATAAACCTTCAGCATACTCTGTAGTCTCTCTAAGAAAGTGATGCTATTGTTTATTTTGGCTCTTACTGAATTCTGTAATAATGCCAGAAGATGCATTTCTTGTTTCAGAGACGATTTAGGCTTTCAGTTATAAGTCCCTTCTAGTTTGACCCCTTTCCTGGTACAAGAATACCTTGAATTGTATTCAGCATTTTGGAGTTACATAGCCTAAAGCTGTTGCTGGAAATACGTTTATCCCTGTAATCCAAGAAATAGTTGACAGCTGTTTCCTCCCTCCAGTCCTGCAGGAACTGCTCTGCGGCAGATTTCTTTGTCTGTGTTCAAATAAGTGAGCTGCTAATGCGAGAGACCGCAGCGTGCCTTGGCAGCTGTAGTTTGTCAGGCTTCTCAGGATACCTCGTCTCATTCCTCATCTCTCGGGAGGCCAAAGGCAAGCACTGGATGACTAAATTCTGGTTGGGATGGCTGGTGTGGTCGTGAAGAACGTGCCGTGTTACCTGTGAAAACACCGCAGCTAATGAACTCTAGAGAGTTCGTAAGAGAAACTCCCTGTATGTTATCATGTATATTGTCACATATGTTATTGGGGGAACCTTGGTCTGCCTATAGATAGATCAGGACTAGCGGGCAGAGCAGCACAGATACCCTGTACCCAGCCCTGCAGGACCGCGCTCTGACCAAGAGCTTGCCTTGATGCATCTCTTGCTGTTTAACACCAGGCTTACACAGTACTGTTAAACAAAACAAAGCAAAATAGAATAATGACCTGGAAGTAGAGGATTACTTTCTAAAACTATTAGTACAATTTCAGTCTAGGTAGTTATTTCATAAAACCATTAGTATGTCTTCAATCTAGGTAGATATTTCATTTCCGAGGTAAATTTAAACCTACCTCTACTTTCTTTCTCCTCAGACTGCTGGAAGGAAGTTTGTGATAACAAAAGCTAGAAAAAGATTCGAGGAGAATTCTGAGGTTATGGGTGCCTTGGTTTTAAGTAGATGCACTACCCATCCTCGCACAGAAACATGTCCTGTGTGATTTTATGAGAACGTTTTTAGCAACTTACTCAGTGGGATTACTTGAGGATTTAAGGATTCTTTGGTGTGAAGAGAAACACTAAGGCAAGGCCTAGAGAAATTAAGTGTTAGAAGAGGGAGCTGAATACAGTAACAGGGCTGCCACAGCTTTGTGCCTCCCAGTAGTGAGGTTGAGAGTATGTTCTCAGGTGTGCACACACAAATACACATGTACAACATGTACATGCATATATATGCAGGTGGCCACACAGATCAGCACAGGCCAAGGCAGACAGCATTCACATGAACAGAGTCAGTGCCCTTATCCTGTTCCCCTTTCTGGCTGATCACGATTAAGTGAATATTCATACATATTCCAATAATGGAGTATAGATTAATAAAATAATAGAAAATATATTTTTTCCATTAAGGGGTTTTAAAATATCTGTATAAAATTTATACTTTCATAACATCAAATATATCTACTTATTGCCGTTACTGAAATACATATATATAAAATTCCAGTGTGCATCCCTGCAGCAGCTGGGCTCAGACACTCAGTCTGCTCAGTAGCTGCCTGTGGATCCCAGTGTCTGCTGGCACCTGAACGTACAAAACCCCTAAAGCTGCATTTCCACTCCAGTTGCTGGTACGGAGTCTTTTGTGCACTCAACTCTCTGGCCATCAGCCAGAACGCCTCCTTCTCCCTGTGTCAGCCCTGCACTCCTGTAGTAACTCTTCCTAATCCAGCTTGGACTTTTTAGAAGAGTGTTACAACAGGAAAAGGGATAATGGTTTTAAACTACATGAGCAGAGGTTCAAGCTAGACATGAGGAAGAAATTTTTTACAATGGGGGTGGTGAAACACTGGCACAGGTTACCCAGAGAGGTGGTCTGTGCCCCATTTCTGGAAACATTCAAGGCCAGGCTGAATGGGGCTCTGAGCGACCTGATCTAGTTGAAGATGTCCCTGCTCATGGCGGGGTGTTGGACTAGATGACCTTTGGAGGTCCCTTACAGCCTAAACTGTTCTATGATTCTGTTGCTCACACACTTGCACCTGTGCTGGTGCTCCAGTTGCTGGCAATGCAGGCACCCAGTTCCCTGCAACCCTTGGTCAGATCACAGTTGTTGGCACTTAAACTCCCCCCCACATCCATACAGAATAGAGCTCCTTACCCAGGAGAACAGTTAGAAATGAAATGTAGTAAGACAACAGGACAACTGATCAGATGCAAGGCATGGTCAGGCAAGTACTGACACCAGTTTACATGCAGCAGCCCCTTTTTATCTGTGCGTTTCAGAGAGTGATATCAGCAGAAGAACTTCACACCAGCTCTCTTAGTCCTATGTTTGGACTGACCTCCTATGGTCAGTCCTCTGACCACATGAGGTAGCTTGAGGCACAGTAATTGTGGCCACACTACTAGGTCATAGCTTGGGTAAATAAAGTAAAATCACTATGGTGATTCTGAGCCTAGTCTTGGGCAGAACGATACTTGGGCACTAATTCAAGGATTGTTGCACCAAGTTTTTGTGCAATGTAGATACGTACAGAGTTGCGGTACTGGCAAAACTTATTAGCGTGAAGTTCAGCCTGTTCCAAAATGAACATCTAGTAAATCTAACCGAGCAGGTCATCAGTCAGCTATCGCTAGGAAAAGGGTGGAGTCAAACTGTGTTTCCATAGAGAAAGTGTTGAAACCGTGAATGTGGTTTACAGCAATGCAAACAGGAAGGATATTTTTAAAAAAACACCAGTACACTAATTGGTCTGCAAGTGGAGCTACAAAAGAGAAGCTGCAGCACTGACTGTAGGAGAGATCTGCAGGCTTTTTGATAGAAGTAAACGATCATTTCTGCCATAGCTGGGAATAAGGGGTGGGAGTGAGATTTCTGTGTTCTTTCTGTCTGACTGAAACAGCAAGCAACCCCTATTCTAGGGGCTTTGGGGGGCATGGGAGCTGTTTTCAATGAAACATTGAAATGCAAGGGAAACGGACACTAAATATAACTGCATCACTTATTCTGTAATTATTTTGCACGGAAAAACTGGTCAGTTCTCTAAACCAGCAAGTTTGAGGATGCAAGTTGCTGCTAAAGCAGCTTGCCTTGGTGCTCTGATGACCCCTAGGCTGTTCTCAGTTCATTTTCTGCAGGCGCAGGGAAGCCCAGGGGTCACTGGGCTCAGAACAGGATTTTTCCTCAGTCGCCCGTGTATCAGCTGTCGCTTTCAACACTGGTTGGGTTCGTCCCCCACCACTGCCTTGTCTACTGCTCTCCAAGGAGCAAGGAATCAGAAGAAAAGTATTTCAGAGGAAAGAGAGCACATTTGATCACCAGATACCTACCTGTCTTCTCATGTGGTAATAACTTACACGTAGGACCACCCTTGACTCCTGTGGCATTTGACAGATGCAATTCATTCCATTCACTTCCAGGCCACTTCAACATGATTTCAAGACAGTGTGTCAAAAGTTGCCCAGTCCTTCAGTCACCTTTTGCCAGGAACAAATCAGTCTTTAATTTCTTGCAGCCTATGATGCAATGACTCTCATCCTTCAAGGAGGATGACAGCAGTGCCATATAATGATAACCCAATCCTGAACATGAATAAACAGAGCATGTCTGTCAGTTTCTAGGCTTTCACTGCCTGGCTGCAATAAGTTCGAAACTCTCATCTGCGAAGGCTGGGAATTAACACATCAGATTGTGCTACACAGCTCTGCTCATTGTCTTTCATGAACAGGACTGAAGTATTCTTACCTGGTACCATTGCCATCTCCCTTGAGTTAGAGACTTACCAAATTTTCACATGATTAATATTCTTTAATAAATTTTAAAAATATGAAGAGATACTGTGTTTGTCAAAACTTCCATGCGTCTTGCAGCATTTCCACCATGGAGATTTTAAGTTCTTGTCACATGGAGCTTAGGTTCACTTCTTAGAGGTACAGTAAGCTGAGTGGGGTTGACATTGTCTTGAACTACTCTTTATGCTATGTCATACTGATTTATTGAGGGAATGAAGTGCTGGTAGCAGTGGGAGTGCAGTCCTACATGTGTAAAAATGCTACTTATACAGTATGGTTACTTAAGTGCTTATACACTTAAAATACATGTGCTTCATAGGATCTGACATGTGTGCAGTCACATTCTGCACTTCTGTTCTACCCAGCTTGCCACAAACACATCTAAACCCTTCATAGCATTGAAGTCTAGGGTAGGACAGGATGATCTGCTTGGGTTTTCTTTTTTTTTTTTTTTTTTTTTTAAACGATGTGCTTTTTCTTTTCCCCTTGTATTGCATGAAGATTGCTCTTTGCACTTTTTTCAGTCTTCATTTTAGCTTTTGTGTGAGTAACAAATGAAGTTTTTCACTTCAGCTGTAAAACAGGTCTACAGGGTTTGTTGTTTGGCACAAGGAGAGCAGGGGAGGAAGGAACCTATTGTTATTCCTGAAACATTTACTTTGGGAAGCAAGAGAGGTTTTGCTGCCTTTTGATGTAGAAAATGTAAATTGACTCTACTAAGAGAGCGCCATTCCTAACAAGCAGTGTGGCATAGATCAGTTCATAGTACCTCCAGTTAACAGACCTCTCAAGAGATGGCATTTCCTTCAATATTTCCTTTTCAGTGACAGCTCTGACAGGGCAGCTTGCCAGGCTACCACCACTGTCCTTTTAGCTGACTGCACTCATAAGCAACCAAAGTTTCAAGAAGCTAACGGTGCAATGTGTGACTTCTAAAACAGCCCAAGTCCAAGACTTTTTTCTGCAAAACAGCAAAACATGAGTCATTGCTGTTCTGCAGCCAGCAGTCCATCAGGGGCCAGCGTTCTTCATGACGGTAGGCTTGGCAGCACTGGCAGCTTGCTATGAAATCAACTGGCCTTGCGTTATACATCCTGGAATGCTAAGCAGAAATTTCATTATTGATTAGCTCAAGGAAAAACCTGCCTTCTTCCCCCCGCCCCATGCAGTGTTTGACACAAGAATTTCCTAACAGCTACTAGTGGAAAAGAAGCAACGTTTGGCTTTTGAGTGCATAGCATCTGCAAGTTCTGATTTGAGCTCCTGCCCCCTGTGCTGTCTGCTCCACCAGGTCCACTGCAGATTATCAGAATCTGCTCCTTTCTATGGGGTTCCTTAATTCTTCGATTAATTATTTATTTGGCAGACATCAACCTTAGAGACCCACAGACATGTAGTGCTACAGCACTGGCCGTGGTCATCGTCCTCACACAGCTGTGGTCAGTGAAAGCCTTTGCTGAGATGAGCTGGTGCTGGACAGAAGGACACAGCAGCAGGGCCAAGGCACATATATTTGAGGTGTCTGACTGTAGTACCCTGAGTTAGAGTGCCTCTAAGTGGACACTGACAATTGCTCAAGTGCTAAGTAAGATCTACTAAAAATAAATGCACTCAGAAATTCAAAGTGCCACATGCTGATGAGAACACAGAAAACTAGAGGATGTTGGAAGTGTCATTTTTCTTGGGTTTGCTTGCAGCTGTAAGGGGATATCTTCACACACCTGCATCCACAGGTGAGAGGCCTCTCTGTAGAAAAGGTCCCTGTGCCCTCAGAAAATCTGGCAAGGCTCACTTAAGTCTTTTCAAACACGTTCCAAGAGGGAGGAGCTGGTGAAAGCCATATGTAGAAGCCTAATGACAGGCACAGTCATCCAAGATGAGGGTGATGTGTCTTCACTGCCTTCCAGGATGAAAGTTACAGCAGGTTGTGGGCAGAAAAAAATATAGAATAAACTCCACGTATTAAATTGCCAGATGGTTTCTTTGAGGACTAAAGGGATTTCTGCCCCATCTTGATCCAAATGCTGCACCACACAGATCTTTCTTGTCTGAAGGTTTTTCTAACTTCAACCTTGTAAAGTTTTAATCGCAGACAAGAATTAGTGGATGGTCCTGTTTCTTGATCTGTTGGTGGCAGTACAGTGCTCTTCATCACCTCTGCCCTTCCAGGTGAGACTGTTTCTCCGTGTTCTTAGAAATCCTTGTCAGCTGCTAACAGAAGATCTTGCTGGCCAAGCTGTGAGTGACCTACACTTCTGCGTTTATGTCATGATTGCACAGCAGCTTTCTTTTGTCTTTCAGGAAAGGATGTAGCTGACAGATGGTACAGTGAAATAAAAAATTACAGCTTTCAAAACCCAGGGTTTTCTTCTGGGACAGGTAAGTTGAGACTGGGCACTGTTTCTTCAGTAACACAACTTTTATTTGAAGAAATTGGCTAGCCAACTCATTTTGGTATTTTTCAAAAAACTACCTTTATTTGTTAGAAAAAAAATAGACAGAAAAAATGACAGAATTTCCTCAAAGTTTTATGTAAAAATCTCACAAAAGGATAAAAGCAAACTGAGAAATGAGGAAGTAAGAGAAATTTGTGTGTTTTTTTTAATATTGTATTTTTCCCCTGACTCCAAAATTTTTAAAAGGCAACTTATTTTTAAGGGAAATTCATTTGTAGAAAATACTAAATTGGAATCATATAGGTGTCTTACTAAATGTAGTATGTTGTTGTCTACATTGACATGGATCTTCTACCAGGTTATATCACTCCAATCACAGAGATCACTTCAGATATAATTTGGAGATCAGTCACAGTCCATTGACTGCATATTGACAATCTGGTGTTGAAGGAACGTAAGAACATTGTTCCTTGAGTAGTGCTCAAGCGAGAGATATACCCCAAGCTGGTTTCAGATGAAGAAAATCATGTTTTCCTCCCCTGGGGTCTGTCTGTGCCTAGAGAGCACAACTGATGGAGCAGCACAGTGCAGGGGTGACTATTACAACTAGGCAGAAGAAGCCACAAAAGCAGTGTTATTTTGAATAGTTGTACATGCAGGCACATGGGGGAGTATGAGATGGTCAAAGCAAATGAACAGTCATCTCTGTCAGAACTGCTATTCGCACTGGAGGGAGTGAAGAGCATGACTCCTTTGTCAAATTTCATATCAGATGTTCATAAAACTACTTCTTTCATGATTCTCTTCCTAGGTATGCTTATCTGGATATAGGACGTGGAGCTGGGAATAGCAGTGTGGAAACAGATCAGATAAGACTTTTTCAAGACAAAATGACAGATATAGTTTACTTTTCATGTCCTTAGCTTGTTCACCTATTGGAGAAAGAAGCAGTTTTGGTATTGTTTTCTTTCAGCCCCTCAACATGTTAAAGGGAATGTCATGGGTTTAGTACCTAAGATAAATGCATATGTTTCTCTCTCTTCAGGTCACTTCACAGCAATGGTTTGGAAGAACACAAAAAAGATGGGAGTTGGAAAAGCATCTGCTAGTGATGGCTCAACGTTTGTGGTGGCTAGATATGATCCAGCTGGAAATGTAGTAAATCCAGGCTATTATGAAGAAAATGTCCTTCCTCCAAGAAAATAACTTTTTTTTTTTTTCAAAGGTAGTCTTATTGTTTAATGACAACTGAACCTGGATTTGGACTTAACAGTGTTTGAAATGAAGTACGATTCAATGAAATTTCCTGTTTGATGCTGTGGTTCGCTTGTCATTATAGACGGAGCAATTACATGTTGCTCGAGTCGGTCTGCACATTAGGTCCCTCTTGTTTCTGAGGGAGTTTCGGTTTATTTGAGGATGAAGTATATGCAGCATTTCTGAAGGGTAAAATTTATAAAGTGGGTTTTTTTTTTATAGTTTGCATGAACTCTGTGTCAGCATGTGAGTAAGCACATGTTGGATGTCTCTTTTTAGACAAGCAAATTTATAGCTTTCTGTAAACTGAAGATACCAGCTTGTAATTATATCATGTACTGCCAGTTTTCCAGTATTTTTTAATAACTGTAGATTTCTATGCTCTATCTATACCTCCTGCTACTGTGAGGCCTTCTCTCTGCAGATGGACCATATGCAAATCTTCCCATATGAAAGGGGCACATGTAGAATGTAGTGGCATTCAGACCTAATGTGGTTTTATTAAAAGCATCTCATGGAACACTAAAACGTTTCTGGCAAAATTGTATCCATCAAGCAATCCGTAACTAATGCATGGTCCAAGAGCTACTAAAATTGTTTAAATCCCAGCGTTACAGTTTAGATGCTAATATTTAAAAGCTATTTGAGATGAGTGCTATTTCAAGTTCAAACCCATGTTACAGTTTACATTATGTACATTATTGTATAATCAAATTGTTTACTTCTGTTACAGGAAAGCAAGATAACTACTTTTTCTCTTAGAGACTTAAGCACAAAAAAAAGTTTCTTTGTTGGAGCATGTTAGATTTTACTTCTCAATAACTTTTTTTTTCATTTCCTAGGGAATATCTTCTGCAGGTGTCATATTATGCAGACAATGACATTCCCAAGTAATCTTTTGTCTCCTTTAATAATGTCACAGGGGTAGTTATTCACATGGTCATAATTCAGAGATGGTTACCCTTTGTTCATATCATTCAATAACAATAAAAATACTTTACATGCTGGACTGATGCCCTGAAAAATTTCTGACTAAATTTCCTTAAAAGCGAGCAAAAATTCTGATGACACTTCTTTTCTCTTATGAAATGTGGATTGGGCCATTTTGGCCAAGTTCATATACTGTGCTTCAATTTGGGGTTTTCTTTCTTTGTAAATGTTTATTTTGACTTCTGCTGAGATTCTGTATGCCAGAATTTGGTTCATGAAGGGTGCCATTACAGAAATACTTCCTTTTGTTTACACAGTTGTAATAAACTGCACTGTTATGGCTTGATTATATGTCACTGTGATGCTGTACATTACAATCTATTTGCTGCAACCAAGAATTTAACACATATAATGAACATCTGAAAATTAAATATTTTTGAATATTAATTGCTCAAGCCTCTGCTGTTGCCTGAGTCTTTGTTGAATAATCTTCAAATTTTATTTCCAGGGCATTAACATATGACGTTATTACTTTTGCAACATGGAGCATTCTAGCCCAGGAAAGAAAGATCTTCTAAGAAATGATAAATCATACAGCAGATCGTACATCATCCCTTTATATAAAGATTGAAGTAACACTCGAAGCTGGAGCTGAAGAGGCGTTTTCTCTTTTTCTGTTGAACTCCTGCTTTGTATCTCATTTTGTTTCTGCTGCTCCCTCTCTCGGTTGACATGTTCTTGGTAAAGACAATCCACTCAGCTCCCACTCAGATGTGTGTGTTCCAGCAACTACAGCCTCGGGACCTTCCTCTCTTCAGCCCTCGGCTGACAAATGTTACATCTCCAAACAGGCTGATGTTTTATGTGCTGCGCATTATCATCCCCAAGAATTAAAACTGGCCTTTCTAAAAAAAAAACAACAACACAGGCTTGCTGCAACAAATAGAAAGGTAAAAGCTGATGTTAAATGAATCAATGGTTTTAAAATACTCGTTTTTTTTCATGATGACATTGCTGCTATTGGCCCTATAATACATTGAGTGTTTGATGTAAAACTGTATATATCCTACTCGAGTCAAGTCAAACTTTTTTCTCTGCTGCCACTTAGTTTTTATTAATCTCAGAAACACCTGGGAACACACAAAAATGCTAGTGGTTATCTTTGTTTAAAATGATAGTGGCAAAGTGAACTTCCACAGCTTTTTAGACAGAGCATTTTGAGGGAGCATTAGAAGTAATGAGACATGGAAGAAGTACAAAGACACTCAGATAGACCCAGTGCACACTTCAGGTACTCCACAGAGAGTCCATGCAGGTAAGTATGATTGTAACAATGAAAAAAAACCTGTTAATTTAATGTTTCATGACCCAAGATCATGATGTCTTCTGCAAATGAACTCTGGCTGCGCAGTGAACCACAGTGTGTGTAGGAGTCCAAATGCAAAGGGAAGGGAAATGCTGCTGATGTGACTCAGAAGCCATATGATTTTTGGGAAATGTACACTGAAACCTGACTTACCAACCATCTTTATTAAAAGACTGTGTAGGTGTATTGCTCCACTCTCCAGCACATCTTGGAGAGCTGTGGAGTTTGGGAGGTGGCAAAGGTTATTTCGAGTCATGTTAGAGCAGAACAAGATGTTTAAGAGCTTTCTCAGCCAGGGTTGTATACAAAGAAGTCACATTTGCCCTGGTAGTAAAGAAAAGGCTGATCTGACAGCTCTGATACCAGAGAAAAATCTTGAGAGGCCTGCAGATGGTTTCTAAGGTCTTTTTGTAGCAGGAGGAAGACGAGGAATTCTAGCTGGTCTGAAGCTTCATTTCCAGTCTTCTGGGTTAAATAATAACAAAGCATTTAGGGAAGAACTTTTGAAAGTTCTAAAAAGGGAAACCTGCATGAACAGATTTTAATTTGCCAGCTTCCCTCCATCTTCCCCAAGGGACAAAACCTAGGCAATAAGTCCTCCAAAAAGGGGAAGATGACATTGAGAACTGGTAGAACTGTTAGAAAACCACAGATCAGAGAGAAAGCCACATCATACGAACAACAATAAGAAGAAATCCATGGGTGATGAAGTCTTGCAAGCTGTACATGGAAATGCTTCGCTTCTGGGGAGCTCAGCCACTTTATTTGTCTCCAGCTTTAATTTGGAGGATTTGTCTCCAATGAAGTGGTTGACTTGACTGGATGGCCTGCAGAGGAGTCGTGTTAGGCTGGTGGACTGCTGGCATGCAAGCTTTTGCAGTGTCATACATGCCCTAAGAATGTTTTTAGCTTTTGTGCTTATCATCTCTGACTTTGATAGCCTTTTTTTCTTTTCTCTGTCTAATTCAGTATTTAAAGACACTTTACCATATGACTCGTTTTAATGCTAATTTGAGCTGTTTTTTCAGCATCTGTTTTCTTGAGTTCCTATAATGTCCAAGCAGCCAGTTGCAAAACAGCCCGGTATGACTTCAACTGAGGTAACAGCTTAAGAAAGCAAAGTGCTCACTGGCATTTAGTTTGCCCCTGTGTGTGGTGGTTGTTTTGATCTATATTAGAAAGCCCAGAACACAGGTAAAGTGAGCAAAGCCACAGACTCTCCTGATCTGTTGATTACAAACACCGATGCTGCTGGCCTTGTGGTTGTGGTACATGGCAGTGCCACATCTTCTCCAGAGGCTTTGTGATGGAAGGACTGTGTGTAAGACAGCAACTAGAGGCTCATTGACCCCAAGCAGGGTGGAAAAGGGACTTGTGATGGCACAAAGAAACCCAGTGAGCCAAAGCCACCTCCCCTCCTTCTTGAACCTGGCACTAGAAGCCTCAGAAAACTGCATTTCTAAAGAGAAGACAGGAAAAAGTCAGGGGTAAACTGCTTTCAGTTATTACATGGTAGGAAAGTAAAATGTGAAAATGGCATCATCATTTCTGTCTACTTTACACAACCTAAAGACCAAAAAAAACTGTCCTCCGGCTCACAGTGAGCTGTTGCATCCTTGTACCACCTTTCCCAAACCATAGCAGAAGGAGATGATGGGACTGAGTTTTAGTGTTTCCAGCTCTCTCTTTACCACTCTGGGGGATATCATGGCTTAATTGTTGCTTCTCTGAGCTCTACACACCAGATAGTGGCTGAAGATTCCGTTTCTTGTGGCAGGAACGCAGCACAGGAGTTGCACTAGGCTTGGGCTTTCCTGTAAGACCAGCACGAAGCAAGTCACAAGCCAGTAAATAATCTGCTGCTTCAAGCTGCTAAGGAGGCACTTTCTGAATAAATGCTGAAAGCCAAGGGGCGCCTGAGAGTCTCCAGCAGTGCCTGGATTTAGCTTCCCCTTCACCATCTTGGGAGACATGCTCTGGTAGTGGGTGCCCTGGCCACCTCTCTGCAAGGAGAGCCATCCCTGTGCTCCTGTGTGCCCAAAACAGTGGTCTAGGGGCTGAGCTACCCCTGCTTTGCTGTGCTCCTCCCCGTAGTTCCTCAGCTTCTTCACAGAGAGTAGGGTCTTCCAGCTGAGTTTACTCTTGTACAATGTAGCAGACACTGTAAATCTACCTGACAAGGTTCCTCTTCTGAGCTGGTTGACTTTCGTTAGCAGTGCTGTCGGGGTTCTGCACATCCTCTAAGTTATCCCCTTTCGCTCAAAAAATAATTCCTCTGTCTCTCCTGCCTAGGAGGATGCTGAGCAAGACACAGGGTTGCAAGAATCTTGTCACTGATGCAATGAAATGCAGTTGGCTTTCAGTTATATCAGGTAAACTGTAAAGAGATAACTCAGAAAAAGCAGACATGGGTTGCATGGACAACATGTAGACTAGAATCTGAGACCTCATTTATGACAGCAACCTAGGAAAAGCTGTAAAGATGCCTGTGGAGAGGAAGAGTCCATTAAAACATGGCCAGGATGCAGAGCCTGCTAATCTGCAATGGCTGGGGCCAGCCTATCTGGGCAAAGCTGTGCTGCAAGGTCATCACAATTCATAATCAGGGTTCACAGGGCAAAAGGCTGTGAGCTTTCAGAACAACTTCTTCCCTATCCATCAAGCCTAGGCTGCTCACTGATGTGTCAGGAGGGATGTCTAGCTGATTGTCCATTGTTTTGGAGGTAATGGTGAAGAACCCTTTGCCCTCAGTTGTCTCTTTAGGGCTGTTGTCGCCCCTTTCTTCCTCACACTTGAGTGTCAAGTTAGCAGGGTAGCTGCAGGGAGAGGTGGAGAATTTGGGAAACACAATCTTTGGTCCCACACCTGATACTCCTGCTGCAAGGACCATGGAGCCTGTAAAGCCCAGGGGCAGGATATCACAGGCTCACAACAACAAGTGCCAAGGCATTAAATATCCCCTCTCTCTCAGGCACAGCTGTAAAATATGACTAATGTGATGTGTGCTGGAAGGAGAAGAAACAGTGGTGATTGCTCTGCTGTCATACATGTGGGGTCTCTGACAGATTTTCATCGGGGTCTTTCCTCCACTTCTGCTTAATCCTGGAGATTTCATCAGAGACTTCACAGAATCACAGAATGTTAGGGATTGGAAGGGACCTCAAAACATCATCCAGTCCAATCCACCTGCCACAGCAGGAACACCTGCATGAGGTTACACAGGAATGTGTCCAGGCGGGTTTTGAATGTCTCCAGAGAAGGAGACTCCACAACCTCCCTGGGCAGCCTGTTCCAGTGCTCTGGCACCCTCACTGTGAAGAAGTTTCTTCTCATATATAAATTGCACCTCCTGTGTTCCAGTTTATACCCATTGCCCCTTGTCCTATCATTGGTTGTCACTGGGAAGAGCCTGGCTCCATCCTCGTGACACTCACCCTTACATATTTATAAACATTAATGAGGTCACCCCTCAGTCTCCTCTTCTCCAAGCTAAAGAGACCCAGCTCTCTCAGCCTTTCCTCATAAGGGAGATGCTACACTCCCTTAATCATCTTTGTTGCCCTGTGCCGGACTCTCTCCAGCAGTTCCCTGTCCTTCTTGAACTGAGGGGCCCAGAACTGGACACAATATTCCAGGTGTGGTCTCACCAGGGCAGAATAGAGGGGAAGGAGGACCTCTCTCGATCTACTAACCACCCCCTTTGTAATACAGCCGAGGATACCATTGGCCTTCCTGGCCACAAGGGCCCAGTGCTGGCTCATGGTCATCCTGCTGTCCACCAGGACCCCCAGATCCCTTTCCTCTACAGTGCTCTCTAACAGGTCGCTCCCCAGTTTGTACTGAAACGTGGGGTTGTTCCTGCCCAGATGCAAGACTCTACACTTGCTCTTGTTACATTTCATTAAATTTTTCCCTGCCCAACTCTCCAGCCTGTCCAGGTCCCGCTGGATGGCAGCACAGCCTTCTGGCGTGTCAGCCACTCCTCCCAGCTTGGTGTCATCAGCAAACTTGCTGACAGTGCACTCTAGTCCCTTTTTTTTTTTTTTTTTTTAATTTGCTGATCGCCTGCCAAAACCTTTGGGCTTGAATGCCAACCTTGAGCAGGCTTTGTCCTCCCCGAGGGTGGCCTGGAAATCCCCGCGGAGGGCCGGCAGTTCCCCGGGAGGCCGGTGCCCGCCAGCCCGGGCCCAGCGGCGGCAGCGGGCGGCAGGTGGCAGCGTCGCTCCGCGGTTCCCGCTCGCAGCCGGCACCGACCTCTGTGCACCCACCGACCGCCGAGCTCTGCCGTGCCCTGACGTCTGTGCCCCCTTAGCTTTGGCTCTAAGAGTAATTTTAAATGTCCTTAATCCCGTGGCTGGGTTATTGAATGTATTATATGATCCCAGAGCTGAACAGAATGAACAAGGACTGGGTTTGGATTCTTTATGCTGCGTTAATTCAGCTGCAAATGTAATTGGGAAGGATTTTAGCTGAGCCTGTACAAAGTGAGGTAAAGTGATGGGAACAATGAGTGGTTCAAGAAGGACAGAGAACTGCTTGAGAGAGTCCAGTGCAGAGCAACAAAGATGATTAAGGGAGTGGAGCATCTCCCTTATGAGGAAAGGTTGAGGGAGCAGTGGCTCTTAAGGTTGGAGAAGAGGAGACTGAGGGGTGACCTCATTAATGTTTATAAATATGTAAAGGGTGAGTGTCATGAGGATGGAGCCAGGCTCTTCCCAGTGACAACCAATGATAGGACAAGGGGCAATGGGTATAAACTGGAACACAGGAGGTGCAATTTATATATGAGAAGAAACTCCTTCATAGTAAGCATGCCAGAGCACTGGAACAGGCAGCCCAGGGAGGTTGTGGAGTCTCCTTCTCTGGAGACATTCAAAACCTACCTGGACGCCTTCCTGTGTAACCTCATCTAGGTGTTCCTGCTCTGGCAGGGGGATTGGACTAGATGATGTTTTGAGGTCCCTTCCAATCCTTAACATTCTGTGATTCTGTGATTTATATTCTATGCTGTTCTGTTTCGGCAAGCCCGGAGCCAGGGGCTGCCTCCAGCTCTGCTCTATCCACACCTACATCCAAAGTTCATGTTAAACATCGGCTCCAGAAAACAAAGCAATGATGAGGAATTTTATGATCTGCAAAGCTTGCATTTATGAAAGTGTCCTGGCTGATACAGTTGTCAATGTTGTTTTCTAGTACAGTAGTTAAATATCCTCACTGGCCTTGGTCACAGAGAGAAGGTGCTGGATACCTGTAACTGTACTGACTGGTGTCTGTGAAGGTGTCGGGAGTGGAAGAAGACAGAAGAGGAGATCTGTGGCCACAGTTCCAGGGGAAACTGGGGCTGGAAGGCTGCTTCAGAGGGACTTGGCCGTGTGCCCTCTGGATCCATAGCAATTTCTGCCATCTGAGAAGAGGCCATGTTCTGTTTGGCCACACAAGGGATGTAGAGGGCTTCCCCTCCCCTGCTGCCTCCACTTTTCTTCATTCCCCCACATTTACCTAGGCTTTATGTAAAGCAGAGAAGAAATCCCCTGCAACTGTGTGGTGGCTATTAATGGGATGTTGCCAAGAAGGGGTTCATGTGCCTCATGACTGTGGCAAATCACTGCATACAGCTTTCTATCCCACATGTTTATTTCAAGAAACAAATAGCTTACAGTGTCTTGCATTCTTTGTGCACAGGCTGTCTCTTAGAAGTGTCAATACAAAAGCTGTGCCAGTTTAGGAACAATTGGAGGGTTTTTTCCCCCTGTCCTTCTGTCACAGGTACATTACCAAATGCCTCACTCCAGAATTACGTTGTGGAAAATGTGCTTTTACTGAATGCTGCCAATGTTAACAGCATCTACGCTAGAAGGTACAGAGAAAGCTTTACATGAATTGTTTCTCCAACAAGCAGGCTATTTCTCTCCTATATTTTATAATTAGTGATATATCATGTCCCTTTTGGCTGCTTGCCTGCTTCCCTTGGCAAGTGCAGAGCTTGCATATAAAGCTCAAATAGTCTTATTCAATTATTTTGGTTTGTTGTCTCTCTCCCTTTCTTGGTAGGGAATTGCTAGTGAACACAGTGCCTTCAGGCTGTAATTTCCTGTTGCATATTTTCTGAAACCATGTGAGGGATTGTTCTTGATGAGCTTTCCAGGAGCCTGCTACAATTGAACTTGTCTCATTACCAGCCAGATATAGCCTTCAGCTCCTTACCATCTTTTTTCTCCTGCAGCTCAGGATTGTTTTATTTTCCCCTCCTGGGATTTGAATGCTAATATGGATGATGGAGTTTCTGAAGGTAGGTGACACGAGTTCATCTGAGCTAGCACAGAAGAGTGGGCAGGAAGAGAGGGCTCTGAGCACTATAAATGCTTCGTAAAGGTTTTATACGGTGCTTCTATCCTAAACCAGGGGCTACCAAGTGATGGTCTAGGAGGCAGCAATGACTGTTCGTGTGTATCACCCTTACACTACTCTCAATAAAGAGATGATTTCATAGACAGAAGTTATTGAGAAATTCCTGGGGTTGAAAGTGGGTGGGGACCCAAAGAACATGTCAGGATTAAAAAAAATATCAGCAAGACTGCAAAGGATCATTCTGTGCATATCTGGCTCATGCAGTGGAGCAGACTGAGGAGGTGCCCCAACTGCACCTGAACCAAGTTGAGGACTCTAAGTTAGAGCATTCAGCAATGCAGAGTTGATTTTGGCAGACCTGTGCACCAATATGCCCTTCCTACCACACAGCTGAAAGGTACATAGTTTCGGGGAATGTGACCGTAATTTCTGGAGGCTGCTTTACGCCTGAACGAAGCAGTGTTCACTGCTGTATATGTAGGTGTGTTTCTATGAGCTTTTTTTTTAGCTCAGCTCAGCTCCCACCCTCCAGGGTGCAGTGCTTCAGATATTCATGGGGCTGTGCTCTAGACTGTAGAAGCTTCATGAAGAGTCAGGCTGAAGGTGATGCTTTCCTTCTTTTCTGAGGACTAAGTTAGAATAAGGCGATTTATGACTATGTTTGTGGAGCTGGGTGGCTATCCGAAGCCTGACGATGAGATTGTTGCCTTGGTTTTATGTGGTGTAAATGTCCTGGAGTGATCTATAGGAGCTTTGAAATCCTTTCTTCTGACTGATGAGAGATCCCCTCACTGGAACAGCAATAGACACTGTAGCACCGCCAGGGTGTGCAGTCAGTCTGGGTAAGAAGAGGTATTGTCATGAATTCCCACAAGCACCATGGTCTCCTGGATGCTCTGGGGGAGGCTATGGTATTTAGAGCTTTGAAAGATCAGAGGCAGCTTGAAAGCTCATCATTCTTTTCTTCAGTCCCTGGACTGCAGGCTTTGTGCTGTTGCAAGCCACAGCTTAATATTGCTGTGACACTACAAGCTAAAATGGGGTCTGTTTACTGGCATGTTACCTTTCACACACCATCTCTGTCCCTCTCCATTTTCCAAGATAGGACTAATGAGCAGAACTGAGTATTTATGTTTATGTAAAAAATCTCCCATGCATTTATCAAGAATGTGTCCAAAAGAAGAAAAAAAATCTTGCCTCTCTCTGTCTTGTAAACTTCTGTAAAAATGAACACAATAAAACCTCGGTGATTGTTTTTGCCTCACTGTAATGTGCATTTCAGTATGCCTCTGTACTCAGTGAAATGTATTATAAATGTTAGTAATTGTTTCTCTATGCCCATCACAATAGCTGAAGAGTTAAAATTGCTAATGATCCTTCCAACAGCCCAGCTATTTTTCAGCTGCTCACTGAGGCCATTAATCAACATACCCAAGACTGCTTGAGCAACATTTACTAGCAATTAACCTATGGTTATGGGAATATATTCTCCCTATTATATTTCTGTTCTAGTGTGCACATCAAATAAAAGATGTATCCTAACACTGCTTCTGCTAATTGGGAAGGCTGGAAAACAAAAGTTCTCAGACCTACATGGACCAGCTTGATATGAGAAGAGAGGATATCCAATATGCTGGAAATATGTTAAATCCTCTCCCAGACTGCTCAACATTGAGTGATCCCTTTCTTGCCACTTGCTCTTCCTAAAACTATATAGATGATAGAACAGACATCTGAGAAGTGTTGCGGTGAGTTAATATTTATTTTAAAAGACACTGAAAGACTCCCTTGGGAAGAAAAGGAAATGTGTATGCATCCTCCTGACCTTTACACTACCTCACTTTTTCTCTGTTCTCATTCTTCAAGCACTGAACAGTCGTATCACCTCCATTTTTACCAGCAAAATGCAGGACCAGAATATTTCTAAAGTTACTTCAGTGGTGTCAATGAAGTTACATCTGGGTTAGTCTTCACCTCTAATATTTTCTGCTGTCTACAAAGTTTATCTGACTGATAAATAATATTGTGTGGTTTAAAAGAGCTTCTTTAGGTCACAGAAGAATGAAAACATGAAAGTTAGTGAGAAATTGAAGAAGCAGTTTGCCTCCTAAATTTTTGCAGGGAAATTTCCTGACTTATAGGACTTGGTAAGATGGCAGATTTAGAATGTCAAAAGGAACGAACATATACTGTAAGCAGCATTGTTACAGTATCATATGTGACATGATGTGTTGATATGACGGCATAGGAGTGGTGTCTCCCATCCTAGCATCCACTGGCAGTTGTATACAAAAATGGTCTAGAACCCTTAAAGTTGCCTAAATCTAGGGGAATGCCAGGTCCTGTGAGCGTGACCAGAAGCAGCTTAGACAAAGTAGCATGTGAACCAACAGCCAGTTTGCACCAGCACGGCAGCTGCCATTAGCCTTAGTGAAAAGACTGAGGCTGAACCAACGAAGGGAGACTCATCTACATGGAAAGGAGCTGTTTTCATGTGTACATCCTTCTACTGGCTGGATTTCAGGTCTGCAAGAGGAAGTAGTGCAGTTCTCTAGTACGGCTAGTAGTAGCTTTGGATCCTAGAAGCAGAGGAAGGGCTTGTAAAATGAATTGATTACCTGCCATGCTTTGCAGCCTGTTTGCATCACTAATATCTACTTTTCTGATACTGAAGATAGTAATAATTACTAAAGTGTCAACAGCAGAATTATTCACTTTTGTTACGAACGCAGAGTTTCATGTTTACTGTCCATTTTCTTTCACGCCAGACCCTGTAGAGAATGTCTTCATGCTCTGTCTCAGGTTAGACCAAAATTTGACATTGCCAGCTTTTGTAGCATTTGTCATTCAGCCATGCAATTCTAATAGGCAGGACTGCAAGAGAAGCCTAAATATAGTGATCATCTTGGCCTTCATTTATGTCAGAGACAATGCCAGTTTCCAGCCCACGTAGTTGTGGGGGAAGGAGATTTCAACGTGTGACACAGAAGCAAACAAAAGAAGATGTCGCCAAACACACTTATAACTCTCTAGCTTTCTTCTGGAGTATGACTCATGAGTTTTAAGTTATTAGCAGAGCCTCAGCTTCCTTAACCCCTCACTCAAAATAGTCCTGTTACCTCTGATGAGACAGGAGGATGTCACTTTCTTGAGCGTGGTGGCCCTTCTCATCTAGTCTGGAGTGGAAAAGCAGGCCCCATGCAGGGCATTTTGGCATCCCTGTTAGATTTGCTGAGCTCATTTAATATCTCTAATTCTGGTGAGTGTGATCTTATAAAGCATTTGTAACACAGCTGGAGATTTCGGGCTGATGAGCAGACCTTTCCGAGATAGTGGTACAAGGTGAGTTACAGAAACAGAAGCTGACACCAGGTCTGAGTGTAATGCAGCCTAATTAAAATTAAGAATGGTTGGAAACGTGTTTGGTCATATTCTGCAGGCAATGTAAGGCTATTTTCCTAAAAATGCTATCTTGATGATTTACCACATTTATATTCTTGTCTTTTCATTTATTAGTTACCTAAACCTTATAAAGCAGAGCTTTCTCCATCCTCATGAGGTAGGTATGTATACAAATGGCAGGTACTGATGAAATGTTTACTGAAAAGATTAGCTTGTCAATGAGGCAAAGGATGGATATTGATCCTCCTTCTATGTTTGTCAACCTGTAACCTGTTTAAGAAATGGCCTACAGCAATGAAATCCAATCAAGCACTCTCTGCAGCTCCAGTTTTCTTGTAATATCGGGGGGCGATTCAATCACAATAAAGGAAATGAACCACTTATCATATAAATGAGGATAAGGCAATTAACAGGTTACAGGTTCCAAGTGAGGAGGGTTCTGGCTGCAATACAGGATTAGAAGACAGATACCTTGCACACCTCAGCTTTTCCATGGTCTTTCTAGGGGGAGAGGTGATTATGTGGCAAAATACGTTGCAACACTGAGTTAGCAGGGTTAGCAGAACCAAGCACAGTATATGCCTTTCCTAACTAAACCCCTGCTTGATAACTTTGTAATGGAAATGTTTTCAGAGAGGTGGCCAAAATAGTTTTCTAAGTAATTAATACCACTTGTCAGTCCCTAGGGCCACCGGCAAAACAATTTTTTTTAGTTTTATGAGATAAATGAGAGATTGTAGGGTTTTAATTTGATTCAACATCAGAAGAAAATTGAGCCTTTTCTAATATGATCCTCCTATCCTCACCTCCACCCAGTAATATGAGTGTCAGGTCCAGGCCATGTTTAAGATGTGCTCCAGCTGCCAGGCTGTAGAAACAGACTTCCATGGCTTGTCTTGAAACAGTTTTTGTTTGCATGAACAAGTGAGAGGGCAGCTGGACTTACAGGTAGGCTGGTATAGATCCCTTCTTCTCTCAAGCAGAGTGGGTACTCACAACATCCAGTTTGTAGTTGCAGATCTCTGCCCTGAAATAGAAAAAATAGCAGCTGATATTGAAGCATTTGCCATCTGAGATAAGTAATCAATCTATTTGCTTTTTTTGGGTACAGGTTTCCTTCTCCAGAAATATGATCCTGGACCTTGTCGGGAAAATACGAAATCAAGTATTTTTTCCATTAAAGGTTTAGGTCTTCGACCTTGTGGTGGGTTGACCTTGTATAGTCACCAGATGCTCACCCAGCTGCTTTCTCACTCACCTTCCTCAGCAGGACAAGGGGAGAAAACAGAATGAAAAGCTCATGGGTCATGGTAGGGACAGGGAGATCACTCAGCAATTACTGTCACAGGTGAAGCAGACTTGACTTGGGGAAATTAATAGAATTTGTTGCCAGTTAATATCACAGAAGGATAGTGAGAAGCAAAAACAAAAATAAAAACACCTTGCTTCCACTCACCTCTTCTTCCTGGGCTCAACTTCACTCCTGATTCCTCCACATCCTACCCACAAGTGACACAGGGGGTCTGCCACTTCTTCCTCATCACTCTCTTCCCCTACCCCAGCATGGTCCATTTCCCTGGGCTGCAGGTTTTCACGAACAGCTCCGGTATGGGTCCTTCCCATGGGGCACAGTCCTGCAGGCACAGACTACTCCAGTGTGGGTCCCCAGTGGGGTCACAGGTCCTGACAGGGGCCTGCTCCAACTTGGAAGCACATCCACCTGCTCCAGTGTGGGGTCCTCCATGGGCTGCAGGTGGATCTCTACTCCAGTGTGGACCTTCATGGGCTGCAGGAGGACAGCCAGACTCACCATGGTCTGCACCACAGGCTGCAGGGGAATCTCTGCTCCAGTGCCTGAAGCATCTCCTAATGCTCCTTTTGCTCTCCCTCAGGGCTCACAGGGCTGTTTCTCACATATTCTTGTTCCTCTCTCACAGCTGCTGTCCATCCTTTTTTACCCTTTCTTAAATACATTATCACAGAGGCATCATCAGCATCACTGATAGGCTCAGCTTTGTCCAGCATTGGGTCTGTGTGGCAGGATGCAAACCCCCCCTCTCTCCCCGCTCTGCTCCTTCAGTATGGAAGGAGTAGGTACATCTCCCTCTCTCTCTGCTACTTGAGGCTAACAGCTTCTTTTGTTTGGCCCCAGAGCACCCTGGCCAGGGCCATTAGGAGGAGGGAGTGCCGAGCTGAAATGAGTTCTGTCTGACATGGGGGCAGCTCCTGGTGTCTTCTCACAGAAGCCACACTGAAGTCCCTGCCTCTACCAAAACCTTGCCATGTAAACCAAATACAGTACTCCAGTGCCTTCCAGCTAAAATTGTGTCACTGCAAGGATCTGATCAGTGCTTAACCTAGAGAGTGTTCTCTTTAATCTTGCATCTCTGATGCATTCTTTTTCTCCTTCTTCTAAATATTATTCCTCCTAATGGATGCCTTTATTGCTTCAAATGTGTATCAAAACAGACTTTGTTAGATAAGCAGCCTCGAAAGCGGAGATCAGCAGAAGATTATGCATGAGTGTAAACAAAAAGCTAGAATTTGGTGAACCCGTCAGCTTGGGATGGGTGAGACGATTTACAGCCCTCAATCCCTACTCCCAGTGTGACCTAGATCACCAGTGAACGCAGCAGCCTGTCCAGTCTGACGCCTGTCTTGTGTACCCAACATGAGTCTCTTAGGTCCAACCAAACAGTCTGTGCCCATGTTGACCGAAAGTCCCCTTTTGGGACAGTGATTTCTATGCTCAGCTGAGCACTCAAGAACCAAAGGAGCATGGGGGCTCCCCTCTCCCCTCAGCTGAGGGTGCAGACAGACCACAGCTGTTTGAAAAGTCTTTCTGAACATGTGGCCTGCGTTGACCTGCCTGTGCAAACCCTGGACAGGGAGCAGAACATGCCCTTGTGGAGGGTTAGTGGTTTATCTTGCTCAGGTAAATTGTGTTTTAAATATTAGGAGCTGTTGTATGTGTACAAATGCTGTTCATTTTAGCTACATCCACCCTTCCAGTGATGGTAACCATCACATTTACCCCTTTCCAGGTCCAATCTCCACAATTTCTTTCCAGTGGAGTCAAGAATCCTGGAGCATTGTCTCTTCTTTCAATGCAATTAAAAGCAAAATAATACTTTAATTATTAAAATAGTAAAATAAATGACTTGATCTATTTCTCATAAGCTTGAAACCATAGTTTTGTGACTTGGACTGGCTCAGAGAACGGGAATGGGATTTAAATTAAAAGTATATTTGAAAAGTGTGAATTAAAGGAAAGGGCTACATCTTTCATATGCAATAATGCCAAATTTTTAACAAGTAATAAATGTGATGTGAAATAAAAAGATGAAATAAAGCTGTCACATGGTTGTCCATCTTCCAGGAACCCTAAATACAATAACTATGGACAAAAATTAGTACAGATATTGAAATACATAGGACAGAGTCAAACCCTTGAAGGGTGTTACAGCATTATCTTGCTATGTTAATAGTGTGCTGGTACTGGTACCATCTGGCCCAGTGTTCCCAGTTGGAGGTGCCTGCCACTCATTTGTAGGAGGGAGGAGAATCCTGTGCCTGGTTCCTTCTCTTCTCCTGATACCATGTCCCCCAGAGACTCACTGTCTGCTTTGTCAGTGATTAAGAGCTAACTACAGAAGGGCACGTATCAAGTATGGACATATTATATCGTGTCAGAATTGAGGAGGAAGCCTCAGGCTTGTGTCCCCTGTGCCTCTCTCCAGTATTAATCTTCTCAGTACATGAAACATTTTTCACCAATACATAACCTCACTTATTACTTCCTGCCATTAAGTGCAGCAAATACTCAGACACTCTTCTGGAACATTTCCAAATGAAATCTCAGAGTCATTACATTAACCTTTTCCATTATGGAGCAGGAGGAAATTAGCTATTGGCACACACAGAAATACATAGAAAGGGGTACAATATTTTGCATAATTGTATTTTTATACTTTTCGACAATGCAAAGAGTTAAGCAAAAATGTTAAAAATCCTGCATGCTTCATTAAAAACTCTCAATTTCTCTATTTTCAGCAAAATAAGCCATCAGTGTTAGATTCTATAATTGACACCATTGCTTAGGGAACAAACCTATGAATCTTATTAGAGACAAATTCATTACTTTAAGTCCACCCTTAGGATGCAGAGCTCATAAAAGAAACCTCTGGAGGGTTCAGCTTAGGGGATGAGATGATTTCAGGCTGCAAATCTACAGATTTACTGTAATTAACCTGAACTAATTATTGTCAGGCGATGGGTCAGACATCCTGGATAAAAGCCCCTGACTGGTTTTGTGGTCTACTGGGTTTTCGGTAAGAGAGCTTCTTGTTAAACAAAGAAAAAGTACTGAAAGCACAACTCCATGTATACTTAAAGTAAAATAAATCTTTCCACAGGGAGAGAACAGCAGAGTCTATTTAAAATGCATAGTCAATAGGCACAACTGAAATATGTTAATGTTTAATACTTTTGCTAGGTGGTCAAAAACAGCTCCTGGATGGTCTAAACTGGTCTCCATACAAAGTGAACCTCTACTTGTCTGCTTTTGCAATTATCACATGAAGGAATCAATTTAAACACTTCTTTATGCACTACAGATACACTGTTATCATCCTGCAACGGATGCTGTCTTGTCACTATTCTTGTACTGCTCACCAGGGGTAAGACAGATGTATGCATGCACCTACAGAAGCTTCTGTAGCTCACATAGGGAAGAAGAAGTAAGCTAAGCTGTACAAGATATGCTGATAGCCCCGTAAAACAGCTGACATAAATTTAATTATGACGGGTTCAAAAAACAGTCTCTAGGTGAAATGCAAAAGTTGTTGGTTCAAAACTCCACATTACCTGAAACGCAGAGTTTTAAATGCACAAATAACAGCATTTAGATCCCACTAATGTTCTGTGGAAAGCAGTTCTTGAAGTACATCAGTCTCAAGTTTTGTGTTTCGTGAGTACATTCTCCAAACTGAGATTATTAAGATATTCCCCAACCCCCCCCCAAATGATTATGACAATGTATAGGTTTTATGGAGGTTTTGTTGTTGTTTGTTAGTTTCTGGCTAGCCTGCTTTTCCAGCTTAAATGCTTTTATTTTCCTCCCAAATATACAATGCTCTCCTTGTTTTCAGTAACTCAAGCCTGCATATAAGCAGCAAGATGCAGGTGTCCACAAGGTGTGGGTAGAAGTCCCTCTGTGTGACCTGGAGGATGAGGGGCTCTGCCTGCAGAGTCCTCCCAGCACTCCTGGGGCTGGCAGGGACTGGTCATCATGAAGTGATCTGTTGGATGCGTCTGTTTGACCTTCGAAGAATCGATATTTAGTATGAGGTAATCCTTTGCTTCTGAATATTTCTTATTTAACCCTCTGACCCAGTAAATATTAAGCATCATTTACTATGCATCGTTTCCATCTCTTGATTTGAGCATCTTTTTAGTAATGTTGTGTGTGCAGGAGGAGCAATGCCAGGTGCAAGGCACCTTTTTTTGCTATCCTTCCACCTGGGTCCTCTGCTGACCTAGCTGTACTTCGGCCTTATTGAAGCTCAGGCCTTTTGATCTTGATCTCAACCCTTTCTTTGATGTTGACAAGCTTGGCTGTTGTTGTCTGTGCCCTTGTTTACAAGTACAAACTGGTCCTGTAGCCTTTGCTCTGCTATGTCCTTGTGTCCTTTCATGCACAGGGATTTCCACTTGCGCTTCAGCCACGCTGTCTTAATGCTTCTGTGACCAATTCCTACCACAAGAGGAAGGCCTCCACAACCCTCACTTCACTGCCCTGAAGAGGTGCAACTGGTGTTTCAGGTGTGGCTTGATCAGGCAATCCTACATGACAGCAGAACCCAACTACCCTATTATCCCAGATCGAATGGCAACATGGGATAGAGAAGGCCAGCTCCTTTCATGGGGATACATTTAATTAGCAAAATGAGGAGGAAAAAAAATAGAGCTTGAGATGATAATACAGCAGGACTCACTTTGTCCTTCTGTCCTGCAGCCAGCACAGCTGTCACCTCTGGCCACCCTGGGCTACAACAGGTTCTCCTAAGGACATTGTGCCATATCACCCATCCTGGAGTGTAGTAGATGTGGGAGCAGATAATTTTTGGGATTCTGCTATCTGGGACAAAAGCAAGCAAACCTTTCCTTGTGCATTTGGCTCAGTATGGGACCCTTTGAGAACTGGTCTCTCCTGATCAGCATCAGCTTATGCCAAGAGCGTTGCAAGCTTGCTCTGTGCCTGTTTATCACAGGTTTTACAAACAAAAATCAGTTACGGGAGAGTGGAAAACCCTAACTGCAGCAGGAAAAAGCTGCAGTTATCATGCATCACCACTGTATGCCACTACAGACTAATTACTCTAGTGTATCCCAGAGATGAGGCACCGCTACAGCGGACCCCCAAGAAGCACTTAGTTAATATTAAATTGTAATCCTATTACCTTTAGATGTTCTCAGTGCTATTAATCTCACAGTTTCCAAGTCAGCAGTTTAAAAACAGATTATCTGAAAATCATAATGCCATTAACCTCTTTCTGTGTATACCATTTTTAAGCACAGGAGCCAAAATGATAATAATTTTATCTTTTCAGCATCTCTTTTCTAAGGAATATTCCACATGTAATTTAAAAGTTGTCAGAAACACACCAGCCATGAAAAATATTATTTTCATAATCTATTTATGCTAAAGATAAAGTAAACATGAATAATGAGAAATGAATTATCTCATCCACTGTCTTTTATGAGTCCTCTGTTGGACTGGTACAAAATTACTGTCAGATTTATCTGCTTGCATCAAAAGGAATAAATAATACGCACTACAGAAGAATTATTAGTTTTATACCTTGAAACAGATTTCCAGAGTTAATTTACATTCTAATAAATTTTTGTGGGAATTTTATTGGTGATATTGCAAAAAATCTTTGCAACACAAACTACCAGGCACACGTAAAAAAACAATTTCATGATGGTGGAACATGAAGAACTTCTTAAACATCTAACTGCTTAAGCAAGAATTTACACACTTTTTGAACCATAATCTGAATTAGGTCTCTATTTCTATTGCTTTCTCCTACAGGAAAGAAATCTGCAATAATATTTTCCTTTTTCATCTCTCTTCATTGTTTTGATCATTCTCATTTATTTCTGTATCTGCTTAAGAACAGATTCAAGTAACTGTTAATTTCTCTTTGCAGTTCTATTCTTCTGCTTCAATTTTTATTCTGTCTCAGCTCAAACTATTATTTGCTGTAGAAAAATCCTTTTAAGATGGGTGGGAGAGGTAGAATGGTGAGGGCAAGTACTCACAATGACTAATTACAGAAATTATTACGTGGCAAAATAATTTATTCCTAGAATTTTTTAGCATCTCTTATAGAAATTGTAGGGGAATGTCTCCTCTCCAGAGCAAAAGCCAAATAACCTGAAATTGTAGCCTCACCAAGAGCAGGTGATGGGATGTTTAAATTCAAAACTTCACAACACTTACTCTTGTAAAGGCTGCATCATCACCTTTCTCAGGGAAATTACAGGTCCTCATGGATCATGTCTTTTCCATTCCCCATCAGTGAGGAAGACAGGTTGTGATACATGTGGAATGTGTTTCCTTTTATTGCTGGGGTGCATGCTCATCTTTGAGAAGTGGTAACAACAAGATAAAAAGAGAGCAACCCGCAGCTGTCTTTCCTTTTCCTTGGAGATGTGTGACATTAAATTACCTATTTACAAAATAGATTAATATAGAAAGATCTACTAAAGAGCTCAAATGGCTGGAAAAAAATTACAAAAATCAAAGCTTCTGCCTTGAAAGCAGATGCTTAGAAGGCTGGGAGCTGTACTTTGTCACTAAAGTAACATCCATGAATTGTTTCAGTGCTGAAGATCTTTTCAGCTGATTTTAGAAGAGCTGCTGATAGAGCTCGATGATGCTACTTCTGCAGCAAAGCAACAGCAGTTGCATGTAGATGGTATGATTTGCTGTATTTTCTCTAAGGACCCTTTCTTGTCCTCTGGGGTTCCTCTAAGCAACATGACTCATGGTTGCCACCAACAAATGGAATCCAGTTCAAACATTTAGATCTAGATGTGACTTCAATCATCTAGTGAGTTATGTCTGTCTAATAATCAGTAACTACATGTAAATTTGACAATGTATTTTACGCGTCTGTAACAATTCCTGTTTCTGACTGCAGTGTAATAGTTGAACTCTTTAAGTGGTCGCTCTTGGATCTCTGAAACATTATATTAGGCAAATTAGGCATTTTGGTTTTCTTTAAAAACCTTAGTCTCCATTAGGATTAAGACAGTGCTGTGCTGTGTGTGAAAGGGAAATAGCTATCAGTTGTGAAATATCTTTGGATTGTTTAGTAACATTACCATTCACAGCCACGGAATACATTATATTTTATTGTAAACTTTGTTGCTTAGAGAAGTATAAATCTTGAAAGTGTGTCAATACTTGGCAAAGTAAATAGTCTCTGGAGGTAAAAAATGTTTAAGACCATCTATCAAGTATAAGAAGTTGATAGCAATTAAAAACAGAGCTGTTTATGTATAAACATAAATTGCAGAGATAGCTTAAAACTGGCCAGTAAAAATCTTGGCTGGGTGGAAATTCCAATTGCAAAAGACTACAAAAAACCCACATCTGAATTTTAAGAACTGTTTTCGTAGCATACACTTTTTTCCTTCGGGACAATATTTCCTATGAAATTTTATGACAGTGAGGGAAGTCTGTTTATTTATTTATTTCCACATTCAGGCATTCTTTTAAAGAAAAAACAAAAAAACAAACCCACAAACAACAGCAAAAAAAAAACACCCAAACATCCCCTCACACACAAAAAAGTAAGAACAAGATAGCTTAGATAAATATTACTCGTACTAGGTGAGCACTAAACCAGAATACATGTTAATGCTCACTTTTCCACCCAAAGTGATACAAAGGAGGAGGAGGCATTATTTTAAGTTAATTACTGTAATGATTAATGATTAATATTATTACAAGGGAATGCACTTACAATCATTTGTATTACTGTGTATTTGAGTGGAATTATTAGTTGTGTCTCTTTAACATACCAGGCCCTAAGGACATGGACTGTTGTGGGCAGCATGGTCATTTTTATTGTTTTTTGGCATGGTTGCAACACTCAGAGCTTCAGTGGAATGACAGCACAGAGAAGGACCATTGGGGTCTCTTCTGGAGAGAAGAGGAAACAAGCTAACCTGCTCAACCCAGCCACTGGGTACCTAGTTGCTGGTCTGAATGTGTTGGTCTTGTTCCAGGTAGACTGTCAGACCTTCTGAGATGTGGATGTCTGTCTTGACTTACCCTTGCACTGTGTCCAGCAGAATGGGTCAGCCACCGGCTGTCCTTCACAGTGTTCAGTGAAACCACAAATAAGCATTGTATCAACAAGAAGAAGTGCACATTTCCTATTTTTGGCCCATTGGACACTCTCAGGTTGTTGTGATTTAGTCAGTCCTTGGGGAGATGCAAAGTGTAGCTAGAGCACTGGTTAATGTGGTGATGGAGAGGATGTCCTGGGCTGTTGGTGAACCCTGCCACTTCTACTAAGGCTTCCTTGACTCCAGGAATCTGTTAAGAGGTGCCCTGCAGCACCACATCGTATGCTAAATAGAGCCAGAGAGGTTACCTGCTTCCTTAAATATGGAGAGGCGTGAAGAAGATGCCAAATTCAAACATGACGGTCCTGAAGAAGCTTGAAACGTAGGGTTGCTCTGCTCACAGTGCATTTTGCTGCAGCAGGTGAGGAGGAGTGACCCTTCCAGCCAGTGCCACAGGCACGGCGAACCTGCTCACAGCAGGAATGGTGCCAGGCTCCTGGGTGGAAGAGAGAGGCTGTGGCTGGGAATCTTTGAAAGGATTGATTCAAAAACCACAGAAAGTGAGACTGCATCCTGTTAAACAGAGCATAGTGTCCAATGTTTATTTGAAATTAATGATGCTTGCATGCCTTCAAACTGCATTTTAATATTTAAACTGCTGCAAATGTAAATTATTAAAATAAAGTGTCCATGAATTATCACCCCAAATTTTCTAAGTTACAGAGCTTGTAAATGAGAGGGATACAGTGCCTAGTATTTAAGACTCTCCCCTTCTCGTGTTGAATTTCTCTCAATGTAAGAGAACCTCTTTTTCCTCCTGCTCAGCTGTTGGAAAGATACCTCAATGAAGGAAACCTTTGAACTGGATCCAAATGAGGAGCTGGTATGTGACTGAGATATTTGGTGCTCTCTACATGAATACGCACCACGAGTGGATTAGTTCTGGCATTAGGCAAATAAGATACACCTATGTCATGAGTTTCCTCTCATCTTCCTTACTTTCAGAGGAAGATCTGTCCAGCAACTATTTCTACATCTCCTTCAGAAAGGTGAAAGAGAAGAGGGCTTTGTTAAGGGCTCCAAGCTTTCTAGAGGAAAAGAGAGGCTGGGCTTCCTCCCAGAGTCACAACACTCCTGCTGTGATGAAACCATAACACATTAGATGGTGAGACACCATTTCACTGCTGCTATACCTTGGGTCTCTCCTCTGTTTTGTTGGAGGAGTCCTGGGGCGAGGGAGCAGTCTTCGTTCTTTGGTTTCCAAGGACAGGGCTACTGATGGGTCCCTTAGTAACACAAGAGGTAAAGAGGAGCCATAGAAAATAAAAGTATTATTGTGTTTTTAAACTTACATTTTGCCTTAGAGTCTCTCCAAGAATTCGTGAGAATTTCACAAAATAAGACATGAACAAATCAATAGAGGAAACAGCATCTGAACCACAATGCAGGCATTTATTGTCTCCTTGTGCATTAAATTACCCAATTAATGTTTTCTGTTGCCTTAGCCTGTTCTAATAAGGCTTGACTGTCACTTATCAGCCCCTAATCTTCTAAATGATGAGCAAGAACTGCAGCTGGATTTACAAGAACCCTTGGGGCACAATACCAAACTCCCAGAGCACCAAAGATCCATCCTTGGAATTATGCTTATTAGGGGTTCTCATTCATTACCATTTATTTCACACAGATATGCAATAATAACATCAGGTCAGCTTTATTATTTATTACTTAATAAGTAAGTGCTATTTAAATGTATACACTGCACAACAAACCTCTGTGTGTAACACATTCCTCAAAAAATAAGCTTTTTCTTGCATGAAAATGTCATTTCAGATACCAATACTCCTTCGAGTCAACTGAGTTTGCTTGCTTTGCTATGTTATTTTTCCTGAAAGGGTGACCTATAGTTTAAAATGTTCTGGGGTAAGAAAAATATTTCTGGAGTAACTGAAAGTGATTTTTATGGGCTGCGTGCGTGAGTTAACTAATTAGAATAATAATGTTGGGAAAGAGTTGCACGTAATGAGCAAATAGCAGGGATAAATGTTTTTTAATAGATAATGATAGTGTCTTCAGAATGATAAATACTTCCCTGTTATGATAAAAAATAAATAGATCTATTTTACTAAGAGAACCTTCTTATGAACTACGAGGCCAGTGTGGGGGAGGAATAGATTCATTTAGATAAAATGCTATTAAATTGCCTGTATACTGTCCTGTCAGACAACTATCGACCTCATCCCATGGGAGAAATCGATTTCTGAGCAGAGAGCTCTGTGCTTTCTGCAGCATAGTGCTTCAGTGCTATTGCTCTGGTAATCACACACGGCTGCATCTTTTCCTTTCTCTCTCTCTCTGTCTATTTGTTGCGGAAACATTGATTGAGAGACATGAGGGATTTAGATTGCCCTATTTGTTGTTATTTGACCTTTTCAATTATATTCTGTTAAAAATGTAAATACTTCATTTGCAATAATGTGCATATGAATTTACTTAAGTGGTTTGCGAGTGAGGCTTTCAGCAGGAAGCATTTACCTTTGTTCTCCTGTAGACCTATTGGAGCTGCCTCAGTGAAATGAATTCAAATGCAGCTGAGAATGGTCCCTGCCACAGTAAAGATATCTAGGATAGTTCTCAATACAGCAAGATTTAAATATGGGAAAAATAATGCAGAACACCAAAATCACATAAATGCTGAAAAGTGAAGCGATACATGATTAAGGATCCTTGCTTTGGTTTGGATTGGTTTTCTTTCTTTTGGGTATAACACCTTTTGTCAGCTCTCACTAATGACAGTTGTTTTTTAACAAGACAAAAGCACTTGAGGTCAAGAAATGCTGACATCAAAGTTGAAACTCAGGTTTAAATCTTCTCCCTCTGCAGGAAAATAAGAAACAACTTTAACATCGTTATATCTAAAGCAGGTGTTTGAACTTCAGCTTGCAGGAATTTAGGTCCTTGCTGCTCTCTGGCAGCTCACCTTGGCATTTGTAGAGCAGGCAACCTCCAAAAGGGGAACAGCCAGGACAGACCTTCTTGTTGTACCTCATGCCAGTGCTAAGCGCACAGAAGGAAATAAATATCTGCTGGTAGATCACAGCTACATTTTAGCAGTCACAGGCTGCTGCATTAGGCCTTTGGAGGAAAGTGTAGGATGGCTTAAGTAGAGCCATGTACTAGCCCAAATCTGGCGACCAGCAAACTGCTGAGCCCATCTTTGCACACATGCACCGAGGCTATGTCAAATATCTGGAGTTTCATTGCTTCTATTTTTATTATGCTGGATGGTCAAGGCTGCAAAAGCAAAATCATTAGTGATCTCTAAAAATAAAGACAGGATGCAGCTTCTACTTTGCCTTTCACTTGCTCACACCCTTTAACCAGTTGTAAACAGACATAAAATGCTGTTCAGTCAAAACCATATTGCCTTACACTGACCTTGTGCTCCCTCCCTCCTGTGTAAAGAGATGGCAGAACTGTGATGAAGCAACCAAGAGTGGAGAACATTAATTGCCTTAGAAAAATGTGGCTGTGGTCTTGGCCACATAGCCAGCTTTTTCTACCTGTACCCCTGTAGCTGTTTGACAAAGTTGTTGCAGCTTGTTTTTAGAGGTGACATGAGGTCAGGGAGCAGAACCCAAGCCATCAAAGTGCTCCAACACAGCTCTTGCAGAAGGTGAGCCAAGGTGGGAAAGTATCATGGAATCATAGAATGTCCTGAGTCAGAAGGCACCCACGAAGATCATCAAGTCCAACTCATGTCTCTGTGTAGGACAACTCCAAAATTTAATCTGACAGTAACAGGACCCTACTGATGTCCTGCAACAGTTGTGAGATTGCTGCCATAAACCAAACTGAGGATGACCATGAAACAGTTTTGAAAGTGAGAGGGAAAGGGGATTGCTTAATTGGAGGCTGTTTTGGTAAAGACAGTGAGAAAGCCAAGCCTGTTATAAGCAGGAACGAGCAGAACAAAAGAACCAGACAAAAATTTTGTCAGAATAAAACCAGCAGCCTCCCCCTCCCTCACTTCTTCAGTGGCTGGTGGCACTGTTTGACAAATCCTGTTGTTTATCTCTGGCCAAACTTTTTGCCTTGTGCTTACTGGTGCCTGGGGCACGTGTGAAAATCATTGTTGCAGAGAGGTGTCTGATATCTGTGGAGGTGCAAGAGGACACTAGAGACAGGCTGAGAGAAAGGCTGAAAATTACATATAAAACAACATTTCATACAGCATACCTCACATATCTCAGACAGATTTGCAGGCTAGTTGCTGTCTGTTAGTCCTGAACACTTATTTTTTTCCTCCATAACAGCTTTTTTTTTTTTTCTTTTTCAGTTCACCTGGTCATGGTGCTCTTCATTCCTTGTCTTTGTTTGTTACAGAACACAGCAATATTACAGTTACATATTTATGGCCATGGCAACAATTTAGCAGTAGATAGCCACCATGCAGGCAATGAGCAGGGAAGCTTTCACATGCATATCAACATATAACTACTCAAGTCTAATTAGATGGTGTCTGACCTTAAAAAAAAAAATGCAAGCAAACCCACATGTGATTATGTTGCTGCATTTCCATTGCAATGAACAAAAGTTTGGGATCCTTAAATATGAACGATAACATAAATATACAAGCTACTAATATTGTGCAAAGAAATCTCTAAATCTGTAATTGCACAGAATGTCTGGGGAGAGAGAAAACATCCATTCCTGTTGATGTGACAGTGCATGATTTGCAGATAGTGTGTCTGCTCTCAGCAGTGGCACTGGGAGGCACTGAGCTCTGCAAAGGGTGTTTCTAGTCCCATCATCACCACTTTTACACCTACGTGTCAGTTCAGGAAAGCGTACTGATTGGTCAGTCTCTAAAGTGGAAAACTCTAAAATACATCGTTCTTAAGTACGCTCTCAATAACCCATTGGAGTAAGTGCAACTTTGCAACAAAGGAAATTCTGTTTCAACGTATGAAAATAAATCTCAAACTGTGGGAGCGGTGAAACTTTTGAGCAGGTCCCCCAGAGAAGCTGTGACATCTCCCTGCTTGAAGATTTTCAAAAGCTGACTGGACAAAGCCCTGAGCAAACAAGTCTAACATCAAGGTTGACCTTGCTTCAAGCAGGAGGTTGCACTCGAGAACTGTCCCCATTCTCCTCACCCCAAGATCAGTGTGAAACTAAAACTTTCTATGATTTTATTACTTCAGCTCCTGCTTACATTCAAGCATTTGCCTGAGTTAGTGCCTCGCTAGGAGAACAGCTCCATTCCATGAAATGGAGACTGTTTTTCAATTGCCTTTTAATACTTTGTGTAGCACAGCAAGTGAAGATACCTTTCTTCCCCTCTTCATCATCCTCCATGCTAGTACTCCTCCCCTCATCAAATAATTCAGTTTAACTTTGCTGCAACTGGAGGCAAACACTGATTTCTCATGTCCAAACAGGGACTTTAAATGATTGTGAAGGGGACCTTATAAACAGTAGATGGATACAAATATCAGCTGCTTCTCTGAGGTATGAAATTTCTTTTGACCTGTTCTCATTTGCTTATGTGTATTTTTAATTAAGTAGAATTTAATTTGATAGCCCATTAGAAGTACATCCAAAGTGAACTGCTAGATGCCCCTTATCAAATGTTTCTATGCTTCTCTCTCACAACTGGGTGACATTTCATACAGAATCACAGAATGGTTGGGGTTGGAAGGGACCTCTGGAGATCACCTAGTCCAACCCCTCTGCTAAAGCAGGTAGACCTAAGGCAGGTTGCATAGGATCACATCCAGGCAGGTTTTGAATACCTCCAGAGAAGAAGACTCCTCTCTGGGCAGCCTGTTCTAGTGCTCTGGCACCCTCAAAGAAATGCCTTCTCATATTTAGATGGAACTTCCTGTGTTGCAGTCTGTGCCCATTGCCCCCTATCTTGTTGTTGGGCACCACTGAAAGGAGTCTGGTCGCATCCTCTTGACACTCACCCTTGAGATATTTATAAACATTTATGAGATCTCCTCTCAGCCTTCTCTTCTCCAGGCTGAACAGACCCAGCTCTCTCAGTCTCTCCTCATAAGATGCTCCAGTCCCCTAACCATCTTTGTAGCCCACTGCTGGCCTCCCTCCAGTAATTCCTTTTCTTTCTGGAACTGGGGAGCCCAGAACTGGACTCAGTGCTCCAGGTGCAGCCTCACCAGGGCAGAGTAGAGGGACAGGATAACCTCCCTCAACCTGCTGGTCACACTTTTCCTAATGCACCCCAGGATACAGTTGGCCTTTTTGGCCACGAGGGCACATTGTTGACTCAGGGTTAACTTGTCCACCGATTGCCCAGGTCCTTCTCCACAGTACTGTTATGATCACTTTTTGTAAAATAAACCAAGTAAGCTACATGTAATTGGAAAGTCTAGTGTTGCTAAACCCCAGGCTTTTGTAAGACACCCTTGCAGTCCAGAGTACTTCAGCTTCCATTTATTGGCTTGTGTTTGTACATGCCTGCACTTCAGGTGATGTTTAACCAAGGAAGAAATTGCCTTCCATTCCCATCCCCACTAATTTCAAGCAAGAATCCATGATTTTAATGGAAACTTTATTTGTGCATGTGAAAAATGCGTTACTTTTCATGTCAGTGACAGGGAGAGCAAAGAAGAGGAGAAGCTGTCAAATTGCTGTGAAGGATGAACTGCTTGCAGAGTTTACTTCTGATGCTTTTCTTCTATTCATTGTCTTCCTCCTTTACCACCCATCGCTAAGGACAAATACAAAGAAATGTGTGAGAACAACTTAAAGCAATGTTGCACTACAGGGAAACAAACAGAATATATAAGCATTGGTTACAAACATCCCCAGGTCAGAGACCAAAGGTCTGTGTTACACTTTGAAAGACACTTTTTGAAATTAAGAAATTAAATCCTGCCTCCAGTTGTCTACCATATACAATACTACTGTAACGAGCTTCCTTACTCATGCATTCAGGTATAGACTAGGCTTCTTCATCCCTTGGTTTGATTTATCTAGGTGTGGGCCCCATTAACTTGGCAGGGTGATGACAAAAACTTGTGCTGATCCCTGCTTTGAGCTGATAAGTGCAGGTAGATCCCTCCGCTTTTGACCCAACAAATTTCCTTTAAAGGAAAGAAAAATAAGCTCTTTCTAAAAAGCCACAAGAAGTGGATGAATTATTCCTGTCTGTCAGCCTGGTAACTTCGTTCTCATGTTTCATTCTTTCCTCCCTCCCACTTAAACTGTTACTTATGTTCAAATATGAAGCTTTTGGTTTGGTCCTGAATAAGCATTTGCAAAACAATTAATGAACCTCCACTGTAGCGCTGATGAAAGCATAACCTGAACTTCCACTGGCCTTTTTTTCTGTCACTATGTGTTTCAGGTATCTGTCTCTGCTATCCACCAGTATCTTTGCAAATTTATGGCATAGTTATTTCCACTAATTCCCTAGTTGCAGCTTCTCACCAAGCACAGAGCAACAAAGAGGAGAAATGTTGCTTCAAGGACAGTGCAGCCGCTTCTCTTATTTACATCCCTTCATCTAGTAAATGTATACTTGAACTGAAATACTGCTGACTTCTTGGAAGTCATTTGTTATTTCATCTTTATTAGGAAGATTCTCACTTACAGATGGACTGGACAGTGGAGGTTGTACCGCCCCCGGGAGTTCCACCTCCATGGGATCTGGCCTCCTGGGACATCATCTCAGAGGCACGGGATCCACTGGAGATTCCGCTGCTGGTAAAACCTGATGAATGGGTTGAGTCTTTGGCACCTACAACAGTTACAAAGGAGATGTTACCGACTGGAAGGAACCCTACAAGATAATTATAAACTATGATATATATATATATGTATTTTTTAAAAAAAGTCGAGGCTAGCAAATGTATCAAAAGACAAGGAGACTGGTGATTACTTGGCTTGTTCCACCAGTTTACTGCTTTTTATCTGCCACCTCAGGGAAAGGACATTTGCAGTGTTTTGTGCACGTTCTCAGAACACAAAGAAAACCTGTAACACTTGCACGGACTGTTTTTGATAAACTTGGATCTCCCAAACAGTTTCAGCACAGTTTGTCTCTGCTGAAATCTGAATTTTCTGAGGAGTTGCTTGAGGACTGTGGAATAAACCCCTAGAAGAACTACGGATTGTTGCAGACCTCACCACTTACGGTTCCAGGTGATGAATATGGTCCTTTCACTTCACTTTCCATAGCATAAACCTATGCATAATAGATACCTGTAGAATTTAAACACAGCAAGCTGTGGTAGCCAGTGGCCTATTTCTCCATCTCATTACAAATAAGCCCCAAGCAATGTGTTCTATGGCAACCTTCTCCTCCTGGGAGAGGAGTAAAGCATTAGCAACAACAAATGTTAGTAATAATGCTTAAAGCATTCCTGGAGGATGCTCAAATATTTTGGTGATGAGCTTGTTATAACATCTTCTGTAAAGTGATACTGAACAATACTCATGCTCTGCTGCAGAATCAGATGCTCCTTCGAGCATGTTTGTTCTGGAGGGAGGAAGGGTTACAGGCTGAATGAAAAGGTTAAGAAGATGTGTTTGAAGAGTGAGAGATTTCAGTGAGCACCTGCGGAAATGAAATCAGACCCTTTTAGCTCTCAATCAGGCAGAGAATGTGGCAAGCTCTCCTGCTGCAGGGAGCCAAAGCTCACACCTGCCTTGGCAAGGTTACAGAGTGAGCATTTTTCACATAGATAAAAGCTCTTTTGGAGTATCTCCTGTAGTCATGGCTAAGGTTTCCTTAAGTTGTGCAGATTTCACCAAAACCATGGGTTTTCATAAAAATCCATGGTTCATACAGACATGGAAAGAATAAAACTAGAAATTGTTAAATGATCACTTTGCTTCTCTCTTTCCTAAAGATCCTCAGCACATGAAGGAGTAGAAGTTTTCAGCCTTTTATGTAGAAACTGCAACTCCATGCTCTCTATAGGGCATCACCACTGAAGAGTTTGCCACTGGTTATGGATGTGCTGTGTGCTGCTCTACCACCCTTACGTGTAACAGAAGGCAAGATTGTGCAGCTGTATCTGCTCTAGCATATGATTAGATAAAGTAACTGTCATCCTCTGTGTACCAGGATCTCTGCTGATGATGCAGCGTCGCGCCTTTCTGCCCTTCACTCTCGGTCCTCCTCCTCTTCCATCTCACATATTCTTTCTCTCTGCTGCTACCGTCCCTTAAGCTCTTTGCTATTGAATATTCAATAAACAGCAACCTAAACTCACTGATTAAACCATACAGACTGAAAAGTAAAAAATGCCTCACAGGAGTCACATGCAGTATCTCTCTAAACGACCTTTATGTCACTTATTCCCTCACCATCTAGAGAGCCTCACATTATAAGTAATATTGTCATCAACATAAATCATATCTTAAAAAAAGATAACTTCCTCTCAATCAAGCTTATAACATTTTTTAGTATTAAAAGGTGTCCCAAATCTAGACACTGGTCAGCTCACCTGGCCAACCACTCATTTTATGGCTGGAGGAGCCAGGTTCAGCTCCATCCTTTAGTAGATTTGTAGCTGCTTACTATGAAAAGAGCAGACCAGCAGATGACCAACATGGCAGAGAGCCCCACCTGTAACCAGCCTGCAGCTCAGCACACTCCTGACACGTGAGAGATGTGAGTCCAAGACCCCTAAGTGTTTTGGAGCCTTTATGCAAGGTCAGCTTGCTAACAACTGTTTGGTAAAGCAGGATTACACGGGGCACTCCTTTCTGTGGGGTTACACCTGCTTAGAAGGTATCTGCTGAAATCAGGTCCCACAGGCAGGATTAGCAGGAAGAAAACTTTGCATGTGAATCTCACAGCATCTGGGGCTAAACAAGAGCCAAACTGCTTAGAGTCATCAGGTCAGGGGTTGCTCTGCGCATGCAACAGAAAAGCAAGCACCTGCAGGGTTAGCTCGTGTGAAAACCAGCTACGCCTAGTTTTACTACTAAGATATGTGCTGTCAAGGATGTGTATATGTTCCCTTCATGAATTCAGCTCTTGAACTGCAACTAATTTCCCTCTGCTACAGCGTTTGCATAAGGTTTTATGGCTTCTTCCTGTATGGATTTGTGCAAGTAAAGAGCAAGGGAAATCTGATGCTTTATATGAAATGTAGGTACACAGATCATGTTCTTGCATAAGTATATTGTCGCTTATTGCTACCATGACTTTCCATATAATTGATGATTCCTAGAAGAATGGAGAGATAGCACAAACTTCAAATAAACACTGTCCTGAATTTCATGAATACCACATATGTATGTGTACATTCCTGTATATGTACATATGCAGAAAACACCCTTAACAGCATCTGACTGCTAACATGCAGTTAAATGTAGGAATCCTTTCTCTTCAGTGCAATACAGGAATGGCGGGGGGAGAATGGATTGCTTGGCAAGCTTATTTTCAAGGAGAAAAAAAAAAAAAGTTGTTTAGCCCTACGCACTAAAACACAAAACCACACACACACAAAGTTGCTCATACCCATTTCCTGGAGAGTAGAGGTAGGGCCTCCAGAATGCACGCCTCCCCCAGATTCCTTCGCTTCGTGGGACATCGTCGATGAAGCAAGCGATCCTCCTGTGATCCCAGAGGAAGTGAAACCGGCCCTGTGGACGTTTTGGTCAGACATTTCTCTTTCTGGTGGTGTGGAGTCCACTGAAGTATTGTGAGGCTCAGACAGTCTTTTTATACACTGTTGAGCTAGCAGCAGAGAAATGGAACTGCTACCACGACCAGACCAAAAATAAACCTCATCTGGGAAATGAAACTGAACTTTTATGAACATGCTTTTTATTGCTGTTTTCAGGGTGAGGTTTAGGCAAACCAACTAATTTCCTCTTATGATACTAAACCAAATTATTACTGTGTGAATCATTGTTTGGCAACTAATATAGCTAAGAACTTTGCTTCTTCATTCTTTTGCATTGCACCCTATGGTACAGCAGTGCACCTGTAGAAGATAGCTCCTCATTTTAAGAATCAATATAACTCTGAGTGAAGTCAATACACAAAAAGGCAGCAAAGTGGTGGTCATGCAGAAACTGCAACTCGAGCTGGTTATAGCACCCAGAGTTCAGCTGTGGTACAGCTACTGCTGAAAAAACTGATTTACAGAGAGCTGGAAATCAGAACTCAATTAACAACGGATGGTTGAAATTAATTTCTTTATGGAAGGAACTGTTAGGGGACTTTGCGTCATACGAGCAGATTGGCACAGCTGCTTTGTTCTTCCTCATGCAAATCCTGCTAAAGCAGAGCCTCCATCTTTAATGAACAGGCCCTTGCGAACGGCACACACTCTTCTATTGCAGTTTTTCTTAGCCAGTAGTTTAAATAAGGCTGTTTAAAAATCCATGGACCTTCTCCCTGAGGAAAAGAGGAATATCTGATTAGGTCACGATATCACAGGGATGGATCTCAAAGTGGAAATATACAGGATAAAAATATAGCATTTTCACTGTCGTATAATATCTGTATCTTGTACATGGTGGGTTACAGAACAAAGGATACAAAGTCTGTTCCTCTCTTCCTATACGTACTTATTTATCTGAGCAGTGGGATATCTGCCCCATGTATCCCTGAGCAGTACTGCTCTTTTAACCCTTTCATTCATTTTTTCTTTAATTCACCTAGGTTAGTTTTCTTGAATTCTAATGTTTTTAATTTTTATTTTCTACTCTCCTTGAGTTAGGGCTTCTGTAATTACTATGCATCTTTATCCCCATAATTTCTGAAGTCTCTCATTTACCATTCTGAATTATTTAATGTTATAAAATATCTTAAGTTGCAACAAATGCAAGTAAAATTTCATGTAAGAATAGGACAACTAATGCTATAAGCCCTCTTCAAAGTGACAATAAAACCAAAGGAGCCACTTTCTTTGTACATATTGCTACAGAGCCTTCCTTCAAAACTGCTAAAATTTTTTGGTGCTTTGTTAATATAATTAATTTAATATTCCAAACAGCCCATCAGGAAATGATGGTGAAGTCTGGTAAAGCCACAAGAAATGAAGGCTTCACAAAGTGGCAGAGACTCTATATGTAATAACCTTTTACTCAATCCTAAACTACAAGTTATAATAGATACACACAAAGTTGTTTAACTAAAAATAGTTAAAATTAGATAAAAGTTTTATTGTATGCAAAGTGCCTCAAGGGAATTCATGATTGGCAGAGACATCAGTGAATAAGCATGGAAAGGAGAAATTAATAGTGGTCTCATAAAAACAGTGTTGCAGAATAAGTTTAATCGACTAAAGTATTTTAATTATATTCTATTCTTTTAGCTGTATTATTTTGTTTGAATAACCTACTTAGCATGAGTAGCCAAACTTGGCATGGGTAGCCTGGCATGCTGGAACCGTAAGCCACGAGCTGTGAACTTTCACCTAGAAAAGTTGAACTTATCTTGTACTGCTGCATAGTCATGTGAAAGGAGGCCCTGAGACCTGTGCAAACTGGAAGATGAGGAGGCTACAGCTGCCAGCAGAAGCTGCAAACCATCCTGAGAAGAACAACTAGCAGCCCACCTGGAAGACAGAGAAGGAACCCAATGAGGAACAAGAAGTCCCAAGACCAGAAATGACTGTTGTACCAAGTGTCGCATGGATAGCACATGAAGAGTGCATGTGGGGGTGGTGGGAACTTGGACTGTAAGGGTATAAAGGCCCAGGATTTCTTTGTCCTGAGTCCCTCCCTCTAGAGGCACCCTGCTCAAGCTGTTTTTATACTGTACCATCCAAATAAATTAATTATGTTTTAAGCACAGACATCTCAGACTACCCCACGGGAAACTTGGAGTCAAGAACATTTATTTAACAGCAAGGTGAAGAAACCCAGTGTAATAAGGAGACAGAAGTCACTGAAGGGATTCAAGGGAAGACTCTATTTACAAGTGTGCCATGGATCTAGTCAGCAAGGAGGGGCTCTGAAATCTACTGTGTGGTTGCAATGCGTTGGATGAGGAATGTGTGAGGAAGCACAGATGACACGGTGCTAAAAACAGCTGAGCTCTGCCTCCCTTCATGTTCTTGTTTCTGTAGTGATGTGGCAAATGTTAGTTATGGAGAAGTTCTGACCTGGAAAGGATCTGCTTTTACTTGTTTTCAGCCTATTATGAAAACCTGGGACAATCTCTTGTATGACAATGAATGAAAACAATGTCAATTTCTTGTACCTGTGTCAGGGCTGAGTCCACTAGTAGGTCTTAACAGCCCTGGCCAGTCTTGCTTGGACCTTCAGTCTCTGGCTAAGCAATGCTGTAGCTGCACCTGTCGGCAGCTCCATCACAGTCGTACCTCACTGATCCAGACTGAGCTTCAGCCTGTCTGCATGGCCTGACTTCGGACCCATCTGATTAGCAAGGATTGACTTGCCCAGCAATCACTAGAATGTGACTGACCTGAACCTGATTTTTGACTCATGTTTCTGGCTTGATATTGGACTTGCCTCATCCTTACAAACTTCCCAGATGATTTGGTCTCCTGGTTCAACCTGCCTAGCATCTCTGGATCTGCTGTGCTTGCCTTGCTTAGGATGGTGGGATGGGGCCTTTCTGTGCCCTGGTAATATGTGACATGACTGACATCACAGCCTCCAGTTTAAAAAGACCCAATGTCACTGCTGAAGTGGGATTGTGAACAAGAACTCAGTCCCTGAGTCCGCAGTTTTCAGAGGTCTTCTCCCTCCATTGGCTCATCCAGAAAGACGTGCTTCTCCTCTTACCTGCCAGCTCTGGGTGAGACATTTTCCTACATGGTCCTCCACCTCTTTTTTGCTTTGTTTTACTGGTATTTATGGTTAGAAAGTGTTACTTCTAAGATGTTGAGCAAGTGTTGTTGATGTCCAGCTGAGTTTGCAGGGAGGCTGGCACAGAAGCACTAAGGCAGTTGTTAGTCTGTGGACTGACAAAAATCCAAGCAATGATAGTTTCAGAGCCAAACTGATGCGACTTCTGGTTAAAGTATGGAAGGAAAGAAAAATAACTCATTTGTAACACCAAGCCTGACATTATAACAATAAATTGGATCTGGGAGACTGTGTAATTTCCCCACTCCAGAAACTCGAAATCTGAGGGGACGGGTGGTGTGAGCTGACCTGAAAAGCACCCAGTGGCACTTCTAAGCCTCAGAGAACAGAGAGTCACAGCCATGGATACCCAGAGTACGACTGCCTTTATTTTCAGTGTCACTACAATTTCAGTAGCCTTAGGTGCTGAAGCATTTATACATGTAGCTAACATAGTTCGATGTTTAAATCTCCAAGTTTCAGGTTCAAATGAAATCCTTAAGTGTCAAAAATCATGTGCTGTCTGAACTGTGTGCTCTTTGAAAGGAATTGGAAAACCAGAGGCCTGATTGGAAGTGCTCTGAAAATTTGAGCTGTGGGCACCCCTCCCTTCTTCAGGGTTTGGTTGGTTGGTTGGTTGGTTGTTTTTTTTGGGGGGGAACAGAAAAAAAGGGCAGAAAAACAAGTATGCTAAGCTGAAAACACCAAATGAACCAACAGAACCACATGCGCACGCAACTCTTGTATTTTCACTCGGGAATGACTGTAATCACTTGTGTCTGTTGATATAAACTACTGTGTCTCTTTGGTATGTTCTCCTTGAAGTCCTCACTAGTGTGCCACGGAGAGATATTTTCCTCATAGTGCAGCTAGGCAGCTGATCACAGACACAAATCTCTGCGTAGCCTGCTTTTGGTAGTCACCTTTTTCATTCCAATAACACGATCATTGAAGTCACTTTTTCATAAACATTTTCCCATAAACCTCTGTTTCAAAAGAGATTATTCAAACAGCTTTTAAACAATTACTCTTTTGAAGGGTCTAATTGAAGGAAATAAACCTGTAGAGAATCTGACTGAACCAAAGATCTTCAGCATCCAAGATTATCTATCTGTCACCCTGTGACCTATTTCCTTCACACTACTTTTTAATTTTTGTAGCAATTATACTGTATATGGATAATACCTATTAGCATATTTATGGTCATTGCTTCATATTTATTGTCTGCACAACTCATTAATCTTCATCTAGTGTGTGAGGCTGACAGCTCAATCTATTTTGCAATCTCTGGGCAGCAGCCATATCCAAAAAGCTTTTGTTTCCCTGTAAATAAACTGTGTTTAGGACCAGAGGACAATGGTACATCATGCAGTGATTGACACAAGCCATGGCTGCTAATCAAAAGTAGATTTTATTACCAGCTGAGTCAAGTGCATTATGGGGCCATTGTTCTAGTGCTGTCAGGGCAAGAGCATACGTAGTCAGTCACCTTCTCAAGATGTGTTGATTGTTCTCCAAGATTAGACAGAGTTGCCTTATTATCCATCCCAGACAACAAGGCATCTCACCCAAACAGACGCCTTTACAGAAACTGCCTGTACATTGAATTGATTTGAATTGCTAATGCATAATCTGTCCAGCACAGATGTGCAATGAATATTTGGATGTTGTTTTGCATGTCAGTTGAGAAGGCTGAATGATGAGGTGATGATCATTCAGTGATGGGTACTGGACATTTGCCAACAATTGAGTTTGAGCACTTTCTCTGACAGTAATCAGATCAGCTTCCAAAACGTCTTTTCTTCAATTCACTGACAATTTATGTTAGAAGATAATGCAACTCTCTCGCAGTTAACACAGTTGGCAGCAATTTGCATTTTTTTCATATAATTAAATTTTTCATTTCACCCAAGAAGAAATGCATACAAGCAGCATATAACTGGTATACATATTCCAAGACACTTTCACAGCAACTCTACTTGAATAAGAGGCCATCTAGATAAGTCAAAAACATTGAAACTCTCCACAATACAGGTGGCACTAGTTTTATTAGTTATAAAGCTACATTTGCTGTGAAAAATTAGAGACCTTGTTATCAAGCTGTGTTAGGTAAGCTCTCCAAAAAAAGCAATTAATGTAATAAGCACTTAACATACAACCATGGTCAAGTTTAGGTTGGAGATCATCTGATCCAGCCAGGGACTTACCCTGTTATTTGCTCAGAGACTCACTTGGTTGAGCTCTGAGTATCTCCAAGGATGGAGATTCTACATCCTCTCTGGACAACTTGCTCCAGTATTTAACCACCATTATAGTGATTTTTTTCTTTGTATATCTATTCAGAATTCTACAACTTATGTCTGTCATCTGTTGTCCTTTCTCTGTGCACCTCTGAGGAGATTCTCTGTCTTCTTTATACACCTCATTATTTCAGATCTAAAACCCTACCTTTAGGACACAAGTAGCTGAAGACCTACTGATAGCTTAGAAAATCAGGAGCTCACGAGTGACACTTATGATACCTTAAAAAATTTACATTCTAACTTTATTTAGGTATGTCTCTAGTCTATCTGTAATCACATAGTGAAACACTTTCCCCTAGAAATAAATAATAATGCTTCTCAAGAACTTCTGGAGCTCTTTTTAGAATATACATTAATTAATGCAGGTTTGTTATCTGTCTTTCTAAGGCAAAGATGAGTACTCATGAGTGTGTGGTAGAGGGAAGAATCACTGTATTTAACTTGCCCATCTTCCCACTAGTGAAATTTATTATAGCTAGGAAAAGAGTGGGAAGTGATTGAGTGAGAAGTTTTACAATCAAAGTCTGAAAGGAGTTTACAGGTAAGTCTGATTTTTCCATATGTCACACTTATTCAGGGTTAGGCTAAGTGGCTCTCATTTGGCTTTTTATTACCATTTTCATCTGTCAAAAGCAACACATTATTATCCCTGCATTACAGAAGAAAGAGATCACACTGGTGGTATTTTGGAGGAAGAAAATTCCAATGTTGAATTCTTTAATTTTGTGTGCTGTTAAAAAGAGAACTGTAGACATGTGTAACCTCTGTACACACTGTATACTCATAATAACATACGAAATTCCATTGATTTTCCAGTTAGAAATCCAGAAAAAAAAAAAAAAGCCTTTGAACAAGTGGCCTGAAAAGACCAAGTTTAGACGTTGAATGGAGTTAGATGGCAAAAATCTTACTAGATGAGCACTTCACACATTTGACTTCCAGTCTGTATTCCTCAGAGCTTCTCCTGGGTGGATCCTACACTGGCACTTTTGCTTTTGACCTTCATATTATGTTTGTGGGTGTAGTCAGTCTTGATGTGGTTTTAATAGTTTATGCCAGGACTTTGCTCTATAATCCAAGCACATCAAATGAGGCCCTGTTTGAAACAGACTCTGCAAAAGAGGGAACCTTGAATGCAGTATCGCAGATTCAAAGGATTCACCTGGGTCAGACTCAGCCCTTCGAGAGCAACACCATAGGAACCAGGACTAGAACAACCCCTCAGCCATGGAGTCATATTCCCATTTGCTCTCTGTCTCCAAGGGAATCTTCCTTATTTCATTTGGCTTTCTGCTGATCCTTTAATTTCCCATCCTGAGCTTTTAAAGAACTGAAATGAAAGCCTAGGCATCATTCTCAAGGCTGCTAGTTTCTGCTGCAAGAAGAATGATACTTAAAAGATGTCATGGAATAGCCGGTAGTTAATGTTCTTAGTGAAGTAATTTTTTATCCCAAGACATTTAACACAAGCCATTATTCCTGCACGGAAGGATTCTTTCCTTAGGGCTAAAAGTCTTATTTTCCAAGGTATGGAAAGTTACTTCAGCTGACAAATAAATGTCAGTGACATGGTCTTTTACTTTGTGAGCCTGAAAATAGAGGTGAAGGTAAAGAAGAATTGTTTCCTTATACATTATTCTGTTAAGAAACACATAGATAAATGGTAAAACCATGTCACCTGCTGAGTAAAAGTTCCATATGATCTTGAGGTTGCACTCTTCCCATGTACAGTTACATTAACAAAACCCCAGAATACAGGAACACAGACTATTCTAGACTGTTGGAAGGAAACGAGTATTAATCAGTTCACAGTCTTCAAGAACAGATGTGTAGATATGAGGGAAAATTTTAAGTCTTTCCAGAACCTAGGAAGCAGATTCATAAAAGCAATAGACTGAATATATAAATCACTAATTGGCTCTACCTCTCTCTTAAGAGAATATGAGATTATTTTTTTTTCTGGAAGAAATGTAATGAAAACAAAGACAAAAGGTGAAGAAACTTAATTAATGGTCAAAGTGCTATTTTTAACACCACTGCTATTCAAATCTAGTAGCAGTTGCTGAGTTAATAAACCCATTTCAAAATACACTATCCAGAAACATAAGTAAGGATATAGAAGCATAGGAACCTTTTCTAGTTCATGAGTGTCACATGGATAAGCCCATTGGAGCGTGTGCTCCAGGCTAAGTGCTGAGCAGTTCAAAACAGCTCAGGTCCCTCAGGTCAGCTGCTCCCTGAGCCAGGGAACCTGACCCAGCAGATTCTCCTTGGGCAGGCCTGGTGGGTCCAGTTCCACATGGAAGCAGCTGGCAGAAAATGAGGCTGTGATGCCTCCCATCTGCAAACAGAGTCAGAGGACATGAGTTCACTTGTGGCTCTGTGGCTTTTCAGCCCTTTTCCTCGTCTCCCATAGTGCAGCTTCTGTGTGCAAGGGGTGCACTCTAATCATGTGTGTTTGTGATCAGTGTTGTGGGGTACAAGGGACTGAAATAAAGTCCTGTTTTCAGAAATGAAAGCACAAATCTTATCAGAAGATGAAAGCTGAGCACAGCAAGCTCAAAACATATGGACCTCTCCTTGACTGTAAGTTGAAGGTGATATTATTTTCCTACTCCCAGGACATTATTTAGGCCACATATGTTATGCTACTCAGGTACTATGGTAATAAACATAGTATAAACATTTAATGTAGATAAAGATGTTTCAAATGCTAACACAGGTTACTACCTATGAAAACATAAGTGCTGGAAGTGCCTTTATAAGTGCTTTGAAAAGCTACTAATGATGAAGTGGCTTATGTGTTACATGAGCAAGGGGTCTGAAGACCAGGTGGCCTGATTTACTTCTCAGCTTCAGCTGCAAGATGTGTGGATAGGTTTCAGGCCATGCTTACATAGGACTGAGAGGTTTCCTTGGAAGAACAGCAAGAATGTCTGGTTCTTTTAGAATCTTCTGGCCCCCAACAGCCTGTTGCAATGAGGAGAAGCCTCTTATTTTATGTTTCTTGGCAAGTTTTCACATCTGAAGGATTTGGCATTACTCTTTTCTGTCTTGAGAATGTAGGCTATGTGTTTATACGACTTACACTGTTATGCTGGAGACTGAGTGCTGTCTGATTGAAGGTGATGAGTGTGCTTACTGTCATTGTTACAAATAAATGCAATACAGCACCTGAGATATTGTAAAGGGTAGACAATTATAGCAGCATGAGCAAGGGTGAAGTATAATGAGACAAGCACAGAGTGAAAACCCTCCCTGGAAAGACCACGGAGCATGTCCTCTTGGCATGCACACCTGAGCATGTGAAAGACAGAGAGCAATCATCAGTACTCAGCACGGATTTACCAAGGGCACATCGTGTGTGGCCAACCTGACTGCCCTCTGTGTCAAAATGCCTGGTGTCCCAAGTGCTGTGGAAGCTTTCATAAGAGAAAGAAAATAAAATATCTCAGAAAAGGCTGTTTGTAAAGAAGTTTGCAACTGTAAACAGAAAAAATTACTTCCTCGCCTCTCCAGTATTTAGGGAAACATGTCTGTCTGTGGAGGCTGGACATTGGTAGATGCCTTGAAGCAACAGTGCCTTCAGCAATTAGGTAACTTCCCTCAAAACAGAGGTGCCTGTAAACTTCTAAACATCACACTTTTATGACAACAGAATGCAAGACCTGCAAAAAGATTCACCAAGCAGATCTGAATCCTGTGGCTAGTTCCTAAATGGAAAAGAAAGTGCTTCTCTATTTATAATGCTTAAGCTGCTGGGCGAGACACAGTGGAAGACTTAAATTAAATGTCAACTCATGAGGTACTAACAATAAATAATGGAGAGATTTCTATTGCCTTTGGTGGCTGCAGATAAGCCACTGGATAAACTATTTACTGCAGGTAGGTTGTGCAGTCCTACATGGATCATTCTGTCCTAGATGGATCATTTATTTGTTTTGTTATTTGGATGAAAGAACAGACTGGCATGAACCTGTGCTGCCCACATCTCAGGGCCATTATGATCCTGAGTCCTGTCTGTACATGTAAACCAGTTAGGAACATACCAGAACTTCAACATCAATCTTCTCTCATTTCTTCTGCTCATGCAACATAGACCTGTCTAGTGTACTAACCTTCCCTACTTGCCTACACCAAATGCAACCTGTGGTGGTGGCATCATGCTCTGGAATTGGGTGTGCTTTTTGCAGTATGTCTAGTGGGAAAGGATGCTGCTCCATGATCCAGCAGGGTATTAGCAGACAGAGAGGGGATATAAGATGATATACAGAGAGTGGATATCAGATGGTATACAGAGTGCTGTTATCCATTCACAGTGTCCATGATGTCTTACCACAGAAACTAACTGCTATTCTGTCTCCTGAGGGACATTAACACTTTCAATATTTGGTTACCCTTCTGCATCAAGGTGCTGAGTCTGCCTGACCCCCTGGGATATGTAGCCACAGCCAGGGGGTGTTCATGAGGTCTCAGTGAGGCCCTGAACTTCTGCCTGGCAGAACATAAGACTTATCTTCAACTTCTTTACTGCAAGGGCAAGCTGAATGCTGACAAGTCTTACAACATCCTTATGTGTACAAACTGTTGTGTCCCCTGCAGTTTCTGCAAAGCCTTGGGGAAACTCTTTCACCAGATTTGGTGACAACATGACTATCATTTTTCAGTGTGCTGCGCATGTGCAGATGGCACTAATGTGTAAAAAAAAAACCCAGTAATCTGGGGTTTATAGAGCTGTGGATTCTTTGATCAAGTCTCTCAAATGCTTTCCCTCCTTTGTCACCATACTTTATTGACTCAGAACTCATTTACTTTAGCCTTATGACATTTCCTCTTTCCTCCACCATTTCTCCTCCTCCCCAAAAGTCCCCAGACATGTGTGAGGCCTGCTCTGTGTAAGACTTTATCAATCCTACAAGCAAAATTTTCACCTCACAAAGATGTTTGCTATGTGTTGCAGAGCCCTCCCTTGCCAGGGAGGCTTTCTTTTTACTGTCCCTGATCACTGCATGTTGTACATCTTTCTACACTGTGGATCTTGGCTTGACTCCCCAAGGGAGAGCTTGCTCCATTGAGTAGGTGGACAGTGAAGAGGAATTACTAGGAGAAAGGACTGAAGCACAAAGAGTAGAAGCAGAAAGGCACAATCATCCTAGCCTGGCTGTGTAAGGGACCTAGTACTAATGGCCCCTTAATCTTACTTTGAAGAAAATCTGAAATGCATTAGCATCCACTCTAAAAGTGCATCTGAGTTTTGAGACCAGCACTCAACAGTCCACTCTGTTGAGCAGATGATGTCATACAGATCCAGAAAAGGAAGAGCATGTTATCCTACCATGGTGAATGTGGCTTATTCCACCCACTCCCAAGCCTGGAACTAGTAGCAGAGGCTGCTGAGGGAACAGCTCATCCATATGTACAATCCCAAGGGGTCATACATCTGGAAAGAAGCAAGTGAGAGTGTTCCAGGAGGAAATCCATGCAGGAGCAAAGAGAGGTTCATTAGCAAAAGAGCTGCAAAACTTTCTGTCCAACTTGCCATTTGTGCATACCTCCTGAGCCTGCTCTGGTAGAACAAATGGACAGGCTCACCGCATCTCATTTGATTGTCCTCAGACACTCCACTCCTTGGTAAATCAAATAATTCATGCTGGAGCCTGTTCTGAGGAAGGCTGTGCCTGGTTTGGGGTATCTGTAGGAGCATAGTTAGACATGTGGAGAAACCTTTCTTGGTAAAGGGTAGCTGAGCAGAAGGCAACTTTCACCTTCAGACAAGGAGCAGGGCATGGACAGAGGAAAAGACACAACATGGATTCTTGTGTAACACTTATTAATTCCCAAGAAATAATAACTGCAATCCTTGCAGGTCATGTTGGTTCTAATTTCTGATTTCTCCTTCACTTCCTCAAACCACACTAAGTTTGCAGGCCTAATGTGTGTCATAGCAGGCATGAGGTTTTAGAGTAGGAAGGATGAGAGCTGTCAGGAGACACTACCTGTGGCCACAGCTGCAGGCACAGTGAGTGGCTAGGAGGAAACCACTCTGTGGTGTGGTTTGTCTCTCTGTAGCAGCATCAGGTGGACACTATTCTGGAAAAAGTAGGCTGTAGGACCTGATTAGTTGCAGGAGGTCTCAATATCCCCCAGTAGATGCTTATTACATGACTGCAAGGGAGAAGCAGTTGCTGGAAATTCCCCCCCTCTTTGTACCTGGACACCATAATCTGGTGGTACCCAAATTTATCTGTTTCTTACCAGTATCTGCCCTTTGTACCCAAGCCTACACTTGTTAGTCTGTTCTATTAAGACACTGGTGTGTGCTGAGAGCACTGGAAAATGGGAATGAGAAATGTTGTGGCGTGTGAAGAAAATAATTCCTTGGTCTCTTGGTTAACACAAAGCGTTGCTTCTTATGCTCAAGAATCTGCACAGAAACCCAAGTCCTGATGGCAGAGCATTCCCCACAGCACAGTGATATTTAGAAAGGTGTCCCACTCCAAAAGGAAAGCCATGAACAATTTAAGTATCAGTAGCTATTTGAAGTGAAATTCAAAGTGAAAGCACGAATTGGACATGCTTATAAAGTGCCAATGAAGCTGCTGAGAGGAGTTAGTGCAATGGGAAAAGGCAGGATAAACATGTAATATTTGCTGGCTCTTCTTCGATATAGAGGGATAGGACTGAAATCTTATTTGTTCAGCAAGATTTTGACACTTGTCAGTTCCTTCCATGGTTATGTCACAACTCATGTGAAAGTGAGTTCAATCAGCTTAAATGAGATGTCGTTTAAGAGTCTATGGATAACTCTCTGGCTGTGGGCCAACCTCCATCCATTTCTCATGCTCTTTCCCTCTGAGGGATTGAAATATTCTTTGCAGTTAGCAAAGGGAGTCTGTTACTGGGAGAAGGCAAACAGCATTGCAAAGGGGAAAAAATATTTTTATCCTTCCTGTCCAAGACCAGCACCAAGACCAGTCTAATGGACAATTTGAATATTTTGGGGAGGTGATAGTTTCAAATCTGAGCTTAGTTACTTTGCTCAGCTTGTAGCCCTGGAGTGAGTGCAGTGTAGCCTGTCATTTTGCAAGCACCTTAGGAATCGATTGGTCGGCCTTTTGTGCATTAATTCTTAACAGCACGGTTCTAGGATGAACTTTGAGCCTAGAATCACTATGGCGGAGGAAGCTTGTAGAGTCCTATGAAAAGGAAACACTTGTCTTGAAACACACTGTGGGAATCTATTGACATAAGTAGACCCTGCCTGAGTTTTGTCTGTTTCATGCTCTTAAAGTTTTTTTTATAACACAGTGAAACTACAGCCTTTGTTATTTGTTCTAATCAACTTCCTGCTGTCATTGTAAATGACCTTGCTCTTTGCCTAGGTGAGAGAATCTGATAAAAAAGGGTTCTAAAGACAGACGGTGAAAACTAGAAGAAGTCCTGCGGGCAACAGAAAGGAGATTTGAATTAAGTTGTAAAAGGAGTTGATCTCCTTGCCTTTTTTATTATCTGCTTATTATCAAGAGGAGTTTCCATCCAAGCAGTGACTGTGTACTGCTATCTGAGCAACAAAGACCTTTTTTTCCACATTCATACCACGGTCATTGGAAGAAGTCTCACAGATCCCAGTGTGTCATAGATTCAATCTTTCTTTCACTCTTCTTTACAGCTTTCACATGCTCCTGAGAGGATAGCATTTCTGTGCTACATACAATTACATGAAGCATTAATCACAATAGGCAGCATCTTCTGCTTCTTTCTCCTTGCAAGCGGTGACCATGCAGGCCATTCTGGGATGAAACTGCCTGAGATCAGGAGAACAGCTTCCTGAGTATTTCATAACAAGAATATGCCTCTTGTATCACAATAATAAAGAGATAAGGAGGAGGAAACGAAACCAAATAAAAGCAAATAGTGAGTGAATTGCACAGGAGTGACCAAGAGGGTGTCAACACAAGGTATTGATGCCAATATAACCACTGCTTATTACAGTGTGACTCTGGACTTGAGGTGTGGCTGCTTGCAGCACCATACACTTTGTTTTTAGTGTGTCTCTTCCTCTTTCCTGATCCACTCTTCAGCAGGCACAAAGCACCTATAATGTACTCATACATACAAATGATTTCATGGTTGGCTATCTGAAGTGATATCAGGTTCTAGACTAAGATACAAAGACTATTACTGTATCCATGTGAGTTCATAAGATTTTATATTAAATATTTTCTTAAATCATAACATATTTATCCACTTGGAATTCAGGTGAAAAGGCTGTGCCTTCCTCCCGTTCATTAAAATAAATAAAATGTATGTGCACCCATATATATAAATTCTGATTGCTATTCCTGGGAGGAAAATTATATGTAATTTCTTATATATGTAAACCCATTGCTGTTATTCCAAGTTTGTTCTTTAAGAAATGGATGTAGTTAGGGCCTATTTTATACCTGACTGACAAAAAGGCCCTTTTGGAGACTGTTTCAAGAAGGAAGCTACTTACTCTGGTGAAAAGTATGTTTCTTACTGAAAAACCTGCCATTGTTATGATTGCCTGTGGAAGTCTTGACTTCTCCTGAGTCTCAGGTGAAGAAGATCCTGGTAGAGTATTTTGTCTCAGGCCATTCCATATCTTTCCAACCCTTTTTATTAACTCCTTATTTTAATACTTTTTGTGATCACTTTGTGCTCAGTGGATCTGCTTCTTCAAAATTGTAGAATGATAGAACCATTCATGTGCAAAAAGACCTTTAAGATCATCGACTCCAACTGTTAAGCTAACACTGCCAAGTCCACCACTAAACCATGTCCCTAAGAACCTCATATACACATCTTTTAAACACCTCCAGGGATGATGATTCAATCACTTCCCTGGGCAGCCTGTTCCAATGCCTGACAACCCTTTCTGTGAAGAAATTTTTCCTAATAGCTTATCTAAACCTCCCTTGGAGCAACCTAAGGCCATTTTCTCTCATCCTATCACTTGTTACCCAGGAGAAGAGACCAACAACCTCCACGCTACAACAACCTCCTTTCAGGTAGTTGTAGGCAGCGATCAGGTCTCCCCTCAGCCTCCTTTTCTCCAGGCTAAACAGCCCCAGTTCCCTTAGCTGCTCCTCATCAGACTTGTGCTCCAGACCCCTCACCAGCTTCGTTGCCCTTCTCTGAGCTCTCTCCAGCACCTCAATGTCTTTCTTGCAGTGAGGGGCCCAAAACTGAGCACAGGACTCAGGGTGGGGCCTCACCAGTGCCGAGTACGGTGGCACAATCACTTCTCTAGTCCTGCTGGCCACACTATTCCTGATACAAGCCAGGATGCTGTTGGCCTTCTTGGCCACCTGGGCACACTGTTGGCTCATGTTCAGCTGTCTGTCAATGAACACCCCAGATCCCTCTCTGTCAGGCAGCTTTCCAGCGACTCTTCCCTGAGCCTGTAGCGCTGACTGGGGTTGTTGTGACCCAAGCGCAAGACCCAGCACTTGGGCTTGGTGAACCTCATACAATTGGCCTCAGCCCAACAATCCAGACAGTTCAGATCCCTCTGTAGAGCTTTCCTACCCTCAAGCAGATCAACACTCCCACCCAATTTGGTGTTGTCTGCAAACTTACTTAAAGGGCATTCAATTCCCTTGTCCGGATCGCTGACAAAGAGATTAAACAGAACTGGCCTGACTACTGAGCCCTGGGGAACACCACTCATGAGCAGTTGCCAACTGGATTAACCCCATTCACCACAACTCCTTGGGCCCAGCCATCAAGGCAGTTATTTAACCAATGTTTAACCCATCCAAGCCATGAGCAGCCAGTTTCTCTAGGAGAATGCTGTGGGAAACAGTGTCAACAGCTTTACTAAAATCCAGGTACACAACATTCACAGCCTTTCCCCCATCCACTAAGTGGGCCTCCTTGTCATGGAAGGAGATCAGGTTGGTCCAGCAGGTGAAAAACCCACGCTGACTGGGCCGGATCCCCTCATTGTCCTGAATGGATATTTCTTATTTGAAAGTTGCTGTTCTTATGTGTACAGTCATATCAGGATTCACTTTCTCTTGATGTTTAATGAGGATCACCAGAATAATGAATCATTTCTTGGTAATTGCGATATCCGGAGCATAAGAGATAGTCTCCTTTGTTCAATTACAGAATTTTGCTTTAAGTTACTTCTGGGGACAATATTCATTCTTGGAACCAAATAAAAATCAAGGAATCTTCTACAGATGTAGGTACAGGTTTAATTGTATCTTTAAGGAAGGAATGTTAATGCTTAATCATTGTTATCAGATTGATGCATGTTCTCTAATCCTTCTGGACTGCTGTCTACTAATCTTTTAAAAATCTGCCTCTACAATCCTTGTTGAGCTGCTTTGTTTGAGATAACCACAGATGATATTTTTTTAAATTATATTTTAGGGATCTTGTCCACCTGCATGAGTCAGAGTTTGTTTCACTTAATTTTAGTTAAATGGGTACATGAACAAAGTCTCTCTTCCTTGTCAAATACAGTAGTTTGTTAGAGATGCAGGGTTAGACTACCATGTCAGATTAATGACAAGTGCCATTACTGCAGAGAACATTTTAGATTTAATTCTCATTAATATCTGCTTCAGCCTCTAGAAATGTAGTCTCACCATTAACGCCATAACTCCCAGGTTCTAGACAGAAAGAAAACTTATGAGAGCATTTTTATCACTATGAGGCACAGCCTAGACTGGGCCACTCACACTAAAACGGTCAGATCTCCATGGTGGGTTGTATATATGCAAAGTATTCTGAGTCTTCAGCATCCCATATTATTTATGACATATATCAGGAACACAAGTTTCAGAATTTTACCCTGTTACCTATAATGAACTTTCATATAGCTTTAGTGATCAATAATTTGTAGATGATGTTTTGCAATATTATTCACTTTATTCAGAGTAAGTCACAGATTGGAAGCTCAATTCAAAAGTGCCAATTCCTTGTCTTGAATTCATACTGAAGTGTTGGACGAATACTTCTATGCAGAAAATAAGATGTTGCTGGAATAGATGATAAAGCACCTTCTCCTTTAAGTATCATTAAAGTAAACTCTAGCACTGGATGAATTAAAGTCCCCTCTCAGCAGAATTCTCTTGGTGTGTTTCTGTTTATGATGATACATAGATTTTTCCTGGGACAGGAACCGTTTCAGGAAGGCAGTTCTCTGTTTTCATGTCCTTTAAGCCCTGTGTGTGCTCTTTGGCTGCCTTCTTGATCCAGTCTTCCAATAGTTTGGGATACTTAGGGGTAGAGAGGTTCTGCCTGAGAACAGAAGAGGTATAAATATGGATCAGAGATCAGATTGGATTTATATTCTGTTTTCAGCAACATCTGAAAGCAGGTTCTTCTGTCTAGTACTACTTGTGTGTTACCTAAACTAGCTTCCTGCTCCTAATGACCAGTTATTGATCAACTTTCTAAGCAATGACTATATTTGGATCATTACTTTTTAAATCAACTTATTTGCCTAATCCTTTTTGGAAGCTCTTCTTGGCTTTTAGTGTTATTTTACAATAAGGAAAGGAATTTCCACAATGTAACTGTGCTGTGAGGAAAAAGACTTTCTGTTTTTACCCTACATGTAGAACATGCAGCCTAGTGCTAATGTTAAACTAGTGGAGAAAGCAGCATAATCAACAGAACCAGAAAAAATATTTTGTGTTTTTCTATTTAGTGTTTCTGTTTTTGTTGCTAGGTATGTGCACAAGTACAATTTGACACAGAAGCATAACACTGGGTTTGCTACAACTACAGCTAAGGAACAGATTGAAACCTGGGAAGCAACAGCAAATAATTCCCATTCATACAGTGACATCCAGTGGGTCTTTCCCGTGGCTTTCTTCACATTTTGTTCTCATTCTTCAAGCGGGAATAAACAGACCTGTTAGTATGTCTTTCAGATCACAGTTTCAGACCACTGCGACTTTTCGCAGTGTCAGTATATAGCCCTCACAGATAAATGGAATTAACTGATTGCTCAATAGCTGAGAATGGAAGGCATGGAAGAGGCTGTTCAGGTTTTCTTTTGAAATTCTCTAGAGAGGTTCCCCCAAGCCAGTCAGAACCAAGCTTGTATTGCTGCCTGGGATTATTCTGTCCCGCGTGTGGGGCTTTATATTTGTCTTTGTTATCTTCAGCTCTTCTTGGCTCAATCTTCCAGACTGTCCAGACTTCTGTGTATGGTTGCTTTACTTCCCAGCATATATATCTCTCCTCCTAGCCTGGTGTCAGGTGCAAACTTGGCAATGGTGCTTTCAATACCATCGTCCAGATTGTTCACAAAGATGTTGAATGCTATTGGACTCAGTAGTGACTTCCAAGGTACTTTACTCATGTTTTGTGGCCAGAGTTCAACCTCCTGCTCAAAGCAAGGTCAGCTGTGAGATCAGACCATGCTTCTCAAGACTTAGACTTTATTGAGTCAGGTAATGAAAATCTCCAAAGATGGAGACTGTGCTCCCCTGTCTGGGCAGCCAGTTTCATAGCTTGTCTGGTCTCAAAGTGACCAGAAGTTTTTCCTTATATGCAACTGGAACCTTCCTTGATTTGATATATTACCTTGTGTAAACTTCCTTAACACCTCATCTCTTGTCATCCCACTAGGTACCAAGGCAAAGTGCCTTGCTCCTTCTTTCCAGTAACCTCTTAGAAGAACTGAAAGGCTGCTATTAGCAAGCTCACTTCCCTCAGCACCTCCTCACAGGGCACGTGCTACTCACTGACCAGGGTCTCCTACAATTTCCATGCACGAATGACTTAATGTTTAACACTACTACTGTTTGGGTTATTTTGTTGTTGTGTTTTTTTTTTTTTTAATAAGTTGTCTCATGTTGCATGGGATTTTGATCTATCAGAGTGGTACAGCAATGTATTTAACCACAACACAGGCACAAGTCATACTCAGGAGAGTATCGCAACTTTAATATGCAGTTGACTCACAATACAGATGTGATTTCCATTACTAATCTCTATAATATATTCACCATCATGATGCTAGGTGTTCCCAGCCTCCTGGAAGGAATATGTGGGTTGAAATCCACTCAAGCCCATGGCTCTCTTCAGAGTTCTCCCTGTTTGTTGTTCGTATTTTAAACTATACACTGGGCTGAGCTGTATTGGTATATTTGCATTCTTTTGATTAACTCGGGGACCAACAACTACATAGCCAGCTCATTCCCCCAGCTGACACAACTGTTTCCCTAGAGCAAAGGCTAGCTTCTGGTTTCCCTTCTGTTGAGGTGAGCTCACAGCTGTGCAACAGCTGTGCTCAGTAACTCACACATCCTGCAATCCCCAGGCCTGCCCCGCTCACCTTGCCTACGTACTGTGGGATGCCCACCTTGTTATTACGTGCTGCTCCTGGACCCTCGCCCGTTAGTGACCAAATGGCTTTTGCTGCTGCCTGGCAGTCTAACTCTGTCTTGTCTGTATCTGGACAGGTGATGTGAGGCAAGAGAAAGGATTGACCAGAGGGAAACTAAGATAGCTGGGGACTGAGGTGGTCTTGGGTTTCTTCCTGGTCTGAGTGCCATTTCCTTCATTAGGACCAAAGACGGCTTCATTCTTCTTGACCACTAATGAACCGCCACTAGCACATCAGGCATTTTCATTCATCTGCTGCATTAACCGCGCTGCTCCTGCAGCAGCTCTGCCTGGACCTCTCTCACCTTGGTGGAGGGTCAAATGCCCTGCTAGGCTCCAGTCATTAAGTTCCCCTGAGCAGTCCCTTGCCATGTTAGTCTTCTTGGGTTTCAGTTTGTTGAGAAAAGGCTTTTTAGAAGGAGGATGAAGGAGGCAAATGGTCTGTTCCATGTTCCAGGTGCTAGAAGAGAGTTGCCAATGAGAGATACAGTCCTACTGGGTTTTATGCTTCCATAGTTCCCCTGTCATTTTGTGTACCTAGAGGAGGTGATAGTCAGGATCTCTTTCTGAAACCAGTCATCACAAGGTTTAATGTTTATTAACACACGTAGCATCTCTTTCAGCTGCAGGTTTGTTTACAGGGTTAATCCTAAACCAGAATCAAGATTAGAAAAGAATAAATCACACAAGGTGTGGTGCTCATGTGATTTGTTTTGCACGTTTGTAAGTACTTAGAGACACAACCAAGAATTATGTTTTGCTTTTTTACTTTTGCCTGGGAATAACTGAAGAGAGATTATAATTTTTTTTTGTCTTTTACAAACATTGCTATACAGTGCAGGAATTGTGTATAGCCATGAGTGGGAAAGTTCATTAAATTAAAATATGGTATGTGCCTGTAGTTGTAGTGTAGGTTGTTTGAAAGCTAATTTCCCAGTGACTGATTATCTTATGTAAGGGCTTTAAAACTTGGCAAGTCTTGTTCCCTTTCTCCATGTAAAACAACTCCAAATAATTTCTATTTTCATCTTCTCAATCGTTATATTTTTCTTCCCTTTCAGTGCACAGGAATTGGAGTCATAAAGATACTGTAATGTTAATAGATTTGTCTCAGAGTTCATGAGGTCAAACTTGTTGGTCTTCCCATATGACTCTAACATTACACAAGTCTGGAATCAACCCAGTTAATCTCAAGCATAAAATACCTAGAACTGAAGAACTGCACAGTCATAAATCAATACAAACTAATCTCTGATTTATTTATTTTTGGGTCACATGTTCTACTTTTATCATAAAAGTATGTAAAGGTAACTATAATTAAAACGTCTATTTCCTCCTCTGCTATTTGTGTTGACATTCATGATATCGAATATACCCCTTTCAGAATAGTGTATTTTTCAGTATTCTACAGTTATTGTTTCATTAAAAACACCTCTGTGATATTAACTACATAATAAATTACAATTCAAAATAAAATATCAGCCATTTCATCCATGAGAGAGAACAATAAAGCCATAATAAAAGGGAATAAAGTTTAGGAATATGATAATGTAGCATGAGGTTTTTATAGACTCCACGTAAATGTTAAAACCTATAAATTTTTTGTAGTGTGTAGAATTGTAAAAAATAGTAATGAAAGGGGGTGGGGAGAGGAAAAAAAAGCAGGCTGGTTTAATCCTGAGATTGCTGTTGTTCTGATTGCTTTTTACAATCTGAAAAAGATTATAAAAATTATGCATGTGACATTATTTGTTCATGACTTATCTTATTTACTATAGGTATTAAAAGTGAAGAAAGAAAACTGGGCTTCCACTTTCCAGCCTACAGTATTGGTGAAGAAACTCTAAAGCCTAATTATCTCTCTTCTCAACTTCCTTTGTCCACACCTTTGCTCAAACTTGTATGTCATCTGCCCATATTTTTCCAATTATTCTCTTTCTTTATTTGGCTTATTTTTATATATTTGGGCTCTAAGTGAAGGTAGAAGGATGTGCTAATATGGGAAGGAGAGAACATGAATTTCTCCTTGCAACCATTTTCTTCCAGTTGTCTCATCCATTGCACCATACAGGTGGGCTAAGAAATTAAAAGCTTCATTTTCTTGTTGTCTAATGATAGTTTATTTGATTTTACTAGTGTAATACTTCATATTTCTTCTGATGGCAGATTGCACTATGAATTTGCTATTTGATTTAAATAAAACTCTCTTAAATAAACTTTTATTTAAATAAAGGAGAAAGGGTGAAAGATAAGTACACAAAGAGTATGGATTTCTAAAACAGGTTCAACACAGGTATAAATAATTATTGCTTTAAAAATCTGCCATTTTGGAAACCCAACACTGGTCAGCCTTGTTTTGCTGTACTGTGCTGCTCTAGAGACAGCACAACAAAATGCACTTGATATTCCGTAAAGCATGCTGACTTGTAAAATATGGGGCACTTATTGTCCTCTCATGATGAAGCTACTTCTAGTTAATTGATTGGTAGCTCGTCACTGACAAGGATGTCGTTCATTCTACTTGCATAATCAAGATTTTTGTCAGATTTCCAAAAAGGAGGAGAGGAAGTAGAGAGGAAACAAACTTACACCTGCATAAAATAAGGAACTGACTAAGCACTTACACTTCTGAAAAAAAAAAAAAAGTTTATTTGTTCTGTAAACCTAAAATCTAAAATTTTCATGTGTGGGTCTTAAAGCAGCAGTAGGGAAAGGACAGTATGGGACTACATGAAGAGATGGTCTAGAGAACATATCAATGAGTCACTGCATAATTCAAAAATACTTAAGGACAATCACAGCTTTAATCTCAAAGGCTGCAGCTCAGAGTCAATATGTACCATTAGAACATACTGAGCTTGCCTCATGCACAGCAGTAGCACTCAATAGTTTAAGATAGAAAATTAAGAGAAATACTGGACATAGCAAAAAAATCCTGAGGCAGTTTATACAGGTGTAATGTTATTCATCAAGCTGCGATCCACCCAAGGTATAAGGATTACTGAACTTAAACCACAAAGAGACACAAGGAGTTGATTTGTGTCTTCCATGTCAAAATGTAACCTACAGCAATTTAATTACATAACAAAAAAACCCCATCATATTTATATCTCTTGCTTTAACTGAAGCCAAAGAGGTGGGCTATGTGGGAGGCAGCATAGAGCTTCCCTCCAGGAGGAGAAAGTGAGAAGGGGAAGCAAAGACAGGCTTTGCAACCATACTGCAGTTATGAGTGGTGTGGAGAAGATAAGTAGGGTTTATATCATCTCTTCTGAAAAAAAATAATTGAGAGGCTTAAAATGAAGCAAGTGGGAACTAGATTCAGAATCTGGAGAAGGTAATCCTCAGGCAATGTGGGGTTAAACTGTGGAAGTCCATGTAGTTGGCTGTTACGAATATAAACATTTCCATTAATTTCAAAGGGAAAATGGAAAAAGTGGTGGAGAAGAAATCCATTTGAACAGGACAAAGAAACCATGACTGACTCAAGAAGACCCTCAGATGTCAGGGAGCTGCAAGAGTGAGAGTGCTCCATCATGGTCAGGAGCCAGGACCTGAGGGTCATCCCACCACACGGGGCAATGACCTCACCAGCCAGAGCAGAGCTCCACCGTACCCAAGCAGCTTGGTGGCAGTGACAGTGTCTCTCAACAGCCCAGCAAGCATTAAATCAACAGGCCTTACTAGCCCTGACCAGCCCTACCTGGGTCCATCACCCAAACCCACAGTTCATGGCCACAAGGGCTCCATTTACACTCAGGCCAGGGTCTTCAGTTCCTGTGTGAGCTGTGTTGCAGGTGTACCTCTTCGTAGTCCTGTCCTTGAGCTGGCCAGCTTTCCTGGTTTGAACCTGGACTTGACACATTACCTTGCTTCTGTCTGATGATCACTACACTGTTGATAGGACCTTCTTCTGACATCACATCCTCTCTAGCTGCCCAGTTCAAGAGGTGTGGGACTGCACCATCTCAGTGAGCTCATTGCCCAGCCTCAGTTGTGGCCATTCTTGGCTCCTGGTTTGTTCTCTGTTGTGAAAGAGTCTTGTTCTTGCTTCTCCCTGGCAGTTAACTCAGGCCTTCTCAGGCTGAGAACTATGGAGCCTGGCCCTCAGACTAAGCCAGGGCTTGCCCCCACAACTTCCTTGCAGCTATGTGTCGTATGACTTGACCCATGGCCACCTCACAGGTTCTGTTTCGATCCCAAGCCCTGCAGGTAGCTGGGATCAGTATGCAGAGGAAGATCTGTAGGCTTTTCCAATCTCTGCACCCAGAGTGACACTCCCTGCCCACCAACTCCTTTGATGCCTGTTGAAACCACCTAGGCTGTGTTATGCTCCACATCAGCAGCCCCCAAGTAGCATCTCAATGACAATTTGGTACACGGGTTGATTTGCACCTCTACCTCCACTGCCAGTGCTCCATAATTTTGCCAAAAGGAAGTATGGGGTTTCTGCTTGTTCACATGAGCCTGCCAGCTCAAGGTGGCTTCAGCCTACCTGGGATCACATGCCAGCAGTTTGGGTCCACAGGTACCCCAGGAACTCCACCCTGTGCCGTTGAAAAGAGTAAATCTCTGGGATTCAACATGGTATCACTACTGCTGCAAGTGACTCAGGACATTCCTGGAATAGTCTGTGTGCCTGTTGAGCACTGGAGAACATGAAGATGTCAAGACCACCACTACATAGTTATCAAGCAGGCTGTGCAGCACATAATTTACAAAAGAGAGCATAGAAGAGACTAAATGGTATCACGAGATCCTCATAGTCTCTGTAACTGGTTCAAAAAGAATTTTTCCACTCATTCCCTTCTTAGAAGGCAGGGAGTGCAGAGTTTCTTAGAATTTGTCAGCTTCTTTGATGATTCATAACAGGGTTTTCCAGTATCAAGGTTCCTGTAACAGCGCCTACATGGAAGGGGCCTCACTTTCTATGGGCATAAGAAGCACATGCAGCTTCTGAAGAACTGAAAGAGGCATTCACCACAGCCTCCCTCACAGTCCTGCCCAGGCCTTGGCTGGCATTTCATTGTGGAAGCACATGCCTCTGGGCCTTTGGGGCCATACTCTCCCAGAATCTAGTCCAAAACAGAAGCCTTGATTGTGTCTTTTTCTCTAGGCAGCTCACTCGCACTGAGAGGAATTATGACATCTGGGACAAGCAGCACCTGAAAACCAAAGCTGCCTCTGAGGAGTGACAGCACATTCTTGAGGAAGCACAAGAACAAGTGGTGCTGATCTACCACTAGAGCCTGGAACACAGCTGAGGGATGAGTTGCTTCTCCTCCCACCTTTTTTGCCAGACTTCCCTCTCTGTCCCCAGGCTTTAGGGTAAGCCAGTCCTAACCATCCCATCTTGAGGGCCACAGACAGCCCTAGACTGGAGAGAACCATAAGGGCTTCTTCAGTTTCCACAGTCAACTCTATGATTTGAGTTGTATAGTTAATGCATGACTAGTATACTTCCCCTGCCAGAGGTCCAAGCAATATGGCCTTGGCTATCGCACAGTTGTGGGCCCCAAAAAAATGCTCCAAATCTAAGTCATCAGGGTTTTGAAGCACAGGGCCATTGTCCTCCACATGGTCACAATACACTCTAGAGTTGCCCTGAGAGCTGGGAGGTTATTACTGCTGAGCACCTAATGTCTCTTGGGACATACAGCCCCTGGATAGTCTGAAAAATGAGCCACTGACTAATACCAATGCTATTACCCAGTTCCCACTGAACAGTTCTGGAAGATCACAGAATGGTTTGGGTTGGAAGGGACCTTGAAAGATCATCTAGTCAAACCCTACTGCCATGGGTAGGGACACCTTTCACTAGATCAGGTTGCTCAAGATGGGGAGCAAGAGGTCTTGAAGCAGCCTCAAGAGCTGTGCCATGCCTCTCCATAGCTTCCTGCAGGATTTCAAGTTCAACCTGCAGCTGATGGGCAGCCTGAAGACAAGGTTCCATGATAGTCAACTCAGGGCTTGAGACGGCCTGTGCTATCAGTCAGGAAGCTGCAAGACTGGGGCTGCTTCACAAGGGATGTCAGTTGAAAGCTGAGGAAGACCACACCACAGAGAGACAGCAATCCCATCAACCACGGCACAGTACAGAAGCAGGGCAACTTGGTGACAGTAACAGATTCTTTTGCCAGTCCAAGTGATCACCAGGTAAATGCGAGACGGCAGGTCAAGTCCAAGTGCAATTCATGAAATGCAGTCAACAGGAGCTGCAGAGGACTGGGCTGGGCCCAGGTCTGCAGCATCAGAGTTTGGGGAAGGGTTGGAGGCTGAGGTTTGAGCACAGATGGAGCTACCCCACAGCTATGCTGGCAAGTGTGCACCAGCTCCAGGTTTTATCTCCAGGGCAATCTGGAGAGGACAATGTAACATAAACTAAGCAGCCATGGGACTTGGCTCCAACCTCCTGCACCTTCTAATCCAGACCAAAAACATCTTGAAAGTGTCAATGCCAATGACCACAGATTGTTTTCATACTCTCTCCAGGCCTTCAGTTGCTCATTGCTACACCCATTCTGAAAAAGTGATGCAAAGATTCAGGAAAACTTACATCAGCAGCAAGTGGAGAAGGGGTGGGGAAGGACCAGAAATTCAGGAACAGCCAAGAGAGATGATTGTTTCAGGTTGGTCAGTTCTTCTGACATGAAAACAAATGCTGGAAATGGGGCCTGAGATCACCTGCTCCTAATCCATAATGAATAAACATTATAGTAACCCCACTTCCTGATGGAAGGGCAGAATTTGTTTGTGGATTTATTTTTTAAATTTTACTTCAAATAAGAGTTGCACTTTATGATGCTTATGGGTCCCTTCCAACTCGAGATATTCTGTGATTCTGTAAAACAAGCCTCACACTGAGACCTAGGTTGCCAGCCCAAGCAACAGAAAGCCTGGTCTCTTGGTTGTAAAGTGCTGAATGTCAAAATGCTTGAAACATTATCTTACACACAAATTGTAGAGTTCAGTCTAAAAAATTGCATAATTAAAAATGGATTTAAAAGAATGAGGAAATTGTACATTTACTAAATCAATTTTCAGACTTAAAATTCAATTGTGTGTGTTTTTGGTAATTAAACAGAACAGCCAACTAATAATGATGCACTGCATAAAAAAGCAGAAAAATAATCAGATATTCCTTGCCCCAAACCAGGTATTACACTTGAAAACAATTAAACAAACCAACCACGAATTACTGTCATGTTAGGCCACCACATTAGGACAAAAGCATGGGGGACCCCCCTCCCCAGCTAAACTATTCAGAAAAATTATACCAAAAAGTTAACATTGAAACAGGCAAATAAAACCTATCTTTATTGCATGCTCCAGATTAGCACCTTTCTAAAAAGTGTACTTCCTGTAATTTAGAATACAACGAAATTTTAAGTAAAGGGAGTATCATTCAAGTCTCTACAAACAAGAAAGTTTTAAAATTACATCCTTAATCAGAGCAGTTATCTGCATAGACATATAATTTCAGCACTAACATTTTTGCCTGAGGTAGTCTGATGTCCTTGGTTTTATTCTAGTTTCATCCTCCTCCTACTCACATACCTGTATGCTTGTTTATAACACCCAGTGCGATGAGATGATGCAATTTTAGCACAGCACTACAGAAAAAGGTCATTTATTTTAAAACCACGCCATTCATATCCGTGATGATTTTTTTAAACATGCAGTTGGTTGGATTGTGCACCTCTCTCCATACCACAGCTGAGATAACTCTACACATTACTGATGATTTCAAATAAAAAATAAAGCTGTCCTTATCTGTACAAAACTGCATTTTGTAAACTGAGTTAGCTATATCATACAGAATTAAAGGAAAATGTGCAATTATGTCCTTGTGAGTTACTGCCATTTAATTATGCATTTTTCCAAGGCACAGTACACAACAGAACTCCGACAATGGCAGATCAGCCTACTGCATGAAAATTTTACCCTTCTAATAAGACAGTGGGACACTTTTTGCTCATTTTTTGTATCGAATGACATAAGGCAGCAAAAGAAGCAAAATGAGGAAATTCAGATGTCCCTGGTTCTGCATCACAGTCACATTGAATACTGATCCCCTCTACAAATGAGAGAAACAAAGCTGTAAAATATAACACAGGAATACAATTTTATTGTGTTAATCTGCATATATATTGGTACAGCTGTTCTGCAAATGCTTCTGAAGAAAATTTTTCCATAACTCTGTCTCTCCCAGCTGCTCCCATTGTGTCCTTTAAGAGAGGATCTCTCACAATTTTTTCCATGGCCTCAGAGAATTGTGTTGGCAGAGGATCACACAAAAATCCTGTAACGTTATGCAAGACTGATTCTAAAGGACCGCCTGAATTAACTGCTATAACTGGGCATCTCATATACATTGCCTCCAGAGGAACAATGCCAAAATGTTCATTGCTCGGTGTATAAAGCACACATACAGAGTTACTAAAAAGAGAAATTTTCTGTTCATCTGAGAACGATCTCAGAAAAGTGACGTGGTCATTAACTTTAAGCTTGGTTGCAAGGCTCCTCAGCTCTTCGTAGTGCTCCACGTTTTCCAGAACCCGTTTATCATAACCACCTGCCATAACCAGGTGAACTTCATTCCACTCATGAGAATCAAGTCTTCCTCGAAGCTCATGCAAAGCTTCGAGAGCCAATGATAGATTCTTTTTTCTCTCATATCTATTAATGGAAAGAAACAAGAACTTTTTCTTTTTGGGTATGAGGTCAGCTATGTCCGCAGGAACTATTGTTTCAAAGCTACTGATGTTGAGTGATGGGTAGAGGACGTCTGGACTTATGTGAGATAAAGACTTAAACGTGTCCTTGAACACACTGGCAGTGAACTTGCTGTTCACAACAATACAGTCTGCCATGCCAGTTGTGAACTCTTCCAGCCAGTCAAGTGGTAATCTGTAAATGCGCTTCAGGAAAGATTCTCTCTTGGTCAGAAGCTGATCAGGAAAATGACAGTAAAACAAAACCTTCTTACGAATTCTGGCCAGTCTAAGCACAGGAATGCAAGCAGACACCTAGTGCAGCCAGGAGAGACAGGACAAGAGGAGACGTTATTTGTTTTGATGTCCCTTGCATGTATATGCGATTTCAAAGCCATGCCCTGGGAGACAGTCCTTTGCAAGCCAAGTGCTTTCTCCCTCTCACTCCCACAAGCACATCCAGCTGTGACTCTGGGTTTCCTCTCTTACCTTGGCCTGTAAGGCTGCTATGACCCCTTCCCCACCAAGACTCTTTCCCCACTAAAGCCCCATCAAGCCCTAAGACTTCCCCACACACCTTTTCTCACCAAGGGGAAAGCTGGGAGGGGAGCCCAAGCAGCAGCATCTTATAACCACAAAATATCCCGAGTTGAAAGGGACCCATAAGGATCTTGGAGTCCAACTCCTGTCCCTGCACAGGACAACCCCACAGTTCACACCATGTGTCTGAAGGTGTTGTCCAGATTCTTCTTGAACACTGCCAGGCTTGGGGCCGTGACACCTCCCTGGGGAGCCTGTTCCAGTGCTCCACCACCCTCTGAGGGAAGAACTTTTTCCTAATGTCCAACCTAAACCTCCCCTGGCACATCTTCCTGACATTCCCTTGGGTTCTGTCACTGGTCACCAGAGAGAAGAGCTCAGTGCCTGCCCCTCCTCCTCCCCTTGTGAGGAAGCTGTAGCCGCCATGAGGTCTCCCCTCAGTCTTCTCCAGGCTGAACAAACCAAGTGATTTTAGCCTTTCCTCATACGGCTTCCCCTCCAAACCCTTCACCAACTTCATAGCCCTCTTCTGGACACTCTCGAGTAACTTTATGTCGTTTTTACAATGTGGTGCCCAGAACTGCACAAAATGCTCCAGGTGAGGCCGCACCAGCGCCTCCTCTTTCCTTCAGCTGCCCCGGAGCCCACCAGCATCCCCGCCTACCTCGAGCCTCCCACCACCGCAGCAGCGACACCGCAAACCGCGGCGGCGCCCCCCGCCCGCCCGGCCCGCACCTGGTCACAGACGAAGGCGTCAGCGTGCTCTCCGCTGAGCAACAGGACGTACAGCGCCACGAAGGCCATGCGCAAGGCGGCGCACAGGGCGTGCCCGCGGCCCCACAGGCTGCGCGGCAGCCACCCGCCCGCCTGCCGCACCGCCAGGCCCCGCGTCTCCGCGAAGCAGCGCGCGGCGTCGTAGTGCGCCGTCCAGATCTGCACCCGGCAGCCCCGCGCCTGCAGCGCCAGCGCCGCGTCCACCACCAGCCGCTCCGCCCCGCCCAGCCCCAGGTCCGGGTGCAGGAACAGCACGGACGGGCCCTCCCCAGCCGCCTCCGTCTCCGCCGCCATGGCTGCTGCGGGGGCACCACGGGCCCGCCCGACGGCCACAGACCGGAGCGCAGCGCGCATGCGCAGCCTAACTGCCACCGCAGGACACGTCAGCTTCTCTCTCGGACCTTCCACTTCGCCAACCCTCTGGGCGGCCAGAGCGCTGCCCGACGCCTCGTTTTGCACATTCCCTGCTCGACCGCTCCAGGCCGGCCGCTGGTGAAGGAGCGGAGGCGACCGAGGCGTGGCACAGAGTCAGTACGCCTGGAAAGTGGCCGCTGAGGGACGGGGTAGGAAAAAGCGGCCGGCGCTGTTCAGGCATCATCCCGGGCAGCCGCGAAGTCCCAGGAGGCGCGGCGCGGGGCGGGGCTTGCTGCCGACAGCGACGTGTCCGAAGCGGCGGTGCGGGAGCGTGTGTGAGGCCGTGCCGAGCCTCCAGCCCGTGCCGTCATGGTGAGTATCTGCCCCGGGCCAGGGCTAGCTGGGACGGCCCCTCTCCCCCGGCTGTGCCCGCCGCCTTTCACTGCCCCCCCTCTCCCTTCTCTTCTCTTTCCGTAGCCCGGGCCCAACCCCAGCGCTACGAGTGTCGGCTCCTCCGGCCGCTCCCCCAGCAAGGCCGTAGCTCCCCGCGCCGCGGGCTCCACCGTTCGACAGAGGTAGGTGTCGGCGGGGCGGCGGCGGGTCTGGTCTCTCGGGGCACCTGGCTGTTCCCCTCAGTTCAAGAAGGACGGGGAACTAACTGCTGGACGGAGTCCAGTGCAGAGCAATGCAGATGATTAAGGGAGTGGAGGATCTCTCTTATGAGGAAAGGCTGAGGGAGCTGGGGCTCTTTAGCTTGGAGAAGAGGAAAGTGAGGGGCGACCTCATTAATGTTTATAAATATGTAAAGGGTGAGTATCATGAGAATGAAACCAGGCTCTTCTTGCTAACAACCCATGGTAAGACAAGGGGCAATGGGTACAAACTGGAACACAGGAGGTTCCATTTATATATGAGAAGAAACTTCTTCTCAGTGAGGGTATCAGAACACTGGAATAGGCTACCCATTGGGGTTGTGAAGTCTCCTTCTCTGGAGACACTCAGAACCCACCTGGACACCTTCCTGTGTAACCTCATCTAGGTGTTCCTGCTCTGGCAGGGGTATTGGACTGGGTGATCTTTTGAGGTCCCTTCCAATCCCTAACATTCTGTGATTCCACCCAGCCATGCCAGGCCAAGTGTTGTGCTGTCTGCTTGCCCTGCTATGTAGGCTGGCACAGGTGTCTGGCTTCCACGGTCTCTTGGGGCACTTGGTGCGAGAAGGTGTCAGGCTGTTAACATGTTTTGGTCTTCTGTTTCATTTCATTGTCCTCTGAAGGAAGAATGCCAGCTGTGGGACAAGAAGCGCAGGCCGTGCCACTTCCACAGGCACTGGTGGGATGTGGCGATTCTACACTGAGGACTCTCCAGGGCTCAAAGTGTAAGTTGGGTTTATGAGTAGTGGCAAGCATGAGGGCTATATATTTCACCCACATATGTAATCTCTTAGCCCTTGAATTTGGAGATCAATGTTCTGGTGTGTGTGGGAGAACATGCAGAGTTGTTGGCTGCTTAGATAGATTTGAGATTAAATATTTAATCTGTGAACCTGGTGAGGTGGTTTTCAAAGTTATAGGGGTTTTAAAAAAGTGGGTACAAGTTATATTTTGTAATTGCCTAGACTTCTGTAGTCTCTGAAGACTGCAAGCAATCCCATTGAGGTTGGGAAAGCTTACTTGTCACAGTGAATTTAGGCATCTTCATGCCTGTTTTTGTTCTCTTAATTCAATTTTTTTTTTTAAATTACTAGATATCTTGTGATCCTGTGTCCCCCTTTGAAAACATGATGCAACCTATATGCCGTATACTTGCAGAATCTTAGGTGTTTTTATAAAAAAGCTGAAAATCAATGATTTCAGCTAAGTTTGCAAAGTACATAAACATTCTGATGCTCTGTATATTTCTGTTTTTACAAGGTGAATATGCCAAGACTATTGTCAGATATTTGTTAATAGTGTCCCATAACCTGTAAAAAGAGCCTAAGTTTTTACCTTTTGCCCAATTTGAGTAGTTCAGATCTGTTTTCCAGACAAGCTCTGCAGCCTAATACTTAGGTAGCAAAGATGGAAAGTGTATTTCAGATGATGGGTGTATACTAAGTCATAACCTGAATGGGAGTTTGTGCATCTTGCAGAGTTGGAACTTCATGGCCTCTTGTTCTTACAGGGCTGAATTGACTCAAGACACTGAGGGAAGTCTCTTTTGCTCCTTTTTTCTAGAATCCATTAGTATTTTATTTTGGAACCTTTTAAGAGAGGCGCTGCTGGCTGTGCAAAAGGAATGGTTGTGGGGGGAGCTGGTGGTAGTCTAGTTTGTGATTGTTCCACAAGTGATCTGTTCTCTGAAGTTGTCATGTGTGTTTTTGTTTTCATATGTGCATGACACATGAAAAACCAAAAACTGTACAGCAGACCGTCAAAGTAGTGGTGTCTTGCTGCTGCATGTATTGCTTTCTTCAATCTGCATCCAGAGAGGAGACAAGGCAAAGAAAAGAAAATAAAAAGTCAATAAGGAACAATAAGATTGTAGAGCAAATCTATGCGAATAGGCAAGGTGGCTGTTTTCTGCGTAGTTCGGTCTACTAAAGCTCAATTTAAAATATTAGTAAAACCAAACTGAGAAAAAAGAAGTGTTCCACCATTACATAGACTCTTTTTTTTTTTTTTTTAATGGATCTGTGATACAAACTGTCAAAGCAGCTTTAACAATTTCTGCAAGTTTCCTTGTGAATCCTTTGGTTTCAGTTTTGATGTTGGATAGCAACTTGATTGATCTAAATCTTCAATCCAAGCAGGTCTGTGGATAGATTTTCTCTTCTATTTATGTTGCAGCACAGAGGTTCCCAATACTAAGGTTTTGAAACACTGGGACTGTTGGTGTGTGTGGTTCGGTTTTTTGTTTGTTTTGCAAGCTACTGTGGGTAGCTTTATGGTCAGACTTTTAATGGAAGAAGCAAATCTGCAAAAGTGAGTTGGTTTTACAAATTACCTGCACACTAGATGTAACGTTTTCTGAACTATGACTCGGGAGCAACTTTCTTGCTTACAGCTTTCTATGTATGTTTTTCTATGGCAACTGACTGCTATGATCTCTGTCCTATTCAGTAGGCTTTAAAATGAAAATGGGTTATAGAGAGGTTGTGGTTGCTTCAGTAAAATATTTCAGCCTAAGTTTTTTCTAAAAATGGTTGTGATTGTTGCCGCATAAAGCAAGGTAAAAGCTTAGCCCAGTGGTGGGGATTGTTTTTTGTGTTTTCTCATGTTGTTTAAGATTTGAGGTTTCAAAATTACTATGAAAAAATACATAAAAACGCCTGAGAAAAGGTTATTTCGTGCTAACTATGATCAGGAGAATTCCACTCTAGATCAAAAGTTTTATATTTTATATTGTGCGTAATTGTATCTCTGCTTCAAGTATCTATATTCAACGTAAGAAATAATATGTTGAATAAGCAAGTTTGGTTTACCTCAGGAAAGTATGTTTATGTGCAGTACAGGAGGCTACAAGAAACGTATGTCCTTAAAAACAATATTAGCCAAAAGGAGCTCTGGGGATCTGGTTGAGAGTGGGATATGGCATTTTTCTATTAAAAACTAGGATCTAATATAATGTACTTTGAAAAGAGGACTAAACACAAACTTAGCGCTCTTTTTGTGGCGTGTGGTACCTGTGGTTCCTGTGTCTTGTCTTGAGCTTTCTTGCTCAAAGAGCTATAGGTGATGTTTCTTGTGGAGCCATGACAGAGAATCAAATTTGGCTTGTGGTATAATATGCAGTTTTATGAAACACATTCTGAGAATGCACAATACCAAGTATTAGTGGTGCCTGAATAGGGTTTTTTATTTTACTTGTTTAAACTGTGTGGTGGGCTGAGAAGTTTCAGGTGTATGGAGGAGGATTGCAGGGTTTCAGCAGGTTGTCTTTGGAAGTGGATGAAATGAGGTACTTATGTAAGTATTGGAAAGCTGATTATTCTGTAGGGGGATCAATGTCATCTGCATTTTTAAAAAACACCCCACCGAACACACAAATAATTCCACCTGTTTATTTCCATGTTGCTCTGTTGCGGTTAGTGGTGCTCCTCTATTCCTGTGTGCCTTTGGCAAAGAGTAGCTTACATATTACTATAATACTACTAAAGGCTCAAATGAATTAAATAGTAATTCAGATACACTCTAAGGACTTTGTGCACCTCATATAATTACAATTTATATTATGAGTGACATAAACTTCAAGCATATATGAAGCACTGGGGATTGAGAAGTGCATTCATTTGTTTAGTGGAAGACATCTCTTGATAGAGGTTGCTGATGTAGTCACTGTGTGTGTAGACTTTTTTCGTTTAGCACATTTTGCCTTTGGTTTATTTGCCAAATGCTTTATGTCTGTGCTGAGGGTTCTCTGTACCCCAAAAAGTCCTAAATATGGTAGATAAGAGTTTTAAAACTTGATGTAAGATTACAGTTATGAACATTTGAAGAACATGGGCCATGATCTCATGGAAAAGTATGTTAGTAAATTCTTTCAATCATTTGTAGTTTCTTTTTTACTTGATATTCAAGTAACATTTACCTACTTATAAACAGTAACCTGGAGAGTAATCCAGGCTGGATAATGGAATTCATGGTGTTCCTCCCAGTAGCAGATTGAAAATCAGAAATCAGATCATATGAAGTGGGTGGTATGAAGCAGTGTTGAGTGCGTGTAATTGTGTAATAGTGCGTGTAATTGTTGTGTCTCTGAACAGCAGGAAGCAGCTGATTTCGTCTTTCAACATGCACCCTAAGGTTAAGCTGTTTCATAAAAGCGTCACTATATAATTTCTAAAGAATGTATAAGAGTGGGAAAGAAAAAAGTTGAGAAATTTGTTAATTTATACATTTTGGGTAATGATTTAATGACGGAGTTAACTTTGACATTCTGTGTATCTTTTTCAAGAAAACAGAAGTCCCTGCCTGTCACCTACTGCTGCCATTGGTTCCAAATTAAATAAAACCTCTGAAAAAACATAGCTAATGTGAATTTTATGCCAAAATTTTACTAACCGCTAGAGGACTCTGTTGTTTTTTGTATCTGACTACATCTCTGCTCAGGTGGCTATCCCAGTAGTAAATACTGATGATAGTTTTCTGGAGATTGTTTTCGCAATTATGAGTAATAATGAACCATTAATTACTTTCCAAATAAGTGTGGGTTTTTTGTTGTTGTTATATTGTGATTTATAGTTATGTAACATTTACAGTGTGTGAAACTGTATCTTTAAAAATACAGGGGCAGCAGCAGTTTTTGACAGAGATGGCTGTCTCAGTTCTGTGTACTTTAAGGTATTTCTATGGGAATGGAACAAGAGTTGTCTCATACAGTTGCTTACAAACTGATGAGTTCACTTGGCTGATAATGACTGGCTTTTGGACCAAGCAGACTTTTATGTTAATGCATTTTTTTTTCTTTATTTTTAGTGGGCCTGTTCCAGTTTTGGTCATGAGTCTTCTTTTTATTGCTTCTGTGTTTATGCTGCACATTTGGGGTAAATACACTCGTTCATAGACTCAACTGCCAACCTAAAGCATACATCTTGGACCAAAAATATGGTGGATCCTGGTTGTTCTTGGAGAGAGACTGGGGAAGCTTCCTATCACCTGTTGAAGTCCTGTCAACTTTGGCTCTAATACCGAATTAATTTCTCAGTTTGCTATTTGGGCAGCTTTAAAATCTGTCATGAGTCATTTTATATTTGCATCTGTACACTTAAAATACAGGTATTGCAATAAAAATTGTCTATGGAAATAGAGTTTTAAATGTATTTTTTCCTTCTATTCCAACATACAACAACTAAAACACTATACTTGTGGTTTTCATATATAACCATATTTCTGAGTAAATGCCATTTGATAGTTCAAACCAAGTTCTTCTATACTCTACATTGCTATACGGTTTTATGCTGGAAGATCTTTTTCTGTGAATGGGAGAGGCAAATTAAGTGCAGAAACATGCAAAGGTAACAAACATGTTTGTTGAAATACAACTGAGGTACATTACCTGAGCTGGTCATGTTCTGTTAACTGCAGAAGAATAGCTGTATTTATTTATTTCCTAAATGCAAGTTAAACTTTACTCAGTGCTTATTGTACATAGAAGTATGTAAGTATGCTTTTTTCTAAAACTACACTTGAGGGACAACATGAGCTCGTACCTAACTGATTTTAAAAAGAACAATTGCATGGCTGTTGAAGACACATTCATTCTGCAGCTCAAGACACTTTCAAGGAGGCTTAGGGAAGAAAGTGGGATGGGAGGACCGGAAGAGCAGTGGCTGTATTTTAAATAAGAGGACATGCAAACAGCGTGTAAAGCTAAGTGGCTCTTCAGGAATCACTCCAGTTTCCTTCTGGGTGTTGGTCTTTATTTTCATTTCGAACAGTCAGGAAGCCCTTCCTTCTGTTTTTAAAGGTGCATACGTGTTGGTACATTGAAGTTTTAGTTGTTTTTCACTGCTAATATGGTCTTGGTTCAGATAACCAAATCAGGCCTTTCCATACAGCTGGATAGAATTATTTCAGCCTGTTGTTTGTTTAATGATTCCTCTTTGAATATCAGCTTGTAATAGGAAAAAAAATATTCTTGGTTATGCAGCCTTGATACAACTGTTGAGTGCTGATGTTGTAGAAGCAGCCTGTCTTAGCCCCCACCTTCCTTTAAAGCAATTCTCAAAGTAGCATTACTTCTGAAAAGAAGAAACTGTTCAGAACAAAAAACAAGAATAAGGATTATAGACTCTGGGCTGTAAGGATATAACTGCTTTGAGGTGTTGTGTCATGAAACCTAGTGTAGATGTACAGAAGAAAACAGAAGACATGGGGCAGAAGCTGAAAACTGTCTTACGAAATGTTATGGTAGGAGGGTTTCATTTTCAGAGGAGTTAAGGTTGAAGAACGAGGAGTTCTGGTGACTCAGAGGCAGTGGGGTTGCAGAATACGCTAAAGGGATGGAAACTGAGCCAAATAAATTGCGTATCAAAGGGAAAAGGATCCACAAATCACCCCTCTGCATATGGCAGGGAAGTAAAAATGCAAGGGAAAATGGAACAAATGGGGGGATTAGCTCACCACTACAAATGGCAGAGGTGAGGGTCTGTTATTTAAATGCTTTGCCTAGCAAGAGAAAATCTGTACAGTGAGTGATTTCATTTTAAGAAAGTGCTAAGAAAACACCAAATGCAACTCAGTCATTCTGCTGACCATGTGGACGGATCGTGCTGAAGGCCTAAATTGTGGTACTCAAAGGAAAGAGAATGATGTACTCTAAAATAGTGTAAAGGGAAAGGAATAGTGGATAGCATTAGTATCTATGTAGGTAACCTCTGCTTTACTCTCCTCTTGATGGTACAGTTGTCTAACACAGCAGGAAATAATTTTTTTCTAAACACTTCAGTCCCTAAAAGTTGTCTTTCCACATCAAATAATTCCATATTTTTGCTTGTCTAGTATCTTGCTGCTTCTAAAGACCGAAGTCAGCTATGAACTCAGAAAAAGAAAAGGGATGGGGGAAAGGCTTACCACTGTACAGCATACATTTGATTTAACTGGCTATAAAAATGTTGACTATTTTGACAGTGCTGTCCTTGATTAAATATTTTTCCAGAATGGCATATATTACTGTTTTATGCATACACTAAGAGTCTAATGTCTCTGGTTCTGCACAGACTACTTCCCACCCCTTCTTGGTTTTGTATTTTGGAAGTGTGATCTTTCCTATGGTTTAAAAAACCTTACTGCTCTAATTCATGAAATAAGTGATACTTTAGTTGGACATAGTTAACTGAAACATCCATAGCTTTGTTTGATGTTTTCTTGTACAGGATAAAAAAATTTCTCTGTCATATGTTTTCAATTTGTGAATATTTGAATGATTATCATAAAAGTGTTATAAATTCATGCTCATACGTTTAGCATTTTTTGTATGTGAGCTATAGTGGATTATTGTAATTGGTGTTTTACATCAAGACTTCAGCTTCACAGAAGAACAGATAAAGAAATACAGGTTGTAAAGATTTACCAGAAGTTTGGCCAACCATGAATGTGAAGTCTTGTTTGGCCTGGGTGAATAAATTATGGCCATGCTGATAAACAGTAGCTAATCTGTAGTACAGAAACTAGTCTGTTTCAGGTGGAAAAGAAGAAAGGCAACTAGAAATTATCAAGATTTGGGGTTGTTATGCTTAGTTGTATGTGATTGAAATACAAGGTTGTCTGAGCTGACTTTAAAATTGTAAATATCTTTTTGGTCTACTTAAGTGCTACAAAAGGCTCTAGGTCCACAAAAATCTTTTTCTTAATAACAAAGGTTTAGGAAATCTGGAGGAACCTACATATCCATAGGAGATATGATGGAGTTTCGGAATATTGTATTCTTAACTTACCCCCCACCTCCCAAAAAAACCAAAAAAAATTACAACCTCAGACTCCATTATTTGTCAAGTGAAGAAGGGATTTTATAGGGAAATGGTTCTGTTGTACTTGGATGTGTGTGTCGCGTAAGCTTTCCCTCCCTCCCTAGCAACAGCTCTGAGTATGTGAGCCAACCTCAATCCAATTTAACAGAGGAGCAGAAGCTGGAAAAAACTATTCTGGAGGGCTTAATCTTTGCCCTTGCACCTTTTTGCATGCTGAAGTCAATCACCCACAAGCTGTGAATCAGTAGAGATGGGGTTCTTCATTAGTTCTGCTGTTTCAGAACTACCTTTTACTTTTGCTGTCTGAGTAGAAGTCAGCTCTACAACAAAAGCCATCTTCCTCCTTTATTTTTTTTTTCTTTTTTTTTTTCTTCTTTTTTTTTGTTATTTTCTCTTTAGGGTTTATTCTTTACTGGTATCCAGCTGGTTACCTCCAGGCCAGCCTTTCTTGTGTGTATAGTGTGTGAACTCCTCCCATCTTTTGCCATTACATTGCAACAAATGCTGTGCCTCTAACAATCACAATGTTTCTCATTCTTGAAGGGACCAAGGGGGAGGGCAGTTGTTCAAGTGCATAATTCATTACTGTCCAATACATACACAGCTCTTTTGCAGCAGAAGGATTTTTTCTTTTATCACATCAGATTCTGAATTTACCCTCCAAGAATAAACTGTCAGCTCTTCCCAATGTCTCATCTATCTCCAGCTGTTTCTTACGCTCTCTGAATCTATCAGACATAACATAAACTAGTGTAAGCTCTCTTCCGTGCTGTTCACACTAAGTTATAATGCCTTTAATACAGATGTATATACGTGAAGATAAATGTATGCACTTTTATATGGTCACTTTATCAGTTTAGAAATGCAAAAGGATGTGTCTCTGAAAATGTAAGCTGCTATGCCCTTATTAGACTGCACCGTGACAGCAGTGCAAAGAAGCAAACAGAACAGCTTGTGTTCTCTTCCTCAGCTGTGTTGGCTTGGGATGAGTGGATGCTATACTGAGATCATGTGATGAGGGCTAAATGATTTTATAAATATAGTAATGGATTCTGTGAGGCACTTGATAGAAAAATTTATGTTTGTTTTTTTTTTTTTCTCTGCCTGGACAGAGGTCTCTCTTGTTTCTTCAAAGCCTAACACGTTACATACTTCCAGCTTTGATAATAAGGCATATTAGTCGTTTATATAAACATGTTTCATAGAAAGCTGTGTTTTGTAGACTTGCGATTGTTAGTAATATATTAAGAGTACTAAAGATTCTTAGCTTGGGATGTGAGCTATAAGAGGGGACTGTCTGCCTTTTGCCTTTTTTTTTTTTGAATTGAGGGGAAAATTGTATAGCATTTGTGATTTTTGCTTTGATTTCAGAAGTTGGTGAAAAGAAAGGCAGACAAAGAAAGAGCAGGTGGGAAGTTACTGAGAACACCTCAACCTTGACATATATTGTGACCTCCTCTTTTTCTTTCTATATTCTATTTGTCTTTTTCTCTGAAGACTGCCAATTATACTGAATTGTGCCATGGAGCAGGATAATCTCTCTGATGCAGACACATGGCAGGTAGTAACAACAGTGAATAGAACAGACCCATTTTGCTTATGACAAAATCCAAGTTCAGATGTAGATCATCAGAGATTTGACACCTTTCTCTCAAATTCAGCTGCAAGTTGCAAATAATTATTATTGTTTCTTATTATGGAGCATGTTTCACGCAGCTGCCTTCCAGAATAATGTGTGCAATTTTTCGACCAACCAAAAATGGCATAATTATTTGAAATTATGCTATCATTTAATAAAACAGAACTAAGCAAAACTTTTCATGCACTGCCTCCTCCAAAGAGCTGTTTGTCTTAATATTAACAAAGTGAAATTTTACCTAGTTTAGTGTGATTTTATTTTTTTTTTTTTTAGCTCAAGTGTTTATCACTGAGTAAATATACTGACGTGTTTTCCTCCTCTGATACTGCAGAGATGTATCAAATATATTTACAAATGCTACAGAGGTAAGATATCATCTCAGTGAAATGCCTCTGAAATAAAATCAGAACTAAATTTACAGTCTGTATGCTCCATTTCCAGAGGGTCTGCATCCCCAACATCTATTAATTATCAAACACAGTTCTGTGAGACCTTTTTATTCCAAGTTTATTGGCTACTAATCCAGTTGTTTTTCTGATAAGATGAAAAGAACCTAAAGCAATGTTGCCTTATTTTCCCAGGATTAGCTGGTAAGGAATATTATTATTTGTCCTGATGTCCAAGCAAGGTAATTCACCTGCAGCTGTTTGTTCCTGATATTTAAGGAGCATCTCTACTTCACCCAGTGATAGCCCTTTCTCCCCGATTTTTCTAGCTTCTCTTGAGGATGGGTAACTAAATGGACTCCTTTTATCTCTTAAGGTGAGATTTATCTCAGTTAACTTCTGCAGTGTGGCTCCCAACAGCTGTGTGCCTGTGTGCCTTTTGTAGTCACTGCTATCAAACCTGTGTTTCTAGGGTGTAGTTCTGCTAACCTGTTTCAGTGTCAAGTGAAAAGGTGCTGTGTAGGTGCCTATTGCTCCGGGCAGTTGAAGAACTGTGGACAGCAACTCAAGAGTAGTTGGAACATTTGTCAACATTGTAGGTGCCAGCTTGAGATGAAATCCAACCCTACCTCCCAGCTGCTGCTGACAGAGCTACGGATCTTGAACTTCATTTTGGTGATGAAATAATCTGAGAGTGTACAGCAGTGATGAAACCCTAAAGCCTCATGGAGTCATACTTGACAGGTCACAATCATCAAGAAAGACTTTCCAAAGAGCAAAACATTTAGCAGCACCATGAACCTTGAAGAAAAAATAACTGGAAATTCAGGAAAACACTTAAAAAGGAAAATGTCAGTAAATGCTGCTGGAGTGTGTTTTTTTCCATGGGGGTATCACTGGATGCTTTTATTTTAACTTCCTTCACGTTGGTCATCCAAACACAGAGTTAGAGTCTATCTACTACAGCCTTGCCATCGCTAGGCAGCGTTTTGTGCTGTGTACAGCAACGGAGTCACCCCTATGCAGTGGGAAAAGAGCAAACTGAAAGGATATAAATTTTGACTAGTTTTAGTTTTTGGGTTTTTTTCAAAATAATTGTGTAACCAATGAAGAATAAAAAGAAAACCTCTTAGAGAAATGTTAGCAAATTTTAATACTTTTACTGTTCACTTTCTAAGCTCGCTCTTACTGTAAACCTGAAATGAATACCCAGGAGCTATACTGATGATTAAGTTAAATTTGATTAGAAAAATACACTCTCCTTGTACTTAAGGTAGTTAATGATCTGTGAAACAGTGTGCTTCCTCCGAAAGACTGCCTTTTTAATTTTTAAATTAAACAGGGACCAGGAAGAAGGATATATTTCATTGAAGTTGTAGGCCTTTTCACTGAAGAAGTAGAGAAATTATGAATCATAGTGTTAAGGGAAAATGGAGCAGTTCTGTCCAAAAGGATGACTGGAAGATACAAGTGAAAACTCAGACGTACTTGAGAGTGCCATCCCAAAATTTACTAGGCACTGTTCCCAGGCCTTCTGCTTGTTCATTTCTCACGCACTACCTGTGCATTCAAATCTATCTGCTGCCTCATAAACTGGTTTATATAAAGTTCTTGCTTCTCAGTAGCCTACACCATTTCTGTTATGTGTTGGTCTCACACAGACTATCCTAGAGGATGCATACAACAGGCACAAGGTGGCCAGAGCAACACATAGAAGTTAATTTCTGGTATGATTTCAATTAAAAAGTGTGCTTTTCTGAATTTCCTCTCAGCATTCCCAGTGTTCCTGGTAGAAGGAAGAAAACTGCTATATATATACTCACCCTTTATTCGTTCTTCCTTGAACTAAGTGGCTTTAGGAATAAAACTGTAACCGCTCTGCCAGACACTTCTTTGCCAATAAAAATGGGTTCAGTCTCTAGGATATCTACATAAAACGAGTTAAAGCCACTACATGCTGATATCTCTGTGTCCAAGTGCTCTGTTTGGGGGACAGCTCCTCTTCAGGTTGTCTCCAGAGACACAGATTTTTAGGTAACTTTACCAGTGTGGCCCTGTCTCGTATATATATATTCCTCTTGCCTGCTCTGGTTTAAGAGCATCTGCAGGCTCATGTTTGTTGGGATGAAGATCCTGGTTCTTTCTTTTGGGAACATTTCTCCATCCAGAGTCTCATGGCTGGGTGGTCTTCTCCCTGTTCTCAAGTAGAGAAGATGCTAAAAGCTCTGCGGAAGAACCCTATTCACGTAATCCCAGGTAATTACAATGCTGACCAGCCAGGTCCCATGTGGTGGTGGAAGTATGGATGTTTTCCAGAGAGTGTGGGTACAGATGTCTGCCTGTTTACACCTTGCTCATCTTTGCCACACAGACATCAAAGCCTAGAGGGAGAAAGTAACACTGATGCCACAAAGTTGACTTTCACTGCTCTTGTGGGCAATGGAACATAGGAACATTTTATAAACTGATCAAGCTCCGTATTTTAAGAGATAAGAACTTCTTGTCTGAGAAGTTACACTGGCTAAGTGCAGCAGTTAGTGATTTCCCTACGTAAAATGACACCTTTTACCAGTGAGGCTGTAGGCATAGTCATGCCAAGCTTAGTAAAATCTGTAGCTGATTCACAGGCTGTGTATACCATCTGATTTTAGGAAGATGGTATTGGTGTAAGGAATGTATTGCCTTACACCTACAATGGATGAGCATCAGGTAATGAAAAGCTGATATCTTAAAAAGCCATCTAATCACCATGTTTAGTAGAAAAGCAGTATGAGACAGTTGTATTAGTTCTTCAGAAGCTGTTCCCCCACCATCTACTACTAGACAGTGGCTTTTGGGTAATGATAAGGTTGGGAACAATACTGCTGTTGATAATTCATGGATAAGATGACAAGCAACCTTGTCATAAAAACTGGCATACATTCCCAACACAGCTTCCTATCTTACTGTGTCTTTGTGAAGTACCTGGCTGTGAAAAAGCTGCAAAGGCAGATTGAAGTGAGAGAGTGATGGCACAGCAGGTTCTGGCATTCCAGGTGTAACTTGATTGTTTTGTTGTAAACCCGCAAATGCACAGATTCAAAGCAATACTTTGACATACAAAGTCTGTTTTTTTCAATGTGCGTTTAACACCATCAGATCCCTGACTTGAAAGTGTTACTGTAATGCCTAATTAGCTTGCCCTTGCTAAATATTGCTAACACCTGCCATGACAGAAGAGCTTTCATGCAGTGCTTCCCTCCTTTTCACTGTCACCCTCTCTTGGTGCCGAGTAAAACCCCTGTAGCACAGTCTCCCTGGAACACTGTTATGGTGCATCAGAAGAAAACACTCATTCAGAACTGGAAGTAAATTTAAAATGAGACCTACATTTTGTCTTGAAATAAGATAGTAAAAAAACACATAATAATCTGAGATATTATTAGTTCATCAGAAACACTTACTAGCTATTAGTAACAAGAAATGCCACCATCATTTCTTTATTCTCCCAGTTTGCTGCCTTCAAGTTTTGGCCAGACTAATCCTTCGACTTCTTTTCTACTTTAAACAATCATATGGCTTCTGCTCACCCCACTGATATCCAGACTAGTTGCAGTTGCTACTTTTTGGAAATATATCATTCATATGTAGCTCAAGATCGTATATGGGATATAGTTCATTGAAGAATTGACTTGGTCTTGGTTGTGGTTGGTCTTGCGCTGTCTCCTTTTGCTTGCTGAGAAGGGCAATAATCACCAGTCCTGTTCTTTGTTGCTGTGTGTGGGATAAAGCCATTTGTGTCTGAGCAAAGCCAGTGCTTTGCCCCTACTGTTGTTCCTGCACTGCATCATTGCCATTCCCAGTTTCTTTGTGCCAACCTTTGCTCGTTGCCAGAAAGCACTACGTGGGTTTCTGCTGAGGGGATTCAGCGTCATCCTGCCTTTTCCAGGAAAAATAAAGCTTGAGATGAAAGCATTGAGTAGGTCCCACACTATCACATCCACTTCTGAAATGGATCCCAGGGCATTAGGGGATGTGTTCTTTGTCATGTTAAGGAAGAAAGAATAATGTTTGTCTCAGATCAGACTTGCTGAGTTGGAGTGAACTTTGTGTATATGTTTCCTGTGAGATGTATGCTGTCCTTGCATGGAAGCAGTGTGGAAATTGAAGAACTTAATCCTCTCATCACAGGAATTCTGTGACACAGGCCAGGCTGGTATTCAGGATTTCCTGGGTCTTTAAGTTACAAATATTGCTCTATGTAATGCTGTGCCCTTGACATAAAGTCCATCTAATATGAGTTAGCCTGTGCATGAGCTGTCAATACCAGGAAATACAGGAGAGCAGCAGCACAACGTGTCAGTTTACAGCAGCGATTGGCTGTGCCTGGTTTCGAGCAACCTCAATATGGGAAAGGCAGTGATAAACTGGAGCAGATCCAGCAGAGGTGGTCAGGGGCTGGAGCTCTTGCTCTGCAAGGGGGGGTGCTGAGGGAACTGGACCTGTGTAGCATGGAGAAGGGGAGGCTAAATGCAGCCTCCCTATACCCACACAGAAGTCATGAAGAAGTTGAAGGCAGACTTTTCATAGCAGTACATGGCAGGATGACAGACAGTGAGCACAAGTTGAAATGAGAGAGGTTGGATATGAGGAGAAACCTTTCCACCATGTAGATGTCAAGCCCAGAGAGATTGTGCAGTCTTGGATGTTTTTGAGACGTGGTGGAAGCCTGGTATGACCTCACAGGTGACTCACCTTTGAGTTATAGACTAGATGACCTTTCAAGGTCTCTTCCAGCTTGAATTATCTGATGCTTCTTGTGCAGCCTTTCTGACACTGACTTGAATGTCTGCATTCTCTGAAATGTGGGATATTTCTGCTGAACAGCAGTTCAGTAAAGAGCTGAGGATGAGCAGAACCTCAATAAAGACCTGCTTCAGATTATCAAAATCTTGAAGAGCTGTGGAAAGAAAAAAAGATTCTTAGTTTTATCTGTGATTTTATTCAGTCTTCGGAGCTTGAATTTTTGATTTACTGAACCAAATAGAGAGAGTTCCATGATATTAGCTAAGAATACAGTATGCATTGCAAATAAATAAATCATGTTTGTGGGAATCATCAAAACTGTACACGCTACTCCATCTGGTGGGGAAATCAATAACAACTTACAGTGTTTGAAAGGTGGAGACATTCTTCAATCACAAAGGCAGGATTTTTCCATCAGTGTTGTATCTGTATGCAAATGTCCTTGCTTTTGCAATACTTACACTACACAGGAAAGACAGGAAGTCTTAAATTGTTTGGGGAATATTGGTTTTTGAAATATTCTGCAGGTATAATGACTGGTTTTTGTCCTGTTCCCTTTCTTTCAAGATGAGTGGCCCAAATTGATATAGTTGATGGGTTGCAAACCATCTCTTCTACATGTTGTAGACACAGAGCATGACAACGTTTGCTAAAATATCCAGATCAGATCTTGGAACTCAGTCCTTGTGGTCCACAATTGTGCTTTGTCTGTCTGTAGAAGGTTTAGCTCAGTGATCCCTGATTAATCTTTCTCTGCACATCATCATCAGCTGAAAGTTTCTTCAACAAGTTCTGGAATGGCTCTGCATGGAGGTAAATGAGAATGACGGTGTTAATGGTACCTGAAAATAACACGAGGCATGTTAGGATGGAATTAGAATCTCATATAATTTTGGAAGACAATAGGAGTAAACGTCATGTTACCTCTTCTGTGAACTCTGAGATTCCATGTCTGGTAGTACTTTCTCTCTTGAAATAAGAGAACCTCACAAGAATAACACATGAAAGAGTAAAGGATAAGCTAAGAGTTATATGGATTCCATACGCGTGCTTTTATTATCATTACATAATCAGTTACAACCATTTTTTTCCAAGTAATACACACATTGAAATGGAGAGAGAGGTCAGAGACAGTGAGCCTCGGTCTAAATCTGCATTTGTGTTTGGATATGCGGGCAGAGACTGAGGATCACGTTGACTCTCCTGGACACTCACCTGCGCTGTTTATTGCTGTATTTTGAGCTACAGAGAGAGCAGTGAGCGCCTTTCAGGAGTACAATTGCTTCATTTTGGTAAGAAGTAAGCTTTCATTTGAACCAAAGAGGGTGTTACAATGTACTTCACATCCATGAAATCTTCAGTTTTGCTCTTCTTTTGCAATGAATAAAAATGCCAATTTGTCTTGTGAATGATCACAAATTTGTAATCTAGACATGTGTATTAGAGACAGGGTGATGAGTAATGAAAACTAGTCACTTCTAATCTAGTCTGAACTAAATACCTGATCTTGAAGAGAAAGAGTTTGCATCTCAGTCCCTACCACTTGCCAGAGGTCCACTTCTGATCTGAAAGCATAAACTCTTTGAGAGTTTTTTCAAACTCAAAATTTTACTAGAGACATTTCTGCTCTAGACTTTCAGATCTCTATCATAAGCTGTAGTCTTGTAACCCAGTAGATATGGTGTTGCCATTTATTCTAAGAGGCAACAGGCTTTGTCTGAAGTTAACAAGGGATGTCTCTGGACCCGTCAGGCTTTGTATGGACTTGTCTTGGCCTGCCTGCAGATTTCTTTTAGCTTGTTTACCTGTGATAGTGATTATCTCATGACCAGGTAACTATTACTTAGTTTTAGCTTTTGATCAGCTTTATACGACTGTGTGGTGTAACACCTATTCTTACTTTTTTTTTTTGTAACTAGAAGATATTAATAACAGTACTTAATCTATGTATAATGAGCTGTGTATGACTGATCTTAGAGTAAAATACTTTCAGAGTACAGGGACAGGATGCTACCAGAGGCCCCAGGGCTATGAACAGCTCAGAGAGATCACTTACTAGTGGTCAAAGGAAGGCGACCTTTAAAGCTGGTAAAACCAGTTAGGGATAACAAAGAGACCAAATATTAAATACCCAACATATGTAATACATATCATATGTAGTAAGTACATGTGTAACATAGAGTTGGAGATAACTGAAGAAATAAAAAGGACTCCAACCAGATCCTAAGTTAAGGAGGAAGAAACCGTCAACATCGTATTGGCAAAAGACTTGAATACTGATAGCTCACTGTTCCCCTCCCCTGTGCTGAAGCTGTCATCATTAACACCCAGAGGGGCAGTGGAAAGGAAAGCACACCACAAACAAACCAAATCAAGCAAGCAACCAACCAACCAGCAAAAGGTAGATATTAAAATGTTTGTGTATATACAATTTTAACTGAATATAATCTGAACTGCGAAGTGTTAGCATCATTGTCACTGGGTGGGTAGTTCTTTCATTAGGCTGTTAAAACTCCAGATAGACTCACATGGCTTTGCATATATGGTGTGTTCCTTTTGCCATTAACATGTCAAGTGTACCAGACTGAGGGAATTCCAGCTGTCTATAACATAACCTGAATGCAATGATTTGGTAGCAAGGATTAGGAAACAGTCATGAATGACTGTGTATCCCTAACTGCAAGAGCAAAAGTGTCTTGGGATGACCTGTCTTTTTGTCATGCTTGGCTGCTGAATCAGTGTCCAGACATTTTTGCAGAAAAGAGTAAAGGGGAAAGATCTGTTCACTGAAGGTGTATGATTCTGTCATGAGTTGCAGAGAGGCAAGATGAGTGACTTTTCTGAGTCTTTAGGAAAAGAGAGCTTGCACGCTGCTGAAGATGACACTGCTGGATTTGGCCCTCACACACTTGACTCAAATATAGTGAATACATGGTTTACTTTGTAAGCTATTATTTCGGGATGACTCAAGCGGTCATTATCCTCTAATACCAAAATCTGCCATCCTTCAAGGAAAATTTTAAATGCTTCTGGAGCTACCTGGTTAGACCTTGTGAGCACTGCTGAGACTTCTCAGGAAGCAGGAGGAAACCCACCACATTTGGAGCTTATTTACTTAGTCTAGCAGCGAGTAAAGTGATTTGGGTAGAATAGTTATTTCAGAAATTGTACTGAGAGAGCTTAGCTTGGCAGCAGGTCTGTGAAGGAGAAGGGTTTGCCATGGTGTTTAATGGAGACAGAGGAAATGAAGCTGCTATTGTGTTGTTTCAAAAGAATGGAGAACAAACCACGCTGATGTTAAAAGGAAATATTGTAAGCCATAGGCTGTTTCCTGTGAGGCCAAAATGTAATCCCTACAATTGAAATTGCTCTTCATACGTGTGAAGGACAGATTTAGACCCACTAGGGAAAGAAAAGCTGTGAAGAAGAGGAGGAGGGCTAACAGCTTACTTCTTGGCTGTTAACATTGAATAATTAAATACTAACAGCCAAAAGGAAAGCTGTTGTTTTCCTAGTCCAAATACCCGACCAGGAATAAAACATTATTCAGATCTACAAATGATGTCTTTCATTTTCTTTTCATAAAACAAACCACTACGTTAAACAACATATACTTTGGACAAATGGAATATAGGTGCATTTCATATAGGCAGTTGTGTAATTCCTGGAATTTGTGCTTTGCATGTCACAGGTACACTAGAGATTTAAATAATTAATAACGTATGGTAAAGGACCCCCTAAATGGCTTGTGTGTCCAAAATATTTTCTGGGTTTTATTTCTAGCTAAGTTACTTGGTCCAAAAATTGTGTTATTTACTGCCCCTGTGCTGCTTCTGGAAAGTGAGTCGTTGATCTGTGCTTTTACTGATGGACGGTCTTCGGGTGTTGTGGCATTAGACTATGGCCCCTACTCCTTTTGTGGCATTTTCACAAAGGCTGAACTTTTGGGAAGTTCTCAACCTGCAGCTTAAGCTTACCAGAGAGGAGAATGAAACAAGTTGTTTTACTGGTCGTTTTTATTGTGTGTAAAGCAAGGATTATAAAAATTAGAGTGAAACAGAGACACCACATTCATGATTTCAGACTACAACTCATACCCATTCACACATTTTGTACTGTAAGAAAGCTCAGAGGAGAAGGGAAAAAAAAAAAGACATATGAAATGAAGGAGCGATGGCACTCAGCATTCAGTATGTCTGACAGAAGAAATACCCCCCAGAGCCAGAAAATTGTCATCAGGTAGCAATGTTATCAGCCTGGAGCTCCTTCCAGCTTTGGATCATCAGCAGAGCTCCCTGTGCACAGCACCCCTTCACAGTCACTCATCAATCAAACAACTCTGAAAATAAAGACCACATGTCATCAAATTTGTGGAATTCTTCCCTTCCTATTTATGCAAGAACTGCCAGATCACTTATGTTGCTGCACCAGCTTTCTGTCCTTAGAGAGGCGGGTGATTTTCTTTTCCTAGTGTCAGAGTAGGTAAGTCCTTTCACTTCTGGTGTGAAACTTAAATGTTGTTGTTATAAGAGAATTTCACACTGCACAGGACACCTGGGACCTTTGTAGGAATGAAAAGGTAATAGCTTTGGAACTTTATTTATTCACCTCTATAATCCTCTGCCACTTCGGATAGGGAAGATCAAAATGATGGATCCAAAATACCATGTTTGCCGATGCAAAATCCTTCATACTTGGTTGTATTGGTTGGACTCAAGTGCTGGAACTGGCGGGTTGCTCCGAAGAGGTCAGTGTGTCATAGTGTGAAGGCCATAGGAGCCAGTTACAGAGGCACATACAAATAGATGGAGTCAGGACTCAAAGGCTGTATCTGCATTGCTAAATAAAGTGAGCTGGGGGCTGATCTCTGATCTTGGCTCCAATAGGCATGGCTGAGGTCGTGTTCATAAAGCCAGACTCTCTTAACTCATCCTCCCCATAAGAAATGCTGGCTGCATCCAGCATGGCTGTTGGCCCACATTGGCTCTTGAAGCATTACTAGAGATCAGCAATGACATTTTGCCTGGGCCAAAGCTGTGCTGGAATCTATGCTGATGCTTTCGTGGTAAGGCTGATTGCTTGTCAGTGCCCAGGCCCGTGCCCGCACCCTGTCAGTTTACTTGGAGGGGTACAGTCAGAGGTTCCCATGCCCGTGTCATGCTGGAATACCAGGCGTGGGACAAAAGTTGGGGAACGACCTGTTAGAGAGTAGTGTAGGGGAAGGGGACCTGAGGGTCCTGGTGAACAGCAGGATGACCATGAGCCAGCACTGTGCCCTTGTGGCCAGGAAGGCCGGTGGCATCCTGGGGTGTATTAGAAAGGGGGTGGTTGGCAGAGGTTCTCCTTCCCCTCTACTCTGCCCTGGTGAGACCACACCTGGAATATTGTGTCCAGTTCTGGGCCCCTCAGTTCAAGAAGGACAGGGAACTGCTGGAGAGAGTCCAGCACAGGGCAACAAAGATGATTAAGGGAGTGGAGCATCTCCCTTTTGAGGAAAGGCTGAGGGAGCTGTGACTCTAGCTTGGAGGAGACTGAGGGGTGACCTCATTAATGTTTATAAATATGTAAAGGGTGAGTGCCACGAGGATGGAGCCAGGCTCTTCTCAGTGACAACCAACGGTAAGACAAGGGGCAATGGGTATAAACTGGAACACAAGGGGTTCCACTTAAATATGAGAAGAAACTTCTTCACAGTGAGGGTGCCAGAACACTGGAACAGGCTGCCCAGGGGGGTTGTGGAGTCTCCTACTCTGGAGACATTCAAAACCCGCCTGGACACATTCCTGTGTAACCTCATCTAGGTGTTCCTGCTCTGGCAGGGGGATTGGACTGGATGATCTTTTGAGGTCCCTTCCAATCCCTAACATTCTGTGATTCTGTGGAAACAGTCATATTTCAGTGAATTGACACCTGTGTAGTTCATTCCTGCTCAACCTTCAGGAGACCCATTAGAAGGAGAGATCATTCCTTGGAGTAACTGGCGCTCTTTTCTCTGACAGAGCTACATGGTTAAGTAAAAGGTTGAAATTTATATTAAAAACATTAAAAAAATAGCAGTACTTCTGCTGGCAGTTTTCCCAGCACATTGGGTGTTGACCTTTAATGGTCAATATAAAAACCACAATCAACTGTTATGGGATTAGTATCTCACCTCGGATGTATCACCCCACGCTTTGCTTTCTCACAGATGCCACCCTGCCACCTTTTCCAAATGACTCCAGGCTCCCCTCGACTGACCTTTTGCTGGCGGCTATTTCCAGTGTGTGTTCTCAGAGAAGGCATCGTAGGCCTACAAAGTCATAGCCTGCACGTTCCCCAAAGCCAGGAATTCATTCATTCCTATGCATGCCTGGACCTGGGCCCTGTTTCTCTGCTGTTGCTTGTCCAGCCTTAAAATGTTCTTTGCAAAGCTTTTTGTGTTGACTTCCACATTTCTGTCTTTAATTATCAAAGGAATGTCGCCTTCCTCTTCCACATCTCTCTGCGTTTTCATTCTCTTTTACCCACAAGATAAATTTCTGAGGGTTCTCCACCTTCCTGGCCCACGAGGACAACCTGATGCCTGTTCTTTGCCGGTCTTTGCTCCATATGCTGAAGATGAAGGCTTTGTATATTTTTAATGTTCTCCCATAGCATTAATTCTTTATATCCAATATGAATTATTGGCAGATTAACAGCAATCTGGAAAAGCAGATGGTGCTTTCCAGACCTCCCTCCTCCTTCACTGTCATGGTTGAAAGGAAACTAACATTAATGCAGCCCCAGCCTTCAGTGAGAGCACAGGCCTACTCAGTGTGTCAGGCTGCCAAATCTTTATGCACAGCTTTATCTCATGTACGTATTTCCTATTGCTTCTGGATATAGAAAGAAATCTCCAGTATATATGAGTGTTTTTATACTGTGCCAAAATTTTATCTGTGGTTTCAGATGCAAATATAAAACCACCATATAACTACATCCATGTATAATCACAGAAATGTGTATCAGTGGTTCTGAATTTGTACTGTTAAGTATATGGATGTGTGTTCACAGAAATACATATATATGTATGTGCATACATGATACATCGGGCATTTATGTGTACTTCCTAAATCCATTAGGCATCAATACTGGCATGTTTCTCTGTGGCAACTCTGAAGCTTAGGTCTGATAGGAAGTTGTTAGCATGGCTTGGAACAGCAAACATCCACCAGCTACTATTTAATCAATCCCAGACATCTCCCCCAGCTAGAAACAGACCCGTGTATCACTTCCTTTGCATGGTTGCACTGTGTCCTGCCCTTATGCTTACATAATGTTTGGCACCTTTTCAGTCTTTCTCTGCTGGACAACTTTCTTCAAAGATTTCATGTCAAGAAAATTAATCATGCTAGTTGTATGTGTGCCTTTTCCCTGCACTGGCAGTATTATTTGGCACTATTTATACTCTTAACAATGGATAAGGACTGGTTTGGATGTGCGCCAATACACCTCAAGCTCTTTCCTCAGGCTTCTTCCAGGAAAACATTCATTCTTTTTAACAATTCTTTTGTTCCTTGGGAGGTAAAGTTAGTATGAAATTCAGTGAAAACAGCAGAAACTGGTAGCAGATAATATGTATGCACCAACACACAGAAGTTTCAGTCTGAAACATGCAACCTCTTTCTGACAGATGCTTTCCCTTTGTCTTCAGTAGTCTATTTTTGACTATCTTTCCTACCAGCCTACAATTAATAAAGTCAGTCACCAGGGGTAGTGAAATTGTTTCTTCTTTATCCTTTATCCTTTTGTTTACTAATAGTCTGTGCTGTTCCTTAACCTGTAAGAAGGGTTCAACACTGGAGGTTAATGAGGCCTGTGGTACCTTCTTAAATTCTGAACTTCTGCACCACTCACAATATTTATTTTTTCACTTTTTTTTTTTAAAGAATAGTTGCTTGGTCACAGCTTCCCTACATCCAATGGCAAGAGGCCACCTCGCCAATGAGTATCAGTAAGTATGGCATCTTTGGTGGTCAGCACTGCAGGGAGAGAACACTGACTGGAACATGATGGAATTTTGTGTGTTTTGTTGTTTTACTTTGGTTTTGTGTCTCTGTTTGTTTCATTTGTGTCATTCTGGACGTTTGGGAAGTAACAAGTGTACTCCAGGCAAACCTTGAAAAATAACTGTATTTTCTCCCCATCCATGCCCAAGTGCCATCTCATTTAAGATCAAGTGGGTTAACATAAAGTTTACCAAGAGAATTTGGAATTCCATGGTGGAAAGCAAAATTTATTTGTTATTACTGGCTTCTGGTGTCATTTCAGACTGTTTCATGCTCATCATAGAAACATCCCCTTGCATTTACTCAGCTACATACTTACACTGCGAAAGGAGTAGCATATGGTGTGAAAACCAGATGCCCCTGCCCACATAAAAGCTCTATACATTTGTTTGAATGTAGTCAAGAAGCAGTCACGATCTTCTTCCCACTCTCAGAGGAGTCAGCTGAATGCAGCCGAGCCCCTGTTCAGCTCCCAGTGACTGCTGGTGTTGCCTGGGCTCTCCTGGTGGTGGGTTGGACTGTCTCGTCTCACGGGAACATTTCTTCATGCTCCTCTGAACTTCCCATGCTTTGTCTGTTAATTCTTTCTGCTGGCCTAGTCTTCCTCTTCCCCTCAAAGGCTGCCTGGGTTCCACAGAAACTTTCTATAATACTTCATTTTTCTCCAGCATCTGGCTCTGTATCTCATTCTTTGCATCTGTGGAGCAGTTGACATGATCAGGGACCTCCTTCCCAGTCACTTCCTATACACAGCTTTGGCCTCTGCATCCTGTCTAAAAACTGCCTTTAATTCCTCATCTCTTAAAATCGGTAATCCTCATGAGAACCTGTCACAAAGCCTGTAATAAGTTGCAACTTTCACTTTTGTTGCATCTTAACTTCTGACCATTCTTTATTCAGAGGTCGGTATTTATGTCAGCCATTAATTTTTTATAGTCTCCGTTCAGCTGCTTTGCTCCTGGCACTGTTCTGGCATGTACAATTATAACAGAATACGGTTCTCCGAACACCAGCACAGGTCCCTTCCATGCAGCATAAAATCTTTGATGTGCTTTGCGACGAGATGATGGGCTTGTCTGTGTGAAGCAGAGGTCTGGTTCCATGTTCTGCTAGTGACCTGCCATGCGGGGGCAGAACAGCTCCACCTAGTAAGATAAAATGAGTTTCTTCTCCCAGAGAGAGACAGTGGCTCTGCAACTCATCTCTCCACAAGAGCAGATATTCCACTGAAGAAACCTGCAGGATAAACTGAGTTCCTTAGAAGGCCCTTCAGGAGAGTCTCATCAGGCTTGTGTTGTCCTTCTGCACACTTGCGACAGCTGATTCGACTGCTCTTGCTATAGCCCCAAGACATAGGAAGCCCACATTCATGAGAAATTTCCTGTATTCTGCTGCACCTGAATTGCCAAACAAACAAAATTGAGCTCCAGATATTTAGTGAAGATCAAGATGAGCTGACAGTTCACATGCCCACTGTGTGCTGGGATCATCATTGTGTAGCCTGGGTCAAGTGTGACACCAGTGGGAATTGCATAGGCAGAGGAACTGCATGGCATGCAGAAGGGGTCTCCTGTGTATCGACCACTGCATCTCCCGTGTACACTCCAGTTGTAAGATTTGTAGATGTATGGCTTTCCGGTAGGATCTATATTGTTTTAATATTCTACTTTTTTTCAATAATTCTGGGCATGGACAGTAAATTTTCAAAGACATTGGGGTATTTTTAGTGTTGCTATTCTGAAAGTCTTCCCTGCAGAAATTGCAAATACTATTTTAAAAAGTCTCTACGGCTCTAAGTCATATGAGTCACTAAAAAGGATTTATATCTTCCTTTTTAGATTTAAAAAGAGTTTATTTCTCCAGTAGAATCTTGCTTTTCTCTCCCAGAAAAACTTATGGGTTTGTTCTTTCAGTCAGGCTAAAAGGTGGTGTTGAAGTCCCTTTGATAGGTTTTTCTCATGTACATAAGATGAAGGTGATGAAAGGACAGCACTGTGACTGATGTTTGCCTTCAGAATACCATTTAATACTAGGCTTGAACTGTCATTTCTGTCCTGCTGACAAAACCACACTTACTTCATGCCACTTCATTCTTCTCTGTTGCATGGGACATGCCATTAAAGGCCAGAATTCAAACAAAGAATCTTTATATTTTTTTATTTTATATAAAAAATTAATGTACAAGCAAAAAGGCTTATATGGGGGTGGAGGTGAGGACCCCTGCTTGTCCCTCCACTTCCACCTATAAAAGAGCTTGCCTTCTGAACTGGGTAACAGAGGAAATGAGAGGAAGCTTCTTCACAGTGAGGGTATCAGAGCACTGAAACAGGCTACTCAGGGAGGCTGTGGAGTCTCCTTCTCTGGAGACGTTCAAAACCTGCCTGGACACATTCCTGTGTAACCTCATCTAGGTGTTCCTGCTCTGGAAGGGGAATTGGACTAGATGACCTTTGAAGAACCCTTCCAACCCAAGCTATTCTATGATTCTATTCTGTGATTCTATTCTATGATTCTATTCTGTGATTCTAACAGTATATTTCTGATAACACCTGGATTTCAGTTCTCTGTATCCTGACCTGGAAAAGCTTCACACAGAAGTTGGTGAAAACTGCTAAAAAACTATTTTTTCCGAAACCTGCAAGAAATAGTGCAAAGCCTTTAAAAAAATCTGAGTTAAATCCAATTCCTTAAATCCCTGATGGAAGAAATCTTATTACCTTCAACACCATTATATACAAGACAAAGCCTGTAAGGCTTTGCTGAGTGATTGAAAAAGGCAAATTAATGACAGCACTTGAAATTACCTGTAATTATCAGTGACACTGGGTCAGCATCATTGCAATGACAGTCTCACGCAGTGGTGGCTCTCACTGGTTCAGAATTTATACAAAACTGCAAAACAAAACGTGACCTCCACAGTCATTATTAAGGTATCTCTGGAGCATTTAAGCATCTGAATTCACAATCTACTGTGTAGCCGCTTTCATCCTTTGAAGAGCGGTTAAATTCTGAAGCAAAGGGTCCCAAGCGTTTTTCTGGTCAAAATCCCCTCTCCTTCCCCATTCATATTTACTCAGGGCTCTCCCTTCACTGTCACTGTCACACAATGACTTTGCAGCAGCTATAACAACTGTGTATATGAAAAAGTAATAATAGGAAGGCGTTTAATGACTTCTAAGCTGATTTTAATGTAATTTAGCAGCTGGAAACAAGGAGAAGAGCCAGCACTGTGTGACCTGCCAGCTCTCTATGGATCGTCAGTGGTCAATGTAGCAGAGATTTCAGAACTGCTCTCCAGGGTACGCTGTCGATGTTTCTTTTCTCCAGCTACATTTCCGATTTCAATTAAATCAGAGTCTGAAGTACTCTTTTTGATATAGTTAATACCTTCCAACAAATGCTCCTGGCTTTGTTTCTCCCCAGACGCTGTCTTTCCTCACATTTCTTTGCTCAGTGAATGAAGCAGACATCACCTGAAAAGCAAAGATGTTCCTGTTAGAGACACTAGAACCAAAGTTTTGTCTTGAGAAAGCAGGGAAGAAAAAATAGTCCTTTGATTACATAGCAATAGTTCCTCCATTCCTGGGGAACTTCTCTTTCTTTTGTTCCTTCACTGTTACATTTCAATATTAGGTCTACAACGATGTTGGCTTTTTTACTCTTTCTATAACTATAAAGGAATTTCCAACATAAAGCCACTCATCAAACTATAGAGCTGAAGTTTTTAGTTTGCAGGGTACAAGCATACCTTGAAGTTCTTTTCTCTTTATTTTCCACTAAGTGTATGAACCAAATTGTTAACATATTGACCCAATGCCTTTGAGGCATTATAAAGCTTTTTATGACAGCCTACAATTAGTATTATATAGTTTCTTTTGAAGGAGGCTTGCAACAGGTGTCTTAGCTTTCTGTTCCTTGCTTCCATCCCCTCCAGTTTAATGAAAAATGTGCAGTTTAACACCATTTATTAAGATCACTCCTGCTACCAGTTCAGATGTGTCTGTGCTAGGACATGGGAGGAAAATACAGTTCTATACTGAAGTGGGCAAAGAATGGCATCTGCCTTCATTTTTTGCAAAACTTCATTTGGAAACGAATTTGGTTTTGCAGTTTTCAGCTATTTTGACCTTTAAAAAAAGCCCACAAAACTAACCAACCACAAAACTCTCCTGTCACACCATTATGATGAGCTCCACAAGCAGCTCTTTGTGATGATCCCAATATTGAGATCCAGAACAGCACGGAGAGTTGTGCTGGTGTTATCTGGAGCTATTCAGCTGTTTCAAGATTTGCAGAAACCATTGCTAAGAAGATAGAATCATAGGATCATAGAATCATTTCAGTTGGAAGAGACCCTCAGGATCATCAAGTCCAACCATAACCTAACTCTAGCACTAAACCATGTCCAGAAGAACCTCGTCTAAACACCTTTTAAACACCTCCAGGGATGGTGACTCCACCACTTCCATGGGCAGCCTGTTCCAAGATGGTGGCCTTGTGACAGTTTCCTTTGCTTGCTGTGGAAGGGTCGTGTAGATCACGTCAAGTTCATTTGGCCAGATACCAGTATCATCCTTCATCTCTCTGACATTCTCATTTTGCCTGTTTGGATTGATGACCAACCATGATGACCTTGTGGCTGCTGAACCATAATAACCAATACATCCATGGTCATGTGCAGCAGATAGCCGTAGCTCTAGGGACCTGACTGCTGATGACCCCCATATCTCCAAAGGCATTTAAATAATATCGGATTGTCCTAGCTGAACATTTAAGGTAGGGTAAGGATCCCTTTACCTCCTGGCCTTTGCAGATCTGTGCGTTGTATGAATCCCAAGTGCTGGCAGCTGTTACGGTCACAGCTGTGCAGTTGTATGCTACCCCCAAAGTGAGATACTGGGGTAGGATCCATGTTGTGAGCAAGGAGAAGGGAGTGAAAGGAGGTAGCTCAGAGAGAGAGGCAAGAGCCTGGGGAGTGCAACTTGTTGCTGCTGTTCAGTGGAATGAGTGAGGGCATTGGTGTCAGCAGTTGCATTGACCTGCCTTTCTGCAGCTCTGGTGTATTTGGAGCAGCTGTCTGGGCTGTGGTCATTTGTCAACCTGCTGGCCAAGGCAGCTGCATCCCTGCTGTGCATGAAGGTGGAAGGCAAGCATGCAAGGTGCTCCAGTCCACAAAGGCAAGAAATGTGAAGGCCACTGAGCCCTGACTTCTCATTCTGTCCCTTCACTGCACTTTCCTGGGTAATTTTACAAACTGCAGATAAACAACATTTAAGTTGGGACCACTGCTAAATGTGTCTCCCCAGTTATGCCAGGCTGGATGGGGCTCTGAGCAACCTGATGTGGTTGAAGATGTCCCTGCTCATTGCAGGGGGTTGGACTAGATGACCTTTGAAGGTCCCTTCCAACATGAACTATTCTGTAATTCTATGATTCCTGTCACATCTCTTATGGTGTCTCTGGCACCCCTACTCAGTGAGTAGGTCAGAAAACTGACCACGTAGCAGATGTGAACCCTTTTGGGTCACCAGTAATGCAGAGAAGCAGGAGTGCTAATGCCAGGGGGGAGACGGGGATGTACAGCTGGAGTGAGACAAGGCAGGACTGTGGTGCAGAACAGCAGGCTCAGGTCAGCAAGAATATTTTGTTTACTAACTTATGTTCAGGCAGCTCTTTTCGGGGTCAGGACCTCGCTTTGCTTTGGAGGTTTTGGGTACAACAGGGATTATTTCTGGTAGAGAATCTTTCGTTTCCAAATCAGACTACTGTGATTATAGAACATACACATTTGTAGTTATTGTCACTGAAACAAAAAGGGTTATTTGTGATGAAGAGCAATGGTATGACACTCCTCTGAAGAAAACCAACCAACCAACCAACCAACGAACCAACCAACCAACCAACCAAACCCCAAACAACAACAACAACAACAACAAAAAAGCCATAAACAAACCAAACCAAACCAAACCCAAAAAAAACCCAAACAACAAACCCCCAAACAATCAAACCGTAACTTTTCCATTCCCTTTGCCCTTTTCAAATTGACCTTGTCTTCCCTGACATTTCCCTTAAGCATCAGCTTTGGACATCATTCCAGTTAAAAAAACCAAACCAAACCAAAAACCAAAAGCAAACCAAAACCAACCAACCAAACCAAACCAAACACACACACAAAAACCAACAACAAAAAACGTAAACAACAACAAAAAAAATCACCCAGGCATTTTGACAAATTCAGTGATCAATATAATTAGTACCTGTAGCCAGAAAAGAGCTCAATATATACAAAAATCCTTATGATTCTGACAAATATACATGCACATACAAATTACCTAAGACTATGAAAACCCCACTTGCCAATTTCGAGAACAGTCTAAGTCTGTTAACACATTCTAAGTCTGTAAACACCTATGTACTGTCTGTACTATTTCCACAGTTTTGAAATATTCAGTTAATAGATGGGTTCTTTTCTTAACAATACACTAAATTGTGAGCATCGTGTTCTGAAAGCAGTTCTTATTGATATGAAATATGACAAAAGAGAATGTTTGACTAAGCCTGAGGGTTCCTGAGGAATAATGTATGTAATTGTCAGGGCTAGAAGAGCCTAAAAGCATCGCTCAGAGCCCATAGCTGAGGTGTGAAACACATCACTAAGTGCTGGGGGATTCAGTTACTTGCAGACCACAATGTGAGTGGGCAGGGTTGTGAGCCATTCTGAATGGAGACATGATGCTTTGATGTGCCCAGTAATTACACTATGAGTTCTAAGTGATGTAAGTAGTAGAGAGAGTGGCATGGAAAAAAAAGACTGGCAGATACCTCTAGTCGTTTGCTGTGCTTTGGTAAGAGATTGTCCAAGTGAACGTTTCTCCATTCAATCACATTTTCCACTGGAAATTCCTCTTTCCTTCGCATGTCTTTGAACATATGAGACTCTCTGTGGGCTCATTTGAATAGGTTGCCACACAGGTACATCAGATGAAACCACAGGCTGTAGCCTCAAAAGGAGCGGAAATACTGTTTTAAAGATCTTGTCTCTCTCTGAGAGTCAGGATGGCACTGTCTGTCGCTTTCGTGCTTTTACGTGTCCTTGCCAAAAAGAAGCTCTACTTGGAGAAGACCCCAAAACCTAAATAAATAAAAATTGCTCTCAAGGTGTTAAAGTGCATCAAACCAAAATGTGCCACAGTTGTGCTGCACTTTCAGAAAATCCAGGGTTGTTTGATTAAATCCTGTGTATAAGGAGCGTGGAGCAGTATTTAAACACTGAGGTGTGTCATAGGTGTAATTACTGTCTCTGCATAACTGTGTGAGCTCTGCGTGAGTAATTGGGGCAGGAGCTGGTGTCTAAAATCCCCTTTCAGACCCCTGTTTAGCAGCATCGCACAGGCGAGGAATCAGTGACAGCGTGGGAAACATGACTCACGTCGGCAGCGATTGTTGAGATTAGACTAGAGAACAAAACTTCTAGCTAGAGTGCTGGACGGTGACAGTGGGATCTATGTGGTATTTGGCTCTGTTGTTTGCCAGCTCAATAAATAAACCTTTTGGGGCTGCTGGTTCTCCACCTCTAAAATGCTGGGCAGGAAAGAGTGGGACAGCACTGTTCATCTTGGCAAGGGCAATGAAGAAGAGCTCTGCACAGAAGCCACCTATTACCAGAATTGTGTCCATCATGATTATACCAAGGAGAAAAACTGAGGTGAAAAGATGCTTCTTTTAGACAACAAAGGGAGGAAGGAGAGCTTAAGAGACAGATAAGAGTCAGCCATGGGTGTGGCAATGAATTCAATCACCAGGTTTGCTTTAATGTTGCTCCTTGAAGAACCACATTTTAATACATATTTTACAGTGGGGATACCAGTTGCAACTTGAGATAAAATCTGAACTGTGTCATATTTACAGCGGAAGCTTGCAAGAAGTGAATTAAAATCTCACTATTGTTTTATTGCTTATTGGGTCTGAGAAATGCCCTTCATAAAAATAGTGACCCAGGCTGTGGTGGTTCAGCTAGATGGGGTTAATTCCTTCCTTACGACCTGAATCCAGCATAGCAGACAGCTGGGCAAGCAGATGTGGCTGCTGTCGTAAGCAGGCACCAGTATACGTGAGTAGAGCGGCTGGAGAACACGTGCAGTCAGGAGCCGCAATACACCCTCCCGTAATGCAGGCACTCTGTCGTGACAGGCTGTTTCTGGGCATGGTGGGTCATAGAGCCATAGAATGTCCTGAGTTGGAAGAGACCCACGAGGATCATTGAGTCCAACTGCTGTCCCTTCATGTGACAACCCCACAGTTCACACCATGTGTCTGAGGGCATTGTCCAGTCTCTTCTTGAACACTGTCAGGCTTGGGGCTGTGACACCTCCCTGGGGAGCCTGCTCCAGTGCTCCACCACCCTCTGGGGGAAGAACTTTTTCCTAATGTCCAACCTGAACCTCCCCTGGCACATCTTCCTGACATTCCCTTGGGTTCTGTCACTGGTCACCAGAGAGAAGAGCTCAGCACCTGCCCCTCCTCCTCCCCTTGTGAGGAAGCTGTAGCCGCCGTGAGGTCTCCCCTCAGTCTCCTCTTCTCCAGGCTGAACATCCGAGGGACTTTAGCCGCTCTTCATATGGCTTCCCCTCCAAACCCTTCACCAACTATGTAGCCCTCTTCTGGACACTGGCAAATGCCCTCTCCTGTGCCTGACTCAGGCACTATTGGCAGGGAGAAAGACTTGGAGTAGAAGGCAAAGGTGAGCATGGGAGGAAGGGTTCAAGAAGAGCCACCAGTTTGTGAACCTGCAGGGTTCTGGAGGTCACGCTTATGATCTTTGGCCTCCTAAGTCTTGAAAAGCATCCCTTTCAAGTGACACAGGATAGAGAGAAGTCAGTACATGGTGTCCGCTTTCACCCTCTGGAGACCAGAGAGTTGTTAATTCCTTTGACTGTTCTTTAGGGGGCATTAATTGCTATTCATCAGTAACTACTAGCGTATTCTGTTGGAAGATTAACACAGGAACTTTGGTGTCTTTATCAGGTTTTGGCCTCTCAGGTCTTGTAGTAGAATGTAATCAGTGTAAGTAACGGATATTTTTTAATTCAATTTTGGCTTCAGTACAACAGTGGCATAATTATTGCACATAATTTTGCAATGAATTTTCGAGTAAAAGTAGTATAATTACAGTCTATTCACTCTTCTTGATCACCTGCAGGTCTGTCTCCCATTCATTTGAATGGATACAAAATTAACTGTTTTTCCTATTTGTAATAATGATAAATGACCATAACTAGATCATAGAGTTTTGCTTACATTTGTAAATGATGCTAAATTGTTTTGAATGTTGTAAGGTGCGTTCATCTTTTTTGAGTTTGATGAATTGCCAATTATGAGTACTGGAAACCTGTTACTCCTTTTTTCCTGACCTTCAGCCCCAACACTCACCCCAGTTGTATTATGTTACACTTCTAAAAAGATGATTGTTACACTAATGTCAGTGAGGATAGGAGCTCAAGTCTGTGAAATACACATGTAGAAGGAAAACTTAGCCCTGAAGAACTAAAATACTGCTTAACAGGATGGTAGGAAGAGTTGATATAGAAAATATGGAGAAAAAATGAAAACAGAGCAGTAATATTTTGTGTAACACTGTCTTGCGCAAAATGTATGCGTGACATGAGGACTTCTGGTGGGAGGTCTTCTGAAACATACACGAGCTATGTGTTAGATTGTCTGGAATGCTCTCAGGACCGAGCACAGGCTGTTTCGGGAAGATCAGTAGGGCTGCTGTGCTCTCTGTGAAGGTGCTCCTTGACTCTGCAGACATCTGGTAGAAATCCAAGGGTGTGTCTGTCAAGAGTGAAGGTCTAAGCGCCGAGTGACACTGAAGACGCTGTGATGGGGTCTGACCAAGACCCCGCAAACAAGATGCAGAGGGTGAGGCTTTACAGGCAATTACAGAAGTCGCTTAATTGCCAGCCTTTGTCTTCATGGGAGATGTCAGCTATCCAGCTAGGTATTGCTGGGCTTTCACCATGTAAGCAATCCAAGAAGTCCCTAGACTATGTTGTAGACAATTTCATAATGCAAATGGTAGAGGGGTTGTACTTGACCTGCTGCTCACAAAGCGGGAAGAACTGGCAGAAAGTATGGCAGAAATGGCAACTTGGACTGCAGTGTTAATGAGATGATTTGAGTTTGAGGTACAGAGGAAGTCTGGGAAAAGAAGCAGCAGAATTATGACCCTGGACTTTATAGAGCAGACTTTGGCTTACTTAGGGAGTTTGTATGCAAAATTCTGGGGAAAAATGCCAAAGGGAAAGGGTGGGCTGGCTGATTTAAAAAAAAAAAAAAAAATAGCAAGCCAAAAAGACCTGATCGAGAGGTTAGAAACAAGCTACCTCATTGTGCAGGACGGGCTTTCGGCAGAAGGTTCACATGACTGAGCAGGGAGCTGCATGGTGAACCAGCAATGCAACCAAATAGCATGAAAGAATTTAGAAGATTGGTGTAAAACAAAGGATTGCTATAAAACCAGTGTTTCAGCACTTTTGGACAAAAATTAGTAAGGTGAAAGCCCGGCTGGAGCTAAGGTGAGGAGAAGACACCAAGGGTAACAACAAGGGATTCTGTTATACAGGAACACTAGTTACAAAAGAAGTTCAAAGAGCATGTGGGGTTACTGTTGAATAGGGGAGAACAACATAGGGGTAAACGTTACAAAACAGGGTCTCCACTGTAATTTTTACATCAGCTTTTACAGACAAAGCGTATTGCCAACTTTACATGGACCAGCACTAATTATTAGGGAGAACACGCTACAGGGAAGGAGTAATGAGTTAGAGACAACTACAGCTGGATGTATTCAGATCCACAGGGCTTGATGAGAAGCATCTGATAGTGCTGAAAGAGGCACCTGCTGCCTATCATCTATGAAAAATCAGGGTGATCTGCAGAGGTCTATGAAGACTGGAAAAAGGCTCAAGCCCTGTCTCTTGTAAAGGCAAAAAGGAGGATTGAGGAAACAATATGCCAGTTATTGTCACCTCAGTCACTGAAAAAGAACATCTTCTTGGAATTCATTTTCAAACACAGCAAAGACAAGAAGGCAGTGGCCTATATGAGGAGGCAGATGGCACCGTTAGCAAATTTGCAGACTGTGTTAAGTGGGGGGGAGTGATTGACACATAGAATGGCAGAGCTTTAGTCCAGAGGAATCTTCATAAAGATGAAGACTGGGACAACAGAAATTCCATGAGATTAAGCAAGAAGAAATACAAGATTCTGTACTGAGGGCAGAGTAACCCCAGCATTGGTACAAAGTGGTAACTGGCTAAGCGGGGTTATGGTGGACTGTTTGAACCACATGTGGCTGAGTCAAAAGTCGTTGTAAAGTAAACTACACACCGGGGTAGAAGGAGCATACCCAGCAGATCAAGCAAAGTTCTTGTTCTCATCTGCCTTTTCCTGGTACTGGTGAGGCCATACCTGGAATCACAGGTCCAGTACTGACACTCTTTGCTCCCCCCAGTTCGAAGGAGGCTGTAAAGAAGCTGAGGGGAGTCCAGCAGAGGACAGTGAAGGACCAAGAGCACAAGCAAAGCCTGAGGGACTAGTATGGTGAAGAGAGAGCTATAGGGTTATCTTAGCAATAGCCAACAGAAACTGGAGGGGGAATAGCAAAAACAATGGAGCCAAACTCTGCTGTTTAGTAGCAAACAGTATGACAAGGAGCAACAGCCAAGAACTGCAGTTGGAGGTTCAGGTTGGGCAGCTGGAAAAACCCATGAGAGGGCTGGTGCAGCCGTGGAACATGTTACTGAGAGAGACTGTGCAAATCTCCACCCTGGGAAATTCTCAAGAGGTGGCCAGATAAACCACAGCTGATGGGAGCTGGTGTGGCTGATACCCACAGTATGAAGTAGGAGGGTGGACTAAATGATCTCCACAAATTCCTTTCAAACAACTTTTCTGTGATTCTTTGATAAACATCTTCTGTAATTAATAGGAGATACCTATGTGATTGCCCATATGCAAAAAGAAGTATTGCCAAGATAAGATGGCCTTCTGGGTCAGGGCAAGAGCAAAAATCTCTAGGAATTTTTTTAATGATGTTGCATTTTTCTTTTACCTCTGTCCTGACAAAGGAATGGTCATGTTTTTCTGCCTCCAGGGAATGTTTCCTGAAACACTGCTCTGTTCCTGATAGCCACTGTTCAAAGAGTTAATTCTGTTTCTAAGTATTAGTCTATGTATCTCATCTGTCTACAGGTTCTTCATAATTCTTCAGGGAGTTTGAAGTCACTTCTGCTGAACCTTTCTTTGTTGGGCACTTGAAAAATCATTTGGTAACTGAGTCATGACTCCTGAAACTTTCTCTTGATTTTTATTCTCAGGTGTCTTCATTGGTTTTGGTTGGGGTTTGTTGCTATTATTGGTTTTAACAAACTTTATGCTAGATCATACAACTGCAATGAGCATAACCTTTATGAAAGTTCAATCTGTGGTCTTCTCATTTACTCTGCTTCAGTTTCCTTTGTATTAGGGAGTACACAGTTCCTGTCCCTCCAAAAAAACAGAAGAAAAAGGAGAGAGAAGAGGAGAGGGAGAGGAGGGGACAAGGAGAGGAGGAGGAGAGGAGGAGAGTCAGATGCAGGCTAAAACAATGAGAAGCCAAAGAATTTGCAACACACACAAAAAAAAAAAAAAAAACCAAACACTTGCTGCATACAACACCTGCAGAGGCTTATGGGAGGTGACAGAGATTGAATAACTACTCTTTGAAATGTCAGTCATCTCTGAAAGCCCCAGGATTTTTTAAGCAAAAAGAACTTGCTTGAGCCAACTTGTTGGTCCTCTGAGCTCCCAGAAGAAAGCAGGGTGTAGTGGAGACACCAGGACTGTACCTTTTTGAGGGATGTGAAAGAGGAAGAGCATGGATGTAGTTGCAGAATAGCCCATCACACTCATTGAGATTTTATTAATATTTCTTCCACATTTCAACATAAACCTGAGATGGTTCAATGTAGTTGCAAGTGCTTGCTCTGCTGAAACTAGGCTGTGGCCTCCTTAGTCTCCAGACAGTGCCTTTTGCAAGGGAGTGTTTGTGGGACTTTCTCAGGCTTTCCAGTTGCGTCTGTTCTGTCTTGTATTAATAGTCACTGAACCACAGAAAGACTGACTTGGCTTCCTTCGTATTCTTGTTGTGAATCAGGCAGAGCTGGTACTTGTGTCTGGTTCTCTCACTTGGCATGCGAATTTCCCTCACAAGAAGATTACTTGCTCTCTTGGCATTCCTTTTTTTCTAGTTTTGACCAAAGTTTGTGGCTCTCCTTGTTGATAACACTGTTTTCCCAAAAAGTTTGTGTTTGGCTAGTTAGTGTTTTCTAACAAGAACAAAAATATTCAGCAGATAATTTCCCATCAGCCTCTGAAGACAACTAAGAAACTGCAATGTAGGGCATCCCCTTCAAGAGGTCCAAAGATTGTGCACTTTGGCTCTTAATTTCACGATAGCTTCTTGAGATACACTGACTTCTCAAATGTCTTTTAGAGTTTGCTGGAATTTACCTGTATCTAGGTCTTTGTAAGTACATTTTACTGTAGCCAAACAACTAGGAATCCTCGCAGCTTCCTTGGGCTAGTTGTACACAAAAGAAACAAAGACTATAGGAGACCCCAGGCAGCTGATAAGCAATATGATTCAATAGGCTGAAGCAGGAAAGAAAAGGTACATGTGCATGTGTGCACTTGACAAGAGGAAGGTGTTGATGCAATGGTGAAATGAATATAAAAGGCTGAAAAAGTTGTTTTACCTTGTCACCTGTCTTTCCACCTGTGCCCCTTTCCCCAGTGTGCCTTTGTTAATAAACAACACTTCCTTTGAATTCAACTTCCAAAAGTTGTATACAGTTTTCTGGGAGTGACTTGGGTGTTTGCTGGCATGATATATATTATTACCTATATTTTTTTCTGTTATATTGGGTGGTTTCCATACTTTCGTATCATTGTTACATTATCTTGCTTGTTTTTTTCTTTTGTTATGTGGGCTATTTTGTACCTGAGCGTCTATTCCTCTCTGAGCCGCTGTCTGATTCTGTCCTCTCTGCTTTTTTTATTTTCATGTATTTATCCAACTTCGCCTGCTTTTGATTGGCTGTTAGCTGGATTATTGCTCTCATGAATTAGTTTCTGTTAATGTTTTGAGATTTTACTATCACATTCAGCATTTTCAGCTGTGCATTTTGGTTTTACTTTGATACTGCTTCTCCAGTTTCCACTAATATCCCGAAACAGTGTGATCCCGTAGTGACTTTTGCAGTTCAGCTACAGAACAAATAATCCTGTCAGTGAAACCGAAAGCAACCATATGGGTGTATTCAGAGGAAAACGAGCTGGCAGTAAGTTTCTGCGTCTATGTCCTGTGGCAGGCTAAGTGGTGGAAGGAGAAGAGGCTGATAGACAGCAGCTACACGGTAGTAGCACTCTTCCCTGTGTGAGACTGAGCCCAAATGTGACAGTAAGTTTTTATTCACTCAAGCAGTCTCTCATTGCCTCCAGAATAAAGCAGCAGGGCAGGGTTTTAATTGTGTTTGGCTGCTGCTTTGAGGTTGCGTGCAGATCGTCAGTGGGCTTTGCACACCACAGATTGGAAATCCCTGGTTTAGAAGAGCTGGCGGAGGAGTGCTGTAAATTTTGAGCTGAAGTTGCATAAGGAGTTATTCTTGGTTCAGCATTGCTCAATACTTTTATCAACAATTTGGAAGGAAATGTATGATCGTCATATAGATGCAAATGATACAAATTGTGACCCAATAAGGGGATACCAGCATTTAAAACCTTCAGGCACTGAGATGAGTGTGTTTTGCTCAGAAGAAAGGGGTTGTTCAAACCACTTCTCATACCACTCTTTAAGTGCAAATGATGAAATACATAGTTTGGCATTTCGCCGTCCATCTATACTGTTCTCCTGGATATTGCTTTTATATAGTGCTATTTTATGAAGGAAAGGGTTGGGTTCATTTTGTGACATCTAACAGATTGTATGTAACAGAAGCTCACCCTCCATATGTGCCAGTGGGCACTGGTATGCAGTCAATAGAGGTGGGGCTGTGGGCCCTCCCTTCCCTACTTTGAGAAAACTAATATTGCTTGTGATTTATCAACACACGTGCACACAGACACACGCAATTCTACATGGAGTCAGTGCTGCAACAGTAGGCAGCAGAGCAGAAGGGCAGGATGCTGTTCATGCTCTCTTCTTTCTCTTACGTATTATAACACACACAGACAAGTGTGGTTTTAGTTCAGTTTCTTCTTAATGATTAATTACCTCTAGTTCTGGTAAGAGCTCACCTATGGCAAATGTGATTATGGCTGATTCCACATAAGTAAATTAATAGTAAATGGATGGAAAAATGTAGAAGGAATGAAGTTTTGATCCAGCAGTATAGATATAGCCCATGAAGCACTTATTTATCATGTGAATCAAGCAGCTTAGTACTTTTTATAAGATCAGAACTTTCAGAAGGTTCAATTGTGTGCACTGTCAAGTTTTGTTTGCACAAGCAGAGATTGCCGGTGGCACAGTGGTGTTATCCTACCAGGGACATATTCAAATGATGTCTGCATAGGATTCTTGCATTTCCTCGCATTGGCTTACACCTAGGGGATTCTCTAGCCTGGTGGGCAATTTCAGCTACAAGGAGATCTTTAAGGGAGTTTGTGTCTTCTTTGGCAAATGCAGAAGACGATGCGTTGCTCTGAGGGAAAAGTATAATAAACAAATGGATGGGAATTTAAAGACTTAGAAGGATGGAAGAGATAAGTGTAGTGAAGAGAGGGCCCATCACCTTCCCCTTCCCTTTCCTCTTCCCCTTCCCTCATTGTAATCAGTCAGACATTCCCTAATATGTCAGGGGAAACATTTCTGCTTTCATATTGCTGCTCCCATCCATTTGCCCATTTTCTCTACTTGCAACATCCAGTCTTACATTCAGAGTTACACCCATGCAAGGGAAAAGTTTAATATCTCTTTAGCTCGGTTTACTAATCATAGAATCATAGAATCATTTTGGTTGGAAGACACCATTAAGATGATTGAGTCCAACCATAACGTAACTCCAGCACTAAACTACATCCCTAAGAACCTCATCTAAATGCCTTTTAAACACTTCCAGGGATGGTTACTCCACCACTTCCCTGGACAGCCTGTTCCAGTGCTTTACAGCCCTTTCCATGAAGAAATTTTTCCTCATATCCAATCTCAACCTTCTCTGGTGCAACTTGGGGCCGTTTGCTCTCATCCTACAACTTGCTACTTTGGAGAAGAGACCAACAGCCTCCACGCTACAACAACCTCCTTTCAGGTAGTTGTAGACAGGGATAAGGTCTCCCCTCAGCCTCCTTTTCTCCAGGCTAAACAGCCCCAGTTCCCTTAGCTGCTCCTCATCAGACTTGTGCTCCAGACCCCTCACCAGCTTCATTGCCCTTCTCTGAGCTCTCTCCAGCACCTCAATGTCTTTCTTGCAGTGAGGGGCCCAAAACTGAGCACAGGACTCAGGGTGGGGCCTCACCAGTGCCGAGTACGGTGGCACAATCACTTCTCTAGTCCTGCTGGCCACACTATTCCTGATACAAGCCAGGATGCTGTTGGCCTTCTTGGCCACCTGGGCACACTACTGGCTCATGTTCAGCTGTCAATGAACACCCCAGATCCCTCTCTGCCAGGCAGCTTTCCAGCCACTCTTCCCCGAGCCTGTAGCGCTGCCTGGGGTTGTTGTGACCCAAGTGCAGGACCCAGCACTTGGCCTTGGTGAACTTTATGCGATTGGCCTCAGCCCAGTGATCCAGCCAATACAGATCCCTCTGTATGGCCTTCCTACCCGCCAGCAAATCAACACTCCCGCCCAACTTGGTGTCATCTGTAAACTTACTGAGGGTTTACTCAATTCCCTTGTCCAGATCATTGATAAAGAGATTAAACAGAACTGGCCGCAATACTGAGCCCTGTGGAACACCACTCATGACCGATCACCAACTGGATTTGTCTCTGTTCACAACTCTTCGGAACTGGCCATCCCGCCAGTTCTGTATCCATTGCAGAGTACACCCATCCAAGCCATGAGCAGCCAGTTTCTCCAACAGAATGCTGTGGAATACAATGTCAAAAGCTTTACTGAAGTCTAAGTACACAACATCCACAGCCTTTCCCTCATCCAGTAGTTGGGTCACCTTGTCATAGAAGGGGATCAGGTTAGTCACACAGGACCTGCCTTTCATAAACTCATGCTGACTGGGTCTGATCTCTTGGTTGTCTTGTATGTGCTACATGATGGCACACAAGATGATCTTCTTAATGATCTTCCCTGGCACTGAGGTCAAACTGACAGGTCTTTAATTCCTTGAGTCCTCCTTCTAGCCCTTCTTGTATTTATAAATGGGTGTCTCATTTGCCAGCTTCCAGTAAACTGGGACCTTCCTCTGCCTTTATTGACAAAATTAAGTAAATTAGTCAATAAGGTGTTAGTGTGCATCTACACTGGGTACAAGTTTGAGTTTTGTTCAGGATTAGTTAAAAAAGATGGGTTACTTCTAACCTAATCGTGACTTTCCAAGTAAAAGGATGTCAAATAAATCTTTACTTTCTAAAGTTCCGTCTCTCTTTTGTTTTATTTTTGCAGCGCTCAATATAAACTGGGATATAGTCCCAATTTGCAAGTACTAATGCCATTTTTGTCAAGAAAATAAAACAATAAAGCGAGATCCAGCCTTAGAGAAACAATGGATTTGAGTGAACTTTATCTCTTTCCTGAATAATCACCACACACTTGAATGTATATTTTAAAATACAATGCTACATAATTAAATCGGAATTCTCAGGTGTACTTCAGAAGTATTTCTGGTGTGTATATGCTGACACTGGCATTGAAGCTCTAGCTTTTCTTCAAGGTGACGTGTGCAATATCAAAATATTAATATATTTGTGTGAATAATGCCAACAATTATTACAAGCCCAATTTTTGTCGAACTGTGCAATCACTTTGTGAATCAAATGTGAAATTGGGGCTTAGTCAGGAGATTTTGCCAAACATTGTATTAGTGGTAACTGCTTGCCATCTTGTAATGTTTAGAAACTATAAAACTTGTGAGACACACACACACCACATTAGTCAGGACTGCTTACAAAATCCACTCTCACTGCACAGTCTGAGCAACCAGCTCATTTTTTGACTACCTGGGATTGCACCAAACTTTTCTCTTTAGCAGATGGTATGGTAGTCATGACACTGAGGAAACACCAAGAAATAAATTAGGCAGAAGAGAAGATAAAAATGTTTCCTCTCGGTAACGTTTTCCGAGGTTTTCTTGCTCTAATTTCCCTGCATGCATCCATACAGGCACAGGCGTGCACACCTGCGCTGCTCTCTGTGTCCAGCGCCCTGCTGCCAAGCTTGCTCCAAGACCAGCATCTGGCATTTGCTGCGTTCTGCAGGTGGGTCGTGAGTGACATGCACACGACACAGCTGTCTGTGTCTGGCATTCAGGTGATTATTTGTTTGCTAATCAACCAGCAGCTCCACTAGTTGAGTTGAAGGGTAGGAGAGGGTCATTAAATATACTGAGAGTCTGTTATGTAGTTGTGGATGAAATGCTGGGTGGTAATTACAAAAGATATAAGGATTGTTATTGTAACCCAGGCTGCAGCATAAATTAAATCTATCTATTCAAAATGCTTGTCACTGAATATCCAATGGCAGTTCCCTATAGCAGAACAAAAAACCAAACTGCTCTGTTCTAAAGCAAGAATAAAGACGTATCTCCATGTTTGCATTACAAAACTGCGGTCACCTGCACAAATGATCCTATTTCAAACTAAATCAAATATGCAGTTTCTCACAACCACTTGCAAAGGACGTCAAGAGTTACGTGTGAAAAGAGAAGGAGTGAAATCCGATAGCATTGTGCTGCTCAGTTCAATTAGTTTAGCTAGCTGACCAAAACTGCAGGTGTTAATTCTGCAGGTGCCAGTTGGGTCTAATCAATCTGCAGGTTTCATCTGATGCTTAGTGTAGCTCAGCTGGCCAAGCGACAGGCTTAATACCTAGCAAAGAAGCATGGTCACCTGCTAGGATGTGATTTGTTGCTGTATTTTATGCAACTTGTAATAAAATATAACTCCATACAATTTTTAATTTATTATGGTTTTATAGGAGCATTTAACCTGTATCAAATGAGGAAAAAAATCCTCAAATGGTTTTAAAATGTCAGCATTTTATCATTAAAATACACAGGTGACATCCTGAGGTCATTGGTTTTGACATCTGCAGTAATGGAATAGTGATACTAATTTTGAGTAAAATGTTCCTGTGCTATGGGCTGGAGTGTGTAACATAGGGGGAGTGGGCTGAGGGACCTGGGGGTGTTTGGCCCAGAGAAGGAAGGGGTAAGGGGAGATCTCATTGCTGTCCTCAGTCATCTAAGTAGGGTTACAGAGAAGACAGAGCCAGACTCCTGTCCATTTTACTGAGTGAAAGTACAAGAGGCAATGGTCATAAAATGCAGCAAGTGAAGTTCTGACTGTAGGAAAGAAATTGTTCACCAGGGGACTTAGTCAAATGCTGGAACAGATCTCTCTGACATTGCACAGTCTCTGTTCATGGAGACATTGGAAGCTTGCAAGGCAACTTGATCTGCCTTGAAGCTCTCCTGGCCTAGAGTAGGTGGTGGAAGTGAAGACCTCCAGAGACCCCTTCCAGCTGAAATCTTCCTGATGTTCTGCATTGCTGTTCTAGGTTGCACCTGGCTGCCTGCCCTGCTCTCCCCTCTGTTCTTTCAGGAGATGGAGCTTGTCCTCACCTCGAGATCCTGAAAGAAATCAGAAAGGACAGTGGAAAAGCCTTGCCTTGAAAAATAAGCTTTTAAGAAGTGATTGTGTCTTTGTAAATTTACTGTTTCTAATTGAAAGCTTACAAAGAGTATGATTTTGCTTTCTAGTGGTTAGCCAGCTGACTCATGTGCCATCACTTGTAAGGACCACACAGGACAAACTCTGCGCTAAGTTACGCTCAAAACTCCTCAAAGGCTTCATCGTATCTGGATATTCAATAGGGACTGCAAACAAATAACAGACTCTCAAAAACACCGTTGGTTTAAGTTAAGGAAATCCAGAGTTTTTGCTAAATAAACAACACTTGTCCCTTGGGTACACAAGAAGGCATCTCAGAAGTAGGCAGAGCTTGTGGAAACAGAGGTTCCTTACCTGCAGCTCCTGTCTGTGGCCAGGAGTTGCCATGCAATGGGGAACCTCCCCAGGGAAGGACCCAGGGGAGGCTTCTTTGGCCACATAGGAGGCAAGACTTGAGGGACAGTTGTGGATGTGTGTCTCTGGGAACTCTGTGAAATTGTTGGTGGAGTTACTCCCGGCAGGACTGAGTAGTGGAGTGGGGTGGCATTAGACACAGTCTTAGACAGGGAATGGCATTTTCTCTGCTCCATGGAGGCCATTTTATCACACATATCAGAGAAGGGTGAACTTTTGATGCTGGTTCCCTCAGCGTATCCACTGTCTGCTCTATTTTCTGTGTTGCTGTGGATATGTATGTGCAAAACGATGGTGCATTGGCCATTTTAACATAGCCCGTCTTTTGCAAGGGAACGTATGAAGTGCAGACATTCCTGGACTGATATACAGCTTGGCTAGTCCTAGTGCCACTGGTGTCCAGAGCAATATTGTACAGAGGTTTCCTACAAACTTGCCCATCACAACACTGTAAGTAAGCCAAATCCCAGTTCCTCTTGGGCACTTTCAGAGTAAGTATGTTAGGTATGCATGGGGGAATTGAAGGACTTTTAAAATACAGAGAAAGGACTGCACAATTGTGTGTTCATTTTGTAGGCCCTGATCAGACCTTGCTGTCCAACTTCTACTTTTCTCACAAAGAGGAGGACAAGCCATCTCCTATGGTCACAGGCCATGTCTCCCAGCCCAAATTGCCCTGTCGTGGGATACTTGCTTGGGCTGCTCTTTTGGAGTCAGAAACTGCTGTATTTCACTGGCTCTAGATGTATGCCTCTAAAGAAAAGGAAATAAGATAGTCCTGAGAGGTACCCTGGACCTCTGCAGGTGTTTCTTCTGTTGGCAACTGGTTGGTTTTGGTTTTTGTTTGTTGGGGGTTGTTTGTTTGTTTGTTTTTGTAGGGTTTGTGTGTGTGTGTTTTTGTTGTTGGTTTGTTTGTTTGTTTTGTTTGTTTGTTTGTTTGTTTGTTTTTTCCTAGAGCCTGAAACTGGGTGATCACTGTATTTAGTGCAGGCACATTTCCTGGGACACCTTTGCAAACCTGCCTTGAATAACCTGAAAAGCCATTCTGGGAACTCATGTGTTCAAACCTCCTGCTGTGTAAGACCTCTTATTTCTGTTGAAGCCTGCATGCTCCTTTCAGAAAAAGAACATTTTTGTCCTCAGCTGGTGGCAAAGAGATGATGGATTGAGTTCTGCCATCCCTGGCACACCTGCGTGTGATCAGCTAGACCTGCTTTTGGGTGATCTTAGGTAGTGCTCAGTAAGGCAAGACCCCTTTGTAGGGCTTCATAATTAGGTTATAGGGTGGCCATAGTGCATCTACCTTGAGAATATGATGACTAAAGGACCCTCAGCGATGTACACCTTCCCTCCTGGTAGTCTTTGGAGAATGACTGTATTCCAGAGAGCACAGAGCTGGTCTGTGCCTCAGGAGGGATTTGGGATGCCTGAAGGCCTTCAGTTTGGACACAGGTTTGTTCCTCCACTTTGGGGCACCCTGAGTCAGATGGTCTTAGGAGTGATCTAGCAAGGCCCTGTAGATGTGGCCACCACTGTCCTTTCAGGGTTATGTGCACAGCTCTGGAAACCTCTTCCCCCACACAATTCTTTTGTGTGTTTCCCAGACTTTTGCAACTTGCTATGAGTTTAAGAGGTTTCTCTGCACAGGGTTAATCTGCTTGGGAGGCAGGGTAGATTGAGAAAGGGTACTAATGGAGCTCCAGCCCTTCTGCCTTGCTTCTGTGGAGCCCTGCAGGCTTACACAACACCTGCGGTCACTGGGATGATAGAGTCATAGAACAGTTTGAATTGGAAAGGACCTTCAAAGGTCATCTGGTCCAACCCCCTGTCATGAGCAGGGACATCTGCAACTAGATCAGGTTGCTCAGAGCCCCGTCCAGCCTGGCCTGGAATGAGTCCAGGGATGGGGCATCTACCACCTCTCTGGGCAGCATATTCCAGTGTTTCACCACCCTCATTGTAAAAAACGATGAGCCGGGGGCTCGCAAACTGCACCATCTCCTCCCAGAGCACAAAGAACCGCTTTCCCTGCACAAACCTTCATTTAATGAGCAGTAGCTTCCCCCCATAGACAAGCCCTCGGGCTGTGGCTACTGGCTGTCCACTATTCTGTGTTTGAAGGGTGCCTGGCAGGACCTCGCTTTGGGTTGGTACTTAGGCAGTATTGTAGTAAATTATAAAAGATCCTCTCTTTGATGCCTTGTGGGAGAAGGCACTGGGCCTGATTTCACCCTGCCTTGTTCCTTGTGTTGCGATTTGCGCAAGTCGCTATAAACTGCTACCATGCTGGTTTGGTAACCACTTTGCCACAGGTATAAATTACAACCCTAGGTGCACAGCGGTGGGGGAATGAGGCCAACCATCTCTAAAGGTCAAAGGAGCATTCATCGCACCGCCACGACTACTGTGACTTCATTGTGACTTCGCATCAATCAAAGTGCTGCTGTTGTTAAAGAATTTAAAATCGATGCAAAGTAAATAAATAAATAAATAGAGCCACGCTTTCCTTTTCTGCTCCTTTGTTCCGCGCAGAAACGTCTTGTTGTCCTCTGCTCTTCTCAGGCAATGTTTCTGGATGTACAGGTTACAGATATGAGTGTATTTAGCCAGAAGCAGACTATGAAACGATGGGACAAACTAAAATAGAAGGGAGCTGCGGTTAGAAAGAATCACTGTGACTGTAACTTCCTCAAGCAGCATGGCTCTGATGTCAGATACCGGGAAAGAGGAAGCAATGGTTAGAATGCATGATGGCTTAACCAAAGGTGCAATTTGTTCCAGCTTTCTGACGAAAGGCTCTCCCTTGTAAAAAGGAAACATGAGCAGAGCAAACAGGAGTACTGTTAGGGATCTCCAACTGTACAGAAGTAAATGAGGTGCAGATACGGTCACCCTCAGCTGTCCGTCACCAGCTGCAAGAGCACATGCTTGCTCTCAGTTCTCTGCTCATATGCCTCTGCTTTGATCTGGAGAAAGCTTACCCCCGCCCAAAAAAAACCAAACACCAAAACCAACAGAAACTCCTGTTTGACAAGGTTAAGTTACAGTTCCTAAAAAAATTAATAATCTGAAATAAAGTAAAAGCCAAGATTATGCTACATTTGATAACCATATCAGGACTTTTATCTGCTGCTTGGTTTTGGATTAAAGCATTAAGTTTCCTTTGGTCAATTTGTTAGCAAATTTGAGCAGTCTACAATTACTGGCTTCTGGCTATGCTGCATTTGTCTGGGAAAGCTGATCATGAATCAGTGTCACATTAAAACATACCTGTAAAGTTACACTAGTGGTTAATTGAGAGCACACATTAAATTCTTCTGAACTCTCCATTTGCTGCTGCATATCCAACACACATGCACATCCCTGGTGTTTCTGTTGTGTTTCATTTTGTTGTTAATTAGAGATGCTCTAACTTTGAAGTTGCTCTGCTTGAGCAGGAGGTTGGACTAGGTGACACTTCAGAGGGAAAGACCCTCCTGGGAGGTCCCTCCCGGCTGAAGTGTCTCTGTGGTCCTGTGCCCACATTGACGAGGGCTGGCGGACCAGAGGAGCAGCAGGAGGATCTGTGGTGAACCTCAGTGTCGCTGCTCTCGTGATCCACACTCAGCTGACCTGGGCACATGGTCCCCACTTGGTAACACAAAGGAAAGTGAGAAACCTGAAGCTTCCTCTCTGTCAGCCCTACAGGAACGTGCAGCAAACGGTAATTTTCCTGCAATCTGTGTGTCTAAATTGCGCCTGAGGGACAACCAGGGAACAGTGACACTGACCTATTCACATGCTGTGAATTATATAAAAAAGGGTTAAACAACAACAACAACAAAAACCCAGTAGGAGATGGTAAAGGGAAGAAAATTGTTTCAGGAGTTTGGGAAGCATCTCTGTTTTTCTCCTTCCTTCCTGTCGTCTAAGGAGCCTTGGCAATAGTCCTGTCCTCTTATAGGTGTGAAAGTTGTGCTGGCCACAGGATGGACTGGTGAACAGGCTGATGCGTAGGCAGATGTGTTGTCCATTGGAAGGGAAGGGACTCCTCACCTTGACAAGGGTTGTACACATTAACTAACATTTTGTAAAGCCAGAAGCCTCAAACATGCATCGTTTACCATGTAATGTCAAAGAAAGGAAAATTTCTGGTGGTAGTTTATGGGTGGGGAGATGAGATGTCTTTGCAGGAGCTCCAAAGCTCCCCTGCCATGGGAGGGCTGCCCTCCCCCTGGACAGTGAGAATAAGGAGTTCAAAACTGAAAACTGATCAGTTGTGAGGGACAGTAACAGCAATGGCTTCTTTATCTTCATTTTTATGAACATTTCCTTGTGTTCAAAACCTATTCACTTAATACAAAGACAAAGCCCAAAATTTTATCTGTCAAAAGCATTTCCGATGTGCATAGCATTTAGTCACCGGTTGCTCCTGTAAAAACATTTCCTGACCTGAGTAAAGTGTGGCTGCGTGCTTTACTGCCAGTGAGACTTACAGATAGAGATCTATGGTCTTTCAATTAAAACAAGAAATTTTTATTTAAACTGCAGCATCACTTAACCAAGAAAAAGACTGCTCATCCCCAAGACTGCAAGCTACTGTACCATCAGGTTTGCAGTCCACAACACCGACTTCTCCATTCTCCTATGCATGATTTAAAAAAATTGCCTGCATTTTTCTACCCATGTGGAGCCGCAGTTTCATAACTCAAAGAAAGTGCTGTGTGCTATCATGTGACATTGTAATTATCAAAAAATCACGCATAAGGTTGAGAGAAATGTGCTGAGTGAACCAGGACATTTGGAGCCCGTAGGCACACGGCCTTAAGGCCGAAGGAGATTAATGCTTCTGGCACCACACAGAGCCAGTATTATGTTCATGCTGTGGTAGGGATTTCTTTTTCCATAGACCTCCTGATTGTAAAAGGGGATTCCAAAACTCACATGCAAGCAGCAAATGTCTCCAAGTACACTGTGGCACCCGGCCAGGAACAGAAACCCCTGTTACTGTCTGCTGCCGTGGTACGCTGGTTAGAAATCGGATCGCTGTCCCAGCGCGGGGTATCACAGCACTCGGGAGTCATGTGAGAGAGACATCAGGGAACTGTAGCTGACAGTCACATCACTGCCAACCAGAAAGGGGATCGGTGCTTAAAAGGAAGCCCTGGATGCTTGCAGCCTGACTGAACCCGCTGCTAATCTGCATATGTCTGGATTAGAAGTCACACCATCATAAAAGATGCCATGAGCCAGGCAGCACCCATATGTCATTCGTGCGGTGACAGTTCCTAAATATCCCGGCCCCCACAGCTCTATTCCGAAGCGTAAACAACAAATAGGAGGCAAAAGGCAGAGCACGTAGGCTCTAAAGCATCCCAGTCCTGATCCCAGTATCCCTGCATTGTTAGGATGGCAAGGGTTTTATACTCTGGGTGTATTTGCACATCCTCATCATCATTTGAAAAAGATTATTGCATCTGCCAATAGTTTCTCATTTTAGTCCTAAAGCAACATTATTATGTGGGTTGACTGAATATATCATTCTTAATCAGATGCAGAACAGCATACCCTACCTTCCTGACAGTGTTATGGAGCACATATCGCTTGATTTAGTCTGGTGACAGGGCTGTAAACGTGGAGCTTCACATCAAGCTCCCCGCCGGGGTGGTGCCTCCTGTTCCAGCCTGAATGCAAATACTGCTGGAGGTGGGGGCTTGGCTCTGAGTGACCAGAAGATGAATATCAGTGCTGGTGCGTGTTTGCGTCTGGTTCTGAATACAGGCGTGAGCTTGAAACAGAAAGGCAGACAATTTTGGGCAGATTCATATGGATCATTTTGACTATGTGTCTAAAATGAATCAAAGCTCAGATTTGAGGAACCCAGATCTGTGCAGAACTGGTGTGCAATATACATGATATACATTTTTTTCTGTGTGTTGACTTCTGGGGATGACCTGTGTAGCTTGACTTTCCAAAACATTTTTCACATGCTAGCGGTGAGTTCAGTGGTGAACTGTGATTTTTACAGCAGACTGAAATTCAGAAACACCATTTTTTTTGTTTTTAATATAACAATTAAAGTAAATGAAAGTTTCCCAATGAAGACAGCTGTACCGTGTTCTCAAACCAGAACTGACTTTACCGAAAACTTCTTGCATCTAAACATCTAAACTTCTAAACATCTACTGTGACAGAGGTGAAAATCTTTGCTGAAGAGGTTGTTGATGAAGTGTGGTCTCCTGCATTGTGTGTGGGGTGACAGGCAAAATGGTGGTGAGCAGATCACAGCCCAAAATCTGTTTAGCACTCCCCGGAAAGAGGAACATAGCTTCAGGTTGCAGGTTGCAGGTTGCCACACAGTCCTTGCCAGAAATACTCCAAGTTACTAGGAGGGAGGAGGGAACAAGCTGCGGACATGCAGAGCCTTTCTTTTTTTTCTTTTTCTTTCAGAAATCAAGTACGTGAAGCAGCTGTTCCAGTTGCAGGTGCTCTCCACTCATCCCCCCTGCTTCATGTTCTTGTTGCTGTTAGTATGTAGACGCCTTGAGGATGCTCAGGCTTCAGTCAAGTAGTGCACGCCTGGTTTCTGCTGGGTCTGATTCTGGGATACAAAGTGAGTAGAACCAAAGCTGAGTCAGTATTCCTTGTCTGGAGCAACCCAGCTATTCTGAGCACTCTCATGTACTAGGTGCTAGACTCTAACCATCTTTTTTTGTTTGTTTTACTGTGTGCCTGGGCATACCCCACCTGTAAGTAAGGCCAAATGTCCCTAGATTCTTAGTTATTCAAAGATGCTTGTGCAAAGGCTTCCAAACCTGACTGAAAAAGCTGGGTACTCAGCTCTTGCTGATTTCATGAAAGCAGTGGGAGTCAACCAACTGACATTCAAAAATCCCACAAGATACCTATGTATCTCTTTCAGCAGCTTTGAAAACCTCTCTCCTAGGGCTTTCTAGCGTATGTTGTCATTAATATTGAAAGGTCAGTCAGGGTTCCAGTATTATTTGGACAGGACTGATGTGTATGGAGGAGACACATGCGCATGACAGAGGAAACCTGAGTCCCTCACTGGAATGCACAGCTCAGGCTTTACTGGACTTTGCTCTGCGTGCATCGAGGCATATGTGCACTTCTTGCTGGAGGTGGAAATGTAGGCTGAGGGTAGTATGATTTAAATACAGGCATAAATCCTGGATCAGGACCCACATATTTCAAGCTGAACTAACTGCTTTGAGTATGTTCTTTTTTTTTTTTTTTTAGAGTATAGTTCATGACACTTAATGCAAAGTTTACTCTAAATTATTCAACAGTTGTGGGCCCTGTAGGTATTATTGCATGATAACTAGCTGTCCTGGGTTAATGTTGCTTATTCTACTTTTGAATAAAGCTAAAAAATTAATTGTTACAAGCTCAGATCTTACCTTGTTTGATCTCACATACTTTCCCTGCTGTAAAGTTGGAACTGCGGTGACTTTTGAGGGTTGGGTACAGCGCTTGTCCAAACTCATGAGGATGAATAAAAAATAATACATGTATTTACCTCAAGGACACAGCAACAGGAGACAAGCAAAGTTGTTGTGATGTTGCTACAAATGCTTCTAGCTGAAATGACATTCTTCGGCTTAGGCATTTATGTTTACTTTATGGGCTGTTAACCAAGTACATAACATTGTGCCCAGAAAAAAGGACTTACATGAACTGGATTGCTCATTTTGCAGCTTCCATGACAGCTTAAAGGAAACAATCTGTAGGAAATTCTTCCTTTCAACCTGACCTTCCCAAGATGGCCATCTTCTTAGCCCCTCTTCTCGTTCTGCATGTTCTCCATTTGATTCTTGAGAACTGCTTTCTCCTCCTTTGGTCTTCCACCATAAACTTCCTTTGTCAGAGTTAGGAAGGATGAGACAAGAAGCCTGCAGATGAAAAGTAGTGTAAGGAAAAAGGAAGGCCTGCAAAGCCTGGAAGAAGAGTGGTATTTGGGAAGAAGGAAAACCACTAGACAGCAGAGAAGGTGAAAAAGTTGGCAACATGTAGTTAGTACCACAGCAGGGCAGTAGTATCAGTTTTGCTGGTGAAGATCTGTGCAGAGCCTCAAGCCAGACAAACTCAGGCAGCTCAAATTTTCATTCCTCTTGACTTATGCATAAGGTCTGTCTTAGTGATGCATTGCCTACCAAACCTAATCATAAGCACATAGCGTAAATCAGGATACGCAAATCTTCCTGTGATTCATCTCTCACCTTGATCTGCCTTTACCCTTATCACTTGTTTTCAGCACCCACAAGTGGTCCCCTGAGTGCAAGGTGCGACCAGCTCACCAGAGCATTTTTGGATGAAGGGCATTTGTGATGATGAGGTGGCTGGTCCCACAGCAGAGATGGCAAAACATACAAAAACCTTTGGTGATTTTTGTACTGTAAGGATTGTTCTGGCCTTGTTAGAGGAAGGGGGGTGCCTGTGATGAACGCATGTGTGTCTGCTAAGCAAGCTGGACGGAGAGGTTGAAATTTCAAAGAGGTGAAGTTTCCACACACTTCGCAGAACCGGTGGCTGGGCAGAGGGATGAAAGCTCCTTCTTGAGCCCAGTACGGGGCAAGTCCAAACTCTGCACTCTCGCCCTGTTTGACACCAGAGAGTGCCCTTGATTAGAGGGGGGCAGGACACAGCCTACTGTGGAAAAGCCGCAGAGAGAAGCTCTCCCCTTGGAGCCGGGGGGTGGTGCAGTGTGGGGAATGAGCTTTTTACCCTGCTGGGAAGGGTTTCACATGGGTGTCAATGAGCCTCCTTGCTGCTCTGCCCCCACGCATTTCCCCGTCCGCATTTATACCCCACCACATTCTCCAAAGGAGGTACACGTCCTGCTTTCCCACTTTCTCTATGTACCTTCTTTATACCTCAGCAGTTCTCCTCCCATCCCCCACTTTTTTTTTTTTGTTGTTAAACCAGTCCTGGCGGCTCCCACTTTCCCTCTTCCCCAGGGACATGAACAGCAGCAGTGACTCTTAAGGAGTTAGCCAGGAGAATGAGGCAGAGGAGACAGATTCAGGCAGTTTTCTTTTCTTAATAGAGTCATCAGAATGGCTCTGTTTTCTTTACCATATTGGCAGAAGCTCTTCTGTCTTTCCAGAGCTGACGTGTATAACAGAGAAACCTTCACTCACATTTTGTCCTGACAAAAGATCATCTTTTTTTCATAGAATCACGGAACCGTTTTGGTTGGAAGACACCCTCAAAATCATCGAGTCCAACCATAACCTAACTCTAGCACTAAACCATGTCCCTAAGAATCTCATCTAAATGTCTTTTAAACACCTCCAGGGGTGGTGACTCCACCACTTCCCTGGGCAGCCTGTTCCAATGCCTGACAACCCTTTCCATGAAGGATTTTTTCTTAATATCCAATCTAAACCTTCCCTGCCACAACTTGAGGCCATTTCGTCTTGTCCTGTCACTTGCTACTTGGGAGAAGAGACCAACCCCCTCCATGCTACAACCTCCTTTCAGGTAGTTGTAGACAGCGAGAAGGTTTCTCCTCAGCCTCCTTTTCTCCACGCTAAACAGCCCCAGTTCCCTCAGCTGCTACTCACCCCACCAAAGGGCAGTCCCGGGGAAAGGAGGGCGGGGTCAGTCACTGGATTCGTGTGTCCTAATGTCAACACTAGGAGAACAGTAATGAGAGAGTAGACACGGGGCAAAAGCATACAAGGAATGGAAAGAAAAGTGCTAGATATGCTGTAGTTTTGAGATAATGGAGGAAAAGTTATTTGCCAGAGAAATGCGGAACCTGGAGGTTAAGGGCCAACAGATTTTAAGTAAACAAACACATTTGAGCTTATATTCTTCTACCATCCACTGAAGAACTAATTAATGAAAAATCTGGCAGCTTGAATCTCATTGTCCGGAGAACAGACCACAGGAAAACATGTACATTTTGGCAGTGTTTTAGTCATAAGGTCAGTCCAGGTAAAGGAATACTGCAGCTCATGTAGTTACTTTGTCCATTAAAATTATCTACATTTTTAATAATCAGCAAATCCGAGACTATGCTCTGCATTCAGAAGGTCAGAAATAAGTTTGCAGTTTGGGGGTTTTTTTTACCTTATACCAAAATAGCATTGTAGCTATCTAACAGAAGTCTATTTTTGCTTTTATTTGTGAAGAAAGAAGAAATAAATAGGGGATATATAAGTAGAAGAGTAGAAGGTAGAAGGAAGGGTAGGCACCGAACTCTTCTCTTTAGTGACCAATAACAGAACCTGAGGGAATGTCAGGAAGATGTGCCAGGGGGGGTTTAGGTTGAATATCAGGAAAAGGTTCTTCTCCCAGAGGGTGGTGGAGCACTGGAACAGGCTCCCCAGGCTGGTGTCAGGGCCTCAAGCCTCACAGTGTTCAAGAAGAGAGTGGACAACGCCCTCAGACACATGGTGTGAACTGTGGGGTTGTCACATGCAGGGACAGGAGTTGGACTCCATGATCCTTGTGGGTCCCTTCCAACTCAGGACATTCTATAATCAAGAACACTGCCATATTCTATTAGAGGACATAATGATCCTCATTAAGTGAGAAAAAATGCAGTATAGAGATCTCATAATTAAACCTAGGAATAAATGCACGTTATTACACCAGTTTTTGTTATGAGCACTTAATCGTTGTTTTAAAGAGCAATGTCCTTTTTATAAAGTGTCCTGTTGATTTTGCCTGGGGAAGAGTCCATCTTACAAATGCAATGACTCAGGCAAAAGCTGCTAATGTAAAAAAAAACCCAACACTGTGGTGTACTGAAACCCAAGGTTACTAAATAAAGGAAAAGTGATATTTGAGGCAGTGACAGAGATACCATTGCATTGTCTTCATTATTAATATTGATATTTATTTGATTAAACATACCCTTTGTTACAATAGAAAAGAAGCAGTGGCAGAATTGGCTTTTGCCTTCACGAGATTGTTACAGAATCTAGGAACCTAGCTGGTACAATTACATTGGAGTTGGCTGTGTACTATATGAGGCCTCAATCCCAAATCTTAGCTAAACTGAGGCATAACCATAGCCTCAAGAAAGAGGACAAGACAGACTTTCCAGGCATATACTCAGGATAGGATGGTCAATGGGAATTGCAATACATTATCTTTGCCCCAAACATTAAAGCTATTAACAATCTGGGTTAGAAGTTTAAACTATTTCCTCTCTCTACCTGGTCTTGGCTGAATTTTGCAGCAGACATAGAATATAAAGGGATGTTAAGGAAGCATAAACATAGGGTCAGCTATGTTTATGTTGGAAAATGTAGTATTCAAACCGAAATGCATAGAGACATCTTTTTATAAATAGAGAGGAAGACACAGGAATGGAAATTCCATGGGTTAGCATCTAAGAAGAAGAAATACATACACACTGTTTTCCATAATATACTGTGAAGATGTCACTGACAGGCAAGAGAAAGGGGCACAGGCAACTGGAGGGCAAGGAGTTCTCAAATGTGACTACAGTCAATGTTCCCTAATGATTTAAACACTGAAGAGGCAAAACCGCAGTCAGTTTTCCTCTGTCTGGTGTGAGGCAAGCACTATCGCTGTGTTTCTGCTCATCTGCTTGCAGCTTTCTGAACAAGTGGCCCACAATAATGATCTGAAGCTCTCAGTGTCACTAAGATGGAATCCGAGTTATTAATCCCTCATGTGCACAGGGTCACATGTTGTTTTTGGGACACCATGCGTAAGGTAAAGAAGGACAAGCCTGAACAGACTGCATAGCTGAAATACAACCCTTTTTGATCATATCCATCACATGTTTTTTCCAGGGGGAAAGGCATGAGCAGCAGGGATGCTAAGCTTTTTAACCTTGAATGACATCCTCTGATAAGCCCAGGCACACAGGAAAAGAAAGAGGCAATGGCTTCCACCCACCATAAGTCTTATATTTCCACAGTGCCGAGGTTGTGATAATTATGACGCATCCAGCTGGTGCTATTATTCAACCATTCTTGCAGGAGGGGGTCAGTTTCGAGCGCCATAAAGAAGACTACAAAACTTCATGGCGGCAAAAATTTGATTAACAAAAAGCAGTTAACTGTTCACGTGAATGGCGGGAACAACTTCCACAGCCATGTGATTGTATTTGCCTTCAGTGCTGTGTTTAAGATGCCTCACTCATGGGCCAGAAGCCCACTGTGCTAAGTGCTGCATGAAACGGGTGAATGGAAAAAAGGAGAGAACAAACTCGTAGTGGCAGTTGTCAGCCTGCTCATGGAGGAACAGTTGTTGCTGAGCCAGTGCCAGTGTAAAACTTGCAGCGGGAAAAAGGGGGGAAAGAATCACAGCACCGAGAGAGCATCAGCCAAGCTATCAGTAGGGAGAAGCAGGGACAAAAGGGTGAACACAGATGCTGATGGACTGGAAGAAGCATGAATGCCTGGTGAGGGGTTGTATCCAGGAACAATGTGTAATGATAAAAGATAATTGGCCATGATAGAAAGGGGAATTTAACAATGGAAAGAACAAAAAGAGAGAGCATGGCCTGGTGAGGAGTCTTTTCGGTGGGAAGGAGAGTTGAGGTCTGGCTGCAGGCTGCATGAAGACATGAGTGTGAAGAAACCTACACCTATAGGATCAGCTTGTCATCAGCACACAAGCTTCCACATCCAGGGATGGATGAGGGTGGAAAGAGGATGAGGAGCTCTCCCAAATTTCTCAGTTGATGCAATCTGAGGAGAGTCATGGCTGAGAGCAATGCGAGAGCAGAGGAAGGGCTGTGATACAGGTTTATACAAAAGAGCAGAAAATAGGAGGAGAAGAGGGAGAAAGGGAAGGGAGCATAAGAGAAGAGGCATCTTAGTGAAAAAGTGGCTTCAGTGACAGTGACAGCAGAAAAAAGCACAGGTCCATAAGGGCTGGGAGATGATGATGAAAATAGTTTGTCTGTCCGCAGAAGGTTTAGAAGTAGTATGGTCATACAAAAGACTACCAGGGGAAAGAGGGAAGAGCTGAGTGGATAAGCCTTCAGGTTGGACGTGTTGCCATGAGAGGTTATAGCAGGAGCAGCTTGTGAGGGCAGCAAAGAAGAGTGTGGAGATGGACAGGCAGCCAGGTTGGGTCAAATGTCATAAGAGGTGTGATGGAGAAAGGCCAAGGTAGGGTTTAGGTTTGTGTGACTGATTGAGGTGAGGGGTGGGAAGAGCAGCAGACAGAAGTGTGAGTGGAATGGAAACTAAAGAAAAGAGCCTAAGCAGAGCAGGTAGGCAAGTGCTATTGAGTATATGGGGAGAGGTTTTGGGGAGTAATATAAAAACTAGAAAGCTGCGTTTCATCTGGGGGGAAAGGGAGGCTCTGTGAACGTTATTCTGGTGCCTCCTCACATAGCCAGAGGTGTTATTTTCTTTGTGAGGAGAACGGAAATTGCATAGAGGAAAAGGGGTAGTTGAGATTTCTTAGTGGGGTACATGAGAATTAAGCCTGAGGTAGTAAACTGGTTTTGATAATTTTATCTTAAACATATGTTTTCCTTACATCCATCTTTGTGGCAAAATTGTACTTAATGACTTTTTCTGCAATCTCTTCTCCAGCACTGTGCTTGGCCAGCTTTTGGAAAAAAGGATCCTGGTTTAGGTGGACCGCTCCTCAGTGCTTTCCTGGGGTCTGTTTTTGGTATGATACCTTTCTGCAGTTATTTTTAGGTGATGTCTAGATTTGCATTTCTTCAGCTGGAATTTCCTCATTTTTTTCAACCCTGGTTTTCAACCCTGCTAGGTTGTCAATCTCAGATCTTCCCAAAATGCTTGAAAACATTCTTAAAACATGCTCTAGAGACTTTTCATAGATGCCAGTGTTCATGCAGCTTCTTCCCTTTCTGCCTTTAGACCAGCTGTACTGGCTAGGATGCCATTATAGGAATCATCACACCAAAATTCTGTTAACGCTCATAAAAATGCATTTTCTGTCAGTGACTAAAAGTGTTCATTTTCCTTGCCTTTGTGTTCAGGCAGCTTCCTACATTCATACTTTCCTTTTTCTTCTAAATCTTTTGCCTCAGAGTTCATTTTCTGTCTTGCTTTTTATGTTAGAAATACACACCACGTCATTTGAGTTAAACAAAAATGTCCCCTATTACTCTTCCCCTACACTGTTTGAATAGAGGCCTGTGTAAGAAGCCCTGCCAGCTTTGAAATGGGAAGGCTGGTAATTTTTTTGCTTACATGGAGATAATTTTAATCCAAACAGATTCTCATTACGAAAGATATAAAGGACATTCCATTGCTTTTTGAGTCCAAACCACTCCTAAACTGACACATTTACCACTTGGTCTCAGTTTGCACAGCACAAAGCACATAAGAATGCTTTGTCTGCAGTGTTATAATGCTGTTCTTTCAGAAACCTGATAATTCTTCAGCCTGAGATTTGGCATGATGTCACTAACAAAGCTGAGCACATGGGCAATAGGGTACATATCTGAGGGATGCCTTATGTCAGAGGCCTTAGTTTGTGATAGCACCAAGTGACCCTTGTCCTCTCCAGATGCCTTCAGCCAATGTGAGACAACGTGAGCTACGATCACACGCATCCCTTACATGCCAAGACTTTAAGCCCAGATTACTATCATCAACAACTGCTTGAAGAGCCATCACAAGCTAATTGGGCTGCAAACACTGCTTTCGGATCTGTAGGAGCTTATTTACGGCCCTGAGAAATTCAACCTCCACTTTAAAGAAAGGGCAAAACCAAGGAGGGAATCTGCTCCGGACACCATTGGTCTAATCCCTGACTTGTCTCCTCATGTTATTAATTGTAGGCTCTGGGAAGAGGATGATTTGGATTGGGTGGCAACTGTCAGTCTTCCTGAAGGGAAGAAATAACTTTGCCTGTCTGAGGATACTTGATAGTTTTCTACATGCCAGTCATACATATGAGAGGATGATCCTGCAACTATTATATCTGCATGGGCTGCTCTAGCTCTTTGCAACTCTTATTAGCACATAGACTATGACATACGCACTATAGTTGCCAGGTGCTTTAGCTTTTGGACTGCATACAGCTTTTGAATCTTACCAAGATGGAATATATTTGTGAACAGAATGAAGAGATTTAGCCAGAAAGCAACTGACAAGCCATCTCCCCTTTGAGATGTGTAAAATGCCTACCTGTTGTGTAGTTGGGGCAGTAAGTATTCATGGAGGGTCTGCAACTGATGCTCATTCTGAGTGGTGTGAAAATGTGGCTGCAAGACGTTTTACCTGACCTTATCTAAGAAGAAGTCTGAGCCTACCTTGAGAGAAGCTGTTCTACTCCTTCTCTTCAAGCATCAATGCATTCTGAGCTCTCTTACCTGGTGTGGCATGGATTTCAACCAGTTCCTAACCTACTGCATTAAGTGAGATGACAATCAGGCTTTCAAACTTAAAATGAAATATTTTTCATCTCAACTGCTTTGTATGATTTGAGAGTAGATGGATATTCCTCAAAACCTGAAATAAAATGGAAATGAGACCATATTTTAATAGACAGGACAGCCTGAAACATTGCCTCTCATTGATGGGATCTTCTGAAGGGCCCAGAGGATGAGTTAAGTTGGCAGGAGTTAGTTAGTTATGAGGTCAGAAAACAAAACTGTGTTGAGAAGAAAAGAAAACAGCCCTGTGGTTCTCCAGAAGGGGCAGTCCCTCCTGATAAAGAGACACTGGAGGCAGCTGTCTCCCCTCTCTGCACCATGAGTGGGATGCACTCCCACTTCCCGTCTGAACAACAGAGAGATAACGTGAAAAAGCCACAGCGACATTTGACATTTCTTTTAGTTTCCCTTTTTATAGCCAGACAGCATGATTCACTGGGGTTCTTCTTGAAAGTGGAGAGGTATGAAAAGAAAATTCAAGTATAGACCTCAGATATCGAAAGGTGATATTCCTGTCCTTGTGACTGTCTCCAGAAGGGCTAAGAGTAGGTCCCATTCATCACTATAAGTATGTCATCTCCTTCTCCACCATAGGTACAAGACTATTCCCTCATGACTGCAGTTCTTCTGCCTCCCCCACCCTTGTTGCACAGGCGTCTAATCTAGGCCAGGCACACAGGAAAAGATTGCTGTCTTGGTTTTTTGTCATGGTGCATCTGTTTTATAGTGCTCTGGAAGAGCTCAACATATGCCCCCTCACTTCAAACTTACATAAGTGGCAGATGCAACACCACAGAAGATGGTGAACAAAGTGTCAGGCTTTAATAAAAGAAGCTTACAAAGGCATTCTACCAACCAAGGCTTTCTGGAGCTACATACAGCCCTCTGATGCACATAAAGTATTTAATTTGTCTATGGCCTAAAAGATCTGCTCAACGCTGGGCTGGGAAACACAAAGCCCAAATACTCACGATAAGCATGTAGCTAGAGGAAATTTCAGAAATTAGAAAAAGATCATTAAAACACCTAATTGCAAGTGATTGCAGCATGAATATCCATCACATAATGCCTTTTCAAGTCCTTTAAAAACAAGACAGGTTGGGATGAGCTATTCAGTACCCAATGCACTGGTATCCCAGTGGAGCAATACACTAGTGAAGGATGTATTTGTATACATATGTACATTTACACAAACACATGTGCACACAGACACAGCGACAAAGGTACACGCACACATACATTTGCATATGTACATACAATATATGTTTCACGACATATATGTAGATAAAATTATGTCTGTGTAGTTTTGCCAGTTATTTTCCCTTTGGGCACAAGCTGTGAGTGTGTGCATGGAGCTCCTGAAAAATTTCATTAGCAAGAAACAGAGCAGGTGGCTGATGAGCTTATGGAATCATTGAATAATTCAGGTTGTATGTGACTTTTGGGAGACACAAGTCCAACCCCTTACTCAACACTAGGCAGGTCTCTGAGCAAGACGCGGTTGCTCAGAGCCGTTGTCCATTTAGGTTTTCAAAATCTTGAGGGATGGAGATTCCACAATTCCTCTGTGCAACCTGTTCCATCATTCTTCTCCAGCTCCAGGTCTTTTTCTTCTGTCTGCTTGTGTTTGTGGGTGCATGTTTGCAGAGAATGGAGGCAGCAGGAGAAGGAAGGAGTGCACGTAAAGGTGCATATGAGCTTGTACACAGAGCTGTGTTCACAAAACAACAATCCCAAATTCTGTTTCCTCTTTGGCAGGAGAAGAGCGCATGCTGCCACTGACGACCAGGGCAATTGCTAGACAACTTTTAAAATAATCTCCACGTTAAGCAGAATCGTGTGTCGTGTTAAATGAGATATTTTTAGCAAGAATATGCTTTTAGTTTGGGATTAGTCTTGCAGTTATGCAAGGATTCACTGCTTTAAAATAACTGGAAAAATGAGCGCCTTGAATCTCTTTCACATTGAGCTCTATTGTCAGTTTATTAAATTCAGATTTACTGCTGACTTTCCTAGCCAAAAAATAGCTGTTAGCATACTATAACAGAGCATAAATTTGAGTTCACTGAATCAAAGGCACTGTTAAAGAAAAAAATTACTTAATGACTTGTCTGATCTAATAAATCCTGCCATTCGCATAAAACAAGATGACAAGAATTTATGTCTGCTAGATGTGTAAAACTAAGGCAGTCACGGTGGTTAGAACTTGAAATGGTTTCTTTAGCCATCTGGTCTTTACCGTAGACTCTTGTACTTGTAGGTAATAATAGGGTAAGGATAGAAATGGCTATGTTAGATGCTGTTGAGATGATAGAAACATCTTTTGCAGCATTAAAATCAAAACAGCCAGATGGCTTGAGATGCCTGAGGTTGTCTGTGGTCCATCACGCTTCATGACTGGCAGAATGCTCTTGTCAAAAGACCTGCTTTAAACTGCAGAGTTGCAGTGGGAAAGGAAACTTATCATAGTTCCCTTCCAGGAAATCCTGTTTAACAGCGTGAAATAAAACTCACTGACCACCAGCTCAGAGTGCTGGCGAATCTGTGAAGTGAAGTTTCTTCTGATTTACCTTGGGTAATGTCTGACTGAAGATGTCTCTTTCTAGCCTGCCCACCCGTTGCCTCACAGCTGCTCCCTCATTTGTGGAAACAGAAACCACCGAAATGATTGTCTCTTCAAAGCCTGGCTGAACTTGGCCTTACCTGTTCTCTGAGGACCTTCAGTGAGCTAGTGAGGAGCACAGGCTTTTCAGCTTCCTCATGTCCTTGGTGAGCTGCATGAACACACAAGATCACGTGCACTTTTCTGAAATGAAGTCAAAATAAGAGAATGCCCTTGTATCCGCCAAATCCTTTTGCATTCACCGAGCACTTACCATTCATTGTCTGAAAGTCGAATAACTAACTTTGTAGTTTCACTGCTAGGCTTGATTATACAAACATATGATTCAGATTCCTTAACATGTGAGTGTATATATACACACATATATACAAATTATAATGTATATAAGCAAAAAGTTATTCTGAAGACCAGTTTCTGTTCAGTTAGAGAGCTTGCATGTGCCTTGAAAATTTCATACATTTGCGGGCCATGCCTAAACCTTATGTAGAGACAAGCATGTTTTTTTCAGGCTCAGCCATCAGTATGGTAACAGATGCCATAGAAATCCAAGCGCGTCTCTTCTGTTCTCCTGGAACAGCATCGCCCCAGGGCCATCCTTGGAGGCATCAGTAGAGACCCAAGTTTCTTTGTTTGATTCAAAGCATATCAGCATAGGTTCATTGATTGAAATGTACTTCGGTTCCATTCATTCCCACTCATGTAGTGCTCCCTCATGGCAAGGTCTTGTAACTGTGGCTCGAGCATCGCAGTTTTTTCTTTCACATCTGGTCTGTATTTTCCCAGAAGCATAAAGACTCCAGGATGGGTTTCCTAGCACAACTTCAAAGTGGGCCCTCCCATGACAGCATTTCAAAGCACTTTCCTTTTTTTTTTTTTTTTTCCACATTCTGAAGCTTCTGTGAGCAGCACAGTAACTCTTTCCTTTATCCCCCTTAATGGCAAACATTGTACAGCCCTCAATTCCTTCAGCAAACTAGAGCCATAGAATTTTAGCACCCTTCTACTCTTTTCAGCCTTCAAGAAGACAAATTCATGTGCATCATTATAATCTCTCTTCAGGACTTGTGTGTGTGTATGTGTGTGAGGAAAAGTGATGCACCTGGAATAAGGTGTAATGGCAGATCAAAGAGAGGGGATCTCCTCAGAGGGAAGACAAAAAAGAGAGGAAAGGGAAGACCTTCGTGAAGACTCACAACAGATAACAGTGAGCTCTTCACGACTGGGAAGAGAAGCAAGTAGATGACTTAGGTTCAGGGAGGCAGTGCAAAAACATTTCTGCTTTCTTCAAGAGTACAGGCTTTTTGTCTGGATGTTTCCTTGCAGCAGCTTTGTTGCTTCTAAGGCAGGACACCCCCCATTTACACTCTTTAGTTCCCTCTGTACAGTCCTGTAGGGCATTTGGGAGCAGAAGAATTTTCCACCCATAAGAAGAAATCCCAGATGGCCTGGCAATGTTGAACTCCCATGCCTCAGGGGCTGCATTGCTGTGTCTTTTCTGGTGATAATATGTCAAAATGCAAATATAGTAGGATTTCAAGCCCCCATGTGGAGCTTTTGCCTAGGAAATGTAGCTGATGTTCACATCATACTTTCATGTATTTATTTTTGTTGGTAAGTTTGAACATGTTTTCCTCAGCCTGCGGTTCCCTTCCTGCTGATTGTACACATGTAGTGAATAATTCATTCCTGAGAATAGAATTTCACTTCCTTAGTCCTGATGTTTTTCTGCTGCAAATCCAGATGTGTTGCTCCATTAGTTAAGTTCTTCTAGTGTTAGCATTAATAATAATAGGATTTGCCACTGACAGCAGGTGCATTTGCATGTTTCAGCTTGAGGTTCCATCAGGGGACATGTATGTGCCTTGAAAGCATGCCCCATGGACAGAGATGTGATTTTAGGGTTATACTAGCTCTGTCTATTGGCAGTTCTACAATAGGAGACTTTGAGGAAAGAGACAAGTCAGTCCTCTTTCTGGCTTTCTCATTTAAAGTTAAGACATGGCCTGCTATAGAACCATCAGAAAACTTGTTCAGGTCAGCGTTGTCTCTGTTTCAGCATGTCTTCCCATGTTTGAATGAGAGAGGGCATATCTAAAGCTGAGTCTGTGACACATACCAGGGCGGGGTAAGAAAAGACATTTTAGCAACTAACTGCTATCAGTTTTCAGTTGGTGGAAGTGAATATGAGCATCTAACTTTGAAAAAGCATGGCCCAGCATCTAGTACATTTAGGTCTCTCCAGCCCTTTTCTGGAGCATCTATGAATCCTTTACAGCCCCTTGCCACTGGACATGGGTTCCATCAAGCAGGGTACCAGCCAAAGGTGGCTTTTTGGTTCCCCAGGCCAGCAGAGGCAGATGGGGAAGTTAACAAAAGAGGAGATCTTCCCTGCAGGGATTGTATCAGGTGGCTGTAGAAAGAAAGAAGACACTGAGATGCTGAGAGTATCACCCCTCCTGGAGGTTTGCCTAGCTGGACTTAAGGCCAAATTCAAGAAAGTGCAACTGAGGGGTCCCCACTTTTCTTTTGGTGATCTTGAAGAAAGCACTCTCAGACAGCGCAGGTCCTCTTGACCGAGTTACTTTATGGTGTTCCTCTGTTATAAAAAAGAACACCATCACAAATTAGAAATAGACCCCCCCCCCCAAAAGAGTCAAATTAAATTTCTTTGTTCATTTCTGAAGTTAACTGTGCAGCAGGGTTTCCAGGTCAGACCTACATTTAGTAATGTGTACGTGTGTACTAAAAATATATTGGTAAAGCTTGACTTCTTGTGAATGTAAGGCTGCTGTTTCTAAGGGAGAAGGCGTATGGGATATAAGGAACAATCTGTGCATGAAACATGAGTAAATAAAGCTGTCACCAAGAGTTTCAAGTCTTACCACTAGACTGATCCATACTCATGGGGTGATCTTGAACTTTTAATAAAAATGAATGCTCTAGTCCATAATGATCTAGTCCTCTAGCTAACAAAAACCACAGGAAATGAAAGGAGAAATGTTGTGTATTTGAACAAGGGCGCACACAAGCTTTGTGGGTAGCAGTCTGCTCTGGTCCTGAGAGAAAGTGGCTGGTGGATGCAGAATACAATGAACAAATACAGAACTGTAAAAGTACTGGCAAAAGAAGCTGATACTATCTCACTTTCTAAGTTGCAGCCCCTACACTCATCTTCACTCTTTCCATGTCTCTGAGTGAATTGAGGTGTTGTCTGAAGAAAGGTGCTAGATAGAAGACTATCACGGGAAAGACACATGACACACTCAAAGCATCATCAGGTTTTACAAGCCTGTACCAATATTCTAGCCACTCACGCTATTTAAAGAGTCTTGTTTGCTTTTAAAAAAACCTCTATTAAGACATGTGAGTTCTCAGATGGTCTATGCAAAATATTCAACAGAGGGTAGGGCTTTGCCTTTTGAATCTGGCTTATGCACTATGCTTATGACATACTTGGAGACACTCTCTACATCACATAATTCAATTGATATGACTCCATTTAGACTGTCTCACACCCAGAGACACGCAGCTGATCGGATGCTGAATATGCATTATACCAAGAGGAACTGCTGATATGTCACACATCTAGACACCGTCCAAAGAGTAAGCGATGACAATTGCATGCAAGGTCAGATGGGGGAGCAGTTGGATCATGGGCAGCAATTAGAACATCAAGAGAGGAAACAAAACATTCTTGTTGCAGGTCCCCACGTCTCCCGTGTGGTTGCAGTTGATCTGTGAAATTCAGGTCACTTGCCAGGTTTGTGTTGCTACATTAAACAGCATTACAGGAGAAACAACATTGTGCTGCACAAGGCTTAAAATGAAGTCGCCGCAATACAAAATGAATGTGAGAGCCAAGAATTGAAGAAAAGGGACATGTAACCTTTTGAAATAAATATACGCTCTTCATTTCTAAATTAAAAGCAAAACCAACTGGGAGGAGAGTTTAAATTTGCCTTTTCACCCTTTCTGGGAGAAATTCTGATAGCTGGTTTGGTGGGGCCGAAAGCTGCGCTAGAAATGGCAACGATGAAGCTGAGAAGTATATGCCAAGCCAGAGTGTATCCAATGGCAATCAAGCAGTAGTAAAGGAATTAAAAAAAAAAGAGGAGCCAGCTGTGTCCACTGAACATGGCATTAAGTGAGAAAGGCTGTGAAATTGGGAGAGTGAAGCGGCAGTGTACCAGTGTGTGCAGGGCTGGGTTTCCGAGGGGACCTGTCGGCGGGATGCTGCCCTCTCAGCAGGGAGGGAGGAGAGGAGTGCGGGCTCTGCCTGCTCGGCGCAGTTGAGCGGGGTCACAAATAATAGATTATAGACATCTGCCTGTTTGATGTGGGTGTGAAATTCTAAATTAGCTAACAAAATGGTGCTTTGTATTAATAACATGCATACGATTGAGTCCGTAATTTCCCTGAGAGAATGGCAAAGTTAAATAATTAAGCATGCCTCGAAACAGTATTATTATAGGGATTAAGAGGAAAAAATACAGCTGCTAAAATTAAAAAAGGAATGTAGAAACAATGCCTCCAAACCATGGCTGTTGTACATAGCATTTTACATGTTAGTTTAACTAGAAACAGCTGAAAATGAGTAATCTGGATGCATCTATTAACCTCGCTCTTTAGTGAGAAGACTTGGTTGCTGAAACACTGCACAAAGATCAACTGATGCTGTTGTTAATCACTTCTGGAGTGTCTGTCTCTAGGAAGTTTAGAGCATCTTCTCCTAGGGAGAAGGATGGGCTTTCATCTGTTTTTCTTAGAGATACACCAGGTCAGAGTCAATTTTTTTTTTCCATTGATTTGGGTGGATCTGCTGATCATTTTCCATTTCACCAGAATAACTGTGCATAGTCACTGTGTGTCAGTTTAACACCTCTGATCTGTGCCATGTGCTTGACTATTTGTGTTTTCCCAATTTATCTTTGTGTTCCGTTTTAACTGGTCTATTTTTTTCGCATTTCAATGAGTCGGAAAACAGCAGTTTTTATAATTTCCCAAATACTCAGGCAGAAATCAACAGGTAAATGTAAATCCAAGACAAATTAAAGATAGCTTTAATCACAATTACAGGGCAAATAGATTTGGTGCTCAGGTTATTCTTTCAATGTGCATACTTCCCTGTTCTGACCACTTTGTCTTTAATTCTTAGCTCTATTCGCTTTACAATGACAGGTAAATATTCCCTGTTGTCTTGTGCTTCCTACAGAGTGGATCATCCACTCAGGACATGTAATTCACGTCCAGTGTTGCAAAGAACAGCAATAGAACAATTTTCCTTTGTGGTACATTCCTCTAAAAGGAACGTGGTTTTAAAGGGGCACAAAAGCGAAGACACCAGATTTAGTGAAGGCATGTACCAATTAACCTGTAGAAGTCTCTCTCTCACGTTCAGAAATCACACCAGAGGTGTTCACAGTTGCTGTAGCAGCTGCCTGCACAAATTCGTCGGCAGTGCCTGGAATCCTGGCCCTGCTGAGGTCAAAGTTTTACCATTGATTTCAATAGAGCTGAGATCCCATGCTGTGTTTCCAAGGGCTTTTCTTTCCTTCCTGATGTAAGTGCCCAGCCTTTACATTTGCAAAAGCAGTTTTATCCAGGGGGCAGAGTGGTAATAATGTCAGCTCTAACTTTTAGACAGTAAAATGTTTCTAAAAGGAGAATGTCTTTGAATCAAAACAGCTCTAATTCTGAATATTGTCATACTAACATAAATATTGGTAGTATTTATAAATACTTATTTTTTCCAAAATGACAAATGTGGCCCAAAACCCAGGAAAAAGGAAAGGATCTGCTTGATACTTTACTGTCTTAGTAGTGGTGTCCATACGCAATTCTGTTTGAGCATTTTCACCACCTACTGAGACCTGCACTCATAGGGGGAACTCGCACGTGTGACAGCCATGTGCTGTGTGCAAGGGCTCTCATGGGGCCAGTTTCAGTTGATGTCTCAGACACCAAAAGAAAGCACAGTTGTTTCCTTTACCTTGTGATAAAGCTACTCTAACCCAGCATCTGTGAATAGGACAGTGCAGTCTCACATATAGGTGCACATACCTACAGTATATACCGCGAAAAATTTGCTTCTGAAGAGAATGTTTGGTTTCCAAATCAGAAAAGTGTAAGGGAAGAACTCATCCTACTGTGACCAGCCAAAACTGGAGTTTAGTCTGTATTAGTGATCTTGTCTTCCTCTTTAGTTAATGCAGAGAAGCAGGAGACAGTTCATCCCATCTGCAGTTAACTGTCCCACAGCTGAGAGGAATCAAGGCTTGGAAGTACCTGTCTTTCACTAGGGACTCCAGTAAATGAGTATTTGACTTCAAGATCTGAGCAGGCCAAATAATTTCTGTTACTGCAGACATTCAAAATACTTTGCAAGGTTGTTTGAGGTAACTCTTTTAAATTCTTTGACAGGTCAGAATACATCCTCTTCAATTATTGATCAGATAAGCAAGCAAATTTTTCTAAAAAATATCATCTTTAGGAAAAAAATATTTTCCCTTTGGTTGTGTACCATTGTGGGCCAATATCACAGGCCCAGACGTGCTGTCTCCTAGAGCTTGGTTGCAATAATAAAATCAATGTCATATATTATGACTAAATTTCTCCATCGTAATATGATAGAATTCAGCTAGAAGCTCTGAACAATTCATTTAACTATCCCAATTCCTAGAGGCTTTGTGTTTGTTATCAGATACATTCACCTCAGAAAAACCTTTATTAATAAAATTGGTTGAAACAGCAGGAACAGGTATCTGCTTCACATGTAAAACAAATTAGCTCTGTGGTGTTTTAACAACGTACAAGAATACATGAAAGTTACTTTTCCTTTCCAATAATCTGTTACAATGTATTTAGGCATTTTAATTAGAATTCAAATTTTTAAATTACTAAAATTATTATTCCTAATTTCCACTGTTTCCAACCAGTGATATTTTCTGGTCAGTGTCTGCTTTTCCACCTCCAGACCACAGGACCGTACTGTGGTTTTCTCCCTCAAATGGATTGTGTACAAGTTCTGGAAAAATTAACCTTCTCATCAGTCCTGTTTGCAATATGGGCGTACCTGAAGGTCCCAATATTCCACAGATAAACTGAAATAGAGCAGTGACTGTCACAAGTTCAAAGAGTAGAACTACTACATACCCTCCAAGAGAGATATGCAGAAAGTGATGTCCCTTGACACTGATTGATTAAAAACAAATCCCAAAAAGCTCTAATGTAATTCAGTCTCCTACTTCTGGATGGCTGGTAGCAACACCTTCATAGTTATTCACACACTGAGCATGATGCAGTAAACCAGATCAAAAAGTATATTTGTAACATGATCTTAAACCTGACCTGTCAAATCAAGGGAAGAATTATTTGTTAATTTTATCTCTTTTGGCAGGAATCACCTGTTTCATTAGTGTATAAGCACATGCTCAGCCTTTCTGTGACCAAATTATTTGTTTAGGGTAAACCCAGTAATAAGTCTGGTTGTTGCTACAATAATTTCTTGCTGCACAGTTCCAGTTGTTTGCCACAGTGTGACATGGGGGTGGGATTTAGCTTGCAGGTTTAGACTTCAATGTAGCTTTGCAGCTATTCACTTCATCAGATGTAGAAATTGAGTTTTAGGTGTGTTTGAGTAGCCCTCCAGTTTCCAGTGACTGCAATGGTATCTTAGGCACCTGACTCACATGCAGAAACCTAAATTTGGGTGTCTTAATGTGGATCGGAATTTCTCTTTGGATACTGGATTGGGATTTGTACAAAGAAAACTTGCCTGCATTCTCCATGCTTCTTCAGTTCAAAGGTGCATGCAGTACCTCACAAGACTAGTTCTCAGCAACCTCAGGATAATTTTGAGCAATTGCTGGTGCTGACATTACATCTATCTCCTATCTTTCCATGTGGATATGGACAGAAGATGGAAACTATCTTTTGACTTCCACAAATGCTTGTGATAACAGAAGACTTGGCATCCAGGTTCCTCATGCCTGAAGGAACCCAGCCAATGTTTCAGCTCTATTTTAGTTATTTATTTATCTTCCAGATTCATTAAGTTCGTGCCGTAGTTGCGGGTGGGCAGAAATTTTCCCACGTGAGACTGAAATGTAGTTTTCCACTGTGGCTGGGCTGAGCTACTCAGTAGGTACAACCACAGTGTTCTCCTAAGACTAGAGATTTCAAGATCAAGGGGGACCTTCGTGCCTGTTCTCCTTCACCAGCATGTCTTTGGAGAGAGCCTGGAGTAGCCATTACTTGATAAAAGGAAGCGGAGATGTAGGTAGGGTTCTTTTCCAAAAGACCCGGGGGGAATTGCTATTGCTACAGATGCTGCTCTTGATTCCCCAGCAAACAAAGCTTGTAAGCATGCATTTTAGAGTACAACTGTGTTGATATTTGGTCTATGCTTATTACTGTCAACAGAGACCTTAAACCTCCATTTATTTTTGTGGAAGCTTTGCTGTCAGATTAAGCCTTTCAAAGGGGTCCTGCTTTTTGGTCTTGAGCAAGAAATTAAATTCCAGCACTTTCTTTCCTTCCCAGCTCCACTCTGCAAGTTAGATTTCACAGTAACTCTAGGTAACTGCATCTGTGGAGCAGCACTCTTTCAAAGGCTTTACTTTTCTGGGTCATATTCTGTGTAACCTTCTTATCCCTCACAAGGTCTGACAGAAATGCACGTTTTGAATGCCAGCCCAGCCTTCTGGAGATACAGTTAACCCAGAAGAGCAATTCCCAAAGTTACTGTGCTAATGCAACTGCTATCAGCACTTAGAGTTCCTTGTGAGGTAGCTGACGTTGATCTCATCAGCTTTTTAATTAAAAGCACTGGTCACTATGGAATAACTTTGGACAACCAGCCTGTCTTCTGGAGTATGGCTTAATATCAGTGGGTTAGAGCAATGCAGCCCATACAAATACAGTAGTGGTAGAAGTGGACTGTGAAAAATATATATAAAAAAACCCCATAATATGGTGTCAGAGAAGAATTTCCCAACCCTGAAGCACCTTAGATGATGGTGTAAAAATCAAAAATGGAACTAGAAGTGCTGGACTCTTATGAAACTGAACCAGAAACTGTATTTCAAAAGTTGTTGAAGGGAGTAGTCCAACAATAATGGGGAAATGTGGGCGGATGGAAAAGGCTTCCCATGTTTCTTTTGTATGTTTCTCTATCAAAATGACAAAGGACCAATTGTCTCCAAGGAATAGTAGTTGCAAGCTTGGAATGCATTAAAAAACCATCAGTAGTAGTGGGATTGGTATATATGTAAAACTTGGTGTTCGTGCTTTTGTTCCAGTCTGTTTCCTTATGCTCGAAGTAGCATTCAACTTTAAATACTTAATTCAGTTTGTGTCATTGTTGTGTCAGACCTGGGATGAGTAACATGTTCTTGCAGGCTGGGTTCTACAAAGTGAACATCACTCCTGAACTTGCAAGGGTCCTTTTTCATCTAGTTGTAGTCCCTTATGGAATTTTACCAGCAGATCTGAATGAAACGAGTTATAAGCTACAGTATCTAAGATGAGAATTCCCATTCATTTCTGAAATTTCTACCACCATTTGAAATTACATGACAGCACACCATTTTTCAGCTTTTATTTACATTTTCCAGATCCTAGCATAGGTAGTTCCTCTAAAAGGTGCATGAATCTACCTTGTGTGTTTTACAAAACATATCCTTACTTTACAAAGTAATTTTCATCTCAACGCCTGCGTATGGCATGCAGTGAAAAATACATACCAAGTTGTGGAATCCCAGGAACATACTCTCCAAAGAATGGTCAGTGAAAAATCTTGCACTTGACCAGATTAAGTGGTTGATCTGGTTTTAACCAAATTGCAAGTGCTGCCTGCCTACCATGGTGTTCCTCTGCCTCATATGCTGGAAGGGACTCACCACGTGTAGGGAGGTTGCTGGTCAGGACACTTTTCTGACCATGGGAGTCAAGTGTGAGGGCAGCAGGATGCTGTGGGATGGATACTAGAGAGACAAGAGGAACTAAGAGCTGGCTGGTGGAGGGACTGGAAGGTGCAAGCCAGCTGTTGGAGAGACCAAGGAGTCTGAGAGTCAGGCACTGGAGAGATGATAGGTCTGGACATGCTACCAGAGAGACCTGTTTGCTTTTGTGTGTATGCCTGCGCATGAGGCACCAGGGAGGTAGGAGGATTCAGGGGCCAGTGTTGGATATACTGAGTGTCCAAGACCGCTTGTTGGGGATCTATAGTGAGTGTATATGTGTGTGCATGGGTATCTGTCAAAGAGGAAGTTTGAGTACCAGCAGCTCACAGAATCACAGGATCACAGAATCACAGAATGGTTGGGGTTGGAAGGGACCTCTGGAGATCATCTAGTCCAACCCACCTGCTAAAACAGGTTCATCCAGAGCAGATCACACAGGAATGTGTCCAGGCGGGTCTTGAATATCTCCAGAGAAGGAGACTCCACAACCTCTCTGGGCAGCCTGTTCCAGTGCTCTGGCACCCTCAAAGTAATGAGGTTTCTCCTCATATTCAGGTGGAACCTCCTGTGCTTCAGTCTGTGCCCATTGCCCCTCATCCGATCATTGGGCACCACTGAAAGAAGTCTGATCCCATCCTCTTGACATTCACCCTTGAGATATTGATAAACATTGATGAGATCGCCTCTCAGCCTTCTCTTCTCCAGGCTGAACAGACCCAGCTCTCTCAGTCTCTCCTCACAAGAACTATGCTCCAAGCCCCTAATCATCTTCATAGCCCACCACTGGACTCCCTCCAGTAATTCCTTGTCCTTCTTAAACTGAGGGGCCCGGAACTGGATGCAGTCCTCCAGATGTGGCCTCACCAGGGCAGAGTAGAGGGGCAGGATGACCTCCCTCGGCCTGCTGGTCACACTCTTCTTAATGCATCACGGGTACCATTGGCCTTCTTGGCCACAAGGGCACATTGTTGACTCATGGTCAACCTGTTGTTGACCAGAACACTCAAGCCCTTCTCTGCAGTGCTGCTTTCCAGCAGGCCACCCCTAACCTGTACTGGTGCCTGGGGTTATTTCTCCCCAGGTGTAGGACCCTACACTTGCCCTTGTTAAACTCCATCAGGTTCTTCTCTGCCCAGTCCTCCCACCTGTCCCGGTCTTGCTGGATGGCAGCACAGCCTTCTGCTGTGTCAGCCCTTCCACCCAGTTTGGTGTCATCAGTGAAGCTGCAGAGGGTGCACTCAGTCTCTTCATCCAGGTCACTGATGAACAGGTTGAACAGGACTGGGCCTAACACAGGCCCCTGGGGAACTCCGCTAACTACAGGCCTCCAACCAGACTCGGCACCGTTGATCACAACCCTCTGAGCTCTGCCATCCAGCCAGCTGGGGTGGGGCTGTGGGTGTCAGGTGTCTGTATGTGCATGTGCTGGCAGCTGGGCAGACCAGGATTGTAGGTCTAGCAAGTGATAGACTGAGTATCTAGGGAGAGATCTATATTGTATATTTCTCTATATATGCATATGTTTTCCACTAATGGACTTTCATCTTGGTCACTCAGAGAAGGAAACGAGATCAGGCTAGTTGTTATGCTTTTTTGTGTGTGTGTGTGTGCGTTTCCTGTGTATGTTGGTCTGTGTGGCCAGTGGTATATACATATGAACAATGACACCATTTCCTGCAGCATTCTCCTGGAGAAACTGGCTGCTTGTGGCCTGGATGGGTGTACTCTTTGCCGGGTAAAAAACTGTCTGGATGGCCAGGCCCAAAGAATTGTGGTGAATGGAATTAATCCAGTTGACAGCCGGTCATGAGTGATGTTCCCCAGGGCTCAGTATTTGGATCAGTTCTGTTTAATTTCTTTATCAATGATCGGGACAAGGGGATCGAGTACACCCTTAGTAATTTTGCAGATGACACCAAGTTGGGTTGAATTGTTGATCTCCTGGAGCGTAGGAATGCCGTACAGAGGGATCTGGACCAGCTGAATCGTTGAGCTGAGGCCAGTTGCATGAGGTTCAACAAGGCCAAGTGCTGGGTCCTGCACTTGGGTCACAGAATCCTCAGGCAGTGCTACAGGCTCGGGGAAGAGTGGCTGGGAAGCTTCATGGTGGAAAAGGATCCGAGGATGTTGATTGACAACCAGCTGAACGTGAGCCAGCAGTGTGCCCAGGTGGCCAAAAAGGCCAACAGCATCCTGGCTTGTATCAGGAATAGTATAGCCAGCAGGATTAGGGAAGTGATCATCCCCCTGTACTCAGCACTGGTGAGGCTGCACCTCGAATCCTGCGTTCAGTTCTGGGTCCCTCACAATAGGAAAGACATTGAGGTGCTGGAGAGAGTTCAGAGAAGGGCAATGAAGCTGGTGAAGCGTCCAGTGAACAGGTCTGATGAGGAGCGGCTGAGGGAACTGGGGCTGTTTAGCCTGGAGAAAAGGAAACTGAGTAGAGACATTATCACTTTTTACAGCTACCTGAAAGGAGACTGTAGCGTGGAGGTGTTGGTCAGATATGAGAAAAAATTTCTTCACAGAAAGAGTTGTGAAACACTGGAACAGGCTGCCCAGAGAAGTGGTGGAGTCACCATCCCTGGAGGTGTTTAAAAGACATATAGATGTGGCATTTATGGACATGGTTTAGTGGTGGATTTGGCAATATTAGGTTAACAGTTGGACTTGATGATCTTAAAGTCCTTTTCACGCCTAAATGATTCTGTGATTCTATGATTGTGTATGTGTCTGTATGTGCCTCTTGGGAATACATACTCAGCCTCATTACTGTCAGAATCTGGAGACATGGAGCTGCAGCAGTGTCACCTCTGTTGGGCTACTACATCTTGGGCAACCCCTAGAACAGAGTTTGTCCTGTTCATCTTGAACAAGTGACTTTGCCCAGGCTTCTTTTGTGCATGGAATCTCTGCTTGCATGCTGTGGAAGTTTTGCAGAAAGGAGTCAAACATGGAATTTCAACTCTGAGTCATTTCCAGAAGAGGAAAGAAATGTTTTGGGAGCCTCATAGCCATGGACTTTGATTAGCCTGTCTTCTTACAGCAAAGAAAGTGGATCATAAGCCCACGCTGAAGCGAAACAAAAGCTGAAATTCAAATGCTACCTGTCCTGGGTTGAAAGCACTGTGAAGTTAGAGTTAAAAAGTCTCTGTGGGCAACCACAAAGAGCTAAGTGCCATGTTCACAGGATCTCCTCTGCAGTGAAGACGCTTTGGAATTTTTTTTGTTGTTGTTGTTCTAAAAGCTCCTCAAAATCCATAAAGCTCTGTCATTTCAAGTATATTGATCCAGTGCTGACATGTGTTGTTTTTAGAGACTGGAGCAGGCACTGATGCTAGCGAAGACAGATCTGTATTACTGCCTCACTCTTGTCCTGTGTGTAACATGTCAGCTGGCATGTGTTATGGTCATGGTGTAAAAACTCACCCTCTTTCCTAGGTCTGATGCTCCTTTGCTGAACAAGACAGTAATATCTTTCCAGGCACCTTACTCCTTGGAATTATACAAGGTTTCTGTGGGCGCAAACAAATACGGGTGTTGTTACGTTCAGTCTTCTTTTTCACAGCTCTTTTTTTATGAAGCACTTTGGAGTTTTCTCAGAGCTGTTTCACTAGTCTAGCATCCTTGAACCTGGGCTTGATTTTAAATACTATGGCAAAGCATGGAGCATCTCCAGTGTGAATGACAGTGTCAACCAGAAAACATCTTCTTTCTTGGAAGTCACTAATGACTGGCTTTACACTGTGATATAAAACAGGTGGGTATACCAGTTTTGGATAAATGTAGATGCATTACATGTATTTAATATTTAACCTAAGTTTGGTTAACACATGCACTAATTTATGAATGGAAATCAGACAAGGATTTTGGAAAACAGCCTGGTTTTACCCACATAGTAGCTAACCAAATGGCCAACAATAGAGTTTTCAGAGATCTTTTCAGAGAAGCAAAATGCTTTCAGTGGAACTGAGCTTACTGAAGTATCTCTTATTAGTAGTTACACATCCTTTTGCTTTTCATGTGCAGGAACAAGAGCAGACCAAAAGAAACCTGTCTCACTCAGGTCACTCCAGCTGTCTTTTCACAAAAAAAGTGCCTCTGCCCAGTTTCCCAATACCCAACAGTTTCCTTTTCTCCCTCTTTGCATGGAAACAATTCCTCCTTACCCCAAAATACAACCACAAAAACCTCCACCCCCAAAAAGAAAGCTAGTACCAAATGATCAATAAAATACACACAAAAATGTGTGACTTATTACATTTTATGCTTCATCCTGAAACCATTATAAAAGTTCTTACAACATTTTGGCAGTCATTTCTAAAAAGCTGCTCTGTATTGGAGAGGGAGCATATGCACCATGTGATATGACATCTGCCACAGTAAGCAAGCTTTTAATTGAATATTTGAGGAAATAAACATGTAAAACCCATGTAACTTGATGTCAAATAAGTTATTGTTGCCTCAAGGCTTTCTTGATTTTTTCCATTTTTATGTTTGGCAGGAAAGTTTGAAATATTGTACATATTGGAGACAAGAGCACTTCACATACAATTCGTCCATCAGGACAGAAAACATAACGTCATATTATTGCTGCTACAGCAACCCCCCCCGAAATCTTGGCAGTTATCAAAGTGGCATTTGGGATCTGAGATTAACAATGTCTCTGCTTACATCTAAATATATATATTGAGCGCAGAGAGGAAGAAAGGGAATTGACACACATTCAATTGACTGCTGTACCAATACTAACTGGAAACATCTTTCTTACATTACCTCTCTGTTTCTTTTTGCTTCTGTAACCTTTCACAACAAGCAGTGTGGTGTTTTCGCTCTCCTTTTCTCTTACAAATACACACATACACACGCAGGAAGCTGGTGCAGCTCAGAAATGAATGGTGTTGATCCATCCCTCTCTAATCTCACCATCTTTCAGTGCCCCTCTTCTTTCCCTTGTGCTGCACAGCGGCTCCAGGTGGAGTGTGTGAACAGAACCAAAGATCAGCTCCTCAGCAGGGAACTCATCCCTCTTGAAAGACCCTCCTAGCTCACTTTTAAACTTTTTGCACTCATTTGCAGTAGTTACTTGCTTTTTAAGTCCTCAGTGAGACACCTGCCAGTACTTCAGTCCTGTGGTAAGATAATAGATTTATTAATAGTTTTTTTTTTTTTCCCCATCCATTCAGTATCTGTCGGTGATGCAGATCTCACGTTCTTGTTTGAGTAGCCCATGCTGGTGGCACCTGTGGGTCTCCTCAGGCAGTGTTCATTCTACAGAATCAAGCTTTCTCTCTGGCCCTTCTCCAATTCGCTAACAAATGATGTCAAAAGTGATGGTCTGTGCAGGTTCTCACAGAGTCATTCTCTGCATCATCAGCACATTTATATCCACATGACAAATCTGCACAAGATGATTTGAATTAATTTACTGGGTAAGATTTTGTGAGACCCAGGTATCAGATGCATTACTAAAAAATACCCAGGCCCTTAGTACTTTTAGCCTAATTCTTACTTTGTATGTGCTGATCTTATTCCCTTGTAATTCACTTGGGCCATGAACTCCTCTCACTTAAGACTACTATAAATTTCAAGTTCCACAAGCTCAGCAGTGAAAGGAGTGAAAGCCTGGACCAAGGGAGTTCCTCTTCCCATTAATTATGCCTTTCTACCAGAGAATTTCCTCACCCATATTTGGTATGGATTTATCTTGTACAAGCCCATAACACTTATTGTCCATGAAATGAACATCTCCTAGCTGATCCAAGAGCCTTCTCTAATAGATACTCAATTTTTTTTCACTGAGCTGTGAAGCAAGAGTGCACTACCAGGCACACACATAAAATCAGACCATGATGGCTCAGTTATATGAAAATAAACAGAGAGTCACTGCAGACAAGACATGTCGAGCAGTTAGATCAAGGGAAGGTGCAGCCACTGGTTAGAGGTCTCTGGAGCAAGATCTTAGTCCCCCAGCAGGATCTCAGCAGGCTCCCATCATGCAGGATCCCCCCTGAGCTCTGGGGCTGCAGAAGAGAACGTAGAAGATCTGTCACAGCTTCAAGGAGGCTTAGCAAGATGACTGACTTCAGTATGGAAACGAGGAGCCTATGCATTACAGTTTCCTCTGTAGTATTTAATTGGTTATGAAATTCCATCTGTTTTGCTTCAATTCGTATTTTCAACTTGGCTGATAAAGCTTATAGCAGGGACATGTGCCTGTTCTGGAAAAGCAGCTAGGAGATCTAGAGGATTTGGTAGCTGGGTGGGTGGAGCATGGGATGATTGGGATGGCTAATGCTTTTTTTTTTCCTAGGAAAAGGCCATTAATGGGATGCTAAAAGGTCCTATACTGAGACACCTGAGGTTAGGCATTTAGATATGAATACTGATACTGGGGCAAATGAATGGCAGCCTGTGTGTTCACCAGACCCCCTGTTTCAGGTCCTTGTCTAATTTAGGCAGCATCAATATTACTAGAATCAGTTGTAGGTTGGATTTTTTTGTTTTTTTCACAGCAAGATGGGCTCAGAAATTGACTTTTTTCTAAATGAGAGCATGTGCTTGAAAAGCAGAGCTGTGCTGTGAAGCATGGCCAGCAGCTACACAGGACTGCACCCTCGGGACAGGAGACCTGGTCACAGGATGCTGTTCTCTCCTTCACACCATTTATAGACTTCGCTTATCCAGGCTCTCCATAGTGACAGCAAGCCGCTGCCTGTGCAAGAGAACAGGTACATCCACAAATAACGGCCAGGTATACTTTCTATTTTATTGGCAAATGGGGAAGAGGTGGACTTAGCTTCACTAGATGCTTGAGAAAACACACGCCTATACCAGGCTTGGCTACCTGATTAAGGACAATGTAATATTTTAGCCCAGATGTGCACTTGGTCATCAGTGACCTCTGTAGTAATGCAGGCTGGTCTGGGGCAGTGTCCTGCTTTTGTGTGAGGTGTCAGTATGTGGTACTGGCTAGAACCAGCACCTGGAGAGGCTGGAGAGATCAGGGAAATGGTGGGAAGGAGGGAAGGAGGGAAGGAGGGAAGGAGGGAAGGAGGGAAGGAGGGAAGGAGGGAAGGAAGGAAGGAAGGAAGGAAGGAAGGAAGGAAGGAAGGAAGGAAGGAAGGAAGGAAGGAAGGAAGGAAGGAAGGAAGGAAGGAAGGAAGGAAGGAAGGAAGGAAGGAAGGAAGGAAGGAATCCATTTATTTCCCTTGTGCTTCTGTTGAGCTGGGAACTCAGAGCTAATGTGTAGGTAGAAGCCATAGGAGGAAGAACACAATGAACTCAGACTTTCTGTCCCTTTAGCTGTCCAATAGGTCACTGCAATACAGATCCCTCATTAGCAGAAGTACCAGAAGGTGAGCCAAAAACAATCTTGTCCCAAGCCTTTAGGTGATTCCTGAGTTGAGTTACTAGAGAGGAGAGCAGCTTTTCTGATGGCGAAAGCCTGAAAATGAGTGATAAAAATCTACACTAGAAATCACAGTGAGACTTTAATCGATATCCTACTTGAAGCACAAGGAATTCTAAGTAAAGAACAGAAAAAGCAATTTTTTATTGGATTTTATGATCAACAAAGCACAGAATCTGAATTATTTTTATTTTATGGCAGGTTTGTGTTGCTTCTGGGAGACCAATGTTGAAGATGGCTATGTTGAATCTTTACTGTTTCAGTCAGGGACTTGGCAAACATTTCAAATGCAGAAAAAAAGAAGCCTCAAATGTGTTGTTGCATTGTTTAGTCAAGTGTATATTTTACCAGGTTTATTTGGACCCACACATCTGTTTATTGATGGCTACTTCAAAGAAATCTATTTCTGCAGGGCACAGTTGGCACTAAGTCTGTTGTCCGCTGCAAAGGAGAGTAGTTGTTAAGAGCATTAATTTGTCATTAAGGAAAATGCTGAAATTAATTTCTTCAGAAGCAAATACGGATGACATAGTAGAAGCTGCGAATATCCTAACCACAAAATAAATTAAATGGACGGCTACAGTACTTATAAGATTAAGTAGCCTCTCTCTTGAACACATGCACACGCACTTTCTTACATGATACAAATAGTAATACACACTTGAATATATTTATTTGCCTCCTTTAGCATGCTGTGGAGGGTTACAGAAATCTCTGTGTAGCCTAAGCAGACAAACAATAGCCTTACCCCTCTCAATTTTCAGGGGCAGTATGAAAAAAAGTCTCCTTGTCTGACCCAGTTACAGTTATTTGTCTTTCCAAAAATATTTTCCATATGGAGATCTCCAAGTCTGAGTGCCATCTGTGAGGACTTCTTGGGTTTCTTTTATAGAGAAGTCTCTGGAGGAAGCCCAAGTGCAAGACTGGGCTAGGCTGACAAGATTTTTTCAGCGAGAAACAAGGGCACTTGAGTGTGGTGGGTCCTACTTCCCAATCATTCAGTTTTGGGAATTTCCTTAGTCATGGCTGTATGGCTCACTGGAAATGCTGTGCTGCAGATGGATCTTGTGCTTCTGTAAGAATATATGTAGCCATGTGGTTGCTCTGGGGTCTCCAGGATGGATGTTTTAGAGTGGCTGTCAGGCTTTGAAGTGGGTGTCCCATCCAGTCACCCTGGTATAACTCAGATTGTCGAGGGTTAAGATTGCGGGGTGACAATCAAACCCTGGCAGATGTATTGTTAACCTCCTCTCCCCCCCACTTCCCCCTTTTGCCCCTCCCTCTCCCCCCTTCCCACTCAGGACAGGCGATCGGGAGGGAAAGAAGGACAGAGAGAAGAGAGTTGGAAAAGTTAAAGATGTTTTACTAATGCTACTAATAAGAATAGAGAAAATAATACAAAATATACAAAACCAATCTTGTAAGTCTCAGCAACTGCAGAGCCGGCACCCAAAGTCCTGGATTAGACTCTGTAGCCAACCGGAGCTGGATTCAGTCTCTCACTAGGCCTCAGTTCGCAGGGACGACCAGCAAGGTCCTCTCCTAATGTCAGCCATGAGGAAAAAAGGGAAAAAGGGCAGCAAAAGGGACGAGATCCTCGTGATCTCCCACTTTTATATGAAGTATTCACGTGAATGGAATGTTATACACCGTTGGTCAGTCTCTCGGTCATCAGTTTCTCGTTGCCCCTCTCGCGAGATGTCCATCCGTGCTTATCAATAAGTTTGCATTCCATTGCTAGGTTTAACCAAAACATGTGTTGGGTTCTCCAGGAAAATGCAGCTAACATGAAGGCTTTAGCTGACAGGCAAATTCACTAAAAGAGAAACTTGTGTTTAACAAAACCAGGACACAGATCTATTCATCATCCCACTGTATTTTCTTGTATACATTTCTACCTTCTTAGTGACAAAGCTACACAGGTGGAGACACCTGTTTTGGGGTGAGTTTTTTGAGGTTTTTTTTTGAGGGGGATAACTTGCTGAGGACTTTTGAGAAGCAAAAAACTGAGTATTGCGTTCATGTTTTGGAAAGAGACAGGGAAGCATGTGCATCCCCAAAGAAATGTGGTGTGGTGTGTTTCATTAGCTGGTGGTACATCAGCTCATTCATATGGAGTCATTAATACCATCAGGATACAATAAGCTCTGAATGTTGAGACAAAAGTCCATGGCTGCATTTTGTGGCATGTGAAAAGCCAAAAGCAAGAGAAGCAGGGAAATCTAGTGAGCTTTTAGCAGAACTGCCAGCAGAGATCTGGACATCCTCAGTGTGATCTCCTGGGATTATATCAATCTGATTCATTTCAAAAGCTTTTTGAGACAGCAGAACCTCAGCTGTGCTGGATGCTTCAGAGATCTGGCAGTACAAGCAAGGCCACTGTCCTTCCCGCAGATGTTAAGAGAAGCTGCCACCACCTGGCTGTGTGTCCTGTCCAAACAGAAAGCTTAATTGTGAACAAGTCAAGAAAACATCAAAGGTGGAAGGGGAAGCAGCTATGTTTCTTGGGAGTAGGAGACGGAAAACTAGAAGGCAGGACATCAAGTCTTGTTTACTGGGCAACGTGTTGTTCGAATGGGGCCTAGAATGCATCCTGCTGGAAGGTGTGCAGCAAATGTGGTGTTTAAAGAGGCACTGAGGCTTTCTCTTAGCCAAAGGCACAGGTACTAGTGTCAGTTTTTGTCCTGGCACTTAAGGGACCACCCAGTTTGTGGGAAAGTCAGACCCAGAAATGGAGAATTACACTATTATAGCCTTCACAAAAGGATTTTACTGCCCTGGATTCGCTGGGTCCCAAGAAGATGTCCTGACTCAGACTCCTACAGCAGGAGATGAAGATCACTGGAGGGGAGGAGGAAATCCCTGGCTAGCCAGGTGGCTATCTGGCAATTTCTAGTCACCCTGCTTGCCATGATTTAGAACTCACTTAAACAGGCGGATAGGTAGGTAACATCGAGCTAACATAAACCCAGGTGCAGGAGTGTTGTCGTTGCAGCATGGCTGTGCTTTTTCCACTCCGTCACTCTGTCTGTGGTGGAAGGCTTGGAGATACAGGAATTCTGACACTAGCCTTTCTTCTGCAAACTGGCCCAGCCTCTAAGTGTGCCCTTAGCATCCTTTGCACTACTTGAGTGGGTGAATTGAGTCACTGTCCATGAAAGTATTATAAAGACGCATAGATGAGGTTCTTAGGGACCTGGTTTAGGGCCAGTGTCAGGTTAGTGGTTGGACTTCATGATCCTGAGTGTCTCTTCCAACCAAATTATTCTATGATTCTTTGATTCCAATGACTCAGGTGCAGTCCCTGAAACCTGACAGCTCTGCACCTCTCCCCCTGCCAAGTGGTCTCTTACAAGGCACATTCACAGCTCCAATAGACAATAATGAATTCAGATGGACAGAAAGGTCACACTGATATCAAGCAGAATGAAAGAGACCCCAGAAATTTGCCTTTTTTTTTTTTTCTTTAAATAATGTTGTGTATGATCTTTTGCACAAATTAAAGCACACTGGGGCCACAGAAGAGTAATGATTACAGGTAATGAGGGGCAATTGAAAGGTATGAAGTAGTTCTTCCAAACAAGTTCTAATCGAAGCTGGAACCATACAGACACTGTGCTCAACAAGCTTTCCTATGAATAATGCACCTAATTACCATCTGCTTTTTTCATAACATGGATAAAAATGTGATCACATATAAAATTCTCGCTGTGTTTCCTAGGATACATGGTGATCCTCATTTCAAACTAGCTTGAAAATGGCAAATGAGCAAACTTAATTTTAATAAAAACAAGGAAACTCACACATGTGAAATATAATCTGGGCACTTCTGATTTCATGAAGAAGTGTCTTTGTTTGCTTTTCATACAATACCTAGTGAGAAACCTGATAGTACGGCACAACAAGGTACTTCACACCTGTGGTTTAGGCAGCCCACATGGAGGCTGGCAGCATTCTCCTAATGGACAGTGTGAGAACAGTGCAAGACAGTTTCCATATTAAGCAACAAAAGAGTAAACTCTACCAAAAACAATGTGAGTCAAAAGATGAGCATAAATGACTGTCATGATGCAGCTTTTTATTTTTTTATTACCATCATAGCTAGCTAGCTCTTTATGTAGTGACACTACATAAAGTAAGTACACTGCTTAGTGAAAACAGAGAAAGCTAAAATTATGCTTGTTTTACTCACATCAGCCCAAGAGTCAAGGGCTTGTATCACAGAATAAAGCTTTTACAATAGTGTGATATCTGCAAGACATCCTGATCCTTATTCCATGTCAGAAGTGTGTCTTGTGCTGGATCAAGGAAGTCATCTGAGATTTTATAATCTGAGCTCCCAATCCTTCCAACATTTGCTATCAAGCATAGCATGTACTATCCACCAAAGTATTGCCATTATGTCAGTGAAGTTTCTCAGATGGACTGAATGGGATGATGGAGAAATGAAGATATTGCTTGCCCATCTCCTTGTGTTCACCGGCACAACCATGGTATTTTATGACATGAGAAATTCCTGAGAGGGAATATGGCCTTCCAGTGTTCATGGCTTATATGAAGAACTGCAGGTTAAGAAAAATCTCAAGACCTATGTCTTCTCAGTACCATATCTGTCTACACAGTGGACAGTGAAAATATCCGCTGTGATGAATGGGAGTGGCTTCAAACAGTATACAAATCACTCCATTTCACTTCTCTTCATCACTTGAGCCTGATACGTAACACTTAAAAGCAGTTGGCTGGCTACTGTTATGCCCTTTTGACTTCAAATATGTCCTGATATTACATTAATCTCAGCTTACTGAACAAGATAGAATTGGACTAATCTGCTTGCTCCTGCTTTAGTTATCACGAAATTCAACAAGCTATTCCTACAGCAAAGAAACAGAGCTGCAGCTCCGGCCTTTTGGACTTGCACCACTGCCTTGGGGCCAACTGGAAGAAGTGGGGAAGAAAGAATAAAGCAGAATTTGCTTTCTGTAATTGAAGGGCAGCTCAGCCCTCATGCTTTGCAGAGCTTAGGAAATGCTCCAAAAGTCAGAGCTTCTGCTCAGAGACCAACTATTTCTGAGGCATCCCATGTGATAACTCTTCCCATTCTTTCCATTCTCTCCATTCCCCAAGGTGGAGAGGGAAGGAGGAAACAACAACAGTGCAGCAGGGCTGATGGGATTACATATTCTGCTGAAGGAGCTTGTGCATATACTGAAGGCAAAAGGCTCAACAACGAGTGTGACTGTGTGTGTCTCTCGGGGAGATACTGCAGATAATGCCGAGTCTGGTAGACTTCCAGCTCTCCTCCTCCCACATTCTTCTGCTCTGAAAAGCCTGCCCTTCATCAGTCATTCTGGAAGAGGGCTGAAGGTAGGGCTAATCACGATGATGAATGTTTGCCCTGGCTTCCCAGGACATCAGGGTCCTCTTTGCTCCCCTCTGACCCTCCCTATGTAAAACTTGGTGAGGCAGGCACAAGATTCATGTGCACACTTCTGTCCTCTTTACAACCTCTTCTTTGCCAAGGACTGTGTATTTGTTTTAGTTAAAGAAGCTTGTGACTGAAAGCAGCTGCAGACTGAGTGGAAAAATAGCACCTAAAAATAGCCCCAGCCTGAGAGCACAATGTGCATGGATTTTACTATGAAGAGTACAAGAGCAGGGAGATGGTGACTAGGCTGGTATGTTCTAATACATCTCACCCTGCCATATTTAGAGTGCATGTAGTAAGCCAGGCAGCCAAGTCAGTCCATGTAGGTATTTGACTGCTTTGGAAGGGTTCCCAGCAGAGCCACTCCAACTACAACAAATTAGTGTGGTATTTTTATAAGCTGACAGTGAGGAAATCACCCCAAAATATTACCATGTTCTGCAGAGAACAGAGAATACGTAACTGCTGAATAAGGAAGACAAGTCTCTTACTGATTGTTTCCACTCAAAGCATTTTCCTAGAATAAATTATCAAGTAGATAATATAATTTCCTCCTGACTGCTGTATGCTGGGGTGGGACCTGAAGGAGAATCCAGTTCTATATGCAGATCACAGCCCCAGATGCATTCACTTCTCTTACAGTTTTGCCAAGCCATAGAAGAGCTCAATAGAAATACCCCTTCAGATTCACTACCACAGACAACAGGGGTGCTAATAGAAAACACAGCTCCATCAGAGACATCATTTTTGTGTTACGACAACTATGACTACCCACTTAAGAGACTGGTGGCAGGATCATGTGCTAATCCTCTTAAGAGATGGCAGCTATAAAATAAAGACCCTTGTCAATGAAGACCCATCTCAGCATGGACCTGCCCACTACCTGGCCACCTCCAGGCCTTAAAGCCATGGAAACTGAGAGTGAGTGTTGAAGAACCATGTTTTTTTCAAGGCTAACCCAAGTAATGTGTTAAAGATGGAAGTGATGTTGGTTCCTGCACCTGAGGTTGACAAGGGTTATAGTTCTGCCTTCACCCTCTTTTCTCCTTAGGCTTTGAAATGTTACTAGCTCATTAACTGAGCAGTGCAAATGCACTCTGAGAGGCAAAAGAGTCTGCCAACTACAGGTCTAATATCACCCTGACTCCTCATAGAGGTGACTGCAGCTTCAAGAGTGAGCCGGGAGGATGCCAGGCCCAGAAGATGGGCCTGGGTGAAAAAGTTCCGTTCTGGAAAGCTTGGTCCTGTTAAACACCTCTAAAATCATTGTGTTTGTTACGTATTTGTCTGCAAATTCCAGACAAATACAGATTTAGTCACTTGCAAGGTAAGCTCCAGCACCTTGCAGATGTTTGTGGTATGGGCAGATTTTTCTCCTTTTAAACACCTGTCTTTCAGCCTGGTGTTTCCTGAACAATCACCCATAGCTTGACCCTGATTTCACAGCCACTTTTTTGAGGGAGGGCACACATCTGAGACTCACACTCGGAAGATGCTGGATCTTGAATTTTGTGTTGCTCAGACTTCTTGCGGGCACACAAAATAGCCTTGTACACCGATGTGCAAAACAAGGCCTCGCTTCCCTGCTGCACTCTTAGCATTCTCATGACGTAACAAAATAAATGTGAATGACAGTGTTAACCAAAACACAGTCTGTTTACCTGGAAAGACACAGGTGTGTGTTTTTCTGTAAACACTCAAGGGCTGTCCACTTTACTGGCCCTAGTATTTTCATTTTTCTAAGTAAAGAATTCTTGTGTGTGACCCAGACCAGGGATCTGAAACAAAGCAACCTGACTTTGCTCACTATTTATAGAGTGAAGAAAATTAATTTCTGTTTAGGATATCTGTAGTTAATCCATATAGTAAGAAATGAATTAGTCAGTGTTGGAAAAGTATAAATAATTAATAATGGATAAATAAGTGCAATCTGGTCAGATATTTCCCAGGAGGAGAAGGAAGATAAAGTCCTTGATGTAATTGCTCAGCTTTACCATTTTGATACAACATTTTTTCACTAAGAGCAAAACCAAGTGAAACAGAAATGACTGCATGGTTAATGAGTCAGACATAGGTGATACTGTACTTATTGGAATAGCTGATTGTGAAAGATACACCAAAAATGGCAAAATGTGTGCACACAGCAGATAAAATGAAACGATGTGACAACATTTGTACTGTAGGAGAGACAGCTTTAAGCAAAATTGGTAAAGGTAAGTTAAAACTTGTACAATACTACAGATAATACAAGACCTCAGGCTAAAACGAAACACATGTAAGTGTATTATATGGAGCCAGAAAGTTTTTCCATATATGATTTGCATGTGTGCGCATCCCCAGAATTTCCTACAAGGCTTGTAGATTACTCAAATTTAGAAACTCTTGCTACAAACTGTTTTCTATGAAAATGTCATGAAGCCATTGGCTTCTTGTGGTCCTTGATAACGAAAGTAAGCAGCAGTTTGGATTTTTATGAAAGGACCAAGTTCGTCTAAAAAGATAATGAATCTAAGAAAAACTTCAACCATGATCTGAATTTTGGTCTCTGGTGAGACCTAAAGGCATGGGAGTTTCACAGAATGCTGGACTTTATTTGTTAAGAACATCAGATGAACATCCTCAGGGAGGCAGCTTCAAAGCTATATGCTAGGGAAAAAAAGCAACAAGGTACAGAGTAGAGACTCATGAAGCGAAGGAGAAACACTTGTCCAGGCAAGGAGATAGAAAGAAACAGATAAAAGGAAAACCGCCAGCAGCTTTAGAGGCAAGTTAGAGAAAGCTTTGTCAATGACATCTGAGTTCAGTGCCTAAGAAAAGGAACAGAAACTTCAAACTATCAGAGTCCTGATTTTCAGCTAATAATGAATTTTTGAACATGAGAATAAATATATTTCCATGCATTCCTCTGCAATACAATGTGAAGTTTCTACCACAATGCACTAGACACCACATTAGCCTGAATATTGAGTAAGAAAGATAAATGTATATATAGCATGAAAATCCCATGTTCTGAACTGTACTTAGTCCTCTAAAGATTGAGCCTCCAACAGTTTTAATTGGGCATTTGTATTTGTAATCAGCCATTGCATTAGTCTGTGTATGTCTTGAAAATGTCTTTTAGGAGCTTAATAGTCCTGATGCAACAAGAAAAAAAGAAATTAAGAAATCATCATAAAACAAATCCTACAACCGCAATACATACATGCATTTGTTTGTTTGTTTGTTTGTTTGTTACAGTGTCACAGGAGACAGCAGAAGGGAAACTTCTGTTGTGTAGGACTATGGGGAGTTGATCAAAGTTCTATACATGTCTACATACATTGTTCCAAATACATGGTTTGCTATCTCATTTCTCCCACTCTGTAGAACAAACCCTAGGCTGGGCAACTGTCTAGAGAGTGCTCCCCTTCCATGAATACAAAAGGACAGTCTCTAAAAATGCAGAAGGGCTTGGACGATGGCACTGGGATGCTGAAGGAAAGCCCTTTGACAGCAGCTACAAAAGCCCATTTTCTCCACTTAATTTCTACAAACCAGTTGCCCTTTGAGCGGAGTTACTCACTAAAGCACCCTGCAGTGCCTGTTCATGGATGCCAGGTTGTGCCCTGACCTCAGGCTGTGGACTGTGGCAGGGCTATGAGACAGCCTTTGGCTGAGGTCCCCGGCACTGTGCTCCCTCCGCTGCGTAGGTGGAAAGAACATCAACTTCAACGTCCAATGGAGGGTCTCGGGAACTGAACACCGGCTTTGTCAACATCACTTGTTTAACTAAGAGATGGTGAATTTCTGGTGAAGTACTACATTAATGCTTATTACTCTGACTTACCAAGACTCAGATTTCCTGGTTTCAGACAAAAAAACAACCTGCAAACATGTATTTTTTTAATCTAGGTTTACCTTAATCTCACGGCAGTCTGTCTTCTCAAATAGCTGTATGAAAGGTCTTATATATACCTTCAAAAGTTTTAATGAAGATAAACGAAATAAGAGTGTTTTTCCCATAGTTTCTCTATGCAGTGATTTAGGTAAACACTGACATATGCCATGTATTGAATATAACTAAATAAATTGTATATGTATTTATGTCTTCAAGTTTAGCGCATCTGGTTCTTCTTTATTATTCCTCAGTTCCATTTTCATTGACCTTTCATTGAGCTCATTGCTACAGAATTCTTTCAGATTATATACGTATTTTCTCAGAAGAGTCTGATTCCCTTGCTATTTTAAATCACAGTATATCTCTAGGTTACCTTTCTGGGTTTTTTTAAATTTGCGTTTTCTGTAATTTATCTTCTGGTATCTTTGAATAGTCTTTGCTGCAGGACTTTTTTTGTGTGTCAAGTTTATGCCAAAATTTTAGGGAATTTTTAATCAGCTTTTTCAATTTGCAATAATCAATCTATTACAACAGTACAATGTCTTCCCTAAGAATGACAAATTGAATCTCAGTGGGATCCCTAATGATAACCCTTTCTTCCTTCCCCATAACCCTGCAGTAGCCCTGGATTGGCTTTATCCAGGAAAAGAAGACGTGCTGCTTAGTTTTAACATGTCCACACACACTGTTTCAGACTGGCTTATCCTTTGGGTGCAACACACGTCACTGAAATTCCCCATTGTCGCAATGTGGAACCAGACATATGTTGCAGCAAAAATTTGGTGAGCAGAAAACCCTTTGGTTCAAAGGATTAATTTAATTTCAATTCTGCTAATTTCAAGTCTTCTCAGAATATCTCATCTTCTGCTTTTCCTCCGTTTTCTGACTTTCTGTTTGATTTTGTTGGGCATATTGAAATCTTCTCAGCTGGCCAGTATCCTCTCTGTTCTGCTGAGCAACACAACATTGATAATACCTCCTTGTTTCTTCATATCTGGAAAGAAATGGGGATGATTTTTGTAAATATCATGCTCCTCACATGATCTGCCTGATATTTTCTTGCCTTAATTTGCAGAGTTAAATACAAGGAACTTGGGGGCGGGGGGAGGGAAGAAAAAGCACAGCTAAAAATGAAACGAGGGGCTTGTCTAGCTATAAAAATCTGGTGAGATTTTTAGCGTTGGCTTAACCTGATTCAAAACTATATTGTCCTGAAAAAGAGCCTTCCCACGTTACTCTGATGCTGACTGTGTGTTCCTGCGCTTTGCTTTGGGTTAGCCCAGCTGATCATAGACATGGATGATGAGTTACATTAGCTTTTCACTATGAGGAGCTGGCACAACTACATGCTTAACTTTTGGCTGACTAGGTAAGGTTAAATGGGTTTCTGTCCTAATTAGTTGTCTTGTGCTTTTCTGAACTGTTAAATAACAGCCGTACACAAAAAGTGTCAGAATTTCCAGGATGGGTGAAAGGATTAAAATTTGTAAAGTCATCTAGATTTCAGATTTGTTTGGAATTAAATGTGCTGTAACAATAAAGTTATTGTTAGTCTTCCACTGAGCACTCCTATTTTGCTTCATAGCCTAATAGCCACCAGAAAAGACATTTGAAAACTTATTGTATTATTATTTATGATACATACAAAGCAAATAGAGAAGAAATGCCACAACAATAATTTAAACATACTCAGTTTTAGCACAGAAAGCAAGATCAAACTAATTGAATCCATATTATCACTTTCTGCACAAACCACACACTGTTGTAATGTGCTGTAAATTCAAGTCCGTTTAAATAAAGACCTGGTTGTGCATACATATGTATGTATGCATGAAAGGCAGAGTCCTTCCATCTCCTGGGACTTGTTGAAAAACCGCTGTTAACTCCAAGAAGCACTGGGGCAGGGATTTTCCTGCCTTTGTCAGTGTCCAAGTATAAAATTGCAAGGGTAGTAGCGCTGCTATTGCTGTTGTTTCCTAAAAGAGGTCTGGTGAGATGGGGTAGGTGTGAGGTAATGAATGATTTGGCACAGAGCATTCTTCTCTGTTCTGCTCTGAATCTCTAAGAGACATATTGGCTCAGCTGATCAGATTCCTTTAATAACACAGCTTATGGGTCTACACGTGCTGCTCCTTCTCTGCTCCATAGCCAATGATGGTCATGGCTTGTGGCTACAGTCTAACACTGTGTTTCTAGGAAGAGTGTTGTTTTTAATGTCAATCCAATGTTGTTTTAAAAGAGAGACAAAGAATTAATGCATTTCCTGGGGTTCCCAGCTTTCCTGGATACTTTTCAAGCTGAAAGTCATGATTTGCTAAAAGCTGTCAGCGAGGTTGTGACAACACTGCAGCATCTCAGATGCGGCAACTATGGAGCTAGTTGACAGAAATGTGCTGAAAAATGCCAGCCTGCTGAACTTGAAACACTGCCTTCAAAGGACATCCATTGATATTTGCAGTGATGGTAGCCAGCTATCAGTCTTGACCATTACCATGTGAGTTTGCCCAACTGTTTCAGCCATTGAAGGCTGCCGTGCCCCCAAGAATGGACCAGGTGTCCCAGATTGGTCTTATTTGCATTCAGCTGAGTGACTGGGTGACTGTGTTTCTCTGAAAGGACACAGTAGCTAGAGGAATGGCTAAAAAAGAGCTAAGGGAATACCTTAAAATATTGTTTCCACGTATTTGGTCAGAACAGTTTTGCTGGCTTATTGCTGCTGTCACAGTTATTTTCCTTGAGCATTCTTTTGAGACAGTCACTGGCAAAAGTTACAGAAACCAGTACATTGTGAACCAGGCGAAAAGTGAATTTCTGGTACAGACAGCTCTGATTCCAAGAGATATTTGCATCCAGTCAGGAAATAAGAGGAATAGTGTGCAGCTTATTAGACTAATAAATTGGATATCAATGAGTTACTTGCATAACCAGTTATCTATCCTCATGACATGCAGCAGATTTTCTAAAATGGCTATTTTTTATAAAAAACATCCCAATATGTCATCCCTAGATAATTTGGAGACAAATTTAACACTGAAATATATTAAATTATGTATTTGCTCTAAGCAGATTTCTCATTTATAGACATATTTCCTTTTCCCAAACTATACAATAGTAGCGGCAATGCAGAAAACCACTCATTTACATTAGCTGTGTACTTGATACATTTCTGCAGTCCAGGGCAGATGACTGTTCAAGGCTGAAAATTCAGTTCTTCATTATTAAAAAATACCAGCCATTGCTATAGGAGTTGATGATTCAGTGAGAATTATGATTATAATCAAAGTATAATAGGCATTTTGCACTCCTTGTAATTGCTGCCAAGAAACTATTTATTCAGCTAAAGAATTAAATCTTTGTTTTTAAACTATTTCTTGTTCACAATAGAAATAAAAGTGTGTGACTTGGCTCATGAGCAGATACCAGTCTTGCTGTTTTACTGAGTGAAAAATAGTCCTTCATACAGAAAAATTTGTGATACTTAAAACAATTATTTATATATATATGCGCCTCTATAAAATCCAGTGTTTAGCTCTAGTTCAGCTACTGAGTGCTCTTTTCTTTCATTGCAGATAGAAAACTCTGTGATATGCTGTATGTTGGACATTGCATACATCTCTGGCATGAACTAAGATGAAAAAGTTTAAAATTATTCAGGAAAAAATTAACAGGGAAGTAAATATTGGAAGCCAAGAAAATAATAAATGATACAAATGAACTGGATCATTTTACTTGCTCCCTTCAGCTTTTTAAGAACAATAAGTTTCCCTGAAACTACCTGATAATCTTTCTCAAAGAGATAAAGGCAAGTGAAAATGACACACCAGGTGGTTCTACTTCTTGGAAGGCAACACCCTGAGAAAAAAAAAGACATTTCACACAGCTGTAATTAACTTACCTCATCAGGAAAAACACTCTGACTTGGTACAAAGAGTCCACTGCTGTCTTTACTTACTATCTTCTCTAAATATGTGAGTACATTCAGAATGCAAAGTCTTTTAAGTGTGCTGGACAAATTTATGTAGAGTATATTTGCTGGGGGGTGAGGAAGCAAATCCTTGAAAAGAACATCACAAAGTAAGTTATTTTCAACCCAAATCATTATTGAGATGTTAACGTTGTTGTCAGTTGGTATGATGGAAACCATAGCTCCACGAAAGGAAAAGACATCAATGGAGACAACAAGGACATACCTGATGCCCACACCAATGGCCTTGGTGAGGCAGAAGACACCTTAGCAGCTGTTCCTTTTCACGTTGTCTGCTAGTAGCTATACTTTTCTAATTAGGTGGGATACCCTGGTTTAACTCAGGTGACTGTACTTTTAGAGCAATTCAGCCCTCAAATTAATTCCTCATATTGAGGTAAGAGGCCATGGCATAAAGGATACCCCATATGATCAAATTTTTCTCTGATAATTTTATTTGATCAAGGAGAGGAATGTGATGAATGCATATCATGACGTAGGCACAAATGTAACTCAGGTTGGTTCTATCGACACAGTTATGTATAACAGGGAAAACTTTTATATCAGGGATCCAAAGTTACAGAGCCTTGGCCAGCTGCTAAAAAAAACCAAACCAGTAACGTGCTGAGAAGCCTATACTTGTCCTGAATCAAGTGCCTTCACTTGTGTCTTGTATCACAGGTGCTTTGTATGGAGGTAACTTATCTTGAGGTAACTTATTTTAAAATATCCATGCCAAGTGTTTGTTGAGTGAGTGAGAATGTGCATTGTATATCAAAGTAAGCAAAATGCTGTGAGAAGGTTATTTGTTATCCCAGTAAAATGAGGGATGCTATAAGGCTGCTTTTTATTTCCAGATGTCCCTCTGTTTGGGTCAGTTCTGTGTCAAGTCAGTAAGAATTCTCCCTTTAACTTCAAGAAGATAAAGGTTGAGGCAGCCACAGTAGTCTTAATAAATGTAAATCTTGTTAGAAATACCCTCTTTTATAACAAGTGCCAAGCTGTGCAAAGCTCCAGGCAACATTACCTTACAACATTGACTGAAATGACAGAAGAGGTTACCATCCCCACTAATGAATTTTTGTAATTACTCTTTGCAAAAAGGGTGGTACCAAAACTCTGTTGAGTAGCAAATTAATCCTTGAATTAAAATACACTGGTAAAGCTCAAATCATATTTAAAAAAGATATTTTCTGGTCATCACTGTTACTTCTAAGTCAGTCTAGGAATTGTCAGATCTTTTTTCTCATATTTTTATCCATCACTGAGTTTTGGGAAAAGAGCTGCTAATGCTTTTGGAAGACGTCTTACCCGTCACAGACAATGGCATAGACATCAGAAATGAAAGCTTCCACACGCTATCAATTCTGTTTAATACCCCACTAGCTAGGGATATGGTGACGAAAGTATATGGGGATTCTTGGGTGCTAAGGACCATTCCAGTGGTCTTTAACTTCACCTTCCCTTGGGCTGTTACTGACAAATTAGGCTGTCGAGAGCCATTACATGCTTTAATCTTCCTGCTGACTTCAGGAGATACATATCAATAAAAGTGGATGCTAGGCTCATAAGGACAGTAAAAGGGCTCAGAAATAGTAAACTGTGTGAGCTGTGAGCTGGAGTCTACTGGCTCATTCAGTCTTAGGCCTGCCTTGTGAGATGCTGTGGGGTCAACACCATTACCAATCTAAATGGCTTTCCTGATTGATGATGCCGATTCCCAAAGAAGTGGCTAGCTGCTGGGAAGGTCATTATGTGCAGACTTTTACTGGCAGAAAAGATGGTGAGAACTGATCCAGAGGAGCATGGCTTTCTACCAGCCTTCCAGTAGACATGTTCTGGGAAACTCAGGTATGCCCAGTTCCCTTCCAAATAATGAGTGGCCAGCTGGGAGGTAGATTTTTGCTAGAAAGATGTAATAAAGGAGGTTTTATAGTCAAATATGAAAGTTAAAATGACGCTTTCATTTTTAACAAAAATGCAAGTAAATCAATTGAGGTTAATCAAGAATCATAAATGTGAAATTAAATTGTATTGGAATTTTTAAGGTTTTAATTTAATTTATTTTAATTTTTTGAATTTCTCTATTTTTTGGTAATAGAAAAAATATGGATGCAAAGTTCCAAAATTATTTACAGTCTGATTAGAATAAACAAGTATCTATTTTCATTTATCCTCTCCTGTGAAAACATTTTGAGTTGACCAAGAAGTCTTTGAAGTCTCTAATCTGTTTTTTAAAGCAAATGATGTTAATTCAGCTGACTCGCTCCAAGCTAGCACTCATGCATGCAAAAGTAGGAGATGCTCCAGTGTGCTACAAAAATATACTAAACATGACCAGAAGAACCACTAATTAGGTAATTGCATCATCCATGACAGGTTCTCAATTTTTTCCACAGTGTTATGACATATAACAGAGTACTTCCGTTGTCCAGACCTGAACAATAATCAGATACAGCTCATCATTAAAATCACAGGCAACCCCTAGAACCATAATAAGACAGTAACAGAAGCAGAATAAATCTGTAGGAAAGTATTTTATCCTCTTTTAGTTCCATTAAAAATATATATATATCTAAAATAGGTTGCGTATCTCCAGAAAGGATGGACCTGATTCAAACATCAGATAAAAAAGGTTTGGATATTTTATTTGCATTCGGTTGTCTCTTTCCCTGCCATGGCCCCCATGGTCTTCTTGACCTAAGGAACCCCACACAGAGAGTGGACCAGGGAAGATCAGAACAGGATCCACTCCTCAAGTCTGGGCTGAGCCTACAGCATGGCTTTTGTGGAGGGTGACTGGAGCCTAATGCTAGGAGATTTGTACCCACCATTTCAAGTACTGTGACATACAAAGAAAGTGACTCAGGATGGTGTAATTAAAGCCTGATTCTGCTCAGTTGTGGAGCAGGCTTCCATGAGCACAAGCCATGCTCAGCTGACCACAGAAAACCATGGCAGTGAAGGGAATACCTGGATGGCCTACAGCTTCCATCCTGGTTCCTGGATGTGCTTTGCCTCCTGAAGAGCCATGCTGTTTGTGCAGGGGGAAGTCTGCTGTTCCTCAGCCAGATCAGAGCTTGGGAATAGCAGATGTCTGGAATTCCTTGGGACCTTTCCTGTGCATACACCTATATGAGCACTCAGTGTCATGCTGTTGAGAAGGAAAAACACACAGCAATGAAGTGAGGCAATTAGCTGTTCTTCAGTCAAAGAATCATTTCGGAAACAAATGCACACTATGTGGAAGGGGCAGTAAAACTCTAGCTGTAGCACTCACATAGCATGTACTAAAAAGAGTTCAGGCAGTAACATTTGTTTTTCAGGAAGGTCCATGTTTTCAGGTGGCTTCCAAGATTGTTATCAGACCTAATTGAAAAATAAGACTGCAAAATCCACAGTAATTCTTTAGGTAAAAGAATGACGTGCCCTGATTTTGACACCACTGTTCTGACTGGGCTTTTACCACTGTTCTGACTGGGCTTTGTCTGGCTCTACCTGCTGACAAACAGTGCCAGAGAATGAACATCACCAAACAGATGAGAACTTTGGTTTGTAAACGTTGAACTCTGTAACAGGAGTTCAAGTATGAGGCATCATGAAAATCTGGAGAAGGAGATACTTGCTGAGATGAATAAAAGAGATATTTCAGCAAAAGCCAATACGAGTCATTAGCCCAATCAAATTATGCAGTAGTTTTCTCTACATGGGATCAACAAAAGACTAAACTTAATTCCAGCTCAGCAAAACACTAAACTTATTTCCAGCTCAGCAGAGGCAGCCAATCTAATCTTGACCAATTTTATACATGATGACATCAGGAGTCATAAATACTGAGGAAAAGAGGAACAAGAGATAATAAAATGTCCATGAGAATTAGCCAGATCATGAAAAACAACAGAAATAACTTTAAGTGGAAGATACAAGGCCTGCACAATCATCCTTTAGTGTTTTCTACTAGCAAGTTTCTTCATGTCTCGCCCTATACAGTGAACACTGAGAAAGTGGAAGCAAGCAGACAAGATTATGGACTTTCATTATAGCAGGGACATTTTAGTGAATAAGAGCATGTACTCTGTTCTGAACAGAAGATCCCCATGCTTGAGATGAATACACACGTAGGAGATAGGAAACAAATTGCCCTTCATGGAATTCCCATAGACTCGTTGCCCATAGACTCTCGAAGGCCAACAGAGAAAGCCAGGTTGTTCACAAGACAGACAAGAGAATCCCAGACATGAATGCAGACTCAGTTACATTTTAAGCCAACCTTCGTTCTGCTCTGAGGAACAAGGGCCTGCTTTCACTCCTTTTCACTCTGTTCATCCCTGAGTCTTCACAGCCCGGGAAGGACCAACTGCCCCTTCCACGTAGGCACAGGGAGAGCTCAGCAGAGAGGAAAGGTTATGAAGAACCAGCGGGTTGCCAGAGCCAGGTGAACACTTAAACAATTCCCATCTTTCCCAAACAAATATCTGAGCTCCACGGACTACTCAGTACATACAATGTTTTGACCAATGTCCCCATATCATTGTTATGGTGTGTTTTTCTGCTCATTCTGAATTCGAATACAAAATGTTCACACATAAAGGCACAAATAAAAGTGTTTTAAGGTAACTGTGCTTTACTAAATGAAAATTGTGTTGGCAAATCTTATGGCTGTTTAATATACAGAGCACTGTAAAAAATCTCGATGCTCCAGGAATTTTTGTGGGTAATTGTTTTCTGTGTTACAATACATTTTAAAAATGTCTTATCCTGTTGGTCCTTTACCTCTTTCCTGTCCTTTCCAGAAATTGTAATTTGTAAATGAAAATATGCAAACTATATATGATCAACTTTCCTTACTTTCGCAACTTGTGCAGAGAAGTTAGCCGCTAAACATGACAAGTTTATTTGTTCATTTATTTATTTTTAAATTCTAATTAGAGAAAGGAAAAGGGTGTCAAGAGTCTTTAGTGATTCACATTTTAACAGCCAGGTTATAATTTATTAATTCCCAACTTATAAAATTTTCACAACCTCTTTCCACAGGAGTCCAAGAGCAACTCAAATTTATTTATTGTTTCTACGTAGGGTGTCATTAAATATTTGTTATCTCCTAAAGTTTGTTGGGAAACGGCATTATTTTCCACATCAAATCACACCAATGCTAATGGGAAAAGCGTTAGATGTTGACCCAGCAAATTAAACTGTAAAATATGGGGCTCATTGTTATTATTACATACAGACACATTTTCTGTGCTCCTTATTAAAACCATCTTAATCAAACTCATTGTATTTTAGTCATGTTTTAAAATAATTATTCCAGAATATAAAACACATGAATATATAAAGGGAACAAGATCTACTTGAATATGTTCAATTTAACTTTTTTTAAAGAATTTTCCAATTGGTCTCTTTTGACATTTAAATTGATCACCTACCAAGAAAATAAAACCACTCTGAGGGTTGTTTGTGCTTTTCTTAAAGCTTCCTAAGATACTGCTTCTATTACATTTTCCAACAAAACCAAAAAAGAAATTCTGCATATATGAAGCTGTTCTAAAGAATATTTCTGAAAATTCTAATTTCTAACTCTTCGTATTTTACTATAATTGTTTTCGGTAAGAAGGATGAAAGTATCCCATCATGGCCTTCAATATTCTCTCTTACCTGGAGAATTACTAGGGAAACTTTCCTTCTTCCCTGATTCCTCTATGGACCTGTACTCCACAGTTTGCCACAGTGGACACTGCCTTAATTCACAGAAGTGTTACTTGGACAAGGTCATTTTAAATGAAATTTTCTGGAACTAGAAGTAAGATTCCTGATGATGTCTGCGAAGTCCACTTGCTAGGTGGACTTTCCATGTTCTTCCTTCATTGTCAGTGGAGATAGAATATAGAAATTGGAGTTTAGTCAAGAATTCATCTTGCCAAGCATAGATATTTACCTTAGGATAAGAGGGATCATGCCCTGGGTACAGCTGATTAGTTCTGAGCTGGTTTTAAGGAGAGTCTGAGGTCTGGCTCAGATTGTGTTTGCAGATGTCACAGGTCACCTGTGAAATCAGAGCACATGTTCCATGTTGCTATTGTTTTGTGTATTTGGTGAGTAGTGAGGGGTTAAGGGCTTTATCTCGTCTGCGTTTCTGATTAAAAAAAAGTAATAATAATTAATGAGAAGTAAAATGTTTTGCAGCAAATAAGACTCCTAGTAATTTTGTCTTAGGAACCACAGCACAAGTGATTACAGCAGATCCAGCTGGTTACTCATCATACTCCCATTGGAAACACAGAGCTTTCCCAGCATACCAATTCCTGACCAAAGGATATAAATCTTAACTCACATTTAGAGAATGCAAAGCCCAGAGATTGGTTTCTGTGCCTTCTGGTGCACCTCTGCATGTGAAGAAATGGACCACAGGCTGAGGAACATCACCACACTTCACCACGCTCCTGGCACTAGCCACTAGCCACAGTGCATCTCGCCTCTTGTCACTCGAGCAACAACACACACGTGGTGATGAGCTCTACCTTTGCTGCTCCGGCCATCACACTGGTCTGCACCGGTCTGCCCTCCCTGGCGTCAAGGTGTCTCTTATTTGTTCATTCATTCACAGTTTTGTAGAATCACAAAGATCTCACATCCAAATCAGGATGTGAACCATTTGTACTCTGACACTGCTGAAAACTTATTTGCTTCTTTAAAGTGGCACTCCCCTTCCTTTCTTACCAAATGCTTCATAGACTTGCTAAATTTTGCTAAATTAAAATATCGTTTAAGAAATGTGACATAGATATACGTTCCCGCTGCTACTTGAAACAGATAATTTTGCAAGCCAGACCCTTAACTGTGACAAAGCAGAGAATTTTTTATGAAGCTCCAAATTGAGCTCTCAGTTCAAGGCTTGGTTCAGCAGTTCCTGATCAGGACGCTTGTGTGGGAGCCTTGTGGGGCCATGGGGGGTTCTGCCTTCCTGATGCTTGAACTCCCTGCCCAGTTCCCAAGGAAAGAGCGCTCACCATGTCTTTGAAGGTTTTTAAGTCAGCAAGAACTAGTACGTTCTTCTGTAATTTTCTGTTAAGTAATTGACTTTGTTATGTTCAGAAACTCTACACAAAGGCTCTATGCACCCACACCTATGTGTTTTCCACTAACAGGTGCCAAACTCCTGAAGAATTAGGTAGAAATTGAATGTTAACCTTTACAGTGGAAATACCAATACAAGAAAAGACAGAAGGAGTCAAAACATGAGGTCTCAAAAGCAGGTGTCAGGGAGTTAGGTAGATGAAACAAACAGGGCATTTGCCTGGATTCTGTCCATACTCCATAAAAATTCAAGTGAAAGATCCAGTGTCTGGATCCTCACGCAGCAGGCTGGTGGGCATCCAAGAGGTAAAGCTAGGCCAGATTCGGTTACGTGAGCATATTTTCACACTGTACTCATAACTGGTAGCTTTATAATCCTCTGACCTTGGTGATAAAAGCTCCAGGAAAACCCTCTGGAATTTAGCCACGTACATTTGCTGGAGTCACAGGAGTAACTCCTGGCCTGAACACTTGCAGCCGAGGCACCACCTGATTCTCCAAACAAAGGAGCAAAGCATATCCTACTCTTACCTGAGGACCTGAGATATATTTTAAAATTGCACATTGATTTTGAGAAAATTGGTCTAGAAAGGCTGTGTAATCTTTGTCTTTGGAGGTTTTCAGATGAAGGATGAAACCCTGAGAAACCTACTCTCAATCTGAAGCTAGGCCTGCTCGGAGTAGGAGGCTGGGCTGCAAACCTCTAAGGGTTCCTTCTAATGTAAATTTTTGTATTATTTTATGACCCTACAGTTCTCTTGTTTTGGGGACTGAGGTTCTTTGTTGTACTGGACTTTTTCCATTAAAGCCATTTCAACTTATAAACTCTTATGTAATGAGACATAAGCTATGCATGCTGCATTGCTCAGACCAGCAGTCCCGGTCTTGGTGCGTGCACAGGAGAGCTATCTATCACCATTTAACTAAGACATTCAAAAGCACATGAACACCTGCTTTGCAAATAGCACTTGCCGTGATGGCAGCAGAAATTTGACAAGGTATCAAAGTGCAGCACTCAGCCTGGATCTTAAGAAACACTTTTCCCAGAAAGGAACCTTTTACCCAGAAGTGGTTTGAGCTGGTGTGGGGTTGGTGACCAGGCAGACCTGCCAAGGCATGCTTACCTTGGTGACACAGGCTCCATGTGGCTCACATGTCCTGCTGGCTCGTCCCACCGCCCTGGCCGCGGTCCCTCCTTCTGTCCGTCACTTGACAGCCTGTAGGCAGCCAGCACAGAGTGTACAGGAGGGACATGCAGAGGCTTTTTTTTAAATTAAAAAAACCCTCTTATAAAAATATCTCGAGAGACTCCTCACGCCAAAGCTGGAAATAGCAGCGAAAACACCTCCCATGCTGGTTGAGAGGGGCCTGTGCGGCGGGGAGGAACCTCTCCTTGCTGAAGCTCCCTGTTATCAGTTTGCATTTCGGCTACGTTCCTGCAGGCTCCCCGAAGCTGTAGCTGTTCTCCCAGAGGCACTACATGTTTACTAGCAACATAACAAGGTGATCCCATCAGCCATTTAACGCTCGCAGTGAGCGGCGTAGGAAACAAGCATCGCCATGTGCTTAATACTGGAGATGAGCTGCTAAGGTGGAAGGGGGTGGTTAGATGTTGTGTGGTGGTCAGACGAAAAGAAGAGTGTGACAGAGAATTCCTGGAAGGGAGGAAGGGGTGGGATGAGAGAATGGGAAAGATTAGGATGAAAGGAGATACAGAGTCTTGAGCAATTTATATTAGTGCAGTAGTCAGATTCGGGAAACAGCAGTATCTGCTGAAATTCAGAACCTGCTCTAAATAGGAAACAGGTGTCATCTTTGAATGTGCTGTAGACAGGATTTCTAGTTCAAACTCATGATCCCCAGGAGAAATGCTATAGTTTTTTATGTCTTACATGAGAGGAAACAGAGTGGGCAGTGAGACGAGGAGTATAAGGAAACCAGGGCAGGAATAGAAAAATTTGTGTGTGGCTTATGAGGTAGAAGATTGTGGATAAGAGGGACTCTTTTCTTGTTTTTAACCCCATAACACATTAGGGAGAATATTACTGGGTGAGGATTTTGCCAGAGAAGCTAAAGAATGCATTCCTAAGCCTAATTTCTTTTTTTCTGAAAATATATCAAAGTGCCAGGGTATCTGATTATTCAGCCCCTGCTTTGGCACTGTACAACACAAACAAGTGCCACACAGCGTGGATTGAAGATTCAGGGAGAAAAAGCTGTTGGGGTTTGATAGTGTTTTGGATCTCAGAGAAATCTAAAAATACCAGATACAGCCGGCACATGTGCAGTGCTTTAGCAAGCTGAACATCTGGGAGTATTTTCTAATGCTCCCCTTTCGTGTTGCTTGTTACACTACCAGAGAGTAGCAGCAAAGTGCAAATGAAAACTTACGGATATTTGTAGCACTTCTAGGTTCAGAAACAAAGACAGTAAACACAGTAATAGTGAAAACTAATGTATACCAGTTTACAGCCCCCGTTTATTTTAGTCTTAGAGGATATTTATGTATGCCATGCTGCATCTCCCTCTGGTTTTCTGGATGAATTATTATGATCACTGTGGAAGGATACGCACATTTAAAATACATGCATGGATATTGCCCTTATGGTGTGATTTAACTGAGACTTGTGGACAGCTTTGCAAACTCACAATTAACTTCCCATAATGAGGAAGAAATAATAACCATGTCACTCAGCATTCAAAGACATCATTTTTGTTGACACAGTGCTTGCTTTTGGTAAAGTGATGTCAAAGTCAAAAGCTTCCCTCTAGCTCAGAAGTGGCAAAATAAAGATCCAGGTCCAAAATAAATAAAGAAGTTTTGCTAAAGAAGGAGTTTTGCTATGGACTTCAGTGAGATCAGGATTTCACTCAGTCATTTGATTTTTCCTCATCAATTTATATTACACAGTCTTACTTAGTAAGACTGTTTAAGGGAGTAACTACAACTGCATGTCTCTGGGTGTCGTGCATGCTTAACAGATAGGGGTCAAAGATTATAGCATCTGCACAAGGCTGTTTTCAAGTCCTAGACAAATAGCATAATTTTTGAATCTTCTGGATCAAACAGTACATTTCCCAGATATATACGTATTAGGAGCTTGTGTCAGTTAGAAAGGAATAGGATTTTGCCAGAACTGAACAGCAACAGGGGACAAAGGGTGTGAAATGGCAGCAGCCAAGGCCAAAATCTGATTTAGAGGGCCTGGAAGTCATTGAAAATGAAGAGGAAAGGTCTTTTTTTTTGTTAGTTTGTAATGCATCTTTCAAACCATTCAGTCACACGACTGAGATTTAAAAAATATATATCAATATAGGCTCTACAGTAAACAAAGCAATTTTAAAAAGAAAAACAGAGATACTATCAGATAATTGAGTGGATCTTTTCATTGGACTGTGCTTTTCTGTACATCCTCAGGTGGGCAGTCAGTGCTATCTTCTGGAAAATAGACACTTATGAAAATAATACTCGGGGGACAGATCAGCACGATGCTGCCAAATTCACATTTTGTTGGCCTGTGAGTAAACACAGAGCTATGGAGAAGGCCAACCAAAGAACTTCTGAATAGTCTCTACTATATAATTGTTTCAACAAAGAAATTACTTCAAATTCCAGAGAGATGAAGACAAGGTAAGAGCATGAAAGAGGATCCTCTTTATCCAGGGCTTTGTCTTCCATGTGGCCAAAAGGCATTGTAAGAAATGCCATCACCTTGTAAGGTGAAAACAAACCATATAGGACAAAACCATATCAGTGAATACTGGCCATATAAACTGTCTTGACAAGATCTTCACTGACTTGCAGAGAAAATCCTGAGTTACAGAGAGATCATATACTAAAGGTATAGCTTAAAAGATATATTAATTCCACACCAACATCTTCCACATGCTTACAGACTAAGTAAAAATCTGGTCATCCTTCTCCAGTGATGGATGCTCTGCTTTTGCAGGCTGGCCTGCTTACACAGTCACTGAGAGACAAAGATAGAGGACTCAAAGATAGGAATACCCATGTCCATACAACAAGGTAGATTTTGTATTAGAAGAGAATGCATGTGCGTACTTCTGTGTATACTAACCAGGATCAGCGGGAAATTTGCACAGACCCTGTGAGCCATTACTTAGAGGAATGTGTTGATTAGAACATGGTAACTCACAAAGACAATACTTCTTGAAGCTTGGGTATTTTATAACACCAGTTTAAGGTGTTGCAACGGTTGAGCTAAGGAGGCGGGTGCCCTGTACAGTTGTGTGGGCTGGTACACCCAGCCCCACACCTCAGGACGCCACTGGTTGGACACATTTCCTGGCTCAGTGGAGTTTCTCTGCAGACCTGTATCAATCTTTATAGCTTTTAATAATCTAAATGTAGCTGGGATGGACTTTCCAATGGTATGTGCCACTGATTCATTTAAGAATTTTAATTAGGTGGTCATCAAACAGTAACTGCTTAGAAAAGTTGCCAGTTGTTTCTGTATGTTCATCCTTAACATGGTGCCTGTGGGCACCATTTACAACAACGATCGTGTGCCACGGCCATCGGCAACTATCAAACTCAGACTCTGTGAATCAAACCACTGAATTCATCCTGCCATCCAAAATGGAAGGTTCCACAAAACTGTTAGGAACAGCCACAAAGGCTACATTGGGTATCACATCCTTACACACAAAATGGTAGCCAGGGAGCTACAATTTTGCTTTCTCAGCCCCTTTTACCTAAAATAAAAATTGAAATTAAAAAAAAATAACCTTTTCATTTCTTACCCCTCTGACCCCAGTAAAGACACCAAAGTGAGATCAGTGCAAAAATAAGCAATAAATGAAACTGAATATTTTTGGGGGGTCAGATGTTCCACCTCCAGATCATCTTTAAAACCTCAATAGGGAGAGTTACAGGCAGGCTGCAAAAGCTGAAGAATGGCCAGATCACAGGATTTGTAATTAGAGTGAGTACATGGTGCTTCCTCGAAAAAAAAAAAAAAAAGAAAGATGAGCAGCTGTCTCAGCAATATTAGAGTCAGTGAGGACTCCCAATGAAATCAGATACTCGTCTGCAGAGAAAGTGAGTACTGTGCATCCATCAGGCGGGCATGTGTCACAGCTAGTTGAAGAGAAATGGCTTCTAGAAAGTTAAGCTTCCTCTGAAACCTCAGCACATCTATTAATAAGGGAGAATGAAAAGAAGGCTAGAAAATAAACTAGAAATACAAGCAGTAGTCACCTGAGGCTGCACATGATTAACTTCACTAAAGCACATTACATGCCTCTACAAGGAGAAAAATTCAAAGAAATACTTTTTTTGTGTGTTAGATAATGGTAAAAATAAACTGGCGCAGCTTCCATCACCATGTGTAACAATTTCAAGACTCAGACAATTATATGGGACCTGATTCTGTTTTTACACCAGTTCAGTGTTGGTATAACTGCATTTATATTGGGATAAGTTTCAATGGAGTAATTGCGCACATCCATCAATTTAAACAGACACAGATGCTCCTAAGCTTTTGTCTAAGCTTTCAAAAATACTAGAGGCTGTCTGAAGAACTAAGAGTTCTAAATTTTGTTCTGCACCGTGCAAATATTATTTTACTGTTGCAAAGCAATGTCTTCAAGATGCTCAGTAAAGGAGCCCGGGAGCCAGAATAATAAGTAACACAGTTTTCAATAGATGCTGACCCGAGAGGTCGCAGAGATGGGGAAATTCACACAACTGGCTCTTTTTTCTTTCTGCTCTGCTGCTAGCACTATGCCTCATACCTATTCTGCACAGCAGACCATCTTTGCCCTCACTCCAGGACCCCATCTGCCAGACGCAGCCAGTCACTGCTGTATGGGTGGCTGTCCCTTGGAGACAGCAGGGACAACATGTAGCTTCCCGTGGCACATTCCAGCTGAGACCTGCTGTCAGCAAGCACCACAGCAGCGAGGGGCACAGACCTCCCTTCTTTCCTCACATGCTCTTTCTGTTCATGTTTACTAAAGCCTCATCACCTTTTCAAGCTATGACTTGGAGGTCTCCTTTGTTGCCACCTCAGTGGGTCCCATAACGTGCCAACAACTGCATCCACCTCGTGGAGTCATAAGGTGGGCACGAGGGGCAGAGGTGCTAAGAGGTTTTCGGGGCTGATGTGTGGGGCTTCCTCTGAAGCCAAGCAAAGGAGCCAGCAGTCAGCAGCAAAGATAGAAACATCAGCCCTCTTCTCTTTTTAACCACAGGGAACTTTTTTTTGTGTCTGTGTTTCTATGATGTTTCTAAACAATATTATGACTTGAAAGTGAAATAGAATTGAATTGAATCTAATTTAAAGTGCTTTAAAAACAGGTAATTGGCAAAGCAGACTAACAAAATTATGTGCCTGCAGGATGAGATGCTTTTATTTCTCCTCAGCGGGGAAACAGACTTCCATGCAATACCGTGCCTCTTTCTTCCTCTTGCAGGCAGGAGAACAAGAGTAGTAGCAGCATCAGGCAAATGTTATTCTTCCATTGCCTTGGAACACACACCACTTTCCAGGCAAGTGAAATCGGTACCGTTCTGCGACAGTCAGATAGCAATTAATCTGCACTCCCTCCACAGCTAGTTCCAATGGGGCTTCCATCTGTCCACCCTAAAATGCACGGCAGGCTGGGATCCATGGGGAGATAAGCCGTTCTTGCTGTTCCTTCACATACAGGCAGCATCACTGTGAAGGCAAGAGGCTGAATGGGCCGTTGTAGCCCAGCCCTGCCCTTCCTTGTCCTGGGAAAGGAGGACTTTGTCAGCAGGACTGTGCCAAAGGGCTTGGCACGCTCTCCCTTTTGGTTGCAGAATGCCACTGTTTAGAATCTGCTGCAGGAACATAAGCTGAGCCCGAAGGCAGAAAACTGCCCAGAGCTATGACTGGCAGAGACAGCACATGTCTTGTGTACAAACTCTTGCACCTGAAACACAGATGTCATCAGACTAAAACACCAGTACACAAACATTAAAAAAAAAAAAACAAAAACCATAAAACAAACTCATTGACAATTTATGTCCTTCCTGAGGATGTCCAAGACCTGAAGTTAAAAATTTACAACCTAATAAAGCTATTGTACCTCTGGAAGAGGCAGTCGACACGGCAGTCTTGGGTCCCAGGAGGGGTGACCCTCTCTGCAGGTTAGCCATGGGAAACCTCAGCATTTCACCAAAGCCAGCGACCTAGGCCTCGCTGTGGGGTGGCGCATCTCACGTGGACCACGTCTCCGAGGCTTGGGTGCGTCACCCTTCTAGAGGTGACCTTCTCTCACTTGCCGTTGACTGGTTCAGATTCTGGATCGGATCAGATATCTGATTTTCCATTGCTTGGACTAGGGGAGATGGATCCTTCCCCTACTTCTGCTTGAATCCAAGCTTCTGCAGTGAACTTTCTTCTCTTTCACTGCCTTTTTTTTTGACCAGATCAGCATTTTTGGTCTGAATTGGATAAGCTCACACAGCTTGGTAGAAGAATTTTTGCACGGCTTTTTATTAGTAGTTCTTATAAATTATATGAATGAATTATATGGTACGAATTTACATTGCATGTCACAAATTTTAGGCTTATGTGTTTCCAGCAGAGCAAACATTCTGAATTTCCCAGGCAGACAACTGTCTTCTCACTCACAGGTCCACCCATGTAGTCCAGCCAGCCCCAGCAGCAGGCATAGCCTTGTTACAACATCCCAAAGCAGAATTTTTCTGTTAACACAATACAACAACTTCATTTCTAATGCTCTCGTAATGCTGTGCTCTAATTGAATTTTTAATTTCTTTTATAGTATTCAATCCTGCAAACTGTTAAGCTGTGCACTTAAAGAAGCTGCATGATGAGCTTGTAAAGTTTTCTACATTTGCCTGTTTTGTTTATAAAAAGAGCATATAATGACATATGTTCTTTTAACCAACTCTTAGCAGTTAAAGTTGTTTGCTAATAAAAGTTTGTTGGTTTCACAATACAGACAGAAATGTGTAAGTGGGCTATACAAGCAAACTCATACTTCAGGCTGAAGATTGTGTTCCTCATTTCATCTGTAATACATTGCAGAATATATTATAAAAAACATTTAATACATATGAAGCTACAAAAGAATGCTATTAATATTTAATTAATAACTAGAAGACTCATTACACAGTCCCAGATTTTGTAAATTTGTCTGTATAAAATGTCATAAACGTACCACAAAGGCAAGTTATCCTGTCTATGTTGATAGGCTTGCATACAGGAATGATTTTTGACAACAGAAAATCTTACTGTGGCATTGACCTTATCAGCATGATACCTTTGCAAAATATAACGGACCTCAAAAATGCCGAGTTTTTACCTGCAAGACAAAGCTAGGCTGGGTAGAAAATGTCAAGAGAGAAGTTTGTAAAGAAAATTCAACTGAAAGAAAGGGCTTTTAGAGAGACATTGCAGTGGAGGGGAACACCTACATACATCCACCAAGTGAGGATTTGTTCCTTTGTCCAATAAAAAGAGGACATATCACAAAAGCTGACTGCATAATCAGCTGAAGGAAATGCATTAGTTTGTTTTCTGCTTGATGAATAATTAACATGCAGTTAATTAAGAGGAAAAATGTATGCTAATGCATTCAATAGCAAAGTTTTTTACTACTTCTATATGTATTTTAGCAGCTGAATGTGTGCAGACTAACTTATTTTGCAGGAAAAGGGTACTAGTGGAAAACATCAGCTGTGCTTAAATACAATGCCCATTATATGTTATCATTTTGTGACTATAGAGAACTCGTAGTTGCAGAAAGTGTACTACAAAAACTCTGTATCCTCCTGCACCAAATTACATAAAAGCAAGCAGAATCCTACTGAAATTCAATTAAAAATGAGATAAAACAGAAGCATAGACCTCGCTTATATATGGGACTTCCTCCAGCTTCATCCTTTGCATTGTCAAAACTCAAACAGACGGAGCAGAAGGAGTGCATTCAGTTCTGAAACTGAAGCCAGAACAACAAGCAGAAGATCCAGGCAATCTGCTGTGTTCCTCACAAGGAGAATTTACAAATAGTGGGAATGTTTTTAATTGTCCGTCTCTCACAAAAAAAAAAAAAAAAAAAGAAAGGAAAATAGCTTAATGGCAACACAAACTTTTGAAGTCAGATCCATCTTGGAGTATTATGTTAATACCCTGCATACAAACAACAGGTGTAAAAATTCAAGCACCAAAAACTGACATACTGTAAAATCCTGAGTTAAAAAAAGGAAAATCAAACTGAGAGAAATACTGGGGCAGATCTACTTGTGTAAGTAGCCATAGATCTGTGGAGTGAAACGGTACAAAATGTTTTCTTGGGTGTTACTGAAGCTGAATGCTTCAGCCCTTCTTGTTCATCTGTCTTCCCTACCACCCTCAAGGTAGGCCCTACCAACACATTTACTCGTGGCCTGTGCAGATGTCATCCGCATGATATGTGTTGTTTATAGACATATGAGTTCCAACTTGTATGCACACTTTTAGTTCATTTTTTATTCATTTAGTTCGTTCATTTAGTTCATATTTCAACAGGCAACTATGAACCTCACTGTCTTTCTGAACAGGTGGGCTAGGCCCTCAAACTTTATAAAATAAAGTAGTTATCACAAATCTGATTCAGCAGTCTACAGTGCCTACAAAATGTCCTCTCTTCCCTGCTGGCAACAAGTTCAAGCTACCTTCTCCTTACTAGGTTTAACCCACTTATCCCCATGCAACATTTTCTGCAGGGAGAGAATGAGTTTCTACCATTTGCAAATATGCTCAGTTTAGCGGCCATGCTCAAAATGATCCTCCATGTAGTAGCAGGCTCCCCAGCATCAGAAATGGTAGGTACTAACTGAATTTGGTATGACTCCGGCACTTAACAGCGGATGGGGAAATAAGCTTTTCCTCCCTCCCCTATTCTGGACATCTATTTTATCACAGCCATGTTCATGTGATTCACGTATATGCTGTGGCATGAGGCAAAGCATATGCAGCTCTTACACACGTGACCTTTTGTGCCTAAGCAAATGCATATTGAAAAGGGAGCAACTATAAAACCTATATATTTAAATGTGAATATTATAATATCGTTTTCGTAATTATCATTCCCCTTGCTAGTTTCCAAGATGCTCTGGGAGGATCAAAACACAGCTGCTTCCCTACTGAGAATTTTCACACTTATACCAGCCCCAGGTTTGTTTCCGTCCTGGCCAACAGACGGCATGGAGCTGCTGGTCCCTGGGCATGGCAGAGCTACGACTGTTGACTGTTACTTTCAAAAGAAGGCTAAAAACTGACAAGCTGTTTGAATACAACTAAGGAGGAAAAAGGAAAAGGACTTCACTCAATCCAAATGATGGTCTTGCAAATCTTGACTGTTCTCCTTTAAGCCAACTCCAACTCTCAATTTTTTTCCTTTTTTCTACAAGAACATCAGCATTTGAAACACTAGTGTGGGCTTAAGGAGAAAATGGATTTTCACCATATGAACTGTATGCATAATTTCCAGATAGGAAATGGCATGTTACTTTATTCACATACATTCACATTCATTTATTCACATCAAAAAGAGTTCATATTCTCAGCTATGATTGACATAAGGTACAAAGAGGATTTCTTCTGTTAAAAAAGCAAACAAATTACAAGGAGTAGGAAGCAATAAGGCTGTTTATTAACACTCTTCTATCTTCACCCTCCTGCCCACCCCCATCACCCATGAAATGGCATTCCAAATCCTTGACACAAAATGATAATATACAATATCAACCATACGTTCTCTGCCATTCCCATCTGAACCTCCAGCACTACAAATGTAGTCATCTTCTTTCCACAGCGGGAAATAGCAAACATTCATACTTGTGCATTACCTTTATTTGGCACTCAAACCCCTGTGAAGTAGAAATTTTGCCATTGAACACCATCCCAGCCTCACAAAATACAGCCTTTCTAAGGATAAAGAAAAGCTTACAGTGTCTGAACAGATTCAAGACACTTTACTAGCATTCTTGCAAGGCTTCTGTTTGATTTGCATGATTATTCAGGTGATGCAGGTTAACTACCCTGAGCAATGGGAGGAAATCAAACTATGATCTTACATGCACAAATATGCATAGATTGAGTTCTTTAATTTATTTCCTGGAAGATTATTGGTGATGCCTATAGTAACACCTATTTTGTTAATTTTAGCTTTTATTACAAGCATCTCCAGGAAACAGCAACTTCCCTGGAGATAGTCCTTGGACAGAAAATAAACTACATTCACTGAATAAATTTCTGTTGCAAATGGTTTACCTGAGGCAAAAATGTTCATCAGTCTTTCTAATTCAGTGGCATAGGGCAAGCTCCTGTAACATGGTGAGCTCAACAATTAAGTAGTCACACTGTTTGACGTTTCCGGAAAATGCATTATACGAGCAGTACTGGAATACAATGGTGGTTCTCAACTGTTTATATCAAGGGAGAGCATCACACTGACTTTATTTGTGCAAGTTCTGACACTGAATGAAACAAGACTGCTTTATTTTTTTTCCCATGGTTTGGGTCAGAGATCAGGAAAAGGAGTTTAATGAAAAATTTAGTCAAAGTGAAATTCTGTTGTATGTTACAAATTTTATAAAGAACTGCAGGTAACTTCAAAGGTTATCGGATAGCTGTGCTGGACTCAGAAGGTGTAAATTCTCTGTCACAGCAAGGCATGGGGAGGAGGAGCGATATCTGATTCTCCAAGGTTCAGTAAAAGTAGAGCAATTGTAATTAATTTTAAGTGACTCGTGACACAGTATCACTATAACACTGAATGGATGACAGGGAGGTGTTCCCAGGAGAGAGAAATGAGCTATTTGGTGCCTCGTGGAAAGTGCTCAAGAGACATAAGAGAGAAGTCTGACTTGCAAATGTCATGGTGCGTATAGAATGACTAGAGGAGAGCCAACGTCCCGCCGGTGGCACCAAGGACAGGATTCCCTCCTGCCTGTTTACTAGTGATAGGTACAAAGCACTTTCCACTATTCAGGGAAAATTCCTCTCCTAATGGCATTGTCTCCTTCCTCTTTGTTTTGTAGATTTTAAAATAAACCTGTCAAAGGAGCAAAGAGGTGTTCTCATGTTTCCTGAGCTTGCAAGAAAGCTCACAAGGGTCTGTGCCAGCTGGATGATTTTCTGTACAGGTTCTTAAGGCACAGAGGACTTGTGTGGTATGTCCTCAAGGATGAATCTTCCCAAAGGGATACAGGGAACAATGATAGGATGGAGGGAGCGGGCAGGGAAGCCCCTGGACTCCTGAGCTGAGTGCAAGAGGCAGTCTGCATAGAGGCAGCCCAAAGGGAATGCTGTCTGCTGTCGGGAAGCACTCCGTGAGTGACAGCGGTGCAGACGGTGGAGGCTGCACAGCTCAGTGCCCTGTAGAAGCAGCCTGAGGTTGAAACAGCAGTTAGGGGGTACCATCCTGCACTCTGAGAAACTGGGATTAAGTTCTGGTGAGGATTTGGTGATACATTTCCCCAGATTTTGGTTTAATACAAACATAATTTTTTCTTAGAGGTAAATGTGTGATGCTTGGTGGAACTTAATTAATTAAAGTTGGCTGGAAGCCAGATCAGCTTGGTCTGTGATTGTTTCTGCTTTTGTTAGCTGAAGAACATTGAGCTGGTTCGATACTTCCACTGGGAGCACTGACACACATGCCAGGTGCTCAGGGAGGTTCCGTTTGCAAAAGGGCTCTTCCCCGTGAATCCGAAATGGATCATGAAAAGATTGAGTGACATTGGGAATCGCTGAGCCGCTGGGCGTATCCCCTTTCAGAAGAAATGCTATCTATTATTTACAGTCCTCATAGGCATGTTGGCTGTTTAACCATGTGGATGAGAGAGACCCAAACCTGCCTTTGAAAAGCTTTGAAAGTAAATTGGATAGGATAGGATAGGATAGGATAGGATAGGATAGGATAGGATAGGATAGGATAGGATAGGATAGGAAGACAGAATGGGTTCAGGGAAGAAGGGCAGGGAGAAATCAGCAAGATACTCTGTCATTCATTATTATTATATATATGTAATTGTATATATGTATATGTGTGTCTGTACATAATTTATACAGACAGATATGTTATTTAGCTGTTTAACTTTCATTTCCTTGCCCAGAAGCTCTGTGTGTGTCTTTTCTAGCTCAGAGAGTAATGTTCCCACTTCTGAAGTCGATGTCCTTAAGTTCAGGGCCTGTGCCTGGTGATCTCTCACCCAGAAGTTTTAGGTTACTAATGTCTCCTCTCATGTGCTTGTGGCAGCTGTCACCGTTGAAAGTACCTGTATTCCAGCAACATCAGAAGCGATTTAAGTCAAATAATCAAAACCAATTAAAACAAATAACTAAGCATACAGAAGAATGCACTCAGCCTAATACGCTCTAGTAGACCAAAGCATCTGTGCACCCAGCTGTTCGGTGTATGAAACAGATGTGACAAGATGTTTGGATCTGGTGTTGTTTATGTATTGGCAGATTTGGGCTGGATGGATTCATGGGCTATAACAAATGTCCTCATTTATCCTTTCTTGTTCCTATGTTATAGCTTATTCCAGGAGACAGACACGTGGCATCCAGAGAACCTCATATAACAGGGACACTGAAATCTAGTATATTTTCTGACAGGTCTCTATAAAATCCAGCTCAAAGAATAAAAGCTCTTTTTGAGGCTTCTGATTCTTGAAAATGAATTTTTTAACTCTTATTGAGAGCATGTTCAGTAACATGGAATATAACAAAATTATCTTTGGACTCCCTACACAATTCTTATTCAACAAAAGACCCACAAGCTTATATGGTAATGTGTTCTGACTCATGGGGGTTTATAGTGTGGATCTCTAATATTTGGGATTTCTATTCAAGTGCTGCTTTTGAAGTCAAAAGCTTTCCGAGAATCTCATTCTGCCCTCAACCTCTTACCACCAGAGTTGATGTCTCTTCTTGTTGCAGAGAAAAGCCTGAAAACATAACTCATATTAAGTCTCAAACACCAGACGGCAAACAGAAATACATGGAATTTATTTATTTTTTTTTTTTTAATCTCCTGATTTTTAGCACTTAGAATTGGCAATATTGCAACTGGAATTTGGTTTGAATGAAGACTGAAGGCGGAATGCCAACTTGCTTGCTCGCTCTCTGAAGAAAAGCAATGCCTGGAAATGCCTGGAAACTAAGAGCCTGATTCACAATTTCCTTCCAGGCAGCTCATGCTGCCTTACCCTGCCTGTAAGCCTAGATCCAAATATTCATGCATATTCCAAACTAGGTCCAAATCCAAACAGTACCAATAGTCTCTTTCTTTAGAAAATGCTAACCTCAAGTCCAAAACGCTTTCCTTTCTGTGATATGTGAAATCTGGATCTATTTTAAATAAGGCCATCTCTACTTAAAATCCATCTCTAAAACTTCTGAAACAGTATTTAGAATAATCTGAGGATGTCTGTTTTAAAACAATGTTTTTCCCCTGTTGTGTCTCGTGCAAGTGCTGCCACAAGTAATATGGTGCAGCAGAAGCTGAAAAAGCACTGCTTATTCTCCGGAGTGAAATGGCTTCTGAATTCACATACCTGGACTGTAGTGCTTCCTCAAAGCCACCAAACATTAGACTTAAACAGAAAAAGAAAAGCTGGTTCTACTGCTGTAAAAATTCCAGGAATTTTGGTGAATGTAGATATATCTATGAAAAATGTACAGTCGGCGTGTCTACCAATAATTTCATCTCTTCTTTTTGGAAGTTAATTTGTTTGGGGTTTTTTGGTTAATAAAGGATTATCCTCTGGGTAACCAGATATACCAAAGCACCAAGGGTGAATTGTGTGTATACATATTCCTGCACTGCCCACAACGTTCCTTACACTGCTCAAACAGCACAGGCTTACAACTTACAAAAGGTGTTTGGCATCTCTCTGTTTTCAGATCTGTGGCTCAGTTTTGAGGCTCTGTGCCTAGTGTGCTCTGGTCAGCCATAATGAATGTTTCGAACAGTACAAACTATTGTAGAAATCATTTTATATTAAGAGTTAACATGAATGGCTCTTTTTATAATAAAGGATGTTGTTGACAAGGTGACAAGTTTGGTTGGTCACATGAAATGGAACAGGTGCTACAGGTTTTGAGTATTGTCTCCTGACAACTCATGCATTAAGCCACAATATACTCATATATGGATTTAGTGCATCCAGGAATCAATGGGAAGAGGAAAAAGGCAGTAAAACATCTATTCTGAAGGCTTAAGTTTGATTGCAGTGATCCATAAGCATTGTCCTGGTGCTGCTCTCCAGAACTAAAAACCTAACAACGTCTGGAACTGCTCACCATGCGTCAGAAAGGCTCTTCATCATAGCAACAGGTAAATAATGCCCATTTGTCCTGATCAGGTGCATTTCCCAGTGCAATCCTCTTTGCTACTCCTGCAGCACGCTCTCATGCACAAGCAATGCATGAGGAGGGACAGAAGCTGGCCGCCACTCTTCCCAGAACTGTCCCTCACTGGCAAGCACAAGGCTTCTGCAGCAGAAGCGGATTACCTCAGCTGCGAGTGTCTTGTGTCACTGAAATACTTTCCATCAAAGGGAAACCTCTGTGAAGCAGCGGAGCGCAAGGGCTGGCAGTCAGCTTGAACTTTTGTAATACTTAACCCTTTTCCTCCCCTCCGTGGTAGCTCTTCAGATGAAAAAGGTTCCCTTTGCTTTTGATAAGTCTCCTCCTGACACAGTCTAGTGCAAATATTTGATACTGTAGAAAATCAGATGTATTGGCAGCAGGCTGCATAGGCTCTCTGATGAGTCTAATTTCTCTTTTAGTAACCTGCCTGCCATTTGTGGCTACAGAGTAAGTAAGTACTACTATAAATTACAAAGTTTGCTGCTCTTAGCTGAAAATAAATAGAAAATTGTATCAGAGCAGTGAGAGGATGTTACCAAAGCTTCCTGAACCCTACAGACTCCATCACACCCACCCTTCCCTTGTGGAGAACCAACAGGGAAAGAACCATTCATATATGTATTAACATATCATATCTGTGCATGCGCTACTAAAACATGCCTGGACATTGCAGTAAAAAAGTTGAAGAAAGTGCCTTTGTAGGCAATGGCTGAAAATTATGCCAGTGCAGCTGAAGCACTGTTATTGCTACTTGTAACTTGTGACAGCAAAAAAAAAAGTCTCTGTTAATGACCCATAATTTTGATATACTTGTTCCTTATCAGTGTAAGGTAACTGACGGATTTACCTTGAAAATGTACATGAGCTCACCTCAGCTCCTGATACGTATGGCTATTGGCTGTGTGTCATTTGTGAGCCATGTGCATATCACATGCTCGTGGCATGACAAAGGGAAGACAGGTTCTGCCTCCAAAAGGATGTTTATATATGTCCTTTCTTGTACAATTTTAGCTGTCACATGGGAGTGGATATCAGAGATGTTAAACATGGGACCTACCAAAGGACCAGATGTTATGACAAGAGTATTAAATTGTGATTCCTCAGCTCGATAGGTGACATCAGTAGTTAGCCTCTCTCCTGTGCCCCTCCAGCGTGAACCATGCCCAGAGCAAGAGAGTCACACAGACATTGCACATTGTGCTGGCCTGGGGTGACCCTCGGGTCCTCAGTGCATTTTATTCTCTAATGATAAATCTAAGGCTTAGTAGGAACTAAGGGGGACTGGAAAAGACAAGTTTTTTACCAGCCAGTTTATAATGAAAGGTACGCAGTTATGTGTTGGGTTTTTTTGTTCAGACACACTTCCCTTTCCCTAGCGTTTAGTTTCAGTTTGTAGTTTCTAAACCATCAAAAACTATCTATCAGCTAGCAGTAGAAACTTGATTTCACATGGAAAGAATCCCACATAGGGTGATACCATCAGGATGACATATTTTTAAATAAAAGAGTCTAAAGACAGGTATGTAGATTCATTCATGTTTAGTCACCTAAATAAATGGATTAACCCATAGAGCATTAAGCATGTGCAGTTCTCACTGCCTCTCTCAACACCTGTTCATGACTTAGTGGAGATTTCACTGCCCACCTTTGAAAGCACATATGTGAAAACAGCAATTTTGATTTTAAAAACCCAGACCTCACTTTACAGACAACCAGAAGTAGTTTGGTTTTTTTTTTAGTTTTGTTTTGATTTGGTTTTTGGGTTTTGTTTTGTTGGTTTTGTGTATGTGTGTTTTTGGTGGTGGAGGTGGTGGGTTTTGTTTTTGGTTTTTTTTCCAAGAAAATTAAGGCATTCACTGTAGTGGGGGAAGAAACAGCACTGGAAAAAAGAGTAACAAGAAAAAGTAAAAGATTTTATTCTGTTGTGATCAGCATATAGAAATTTTGACTTCTGTGACACTTATTCAGTCCCATGTTGAAATCAGTCTGAAAAGAGAATTAACATTAAGAGTAGGAAGTACAGAGAGAGATTAAAAAAAAAAAAAAAAAAAAGAAACTCTGTTAGCTTTCCAAAACATTTCAAACTTAAACAAAATCCACTTCTAGGAGGTTCGGTTTCAGCTTTCTTCCTCAACTTAGCCTCCTGCTAAAACTTCCCAGTTAAGCATGCTGACAGCAAAGCTCCCTAACTTCACTCCTTTCTAGGAATTCATTCTTTGGTGCAAATAAAGATGTTGCTATGTGTGCAGAGAATAACCTACCCCCTGCAAAAGTATGCGGATATCTCAAAACCCTGGGCATGTGATGATGGCAATACAAAATGCATCAGGCATCCTGAGTCAGCATGCTGAATGAAGTGTTTCTAACCTCTGTAAAGGGCAATTCCCTTAGGTCAAATTGAGGTCACTAGAGCAATGCAGGGAAACCTATACACAAAACACAATGTACAGGCCCCAACTTACAGACTTGATTTATGGCTGCAGCACTGTATTTTCTGGGATTTTCAGGGAACTCTTACACTGAAATCTGAGCTAATTATCTGAAAGTAACATCTGTTGCATTCAAGTTCCAAAGCATGCACCTATTAACAAGAAGGAACAGAAAAGCACTAATTATTTACACATCACCTATTTTAACTACCCAGTAGCAGTACTGGAATCATAATAAGTTCCTGATCCTTGTGTCCCTAATCACACAAGAACTCACAGCTTCTCTAGGAGACACCAGAGTAATTAACATACCTGCGAAACATCTTCGCCTTTAACAAATGCAGTGGGACTAAGAACACAGCTATGCGACTAGACCACGAGATAAAAGATGCCAGGCAATAAAAAGCAGGTTTGCCAAATCTACCGCTGAGTTGCTTTTTCTTTGCTTATCTGCATATCTGCTGTTGTACAAAAGAGCTTTCAAGAACTGGCCTCAAGAAGCATTCTCATTCTTTCTTCCCATAAAAAAAGCAGACCTGGCACAGGCACAGTAAATAAAAATAACAAGCATATGATGCCCAAGATGCATGTGAACATTAAGTGACGTTGGCAGCCCCCGCAAATAGAACTCCGGTTAAAAATAGCCTTTGTCTAAATGTGGAAAGTGAGTAAATATAGTAGCAGTTTCAGCTTACTATAGAGGCTTGCAGGCTCCAAGTAACAGAGCTTATTATAGAGCATGTGCGTCAGCGAAGGGGAGAAAAGGGAGAAAAGAAAGACGACGCATTCTGCAATTAGTATCTCAATGAGACGTAAATTAACTTTTCCCCTCGTTATTTTTCTTGTTTAAAAAATGGACAAGGGAAGGAGTGCTTTTGACTTGTAACAGTGCTAAACAGGAAAGAGCTGGGATTGGGGAGAAAGCTGAAGCGAGCACTAAAGAGAAACACAGGGAGCTTTCTGCACAGAGGATGGTTGCACAGAAAATGAGATGTAAAAAGAGACGACAGGACAGATTTTGATCTCAGTCACTCTGAGACAAATAAGGAGTACAGTAACCTGACTGGAGGGAGCTCTCCTGGATTTGCACACACTCATTTGACTGAACATAAGCCAGCTTTTGAGTTGACTGAAAAGAAAGCAGCATCAATGCTTTCCCCTGGCTCTGTGCACTCCCTACTTTCAAGGAAATCTCACACGTTTCCGGTGATCGCGGCACTTGCTTCACTGAATCAGTATATCTGCTTTACCTCATGTTTCACTTCATAAAACTGTTTGCAATGACATTGGGGCTGGGACAGCCCACAAACAAAACCTGTGGGATATTTTACACCCAAGGACGGGTACCTGGTGCAGCACGCACGTTTACATTAAGTAACATCCTCAGGATGTTATCACCAAGCATGACACTGCGGGCATGGGATACTTCAATATTTTTAACATTCTGTTTTAGGAGAGAAACAGTCCCTGTTTTGTGTCTCTGATCTTCACAAATTAGAGGTGAAGGTGGGAAAGATCTTTCTTATTTATTTTGATGCTCATTGCAATTAAATCAAAACTCCCCAAACTCCCTCCCATCATTCACACAGAAAAAGACACTTTTCACGGGATTCAGCTTGCTTCTACTTCTGTACAGAGTTCCTTTTTACTTTGCATTGAGAAGAGCAGGGTGGCAGTGCATAACAGCAAAACGAGTGTTTGAGAGTGTTAGGTGAGATACAGTATGATATAAAAGTTGTGGTCGGCTAAAAGTTGTCAGTGAAGTTGCCTTATTCAAATGGCATGGTACATAAATGCTATAAATTCCTAAGTAGAGCCTAAATTAGCTTTTGGCATAATGCATCACTATAACAAGTTAATTTTGCAGCTCCAAGGAATAGCCTTATATGGTTCACTTAAGTAATCATGCTAAATGAATGTTTAAGAAAGAACCATTTGCCAAATGCAAAGCAAGAACCATATATAACCTCTTACACAACTACATAACACAGCAATGCTGGCTGGTTTCCAAAATTCTGGTTTATGTACAAATTATATCTGCTGACTCCAACTAACACCTGAGCCAGAAAAGAGCTACCTGGAAAATACTAGCGTGGCTACTTAGGATTATTACTTTAGCATTTGTCCTGGTCTGTCTTCTTCACAGCCATACAAAACAGACCTTTCTCTTTTTTTTTTTTCTTTCTGATTTCCAATATGACAAAGAATTATTGTGGCAATCTCCTTTACTTTCATTGTTTTGCGAAGAAGGAAGAAATAAGAAAGGAAGAAAATGAGAAAAATGATATGCCAAAAGCTTCCTTAGTTATCTCAAAAGAAATTCAACCTCCTTCCAGTCTAGTGCGTTATTGTTCTAGCGTTTGTGCTGTTTCTCTGATATTCTTGTCTTACAGCCATCAGGGGCCACACAAAATGTATTCAGGAAAGGCAATTACAACATAAGCTGTGTAAGCTTAATACTGATTGCTTCTCCCTCCCTGCCCCCTTCACATCCTCCACCACCTATAAATATGGTGAGTTGAAGAATTAAACTATTAGGGATATCTGAAAAAGTTGAGACAGACATGCCTGTGTCTGTTAGTCATCATTCATGCGTTGTAGCAAAATAACCTGCAATAGATGCTGTCTTGTTTCTTGCTAGAGAGTGCTGTTGAGTTCTTGCATTCACAATAAATCTGTTTGGAAGACTGCCCTTAAAGAGTTGCCATGGTGATTATTTTGGTATCACAAAGTAGAAGAAGCTAAAGTACTTACTAGCTGTATCCAAAATCCTGTCTTTTGGGGAAGAAAAAAAAAGAAATCAGCAGATGGCATTTGTCAGAAATGCGACATTCTAATTATTATCGAAGTTGTGTTTTTGGAGGAATTCTGGGGTTTGAGGTTTTCTGGCCAGGAAAGAGAGAATGAACAGGGTGAGGGGAAAGAGAAAAAAAAAAAGTCAGTTTATATGAAATCCCTTTAGCTTGCACTATTATGATAGATTAGGAATAGTTCTTAAAGCAGTGGGTGTTGAAAACTTCAAATGAGTCTCCTTCCATGCTATTTACTAAATACTTAACATACTGTAACATGAACAAAGGGAAATTATCTCCTTCTGGAAACATCACGGGTTAATTTTAGCTCCTTTTTGCACCTTTCTTATGATGGAATCACAATGTGAGTGTGAGAACTCTCCCAAAGAAATCCAGATTATCAGCCTTTCTGCTCTGCACATTACAAGTGCAGGAACGTGGCTCTCCAAACTAGTCTGTATATTTGGTGTGACTGTAACCCAAAAGGTGAATTTAGGCTGGTTTTGTGAAATTAGCACACCATTTCATTTCAGTACACGGATGGGAAAGGGAAAGGGGAAGGGAAAGGGGAAGGGAAAGGGGAAGGCGAAGGGGAAGGGGAAGGGGAAGGGGAAGGGGAAGGGGAAGGGGAAGGGAAAGGGGAAGGGAAAGGGGAAGGGGAAGGGAAAGGGGAAGGGGAAGGGAAAGGGGAAGGGGAAGGGAAAGGGAAAGGGGAAGAAAGGGAAAGGGAAAGGGAAAGGGAAAGGGAAAGGAGGAGCAGTTTAGCTGCTCAAATTCCTATTTGCAGAGTTCTCCAGTCATCTCGTGCATGTACATGGAATTTAGACAGACTTAAATTTTAAAGTATGGCATCATATTGGGACACATATATGTTCTAGCATGCACTAAGACATGATGTTAGGTATCTGCAGGGCATTAAGGAGCAATGGCTTGTCACACCAGCACAGTACAGCACTGTACAGCTACCAGCCTGTGTCCTAGAAGCAGTGTAACTACATGAGGTACAGGCTATGTGTTTCAGGTGGAGTGCCATGCTGACAGAGCTATAATGCTTCTCAGATTTGGAGTTAGCTCAGGTATTGGTGCAGGAGGCTGAATCGCATGATTTAGGGGAGTTGCAATGTGTCATACAGCTTTCTTCATTCACAGGTCTCTTCTTTTGCTCCTTTTAGCTGTCAGTTTTCCTCCGAGGCAATAGCAGCTTCCACTTCTTCACATACAAAGAATCCAGAGTTTTGGTGAAAAACAGCTTTGTTTGCTTTAAACTTTATTGACTTAAAACTGTAAAATTGGCCCCTTTCTGGTGAAAGGTGCCAGGTGAGCAGCTCTAGGAACTGAAACCCTTTATTCATTCTGGAGCTCATTTGCAGCCCATTGGAGTCAATGACAAGCCTCTAATTGACCAGTTTTCTGGCTCCTGGGTCAGCCCTTCACAGGGCCGGCAGCAGCTGTGCAAACTCCATCACACTCCCTCCCCAGTCCACCTCTGAGGGAGAGCTCAGGTCCCAGCACCCGGGGGCCGGTTCAGCCTTAAATCCCACTCAGGAACTGCAGCTGCTGAATGGCAACAGGTCTTCATCTTGCTGGTGATTTTCCAAAGAGGCAGCATTCAGAGCATGGGAGTAATGGAGGTTTTTTGCTGCCTCTGACACCTCTAGTGTTTTTTCTCCATCTCAGCCCTGGGTCAGGCAGAGGAGCAGCGGTACAAAGGCAGCAAGGTGGGCAGAAGAACAGAGGGCAACTCAACTCACCCTGAGATGAGCCGTGCTTAGCTGCCTCACCCCTCCCTCCAGTTAAGGCGCTTCGGGGCGAGGGAGCGATTTGTTGAAAAATTTCCAAGAAATCTTTCACAGGACATGCTCTATTAAGGAAGAAAAACAAAAAACAAACCAACCAACCAAAACAAACCAACCAACCAAAACTAACAAAAACAACAACAACAAATACCACCCCCCCCACACACACAAAACCAAAACACCACCAAAAAGAACCCGCAAAAAACATAACCAAAACCAACTTTTCTAGCTTTGGTTTCCATTTATATGTGGCTGCCAAGAAGATCTCAGAAATTAATTCTGGTCACTTTTGACCAAATAAATTTATCTACAATTTAGTAATGGGTCACAAAATGTTTCCATACCATAAACCTCTGAACTATCTGGGCCCAGTTAGTATCTTCTTCCCCTGCAGAGCTGAAGACCGACCCAAGATTCCTCAGCAAAACTGGTGACAACTCTTCACAGGCAAAGGATAGAAAAAGTAAAGATTCTGTGATCAGAAAGGGCAGATTAAGAGTATTGCCATGCAATAGGAGTCTCAAAAGGGCAGCTGAGGATTGTATTGTCAGAGTGAATGTGAAGATAATTTAAATAAATTGCACAGAGGCTCAACAAAGGAAGCAAAGATATAGTCCTAAGAGGAACACCAAAATTATTTCACATGGGCAATTTCTTCTATTAACAGGTAGAGAAATCCCAAAGAGGTAGCATGTCCTGGTAATTTATATTTATTGTTCAAAACTTTTGTTCAGCACCACATCATCTGAGGCTATAAAAAAAGGCCTATCTGTATACATGGTTACAGTTTCCTGCTATAAGAATGCTGCATCTTAAAGTTTAGCTTCACTGTAACTCTCAGACTTTTTACTGACAAGTAAACAATACCTCTCTACCTCTCATGTTATTACCACAAAGATTTTCTTGAACAAAACATTTGTTTGATAATTGACTTACAGCAGATGTCAGAATGAATATTAGAATATTAACCAGGACGAATTTTGGAGGGCAGGTTTGAAACGGTACACTAGAAGTTCCAGCAAGCAATATATGCAGAGCTCAGAAAAGTAACTGAAGAGAGATAAGAGTCAGTTCCACATTACAGTAAGCATAATCCATGGGCACCTTCATTTGAGGCAGGATGCCAGTGTAAGTGGCTTGAAGTCCTGGTTCAAGGTTAGCTGAAGTCTCTGTCGACTTGGCTGGGGGGGCATGACAAAGTCTGGTTCTCACATGTTACCCATCATCTGGGAGAGGGTATCACTGAACATGGTTTCACAGAGGCTGGAGAGGATGATGGCCTGGGGAGCAAGCTGCTGAACAAAAGCAAGGCTAAACGGTGACAGCATTTGCTATTTTGACCTCTTTTTTGTTATTGTAACTATAACTTGGATGGGCTGACAACAGCGAGCCTGAGTCTGCTGATTCTCTCCTAGGTGCTTCTCTCCTCAAAAAGATGATTCTTATAATCCTGTTTGTTCACATATTGCTAAATTACCAGTGTGTTCATTTTTTATCTCTGTCAGTCTTATTTCCTTATTTCTTGATGTAATGAGGTGTCTAATTACTGCGACATCAATTCCTTAAGGAACTTCAAATAATTACATCTGTGTATTTCAATGACATCCTGAAGAGTTTGGGGGAGGTTTGCTTCAGGCTCAATAGCATCAGGTGCCTCCTGATACATACACTTTCTGCCAAGATCTCCCTTCTTTCCTACTTGCTGAAACATCTAGAAACAAATATATGTCATTCCTAATTAAAACAATCACCCAAGTACTGGATATGACTCAGAGATTGTCATTGTAATTTTAAGAGCTGCTTTCTCCGCACAGTTGTATAAAGCATCTCATTTTATTTGGCATCTTCAAGTTTCAGTGAAACCACATCTCAGATTATTCCTTCCTTTCTTTTTCAAAAAGGGTCAAATTATACAGTTGCTTTTGCTGTAGTTATGTGTACTCAAAAGAGGAACAGAAATAGCAATCAGCCAGAAAAAATTGCTTTGTTTTTTTTCAGGATCGGTATAGTGTGCGATGTGTTTTCTCTTTCTTAACGCGCAAGCAGAGCTACGGTCATTTACCTTTCCCTGAGCCAAGGAAGGGGTAGGGGGAGCTGTGCAGGAACAGCGGTGGAAGTCGGCCACTGCTCTGGTCTCTAGGTATGACCAGCTCTTGAAACACAGTGCCTTTCAGCACCAGTGTCAGCTGAGAAATCCACGATACAGGATACCGCCCCTATATCCCATACCATCACTTCATGTTTGCAGGAAAACAACACAGTAGTGCAGTAGACATACAGGCCGCTGCTCCCCAAAATGAGCAGCCACAAAGTATCTGAACAATGTCAGGATTCACCCTTCCTAACTTCTCACATCTATGCCTGTGGCAGTCACCTAAGGCAAGAGGTTTTTCTAGGGTGGATTAATCTCGTCCTAATACATCTATGTAAAATAACCCAGGTACATTATACCACAGAACGCCCTTTCTCCTTCTTCCCAGACTATAAAGTTCAGAATAAAACCTTAAGTGTTGTAAGGCCGATCTTACTTTCATTAAGCGCACTTGGGAAAGAGCTTGTGCTCTTGATAAAGAGGACACATGGGTGAAGAAAGAAGGGAAGAAGGTTGGTGGTGTAAATGTACTTGACTACACAGTTGGAAGGCTACATTCACTATAACCTTGGTCCCTTCTTACTAGAACATTGTACGAGGATGTGGGTGGAGGCTTTTTTAAACATTAATTGTCCTTGGCATATGTTCCAAATAAATGAGCAGAATGAAAGAGCATGGAAAAATATTTTGTACTGGGATTATTAATCTCTGTGGATTCAGCCACTTCTTAGCAACAAACATTTCCCTCAGGAATTATTTCAATCGGAACTCACTTCTTGGTCTCTGAGTCCTTTGGGGCGTATTTGAATTACACATGGTGCATGAAATATATTTTCGGGCATAACCACAGGGCAGTTTGGAAACACCTTGAGGTTAGTTTTGTACATACACTGTGAGCAGATAAATTGCATTTAAAATCATCCAGTTGGAATTCCAGTGTTCTTGAGGAAGCTGCTGCTTGGAATCAGCATGAAATGTCTCCCAGCTGAATACTGCTACATACTAACAAACAGCACCCTACCCTGAGCAGCAAGGTCCAACTAAAACACAGCTCTGTGTGTCATATGCAAACACGTCTTATCAGATGCATAGTATCTGTTTTAAATAGCATTAAAATCAGTGATAAGAAAAGTTAGGGAGCAGCTTACTGATTGGAAGATTAGGTGATTTCATTCATACTTCAGAGGTGGTAATGAACGTTCTTTGGCATGGGATGCAACAATATATTTTTTTTCTTTAAAGTATGTCAAGAGCTTGAGAAGATTCCTTTGTCATGCAGAAGACTGTACAAAAGGCTGCACTGAAGATAAGGAGGGATTTTATAAATAGATTTTAACTACGCATTTGGGTAGTAAGTTGGAAATTGCATATTCAGTGGTCACTCCAGTGGTCACTTGTCAGAAAATTACTGTGACTCTGTGACTATTCAGCACATTATGGTGTAATACTGCATAGAAAGACCACAGTGGATGATGTAGGGAATGAGTCCTAGCAAGGTCCTCAAGCCTCACACTGCTTTTCTGGCCTTTGAGACCAAAACCTATGCAAACAATAGAATCTGGGGATGCTTGCCATCATCTCTGCTTCTGTTCCACTTCTGTGGAAAGGACCTTGTATTTGTAATAATTTTATTAGGAACATAATATAGGTATTACATGCAACACCTATATCATATGTAGGTATAGGGAAAAAGTAACCTTTGGAAGGTCAAGTGTAGCCAAGCGTAAGTATTGCTGTAAACCTAACCTCCTTTTTGCTGCTGCCAGGCTTGGTTCTTGCACTGAGCTTTCCACGGCCAGATCAAAGAAACTGAGCATGAATACTTTTCCCATTAGAGAAACTTCATGCCAAATCTTTGACACACAGCCAGAAAGGTGTGAGTGTGTATTCGGAAGTTCGTAAAGGTCATAATTCACAGAGATTGTAAATGGGCCCCTGATCTCACCTAACTTGCAGATATTCTTACATTACAGACACACCTGCACCAGGCATCTAGATTCTCTTCTTAGCCAGTGGGAAGAAATGGGCATTTCTACTGTGTAATTTCTTTAGAATGCAATTAATTATGAGCTAAAATGCCGAGAGAGCCCAAGGGGAATCTCACTGTAGTCATCTAAGGCCAGGTGGGATTAGCTGGCACTAGAGAGTCAACATGCAGACCCAGTCTCATCTTTTTGACCCAGAAGTAGTCTATCTACCTCCAGGCATTCAACCAAAACACCCGAGTTCAGAATCCACCATCCCTCAGAAGCCATCAAAGATTGATGTCTTCAAAGACCATGACATTATGATGGACACAAGTCTCCCTAGAAATTTCTCCCAATCACAGCCTACCTTTCAGTTGAGATTTGTAGGCCAGCATACAGGGGCCTCTCATCATGCAAAATATGGTGTTGTTACTGCTGCTGCAGCCTTCTGCTGCATGTTCTCTCACCAAGCCCAGGGCCACAGAGCCAAAATCCATCAGCTGCTGGAAAGCTGCCTGTCTCTCTGCGCCCATCACCGCTGCCTTTGTGCACAGGACATCTCATCGCTCATCTGACTCATCCAGCATCAGATAAAGGCAGCAGAGCACTCCATCTCAGCACACAACTTAAGAGAACAGTCCCTGGATAATTGCTATTGTTTTATCCATTTGGTAACTAATTTTCATTGTGTATGCCAAGTTTCAGAGGCCAGTTAAACATTTGGCAACACTTAACAATTAGCAGATTTTCATTTACGTAGCAGTAGTCTTTTGGCAATCACATTGACTTACAGGAGAACACTACTTTGCAGTTTATTGATATTGCATATATTTCAGACATTTCCTAAAATAAATACTGATCGACTGCTAGAAAGATCATTATCAAGAAAATTTAGTCATTGCTTCTCAGAATCTATTTCCTGTACCCACAAAGTCTCCGTTAGACTGCTAGCAGTACTAACACCTATTTTACTTCACTGTGCCCATCCTGGAACTAACTAAATAAATAACACAGAGAAATGTCAAATAAGGCCTTTGAAGATATTAATTTTTCTAGTATCTTTTTTCCTACTGTGGGGAGACAAGCATTGTTGTTCAGTTGCTCTTTCAGTGTCAGCTCACATTTTGCTTTACTCTAAGAATAATATAGGCATTTATTTGATTTTGATGGCAGCTGGGCCAATAGAAGGTTTTCTATAGCTGAGATGTTAAAAAAAAAAAAAAGTAAAATTCAATATGTTACATTGTTAAATATGTTAAATTGCTTGTCATTTAATTTACAACAATTAAATTGATAGCTCAAAAATCCTTATTCTTTTGTGGAAAACTCTGACCAAATAAAACATAAGAGGGAGGAAAGAATGAAATGCAGTTTTGCAAATATCCTTCTCTGGTTCTCTTGCAATTAGCTACCTGGAATTTAATTTAAAATATGTAATTATAGTAAAATATATCTTGGGTCATAATTAGCAGTCACATGGTCTGGGCTGCATAGCACAACCTGCCAAAGACCATTTTAAAGACAAAGTCTCTAGGACTTTTCTAACAGGCCTAATCCTTCATATTAGAGAAGGTGGAGGAGCCGTGTTATTTTGATGAGGACCATTTTTATCAGAAGCAGCTCACAATGGAAGGGAAGGCAGCCTTTATTTCTCTCACTGCATTCTTGTTCATTTTCTTTGTTTTCTTTAAAATTAAACTTCGGTAAACTTAATTTTGAAATGGGGAAAAAAAAAAAACACAAAAAACAAAAACAAAAAACAGTCCTCTAAAGAAAAATCTAAGTACAATTCAAAAGCTCTGAACTGAACTGTCATTTCTTTTTGTAAGAAAACAATGTAATGAATTTTACACAGATGTTTCAATTAACTTGAATGGATATTTCTTAAAGGAAAGACATCCCCTCCACATTCTTCTGTAGAACTAGTCTATTGGAAACATGCTTTGCTTTCACTGAAAGGTGTTTGCTGTTCTTGATACAAAAAGGCATCTCTGCCCTGATCCTTGCTGTCATCTGTGGCAAAAAAACTGCACAGCTTAGCCTTCTCCACTTCTAAATACAAGGTAATTGTTGAGGGTGGGTGCCAAATTGTATCCCTTCCTTTTTCATGCATTTGTGCAAAACCTGGGCACAGAACATCCTTTTCCCTACTTGTACCCCTTGTGCACACAGTGGGCAGAAAGGGACTGGTTACAATTGGGGATGTTGTAGCTCACTGGGGTTGAGTATTTTTTTCTCATAGTGTAAGAATGGGAGGGTGCCCAGGGAGGGAAAGCATCCAGTGAAGTTAGCAGGTGGTAGGTTCAAAGACAGCAGAAGAAATCACTTTTTTCATACATCAGAGAATCATTATGGAATGTATTGCCATAGGATATTGGGGAGGCAGGAAGAGTAAAAATAATTCAAAGAGAGATTAAAACAAGTTCACTGGCAACCTCTACAGCTATCATATGCTAAAGTGTAGAGACAATATCTGGCTCAAGAAGCCTCCACATTCCTGGTTTCCCAGCAAACCACTGGAAAGTATCTCTCTGTAATTGCCTTCTTCTGCTTCTCTTTCTCTAAACATCTGCTGCGGGCCACTGTCAGAAAATGCATGTTGGGCTGGCTGGACCTTCAATCTGACGCACTGTAGCGGTTCTTGTGGCATACGCTGAGGGGATGAGACTATCTCACCCTGAACACCAGCTGCTGAAGCTGACAAGATGCAGAAAGGAGTGTGAACTGCGCCCTAATTAATAGTGATGCAGGAGCAGCTCTGGAGGCACTGTGCCTCTCTGAGACATGACAACTCCCAGATCTGGCACAGGAGTGATAGGGGCTCTACACTGTCCCTAGAGCATAGCTTGTTGCTTGATGCCATAGTTTAGTACTAAGTATGCAAGTGCATTTTCAACATAGCTGGTGGCAGAAATTGCACTTCTAAGCTGTCTGGTGGATTTATATGCTTAACAGATTATGAATTATTGCAAACCAGTGCCATTTGCAATGTTTTGCTTTCTGTCCTCGAATCCAATTACTTGAGGGCATATTTGATTGTATAGGTAGTTAGAATAGGGGTTTGCTCTGGTTATTTTACATTTTCATTACAGCAAGTTAATACAGAGGCAGACCACAATCTAACAGACTCACACTAAACTTCAGCAGTATTACTTAACAAAGTTGAGCTAAGTATATGAGTACATAAAGGGTTTAGCACAGGCTTCAACAATCAGGCATCTCTAAGGATGGAACCACAACATAAATAAATAAATCTGGAAGGATATAAACCACACCTAATTCTGCTTGAATGGCAGCAATTGTTTGTGCCTGAACCATTCACACACAACCAGATTTGAACAAACAATTTCTGGGATAGGAAGCAGAATCTATTGTATATAATACTGTCCAAGTAAATAAGAAGACATCGCCAGCATTGCTTGAAAAATCCACCTGATCTTATCAGGTGTTTGAAAGTGGTGAAATTCATTTGCACAGGACTGTTCATCCTGGTACTGAACTGAGAGATGCCCGTAGCTCTTACATTGCCAAGAAGGTAAGAGAGGAATGAACACACAATGTGAGCCAGGCCACAGAGAGAGATGGGAGATCTGAGAGAATGCAGAGAGACCTCTATTCCACTTGCATTCCAGAGAGACTGAGATCTCAGGGGTCGGTTGTCTTGTATCAGTAACAACCCTGTGTGAATTTTTATATATCACAGAATTCCAGAAAGGAAGGCCTCATACTCTTCTCTGGCTTTCCTACTAGAACTAGCAGAGGGCATTCCTGTCCAGGTGGACTGAGCAGGACGTACTCCAGTATGTCCATCGTGGGGTGAGAATGAATGCAGTGGACAGGTGTAGCTCACAGGATTGAACAACTGTGACAATTGTCACTGAGAAAAAATGACCCCAAAATCATGCAGAAGGAGGAGCAGGACGTACAGGGCTCCTTAAAGACCAGGTTTTTTTCAACCTTCCACCTACTACCATTTGGAAAAACTATTATGTGGTACAACCAGGACAATTGTTGCACAACTGTCAGAAAGGGGGAATTTTCTCTAATTGTGAGCAAAGAAGAGCTGTAAAGAGACATTTTGTTACCTCTACCGCCTTTCTTTTTGTATTCTCAGGTAAGGTCATTAATGTTTCTTCCAGCTACTCAGATCAGATGTGCCTCCTTCCTGGCCTGTAGAAGCCCTTATCCAGTTCTGGTTTTGATGACTTAAACTTGACAGCTATTCAGAGTACCTGTCTTTCTTCTCCAGCCATTCATACAGCTCTGTAAACAACTGCAGCATAACTAAGCAATGGGTGGCTACGGATAAAACAGACTCTTTTTGGACATGCACAGTGATAGGGCAAAAGCAAGCGGACACCAGTTGCAGCAAGGGAAATTCCAACTAGATCTAAGGAAAAAATCTGCACGATAAGAAGGGTCAAACACGGGATCAAATTGCCCAGCGAGGATGTAGAACCTTGATCCTTGGAGATACTCAAATATCCATTGGACAAGGCCCTAAATAACCTGCTGTAACTTCGCAGATGGTCCTGCCCTGAGTTGAGTGTGGGATTAGAGATATCCAGAGGTTTCCTTTTACCTAAATAAGTCAGTAGTGCTAGTAAACTTGTATCAAGTAAATGCACCTTTGTAACTGAGCACCCAAGGAAACATTTTGTTACTAAAGAAGAAAAAAAAAAAAAAAAAAGAAAAAAGAAAAAAGAAAAGATACAGAGTGTAGCCTCATGCTTTCCATCATTACATTATCAGAAAGTCTGGCCATTTAGGTAGACAAAGCACATTAAAACCAATCTGTCCAGATTCATACTTTCGGAAAGAGAAAAAAAAAAAAAATAGTAAAGCACCAAACCACAAGTTCAACTGTCACTCGTTCTAGTTTTTATGAGCATCCAACATAATTCTCCTCAGTGCAAGAAAGGTTTTGACCAACTGCAGCAAGTTTGGTGGAGGACCACCAAGAGAGATGGGGAGAGCTCCCCAAGCTACAGATGAGGAGGACGGGAAGAGCTTAAGCAGTGCCAGAATCCTCTTCTAGTTTCACATAGTCTGGTGCCCCCACACTGACAGACTGCTAGTCAAAGCCTGGGTAAACCTTTCATAGCTGCAGGAGTCTCCCTGGTCATGTTCGTATTTCATTCACTGGTTGTGGTTCAGATGGAGCTTGGTCATCAGCTCCACATCCATTGTATCTGATCAAAACTGGTCTAGATCACATCAAAATATTACAATTACTGTCTTTCCCCTTTGTGATCCCTGGGTGCTGTTACCACGGTTTTTACCTTTCATCCCTTCTCTCCTACCTGACACATCATCTCTATCTTTTATCTAAAAGCATTCAGAACAGAGTGACAATCACTGGTTCAAACCATTCCAGCTTTGGGAGGGAGCGGCAAGGTTGGGACCTCTGTGTGCAGCGTGTGCTCCCAAAAGCAGAATCAATAATATGGAGAGGGAGAAAAGAGAGATTTCCCATTAATTAAAGAGGAATTTCTAGTTCTTGTTTATTAGATATAAAATGTAGATACTGAAAAACACTACTGTAAAACTCCAGGATCTCTCAAGATCTGGAGGGGGTGCTACAAAAAAGCAAGAACAAAAATCAAGTGATAGTGCATAACTTACTTGCTAAATCTACAGCAAACTGGGAACACTGCCAGACCAAACTGCTCCAATGAAGAGAGGCATTTGCCACAACAAACATTCCACTCTACTCCACATCCTGGATCACACAATTTTAAAAATATATATTTGAACGGCAAATAAAATGCAATGACAATATCAAATTTAACATCAGAGAGGAATCTTTTAGTACCTGCCTGTCCTTTGAGTGTCAAATACAGGGAAAAAATCAGAGAAGCTAGGGCTCTGCTTTTTGCTTTCCACTGTTTATGATGAAATGTCTTATTCAGAGGACAGATACTGTGAATATGTGAGCTGTGCTGTGACCAGCTGGCCTATTTTGGATTTCAGCCGCAATACACAGATGGAAAGTATGTTTCTAGATTGCATGATTTCTTTTTAAAATCTGCCTTTTTTTTTTTTTTTTTTTTTTTTTAAGCAACAATTACTGAGGTTAAGGAGAAAGTGTTGCAGTTCCTTTGAAGCTTAGAGGGAGTCCAAAGATCATTCAGACACCTTTTTTCTTAATGTTTTTCTAGAGACCTGCACATCTTTTGTAATCCTACTGTTGAAATCTCCGCACAGGTGACAGAAATTATATGTTGTTTCACAGCTTGCCCTATGGAAAAGGCATGAAAAAAGTCAAAAGATTTCACAGAGAAATATGAAAGCTACCATGTGTATTTGCTGTCTCTGTCAACATGAGCTACATTTAGTTTGGGCAGGAGTCTTTCATTATCAACACCTCAAGGAATACGACGAACTGGAGAAAATAGAAAGTAGGACTGTTCTAGGTGCCTTGCAGCGTTGCTAGAGTCAAGTTGTCAAAAACAATCTCTCTCCCTGTGCAAGATGAATTTGCATATAAACTGCACAGGCTGAATCAGTCCTCTCTTCTTCCTTGGAATGCTGCATGGCAGCATTTCTGGATTAACTGCCATTAAGCATTGCTGGATCCCAGCACTTTTGTTTCATTGAAACCCCCACAGAAAACCTCTCAAACTCACTCAGGTTGAGATCTTGTTACAGATTGCAATTGCTATACCGATGCCCTGTTTCGGACCAGTATATTTTACTTCGTTGTTTATAGGAACATATTAGAAGTAGATTTAGTCCTTCCAAAATGTAGTACTCACAAACAAACTAGGATGCTGTATGAGATACTGGGAAAATGAATGGTTCCAGGTGTACTCATACACCCAGCTGATTTCTACTCATACTACTTCAAGACCCAGAAAATGAAGAAGCTTCCCAAAATGAGTAAACACAGAGTTGTAACCATGTCCTTCCTACCACAAATCCCAAAGGTGACAATTGTCCCATAATCTGCATTTGGAGGAAACTGAAGCTCAAGATTTGATGTTTTCTCTAGTTAGAGAAGTAGAAGAGCCAGCTCAGGCCTCAGCAAATGACAAGTAGACCTTGTTATGGAACAGATAGATGTTTACTTCTGGAAATGACCCCCACTTATATTTGGTCCAGGCTTTGTTGCTCTTTTCAGGTAAGGCTTGTTAAAGAAGGATTTTATTCCAAATCCTGAAGATGAATCAAGCACAGTCACTTGCTGGTGAAACAAGCACATAAATAACATGATTTTATTTTACAAGGAAAAAAGCGCAACAACTCTCTGGCTTCCCTGTTCTTCCCCTCCCCACACACAAAGCACTCTAAAGCCACAGGATTTTTATTCACCCATAAACAAATTGGCGGTTTAGTTCTCTTCTTGTACTGACAGTAAATGGTCTACACTGACCTGGAAAACTCAGCAAGTTTCTGAATAGATACATCCACCTTTCTGGGTTGATTTTTAAAAATTTGTTCTTTAAGACGAGGCTACAAATGTATTTTTATCAAAGTCCTTGGCCCTCCTGTAAAGAAAAAAAACCACATTGTAGAAAATATATTTTTGGGGTCTTCAAAGATAGCTTCATAATGAGCCATTTTCTCTTTATTCACAGGTTGTCTGTAAAACAGTGAAGAAACCTTGAGCAAGTAGACCTGTGCTGTAATGTTTTGTCATGCACCATGATCATGTATTTCAGTGATCTAGTATTGAGCAAGGGTAGCGACTGACCTAGAGAAAACAAAATGAGTTCCATAGGATAGAAAACATCTTGCTTATATGCCCCATAAAAATGCATTGCAATATTCCCAAAATGGTAGACGTTCCTTCAGACAGACAGGCTTTCTAAATAGGGGAAGAGAGAATATAGCCATAGCCACAAAAAAGAAATAGATTTGATCATGTCATGTATCAAGAAGTACCTTTGCTGTTCAATCAGATTCAGCTCTTTTAAAATAATATGACAGAAGTTTTGCCTCATATTGGTGCACAATGACAGTGCTCCAGATATATTATTATATATATTAAAATATTATTATTGTTATTATTTTTATGTACATACAGATTTATTATTATTATTATTATTATTATTATTATTAATCATTATATTCTCCACTGAGAATAAAATTTTAAAACTAGGCGAACAAATAAAAAGAAAAGCCTCTTGAATAGTTTTAACTTTCTAGAATTTGCCAAGACTGCTTACTGCTAAGCAACTCTCCCTGCAGCACTATTTTCTTGGCTAGAGAGCCCAAGCCCCCTGGTTTCTTCAAGCCTTCTGCCTTGTAAGCATTATGCTCATAGAATGGGCAACAATACACAATTATTTGAAATGTCAGAACTAAACAAAACAATTCACATTTTGAGTATCAGGTATCAACTTCTCATAGCAAACCATTTGCAACTGACCCTTCCAACAGAAACATCAGAGAAATATCTTGGTTTAAAACTTACGACAGCAATTTTCTTTAATTTATTCAGTTTTGTATGGGGGCTTCACATCATTTCTGAAGAGTTAAGAAAGCCATACTTTGAAAAGGAACAATTTCTCAAAAGAGTAACTCCCCCATCAGGTTATTTTCCTCATGCCATCTTATAGACATATCTGTTGATTTTTCTGCTTAAGTTTATTTTTAAACTTGTCAGTAGAACATTTAGAAGTATTAGAGGCCTATGACCCTAATACTTTTACTAAAGTTACTCCAGTAACACTAATACTTTGAGGAGTATTAAAGGTCAGGATAGACTGAGATGGGTTATATTTTTCTTGTGCATCTTCAGCAATATTGCTTTGAGGGGTTGAGTCAACAATAAGCAAGATAGCCCATTAAATGGCAGGGACCCGTCCCTGAGTCCTCTTTAATCAGGTACATACCCAAGCACTTCAATGTGTAAGAAAAATCAATAGGTACTCCTTGTTTACAATACCTGTATCAGTAGGCATTCATGGTATTTCCCTTCATAAGACTCAAGTACTGAAAGAAGGATTTGAGTCAGCGTGTAACGTTCAACCCAGGTCTGCATTCTCCTGTTGTCTTACATAGGAGGTTAAATAAGAAACAGAATTAGAAAGAAAAATAGGGACCAATAAACTAAAAACGCAAGACATACATTTTGTGCTGATGAGAGTATGACTAATTTTTGCCCTTATCTTTGTATAAGCTGCTCAGGAGTTGTGGAAAGTCACTAGGAAAGCTTTCAATATCAACTTCACCACTTCTCCCTCCATTTAAAATACATCTGTTAGTCCTGCTCTCACCATATTGTAATTTAACCCTGAACTGATATGAACACAGTTGCACAAATACTAATGTTTTCAAGTTTTTTCCTGTAAAATATCAGCGTTTGCACCACGTTTGTGTCTTAGCACCCAGCAGACTGAAAGGAACCCCACCTTGTTCTGCATACAATACAGAAAACAAGATACAGGCCAGATCATACTCCTTAAAAGTTTCCCTTTTCGATTCTCACACCCACTTCTCTCCGGTCTCAGGCAGATGTGCTCTCACAAGGCCAATCCTGCCATGTAAGCTCCTCTTTCCTTGCAGCCACCCTTCGCCTTTGGAGCTGGCTGGGTTCGCCGAGGAGGCTGCGTTCGGCCTGTCAGGAGGTGGCACCATGGAGATACAGTTGACAGCAATGTCCCCAGGCAGCTGTGCTCCTCTTGCTCGTGACTGGCACCAAAGCAAAACCTCGGTTATATGTTGTTTTTCCAGTAGGATAACGAAACACTAATCCTGGCTGCTGGTTGGTTAAATTATAACTATGTCTCTCATAACAAAACAAAAGGAGGGAAAATATGTTGTCACTACCTTCCAGTACTGGGTGGCCAAGATGGGTGACATTATACTTCAACTTGCTGAGAAGAGAAGTTGTAGAGGTTCATATTCTAGAAAGGAAAAAAGCATACAGAAGGTGGAAACGAGGTCAAGTTAGTAAGAACAACCATAAAAAATAGTTGAAGTACACACAGATAAAATTAGAAATGCCTGTGTGAGATACCTAATGAGGGATATGAGTAATGTCTTGTTATTCTTTCCATAACAATATCAGTGCTAAGCAGATGATCAGGAAAAAATTGGTCTGGTTGTTGAAGAACAATTAATAGTATGGACAAACAAGACTGAGAACATAAGCGTATTTAATTTCTTCTTTTTATTTTTCTTTTCACTCTCCACAACTGCAACCCAATGAATAACAGATCAGAGACAAAGACTAAAACAGGTTACTAGTGCAGGTTACAGAACATATTTGGCTGTTTTCAGATCAGCTATGCCAAAAAAAAATTCACTGTGGAATAATCTGGGTCAGACATTTGCCACAAGGAGATTTGCGATTATTTTTGAGAACTCACAGAATAGAGGGAGATGCCAGAAGATTTGAAAAAGACAAACTCCTGCTTTAATTTGTGAAGGAAGAAGAAGCTTGGAGGGGAAATAATAGACTTATCTTTGCTTCCATTTTCAGGACAAAAATCTCAAGAAAAATAGAAATAAAAAGAATGAAGTGCAGTATCTTAGTAGTTAATATTAATTTATTTGGTAGAATGATAAGATGTGCTGAGAAGAGATTTTTCAGTAACATCTCTTAGACTTCTTAATATTCAATATTTCAATTAGAGACATGGAAGATGGACAGGAGAGCCTGCAAAGTTATCAAGCACACAACACAAAGCTGGGAATGACTGCTAGAATTGAGAAATATAGGCTTAGAATACAAATGAGCTTGACAAGATGGAGGAATGCCTAGAAAAAAGACTGAGTGCAGTTCAATTAGAACAACTGCAAATATTTATACTTAGGTGGGAAAGAGAAAGTGCACAAAAAATGGAGGAAGAATAACTGGCCAAGCAGTAGTTTTACAGAAACGGATGTAGGTATTATAGGAAATCACAAGTTGGTTTATGTGTCAACAATATAATGCCATAATGAAAATTGCAAATCATAAAAAAGATAACTATGAGGAAAAATGAAAAGAATTGAACCTTTTGAGATGGGGCATATTTGACAAAGGTAGAAAATGGACAGCAATGGGGAGTCTTTCAAATAAGAATGTGTAAACATATTTTATTCTGGAAAAAAAAAAAAAAGAAAAAGAAAAAGTAAAATAACAAGGGAAAATACAAAAGAAAACAGACCAAAATAGAGTAAATGCAAGATATCAATTGTTTTCTTAAGGGAATTTAACCAACTGCAATTTCACACCTATGCTGAATATCAGAGGTTAATATCTGAGTAAAGATAGTTAAATTGGCTTTTTATTATTGAATTATAATCACTTGAGCAATTATAAAAACAGGTGTTGCTGATTGAAATCAATTATTCCTTCACCTGATCACTATACAGCTGATAAGAACTCAAGATTGCTACACAAGTACTCTCTCACTTGTACTAAAGCCTTCTTGAAAGGCATTTATTAAGCCAAGATGCTCTGAAAAGAAGCTCCACTGAAGGACAAGGGCAAAGATTAAAATATTCTAAGAAAGAGTGTGCAGGCTGTGGTGTCTGCAGATCTTGATTTGATCATTAAGTAGCCTTGATACTTAGTTGACTGTTGAAGTGTTTTCAATGTGTCTACAGGAATTTTCTCAGGCTTCTAGACCTATCATTTAATCTTAAATCTCTCAGTCTATGAAGTTTGCAAGAGTACACTGTAATAGTATGTTTAATGGCTCAGCTAAACATAAGTTAAAGTAGTAGATAGTGTGTATTTGGTTTAGCCTTAGCAATAAGATGACTGGAAAAACACCAGGGGGTTTAGAAGCAGCAGAAATATTTTCCACAAGCAGCTGGAAAATAAGCTTGCCTGCAAAGGCAGCGGATATAGCTGCTGTTCTAAATGGAATACCAGTGCTTTGTATGAAGTAGCAGGCATTATCCAAGATAATTTAATGGGATCAGTGTAATTCTATATTGGTGATATTAAGGAAAACGTCTACTCCGGGGTGGTTTATCTGACATGCAATGGATACTTATCCTGATTTTCCCTTCATCAGAATGTTATCTGAACTTTTTTCTAAACTGGGGTAAATTAAGTGCAACTTCTTTCCTTAATAATTTGGCTACACATTAAGGTCCATTAGTGCCCATTAAAATTTTGGTATGGATTCTTAATCTTTCTTATTGATCATCCATCCAATCCAAAGTATCATATATTTGTGTCACCATCATAAATGACATTATACCTCATGTTTGGCATCACAGACTCAGCAGGCTGTGTATTCCGAGTGAACTTATTTTTATATCCTTCTGTGAAAGTCCAGTTTCTTTATCAATGTGGAAATCCAGTGCCTTCAGTTGCACAAACGTGTGGAAGTCAGCAGGTTGATTATTTCTGTTGTGGTGCTGAGAAAAATACAGCATTTGGAAATACTTAGGTTCTACAGCCTCTGAAATGTAAGTTTAGTTTTCACTCTGGCAAAATCTTGCATATTTAATGAACAGCATCTTCCTTTTTCATCCGGTTATTTTCTAGATGGAGCAGCAATTACTTCAAATGCAAGCTGTGCCAACTTTACCGAGTATGGAATTTATAATAAGGTATCTACAAGCTTTTACAGGAAATGAAATGCAGAGTTCCAACATCGGAACTTAACAAGCCGTCTTAACGGGGTCTGTCTGTCCAACTGCTTTAGCTTTTGAGTAAGGCAACACTGAAAGAAGCTGGACACAGGTTACAGCAGCCTCCTAGAGAATCTTTTTCAAGTCCTCAAATCAGCAGTGGAATCATTAGTAAGTAGTATTATAGGTTTATAAATAAACCTCCTAAAATAAAAATTGGCTGATCTTGTGGAGAGAAACAAAACTTTTAGGGAGCAGGAAAGCAGCAAAAATTGAGTGATTTTAGAAAACAATTGATGCTGTTTCATGAAAAATTTATATCAAAAGCTGCAACTACAGCATCATCATGCAGAATGAAAACTCTTTCAAGAAATTCAAGAAAGTACATTTGTAGGCTTTGACTTCAGCTGGTGGAAACTATGTTTTAGATAGGCCTTTTTAAAGCATCAATAACTTGGAATATAGTAGAGACAAATCATTCATAGCATGTACAATCTAGAATGGTGCCCATAAGTGGCCAATTACCATAATTAAAAAATGTAGTCAATACCGTAGATATCTCAGAAAGGTTAAGATTTTTTCAAAGGCACTGACTTCTACAGATAATTGGTGGAAATAATTGTTGGTATGTATACTGTGTGTGCACTATTTTTAACATCAAAAAATTTGAGTGGCTCTGGATGCATGGAAGAAATGGTATATGTTACTCTGTGATACCTGATTTAACATACCTCACCAAATAATATTTTCAGGGTAAAATTAGTTTATTGGATTCCTATGAAGTATTTCCATAAATATTTCTAAATATTTCTTTAACATTTGTGAATACTTAATTCGATGGATTGCCTAGTGAAAACAAAACAACATGAACACAAACCGGAATATTATTTTCCTTGAAATATTTTCATTATTCAACAATTTCAATCATATATCTGAAGGCTGAAAAAAAGTGACTGTGCTATTTGTATGATATTAGGAAAACCTGTCTTAACATTTTAGAAAGCAAGAACATGGCATTTCTAACACTAATCCAGTTCAAAATGTGAAAGGCTCTGTAACAAAAGATGTCTTGAGCCTGCAGAGACATGCAGTAGTTTCCATGCCTCAGTCTTTGAACCACCAGCTGTCTATGAGGCTTTGCACATGGGCTGCTCAAACCAGTGTTGCCGGGTGGCGTTTGTTGCTGCAGCTTGCCAAACTTTGATTTAATAAGCCACTGTTTCAAGCAGATTCTGCAGCCACCGTGCATTATGTGCGAATGTGCTAGCATGTTGGGCATCAATGGCTAGAAAATTCAATAGGACTTCTCCAGCTGAAACTGAAATTTTATTTTGTGATTGTTATTTTTATATATAAAAATATTCAGTGGTGAAGTATTAAATTGGAAAAAAAAAAAAAAAGAAAGAAAGAAAATTTGGAGTAAATCCTTGATTAAAACAAATTTTGATCATTCAGGCTCTGTAATATGCCACACATGAATTCTGTTTTCTCACTGACTTCTGTTCAGTCCCACCTCTTGGGGAAAAAAGAGCAAACTATCACCATATCAGAAACCTAGATATCCAATTCCAGAAGTGTGCAAGAGCAGCAGAAACACTAATTCAGATCAGTGTTTTAAATGAACATTGACGTTTTACCAGGTGGCTTGTCTTTAAAAAATATTTGTTCTTCCCAGTTCTTAGAGTTCTGAGGAAAGCGAAGAGGAAAAGTTCAGGGTGCCTCCTTTATGCTTTTTAACAGGTAGAAGTACAACCCTAATTGTAACTGAATCATTGTACTAGCTAAAACACCATTGCAAATCAGACGTCACCAGTGTTTTTCTGAGCTAGTTGATGGAGGAAAGACAACTACTTTTTTGAACTACTTATTTCCTCACATACCCCCAAATGTCACAGCTTAACATCAAGAGTTCTCACTTGGCATCATATTTAGAGAGCGTGGCTCTCATCCCTCAAAAATGTACATGTTATCTTTGGTGAGGTATGGTCTAAAGTTCTTTTATGCTGTCTTTAGTGCCAACTGCCCAAAGCTACAGCCTGAGTGATGGCCATCTGCATGGGTGAAATACAAAAAAACAGAATAATATTTGATTCCCATGGCTGGGCCATGTTCACACAGCTACTAGACTTCTTTGTGACACTGTATCAATTTCTGTGAAATTTGACAAAAACACCTTAATTTTAAATTCCCTGTGCAGTGCTCCTACTCATTACGTCCCAACCACCCTACCTGGGGCCTCCCAAAGCTTCTCAACAATATTTGGCTGATTCTTTTTTCAAGGTACACAGTAAGCTTACCTTGCTCTGAAATAAGTCTACATCAATAGGCTAAAGATGTCTCCTTAAAGAGTAACTCAAACTAAAGCTTAGATGTCAGTCCGGTGTGAGTTTGGTTGCTACTGCAGTAACAAAGGTCTGATCACCTTTGTGGGTAAACTCAAGTGGAAGAGAAGAGTTTATAGATCATGGAAGGAGGGGCTGGCCACTTGGGAAGAGTATAAGGCTGTTGTCAGAGGGTGTAGGGAGGCAACTAGGAAAGCTAAGGCCTCCTTAGAATTAAATCTGGTGAGAGGAGTCGAGGACAACAGAAAGAGCTTTTTCAAATATCTGGCAGATAAAACTAACGCCAGAGGCAATATAGACCCACTGATGAACGAGGTGGGTGTCCTGGTGACAGAACATACAGAGAAGGCAGAGTTACTGAATGCCTTCTTTGTCCCTGTCTGCTCTGCCGGAGGCTGTCCTGAGAAGCCCCGCACTCCTGAGGCCCCAGAGGAAGTCGGGACAATGGAGGAGTTTGCCTTGGTTGATGAGGACTGGGTGAGGGACCAATTAGGCAATCTGGACATCCATAAACCCATGGGTCCAGATGGGATGCACCCGCGGGTGCTGAGGGAGCTGGCTGAGAACATTGCTGGACCACTCTCCATCGTCTTTGCCAAGTCTTCGGAAATGGGAGAGGTGCCTGAGGACTGAAAGAAAGCAAATGCCACTTCAGTCTTCAAAAAGGGCAAGAAGGAGGACCCAGGTAACTATAGACTGGTCAGCCTCACCTCCATCCCTGGGAAAGTGATGGAACAACTTATTCTTGGTGCCATCTCAAAGCATATCAAGGATAAGAGGGACATTAGGGGCAGTCAACATGGCTTCACCAAGGGGAAGTCATATTTGACCAACCTCATCGCCTTTAATGAGGACATAACGGGATGGATGGATGATGGCAGAGTGGTGGATGTGATCTACCTTGACTTCAGTAAAACATTTGACACAGTCTCCCACAGCATCCTCACAGCTAAACTGAGGGAGTGCGGTCTGGACAATTGGGTAGTGAGGTGGACTGCAAACTGGCCGAAGGAAAGAAGCCAGAGAGTCGTGGTCAATAGGGCAGAGTCCAGTTGGAGGCCTGTATCTAGTGGAGTGCCTCGAAGGTCAGCACTGGGGCCGGTATTATTCAATATATTCATCAATGATTTGGACAAGGGAATAGAGTGTGCTATCAGCAAGTTTGCTGATGACACCAAGCTGGGAGGAGTGGCTGATATGCCAGAAGGCTGTGGCGCCATCCAGCACGACCTGGACAGGCTGGAGAACTGGGAGGGGAAAAACTTTATGAAATATAACAAGGGAAAGTGTAGAGTCTTGCATATGGTCAAGAACAACCCCAGTTTCCAGTATAAGTTGAGGAATGACCTATTAGAGAGCAGTGTAGGGGAAAGGGACCTGCGGGTCCTGGTGGACAACAGGATGACCATGAGCCAGCACTGTGCCCTTGTGGCCAGGAGGCCAGTGGCATCCTGAGGTGTATTAAAAGGGGGGTGGTTAGTAGGTTGAGAGAGGTTCTCCTCCCCCTCTACTCTGCCCTGGTGAGACCACACCTGGAGTGTTGTGTCCAGTTCTGGGCCCCTCAGTTCAGGAAGGACAGGGAACTGCTGGAGAGGGTCCAGCGCAGGGCCACGAAGATGATGAAGGGAGTGGAGCATCTCCCTTATGAGGAAAGGCTGAGGGAGCTGGGTCTCTTAGCTTGGAGAAGACTGAGAGGTGACCTTATTAATGTTTACAAATACGTAAAGGTTGAGTGTCATGAGGATGGAGCCAGGCTCTTCTCAGTGACAACCAACAGTAGGACAAGGGGTAAAGGGTTCAAACTGGAACACAAGAGGTTCCACTTAAATTTGAGAAGAAACTTCTTCTCAGTAAGGGTATCAGAGCACTGGAACAGGCTGCCCAGGGAAGTTGTGGAGTCTCCTTCTCTGGAGACATTGAAAATCTGCCTGGACACCTTCCTATGTAACCACATCTAAGTGTTCCTGCTCTGATAGGGGGATTGAACTAGATGATCTTTTGAGATCCCTTCCAATCCCTAACATTCTGTGATTCTGTGGAAACAGTCATATTTCAGTGAATTGACATCTGTGTAGTTCATTCCTACTGAACTTTCAGAAGACTCTGTGATTCTGTGATCACCATCCAAAACTCCAGAAAAACTTATCATCAAACATCGACAAAAGCTGGATCGTATTTCTTGCTTTTTCACCATAGAAGGAAGTATTCCAAGTACTGGTGAGGTACTGATAAGTACGTAATCACAGAATCATAGAATGGTTGGGGTTGGAAGGAACGTCTGGAGATCATCTAGTCCAACCCACCTGCTAAAGCAGGTTCACCCAGAGCAGATCACACAGGAATGTGTCCAGGCGGGTTTTTAATGTCTCCAGAGAAGGAGACTCCACAGCCTCTCTGGGCAGCCTGTTCCAGTGCTCTGGTACCCTCTAAGTAAAGAAGTTTCTCCTCATATTCAGATGGAACGTCATGTGTTTCAGTCTGTGCCCATTGCCCCTGATCCTATCATTGCGCACCACTGAAAGGAGTCTGGTCCCATCCTCTTGACACCCACCCTTGAGATATTTACAAGCATAAATAAGATCCCCTCTCAGCCTTCTCTTCTCCAGGCTGAACAGACCCAGCTCTCTCAACCTTTTCTTGTAAAAAAGATACTCCGGATCTTAATGTCCATACCTGTGTCCTGCTTTGTAGGTTCCTTCAACCGTTTTTCCATTTTCTACTAAAATGTTCTCTGTTAGTAGATAACGGCAGGATGGAGATCAAGACACCAAAGGGGGAAAATAACCAAACTGTTCTGTGAAGGGGTTTCGTTAGAAGGAGATATGTTGTTGAATTAGTCAGGCCCAAAGGAATCTCAAGGCCACTTCGAGAAACTGAGAACAGAATCTGCTGTGAGAAAGAGGGGCGTTTCTTCATTAACAGGGCCTCAGCACGGCGTGAGTCGTCGGACCTATCATCAGTGGGGCTCCAGCGTGTGGACTGCCCATGATACTCATTTAGCGAATCCGTGCTTGGAGCGTGGATTCGTGATTAGAGAATAGTTGCGTATATAAGGAGACATGTTTCTGTAATAAATGGCTTTGGCGTGATTCATATTGAATCGGAGTGCTGAGTCCTTTATCGTTCCAACAAATGGTGACCCCGACGTGATACTCCGAACGGCGTCTCACTAAGGTCGGGGAAAAGCCTGGAGCGGCCCAGCCGGAGGCGGCTCAGCTGGACTGAGAGCCGGGCGGAGACGTACGGACGTTCCGCGGATAAATTTTGTTGAAGAAGGCCCCGGGAAAGGTGAGCGGCTGGGAGCAGGAGGAGGGAAGAGTGAAGTTATGGGGCAGAATATATCCTCAGAGGAAGAAGCTATAGTTAAGATCCTCCTGCATATTCTCTCTATGAGAGGACTTAAATATGAAGAAAGTAACATACGTAGACTGTTGGTTTGTTGTAGAACTAACGGCTACCCGACAGAAGCTGAGAAAGCTTTTAAAATTGAACTTTGGGACGATATAGGGCAGAAATTATGGGATAAGGTTAGCGACGGAGATAAAGAAGTTAAATCATTAGCGACTACATGGAAGCTTATAATTTCCACCTTAAAAGAATTTAAGGCTGAGCGGGCTGCGGTTACTGGAATTTTTGCAGCGTTACAGCCTGATAAGAACTCTAAAAATAACTGTGAAGCTTACCCAGTTCATGTTTTCGATACCCTCCTTACTCCATCCCCTGTTGTGCCTTCGGCACCCCCAATGATACAACAGTCTGGGGCGGAGGGAGGAAAATTACCGAGTGGATGGCCTCCTGTACCATCACACGACCCTGGAGAGACCAAGAAGTCCAAAGAACTGGAGTCAGATAATTTGTCAAAAGGACTGGTGAAAGTTGAGAATGCTAAAGTCGTAAATAAGTGTAATATCAATTCTTTTACTGATTTGTGTCCGCCTTCACCGCTTTCTATCCTTCTAACTCCTACAAGAGAACAGAAGGAGCCGCCGGATAAGAACTGGGCAAAAGAACTGTGTGAAAGATCAGATCAGCTATTAGCGAGTGAATCCAACAGTCAGCAATATCAAGCTATGAGAGAGGTGCCTGAAACCAACAAAGCAGCCAAATCATTTGCAACTGTTAATCAGGGTCCCAATGAGAATTACATGCAATTTATTGACCACCTTCAAGAGACCATCAATAAGCAGATTGAAAACTTAGAAGTTAAGGAAGCACTGGTGTTGAAATTAGCAGTAGAAAATGCTAATGTTTGCTATCAGCATGTTATTTGCGAGTTTTACAGTACATATTATGTGTTCCTGTGTACCGTCTCTCTGAAAATCAAGCAGCTTGTCAGGAATGCGAGTTAATTGTTTCACTGGTTGTTTTTAAGTGCGCCATAAAACCTTCTGCCTGCTCTTCCCACTCAGGCTGCAAGCAGCCCTTTGCTTCCCCTCCGCCTCCCCCCCCCCCCCTCAAGGTTTTTATTTGCAAGATGGGGTCAGGAATGATTGTTTTCAGTTGTGTTCCTGAAGAATCGGTATTGGGAGGTGTTTTAAAACATAGAAAAGCACTCGGACAAGAAATCATTAAATCTTTTCAGACAGTTTTTTTTACAGGCGGGGCGATTTGAACTTCAACAACCTGAGAGAGACTTAACTGATAACACACAGGTTAGAAAACTTGTTAAAGTCTGCAAGATGCTTTCCTTATTAACCTGTTTTCTTTGTGGGTATCTGTTTAAGAATGTTGCAATTTTGATAGGTCTTTGTTACATGGTACGATAAGTTCACAGTCTGTTAAATCATGAGATTCCGTTGACTCAAAATGTGCATTTTGTGATAATACAGAAGAACATGAGTAATTTCGTTCTTTACTGCATGAATGTGATGTCTATCCCTGTTTCTCTATTAGGACGGGATGTGTTAGGACAACTAGGAGCAACTCTGGTGACAAAACAACAGCGTTTCTAGAAGCGGCCATTGATGATGGGCGACCAGTACTGAAATTACAGTGGAAAAATGATGATCCAGTATGGGTAAATCAATGGCCGCTCAGTAAAGAAAAACTCGCCCATGTCGAAGAGCTAGTACAGGAACAGCTTGAAAAAGGGCATTTAGAGCCGTCTACAAGTCCCTGGAATACTCCTGTGTTTACTATTCAGAAAAAATCAAAGAAATGGAGGTTGTTACATGATCTTTGAAAAATTAATGATACCATGGAAGACATGGGAGCATTACAGCCGGGATTACCATCCCCTGTCATGATTCCAGAAAATTGGCAGATCTTAATAATTGACTTGAAAGATTGTTTTTTCACCATTGCTTTGCATCCTGATGACTGTAAACGTTTTGCATTTTCCATAAATTCTGTAAATAAGGCTGAACCTGTGAAAAGGTACCCATGGGTAGTTTTGCCACAGAGAATGAAAAATTCCCCAACTATGTGTCAAATTTATGTAGCTTGGGCCTTGCAATCAGTCAGAAAATCTCATCCTGAGTTAGTGATTTACCACTACATGGATGACATATTAATAGCTGGGGAAACTTTTTCGACTGATTTGTTGATAAATGAAGTATCTGATACATTGCAGCATAGAGGATTGCTAATTGCTCCAGAAAAGGTACAAATTCAACCAGCGTGGAAATATCTTGGTTGGGAAATTTCTCAGTCCATAGTGAAACCTCAGAAAATAGTATGTCGGCCTGTCATTCAATCCTTAAATGATGTGCAGAAACTAGTGGGTGATCTGAATTGGGTCCGGAGCATTTGTGGGATCACTAATGAGGATTTAGCTCCAATTGTAAAACTGCTAAAAGGGGATAGTGACATTAGCTCTCCTAGAATGCTTACTGCTGAGGCGGAAGCTGCTCTGAAAAAGATTATGTCCAAACTTGTAAAAGCTTTCAGCCATAGGTGGAACCCAGATTATGTAATCGGACTACTAATTGTAAACAATACTAACTATCCTTTTGCTCTCATAATGCAATGGACAACGGGTAAGGAGCCGTTAAAGATCTTAGAGTGGGTGTTTTTGCATTTTCGACTCAAACGAACCATTACAACCAGGGTTGAGGTCTTTGCTCAGCTTATAATGAAAGGTAGGCAGAGAATAGTCGAAATTTCAGGGGCTGAGCCTGCATATATCGTTGTTCCCCTCGTTTCAGAATATTTACAGTGGGCTTTGCAGAACTCCTTACCTTTTCAGATTGCGTTATTAGATTCTCAAGCTTTAATTAAGACATTTTCCCCTCCACACAAGTTAATGTCAGTTTTGAATATGGGATCAATGGAGGAGGGTCCCCCTCTTCTCTCAGAATTTCCTGTTAAAGGACCCACAGTGTTCACTGACGCAGGGGGTAAAATGCAGAAAGCAGCAATTACATGGAAAACAGATGGAAAATGGCACAATGTGATACTAACTGACCTGAAAGGATCAACTCAGCATTTGGAACTCAGGGCTGTAATAGAAGTGTTTATCAGATTTGCTCATAGCCCAGTGAATATTGTTTGTGATTCTTTGTATGTGGTAGGTGTGGTAGCTCGCATTGAAAGATCATTGCTCAAAGAGGTTCAGGATGCACAACTGATGTCTTTGTTCAAGCAACTATGGTTGTTGGTCGAAGAGAGACAACACCGATACTTCATAACACATATCCATAGTCATCTGACAATTCAAGGCGATTTAGCTGAAGGAAACCGCCGAGCTGATTTTCTTGTATCTCCTGCCTCGGTTCCACCTCCAGTAGGTAGGTTTGGGCAAGCAGTACGCTCTCATAGTTTCCTCCATCAGTCTACTCAGGTCTTACAGCGGCAATTTTCATTGTCCGAAAGTGAAGCCCAAGGTATTGTTAAAAGTTGTGCAGATTGTCAGCGCATCTCAGTAGGGCTGGGTGCAGGAGTCAATCCAAGAGGATTAGGAGCCTTGGAATTGTGGCAAATGGACGTCACACATGTCCCTGAGTTTGGTAGGCTGAAGTATGTGCATATGTCTATTGATACATATTCTTTCGCCATATGGGCCACTGCTCAGACTGGTGAAACTAGTTCACATGTGCAACGACATTTACGTTCCGCTTTTGCAGCTTTGGGAGTTCCTGCACAGGTCAAGACAGACAACGCACCTGGTTATATCGCCAAAGCTACTGCCACCTTTTTTCAATTGTGGGGTGTTAAGCACATTACAGGGATACCAAATTCTCCTACTGGTCAGGCCTTGGTAGAAAGGATGAATCGAACTCTCAAGCATCAGCTTGACAAACAAAAAGGGGGAACTGACTGTACTACTCCACATGACAGACTAAGCAAAGCATTATATGTCTTGAACTTTTTACGCCTTCCGCAAGGGTTCGACATTCCATCTATGATTCGTCATGGAACAAGCTTAAAAGGACACTTGACAGACCTTAGAGAAAATCAATGTCAGGTCAAAATACGCAATGGAGTTACTGGTGATTGGGAGGGTCCTTTCCAATTAATAACTTGGGGAAAGGGTTATGCTTGTGTCATTACAGACCAAGGATCAAAATGGATTCCTGCGAAATGGATCAAGCCATGGCTGAATAAAGACAACAAAGATTCGACAGATGCAGAAGGACAGGAGGGAGATAAGTTGTGAGAATTGTCTCAAATGTAAACCATGAATTCTTATTCAGTGTTATAGATGCTCTTAGACCCAGTGGTCTAAAAGCTTATTAGTAAAAAGATAAGGTACCTTCCATAGAGAATGCTAATTTGAACAGATGGTAAGAGTTCCAAAAGGGTGATATTACAATTAGATAATCTATGCATAGATAAGGTAAAAGTATAAGATATTTCTACCATGGTAACCTAATTTAGCAACTGGTAAGGTTTTAAAAGAGATATTAAGATTAAGCTATAGATCTTTTAAGTAGGTTAATATAAGTTTTAAGATATTAATTCAATAATTAGCATATGAATAGGTTAATATAAGTTTTAAGATATTAAGTCAATAATTAGCATATGCTGATGGTATTAAGTACGTTACTCTATAAACTGCGCAGTTATAGATCTTTTAAGAATTTAAGAGAATATATTGTATTAAGTTGTCTGACTATTCTAAAATAGTGCGTTGGTAAGGTTGTCATAAGTAGAATTAAGGTTTTATATATGATATGAAGGTTTGAGTATAAGCAGATAGTTGTTTAATCTTATTAAGTAAGGTTTAGCTACATTATATGTAATTGTAATTATGTTGTTAATCACGTGTCCTATGTTGCAGTGTATTTCAAAGACGATTCAGCATGCTGTTTAAGGGGCCTGACTAGTTCAAGAACAAAAAGGGGGAATTGTGAAGGGGTTTCGTTAGAAGGAGATATGTTGTTGAATTAGTCAGGCCCAAAGGAATCTCAAGGCCACTTCGAGAAACTGAGAACAGAATCTGCTGTGAGAAAGAGGGGCGTTTCTTCATTAACAGGGCCTCAGCACGGCGTGAGTCGTCGGACCTATCATCAGTGGGGCTCCAGCGTGTGGACTGCCCATGATACTCATTTAGCGAATCCGTGCTTGGAGCGTGGATTCGTGATTAGAGAATAGTTGCGTATATAAGGAGACATGTTTCTGTAATAAATGGCTTTGGCGTGATTCATATTGAATCGGAGTGCTGAGTCCTTTATCGTTCCAACACTGTTCACTTTTGATACTGTTCTCTCTGGCTCCTGTTAATCAGACAGTGGAAAAAGAGCAGGGTAATTTGGACTGACATGCTGCAGAAATGGCAAAAGGACATTTTCAGGTTACATACATGTTTTTTCCACCGTGTTTTATCACCAGGCTGCTTCAACAGAAAGCCAAAGTTAGCTGTCACTATCAGAATTAATGATGATGATCTAATTTGAAATGTAAAGAGATTTTAAATTTGATTTATCAATAGTATTATTGAATTTTCACTTGAGACCCCTTGTAAGACAAAAATGCCCGGTTGGAGTTTTTGTTTTCCCAAAATATTTTAAATTCATCTACTAGCTCTATATTCTCTAGAACAGAAACTTTTCAGTTCTTTTTCTTTAGGAAAGTATTTGAATTACTGATATTTTTATTTGTGATTTTGTTATACAGAGTGTATACATTTATAGTTAATAATACAAACACAAAGTTTAAGTCCTTTGCCAAGATTTGGTTACATCCAAAGTTACCTCTTTCCTTCTGCCAGGGGACCCACGTCTTTGTTGCTCTTGGAAAGTGTCAACATGCAGCAGCTTCGCCAAACATGCTGTAATTCTGAGCTCAGAGCTAGCTATTAGCTGCAGTCTTTCCCCCTCACAGCTTGATCAACACAGTACGATACACACCATGATAACTTATGATTGTTGAGGGCTAATTAAAAGGCACTGATATTTCTAGTGACAGTTAGACTAGGTTATGTTCTCTCTTTCATATAAATAGATTATTTTCCCAACAGGAAGGAACATGGCGATGATAGATAGATATTGTACACCTACTTGTTAGAAAACAGTTTACATCTTACTTATCTATCAGAAAAGGATTTTTTCAGTAAAACTCCAACATTTGTAAAATAGGAAGCAATGCATTAAATTTACCACACAGGGAGAAAAAAAGGTTTTTAAACAATGAGGAATATGTTATGGGCTTGCTTAGCTATTCTTCAGTCATTAGCACTAAACCTGTCAAATTGTGTGTGCTTAACAAAATCTGATAATTGCAGATAGCATTAGTTCTGCATCTTTGAAGAATGACCAGCAGAGATTCTAATGAAATAAGCCAACCATGCAGCCAGGGATTTAGAAAGTACTGCTATGCTGCCTACAATGATATTTTATTATTGATTAAATAATCTCTGAATCTGACTGTTCTGCAGTATTTTGCAACCTTACAGTAACTAGATTAAAATAACAAAAAGAAGAACAATGTGATTCTCAGAGGGCCTAATCTTTTGATAATGGAGTCAAGTTGTTCAAAACCACAGGCTTATTAGCCAGCTCATTGCAGATTTTATTAGGGCTGGATTCAAACTGTAACGAGGAGTGTCTTTGAAAGCATATGAAGTAAATACATTCAGGCATATGCATTTTGAAAATTACTATATTCATTCAGTAATATGAACAATGATTCATGCTCATGCTTCATAGTCTGCTGAATTTTTTGAAGTTTTCTAGGTGGAGTTTTAGGTTGGCCTCTGGGCTGTGTGAAAGATTGTTCCTCCCTACAAGCCTCACTTATATCTCTGAACCCCTATAGCAACCACAGCATTTCCTCTCTCCGAAATTTTACACCGTGTGTATGGTCGGATCAGGCAGCACCCTTCCTTACAACAAAAGGATGCCACGCTTGGAACCTTTTCTGTAAAACAACCCAGAGTGTAGCACTGTTCTGCAATGCCCATAGCATGTGGCCATCCGACCCTTGCAGAGCTTTTCTTTCAGATGGGATGGGTCACAGCATCAGAGTGGATCAGGGATAGTGACTTCTGTTATTTATGTCATCCAATTTAATTTGTGCATAGGCTTTCTTAGGGAGATTGATTATAGGGCAATTCACCTGGACTGAATTTCTTTTGAGATGCATGTGTCTCATGATGCATGAGGACCTCTATCAAGCACCAAGAGCTGGTGCAGAGGCCTCCTTTCAAGAAATGCAGTTCCATAAATCAATAGTAAGAAAAGAACTAGAGGAAAATGCAAGATCTCAGCGTCACTGAATAAATTAACCAATCAAATCAAATTCTTCTGCTCAAGTCTTTTTATCCCAAGAGCTCACTCACTACTGTAGTTAAAAAGTATCAGATATTTTCAGCAGCATAGATCTCAAGAACAACAACATATATTTTACTCCAGGGGAAACACAGTCCATGGTATTAGTGTTACATTTCAATTTACTAGAGGTTCCTTTGGATATCAAGAAATTTGTCACTTTGAAAGTGTCTCTTTAAGACCAGGAGCTGTGTTGAAGACCTGATGTGTGCACTGGAGAAAATGGTTGGAGAGTCTTGCAAATAAACTGGCACAGGACTTGGTAAGACATATTCTTTGACTTTTTTTTTTTTTTTAATTTTAAATATACTTTAATAATACACTGTCCTAAGGATGCAATGACAGTGTTTGAGTTTTGGTGACCGTGAATGATTTGCAAATCTTGATGCCTATGAAATGCGATCTATCCCCTGGAAAGACATTATTTAAAACATTTGGGAGGAATTTTACTGTATTCATTATGTAGACTCCTTCTTAACCATAACTACAACTTTCTGGGACTTCTTGTCATATTTATGGTTCTTACCAGGAGTGAATATGGTTTGTATTTAACAGTTATGATGAATAGTTTTTATGCATCACAGCAAAACTTGATATTTTAAATTTATAGATGCTTTGAATTTGAATCATGAAATATTCATTACATTTTCACAACAAAAAGTTCTTCTAACAAATCATTCACTCAGTTCATTTTGTATACTAATTTCATGTAGGTCTAGAATACAAATTCTGTGCAGAAATAGGAGCATTACCACAACGGGCAGCTGGTTACCAAACGTTTGGAATCTAAGCATTTGAAGAAATAATATGATTTTAATTATTTTTTCCTTGTAGGCTGGGGTGGAGTCATAAATTCTTTGTTTGGTAAACACTGCTCAGACTGTAAGTTAATGGTATTTTTGTAAGCAGAAAATCAACACTCCTTGCTCTGCTCCGCATTGCTGTCTGTATCCATGAAAAGCTGATTTGAGCTCTCATAACAAGTTTTAACTGACCATATTTTAACATATTCATCAGCTTCAGATTTATTTAAAATATCTGTGCGTATGTATGTTGCTGGCTGGGGTTACACCATGGCACCAGGCTAGGCATAAACAAACACACAATGAAGAGTCATCCACACTCCCAACAGTTGACCACCACTTTAGCTATTGGTTTCAGTGGCTGGAGAGGAAACACAAAAAGCCTACACCAAGTCTGTTGCATTTTAATCACTGTGCTTTTGTTGTGAATAACCATAAAGATGGTTAAAACCACAGTGACTGATTACATGTATTTTCATTGGTAGGATGGATTTAGGAAGGTTACGTTTTGAAACCTGAGCCATGGTTCTTCTTCATAAACTCCCATGGATCAGTGACTGATCTATCAAAATTGCTACCATTCTAGAAGCTGGTTCAACTAGAAAATTTAAGATGTGTATTTGACAATAGACATAGGTAATAGTTACCGCTCAGTAGAAGCACTATAGTAGTGTATGAGTTACAATTTCCATATTTAATTAAATTTTATTAATAAAAAAAATTTCTATAGTTTAAGTCAGACAGTGAAAGATAAAATAACCTGTTTAAATTCCAAATGAATCTAATATCTGTTTTCCTACCAAAGCTAAAAAAAAAAAAAGTTTCTTTTTGTGGATTTCCATTTTACTTTTAAAGAATTTTCCAAATTAAGTTTAGGCAAATATTGTGATGAAGTTACTTTTAATTAAAAATCTAAATTTTCTATAAAAGGATCAGAATCAAAACAATCTGTTTCCACTTTTTCTTCAGGCTTCTGCCCGGTATGATTCAGAAATTCTAAATGGGTTAAGTTGTTCCAATAATCTTAAAATCTGTATGATTTTTTAAAATGTTATCATGAATTTTGAAAATATGCTTGTGAAGAATTTCTGGACCCTGTTGAGTAAAATGTAGCTTGAAATGCATTTTTCTTAATTTTTAGTTATATGCTTGCTCTTTTTAAAATTAATACAAATTAGACGTCTGCAAACATTTTGGTACAGGATTCAATCTTTCTTCTGACTGTTTTGTGAGTACATAATGAATGTAACCAAAGTAAAAAGAAAAGGGAAAAAAACAAAACGTAACCAGAATATTTCTGTTTAGTATTTGTAATGCAAATGTTTTAAAATCTGAATCATGATTTCAACACTTTCATGTGACTGTGCAAAAATCAGGCTGTGTGATAGATTTGCTGAAGACAGAGCCTGACCAATATGCCTTTAAGCAAATCCTTAAAAGGTCAACATTAGTATCAGATCCAGACAAATAAGTGATTCTAGCTGCAAGATACCAGAAGAAAAGAGAATGGAGAATTACCACTGTGGACTCAAAAGGCAAAGTAAGTGCAGAGAAAAACAAATATAAGGTTGTTAATTACACCAGTAAAATAAAGGGGAGAGCTTACATAGAAGAAATTAATTCTGAAGCATAAACACAGAGATAAGACTGGAAATTCCACCATTAGACAATAAAGTATTCAAGAACACAACCCCTAATCTCTGCTGTTTCTTCAGTATAAACAAATCTGTGGGTTGCTAGCACTATTGCTGAAAATCTCATCAAATTGTACACAGAGAATAAGTTTCATCTTTTGGAAATAAAGCTATTACTTCTCCCTTATGTGTCTTTGTCCAGGAAACCTACATTTAAGTCCAGATTGAAAACAAAGACACAGTTTCTTATTAAGTAGTCAACAACCTGAAGGCACTGCTTTCTCTAAAGCCTTAAATAAAAAAAAAAAGTAAATAGGGAAAGGGGTCCAGAAGGCAGGATGTAATGTAATTTAAAACTGGAATTGCATCAGCAGTTTCAAACAGATGGCAGAATGTAGAGATAAATGTGCTAGCTCCTTTAGTTATTTGGTCTCTCCATTGTTTGCATCATTAAAAACAGGACTAGTTTACAATTTAAAAATATACTGTGTATTATACATTGGAAAAAAGGACATGCACCTACTGAGTGGAAGGAGGTAGGATTAAATTAATTTGCCATACTTTAATGTACAGTATCTGGGATGCTTTAGGCAAGTCTGCGAATAGGTTTCCTAGGAAATGAGATGAACAAAAATATAATGACCTTGAAATTATACGCCCAAATGTCCCAAGTATTTAGCAACCGGCTCAGAAGTGGTAATTACATAAAAAATACAAAAGATCCTTAATTGCTTCAGTTATAGTGTATCTAGGCAGGTCAGTTACTGTACACAGCTGCAAAAAATGGTACGTGATTAATAGGGGGTTGCTTATGATAGCGCTAACTAGCTCGTGTATAGTGCAAAACACTCATTTCTTTTCCAATTAAAGAAAAAAAAATCTGGTTTTGATTAGGCTCTTCAGAAGGTCTAAGTCTGTAGCAGCAAAATACTCCACTCTCACGTTGTTAAATGTTTTAGTCAAGGACCAAGCAGCATATATCCATGAAAATCAGAAATGTTTAAATAAAATTCTAGGGTGAAAATGCTGCAAATCTCAAAATAAGACACTTCCGACCATTCTGGTTTTTCTAGTTCATTGACTCTAAAACTGAATTTTGCCAATGACACGAAACTGGAGGGAGCTGTTGACACTCTTGAGGGCAGAGAGGCCCTGCAGAGGGATCTGGACAAATGGGAGAACTGGGTAATCCAACCGCATGAAGTTAAACAAGAGCCAGTTCCAGATTTTGCACCTGGGACACGGCAATGCTGACTGTACATACAAACTGGGGGACGAGGTGCTGGAGAGCAGCTCTGTGAAGACAGATCTGGGGGTTCTGGTCGACAGCAAGTTGAACATGAGCCAACAGTGTCCCTGGCAACCAGGAGGGATCTGTGTCCCGAGTGCATCAAGCACAGCATTGCCAGCCGGGTGAGGGATGTGATTGTCCCTCTCTGCTCTGCACTGGTGCGGCCTCACCTGGGAGCGCTGTGAGCAGTTCTGGGCACCACAGAATAAAAAAGATATTAAGCTACTGGAGAGTGTCCAGAAGAGGACTACGAAGTTAGTGAAAGGTTTGGAGGGGAAGCCGTATGAGGAGCAGCTAAAGTCACTTGGTTTGTTCAGCCTGGAGAAGAGGAGACTGAGGGGAGACCTCATGGCAGCTACAGGTTCCTCACAAGGGGAGGAGAAGGGGCAGGGGCTGATCTCTTCTCTCTGGTGACCAATGACAGAACCCAAGGGAATGGCAGGAAGATGTGCCAGGGGATGCTTAGGTTGGACATTAGGAAAAGGTTCTTCCCCCAGAGGGTGGTGGAGCACTGGAACAGGCTCCCCAGGGAGGTGTCACGGCCCCAAGCCTGACAGTGTTCAAGAAGAGACTGGACAATGCCCTCAGACACATGGTGTGAACTGTGGGGTTGTCACCTGCAGGGACAGGAGTTGGACTCGATGACCCTTCCACTCAGGGCTTTCTATGATTCTTTGATGCCATTTTATAAAGGGTAAACCAGTCCAAATAAATAAGATTGATACCAGTGCACCTCCAGAGCTGGAACCAGACACCAGCTTTTCCTGTGATTTGATAAACTGGAATTAATCATTCTTTTCCATGTAGCTCTAACCTCATTCCAGCCAAGTTTGAAGAAGGAAGTATTAAAAAAATCACATTACAAGAACTTGCAATACTTAAACATAGTATTGTGGTTCCAAGAGATCCGGAAGAAACACTGAACTCTATGGAGAGCTCTCCAAATTTGTGAAGTTGTGGTTCACTCATCGACAGGTTGGGAAAAATGTGTAGTTGTGATCTTTGGAGCATTGCCTGAAAAACGTGCCCTGCAGATGAGTTTCTAATATGGAACCTGCTCAGATCAGAATGTACACATGTTGAAAGTGCAGCTTAATCCACTGTGATTCTTTACTATCCTCTGGGAATGTTCTAAGTGTGTCTGTGGGCTTTTCTGAGCTCCAGGCATGACTCTGTCTAGGTTTGGGGAGGGGAAGGGACCAGGAAGCAGGAGATGAGTCACAAATGGCAACCATCAGTGGGGTTGAAATCCAGAAAATGTGTGGTTTTCGTCTTTTCATCTGTCAGGAGAGGCATGAAACTTAACACTGACAGTTCAGTCTTCATTCCTGGGTGTAACATTCAACACTTGACAGAGATGGATAGAGCAGCCTTCTCAGACATTCGTTAAGGATTCTGCTTGCAGATCTCTCCATATCTCGGCAAACTTGATTCACATGTCTGAGGTTACTACGACACCTAGACAATGATTATTTTTTTCATAGGAAGTGCTGAGAGTCTGGGAAATGAAATAAAACCTTAAAATAAATACTGTTGTGACAAATGGGCTTTTAAAACTGTTCTCCAAATCTTGATCACCTCCACAGCCTTGTCTTCACCTGAGAAAAAATGTTAAAAGCTATTCTTCTAATTTCTGGTGTGCATATGTGTGTATAGTCACACACATTGAATTTAAATCCTAGCCAACTTGCAGTTTTCAGATGGAGTAACAGATAGTTTTTAAAGTCCTTGAAATGGTCTTGTTATTCCCTGGCAGACAAGTAGATTTAATGGTAAAACAGAATTATTTTGTACAATAATTTGGCCATTCATGTTATCCTGTGTATTGAGTGTGATCAGAAACCACAGCATTAGATCAAGCACTGGGAAAAGAGGCCAGGGAAGATATTTTCAGAAATATAGACCGGCATTCTGCTTTGCATATCAATGGGATCATGCAAAGTAACAGAGGGATACTTGGGATGCAGAGAAATAATGCAGATTTGGGAACTCCTGGGAAAAATCCTGAATTATCTTACCAGGGAATCCTTCTTGAATTCTCACTTGAGCCATCTGTGGCAAACTCACACCATTGCTCTTAAAAAGGCATAGAGTTTGCCAAGCTCTGTGGCCACTCAGCTCTACTATATGTTCATTGTGCATCCGTGTCTTTTTCATGCCAAAGTCCCTTGTGCCTCAGAGAAGAGACCAAGATAAGCTGTCGATCAGATTTGCAATTTGGTGCTCTATAATCCCATCTTTCGCATCTAGGCCAGCCTGGATGGGGCTTTGAGCAACCTGGTCTAGTGAAAGGTTGGAACTCAATGATCTTTAAGGTCCCTTGCAGCTCAAACCATTCTATGATTCTATGCAAGGACCAGCCAAAATCTAATTCAGAGAAAGCAGAATTTCCTACAATCCAGGCAAAAGTCATGCCAAATGGTCTGATGTCCTGAAGGGGTCTGATTTCCTGAAGGGGTCTGATTTCACATGCTCAGCTTCTGTGTGGATAATGATTTGCATGTTATGCCTTTCCTATATCCATTCCTACTATAGATTGCCACTCACCAGGTCAAAAAGAATATTTTCATTTTTTAGAACTGAAATGCAGAACAGAGAGGGCATCCCCCTAAGAGAAATCTGCACAAAACAATATTAACTTCAAGGCAGGTCAAATGTTCACTGACACATCTTGACAATGCCCCTTTTCTTACATTGACTCTACTTGATTAAACTGATTGAAAAGCATTTCATATTGTGCTTTGTCAGTCTATATTTTGGGCTTCATGAACAAAATGATACTAGATTGACTTACCCAGATACTTCACAAAGCTTGTCATGTTGAATTAATTAATGTTGCTTGTACAGCGTGAGAATATGGAGATTCATCTTTTCATTTCTGTATTTGCTTTATAACCAAACAAGGGGATGATAAAACATTACACTGGTAGTTAATAGACATTTTAAATGTCTTTGTTTCTTTAGAAACATACAATGGAAATATTACAATAATTGTCACACACATCATGTAACATTAGTTACATAAAACCAGAAATACTACAGTAGTAACCAACAGTAGTAATGAATAAAACTGTTTTCTCTTCTTTCCCTTTCTTTTCTTTAATGGATGGTGGAGAAACTGATCACACATGCAATCACTCTTTAGAAACCTGAACACAGAAAATTTTACTAAATCGACAGAGTCTTGGGGGGAGATTTTGCACAGAAGTCTTGTGATATTGATAGTGAAGTCAGTAGAATTTTATTAACTTCATTTACAACACAGTAGTACTTCTCCCATCTCACTTACAATACCCTTTTGGGCTTTTGGAGGTTTCTTATTATATCCAAATGCCTTGTTATTAAACACTATGCCTTAGTAACGCTGAAGTCCATTTTCATGCATTTCTTTTTGTACTAAATAAAACAAGCAAGCGGTGTAAAACATGAAATATGTCAATAAGTTTCATGAATGCAATTAGAAGCGATTATGTGAACACACTGTATTTTCAGGTGAAAAGCTGGACGAAGAATCATCAAATAGGATTGTCATTCAAAGAGGTGAAAGATGGTCAAATACAATATTCCGTCCAGAAGCTGTCATTATTTGGTTTTGTCAAAAGGTCCTTTTACCTTTTATTCCTTAGTCATAAGATACATGAAACAGCAGTTGTCACTTTTATACTGGCTCACTGTATGTACTTTATTTCATCAGCAATGGAGTCAGAAGTCCATATGGAAGCTATAGAAGCCCCCATTGCCAAAAGTTTGATCACTGTATTTTATAGGTTACATGCCATAAAGATATATTAATACATTTGAGTGCCTGAGGAAGTATGTACTTATCCTGGCACACTAAATTATCTCTCTGAACTCCACGGCTCAGCTTCCCTTTGGCTCAGTTCCTCCTTCGTTTTCCTCTCTTTGTGGCACAGGAGCTATGAAGACCAGTCCTGGTCATATTACTGGTAGCTGGTATAGATTCTGCCTTGGCAGGAAGGAAAGTTTGAGGCCATAACGTCATGCTGGTGGGAAGGAGGGCAGTAGATGTACCCAGCATCCGCTGAAAGAGTGACATTGAAGATTTGCAATGGTATGTAGGCTGCTGAAAGAGGACCACTCCAGACTACACCATTTCTCCCCCAGACTGCACATCGTGTATCAGCAAACTCAATACACACGGTTGAAGCAGCTGAGCAGACACGGTGGTCCAGAGATGTGAGTTCAAGGCCTTGTACCAAAGGTTGATTCGAACTGACCTGATCCTTTTAAATGGAAGGAGGAGTCAGCCTGGGGTGCCATTAGCTGTAGAAACAGTGATGCCATAATTACATTGGCTTGTGGGACCATCCAGGTTTGAACATAGCTTTTCTACCTTTTCAGACTTCAAACCTGTACCTGCTTCCCTGTAATTTGAATATCATTCATTTTTACTTTCAAAACACATTGGACATGACTGTGCTTTCAACATACTTTCTCTCTCCTGGCTTTATTACAACTTTAAACTAAATAAAAACTCTTCTGCTTTTTGTTGTATATTTTTTACTTAGGAATAGAAAAAAAGTAGAGAGAATTACACTCTGAACTTCTGATAATGGCAAAAATTCTAAGGGAGCAAAGGAGGAAGGCAGAAAAAAAAGGGAGGGAAAAGGGGTGAGAGAAGGGGGAGAAGGAGGAAAGAAAGGAAGGAAGAAAGATGGGGAAGAAGGGAGAGGGGAAGGGGAAAGGGAAGAAGGGAGAGGGGAAGGGGAAAGGGAAGAAGGGAGAGGGGAAGTCAGTAGAATTTTTTTGAGGGGAGGGGAGGGAAGCGGAGGGGAGGGAAGGGGAAGGGAAAGGAAAAAGGGAAGGGAAGGGAAGGGAAGGGAAGGGAAGGGAAGGGAAGGGAAGGGAAGGGAAGGGAAGGGAAGGGAAGGGAAGGGAAGGGAAGGGAAGGGAAGGGAAGGGAAGGGAAGGGAAGGGAAGGGAAGGGAAGGGAAGGGAAGGGAAGGGAAGGGAAGGGAAGGGAAGGGAAGGGAAGGGAAGGGAAGGGAAGGGAAGGGAATTTCAAAGGAGATGAGCATAGGTAGTAGCCTGTAGAAGAAATTAAGTTTTCAACTCAGCACCCAGAACTGACAAGATGAACTTTTCCAGCAGCCCCATAGTACAAAAACTAGGCTTCAGGTTGGAGCCAATAAGTCTAAGGAAGAATATGACAAATAAAGTACAGATGCACATGATATTTGTAACAAAGCAGCTTAATTAGAAAGTGATCAGAGAGCATAATGGTTATCAAATGATACTTATGCCTGAGATGCATTACAACTCATCTGCACATGCTATGAGACCCTTGCTTCCTCACAGAAACTTAGATGAGACTCCTGTATCGCAGGCAAGCTGCCAGTTACTGTTTCTTATTATGGTAAAATGCTCGGAGATTTAGTATTGATGACTTCCTTTCTCTTAAGTTCATACTACTATTCTGCTTATATATATGTTTATCCAATATTCATATAGCATTTTATAAATCTGTTTGGTCAGTGACTAATACTTTCACTGAAGAGCTTTTCAAGTCAGATATTTGAAATACCTTCCTCTTCTGTAACTGGGTCTTTGAGCTTACTTGATTGCTGATCTATTTGGTCGAACAGCTGAAAACACTCACAAATGTATAAATCCTGACTGTGATGAAATACAACTTTTGTAAGATATCCAATATTGGCTTGCAGATTTCAAGTGACAGGACCAAGGTTCATGTCTAGGTAAGTAGTTTCCAGGGGTCAACTAACCACACCAAGAAGTAGGCACATCATGTCTAGCTTTATTTATTTATTTATTTCTAGTTTGATTTACTTTCCAGGGATCTCATTTCTGCCATTTTTTTAGTGTTCAAGAGTTCATATGCCATAAATGAGTCTTTTTTTTAAGCTTTTTAAAAATAGAAACTAAATAGCATATTGCATCAATCACACTTACATAGGTTTTATGACTTTGTAAGTGTTATCTGAACCCTTTCCTAATGACAGACTGTTTGCTGTGTTGAGACTGGATATGATTTTAGTGGTGATTTCCTCAAGGCACCATCTCCTATGGTTACTCAACAGCCTGGCTTTTCACAGAGCATGCTCAAGCACTCTTAGCCAGAAGTTTACATTCAGTTGTTTATTTACTTTACATTTTAGGCTTTTTCAGTCACCACTTTTCAGATTATCCTTTGTGCAAATATGAGTTTACTCTATTTTTGGATGTATCATTTGAGCAGACCCAGCCAAGGCATCAATATTGTTCTAATAACTGCTCATTCCTTGCTTCTATTATTTTTCCCAATCTGTATCTGTCAAATAGAATAACACCACACTCACATTTTTGTCCAGATGAGTGTACTGGAACTACTCAAGACAGCTCCCAATGGTTCACTGTTATGAGTGCCCCCTGATGCTTTTGATTACCCACCGGCCGCATTAGGATGAAAACAGAAGAGCAGTGATGCATGTCTGTGTAGGTGTTGGAAGGCTGTTACTCCACTCAGAAACAAACTATATTTACTGTAATCCAGAGGGTCCTTCACAGGACCGCTTGTGCCCACTTATTCTTCTGATATCTGCTGACTGGTGTTCACATAGTTCACACTTAATTTCTTAGGTGGATGAAAGTATTTGTTCACAAACAGGATAATTTCTTATTTCACAAGTATTTTTTCATTTATTATCTAATATTTTCCTCTGTTAAAATCTTTATCCTCATTTAAATAATTTGTAAAACAGTCACTTAAAAAAGTTTACAAATGATTCTCAAACAGTCAAAGCAAATATATCACAAGTAGCTCCCATGTGTTCACATCAACTACCCCTCAGACAGCAACCTGCAGCAAATAAACAGTTCGACTTATCATGAACAATGTTCACTTATGTGTTGCAGATGAACATTTCTGATTGATTCTGAAGTAATAGAACAGGAGTGAGTTTTGTGCAAATGAATAATTGAACCAACCTTGCTATCTTCAGTACAGTCTTAGTTTAGACCAACCACATTCAGCTGGAATGACAGTAGTTAATGGAATACACATCATGCTGCGTAGTTTGCTCAGCCAAAATTGTCTTCTGCTTGAATTAATCAGTGTACATAACACAGAAAAGCAATGCCAATTACCTCCTAGTGGAACCTCTCACAAAGTTTTGAAAGGTTTGAGGATGTGCACAAGTTACAGTGACAGCAGAATAACCATGACGTCATTCCTGCAGTCAAAATACTGCATAGTTTGTATGGTATGTTTTTGCATTGTCCAAAGCATAAAGGAAATTCCAGCTTTAAACTGTGTAGGCAGTCTGCCTGCCTTCAGGGTGTGAAAGCTATCATTGGGTTTTTGACTTTCCACTTTCTATTATAGCAAGTATAAGAACAGGAAGTATAAAATTTTATACCCTGGTAAGTGAAGGCACCAGAAGGTTGTAGCGCAACTAAACCACTAAAGAGCATATAAGGTGAATATGAGAGAGTCACATCAGCGTAGCTGGACCTCCCACATCTTGTTGCTCCTTTCTAGTCCCATCTAGATTTCATCCCTCTGCTCTCTGATCATGAATAGTAGCACCACCAGGAAAATGCTCACTGTCAAAAATTGTTAGCAACTGAATACAGTAGAGCTGGTTATACAATATCAGATGGGAATTAACTGGATCATACTGTAAACAAACTTGAGAAGGTTGTAGATTTGGTTTGTCTTCACTGTATAATATAAACAATAGCTCATACATTGTTAGCAACTCACTAGGACGCTTGCCTACAGCTCCATGCAGCAGTTAAACAATTGGTTTGGCATTTTCAAAGGAAGTTAACTGGTTGCCATGCCACTTCAATGTATCTATATTAAATGTATACTTATCTATCTTTGTAATGTGTTAAATACTTTCATATTTCATATTACATTTAGGCTTTCTTTCTGCGAAATTGCCGATGTCAGAGAAGGATGGATTTCAGCAAACTGCCTGCTGCTCCTCGATGTAGGTGTAAGATATGCAACTGAAAATTAAATTTCAGATTTCTTTCACAAAGACAAGATACATTTTGATTTTAAATCTTGATGTTAATGTTATAGTTAAAATGGATTAATTTTTCTTCTAAGTCGTAAAAACCCCATTGATAAATTACTCAGTTTCCTTGCTCAGTTAGTATAACAAAGAGAAAGGGATTCTTTAGAAACATTGGTATAATGTCAAGAGGAGTTTCTATCTGGAGTTTGCATTTTTAAAGAGAGATATTTTACACTGTAGAAAACTGTATTTTGCTGCAGAAAACAATAGCTGGTTTGTATGCAGTAGCCTTGAGACTTGTTTAGTGCCCATTACCTTCAATGGAGATGAATATGTATATCTGAGAAAATATTTTGGCCTTGAGTGAAAGAAAGAGGGGAAACAGGAATTTGGCTTTGAGTGTCTGCATAACTCCAACTTATTTTTTTAGTACAGCTGAATCTACTGGTGACTCTCAGTAGAAGCTAGCTTTTCTTGCACTGAGTACACGGCCCCAAAGAGACTTTTGTCTGGTGCTTGGTGGATGACTGAAGTGGTAGAATCAAAAGCCTTTTTCTATGAGACACAGGCTAGTAGGTGGAATGGTAGAAGAGAGCCACTTTTTTATCAGTTTGTGTTTATCTTTGTCTAGTTTTATTGTATTGCATAGAATCATAGAATGTTTTGGGTTGGAAGGGGCCTTAAAGATTATCAGGTTGCTCAAAACCCCATCCAACCTGGTCTAGAACACTTCAGGGGTTGGGCATCCAAAACTTCTCTGGGCAGCCCGTTCTGGTGCCTCACCACCTTCATAGTGAAGAATTTCTTGCTTTTATTTAATCTGCATCTACCCTCTTTCAGTTTAAAGTCATTACCCCTTGTCCTACCACTATATGCCCTTGTAAAAAGTTCCTTTACACCTTTCTTGTAGGCCCTCTTTAAGTACTAGAAGGCTGCTATAAGGTCTACCTGGGCTGAACAACCCCAGCTCTCTCAGCCTGTCTTGACAGGAGAGGTGACCGAGCCCCCTGATCATCTTTGTGGCCCTCCCCTGGAATTGCTCTAACAGGTCCATGTTCTTCTTATGTTGGGGGCCCCAAAGCTCAATGCAGTACTCCAGGTGCACTCTCACAAGAGCAGAGTAGAGGGGGAAAATCATGTTCCTCGACCTGCTGGTCATTCTTCTTTTGATGCAGCCCAGGATACGGTTGGTTTTCTGGGCTGCAAGCGCACATTGCTGGGTCATGTTGAGCTTCTCATCAATCAACACTCCAGAGTGTTTCTTGTCAAGACTGTTCTCAATCAATTCTCCACCCAGCCTGAATTTGGGCTTGGCATTGCCTCGATCCATGTTCAGGACCTTGCACTTGACTGTGTTGGATTTCATTAGGTTTGCATGGGCCCAATTCTCAAGCCTGTTGAAGTCCTTCTGGATGGCATTCCTTCCCTCCAGTGTGTCGACCACACCACACAGCTTGGTGTAGTTGACAAATTTGCTGAGGGTGCACTCAATCCCACTCAAATTCCTGAGCTAACAAACTCTTTTCTGGTGTGTGTGTCACTCCCTCTTCAGAGAGCTATGATATGTTAAGTTTTTCAGGGTAGGAAAGAAGAAAGACATAAATAGGTTATTTCTCTAGAAAGACCTTTCAAGCCTTTTCTGTTGATACAACACAGTAGGAGATTCTCAATAGTGAAATGCTACCTGCTTTGCTCCTGTCCATTTTTTCACTTAAAGTAATACTGAATCTAAACTCCTGCTTCACTTTTCAGCTAAACTGCGGCAGACCTGCACCTGTATATCAGGAATAAGTATATTAAAAAGAACAGGTAAATGTGTTGACTCTCTTCTCTTTGACATTCCTTTTTCAAACCTCTTTTCACAGTATCACAGTATGTTTGGGATTGGAAGGGACCTCAAAACGTCACCTAGTCCAATCCCCCTGCTGGAGCAGGAACACCTAGGTGAGGTCACACAGGAACACGTCCATGCGGGTTTTGAATGTCTCCAGAGAAGGAGACTCCACAACCTCCCTGGGCAGCCTGTTCCAGTGCTCTGTCCCACTCACTGAGAAGAAGTTTTTTCTCAAATTTAAGTGGAACCTCTTGTGTTCCAGCTTGATCCCATTGCCCCTTGTCCTATCATTGTTTGCCACTGAGAAGAGCCTGGTTCCATCCTCGTGGCACTCACCCTTTCTATATTTATAAAAATTAATAAGGTCACCCCTCAGTCTCCTCTTCTCCAAACTAAAGAGACCCAGCTCCCTCAGCCTTTCTTCATGAGGGAGGTGCTCCACTCCCTGAATCATCTTTGTTGCCCTTTTGATAGTTTTCTTCCAGAAAGAAGGTGAGGAGTGTGTGCAAACACTTGTCCTCCACATCAAGCCTGACTGAACAATTTCTCTGCTGTTCTGAGCTTCTGGTGAACTGAAAATTACCAGCTGTACTGAATTGTGACAAACAGCATGTCTGTGTGTGTCTGTGTCCGTGTGCCTGTGTGTTTGTGTGTCTGTGTGCATGTGCACGTGTGCGCACATGTGGAACAAAAGAGATAAACAGAAACTGTCGTATCTGATGACAGCAAATTCATTTTCACATTTATGACCTGATGTAGTGTTTTAATTCAGTAAAAGACAAATGCAGCCTTACCTTCTGAGTATTGTTAAGATTATTTCTTGGAGCCCTCATATAGGCATTTATTGACCACATGCAGAACAAGGAATCCTCTAATGCATTTACTGGTTGAGACATAGTTAACAAATGCAGCCATCTTTGCACAGGTTTGAAAAAGAAAATGAGATTGGGCTAGTGAAGAAGAAAGGTATTTTAGAGGTATGCAGCTTCCACTTCATATGTCAGGATAACAGACCCACATCCAATATGCTCAAAGCTTACAAGCTAAATTTATCATCTTCTAAAAAGATTAGAAGCAAACAGGTTATTGAAGCTTAACTAGCTAACACTCCTCACATGATTTGCAATGACAAACAGTAACCCATTAAGCTGTAATGACACATTTGCCACCTTTTGATGTCTATACTCTTAGTATTACAGTGGTAACAACCTGAGCTTTTGTGTGTGCTACATCACTTCTTCCATGTCAAATTAAACCACAATAGCTATAAAAAATGTGTAGTAACAGACCAGTTAGCCAAATCCCTGCCAAAAATTGTTTTCAATAGCTGTCTACAGAGTCTGCCAGAATACCGTTGGTGAACTCATACCATGTGTACCTTGTAGGGTCGTGGCTTTAAAAGGATAAAATGTTTGCCGAAGTCTATCTATCTTTTCTGCTGGAGTCTTCTCCATCACTTGTGAAATGTAGTTATATCTAATAGGAAGGAAACAGACAACAGCCATCAGCACAGAGCATACCTGGGAGAAATAAAACAATGTTTTTAGACCCTGAATGAGAACACTTCATGTTGGAAGAATGGGACTACCCAGGCTGAGATAAATAATTGCATCCTGAAAAAACACTTTTAAAAACACTTTTTATGAATTGCACTTATCTGAGAGCCAGGGAGATAAACAACTGTTTCTCAGTGTTCAGAGAGGTAACTAAAACCCATACCTGATTTTCTCGAAGGACATTTGAGAACTGAACCTACTGTAAAAACTACCTCCTTTCTGGACAACACTCTCCAGTCAATCTGTTCCCCCAAACAGATTTCTCTGGCAGAATGCCACTCCTCATAGAACCGTAGAATCATTTTGGCTGGAAAAGACCTCCATCTTTCACCAAAAGTTTGCTGTTGTGGGCAGGGACATGGGCAAGAACAGAAGACTTTGAAGGCCAAAGACCTGACTGTAATTTCCTTATAATCATGATTAGATAACTCTACACTGTAAGTGCAGATAAAAGTAGTACACTGTAAGTGCAGCAAGCCCATTACATCTGGGACAGGTGATCTGTATTGTACATGCACAGCAGACTTGCAGCAAGTGTGTGGGAGACAAGAACCCTCCTATTTTTAGGTCTGGAATTTGGTGGCCTTTATGTTACCTGATAGAGCTAGCAGGAAGGCAGACCAACAGTATGATTGGAGGTCTGGCAGACATCATGAGTGATGGCTTGCTGCAGAGTCCACTCTGGTGGACTTAGGGGATACAGTTCTTGTGTCTCTTTCATGGACTTGGAATCTCAGGATGATGGGCCAGAAGGAGTCACCGATGAAATAAAAAATGAAACAAACTTGGATTGCCCCGAATGCTGCTGCTGTTTGTTCTGCTCTGTGTATTTGCCACATCTGAGCTTGCATGGAGATTTGCACCACGTATCTGTGTTTTCAGGATTACCTTTATTCAGATGGCAAAAAGTGATGGTGCTCTGATTCAACAAGACGAGGCAAAAGCAACGGAGACCTGAATTCTGGGCAGAATGGCTTAAATCAGACAAACTGAAAAGGACTTAAGACGAGGACAAAAGAGATGCAGAGGCAGTAGAAAGAGAAGGAATAACAAGAAACTGGGCAGAGAAAAGAAGGACCAGGGTGGACACACAGGAACAGCTGAAAAGGAACAAAAGGCAGCAAAACCACCTTCAGAACCTGGAAGCTACGTTACAGTTTTGCAAATCAAACTTCTATCAAGGATCAGACTTATTTTTGTAACTGAATTTGCCAGGAAAAGAATGAAGAAATACCCAGCTCCAAAGACTCGGGCTGAGCCTGGGTGTCAGCTCATTTCAGAGTAAAGCTCTAACAGCAGGGAAAATGCTGTGCCCATTAGGGGCACATGGTCAGTGAAAGCACTGCCCTTACTGACCATGTGGCAGATGAGGGGCAGCAGGAGGGGATGCAAACAGCTTCAGCAGAACACTTCTCAGAGAAGAGAAAGTGGTCAGTAGGAAACTACTCCGTTCTCTCTCTGTCACCCACGATGACGGATGAACCTCTCTGCAGCCCTGCCCTGCTCTTTCAGTGAAAGAATCCAGCCAGCTTTCTCATAATGGCAGAAGTAATTAAAAAGAGAATCAACTTCAGAGGAACATGAAGCACACACCAAAATTCTGTCTCCTTAATGATATCCCCTACATACTTTACTGGCAGGGATTCTCCTAATCTAATACCTGTTAGTTTTCTTTCTAATTAGGGCTATAGCTCACCAGAGGCTGTTTTATACTTAATTTGTGTGGGTTTTATTATATGGCTCAACAGTCAACCAACCAGTGTATGCATCATGTGATCCTGGTTGAGATCTTTCAGGCATTACTGCACACTGAGGCCCTTGGAGAGAACGTGCCACTACAATTTGTGAGTCACCCGTTCTTGCTCTGCCTAGGTCTTGTCATGTGTGTGCTTGTCAGGATTCATCTCCATCTCCATTACCCCTGGGGCAGAAGTCATAGTTTGTTTCTGCTCACTTGTCTGATTTTTAGCAGATCATATTCCCATCTTCAGAACCTTAAGCAAGTGCCATCTTTGGAGAATTTAAGGTGGAATTCTAAGTGCCGATTTAACTCAACCTAGAAACATATTTTAATTGACAGGAAATATCCCAAGTTAAATCATTTTACAAGGTTGACATAGACTGCTATACAAATTAAAAAATAAATTAAAAGCATTCTTTGTTGTTACCAAAAAGAAAAATTATTTTCTTAACTGTTTTCCTTGTATTTCTGTCATTTTTTAAATATTTACTCTCAAGACTTTGAAATGAAGTTGAGATGGGAGGCAGATTTTATTTGTCTGAAATCGCACCTGAGATCCCCATTAATTCAATTTTTGCCAGAAAAATTTGCAGGCAAACTATGTACCAGTTAAACAATTAGCTTGGAAATTATCAGGAGAAAAATGACACAGTAGATCACAGATAAACAGTCCGTGATGCTTTAGTACCAGAACATAAAATGTGCCAATGAAAGAACATTTTATTAAGCTACTATAAGCCAGCCCAGGGGACTGACCAATCTTTGTTTTGCTTCTAGGATGTTAGCTTCCAGGTAAACAAAGGTATTAGTACATAATTGATTTCAAATTGGTGAGCAAAGAAGGTCACCAATAGCTGTTAAATTGTAAGCATCATCCTCCATCTCTGTGGATGCCAGGAAGGATGACACCTACAAGTTGTTCAGTCACACATTGAGAATGATGGTAGCACTTGTTAAGTCCTAAAACAACGTATGAATTCCAGAGAACCAACATCCTGCTTATCTGAATCCACAAAGGGTATAATTTCCATGCAAGCAATTCCCATGACTTTGTCATTGCAGCTCCTAAAAGAACAGGATAATGGAAACTCTTGCCTATCTCTGCAGCAGAAATAAACTTCAGAAAATTCCTGCTTTCTCCACTGTCACCTGGTAGGATTTTACTGAAAGAGGTGCAAGTGCAAGGTCAAGATAGTGGTCGTTGTTGCTGAAAACCTTCAGGAATAACATTTTAAATAATAAGTAAAATAATAAAAAATGATAAATATAAAATCATTCATATAGCCAAATAACCTGATCCATCCATTTAGCCATACATCTAGTAGCTTTCAGTATGTGAGCTAGTTCCATCTACTCAAAAGAAGAGCAATTAGTTTTGTGTATAGAAGCATGGCTAGTCAGACAATCTTCAGTTCTGTTTGGACGGGAAAACTGCAGGAATTAGAGTTTCTAGATTGGGAAGTTTACAGCAAAGTGAAAGAAGGAAGCTGGGCATGTAGATATACAAGATGCATTTGACAATTCAGAAGTGCAGTTGAGTTACCCTCCATCAGCCATGGAAGACTAGTTGTTCCAGGAACAAATAAGCTAGGGCACAAGGTAATGTGTTGCTTCTTTTCCACCCAACAAGATAAATCATCCTTAATTGAAACAACATATATCAGCTGAAAAGGTTCTACCTTACTGTCCCATGAAAGAATACAAAGCACAGCAAAACAAACAACCCAAGCTCTACCAGGAAAACTCACAGAACTGATGGAGCTTCAGATGGTGAGAATACTTTCACTGGTGATGTGATATAACCATATTTTTCTGAACATGCCCCGGCAGGCCTAGGTAGATCTCTAGAAGTGAAGGCCTTGCATAGAAAAAAAAAAAATAGAGAGGAGAGGGCTGCAGAATACACATTGAAATTACACATTCTATGTCACCCACTGCTCGGTAGGCCTAACAAACTTATCCGAAAGAAAATGAACATATGCTTGAAGTTCATGTTCACTGGAAGTCTTTAGATAGAACAGTTCATATTCTTGACCAGGAAGTCTCTACCCCAGAGACTCCTGGAGATATGGAGGAAAGATGACAAGGGAGGACTGACTCCAGAAATGACCAGCTCCTCTATTCTTCCACAGGCACCTGCTGTTGGCTCCTGTGAGAGAAAAGATGCTGGGCTGGATGGAACTTCTCCACACAGAGAGCAGCTCTTCTGCTCTCTACTCACCTGTCACTAGTATCCCCTCCTGCTCTCAGCCCCATTTCTATGCAGTGCTCCAGTCCCTGGCCTCCTTAAGAGGGACTGCAAGCATCAAGGGACATTACTGCTGATGCGATCATCAATGACTGCTGCTGGAAATCCATGCACAAATATGTGCTCTGTACAGGGAAGCAGACAGCAACAATACCCAGCTCTCCTCCCCTCTTTCCCTTCCTCCACCTGTAATTGAAATTCATGGAATCTAAGTCCCACTACATCCTGTCAGAAGGATATTTCTGTTCCTTGGGGAAGGGGTTAGCAAGGGCAAGCCATGCCTTAGTGGCACCTGTCCCAGCAGTGTACCCATACCATGTGTAAACAACAATATGTACATGTAAGCACCTGATTTTAGCCAGGACTTTTTGAATGTGTGAGAATGAGGGATAAGAGCAAATTCATGTACACAGGCTGGTCAAAATTACAATATTTTGCTCCATCTCGCAAATTTTCCTCACAGAGGAGACAAAGGAAAGGTCAGATGGTGTAAGCACCTCTACCCTTTTAAGATAAAACACAACCTTGAACATCTGAGGCATGAGGCCTGATGTAGTCGCAAGCACTTTGTGGTAACAAGGTAGGTTCAGTGCCAAGCCTGACATGCAAATCCTCAAGTCAGGGTCAGGCCAGGTCTAAGAGCAGCAGCAGCAGCCAGAGTTTTACACATTCCTGTGATCAGCATCCAGAGTCTATCACATTCTCATGATCGCCAGGCAAGTCCATAGTGACAAGGCAGGTCCCATGTCAAGCTAGGAGCAGAGTCCACAGGTCAAGATCCAGCCAGGTCATGGCCAGGCATGACTGCAACACAGTTGGAGCTAGAGACAGGCACACTCACCACGTAACTCGGGCAGGGACTGCACTGCAATGGAGCCCCTGAGCAGAAGGTATGGGTGGTGGCCCCAGGTGCAGTTGGTCAGAGCAAATAAGGCACAACTATGTACTCTGGTCTATGACACAGTTTTTCTAGGAGCTGTAGAATCAGAGAGGTGAAAAAGTGCCAAGAAACTTCGGCCTGAGCCAAGGAATACCCAGCAAAATAACAAGCCCCAGCTGTTGCAGCAGGGCTCATGCTGCAGGAGTGTCAGACAGGCTCAGACGTTTCCTGTCCCATCGTTTTTCCCCACAACATTTGAAAAACAAACAAATAATGGCTAGAGCCAATCTGCAGTGACCATGCCCAAGAGAAGAGGCAGCCAGCCAATATGACATTTGCTTTCCTCACACCCAGAAAAGCCAACAGAAAAATAATTTTTAAGGGGGAGCTAGGAGGAGTAGTAAAGGCTTTAATACTTTAAAGGCTTTACAATCATTGTAAATTTTTGCACAAAGTACTAATAGTTTTCATAATGCATGGTTTATATGCAAGAGCACAGAGCCTTACCTTTGGATTTCTCAGCTTTTGTTGTTTTCAGATTCACCCTTAGGATTCTGATCATGACTTTATTTTTTATTGAATTTCTCTACAAGAAAACAAGAAGCTGCTTGAGCACGTGAACTAATGCAGACTGATTTTTAATGGCTTTCAGGCTTGTGATAACTGACTTTTAAACTTCTTAACCCCATTCTTAATGACCAGAGCATGAGAGTCTACGCAGGAACAAAAATTTGCTGTGGAGATTCCCTGTTATCTGAAGCCATAGACTCTGGACCAGGCATTCGCTGTGGCTGGGCATTCATAACAATGCTTTTCCAAGAGTATCATCTCTGACAGGTAACACAGGCAGCTGTCTTCCCCCCATGAGGATTAAGAGTATCACCATTTCCTACTCTGTGCCTAATTTCATCAAGTATCTAGGAACTGAGTATGTTCAAAATCTCTTGTCCTCTATTAGAACTCACTGAAACTGGCCAGTGGATATGAAAGACGCATGTATGTGCAAAGAACAGCAAAGAAAGCAAGCAGGACTGCTTAAGTGTCATTTCTTAGCAAAGCAAGCTAAGAGGAAAAAAAATCAATCATATGGTAGTCACTCTTTAATTCATTTTCACAGACAGGTTGTAAAAGCTCTGTATAAACAGAAAAGTGGGAGGTTTGGAGAGGATATATAAACACATAATAAATAAGTTACCAATATCCTATATTTTGTTCAAATACATAGAACAAACTGTCTGCAGACATTGCATATCTTATGCCTTGTCTGTGAGGCAAAAGAGTGATGACATTTATAAAATGGTGTATTACAAAGGTTTTGAGTCTTGTGCAAAAGCAGAGAAAGAGAGCCCATTGCAAGGTTGACAACAATACCTGAGTTTTAATGCCTGAAACAACTACAGAGTAAATATTATGTCTTTATTCTATTGTTCTTCCAATCATAGAGCAAGAAGAAAAATAACAACAGGGGTATCACTTCATCACATTTGACAAAACAGAAGAGCAGCCAGCTGTTTTTCGAAATCTTAATATTCTAGGGAAAATACAAGTAATTTTTTTTTTTTTTTGTAGTAGTATTTGCCAACAAAATAATCATGTGAAAGATCATAATATTTGGGTATTTCTTCATGCTTCACCTCCAAACTGTAATAGTCATTTCCTACTTATTCTCAAGCATATTATAGAAAATATGGCTGGAAGTCTCAAAAATGATGGAGATTTAACAACTTTTCCAGGCAATATAATTCACTACTAGAATACCCTTTAACATTTTTTTCCCTTGGTTTGATCATGAATTTCCTTTACTGCAGTTTCGACCCATTATCTGTTGTCTTACTCATTGTGAATACTGTGAGAACAAACTATGCCTTCCAAACTACCACTTGCATATCTAAGGAATATTTCTCCTTCCTTCCTTTGGATTTGTCTTTTTCAGGCTAAATAAACCTAATTCTAATTTTGTTTTCCTTGCTGATTGCAGTTCCTAGTTATTCCAGTACATCGATTGGGCCCATACATTTTCTGAAGTACGGTGCCCAAAATGGTATGGAATACTCCAGCTGAGATTTCCATTCCTGCACATTTTGACATCTCCAGATGTTTTCTTTTGGTTTGATTCAGTGTGTAAGTTCTGTCAGTGTGTAAGGACATCCATACTAAAAAAAAAAAGGCACCAAATTAAAAGCTGAAGGATCAAAGCATAGTATGAGAGTTTGTGAGACACAAACTGTCAGAGTGAACAGAATTACAGCGGTAGAAGTTATTATTGAGAATAATAATATTGAGAAGTTATTATTGATAATAACTAAAAGTTCAGAAAGGAAACAAACAACCTAATTTCCTCCTGATTGGCGCCCTACATTACTGCAAGACATTAATGCACCATGACAGGTGGCCATAAGCTCCTTCAGAATTCGAAGACTTACCAGGCATCCTCTCCTTGTAACCTCATGTCCAGTTCCTTGCAGAAGCCAATCTCAGTGCGATAATACTTGCAAAATTTCTTCAAGCACAAATTCTTCAAGTGAATCCCTGAAGTTTGCTCCTCATGCTTTTCAAACCAGCTCAATGTGACCTTTTAAGGAGTAGAACAGTTGTGAAAGCCCCCTATAATTATCTCAGCTGGATCAAGCTATAGATATGGTACAGTAAAGAACTATCTCTGCAAATAAGAGGATGAAGACTTGATAGCTTTTTTCCAAATGTAGTCTCAGTGACTCTCTGCAAAACTGTGGGAAACAATTATTTCTTGAGAAGATAGTAATCTATTATCTTTCAAAACAAGTTGGGGATGTTCTAGATGGAATGTGTTCCACAGTACAGCCATGATTCCTGAAACTCTTGTTGTTCACATTACTCTCCAACCTAACTCTAAGTTACTGCTTGTGGAGAATTGCAGACAAGGATTCTGACCAGCTATACAAAGTGGAGCTAAAAATAGAAGATTTACTGTTAGCAAGAGAATTTTGTAAGGCACATTAAGTTATATCAGTGCATTCGGGGCTGACCTGGTTTTCAAAATAATCTTGGTATAGTCACCACTGAGTACATACTAATCTTGTGGCAGCACAGAATCTACGTTTGCAGGCTACTTTCTATGGGCTCTGGGCAGCTTCTGCGATTCACAGTTCTGTGACAACTTCATCATACAGAAAGTGCTCCTGCTACAGACCCTGGAAGCCTGCTCCAGGACTTCTGAAATCTAAATCTCAATTCTGTGATGGGGAGGCTTGCAGCTTTCAGAGGCCTCACTCTCCCAGAGCTTTCAAACTTACAGTTTTGTGAAACCTCAGACTCTGCACGTGCTTGGGAATGCAGCATTTGGCAATGTCCTCTTGGATCTCCCCTGAAACCGAGTTACAAAATACTTGCTTTGCCAGGAGTCCAGTGATTCAGAGGGGAAGTCTACAGGACCCCTGTGTAATAAGGTAATGAAAAATACTTTTAAAATACTTAGGCTCAACAAAAATTTAATTGATCAAAACCTATTTCATTCAGATATTTCAGTCTAACCTTTAAAATGGAGCATTTGCCCTCAAAAGAGGCAATAAATATACATATACAGTTCATTTTCAGAGGTGCTCTTTCCCCAGCAGCCAGATGTTCTCTTTGCTGCACTTCACCGCTGGAGGGACACTGGGGAGGGAGGAGGATGCCAGATACTCATAATTCTGTTCTGCTAACAGCAAAGAGGCCATAATTTTCTGAGTTTTCAAACATTGCATAAAACATGGCTGTAATGAAAATTAATACATTTATGGCTACATTGAGCTTTCTCCGTAAAAAATCCCCTTCTGTTCAAAGTAGTAAAAGCTCCATGCATCTTCCATGGTGGTTTTGAGCCAAGATAAAACAAGCTATTGGTCTTCCAGTGTCTTGTCTACTGTGTCTTCTACTTTCTTCTTCGAAAATCTCTTTCCATAATGCCAGATTCTTTCTCTGAGTGAAAATTAGGCCCCTTAACCATATTTATATTAAATACAAAACAGCTTCTGGAGAGCTATAGCCCTAATTAGAAAGAAAATTAACAGGTATAGATTAGCAGAATCCCTGCTGGCAAAGCATGTAGGGGATTTCATTAAAGAGACACAGTTTTGGTGTTTTTTATATTCCTCTGAGTTGATCCCCTTTTTAGCTACTTCTGCCATTATGAGAAAGCTGGTTGGATTCTTTCACTGAAAGAGCAGGGAGTTTCCTACTGGCCACTTTCTCTTCTCTGGGAAGTGTTCTGCTGAAGCTGTTTGCATTCCATTGCGCCTTTCCCCACCTCCCACATGGTCAGTAAGGGCAGTGTCATCACTGACCATGCTGTCACCAGCACTCCCCTTGCACAGGGGCACAGGGTTTTCCCTGCTGTTAGAGTTTTACTGTGAAATGAGCTGACACCCAACCTCAGCCCTGTAATATTTCATGGCTTCTAGTCTCTCTGACTTTCCCTCCCTCTCTCCTTGAATGATTCTGAACACTTTCAAGGTCCAAGTGGGGTGGGACACTGAATTCCACAGTTTGATTCATGCAGACAGCACATCTATAAAGTGGTCTTTTTTTTAATCCACTCAATCCGCTAAACAGAAGCCACAGGAGAAAAAGGTCAGTAGCAAATAAGAAGGTGGTTCCCATACAGTCCTTCCCATTTAAAGGCCTTTTAGGTTCTTTTGACATTTTGCTATGTGAAACAGATCCTCCAACTTGATTGTGATTTCATATGTACACTCCAAAATACCAACTCAGATCATCTTCTGATCCTGTCTTCACCAATTCTACAAAATCATATATCCACATAGACATGATTTTCTCGTCATGACTTCAGAAAACCAGACTAGAAAGGTGGTGGCAACAGAAGTCAGCATATCTGAACTATTAAGTTAAGCAAATTGAAATATGCATCACCTGGACCTAGACAATTAGCATGTATTCCTCTTACAGTAACAGATAAGATAAATAGAAAAAATTCTGCATGGCAGTACAAAGAAGAACCAGTGAGCTCGTAGCTGATGCACAGAGAGAGAGGCAGTGTTGTGAATTAGATGAGCAAAGTGCTTTGATTCAGGCCCTTTATCTAGAGGCCTGTGGGAGGTAGCAGGAGACTGGGTAAAGAAGCATTGCCAGCCCTGCAAAATGCAAGATGGGCTCAAAATACCATTTTTTTAAATCCAATCAAGGCAGTGCCAATGCCAATGCATTCTATTTTGAAATCAGAAACCATAGAGTAAGGTAGAAAAAAATTAATTGTTTCAAACCTGTGCAACTCCTCATACCATTTTTTTCTTCTCTCCCTCCCAATTATATGACATTAAGGCAGCTAAGATGAGATAATACTTCAGCAAAACACCATAGTCTGTTAGATTCTTTGTAACCCAATTTTTATTGAAAATTTTAATATTTTCCATTTATTCCTATATCTGTGCCAGAAAGCATCAGTATGATCCAGAGCCTAGCTGACCCAAGATGCGTTCTGAATAGCTCAATACTCAATGGAAATCACTAGAAAGGGACAGGTATTGTCTAAAGGTAACTGAAAGGCTCTGCTAGATATTTACTGATTCAGTGATCAGTAATCTGTAACAAATATAGCTGAGACTATCAGATAGCAGAGAAATTGAGGCCAGTCAAATTTTAAAACATATCTTAGCAATATCATGTACTAATAGAGAACAAATGTTTACAAATTCACCTCTCCCTTCCTTGCATGTTATTGCCAAGAAAACGCAAACCAACCCCCAAAACCAGTGGGTAGCATGCTGTGGATTCATCTTCACGCACGCTACGGTTTTCACTTCAGAAGACGCAGTGCTTTGTTGAGATCCAACATTCATACCAAAAGGGATGTCCTTTCACAGCCCAAGGAAGACAGTGCAGTACATTGTTCATTTCTCTTCATTTCTGTATTTCGTTATCCTATGGTTAAAATCCTTGACTCAGTGAAGTCATTACAACCTTTATCACTGATTTCAATCTTGCCCTATATAAGTGTCTACTTATAACTAAGGAAACCTTACTTGTGCAAGGGCAGAGTGTTCTCGAAGTGCCATCTAAGGCTAAAATAATTCCCCAAGGAACTGAGAATCATCGCAGATCTCATTACCTGCTTGTACAGAGCACTTTGATTTTGCTATCAGTAACATGAATAGCAACATGTATTTAAAAAACAACAACCAAATTTTAATGTAATGAACATTAAAAATGAAAGGCAGTGAAACCTTAGTAAAGCAAATGGTAATAACAGATAGTGTTACAGCAAAACTCTTAATTCAAAATTAAAAACAAAACCAAACCAAACCAAAACAAAACCCACTGCTCCTGTTGTAAAAAGGTCAAACCTCTATGTCGGAAAGGCTTTTCATCTTAACTAAGCTACATCTATCAGTGACTTTACAGTTGTCAAAGACTTTGAAGCAGCAAAACCCTGCTCCATGTGACAAGATGTGGGACAAAATCGTGATGCAAAAATAGGAGGATAAATATAACTAAATGTGCCACTCAGAACACAGAAAGCTGAGGCAGGTGTTGTCATAGCTGTCAGTTTTCAGGTTCCTTCTTCAGATTTTCCAAATCATATCTTGATTCTTCCTTAAAAAACATGGAAAAGTAAAATAAGGACCAGATTTGAGAGTTTTGATTTCTAGAATTGAGAGCTTTGCTTCTGAGACATTAGGGAAGACAGGAGTTTCTGGAGAATGAAATAATAATCTTAAAATATTAAAGCCTCAGATAAAACACATAACAATACAATTAAATATTTTATAGAAATTAATTTAAAACACTTCTCACTTGTAAACAAGTAATCTAGAAGAAATTTTAGCATGAAAACACAGAGTTGGAACTTCTTAAGAAGTCTCAGAAGAAAAAGTATCTAAGTTGTGTCATTTCTGTAAGGACTGAAATGAGAAAATTCCCACCATTGTGGGACTGTTACTAAAATAACCAGCACAGGCAAAGGACAGTCAACTGACTTCAGCAAATGAGAGAGATGCTGGCAAGTGTAAACCTTGACCTGTAGCAGCAATATTCTCATTTCAAGACTCAGAGGTCTACACACATAACCACCTATTTCTGTCAGAGTCTGCTCTTGCTGCAGCACACCCCTGGGCAGACAGCCAGTGCAAAATCTCTGCAGCATAGAAGCCCCACTTAAGCCGTGGGTTTAACAGGAACATAAATGAAGGGAGTGGTTGAAAATAACCTGCCCTTACAAGGCAATGGCCTTTCAGGACTCACAGGCTATAGAGAAAAGATATCTGCAAACAGCAGAGTCTCTAAGATTTGCCTTTCCACATCATCTTCTTCTACTTGGAAAAGGAAACCTTGAGCGCTTTCTGTGAAAGGAGTTTTCACAACGTGGGAAAGAAAAATTTTAATGGTTTTATTTTTCCTTAAATTGTGTCTTTATGGCTATCCTATCAGTAGACAAGCAGTGGAACACACTTTTTCCCAGTTCCATACAAAGTGAGAGCAGGGGGACATGTGCTCCTGGAACCTCTTTGCAGATGGCAAGGTTTATTTCTTTAGGCCTTTGTCTTTTCCGCTAGTTTATAATCTGCCTCCTGGCTTCCCTGGGGCCAAGGGGAAGAGGATGATCTTTATATAGCTCTCCTCAGGGACTGGGTGAATCACAGAGTAACATCTAATCCCTGTTGCACTCCGCAACTGTATAACATCCCAGTCATGGAAAATAAGTTTTAAATACAAAAATCAGACAGAAAGATTACAAGCACACTTGCAGCAGTCAGTGGTTTCCACCATAAAACTCAAACTGAAAAGTTAAACAAAGCAAAGGTAAGAAAAGAAAACAACCAGAGATCAGGGAGAGTGCAGAAACCACCTAGAAAGGCCAGACAACACGTCCTTTATTTTGGTACTTAATTTTTCTTCAGTGTTTGAAAAATGATATTCAATAGCCATTGGGTGAATCTATTGCATGATTTTTTTGGGTGGTTGGTTGGTCTTTGCTTGGGGTGGGTGTTTTGGGTTTTGGTGGGTTTTTTTTCAGTTTTTGTTGGTTTTGGTGTTGTTTGGTTTTTGTTTGGTTTTTGTTTTTTTTTTTTTTTTTTTAATTGGAGTGGGCGAGGAGCCATGTTTAGTGTTTTTTTAAAATATTCGGCCACCGTGTTTGGTATCTGAGCTGTATCTCATGCACTGTTTGTCATTTCATGCCACTTAGAACAAATCCCAGCTGGCTGGAATCCTAGTCCTGTGGACTGTGAGTCATGGATATTAAATGACCATCATGTGAGCTCCTGCATGCTGCTGTGGTTAGTGGATGACACTGTAAAGTTGTACAGTATCTTATCGCAGGAGATCATCAGCACAAATACACAGTTTGAGCGGGAGCACTTTCATAACAACACAAAATAAATTACTTGTTTTAGCAAGCACTTAGTGGGGGTAGGGACATGTGAAGCTGAAGAAAAGGTGCAGTATTTCTGTAAGCCACAGAAAATTGGTTGCTGGTGCTGTGATAGCAGAAATGGGGCAAGAAGGGAAAAGATACTGCCTGTAATGGAAGGGTTTGCAAGAGACTTTAGATCTCCTCAAGAAAATCCTGTAGCAGTCTTTATGATGGGTAATTATAATCCAGACCAGTCTCACTGAAGTATCTTAACAGGATAAAGAACTGAACACAAGCATTGAAGAGTCTGGCTCTTACGAACCAGAATACATTTTGGGATTCACTAAAACACCAGTCCCAATTCAGAATTCTGAAACAAGTAATGAGTACTTTTTCACTGGCGAGATACAGACAATCCTTGAAGTGAATCATTTTAGTCTAGCAAAAGCCCAAATTAGAAGATTCACTGAGCAATCCATTTCATGCTAATCAGTGTCATGCAGGAAATTCGTACTACAAATCAGACTGGAAAAAACTTGGGGCAAGGAAGAAAAGTTATTTTCAAATAATAGCCTTTCATACCTGGATAAGGTAGTTTTATTCCATCCTAGTTATGAGCTGAGCAAGTTTCTGCCATCGGTGGTAAGATGATAATCCATTTTAGACAACATACAGGAAAACCCTGTAAGAGTGAGATGTGAAATTCCATTTCCATCTTCGTTAGCATGGGTAAGTTGCTCAGGCTAGAAATTGTTGTTATCCAGTCCAAACTGTGATCCAGCTATCTTCTGCAGGTTATTATGATATCACCTACTGCTGTCAAAGGTTCTTATGAGTCTATAATGTTTCAGCCTTCAGTGACGGCTCCAACAAAATGACTTCTCTAGCTGCCAGTTCCAGCTTAGATCTGGTTTTCTATCTTGCATGTGTTTTTCTTCCTCGTCACAGCTACCAGCTTCTTCCCACTATCGCAGCAGTTTCTCTTACCTTTGCTTACATTTCTTCCGTATCACAGCAGTGTGGTTAGCCCTCCTTAGGTCAGCGGAGCCAGGCATTCATAGCTTACACTCTCTAACGTTTTTCAAGCACTGAGGCACTTAAAATGTATTATATTTCTTGAGTTAAGCATCAAAAATTTGCATTTGAAGTCTGTTCATGGGCCAAAAGAGACAGTTAAGACTCACTACTGATTTTTTATATAGCAGTCCAGAGTTTTAAAGATATAAGTATGACTTGAATCAGATGGAGAAAATTTATTCAAATTGATCCAGACTTAATCAAAACCACCATTACAAAGACACCAGCTATTCATATCAGAGGAACATTAAAGCTATTAATGCACTGTATTCAAGTTACTGTGATTGTCAGAGAAAAGTCAAACACTATGTTGAATGGTATTAAAAAAACCAGCATGTTAAAAATACAACTATGTCATTACAGATAGCTCCAATCTTGAATATTTTTTTTTTTTTTTTTAAATACAGAAGCAAGCTTTTAAAATGCTGTAGAATTTAAAAGAGTTTAAGAGATAATATCTTCAACCATGGAGAAGCTTTCATGGAATGAAAAGACCAAGGGAAGCAGGATTATTCTCAGATATATGAAAGGGTATTAGATAAGAGATGAATCAGTCTCATTAACCAATTGGGAAGGCCAGGAAGCAATAAAGTAAAGCATTAACATGAAAAAATTGAGATTAAAAATTAGGGAAATTTTCATAACTCTGTGAAGGCAGAATAAAACTAGTTGCGAATGAAGAAACAAGGTGCCAGGAAAAGCTATGAAATTAACTTCACCGAGGATGTTCAAGACACCAGTCTGTGGGGAATCACTTCAGCATCATAAAATCAGAGCTTTCAAGATGCAAAGACATGAACTGGGGAATCTACTCACTACTTTCAAACCCAAATGATGAGTAATGGCTTCAGATAGCTAAATGTTCTATTGTCGCAAGTTGGCTCCATTTATTACAACACAGTTTTCTTGAAATACATGGAACAGATCAACAAGTATGCTGATAACAACCTCATAACCTGAATGTGACAGCAAGGCTAGACAGATACACCAGGGTATCTGACTAAAAGTCATTGCTATTTTTCCAAGTCAAAGTTTTCTTTTTAATTTATCCTCCTTTAGTGAAAGCATTTAAAAGCTGTTTCTTTCAAACATACTGAGACAAATCCTCAAAGAGATTTTTTATGAATAGATGTGCTTTATTTCTAGCAAAGATTAGTGCTTTTGTGTAAGTGTTGGAAGACAACTATACAGTCGAAGGAAAACAGAAGTCACCATTGATCTCTCACACAGAGTGCGGGCCTGTCAGTCTGATTTTGGTGTTTGTAAATACAGATATTTTCTTCTTTTCTTTGCACAACTGTGATAACAATCTGTAAGCCAACGTAAAACTAAAGCGTCTCCAGAATTTATGCTATTTTCAAGAAATGCATTTTAAAATTATTGTAATACTATACTAAAAAGCTTGGAATTTCCATGCCCACAGGGCAATATAGCACTACATTTGTGATTTGATGTCACAAGCACGTAGATTTCTTCAGTTTTATAAATACTCTTCAAGGAAATATTTAATTTTTCTCTCCAGGGAAAACATTAAACCCTGCCTAAGAAAGCCATACAGGAGGAAGGAAATTGGGTTTGAGATGGCCATGTTTTGGCTTTGAGACACCAGAATCAAATCCCATATTCCAGCTTTAGGTTCATAGCCCTACTGCTCTGAATCAAAATAATAAACCTGAGACATATTTTACCCTTTATATTATATACCCCCTTGTAACATTCCAGAGAGTTTTTCTTGTTTTCCAGGATTCTGGAGATCCAGTCTGACTTTGGTTTTCTTTTGAAACAGCAGAGTGATTTTATTCGCACTTGGCAGGTGGATGGAGATATCAAAAATAAAAAAAAATTCTACAAGTTTTGTGTTTGGGCAAAGGAAAAAGAACTGATTTGGTGCTACCAAAGGGATCCAACCACTGTGCATGGTCAGAGACAGCAGCTGGGTGGCCAGTCAGCATGTGTGTGCTGGCAGAGCAACCAGCACCTCATGTGGTTCTGCCCCTGCCATGCCACATGCTGCTGCTTGCCCAGCTGGTCATGTGGAACTCCTGCAACAAAGCTGGAACGTCAGAAATGATCCACAGAGAACCTGCTTCTCTTTTCAGTGAGGTGTGTGGATTCCAGTCTCCAGAAGTATGCAGTAGCACAAGATAAAACAGATCTCAGCACTGTTGAAGCCACAGAAGTGATGAGCCCCCAGGACTACCAAAACAGAGGGAAATATCTGTAATTACCTAATATCCAGCATCAATGGGGTTCTGCAACAAACGCTCCCTCACTCACAGCACGTCCCGGGGTATGGCTTCAGATCTTGGTTTCTCTGCCAGAATTCATCCTGGCACGCTTGGTAAGGCACTGTTAATCTTGGACAATGATAGGATGAGAGGCAATGGGCACAGACTGAAGCATAGGAGGTTACATTTAAACATGAGGAGAAACTTCCTTACTTTGAGGGTGCCAGAGCACTGGAACGGGCTGCTCAGACAGGTTGTGGAGTCTCCTTCTCTGGAGACATTCAAAGCCTGCCTGGACGCATTCCTGTGTGATCTGCTCTGGTGAACCTGCTTTAGCAGGTGGGTTGGAGTAGAAGATCTCCAGAGGTCCTTTCCAGTCCCAACCATTCTGTGATTCTGTGACTGCAAGCTAAAGGTATATAGTAACCACAGAAATGTCCTGCCTGGTGCTGGGAACTTCAGCAGAGCTGGAAACCTTCCTATCGTACTGGGTAGCTGCACTCACATACAGTCCAAACAGTGGCTTTGCTACCACAGCTGCCATACTTGGTTTAAAGGCAGTTCAGTTATTAACTCCATCTGCTCCAAATCCACCCAGGTCATCATACGAAGCAATGCATACAAAGAAATTATTAGTACCTCTTTCTGATCAGCCATCTTGCTGGAGTTGGGAAGAAAGGTCTTTAAGGGATTAGAGTCTAGAAAGCTTGAATCTAGTTGGGCAAACGTGAACTGGAGAGAGGATTTAGATGCAGCACATCAAAAAGCTCAAAAGTCCTATCTAGTCAGCAGTATAATTATAAAAACATGGTATTTATTTCCACATTTTCCCTGTTAGGCTACAAAGCACTACAATTTTCATGTTTTACACACATAACATGAAACTGTCCGCAGTGTAGACATCCGTGTATAGACCTCTCACCTAAGCACCCTTCAAATCGAGAGGAGGGAGAGTGGGCACTTTGAGGGCACAAGCTACCTGAGCCATCGCAGCCGTCTGGTCTGTGATGAGATCAGCTCCTTTCTGGGAAACTGGTGGCACATTAACACCGTGCTGCGGGTCCGGAGCTGGCTCTGGCATCCGGAGTGCAGGCACAGCCTGGGTCACAGGGCTGAGGGCAGAGGAAGAGCCCAGGCTGTCAGCTGCGGTACAGAGAGCTGAAGGAGTGAGAAAGGCAAAGGGTGAGGGTCAAGTTGCTGCAGGAGTCAAGTGCCACGGTGTCTGGTTTCAAGCAAGAGCTAGAATTTATCTGCCTGCACTTAACTCCTTTACACATTTGTATCCAGTGTGTTTGTTAACATATCGATTTCTATTAGATGTGAAGTCTGTATGGCAATGCTTCACATGGAAACATGCCTAAAAATCAACAAATAAGAGGATGGGAACTAATTTTATCTCTCTCTCATTGAGCAGAGAGGTTTGCAGAAAATCACCCTTAGCCTAACACAGAGTGATTTGTATATGCCAAGTAAGAGAAATAATATTTAATTTAACTAAGAAGAATGACCAGGACAAAATCTGGGATGGATTTCGGGGTGAAAGAAAGAAAGGATTGAGAACATCTTCAAGAAACTTGCCCTGAAAGCCATGATGCTTCACTGAGGTACAGACTATATGAAGAACTAAACGTGATAACACTTTCAGTGGGAATAGCAAGCTAAACGGGCAAGGGGAAAAAAGAGAAAGAGCGAGCAACCTTTCTGACATAATTTTTAATGGATTAAGCCTGTGTTTTCTTCCCTACGTCTTTTTAAAACTACTGAATTATGTACGTTGCATGTATGAATGTATGCCTCATGTAATCATAACCTGACTTGAGATTAATAAGTTATGATTTTATATAGATATCACCAGTACATTCCCGACCAACAAATGTGGCAAATCCCCAAGCAGGACCCCAAGACACCTTATTGTGCACACTCTCTGCCCAACACACCTTCCAGACTATCTAAAGAGCAGCAGAGTGGATCACATCAGGAACTAGTTCAGGTAGATAACATAGGAAACAGATGGCTGGTGATAACCAGGAAAATGCTCTGGCATGCAGCGAGATACTAGGAGCCTGAAAAGCCAAAATGAGCATGCTAGTTCCATTCTGCAGAACCTAATCCCCCAAAAATGGATTGTCTCTAGTGAAAGCTATTTATTTATAACCAGGATCCAGCTATCAGTTTCATCACTGGGTTTAAGTGCAAAGGCGGTAGAGGAGACTGAACTCAGAAGAGAGATGTTGAACCTGGCATAATACATACCCCTGAGGCCACCCCAGATAAATTGAAGGCATCCCAGCTTGAGATACTCAGCAGAATTTCAATTTGCATATCATATATCAGAGAAAGAAGATCAAATACACAGATGGTGAGAGAGCTTCTGTGGCAGAATTTGATTGCAGTATCTCAGAATCACAGAACAGTATGGTTTGGAAGAGACCTTAAAGATCATCTAGTTCCAACAGACCTGCCACATGTACAGACATCTTCCACTAGATCAGGTTGCTCAAAGCCCTATCCAGCCTGGCCTTGAACACTTCCAGGGATGGGGCATCCACAGCTTCTCTTGACAACCTTTTCCAGTGCCTCACTACCTACATCATAAGTATTTCCTCATGTCCAATCTAAATGTACCCTCTTTCAGTTTAATGCCGTTACCCTTTGTCCCGTCTCTACCTGCCCTTGTAAAATGTCGCTCTCCAATTTTCTTGTAAGCCCCCTTTAGGTACTAGAAGGCTGTAGATCATCCCTACAATAGGAATGAAAACAACTAGTAATGAGGAGCAAGGAGGCCAACCACCATTAAAGTAGTACCATAACGTCTGCTTTATATGTTATGAAAAAGGTAATTCCATTCTGGCTTATGGCTCTTTTCAGTGGTCTAGAAACCTGTATGGGGTGCAGGTGCACAGGGACTGTCAGAGGGCTGCAGGTGGCTCTGTGAGGAGCTGCCATGGCTGCCCTGTGCTGGACACAGTTAGTTCCAGCGGGCTCCAGATGACCCACCACATGGCACAGCTGAGCCCCTCAGCTGAGCTGGTGGTGCCTTGGGGAAAAAGTGTTTGAGAAAGGGCAAAACACTGTGCAGGAAGGGAGTAACTAGGGGAAAAACAAACAAACAAACAAACAAACAAACAAGAAAAGAGTGAGTAACAGCCCTGTGAGCAGCAAGGTCAGAGCAGAAGGAAGGGGAGGAGGTAGCCCAGGTGCCCAAGCAGAGGTTCCCCTGTAGCCCCTGGAGAGACCTCGATGGAGCAGATGTCTACACTGCAGCCCATGGAGAATACCATGCTGGAGCAGGTGGATGTTTCCTGAAGGAACTGCCCATACTGGAGCAGATTTGTCCTGAAGGAATTGCATCCTCTGGGAGGGACCCAGCTGGAGCAGGGAACAGTATGAGGAGGAAGAAGCAGCAGAGAGGAACTGTTGCAGACTGACCATAAGCACCTTTCCCCATCCCACTGCAGCAGTCAGGGCAGAAGGAGGTAGAATAGTCAGGAACCAAGGAGTGACACTGAGCCTGGGAAAAGCGGGTGGTGGTTTAATTTCTGTCTTTGTTTCTCACCATCCAATCCAAATTTTGTTGGCCAATTTCTGCAAGTCAAGTCTGTTTTGTCTATGGTGGTAATTGATGATCTCCCTGTCTCTATCTTGACTCATGTTCTTTTTCATCTTGTTTTCACCTCCTGCCTTGGTGAGAAGGTGGAGTGAGAGGGAGACTGGGTGGGCATCTAGCAGTTGATCATGGTCAACACACAACAAAATGATATTAACATTGATTCGTAAGACTGGAAGGACAGTCAATAAATCATAAAGATGAATACCTGCTCTGTCTAATAGTGGTAATGTGCAAAAGCAGGAAACAAGGAATTTGCTTCATCATGAATTTGTTTTGTGATGTTTCACTAAACATCACAAATCTAAGTCTGCCAAAGCGAAAATATTTTCATCTTGTCTGAGATGTAATAGTTGATTCAGATGTGTTTGATTCTGGCCAGTTATTTCAGTTTGATACCAATATCATTTCAGTATTGGATTTTTTAATACATAAGGATTCTGACTTTATTTATAATGTTTTGTTAAAACAGACTTACTTAAAATACTACAGACTAAGGGAATCTGTAACTAAAACATCTAATTCAATTCAAATGAAGGTGATGTATCAAAATGTGTCCATATATAGAAAAAAAAAAAATCTTGAAAACTGGACTTCTAGAATTTGAGTAGGATCCAGACAAGTGAAAATGTAAGTTGTCAAATATCACTTTCAATCTTAAAAATATATAAATGCTGGAAAGTACTTTTGTGTGGCTAGCCTATAGAAATCCCTTTGAAATGTGTCGTCCCTACAGAAGAATCGGGGTGCAGTAAGCATCTGACCTAATGCTAGGGACTGACCTTGTAAAATGACTGTAACATCAATCATACACTACAGCAGCCTTTGAAGAAAAGAGAGAAACAGGTTGAGGTTTGAAACCTGGAGTCTTGTGAGTGACTTTTGGCCACAAAAGTTCCCAGACACCAGGAGAAATAGATGGTGCTGGGCATCCTAGCCAGGTAAGGAACTCCTTTGAAAGCCTTTTGTGACCATCTCTGTCTAAGTCACGTGTCCAATCCCAACTGCACTATAGAGAAGGGAATTCCAAGTAAGTTACTAGCATAGCAAACTGCTAGAAATGAAGCTAATCACAGAGCTCTCCACATGATATTTTACTTCACTTTCGACAGACTTTATGTGGTCTCAGAGTCTAATTTGGCACCTGAACCTCACTATGTTCCAAATTCCCTTTCATACTCAACAAAGATATTAATGTTTGCGGCTTGGTAAAAGAACACATGGAGATAAAGTTGCTTCTTAAGGTGATTTGAGTGGCTTCCTGCATCCAAGTGCATACACATTTTAGAGAAAATTCAAGACAGAACTGCATAAAAATGTTTCTGAGGCACAGGAAAATTTTCAGAACTGTAATGTATTTACTGCACTCCCATGAGAAGCGAGACTTTAAAACAGACTAACCCATGGGAGAATGTAACACAAAGGTGACACATTTGTATAGAGGTGGGCATCAAATACAGTTGGACTGCCAGTAAAATCCCAATTCATGAGTTAGAAACACTTGGGCAGGTATTGCCTGTGAGAGTGTCTGCCAAGACAAGCAACAGCATCTGAAAGCCGTTCTTTCTATTCTGTGTGGGAAAGAAAGATGATTACACAGAGGGAAGTTTCAAGAAGAATGGGAAGGGAATAAAATAGATTTGCAATGATGAGCTGAAAAGTTGTGATACAGAGAATATTACATAAATAGTTAAATGTTTGGGATTACTCTGTTAATTTCCTCCTCTGACTTCATATGTGTTGGCACTGGTCATCTTAGGAATCATGCCATGGCTTCAGGCTCCATAGTGGTAGGTTGGAGAAGTATATCTGCTGAACACCACTAAAGGCAATAAATGTCTGCTGATCTATTACCAATGTAGCTGTTTTACTTAAAAGTGTGAATTTACCCAAACACAGTAAAATCAGTACTATCCTAGTCATAAGATAATAACAGTTCTGTGTGGCATCAGCAGTTAGTGATATAAGTACATCCTAACAGAATACCTGCACTGACAGTAAGGATGTTTTTTGACTTAGCTTCTCTTGATTTCTTATGTAATGAATTTAACACAGGGTTATTATAAGTATTGTAAAAGTAATGACATTGAGCTCACTGAGGGAGGGTCAGCTGACCTGGGAGGAAAGGCAGTCACTCAGGATCAGGAATATGACGGCTTCCTGGATCCTTCCATGCCTTGACGTGTGACTGCCCTGCAGCTCACACTGCTGCAAAGCAGAATAAAAGCATTTCTAACTGGCCAGCCCGAAGCCATGGCTCCACCCAGAGTTAAGAGGTTTTCTGAGATGCAACACTTGGGGACATCTAACAAGGCTGGGAATGAGGAAAGCAGTTAAATGTCAGAGGATAAAGGAAGAAGAAAGAGACAGATGTTTCTCTGGCACATGGCTGAACTGTCTGGTGGGAGACTTTGGCAAAAGGTTGTGGTCTGCGTGTCCCTATTGCTGCCGAGACGAGCTGAGCTTCGTGTACAATTCTGTAAATAAACAAATTACCTCAAGACTATCCCAGCTTTGAACCCATTTTTCACCTAGATGCACCCACCCTCCTGCAAAGAATCACTATTCATTTTGCCATGAAACCAAAAGGGCAATGAGGCTATCATCCCCTGGCTCACACACAGAAGTAGCCCAGCAACAAGCAATGTAAAACTAAGGTACAGATCACCCCATCCATCAATCTGCTCTCTTCCCTTTCCCTTTTAACAGTGATGAGCCACAGGGAAAACAAAGAGCTGTTCTCATCAGATTTTGGACTAAGCCTTTCCTACTTTAATTAAAAGAAAAACTTGATTGGAAGCAATGGGGTTTGTGTTTTCAGATTATTTGAAAGGAGTTTAAAATGACATTTCTTGCTGTATTTTAGCATTTCCTGGGCACAGCACAGAAGAATGCAAAATGGAAGTAACAGTAGTTGACTCCATATTTTGAACTGAAACATAAAATTCATTAGAAGCCTGAAAGAAGCCCAGGACTGCTCTGACATTATTGGAGTTGTGTTTTATTGGCATATACTGGAAAGGGTATGAAATTCAAGCAGATTAAAAATCTGTTCCTGAATTCTGGAAAAAGCTGGCCAGCAGAAAAGATTTACATAGGCAAACACATTTTCTTGATATGCTTTCCATCCAGCAATGTTCTAAGACTGGGGTTAATAACAGCAAAACAGAGTGACTTGCAATAGAAATACTTAATGGTCCTATAGGGTATGTGATAACTACGTAGCAGGAGCTGGCTGACAAAAAATGTGGTGTTCTGCTACATTAATCTAATTAGAGCTCTTCATTGCAGATTCGATTGACAGTTTGGAAACCCATAAACTTCTCTAAACATAGACAGCCTTCCATTTGTTGTGGTTCAAGAGAGGACCCTCTTCCTGCACTCTTCCCTTGAACTGTTTCCATGGAATGCTGTCCATATTCAGAAAAATGTACAGGTTGCCAAACTGTCAACTAAAGCTGTAATGAATGGCTCTAATTACATTCAAGTAGCAGAGAGCATTGCCATTTTAATCAAATCTGAGCCTTGTGAGATATTTGGCAGAAGTACAAGAGAAAGCCTGAGGAAAACACTGCCAAAATGTTAGTAACCTTTTATTCTAAATTCTGCCTGCTGGAAAACTGAATACCAACTGCTTAGCAAAGGGTTTTGTTTGGTGGGTTTTTTATTGTAGCCTATATGGTTTCATCATGAATTATTATCCCATTCTCTGACAACAAAGCAAAACAAAACCGAAACACAGCCCCACAATTTCAAGACTAAAAATGATGATCAGCAATTTTGCTAATCAGTCAGCTACAGTTGCATTGCCAGTCACAGAGGAAAGGGGGACCTAATAACATCCTTTCACTCAAAGAGTTTCTGCCAGCACTCAGCTTCGTGTTGTGTACAGCAAGAGAAGTACAAGCAAACTGCTTTGTCAGATATCCTGTCAGATGCTACCCCAGCCCTTTTCCAAATGGCACAGCTTCGTGTTCTGCAGAATTTTTCTTACCCTAATACTGTGAAAGAGTTATCTTTACCACTGTCTGGTGATCTTGATATTCCACCTCTTTTTGCAAATCAAAAATTTGGAATTAACTCCACAATCATAGTTATTTATTTATTTATTTCTCACAGCTTCAAGACTTTACAGTGATTTAAATGCAAAGTATGAAAGTTATTCAGTGACAGGAAAGAAAAAAATAATCAGTTATTCAATCATTTAATGGACAAGAAGAAAAAAAAATCTCCAGAATTTTACATAATCTATCCTGGAGTGTGAAGAAAGGCAACAAAGGAATTTCTCCTTCTTCCAGAGGAATTTGATTTGCAACATAAGGTTTTCAATGCCATTTCAGTTTCCCCTCAAGAAAGCATCTGCACCAAAAGCATTATAGGTAAAACAAGATAAAAGAGGAAGGACTCATATCTCAGATATTTCAGGTGCAGCACAATAGATTTATATCCACCACCTCTTTTCATTTTCAGGGGATCGATTCCATTTATTTCTCTAGACATTGTGTTGGTCTTGTCCTGCCAGCTGTCACACAGCAATCCTGCTGCTTCATGTCCCAGCAGAAGGCCACATGCCAACCAAGTCTTATTGCTCACTATTGCATTATTGGAGACCTCTTGCTCCAGCTCCATTCCCAGCAACAAAGGCTCTCAGAAGAAGTCTTCTTACGAAGCCCCAAAAAGATCAATTATTTGTAATTTTTAAACTACATGCTCTGTGTTCACTCACTACAGTTTAAAATTGTACAAAACCTGAAAGAGGGGCAACCCAGACCTGATGTCTAGTAACTAATTTTGAAGTAGCCTACACCAGGCCATTACTTGGCTTCCTGAGTAGTGACAGGGGTTATAGAGAGGCGTTGCCTGGCCATGGACAGCCCTACCATGGCCTCCCTCAGTGCAGAAGTTCAGCAGTCCTCAGGAGGCAATTTCTAACCCAAACCCTTGACACAGAACTGAATTATTAAAGTAGCAGTCTTAACCATGACATTTCCTTTCCTTTTTGGTGAGGTTGTTTCTAAATAATCTTTCTCTATTTTTCTTGAAGCTTTTTTTATTTTTTCATTTGGTAAGGACGTTTGTCAGACTACTGATGTTTGTTTTTTTTTTTTTTCTTTTGACAAAATATGATCTTGCTGTTATCTTTTTCTGGAAACTGTATTTTGAAGCTGCTGGCGAATTACCTTCCAGGTACACTGATGATCAGCATGGGATGTGTCACTGGCAACTTCACTGTTGATGCAACTAAAATATCAGATTAGCTAATATAAGGAGGAAAAAGTTGTTTCTTTTAATGCTGGTTGTGTTCTCCATTTTTTAAATGTATTCTTTAAATACATGCATAGGTCTTTCTGGCTTCAGCTAATAACAGATGTTTTAAACATGATGTAAAAGCTCCACACAGAAGGATATTTCTCTCCTATCAACTTCAGTTTGAAGCATGCAATATAATTATCCTTATATCATTATCTTAGTCTGCATAGTTCAAAGAAATAAGACACAATCTGGAAGTGTTTCTGTGCCAAAAAATGTGCTAGCCTTTTCTTCCTCTAAAATCTGAGTAGCAGTTAGAAGGGAGAGGAGAGAATCCTTTTTTCTGGGTTGGTAAAAATGGAGTGTTTTCTTCACTTTACGTTTCAACACAAAGCCCAGTAACACAACCACCGAAAGCCTGAGATAAGAGTATTCAAAATGCATGGAAGACACCTAAGTGGAAATAGTTTCAGGCATGCTGAGTACTTTCCTCAAATGAGGTACCACCCGTGCCTGTGGAGAACATAGCCTTGGGCACCCAAAAGTCAGTTCTGTTTTACTGGGAGAAGTAAAGTGCCTTGTTCTGTTTACACTAATACCTTAACGTATCTCCCATGTTAGTCCAAAAAAAGAGGAATAATGGCAGCTCTATGAGAAGAAAAAGAGGTTAGAAATAGGAGCACAAAATATTAACAGCTATTTTATATAAATCTTCTGATACTGTAAGTTTTCACTATGACCCTCATAAAGTAAGGTGAAATCAGCTGCTCCATGTGTTAGGAATACCATTCACTTGACGGTTGAAAGGTACAATGTGGACATTTACATGGGAGCTAATCACCCCGAATTATTCTTAGAGACAATGGGCATCTGGTCAGTTTAACTAACACAAACTATGGAGCTACTTATCCCTGCCTAAAGCAGATTTCTGAGATACATCAAGCAAATGCTATGCTAATGGTGCTTGTAACTTTCCACTACCTATGAAGGTGGCATGGGTGACAAAGTCAGCTATAGTGAGGTGAGAGGAATCTGATTCCAGGTAATGAAATATGAAGTGCAACAGGTGGATGATCATCTTCACCTTGAGGAGTGAACTCTTGGGTCACTGCAATCTTGCCAATGGGACCTTGCTGCTTTATACTCAACTCACTTCTGTTTGCTTTGTTAATGATGGGACTCAGAGCAGCAGCCTCTTTATCAGGCTCTGAAACTTTCACATACTAACACAATTATTTCAGCTACAACATAGGATACTAGACTCCATGTCACCTGACTTCAGACAATTTAATATTGTGTCTAATGTCTGCAATGTGAATCACCTCAAGCTGTCTTGCAGTCACTGAAGAGAAACGAACCTCTCCAAGGGATAATTCAGCTGACCTATCTTATACACAACCTATTTTAGGATTAGACGACTCACTTTCCGGGGATGTTCTTTTGCTCTACATTAAGGACACTAGATATCCAACACAAACATGGATGTCTGATTTTGACCAACATAAGGCAGGGCAGTTTAATTTCAGCCACTGTCTCATTGTCTCCAAGATCTACTGTGACCTTTGCAGACCTGACTCTGTGTAGTATTTTACTTGAAGTGCTTCAGTGTCTAGGTTATACTCTTCTTCTCCTCTTTGCTCTCTCTTTTCCTTTTTGTCACTGTCATGACGACAGATTTTAGTAATGGAAAAGATATTCCTGTTTACCTGTGAGGTTACTTTCCTGAGTTAAACTTCTGACTGCTGTGGAGACGAAAGAACTGAAGGTGAGAGCTTCATTACAGGGGACGTAATTTCTTGCACAAAAAATGATTACACAATAGCAACTAGTCACATTTGTGCATTTTTTATCTTTCGAGGAAAAGCAAGTATTGTTTTGAATGAAGATGAAATCCTGGGAAAGTGTAAGAAGTGGATTAGTAACCCTTTCTTCAGTTATGAAGAATTTCTGTTATGTCCACCCAAGACCTCTTGAAGACAGCTCCTTGGGAGAGACAGTGACAGGAAGGAGGAGAAGAAGCAAAAAGCTTATGTGTGCATTGTGCAGTAGAGCATAATGCAATGACACAAATGCTACAAAAGGTTGTTTAATCTAACAGATTGATGTTTGTCCATAGTTGTACTGCTATAAGATCTGAGCTGGTATATCTTAAAGGACATTTTACAATGTGGTGACACCAGCACACTTCATTGCACAGTGTATGCACACCTTATGACAGCTCCAATTAAGACCACTACAGTGCCCGAACAAGATGAGGATGAGTCCATGGCGAAGCAACCCAAGTCCACAGAATGTCTTTGGAGATTTAGGAATCCAAAGGATTAGCTGAAAGGATTGGTAGTAAAGCAGTGTTTCTCACTGCTGTTCCCAGAAGTCATTGCAAATGACTATTCCTGGTGTCAAAAGCCAAGAAAGCATGAATGCTGCTCTGTGTGAGGTCATTTTAAAATTGAAGGTGGAGATGGAGCATGGGCAATGTGCCATCATTCCCAGCTCAGTGCTCATCTTTGTTTTGTTTTGTTTTTTCACTTTTTTTTTTAACCAATGTTTGGAGATAATACAGCCTGTCAGTCCAGATTTTCCAACACATTTGAACACTCAGGGACAAATAAAGGATATATAGCATTCACTGATAAGGCTTTCAGATATGTATTTATATCTTCTGGTACCTTAACATAACTAATTATGATACCTAGCAGAAGTAATATGGCTCAGGAGTGGCAAGTTGCTCTGAAACAGCAGCAGGGTACGTGTGTCTCGGCTATCAACAGATGATACTCTGTTTCACATAGAACTTGCCACCATACTGCTGCCCATTGCTGCATGAAGAGCATGCAGTTATCAGTGTTATCCTTTGAATTCTAGATGGAGCAGACTGGGGTTCCCATCATATTTCAAGCAAAAGACCTTACCTGAGTGTTTCATGAGCAAGCTGTAGCTTGAGGAGAATAATCACAGCTTCCTCAGTCAATCACAAGTCTTGATCAATTTGATTAAGCGCCTTCTTTTATCTTTCTCATAACATACTGAATGATTATGACAATAAAGAGATAGTGTATGATGACTTGATATGGTGTCTTAATGTGTATTTAAGTGATATACAAAAGAACACAAATCTCTTGGTTAAAATGAAATTCTTCAGTTAAACCACTCAAATGATGGCAAGAACCCAATGTTCACCAGTCAACCATGTTTTACAGAAGACGAGATGCATAAAGGTGTGACAAAGTCCTTACTGCTGAAGCAAAAGCAATAGCAAGGCAGGTTTTCTGTATCATTCCATAATCTGTTGTTTCATATTGGAGGCTGACTAAGCAATCAGGACAAATTACTTCATGCTGCAACACTGTGAACACATAAGAAGTTGTAGACAGGACTAGGAATGACAAGGTCTTTTAGGCAAAGATTCTTCCATGTTAAAAGCTGACATTTCTGGAGATATCTAAAGTGCCTATGAAGAGATTTCTGTTTAAGAAATCATGGACCACCCAGTCTATAGCTGCATACAGATTAAACCAGAAAAAGAACCTTGCAGGCTGATACATAGAAAGTAGTCCGAGTCAGCAGGATTTGGTCTGTAGCTAGACCTGCAAATATTCAGTCCTCATTGCATTATAATGTCTTTTGCAAACTGCTCTACTCTGGGATTTTTTTTTCCACATCTTAACATATCTTAACACATCTTACATAAATGAAAGTAGAAGTCATTGCTTTCACATGAAGATTTATGGTCACCAAGTCCTGGGAACCAGAACCAAAAGCAACAATGAACAATTAAAAAAATGGAAATGTTACAAAGGAGATGACTTGTTTCCCAATTGGATGGTAACCAGAGATCCACTCATATTCATTCAAAGCCTTCTTAGAAGTATTTGTTCCCTTTTGACTGGCCCACACAACTCATCAGGAATGGTACAAAATGGGCTTTTTATTGCTTGCCACTTCACCTCCTGAAGCTGAAAGATCCCCAGAAAAGACTTGGAGAAAGTGACTGCTGCATGCACTGATAGGCCTTAATTAAGGGCTTCATCATATGAATCAATGATCTGATGCAGAGGCCAGTCAAGCGATTAAATCAGTAATTCCCCCTTTAAGAAATCTAGAAAGATCAGTTTCAAAAGCCTGAGCTGTTCCTTATATAAAAGTTATTCTTCTGAAAGGCACCACACACAACTCATTATTGGCTGCAGGGAAGTCTCCAGCCTCACAGGCTCTCCTTCACTCCTCAAGATGCTTACCCAGTCCTTACTAAATAACTCTGTCACATGCTTTACCATTATGTCTGCCATGTGAAGTGGCAGCCTAATCTGGGCATGCACAGGGCCCTCTCGTCACAGCACTTTGGACACGAACCACCTCCATGGACATCCTCATTGCCTCAGTCCAGTCACAGCAAGTGTGAGGTTGAGCTAAAGGACATGCTTTCATGTCTTGTGACTGGAAAGAAACAAAGGCTTAGGCTTATTTTGGGAGGGCTTCTTGATTTACCCAAGTGATGACAAAGGATGATAACTCTGTCTGCAAAGCCGTTTTGTTGCCATCGTCATTACTGGTGCTGACACTCCTGCAATCCCTGCTGGGATTGGGAGCTTCTGGGTATATAAATAAAAATACGTCAGACCTGATTCTGCTGCAGCTTTCACCAAAGGCACTGCCATTACTGTCACACATTATTTCAGATTGACAAAACGCTTAGGAGAAGAATTAGACCCAAAAGCAGAGAGTGTAATAAATGCATAAAAAATTTCCAGGCACTTAATCTCTTAGTAAATACTACTAAGAAAATATACAGCTCTTAGAAAGTCAAAAAGAGAGTAAAGCAAAAATTTACAGTCAGGAAAGACACTTGGAAGTGCCATGAAGAAAGTGTAACTAGTGTGAGTCGGCACAGTCTCCAGAAATGGGGCTCTACCCATTAACACTAGAAGAGGACTGGACCCAATATATGTGTCTGTGTTCAGCCCAAGCTTCTTCACACAGATTTTTACCATTGCAGTTCTACTGGTTCAAGAGTGTTCCTTTTTCAGAAACCTCATGCTTCCCAACATGAAGCTTTCATTGAGGCAGGGGACAGAAAGGAAATTTGTCTTTTCCTTCATATGTCTCCCCCAGTTGCACGCTTTAGTACTTTGCCCGGGAAATTCAAATTTTATGAAACATCTTATAGAGATGCTTGCTGCTTAGAAGATCATACAATTCATTTTATTAGCAGCAACTATGAGTGACTAGAAAAATTTTCTGCAAGAATCTGGCAACAGTCATCTCAACAACAACAGTCTTTCTTAGGGAGCAATGCAGATAAAATATCTGCCTTACTAGACATATTCTTTGCCCGACTGTAAAATGGACAAAGAAAAGTAAACTAGAAAAAAACAAACAAACCAAAAACAAACAAAAAACACAAACAAACAAACAAACAAAAAACAAAAACAAACAAACCACAAAACCACACACAGTTTTGACAAGTAGTATGCTCACATTGACAGTTTTCAGAGACAAAGGCTATAATGCTACATCACAAAATTCTAATTGATGTGACAATTTGTAATTCCTATGACATATCAAAAGGCTGTTTAGGTATTTGTAGATATATATTCCTTTAGTCAGTTATAAATCACAAAGGAACTTTCATACATTAAATGAAATGTTAAAGTAATGGAATTAAGCCACTGTAGCACAGTTGTGGAATCAGAATCAAGTCAAAGTGGATATGACTTTAATAGGACTCTCAAAGTTGTCTTATATGATAGTCTCATAAACAAGCTTGGAAAACACACCTGCACAGCAAGTAATTTGCACAACAGGAGCAGGCACAACTAGAAGCTTGTGTTCAAAGATAACTAAAGAAATAATCACTAGTTTGGACCTCACCAGTCTCTGGAGGAACTTGAAGAACTTTCATTGTATACCTGGAACCAAACTTTGGATTTAGTTTCAATTGAAAAGAGTCTAGGTCATACACCTCAAAATCTCCATCAAACCAAACCAACGCACATAAATAGGCCAAAGACATACTGCTTCTCCAAATCAGATCACGAATGTAGACACAGACAGAGACTGTAGAGTAAGTAAAAAAAGTGGCTGAAGATGTTTGCACACAGAGTAGTTAATAATGCTGCATTATCAGCCTGATGACTATACTGAATGGAGATTCATGAAAGGCTGTTCTGGATTTAATGCTGTTTGATATTTTCATTAATAGCCTATATGATGAAACAGAGAGGGTATTTACTTTAATTAGCCAATGACACAAAACAGGAGAGGTCTACAAGTATGCTGGATGTCAAGAAATTGGAGGATTCATCTGAAAAACTAGCATGAAATCCATAAAGGATACCTAATTGAAATAATTATCTACAGAAATATAGGACATGGACCTACTGGTTTAGGACTAGTTCTGGAGAAAATTATTAAGCTACTTTATCAGAAACTGAACAGAAGCTTTTTAAAAGTCATCCTGTGGCAAAAAATTAAAAGTCACGTCAGGTTGTACAGGTAGGAATACAGTGTAGAGCAAGTGAAGCTGGCAAGGCTGCAGATGTGTGCCAGATCTGGAACAGAAATGCCCACCTTCCATCCATGCATCTCCCCATACACACCATCCTCTATTTGCATTGTGATAGGTAGATACTCTTAAAATAAAATGCCTAACAAATGTTAGCAGTAGTAACAATAAGACAAAACAAAAGCAGTAAAACTAAGTCACGCAAACCAGTAACCATAACTGCCAACTGCATTATTACCTCAAGCAGTTTATTTCTTCAAAGCTACTAACCATCCCAGTGAAGAAGTTGCCTCACTTGTCACACCATTGGGCAACTTCCCTCCTGCCAGACACTCATCAGCCTGCTGTGGTAGGACCCATAGTAATGCTTCTCTCTTCCAATGTATTGCCTCCTTTCTTCTCTAATCTTGCTCATTATGTACATGATTGTTGGCACCATTTCTCCTAAAGTAAATTTAAGCTTTAGTGTCTAAGAACCCCAACCACCATGCCTAAATCTTGTCTTTTCCTTGGCTACAGATTCATGACTTGAAGCAAATGGCAGAAACTCTGCAAAGGATTTCTTAAATTATCACTCGCTATTTTAGAAAACAGAAGAAGTATGGAATCTATATCACCCCCTTAAAAAAGTCCTATGTATGCTTTCATGCCTCGTTTTCTTCCCTGCTCTACTGCTCCTTCAGATTGGGTCCATCCTGTAGACAGTCCAGAGTCACCCTTTGCACAGCCTGGCCTTGTGATTCAAGCTTTCTTTGAAAGGGACAGTGGAAAGCTTTTTTTAAAATAGACTTCAAATTCTTTTTATCAGGAGATATTCCTGTCACCCTCAGCCCCCTCGACACACATACACTCCCAACCAGTATCTCTTCATGGTCTAGGTCTCTGTCACATCACTGTGAAGTGGTCTATTCCTTAACACCCAGCTGGATTTCAGATCTGAAAACATCAAACCTTTCTTTCATTGGTAGCCTTTCCTTTGACCTAGTGGAAACAGGGAAAACCTGTAACATTTTGTCCACGTCAACCTTCTCTTTTGTGCAAGAGTTTCTCTAGAAGCCTTCTGAGTGTTTTGGCCTGGTGTAGATACCACAGACGCAGGGTGAAAGCGCAGACCAGAGCATAGGCAACACTCTTGCAAAAAAATTAAATGATCTGTGTGGATTAGGGTAGATTAAAAAAGACGGTAACTATAGTTTGGGTTCCTGTGCTGCACATTGTGGTTACATACACCTTCTGATAAGCAAGAACATATATGGCATTATCTTTAATGGGTTAAAATAGCCTGCATTCACTACAGATAGAGCATCTTGTTGCTCTTTTATCACTCACTTAAGCAAGGTACCCCCATTTTTCTGAAATCCAAACTTCTTATTCGACAGGCAAATCAAATCCTTCTCAACTTTTCTTTGTGCGAATGAGGCACAAAATGTTTATGAAGGGCCAGATACAAAAAACTCAGTCCCAAAAGGTACATTGAAAAAGGACTGTACATCAATAAGGAGTGTGAGAAGAGTGTATCAGGAATTTACCCATTTTGATGAGATAACCGCAGAGCTTTCAGAACATCTGGCACCATTTATTTTGATTGGCCTTTAGCAATTATAATCTTTTTGAGGAACTGTGTGGAGCCATAAAATGTGGGAAATATTGATGCATAAAAGCCCTTACATGTCTGAAGCAGAGTTATTAACTGTAAAAAGGCAGGTGAAACAGCATTTATTAATTAATATCTATCATATAAATTCAAGTTCAAATATGATTCTACACGTTCATAAGATATGTTCACATTTAAGGAAAAAGTGCAAGAAGAGATTGTTTTTAAAAGTCAGTTGATTTCAGTTTACATGGGAGTTTCTTTTGTGAACACTGTGGAGTTTTTTCATGAGAAATAACATAGAATTCAAACATTGTTTTCAGCAGGAACGGTGAGTGAACTTTTGTACAAACAATTCCAACTTCTTTGTACATAATAAACATGGGTTTTTTTTCCCCCATGCACTAGCAGACAGTTTTGGTAATGGGTGTTAAAGAGAATGAATTCAGATGAACCAAGAGCACTGCAACTTTTAATTGACAAAATATGAGCATTTGTAAAACAAAAATCCTGTTAAAGCTTGTTAAACTGGGTAATGCATAGCACCAAAATGTAAGTCATTGTGACTTACTTAAAAGACACATTCAGCTTTGTGAAGTGATTTACTGTCTGATTCAACCATCTAATTTTTAGGTCCCTAAATTAGAGTGGATTAATTTCCAAATCTGTATTATGTCCTAATTGCAAACATGCAAACTATAATTAATATTGCAAACAATGTGGCTGATCCTTTCCAGGCACTAAGCATGATCAGAATCCAGCAACCACTTTTGAGATCACCTTTTCACGCCTCCCAAACCAGTGCTTGCCCCCAGACCATGTGTTGAGCAATGCTGGCTTCAGTTCTGTGGGGGTTTGGCAGTCTCGGATCAGGGCCGGTTTAGGCAGGTGTTGAACCTTGAGGAGACTTCTTTGAGACCACTAAGAAGCCTCAGCAGCCGCTCTCCCTGCTTCTCTATGGAGAAGCTTTTAATACGAGGGTCTTACCCTTGGTCAGATCTTGCAGCTGTGCCCAGTGCTGGCCGCTGTGCCCTGGTGATTTGCACCTCAACCTTCTACCCCTGAGTTGACAACCAAGCTTGAGCATGGACCTGCCTCATCACTACATCCACCAGACTGTACCTGACCCTGGCTACTTTAGCAAATGATAGGACAAGAGGAAATGGCCTCAAGTTGTGCCAGGGGAGGTTTAGATTGGATATTAGGAAAAAATTCTTCACAGAAAGGGTTGTCAGGTCTTGGAACAGGCTGCCCAGAGAAGTGGTGGAGTCACCATCCCTGGAGGTGTTTAAAAAGCATTTAGATGAGGTTCTTAGGGACATGGTTTAGTGCTAGAGTTAGGTTAGGTTAGGTTAGGTTATGGTTGGACTCACTGATCCTGAGGGTCTCTTCCAACTGAAATGATTCTATGATTCTATTCTATGATTCTACTGCATCCAAACTCAGGCTGACCCTACCATTGACTTGCTGACTTGTTGCTGACCTGACCTGCTTGCTTGACCTTGAGCCTGCCATGTTACTGTGGACTTGTCTGGCAGTCTGGACTCTAGGCCAGAGCTGTTATCATCACGAGATCTGCTCTGCTTCCATGTCCAGGCCCTGCAGGACAGCATCCTTGTTGGTCAGGACACTGCCTCTCTGTCTGCTATGTTGGGCTCCTGGCTCCTCTTCTTGCTGAAGCTTGTGATACCACGTTTTGTTTGCAGATTCAGAGAAATAGGATGAAATGCTCATGGTTAAGGAGTAGAGTATGGAGAATGTGCACAATAAAGTATATTGTCACTACGAAAAATGACAAGTCTGGTAAAAAGGAGGGTAATTCTTGTATGAAAAAGTGTTCAGGTTTTTGAAGATCAACTTCAAGTGGGCATTAACTCAATTTTACATGGTGTCTTCTTCATAAGCTATATTTAACATGAAACAGAATTCTGATAGATACAACTACAAATGAGTATCTCATAATTTTTCCTCAAGATTCCCTTCTCTCAAAAGTTCTTCTGATGCATGGTAGAAGGATTGCAGATTTGGAAAAAGAAAACACTTTGATAAATAAGTTCCATATGTACTGTAAATTGCTACTAGCTTACACTCTATATTTCCTAGCTGTGGTCTGGAAATCACCAGCGTAGGGAGCTCTCTTAATGCTACACAAAATGGAAGACATTCAGGTGAAGAGTGAAAGGGAGACTGTTAGATGGAAAATTGAGGGCTCATATAAGGATTTTCCTCACTGTGTGCAGTGGTTGGTCAGATGAGAATGCAGATAAGCCAGCAGCTATAGGTTTACAGCATTCTTGTAATCACATTTTCTTCAAGAAATGCAAGCTGGTGTTACCTCTCTATATGTAGTAACTAAAAAAAAAAAATTAAAAAATAAAATTTCCCTATCTCTGTCAATTATGTTAACAGATATATAGCATCTCCTATTTCTCTGTGCACTAACACTGTGTTCGCTGCATTCAACATACCATAGGATGGTTTATACCTAGCCAGTAGCTTCTATTCCAAATTAAAATGACAGGATTTTTCTCTTTTCCCTGCCCCCTCAAAAGTTTTTTATTTATTGCCCTGAATTTCCAATTGAAGCATTTCATTCAAAACTGAGAAGTTAAATAGATATGGAATTAATTATTTGTTTAGGATAACTTGCATCTAGAAATTATGGCAAAAACAGAGAGTACACTGCAGCAGGAGCAAACAGTAACTTTCTAAGAGGAAGCTTTATTAAAGTTGAACGGTTAGTAAAAAATGTACAATGAACCATTTCTGCTCTGTTCCATCAGTTCATTATTCCTCCAGATTTTACTAATCTGAAAAGTATCGTTCTTCTTAAATCATAGAAGACCACACCTTCAAAATGGATACTTTACTTATTGCTAGAAAACATGTTTAGTTAGAGCTCTATCCTGAGACATGCCAGTGGAGCTTTCATGTATCAGTGTTTGCCCAGGCAAAACTCATATTTGTTCATGTAAATGTCCAGCTAGGGCACATAAATATTGATTTGTTTGCGTAAGGAAGATATTTTTGCTGGCAAAAATTTTTGAAAGTGTGGCCTAACATCTAGGCCCAGACTATTTAATGGCCCTTAAAAGCAGAATATTAGCAGGCAATTTTTTTATAGTTTGTCAAAATATAACAAATTTTAACAAAACCCATTCAGATATTCAATTTTGACCATCTTGAATCTTGAATACAGCATTTCAGAAAGAGTAAAGTTCTACAGAAGGAAAGAGGTTCTCTGTTTAAAGCAGGAGGCTGTGAAAATGGAGACATACCTTCAGTTCCTGGTACTGCAACAAAGTTTTCTGATACTGGGCAAGTATCCTAATCACTCAGTCCCCCAGTGCCCAGCTGGAAAAAGCAGGAACACTGATGCTTATTTTTCCTGTCTTGCCTCATTAATCTTGAAGCTCTTTGGAAACAGGTTTGTCCCTGATTACGTATGGTTAGTATTTGCAGGAATTAGACCCAGATCTCAGCTGGAAGCTTTAGAAATTACAGGGAGGAGGAGTGGACAGGGCGCAATTAAAAGGGCGAAAACTTCAGTACAGCATTTCTAAACACATTTCCGTAAGTGCTCTTTAGAAAAGGGTATAGGGGAGAAGTTGTAACTTTCTTTTTTTTTTTAAGTTTCAGTTAACAAAAATATTTACTATGTCTTCTGAACACTGAAAAATACAGAAAAAAATACTGTAACTATATTATAAGTACATTTCAAGTATTTTAAAAACCAACTAGTACTTTGGCTATTTTACAAAAATAAGCTAAGCAAGTTAGCCTTGAGAATCACATCAGTAAGACCACATTCTGCGGCTGCTCTACTACAGTAGTATTGAAATTGACTTTTTCCACATGAAGCTCTGGAAGATTTTGCTATATGGGTGAAGTGGATACAGATACTTTTCTTTTTTGCAAAGATTTGCATGTGAAACCAGGAGAACATAGGATGATGCAAGATAAAAACTGTGTCACTTCTATCAAAGAATGTAGCTATGCCTTTGCCACCAAGACTGAAGATTAATCACTTTCTTAAGTCTTCCACAGCAAAGTAGCATCAGGTAAAACCACAACTTTTCTTCACATTTTCAAGCTTTTATACTTCTAATTCAGCATCTTTTTCATGGTACAAAAGCACAATATTCGTCTTTTAGGTAAAAATGGGCCATGAGAAAAGGAACATCAAACATGCGAATTGTTTTGAATTGTCAGAGAACTGAAAGACAATTATAACTAAGGCAGCAAAAACTATTGACTTGATGTTGGCTGACCATCAGTTATCATCTATTTTTGCCACTGTGAAATGAAAGAGCAAAGGGCGTTCCATTTCAAATCAAATGAAACTATTGAGTTTGGATGGGTATACAGGTTTTTTTTAGTTTTTCACCTAGTTTACTATGAAATGTAACTAACTTCTGACGATAAGTTTTGTGAATAAAAATAAAATTTATGTTTCAAAAACATCAATATTAGTTTGATAACTTTTCAGTTAAAACACCTGTGTTCACAGATGTTTTTATTTACTTTGCATACAAAAAAAAAAAAAAAAATCAAAAACATTTCGCTCAACTCCACTTGCCAGCACTAGACATCTCTTTATTTATGTTACTGGCATAGAAAAGATTCATCAGCCTCCAAAAGCACATGAGATTTGCTTCAAACCTTCAATGTAAATATTTGTGGCAAGATTACAGCTGTTTGAAATCAAAGGAAGTCTGACCATACTCTTAGTGAAGCTGATGATACAATTTCAAAGTGACTGACCCTTATTGAATTTCAGGATATACCAGTGCTAGCAATAAGCTAGACTCATCTATGTGAATCATTGCAAAGCTGCAAGATTCAGACACAAAGATGATTGTTTGGCAAGAATAAGCACTTTCAGGTCACTGTAGGTAGATGTCTTTCACTGCACTTTAGTGACCACCATCTTGTAAAGACCAGCAGCTAGATGGGAGTGAAGACCCAAAGTCTACTCAGATATGTTACCTCCTCAGGAGCAAGGAGAAACAGCAACTGAGCAGCTCACATCCATCGCTATGCTGGATAGCCAGCGTCCTCCACTGTGACCAAGGAAATGTTCTGATGGACCGACTGACGTTCAGGAACTTCTTTTCAAGTAGTGGCACCAGTATGGTCATTGCTGGATGCATTTCTGTGCAGCCTGCTCTAGATGAACCTGCTTTAGCAGGTGGATTGGACTAGGTGATCTCCACAGATCCCTTCCAACCCCAACCATTCTGTGACTCTGTGATTCTGTGATTGCTGAGAAATCATTGTGTTAATGTAGCTTTTTCTCTACAATTCTGGGTTTTTTTACTGTTATTATCAAAAAGAGAACAGATTTTGTGAAAAGGGTGCAGTTTGCTTTTTGCTATGCTTACTCAGAAAATACACCCCGTTCCAATAAATTGATAACCAGCTTCCATGGTTATTTCAGTGCAGAACCAGAGTGTTCATGAAACTACCATTCCACCTGCCACCCATAGCTCTCATTTAAATACTTGTGGTGAAAGCCCTATTTTTCTGTTTCTATTTCTGCAGAAAGTAGGCAATGAAGAGCTCAATTAACCGATTTTCAAGTCAGCAGAGGCTTTTGAAGCAACCATATAATTTGGCTTTCGGAGCAACTGTATCATTCTTTTCCATCTTTTTCCTCTTTTTCCCCTAAAGGGGCTGAACTGAAGTAGCACTGGTGCCTGAAACCTTAGGAAAACATTGGAAGCTGTATCAAGCCATAGACAGAAAAAATAAAATCTGTATGATAACCCTCATCCCTTATTTCAGAAAAGGCCATATTTTACCTTCTATGGAAAAAGCTGTGTCATTTCCAGCCAGAGGTTACAGAAAGTTATACAAACCTCCTGGTTCCACATGTGTCTGGGAGAATTTTACACAACTAGGACATACCCATAATTTATTTGTTAATTTATAGGGCTTTTTTCACTTAAAGCAATTCCTGTCATACTACCCAGCACTTGCTATTGATTCCAGCCAAGCTCAGACATCCCTTGGGTGGAAATACAGACACAGAACCAATAAATCAGTTTAGCAGCACCCACATGTCCTTTGTGTCATGAGGATGTGTGTGTAACCTACTAGGAGCAGCCCCCTGCCCCATTTTTGCTACAGAGCTGTACAAAAGAGTGGAGAAAGAGTGAACAGGTCATGTCCTGAAAAGTCATTTTCTGATCTGAATAATGCTGATGTAATTCCATTGAACTACGGGTCCCATTTTTGTCTGTGAGATGATCTAAGGTCTACCTGGAACCTTGAATTTATAAACATGGCTTTCTTATGCCTCCCTCCAATTTATCTAATGGATGGCTTTACAGGACTTCAAATACCAAGAAAATAGGTGCTTTATAAAGAGCGGAACACAATAGATTTTCGTTTCTTATTTTTGTACTGAGCACTGAGGAAACAATACCAGGGCCAGCACTAGTCAACAGTGTTCAAATAATAAGTTACATTCCAAATCCCATGAATTTCAGGTACTCAACATGTCTGTTAAATGACACATTGCTTGTTTTATCGGCAATATAGGGCTTCGCGACAGTAAACAGAATTTTAAGAATCTTTAAGAAAATTCTCACACAAGTGTACTAATACCATGTGTATGAAAATATAGCACCAGAGAAAATACAGATTAAAATATTATTTAAATGTAATAGTATTTACATTGCAAATATAACAGTATATGCCTTACCAGTTACAAGTACTTTTAAGAATTTATTTTTTTCTCTCTTTTTCAGTGTAAAATATATAGACTACTAATTTCAGGTGATACCTTCTGATATCAAAAGAAATAAATAAATACTTGCCTGAAAAGCAGTTCTGTTTTAAAATATAAATATATATTGCTCATTACTACCTTAAACCAGGTAAAGCAAGGAGGGTATGAATGGCTCTTTCATATGGACCATACTGGTTCCTTCTTTCTTTCAGGCACAGACTCATTGGCTTGAGTTGCTTTCATGTAGTTTAATTTTGAGTAGAACTGGATCCATGCTCCACTCTCCTCAGCAGGTAGATGTCCTCTTAGCCTCCAGCAAGCATTTTTCACCACTTGTCAACCATTATTCCAAGCCATACAAGTCCTTTTTGTCCAGACCCTCCTCCCTCAGATTAATCTGCAGGCTCATATCACAAAAAGCACTGTGTGTTTACAGTCAACTAACCAGTTTTCTGTAATTCAGAAATCAGACAGTTTGCCTGGCTCAGACAGGCATCTGGAATTGGTACAAATCCATAATTTAAAAAAAAAAGTAATTAATAGAAACATAATTTTAAAAGATCTTGTTTCTGTTTGTGTGAAGTGGTCCAATCAAAATATTCACCTTCAGACACTATTGTTACGTATTGTTACGTATACAACAATCACAGCTATTTCAAGGGGCTTTATGCAAAAATGTAGTGTATGTTCTTTATACGCCAACCATTCACAAAGTAATCTGATTTTTTAAGAAGTTCTTACCTCCATACTAAGTAAGTGAAGTTCAAGGACTAGAATGAGAGAGAAAATTACATAATAAATAAAATAGAGCAGCAGAAGTACAACACTGGTGAAAATATACAAGACTGAATACTGCATTCACTTACCTTGTATGAGTTTTTTGATTTTTTTTTTCACACCTCTTCATGACAAGTATGCTGCAGGAATCACTTTGCAAAACAGCAAATTCAGAGTGAAAACTGCAGTGCAGTTTTAGTCTGCAGGTACTAGCCACACACACGGTAATACATACTGGAAGCATGATTCCTTGGCTGGATATAATCACTGTCATCTTTTTCCATTAACGTTGGATCTAGGCCTACATATAGCAACAGAAATTCTGCATATCACATACCTATGAAGAAGAGTAAGCAGGGGTGACACTGGAGCAGGAGAGGTGCTAGAGAGGTCCTGGACTACTCTAACTACTTACCCCACTGTTTTTTATCACAGTCATATTGTTCCTGTTGCTGGTATTTTACGTGGGACTTCTCAGGCTTCATTCACGCTGAGTCACAGTTCCTTACTGTGGTCAGCCAGACACTTAAAAGCCACGCGAAGAGCCTACCAAGAGATGCTTGATCAGTCTTTATTCTAACGCCACAGCACTTCAGCCCATTGGAATGCTCAGAAATCACTACTTTTATAGTTATTAATCTTCACTGATCTCCCTTTTCTATATATATATCAGCTACCGCTCCTCACTAAAATATGTGACCCAAAATCAGGCATTCCTCATCCTTACTGGATGTGCTCATCATGCATCCATAGACCAAGTTTCAGACATGCAGTATCGCTTCACCTCAGTGGTTGTTGATGGCTAAACATATCCATCAGAGAAAAAGACAATCATGGTCCTGCATCGCATCTTAAGTTCAGTCATCCACAAGGCAGTAATAAAAATAAATGTTTTTAGGTATTACACTATCTGATATGTCAATGATATCAGATTATTACTAAGCGAGCCTGCTCAGCATCCTCTCATGGTTTTACATATATTTTGGGTTTCTTACCACTTCAAGTACAGCTTTCAACCATTCATTTATACATGTTTTCTGTCTGTTTCATAGTAAATTGATCAAGAAGATATATCAGCGCAAATCAAAAGTCAGCAAAGGTAATCTATGCCACCAAAAGAATTTTGCAATTATCATTGCACTTTTTTCATTCCCATTTTAAAAGTTACTTCCTACCTTGTGAAAGAATAGAATCATAGAATAGTTTAAGTTGGAAAAGACTCTTAAGATTATTGAGTCCAATCATAAACCTAGCACTGCCATATCCACCACTAAACCATGGCCCTAAGCACCACATCTACGTGTCTTTTAAACACCTCCAGGGATGATGACTCAAACACTTCCTTGGGCAATCTGTTTCAGTGCTTCATAACTCTTCTAGTGAAGATTTTTTTCCTAATATCCAATCTAAATCTGGGAATCCAAATTCTTCATTGTGACCACAGTACTGTCTTGAGCTATACCATCAAATATATTATTCCTATATTCTTATGTTCCCATCTTTCTCAAGCAGCTAACAAACTGAAAATATTTGAGCCACAATAGACCTATTTTTTCTATAATTCCTTCATATTTTCTCAGTAAATCCTATTTATAACTGTCAAGTATATCCAAAACTGTAAAAGTTAGACGGGAACTTGTGAGCTAAGAAGTTCTTGTAGTATTCTTCTATTTTGTTCATCTGAAAAACTACGGATTTGAATGTCATTTTGCATTTAGTTTGTTTGTTTGGGGTTTTTTTTGTTGGCTTTTTTTGTGGTTTGTTTTGTTTTATTTTCAAAATTCTGGACATAAGAAATAAATCTGTAGACCTTTGACTTAACTTATACCGTCCTGTGTTTAAACAGTTTATCAGAAACTTTGTTGTTCCTTTATGTTCTGGATGCTTCCTTATGGTCTTTTAAAAAATGATGCTTTCACAAGTGGTTCAGCTACCTAGAAAATGTCTCTGCATCTTTGTCTTCATCCACTTTACCACCATGACACTCTTATTTAAAACAGCCCAACCACTCTTAATATGACTACATGCCTACATGACTACAGAGTTACAGTATCAACACCCTCTGTACACTTCAGTCAAAGGTTTTCTAAAGTCAGCTCTTGGCGATCAACTTCACTGCATGATTCTCACCTGTTCTTTGGGTTCTCTGTTTTAGCTGTGTCTCATGTCTTATTTTAATTTTTTAGAGGAGAGGTATTCTCTCTTGCACAATAGTGGCCTGATTCACAGGTAGCTTCCCTTAGTCTGAACGTTAGCCTGTTGTCTTGAGCCAGTTTGTGGTTGATCTAGTAGATAAGAACTCCATCTCTGAATGTTAATGTATTGCAAATGCCATCATGAATACAATGACATGGTCTTTAGATCTGCAAAATTATTAATCTGATTCCATTGTAAGCAGCTGTGTCACAGAAGAGTTCCTTCTGCTGCTGCTGCTTTAATCCCTTAGTGTGAAGATCATTTTAATGTCAACATTCGGAGCTGGTATAGGTTCCTTCAAGTTCTCTCTAGATGTGATTTCCTGTTTCTTCAGTGGGAGCACACATGCTGGTATCAGGTTTGCTCACAGATTGTTTCAAAGACAGTAACTGCACCAGCAGATTTTCATACTCTAAGGCTGCATTCCTTTTCCATTTTGCTGAAGCTAGGATGTGCTTTCAAGATGATTGCTCCACCATATTTGGCTGGGTTTTCTGCCGTTGATGAGATACAGATGTTCCACATCCTCAGCTCTTAGAGTCTGTTTTCCACACCTGGGTAATTTACCTTTATTTTTATGTTTATCTGTCATGTTTATGTGGCTTTATATCAAAAGAAGAAGAGCGTTCAGCCTTTATCCAAAGGCCAAGCTAGAAGACCAGATCCTGACTCTGGCCCATGCCCTCCAGCCTGTCCTGCTCAGGAGGTTCTGCTTACACCAGAACATGTTTGGTGGAGCTCCCGGGGCCATGGGAACACACAGGAGCTGCCACCACCATGAGAGGAGGCTAATTTAGAGTAACAAATAGATCCAAGGAAGACCAAAGCAGCTCACAAACAAGCAGCAGACAGAGGCAGAGCTAAATTTATCAAGCAACACATTCTGTCCACTCTTTGCCCATTCATCTCTAATGACTCTGTTTGCGAGCATAATTATATTTTTCTGCAGTGGTTGCTTGAGAGTACATTTTTATGACTGCATCGTGGAGTAACATTCTAACACACCCAGAATAAAACTTGTTTGTTTGAATAACTAAATTCCAGATGAAAGATTTGGCTACTCCAAAGAGGGCACAGAAGAGCCTTTCTAATATTCATCAAAAAGTGTTATAAACTTGATTTTTTCCTAAATCACAACATGCATAAAATCTTTCTTAATACATTTTTCAATGATAAAATGAACTTAGAAATAAACTTAAGATACCTATGAAGGATAACTTCCTGTAGGAGAAAATAAGTAGGACACTTGACTCATTTGAAAAGCAAAACCATATTAATTTACCATTTTTGTTTATGTCCTCTAAATTACTCTTAAGCCAGCCACTCCTCCAAAACCAAGAATAATCCTTTGATAGATGTGCTGCAAACCATTCTTAAAAATAATAAATTGTACTATTATAATTGAATAGTTATGGGAGCTAGTAAGAATAGCTCAGAAAGCCTGAAAAACATATAACTTTTAACCTTAAAAAAGGCAAATTGGATACATCTGAAGGAAAGCTGAAGTTTCAAGTGGCCAGTAAAGAGTCATAAGTAGCAAATGAGTGATGACCTACTTAGTTTACTTTGGCTGTAGAAAAAAACTTCTCAACATCTTCTACACTCATACCAATTATTTTTTAATAAAATCATAAATTACTCAGAAATAACAGAGAAATATTTTTAGACAGTTCTGTGGTCACACTGTTAGAATTAAAACTTCTTATGATTTTTTCCAGACCATACACACAAAAATCCTGTGGTCTTACTGAATTTGTGGGAGCTATGGCTATTCACAGCCTCTGAATATTGTTCCTCCTATTATTTTCTGATACAAAGACTTTAAACATGAGAATCAATGCCAGAATTTTTATTGTGGAATAAAATGAAAAGAAAATTAATCAGCAAGGTATGCAGCCAATTACCAACTTTTACTCTGCACTTAAAGGATTAGATTCCCGTAGGATACTGGCACGTTTGGTTGTGCAAGCCAATAGAGACCAAGTTCTTTCTGAAAACTGGTGTATGTTTAGAAAACCAGTGCTTTTGTGAATTTCTTATAGACTTTGACTGATATCATCCTGGGATATCTAGAAGAATGTTCTTCCCTCCCAGCCCCGAGCTACCCTTGGGTGGCGTTGCTGTTCACCTTCAACAAAGTCATCAACCCATGAGGAATTTACTGAGAGCCAACGAAACACTAAAAACTCACTCTTAGCTCACAACAACTAGAATTTGTAGCACATGCAGTGCAGGGAAATGCATACATTTAGAGCCTGGTTTTTTTTGACTGTAGCTATTTGAGACAACAAGAAAACACATGTATCAGATGCTAGTCTTTTGACTTGAAGGGGTACTCATGCTGCCATGATGAGGGAAGAGTATTACCCTCAGGACACTGTCCACACCATCCTTGAAATAAATGGCAACAGTCCAGTGGTCATACAAATGGCCAAGATGTGTCAAGAGTATTTTTCCAACTACATGATGACCTCTACTTTTTCTTCTACATGCTTCTCATGACAAAGCAATTAACAAAAGAAAGGGGACATTAGAAAGTGGTTGGAAAAGAACTTAAGAATTAAACAGCACTTAGACACATGGCAAGAAGCTATAAATTCACCAAGAAAACAACTGACAGGATTAAATAATGAAGCAGCAATACCTTTAAATCACAGCACTCCGAAAGTGTTAAAAATGAAACTCACTTCATAAATACACAATTGGACTCAAAAGCAAAATTGTATCCTCAATGATACAGTTATGTGCCAAGATTATGTTACTGGGTGATCAGCCTCCACTAGTATTTGAACACTCCATCATGTGTTTCGTATGTTATTGCAGATTCTGAGTTCATGGTTGCTTGTGTGTCCACTTGCCTGTTGTTCAGCCCTACAGACTCTGACAGTAACAGATACCTAACTCAAGAAAAAATCTTTAAAGACAGGTAGAAAGCTAAAAAGCAAGACATGAGTGGCAAATTCAAATTGTGCTCCAGAACAGTGTTTAGGTGCTAAAATTTAGGTCTACCACAAGGCATCATTTCTATGTCATGAATCTTTCTTCATGTGGCAGTAACACAGAAGCTGTCAGAACAGTGTATGGTTTCAACACAAGGCACATAGAAATCTGGAAAAGTAAGAACAAACAGAATTTTGAGAAAGAAAGAAAAAAGGGAAGGGAAGGGAAGGGAAGGGAAGGGAAGGGAAGGGAAGGGAAGGGAAGGGAAGGGAAGGGAAGGGAAGGGAAGGGAAGGGAAGGGAAGGGAAGGGAAGGGAAGGGAAGGGAAGGGAAGGGAAGGGAAGGGAAGGGAAGGGAAGGGAAGGGAAGGGAAGGGAAGGGAAGGGAAGGGAAGGGAAGGGAAGGGAAGGGAAGGGAGAGAGGGAAGGAGGGAGGGAGGAAGACAAAGGAAAATCAGTTTCTCAAAAATACCTCCAGAAAGACAAGAATGGGCAAAAATTCTGTGTATAACAAAAGATAGAGAGCAGTGAAACACAGCATTAGAAGAGACAAAAGAATGCATATAATACTTATAAGCACATTGATGTGGTTTCTGATCGAGAAATAGTAAAACATTATCAGCTTAATAAGCTCTCAGCAGGCAAGTTTAGGGTCAACCTAGGATAAGCAAGGAAAGACTTCTCAAATACATAAGAAAGAAAGAATGTGATGAGTGAACAGTTTCAAGAGCTGCTAAACAAATCCACAGGAAATTTAAAAAAATAACAGGAAGAAAAATTTAACACATCACATCTCAAAGCAGCAAAAGAGTCAGTAAAAAGATTAAAGATAAAAACCTTACAGCTGAAGAAAGCTGTAACAGAGGACCAAAGCACTCATGATACATCAAAAGTTTCAGTGTTGGGACATTGGAAAAAATGTGGAAATCCACCATATGTACATATTTCTTAAAATAAAGTGCTTTAGAAAAACGCTGATATTGAATTAGTTGTATTTCTAGTAAGTGCTAAGTTTTGCCAGAGTTCAACTATTTGTTGTCTTTTAAATTATCCATTAAAATTAAAAAAAAAAAAAAAAGGTCAAATTTCAAAGAAAATCCTGAAAGGGGAGCCAGTCGATGGAACACAAAACCAGATCTAAACTACAGTGTTTCTCCCTAAAACAGCACTGAAAGGGAGTTTATGGGCTTTACAGCAAGGGATGTGCCAGAAGCAACACAGGACACCAAGGTGTAACAGAGCTATCTTTGTGCCCCTCGCAAGGTAATGGCAGCACAGAGAATTTCAATTCTGTTTTCTGCATGCTAGAACTTCCACCTGGTGTGCAAATCAATCCTGTATGACTTCTTGTGTCATAATAGCATTTCTCTGGGAAAAAAAGAAAATGAGCCTTCCTAACTTCTGCATCTGTGATAATGATACAAAAATGTATCACTGAAAAAAATATTGAAGTGTGGTGTATTCCTGGAGGTTGGAATAAAATTCTTGACAATGGGTAGGAGTGGAATCAACACTATTCTTAAAAAGGAGGTTCAGCTTTAGCTCAGTGTGTCACTTTTACTTCTTCTCAGATGCAAAGGTCCAATACTAAGTTGCCCTGATAGATGGGATTTTTTGCAAATAGAATATTCTTTTAGTTATCTTCCTATATTGTGCACTTTACATATGAGATTTTGCAGTTTTATCTCTTCTTATCAGAATGCACATGTCCAATTGGTCATCCACTTTACATTGTACTGAAATTTTGCATATTGATGAAGCACTGTGTGTATGAGCTAGCTAAATGTACCAGAGTACAGTGTTTGGGCACATACTTGATTTTACGCCCGTGAATGACATCATTAAAGTCAGCTCGTTTCCTTACTTATTAAAAGTTACTGTGTCCAGAGTACTTTTTGAAATGGAGTCCTAAAGAGAGCTGTACTTGATGAACAAAGATGGTGCAAGATGCAGCCAGAATTCTCATTCTCTGTGGAATATATGATTCTGTATGTCAGGTGAGGAAAAAATAATTAAGGTTAAGTTTCTGGGTTTTTTTTCATTACATCATTTCAGCTTTCTTTTCTATTTGCTTGTTTTATCACATTAGATCTTTAAACTGTAAAATGTTTTATATTTTTATATTGCTTGCAAACTTCTGTTCATGTTAAAGTTTATGAAAACAAAATTTTGCAAAACTTTATGCCAATGGTATATATATGTGCATTGCAGAAGTTAATGGTGAGCCACAATAAACACATTTTTCTAGGAAGGAAATGGTAACATGGCATTTCAGGATGTGACCTAAAGAACAAGACAGTATTAGTTCTCATGATAAATGGGTGTGGTTGAGTTAAGAAAAAAGAGTCAGTTACTACACACAATACACTTTAAATTCCTACCTATACAGCTTTATGAAAATGTTTATGCTGTCCTATAAAACACCAAAAATCTGCATGAAGATAATAACAAATTTGCAAAGTAAGTTTTTTAGGAGTAATGTCAGAATTAAAATTGCTGTGTAACTTTAACCAAGTTCCATTGTGTTTTCGTATAACACTGAATAAGTGAACTAATTAATTCTGTACCAGTTTTTCTTCAGGATTTCTTCCTCAGTTCAAAAGTCAACCAGCGGGTATTCAGTCATTCAGTCAGTGAGGAAATCTACAACATTTTGAAATTATTTTCCCGCAAGCTCACTAATGGTATTCATCACTGCAACTTCTGGGTGAAAGTTAATGTTTGAAAATGTCAGCTAATTTATCCTGTGAAGAGACAGGCTTGATTATCCCAAATTTACAGTGGGACATCAGAAACAAAGAGCAATTAAATACAAAAACATTCAGTAAATATGGATGTCCATTTAGCGGTGCCTTGTATTTGGATTTTTAAGAGCACTCAGTGATTTATATGTAGCATTTTATGTATCCAACATCAGGATGCAAGGATACAACATGGGATTCCATCCCATCTACAGAGAAGAGTGTAAAGGGGTAGCAGAACAACTTTTAAGTGCTTATGCATTAAACACTTGGTTTAGAGAATTCTCGTGTGTCTACAATGAACAGAATTCAATTATCTGAAGAGCATCCAGCTCTTTTAGAGGAACATTTGTTTTCCACCCTCCTGCAGTCGCCTTGCGCATCTTCCAATTTCTACAACAAATGAAGGAAGCCTACAGAGAACAGATTCCTTGGCTGTGCAGCCTTCTCCACTATGACAGCACAGTCCATCATGAGGAAGGGGAAGGGGAAAAGGAACAAAGAATGGGCACAGCGTATAATTGGAGACTCTTTCATAATTCACAACGAAGAAGGAGAAAAGCTTTTTTTTTTTTTTAATAGGTTGATTTGGCTTAGAATTCTGCTGTTACAGAGGTCTGAGACTTGGAACAATACAACACGTTTACTTACCTTTGTAGGACAAGCTTATGTTGTTAAATTAGGATTTAATGATAGTGATTTGTTAATATAACAAACATTGTATTAAACACATTTCAGAAATGTATCAGCAGACATGAGATATGGTCTTGTCATAACCTGTAAAATACACGATGCAGAGAATCAGGACTAGTTTACTTCCTTCTATTTACCATTAAATTATTTTTAAACATGTCTCCTATATACCTATTTTAATGAGAACAATAACGGGCATACATATCAGGGGCCAAAAAGCACACAGGATCATAAAACATACATAATTCAGATTAGCTTACTATTCTTCTGAAGAAAGTAACTACATGGCAGGGAACGTTTTCATAACATATAGTAGCGATGTAACAGGGCTCTGGGGACGAGTGTTTCCTGAAGCTGCCTGTAATACTCATTCCAGCAGAAACCACTGTTCTCTTTGGGAACAGGGCTACAGAAACCACACTGCAAGAGGGTAAGAAGTCACACACAGGTATGTTGTTAGGGCTGGGTGCACCAGTCTAACAACTAGAGAGGAAAAGAATTTACTTGGACACTATAGCTACTTCTTCCTATCCCCGCTTGAGGATAGATTCTAGCACTTTTTTACTTGTTAATTTTACATACACTAGTAGCAACTGTATGCTTACAAGAGTGTTCCTGCAGAAAGTGACCTTGTTCCACCCTAAACCAGGGCTGCCCTGTTTTAGATATTCTCTTTCTCTCTTCTTCCCTGTTCCCTCCAAGTTCACAGACTTGCTCTAGTTTTGCTGTGAGCTTCTCCATGCTGAATCTCCCCTTATCATTTCCCACCTGCATTTTTCAGCCTTTTACCACCTTTGACAGACAGGGGGCCCAGCTATTCGATTACATTAATGAGCAGAATGCACAGTAGAATCAGGAGTAAACCCCTTGATTTTAATTCATTTCCCTCATCATATGTCAACTTCGTTGTTTCTTCATGGTTCGCTCCAGAGCACCTTCTTCTTAAGGTCCAATTCAAGTCTGTAGCTTAGAATTAAGATTTCTTCATTGTTCACCATCTGCCTTCCTCAAACTGTATAACTGCTCTCCACAAAACCATTGCTCATGGCAGCTTTTCATACCATTAGGCTCAGGCTGTGAGTTCTAGAAGAAGGAGATAAGAAAGCAGCTTCACTCCAAGACAACAGGCAAAGGGGTTGCTTCAGCCAAGTCCTCTCCATTGCTCATGTTGGTCAGAGTTGCTAATGACACAGAGAAAATGAGCCACAGAGGACCAAAGATAGCAAGACCAAGTGAGAAATTGCTTCTGTTTCGCCTTCTGCCTCATGAACACCTATGTTTTCTGCTTTCTGATTACTTAGAAATGTCTACAGTTCAGGCCGCAAAGGTATAATAGGAAGAAAAGTCTCATGACAATGCCGAACAAGTAGAAAATTCATACTACCTTGAAGAAATAAGGTTAAGTTTGTGGACTGATGTTAGAGAAGCATCTTTTAACTGGTAAACAGGAACAATCTGATAGAGTCATCTTTGAGAGACCACAAACCTGGAGGTCCTAGATGTTATTCTCACATATTCACTTTAAAGAGTAGAACTGCACTTTAATGAACCAAATTTAAATGTTTGTTACACAATAGATGTTTGTATATTTAAAATTTCCCCATGGGTAAGAGAACTATGTGGTTTTAAATACCAGGATGAGTTGATCCAGGATATTTTATTACTCTGATCCACCATGGTGGTCTCTAGAAGACAATTCCATTTTTGACTTATTTTCTTCTTTCTCAATCTTCCCACAAGCATTATGTCTCACTGTTACTGGACACATTTCTGGCTTTTGATGCCCTACTTTTATCTCTGCGTTTGTATCCAGAAATTTCTTTGGTGTTCTGGTTCTGCATGTTTACAAGTTTCCACATGAGCATGAGTTTTCTACAGCTTCACGGCAGTTCATATAGTTTGCTATCATTGACAAAAACTTCAGCCTCAGCCAAATTAGTGACATTGGTTCAGAAGCAATATGGAGGTGAAAGCAGTAAATGAAGCAACAAACTCCTCATTACTTGTCTCTATCAGAAATAAAATACCCTTGTTGTTTTGGTGCTACACATGTCACTGAACTCATGACAGAGCAGGATCTAGTTAAGCTCAGTTTTATCAATGTGGTTCTTAAAGCCCAACCAGGAAGACCATCTAGGTTGGTTGCAGGCTGGGTCATGAAGACCTACAGATCCAGCATACTTCTTGATCTGGAAAAGAGTAGGATGTTTGAGGCAGTTTATTTTAGCAGCTCACATATCCAAACTCTCTCACATCTGATTCCCTCATCAGACTGTATCTAAGATGTTCAGTCTCCTGTCAGTCCCAGTCAGAGAAATGGCCATGGTCAGAAGTGACAAGAAAATGCTTCCAGAATTGTAATCTACCTCTGCCACCAAAGTATCACAGAATCAAAGAATGTTAGGGATTGGAAGGTACCTTGAGAGATCATCTAGTCCAACGCCCCTGCCACAGCAGGAACACCTAGATGAGGTTACACAGGAAGGTGTCCAGGCCGGTTTTGAATGTCTCTAGGATAGAAGACTCCACAATCTTCCCGAGCAGCCTGTTCCAGTGTTCTGTCATCCACACTGTGAAGCAGTTCCTTGTCATATTGAAGTGGAACCTCCTGTGTTCCAGTTTGCACCCACTGACCCTTGTCTTCTCATTGGTTGTCACCGAGAAGAGCCTGGCTCCATCCTCATGACACTCACCCTTTATGTATTTATAAACATCGATGAGGAAAGAAAGAAGCCCTGCATTTCTGCCTCAGTTTCTCTCATCTGTAATAGCTGAAATAAGCTGTAGATATATGTCAAAAAGAGAAGGAGGATGAAGAAAAACGCTCTTCGAGGCTCCTATCTGGGTGTTCTGCTTAATCTCCCTACTGATACAAGCAGGAGCCCACAGCCATGACTGTGTTTATGTCAAGGAAGTCCAGAGCATTTCTTGTGCATCTGGTAAGGGAATGAATTAATATGGGAATACTAAATGTCTCTTTATGGCAAAAGGGAATACGTGAAAGCAAAGCAAATATGAAAGAAAGCGAAAAAAGCAATCATCACTCCTATCTTTGTAGAAACCAAATGTCATTTCAAGAAGGACAAGTATGAAGATCTGAGGAACTACAGGCCAGTCAGCCTCACATCAGTCCGTGTGAAGGTGATGGAGCATGTAATTCTGGAAAACATTTCCAAACGTGAAGGACAAGAAGGTGATCCAAAGTAGTCAACAGGGATTTACCTTGTGGAAGTCACACTTTAGCAATTAGATGGCCTCCTACAATGAAATTATTACGTTGTCAGATGATCAAAAGAGTAATGAATGTTGTTTACCTCAGCTTTATTAAGGCCTTTGACACAGTATCCCATAACAACCTTATACACAAGCTGACATAATATGGATTAGAAAAGTGGACAGTGAGACTGATTGAAAGTGGCTGAATAGCCAAGCCCAGCGAGTTGTGATCGATGTCACAAAGTCCAGTTAGAGGCAAGTCACTAGTGGTGTACGCCAGGGTTCAATGCTGAGGCCAATATTGTTTAGCCTCTTCATTAAGGACCTAGACTGTGAGGTACAGGGAACCCTCAGAAAATTCAGAAATAACAAAACCTTGGGAGAAGTGGACTTCAACAAGATGGGGAACTGGGCAGAGAGGAATCTGGTAAAGTTCAACAACAACAAATGTGAAGTCCTGCCCATGGGGAGAAATAATCCCACGGACCAGTACACACTGGGGGCTGACTTTCTGGAAAACAGCTCAGTAGAGAAAGACCTTGGGGTTCTGGTGAATAATGAGTTGAATGCAAGCCAGCAATCCACAATAGCAGCAAAGGTGGACAACACTATATAGGGTTGCATCATGAAGAGCATTGCCAGAAGGCTGAAGGAGGTGACTGTTCCTTTCTGTTCAACACTGATTAGGCCATATCTGAAAAACTGTGTCCAGTTCTGGCATCCCCAGTACAAGAGCGAGATGGGCTTACTGGAATAAGTCCAGTGAAGGGCTGTGGAGGTTATTAAAGGACTGAGGCATTTGATATGAGGAGAGCTGAGACTCATCTGCCTGGAGAAGAGAAGCCTTAGAGTGAAATCACATCAAGTCATGTAGATACCTGGTGGAAGGGAATGAAGAAGAGCCAGACTGTTCTCAGTAGTGCCCAGTGACAGGAATCAAATATTCAAACATTGGTTTGGACATTTGGAAAACTTCTTTTCAGTAACTTAAGAAATAAAATATCCAGTTATTTTTTCAATCTTTCAAAATTAAGATGACTGAAAATGTTATTTTTAAGTAATTTTCACTCATTTAACTATATGTTTCATTTATTTTGAAAACTGTAAGTATTTAATTTTTAAATGATGAGTGATGGACTTCTGTCAGATACTTTTCAAGAAAGTAGAATTTTTGTTTCCTGGAAAACTCTGACATCTTAACATTTCCCTCCTTCTAAATTGAAGCAGAGTAAATGTTTCCCCTAGGACATTTTTTTACTCACGTAAGATAAATATATAAGAAAAGTTTTAATTCTCACCTTTTTTTCCCCTAGTTTATAATATCAAACATAATCCTGAATCAAATGTTGTTCCAAAATGAAACATTCACATATTCTGCATGACAAGATTATAAAAAAAGTTCTCGAAAAGCTTTGTTTTGATTGAAAGCAAAACAAACAAAGTATAGTCAGTCCTGACACATTCCCACAGAACATTTACAGCTGAATTAATTGGCGTTTTCTGAGAAACATTCTGTTCAAAATTTCTGAGCCCTTCCACTGACAAGTGCATAGAATCATTGCTCTGTCCCAGGCAACCTGCCGTATATGCATGCATCCTGTTGAGCTGACAAGGTATCTACTGAGAATTATGACCTTTTTAAGGTGGAACCGCATTACTATATTCCTATCACAAAGGTAGAATAAGTAGGAAAAGGATAGAAACTGTTAGAAGAGTGGTGTCTTGGATGGATAGTTTCTCTCTGTGCTTCCCTGAGACAACTTTTTTCTCCATTGTTTTTGCTCCAGACCATATCGTGAAATAGCATCTAGACCTTTCTAGGTCAGTTGATATTGTTGCATGATTACATGGAAGATTTTGGATATTCATCACCCAATAAAACTAACCTATGGGGAAAAAAAATAATGGAGCTAATGGGATGGTTTTAAACCATTATCTTTAAAAATACTCAAAAATAGTCTCAAAGTGTACTACCAGAGTGATAAGAATTAACTGTGAAATATTACTGATGCACACCAGGCTTCAGTTAGCCATGTTAAAGCATCACAAATGTTTTACCATGATTTACACAATTTGCTGCTATTGATTTTTATATTCACATTAGTATTTGACACGTGACCTACTTTTGAAATTTATTGCATTGGATTAATCTAATAATTCTAGATTAACAAAGACTTAAAAACAAGCAAGCAAGTATTGCTCTCCATTCCTGTTTATCCAACTCATCAGAGAACTTATACAGCCAGAATTATTTTTTTCTCCTGACCTCCTTTTATATGATGGCTTGCTGTATAGATCTCTACCCTTATCCCTGAAGATAACACTGTTGAAAACTGAAGGTAAACGTTCACTTGAAATCTCTTCAGGAGATTCACTGCACGCTTGTCCGAGGTCTTAAATGCTTTGTTTCTAGTAGATTTTAGATAGTTATACGACCATATCAGAAAGGAGAATCCCACAGAAGCTGTAAGACTGAAGATACCTGTACACGGTATATACCATTTACACAGTGAACTGTAACTGGCACAAACAGAAAACTTTGGTCACAACTGAACCCAAACAGGAAACTAAAGCAAAACATGTGTTGTTTTGCCTCAGTTATGTCTAATTTTGCATGAAATACACTAGTTTATTCAAGCAGAAGAGCCTCTACAGATCCACAGATCTCAAAAGATATGACAGGAAGAACTGAATATACAGTGGTGACCACTACATGTAAATATTCTGAATACAGTGAACACACAGTTATATCTGACATCCAGATTTCAGAGAGTGCATAGGCAATAGGCATATAATCTTGTCTCCTATTGGATGGAAACTTCTGACTTACTATTGACTTTATAATGGCAAGTAGGAAGCTAGAAAACGAGAGTGTTGACAAAACAGCTTTTATTTGCTCCTGATGTCATCTGGTCATGTCACTCATCATAGTTAAATCCAACCTCTAATTGTAACAAGCATTATCAACAGCATTCATGGATTTATTACATGATGCTATGCCAAGCCTGCATTTGAACGCATGCTCTAGTCATTCCTACTTCTGCAACTGACGATGGCTAAAGTCTTCTTCACCTCAAAAGGATTTGGCTTGTTGACAAAAATGTGTGTGCATATGTGTAATATCATAAAAAACATAAGCACATGCTGCTTCTTGTCTACATGCGTATCCTTACCTTCACATTTTCCTGCTTCCTTGATGATCCTATTATATTTTAAAATTTCATGTATGGAAAGGACTGAAATTTGAAAATGCAGGAATCTTGCACCTGTTGCTCCATTTTCACATGTGAAAGGTGACCACAAAACACAAGCAAAACACAATATTGTCAATATGGAAATGTTTCATAACCACATTGCATGAGTAGAGGCAAGTGTAGGAAATGACAGTCAGTGAACCACTGTCTTCTCTTTTGCATCATGCACATACTGGGCACTGTAAGTTATTACAGACTCATCAAGATTGCCATGTCTATGAAAGCCCCTGCCAAATCTACAGCCATGTTCATGGCTCTTTTATATAACCAGAATTTCAGAAAGGAAGAAAAATATAAAGGTGACTCAGCCCAAAATGTTTTAATGCTAGATAATAAGATTGGGTGCAATATTGCATATCTGAGACCATTACACACAAAAAATGTCTACCAGTTATACAAGATGTAGTTTTCTTATGATTGTATGTCAGGAATATTGTTCTGAAACTCAAAAACACAGGCTACCAGATGCTGAAATGAACATGACTTTTTAATGTGCTTCTTGAATGCTGGTAAACTAAAAACTGAAGAAGTGAATGTTTATATTTAGTAATGGTTGGTGACAGCATGATCAATGTATCAGCCTAGTTCAGAAAATTCAGTTCTGAATCTTTTTCTTCCATTTGTTCACATGCTTCTACTTAGATGGCAGCAAAATCACCAATTAAAACTAAGTTTATTTATCTGTGCTCAGGAGGTAAAAGATAATAATTTCTGTCTCAAAGCCCATACATGATTTGCACTCATGAAACTCAGGAGTAATTGATTTTAGACAGCAAAATTATCTCTGATTTCCCTTTCTTCTTACTTGAGCATTCAAAATGTTCAAGGACTACAACATATACTGAAACTATCTATCAAAACTAAAAAACAGGTTTTAATGCTCCCTAGCTGGTGGGGATCTCAACAGAATCCTTTGCAGTAGGGGCAAGGGAAGTGTGCGCAGAAATGAGGTTTAGCAGAGCAATGTCATACAAAACACGTGTAGGACAGATTATGAAGTATTAAGATAATAAGATATATGTGAACGCACAAGAACTCTAAAACTTTTATGTTGAATGCTTAACTTAAGTGTGTTAGAAAAAGAAGTCTTCACAGAAAGTCTTTTACAACACCTAACAAGTTTCAGCCCAAGGTGCACTAGTGGTACAAGGTGTAGCCTTTCATGGGATTTTTGCTGCCTGTCCTCAGGCTCACAGCCTCAGACATGGGGGTTCTGCTGAGGGAAAAAAAGCATGCATCTGGGAAATTATATGCATATGTACATGAAAAGTTACAAAGTCCTTCAAAAGAGCATGGTTTTTTTTTCCTCTGTACCAGAGTCTGAGAGCTAAATAGTCTCAACTTCTTCACACACTCTTTACAATGAATAAACTATAGTGTTCTTGTTTTGTCCAACATTGTCTCCTAAACCTCCCTTCTGCAATGTCACCACTTCATATCAGTATTAGGATAGAAAAATGAAGAAAACCAACATTTATAAACTTGGAAGGGGGAAGAAAAAGACAGAGATTCAAATGATAATGTCAGAATTTTCTACAACTCTTAGTAATACTTTTCTCCTCTGAAAAAGAAATTTTCTGACGATTATACACAACGAATATAGACAGTTTTTTACAGACTTAGTCCCTGTTACAAACAGGGACTGCAGACTCTTTTCCTTAAGTCATTATTTCTGATTTTAATTTTCCTTGCTCAGTCAATACTTTCAGTATAGAGAAAAAAAAAAAAAACTGAGAGAAATATTTCACTATGGCTTCATTATTTGACCAACTAATAATAAAATAAATAACTACTGACAGATTTGGGTGGGTACATTTTTCAGATTATGTCTTTTATAATTCCTGCTAAATATCTTTTTAATTTTATCCTACACATATGAAACAAGGACACAGCCAATAGTCTCAAGAATATTTTTCAATACTCTGTTGCTCCCATTAGGCTGTATTTGGCACGAATTTTTAAGGGGTCCCTTATGATTTTAAACCCTACCCCTCCCATTCAGCTTAAAAGGAATGTCTGCATTGCCAAAAGTTAATATTTTCATAAATGCTTCTCATAAACATTCACTTCCTTGCTTTCAACTCAGCATTTCTGGGATCTTTTGAAATTATTTCTTCCTCGTGTCTACTGTGATCATGAAAGCTGTTAACAGACTAACTGTGGGCAGAAAGAAAGTCCATCTTTGTATGTATGGCTAAATTCTCCACTGTCTTTGCTGGCGCAGTTCCATCCAACAGCTCCTTTGGCACCCACAGAGCAAAAGTCTCTTCACACTAGAGCTTGGCCTACAGCTTAACTGCCCTTCTCTCATACCACATAATTCCATTTTACTTTCTTGGTATTTTCTGTATGTAATTTCTCAATACTTTAATAGGCATTAACTGAATGAAAGAATGAGAATTTCAAGTCTGCATCCCGATCAAGTACATGAGTGTATTCACATGAACACTTCCACAAAAAATAAAAAACAACCAAACAACAACAAAATAATTTATGCACATTTGCACTCAAGGCTGTTCTACAGGCTGTTCAGCTTCTGAAATATCTTAGACAAACAAAACTGAATGAACTAAAAAGACCTTAGACCTCCCTTCCCTCTGACTCAGTTCTGTGCTACTGTCTTGATGGTTAGAGTCTTCCATTTGTTCTCCACATGTTAAATCTCCTGAGTCTTTAAACCTACAAACAAGCTACTTCCCTGCCTTTCTACTTGATTCTTGGCATTAATGTTTCACTTCCAACAAGAAAAACACTATGTAGTTTCTCTAACTGCATCAAATTCTAATCACTTCCCCTGAGCAAGCAAGTTGCGACTGCTGGTGTCTCCCTGAGCCCTTTCCTTCAGCAATGCTGTAGCTTTTTCAGAAAGGTACCTGTGACACAGCAGGCAGAATTCCTTGACACGATTTCTCTTTCCTCTAAAAAGCCTCCAGTTTTCCTTGTCAACACCTCCTGTGCTTCAGATACCTCAACCCTCCTCACATTCATCATGGAGGTTGCAGCATTTCTTCAGTGACCTCTTTTCCTTTTTACCCTAGGGATGGTTGGCCAGGCTTTTCCAAACAGGGATATAATCATGTTCAGCTGTTTTTTGTTTTTCTTTGTTTGAGACATGTTCTCCCTCAAGTTAAAAAGTATCCACGAACATTAAACCAGCTTCAGCCTGACAAATCCAGCCAACATCAACAGAATACAAAGTCTTTAAGACGGGAAAAAGGCACTGTCATGTTGGTCCAAAGAGATGTGTGCAGGCACAGAAGGGTGTAAGTTCCTCTAGTGCTGTACCACGTGTGGCTACTTGGTGTCTCTGCAGGTCAGCAGATGCTGGGGTCAGTTGGACAATGCTATCAGGTTGTGACATGGAGAGGAGTTGCCAGTACAGGGCCATAAGTTCACAGTAGTTCCAAAACAAAAGAGAGGTGCTGGGGAGGAGGGAAGAAACATGAAGTCCTATCAGTCCATGTGACACACATGGCATGTGGCAAACAAGGCAGGATTCATCTACTGACCACAGCACATAATACAGACAGCAGAACAGTACTCTCCCTTGGCTAGCACTTGCTCATTACCTCCTTACAACCCAGATATGCCACACTTCCCTTTGCAAAAGAGCTGCTAGCTAATTCCTTATTGCTTAGAAAGCATGAGAACTAGGCTTTCCCCTATTTTGCTATCTTTCTGGTTTTCCTTTCAAACTGATACATGCTTCCTGGACTGGAACAGGCTGCTCAGAGAGGTTGCGGAGTCTCTTTCTCTGGAGACGTTCAAAACCCACCTGGACACATTCCTGTGCTATCTCCTCTAGATGAACCTGTCTTAGCAGGTGGGTTGAACTATATGATTTCCAGAGGTCACTTCCTACCCTAACCCAAACCATTCTGCGATTCTATGATTCCTTTTACCGCTGTGTTGGATCCAATACAATCCCCACTTTTCCGTTCCTCCTCCGTCCTCATCTTAGTCTTTCTACTGCCTTTCTTACATTAGAAAATTACAGCAACAGAACGGTTGAGGCTGGAAGGGACATCCTCAGGTCATCTAGCCTACCTGCCCTGCTCAAAGTAGAGTCAACTGCAGCAGGATGCTCACAGCTGGGACCAGTTAGATTTTGTATATCTCCCAAGATGGAGACTACACAACCTTTCTGGGCAACCTGTTCCAGTGTTTGACCACCCTCAGAGTAACAAATAAATAAATAAGATAAATAAGAAAAATAAATAAGATAAACAAATAAGATAAACAAATAAATACATAAATAGTCTCAATCCAGAAACCTCCTGGATCATTTGTGCCCTTCTCTGTTTTCTCTCCAGCAAATATTGCGGGGGCTAAGGTTCCCTTGTGAGCACTAGGGCCTGTGAACATAAGGCTTCTTCCTGTTGTGTGAGGAATGCATCATCTTCTTCTATCTGACAGGCAGTCTGTAGCAGACACCCACTGCAACACTGCCAACATCTCTGCCTTTGAATTCTAACCCCTAAGCTCTTGACTGGCTCATGATCCATCCCAAGGCAGAGCCCATGCATTCCCCCTGCTCTCTCACATGAAAGCATTGCAGAGAAGGACTTGCGAGTTCTGGCTGGCAACAGGCTGACCGTGAGTCAACAATGTGCCCTTGTGGCCAAGAAGGCCAGTGGTACCTGGGGTGCATTAGGAAAAGTGTAACCAGCAGGTCGAGGGAGGTTCTCCTGCCCCTCTTCTCTGCCCTGGTGAGGCCACATCTGGAGTTCTGGGCTCCCCATATTAAGAAGGACAAGGAATTACTGGAGGGAGTCCAGTGGTGGGCTACGAAGGTGATTAGGGGCCCACAGCACCTTTCTTATGAGGATAGACTGAGAGAGCTGGGTCTGTTCAGCCTGGAGAAAAGAAGGCTAAGAGAGGATTTCATCAATGTTTATCAATATCTCAAGGGTGGGTGTCAAGAGGATGGGACCAGACTCCTTTCAGTGGTGTCCAAAGACAGGATGAGGGACAATGGGCACAGACTCAAGCATAGCAGGCTCCATCTGAATATAAGTAAAAACTTCTCTACTTTGAGGGTGCCAGAGCACTGGAACAGGCTGCCCAGAGAGGCTGTGGAGTCTCCTTCTCTGGAGACATTCAAAACCCACCTGGACACATTTCTGTGTGATCTGCTCTAGGTGAACCTGCTTTAGCAGGTGGGTTGGACTAGGTGTTCTCCAGAGGTCCCTTCCAAACCCAACTATTCTGTGATTCCGTGAAAGGCAACATCCCATTTTCACCTTCACAGCTTGTCCTTCCAGACAGCCTGTATCCAGCCATAGCACCACTCCATTACCTCAGCCCTTAGCCTAAGCAGAACAGACAGCAACAGGAGCCAAAAGGACTCCAGTACATTTGCTGCAAAAAACACACCACAGAGAGAACTAGAGAGTTATGCATGATCCAGCCCTTTGTATGGTCTGATCTGGACTCCTGGCTCTGTAGGACAAAAGAGGAAACATGAGATGGGGAGGAGATAAAGGAGTGGAGATACAAGTGGGACCATGGGCAGATACCAGGACAGAAATGGTATGCCCACTTTCTTGACGACTGAGAAAGACAGTGCATTTGTCAGCAGATAGTCTACAAGTGGAGTTCACAATGAACTCCAGTTGCCATAAAATTGCCGAAATTGTTCACTCTACCTCCACTCATTTTAGCACCTGCAGTAATGGAGCAGATGTAGTGCTTGCCCTGCAGGCCAGGCAAATCATTCACATGCTGTGTTTTGCACAATAATACAATTTGATCGTCAGTGATTTCTTGTGCAAACATAAAACCATACAAAACATATTGGCTGTTTCTTTGGGAGGCTGCAGTGAGTGCAGCGGTTTCTTCACAACCTGACACACTCGGGAAAAATTGCAGCAACACAGTCTCAAAACATGAGTCACAAACCAGGTGGATTTCTCAGCTCCAAAAATCTTCAGTGACAGTTTCTGCAACATAAAGCCAGTGGCAACAAGCAGGGCAAATAGATGCTGTTTACATACTGAGTGCACTCTTACAGGAAGTCTACAGGTTGAGCCATTTTTATAAAGCCTTTCAGAGGCTGTATAATAGTGAGTTAAGGAATGTTATTTTGGCCATATTGTCCTCTTTGTTCTCATGGTCAAAGAACAAAATGCCTGAAAGCAAAGCTGAATTGTTCCATTTGGTGGACACATCATTAGTTGAACCATACAATTAATTAATCATGGCTTTATTTTTAGACCTTCATTTTAGGTAGTCCTGCAACTATCCACTCTGGCAAGACAATGCATGGCTAGGGAAGTCAGATCTACATTTTTAGAGGGAGAGCAAACTGGAGAGCACTCATATTGTCATGCACTATATAATCCTGCCTCTCTTGCTGCTCTCGATACCATCCTTGTGATTTCTGTCAGATCCTAAAGTGGAACCAAAATATGGATCAGCTTCTGTGTAAGGGCAACTCATAACTGGCAGAGGACAATTAAAGCAGCTTGTAAATTATCAGTGTGCAAAAGAACCTCTTATTAACTTTTCTAAAAATTTCTTTTTTCTTGTACCCTTTCCCTGCAAATAGACGTCTGTCTCACAGATTGCTTCTGAATGACTACTATCCCTAGTTTTTCACTTCCTGATTTTGGGTAACTAGAGAGGTCACCTTTGGGCTGGGGTGTCCAAAAGTGACCTTAATTGTGGTACTTCTGTTACTTGTGAAATCAACGGCATTTCTGGCTTAATTCAAATATTTTCCTGGAAAAATATATTGCCTTTTTACCAGCACTGGAAAGGAGTAATGTAGGATGTGTGCCTTGCCAAACCATCTGTGTAAACCTACCACTTTTCACATCTGTAGTTCAAATTACCCATTTTAAAACAAACACACTTTCAGATAATTCTAAAACCTTTGTTTTTTCCAGTCAGAATTCTTTCTCTGGTAAGATGAGGAAGCACATGCCTAACCAAAATGTATAAGTAGTTCCACTGTTTTTCACAGAGATCTTTACATGTGTAGAAGCTGGTATCTTGGTAACTGGAATTCAAGGGCCAAATTCTCTGCTAGTGTCGTCCTGTAAGACTACGTCCTTCAATTCAGCTCTACTGATTTATAAACTCAAACTGTATAATGAAATTTAGCCATCTGGAAAGTAGAATATAAAAGCATTATGATGCTGTCAGCTTTATAGTTGAAAGTCTTGTAGTTAGCATTTGTTTGGAAAAATAACAAGCCCTGAAGACACTGGCTAGGTTTCCTTAACAAGTTGTCTTATTAATGTCATTCCTCTGTGTGGAGAACACTGTATTAATCCTAGGAGCTTAAACAGAACCAAAATGATATTAAATTTTTTCGTTTGTTAACATCTTTTGAATAAAATGAAGCTTAGGATGACAAGGCCAGCAAGTAGGTGCATGGTTTCCTTGCAACCTGCAGTTCTCCTCTCTACTTCCCTGTTCTTACAAAACCTCAGGATCAAGGATGTGAAACTGTCATTCCTGACTAGTTATCCAAGAATCTACTACTACTGTTGTGCCCAGGTAATAGTTTAAAGGAACTTTATTTAGAAGTTCAAAACAACAACTGTCTTGAAAGACTTACAGAGCTGAAGTCACTCCCTGGCTTGCTTTCTGCTTGTTTTGTTCAGCTGGGGTCTCTCTTTGTTTCCTTTGGCTCCGTTTCTTGCTTGTTTGTTTCCTATTGTATAATTTTTGTTTTGCAAAGCTTCAGACCGACTGAAGCTTTGCAATGTCCACAGGAAGGTGACAGGGCCATATACTGCAATGTTTGGGCTATGTCAGAAGTGCTGTACAGAACTGTATTTTTGCTTGCGGTTCCCTGCAGGCTGGGTACAAACGTCTATGGGTTATCTTGTTCGTAAAACCATTGAGCTCTCATACGTTTTCCTGTATCACAGGTGACTCCAATGTTTAATATAACTCTAACGTAAAGAGTAGCATAGCTAGTTAAACAGAGATGAGTACCATTCCAAAACAAAATCTGTTTATATTTATATTTAACCACAGGAGGTGTATCCTCTAGCAGATATTCCAGTCTGCCTGGAAAGCGTATATGCTCTATTAAGGGAGGCTTACAAAGGCTTTGACGATTCCTATGGTAACCCAGTAGAAAGGCTGTTACCATGGGGACTAGCCAAGCCTATATAAACCTTCTGTCTTCATTAGAGTATCTCTGAGACTGAATGCTTTAACAGTTACTGTTCTGGAATAGTTAACAACAATCTCTGCTTTGGGGAAAGAATTCATTATTTCTTTCTGGTGGAAGCCCAGTTATTTTGTCAGCTTTCGATAATACTCAACAGTCTGAATACCTGTCATATACCAATATACTGAACAGTCTAAGCTGTGGTATACACTTTAAAAAACACTCTGATCTTACCATCCCCATTATTATAGTATATGGACATTATGCATTGGAAATTGCAGTTATTTTAAGCATAAAGACAGAATAAATCATACTTCGTAAGTTTAAGTTAAGGAACTCACATGCACCAAATATCTTCTATTTGTATGTATGTGGAGTTGGTTATTTGTGAAGATTGTGTTCTGCTTCCCGTTCAGTTTTCCCTTCTCAGTCACTAGCAACTCCTTCTAAAATAATCTACCAAAACAATCAAACAAACAAACAAACAAACAAAAGTATTTATTTTGAATGTAAATATTTAATCTCTTGGGAAACGGGAGAGGTGCCCGAGGGTTGGAGGAAAGCAAATGTCACTCCAGTCTTCAAAAAGGGCAAGAAGGAGGACCCGGATAATTATAGACCAGTCAGCCTCACCTCTGTCCCTGGGAAAGTAATGGAACAGCTTACCCTTGGTGCCATCTCAAGGCATATCAAGGATAAGAGGGTTATTAGGGACAGTCAGCATGGCTTTACCAAGGGTAAGTCATGCTTGACCAACCTCATAGCCTTTTATGAGAATGTAACAAGGTGGATGGATGATGGCAGGGCGGTGGATGTGGTCTACCTTGACTTCAGTAAAGCCTTTGACACAGTCTCCCACAGCATCCTCACAGCTAAGTTGAGGAGGTGTGATCTAGACAATAGAGTAGTGAGGTGGGTTGCAAACTGGCTTAAGGAGAGAAGCCAGAGAGTGGTAGTCAATGGTGCGGAGTCCAGTTGGAGGCCAGTACCTAGTGGAGTGCCTCAGGGGTCAGTACTGGGGCCAATATTATTCAATATATTCATTAACGATTTGGACGAGGGACTTGAGTGTACTATCAGCAAGTTTGCTTATGACACTAAGCTGGGAGGAGTGGCTGACACGCCAGAAGGCTGTGCTGCCATCCAGCAGGACCTGGACTGGCTGGAGAGTTGGGCGGGGAATAACCTGATGAAATTTAACAAGGGAAAGTATAGAGTCCTGCATCTGGGCAGGAACAACCCCAGGTTCCAGTGTAGGTTGGGGAACGACCTATTAGAGAGCAGTGTAGGGGAAAGGGACCTGGGGGTCCTGGTGGACAACAGGATGACCATGAGCCAGCACTGTGCCCTTGTGGCCAGTAAGGCCAATGGCATCCTTGAGTGTATTACAAGGGGGGTGGTTAGTAGAGAGAGGTCCTCCTTCCCCTCTACTCTGCTCTGGTGAGATCCCATCTGGAATATTGTGTCCAGTTCTGGGCCCCTCAGTTCAAGAAGGACAGGGAACTGCTGGAGAGGGTCCAGCGTAGGGCAACAAAGATGATTAAGGGAGTGGAGCATCTCCCTTATGAAGAAAGGCTGAAGGAGCTGGGTCTCTTTAGTTTGGAGAAGAGGAGACTGAGGGGTGACCTTATTAATGTTTATAAATATATAAAGGGTGAGTGCCACGAGGACGGAGCCAGGCTCTTCTCGGTGGCAAACAATGATAGGACAAGGGGTAATGGGATCAAGCTGGAACACAAGAGGTTCCACTTAAATATGAGAAGAAACTTCTTCACAGTGAGGGTGCCAGAACACTGGAACAGGCTGCCCAGGGAGGTTGTGGAGTCTCCTTCTCTGGAGACATTCAAAACCCGCCTGGACACCTTCCTGTGTAACCTCATCTAGGTGTTCCTACTCCAGCAGGGGGATTGGACTAGATGATCTTTTGAGGTCCCTTCCAATCCCAAACATACTGTGATACTGTGATCTCATGTCAGTCAATTTTTTTTTTCCTTTCTACTTTTTCCCCTTTCACCTTTCCTCTTCCCCTTTCCTTTCCTTTCCTTTCCTTTCCTTTCCTTTCCTTTCCTTTCCTTTCCTTTCCTTTCCTTTCCTTTCCTTTCCAAGTTTTTGAGTTATGCAGGTGGAAAAAAAAAGCTTATTTCCTCCCATATGTTCTACACAAAATGTTTACACATTCACAACTTCAAACTTCATCTCAGCAATTTCTGAGTCATTCTTAATTTTCACACCTCTTTCCTATACCTTAATGAGACTAAATTCTTTTTTATGCCTTTTACCTTTAGTATAAGAGCCTTCCTTAGCAGCCTCCCTCCCATATTCCTAGGATTTTACTCTATACCTAAAGATATGCTGTCTAAGCTACAATATGCAGACCTCAGAGTAAATAAATCAAAAAAAACAAACAAATTTAAATCTCTAAATAATTCTTAAATAGTTTAAAAATGTGGCCCAAACTGCCTTTGTCTCCAGTTGCAGCACCACATGTGCTAATGCATTTTGAGTTCTTGACCTGAATCTTCATATCAACTGGAAATCGACTAATTTTTTTTCTTTCTGCTTTATAAAAAAATATTGTCCAGGTGTCATTTATGATAATATTTGAGACCTTTCTGAAAATATAGTCATGTTATATAGCTGTGGTCCCTTCGAAGTTCAAAATGAAGCCCATTTCTGCTCTATTTCATAATGGAAAGTTCTCTTCAGGGTATGAATTCAACATTTTTCAGAAAAGGAAGACAGGACTGGTTTGTGATAATAGTTTTCTTCCACACTTGCAAATTTAAAACCAGCAACAAATATCACAACAAAAGGTACCATCACACTTCACACCTTTGCTTTCTGTAAAGATGCTTGGGTCTCCCACTTGATGGTCAGTTTATGATGAAGACAGAAATTAAAAATTGTTTTGTCATCTCTTGTGATTATACCACTTTTCCATGCACTAGGATGCTCTGAACAGCACCATACACACACCACCTGGAAGACATTTCATCTTACCTGCTTATTTTTCAGCATGTATTTAGACACATGGACAAAGACAGTATCTGAATGATACACTTGATTTCAAGTAGCACTTGAGTACAGATTACAGGGTCTAAATGCACCTTACAGAATGGCATAATCTGATGCAACTCCTGAATCAGTCAGACTGCTTTGTATCATAATGATTTTCTTCATCAAATTAATGCTGAGGTCCAAACTCGTCATTAGCTACGTAAACTAAGCAAAGATTCAGGTACTCAGTCCAAGTCAGTGCAGCAAACAGGAGGATAAAGAAGGCTTATCTACTTAACAACTTTCTGATTGTAAGTAGCCAGCGCCTTTTTAAAAAGAAATGGTACCTCATTAGGAAAAATTGAACTAAGAAAAGAGAAAAACATGTAGCATAAAGAGTAACACTAGAGTATGCCTCAGTTCTTGCAAGGATCCGTGTTTTAAGGCCAGACTGGTTTTCAAAACTGCAATATGATTAAAATCTGATTTTGAGTGTAGCATCCACTGAATCACTTCAGGCACACACGTTTCCTTATGTTAACATACTATTATAGTTGTGCACACACTCATGGCAACTGCATGTGCTAACTAGATTCATAAATGCTTAGCCCCTTCTGAAAAATCTGCGTCTTAACAAGTTGTAAAACAAGACAGAATACTGGTTCACAGTGCACTGCTGGGCAAGCAGTCTCTGTATTGCAGTGAAGCATTGTCTCTCCCTATCTTCCTGTCACCATACTCTACAGTTTCACAGGCATTCAAAGTAAAATTAAATGATACCCAAAAGGCATTGTAACAGAACCCCTGCAAATCTGAACAATTAAAGCAACTCTTTTGAGGATGAGCTCTACTAAGAAGATGCAACCTTTTATACAGCTCTTAAAATTCCAGTGTTTGCATGTTGGCATGACATTTCTGCATAAGACAAAGACTATGCACTGAATTCTGCAAGGTGCATGAGATAGTATTACTTCTCAAGTCCTCATTGTATCTGCTGAAACTACACGTGCCCAGTTTAAAGTGTATCGTTAGCTTTTCAGATAATCTTTTCTACTTAGTTTTCTGTTGGGCACTGAAGTGATGATATCTCAGCTAACTCAAATGGTAACGTTTAGACACTGACACTACCAGCACCCCTTCAAGCAGAGCCCAGTGAATGCCCCCAAATCAGCAGTGTACATACCAGGTGAACAGAATAAGGTCATTTCTCTCCCTTACGCCTCTTTCGCAGCAAGTAATTGCTCAAAGGAACAAGCCTTGTTTGATGTTCTTGTAGTCAAGAAGTCATTGCCAATTATTTCAGTTGTGAATGATCCCTGACCAGACTAGAGAGGGCCCCTTCAGCCAGCCCCACAGCTGTGCATTGGGCACAGCATATGGATGTTATAACACAAATGGCCTAACAGTGTCGTAAAGGGAAAAGACTGGGTGATGAGTGATGCATTCCTTCCTTCTGCGTGGTGAGACTTACAGTTTGAGATGATTCAGTTAGGGAGCATGTCAGCAGAGTTTTTAATCTCAAAGCAAGCAGTCTTCCTTCCTCCCGATTGGATACCTACCGGCAGTCTCTGGAGAGATGACTTCTTCCCAGTGCTGCACAGGATCCCACTGCTTGCTGTGCTGGAAGGAATGTGTCAGAACTAATCTTACAATAACAAGTTGCACTAACTGCTGACATGAATCTTGGCACTGACGCAAGCCTGAGTTGCTTAATTAGTATTTATGAAAGATGAAGTGATATCGTTCTTCAAAAAATTGTAACATTCTGATAATCTTTTATCATAAACTGATATAAAGATTTCAACCAAACTAAGACTACTTGGAAAGGGGAACAGTTATCTACAGTTTAATAAAGCAGAGAAGGGATGTGGAGAGCACAGCATTAAGTAAATACATAAGCTTTGGATTCACATTATTTATTTCCTATTTGGCTTTTCATTAAAAGCATTTTAATATTGAGAGAAAAATTCAGCTCATTATTATGAATGTGTTCTGAAAAGTAGGTGACCACCACCATACTTGTAAAATGTGACATTCCAGCACTGATGTATTCATTGACCGCATTGACAGAATGGGGATCAGTATTTAATATCTCCCTAATTAAAAAAGAAACACTTCCATGAATCACAGACCACTAAGCAAAATGCAGATCTTCATTTTCACAGGCAGCAGAAACCAACAAAAATACATCCAATTAGTCTTTGGTAAATTTCTTTAAACTGAAAATTAATGCTAAATTCTTACAGATTAATAACAACACACATATCCACTGACACAGTATATTCTTCCATCTTCAAAGAAAAAATCCATTAAAAATTGCTATTAAGAGACCCCTGAGGACATTTTCAGGTGTTTTTCTACTGCAATAGCATTAGTTCATGATAAATTCTGCTCATAACTTCAAGAATGTTTAATTTCCTATAGTCAGATTGCTTTCTTCCATTGAAAAATCCCATGGGAAGCATTTTGAATAAAGAGATGCTCAGCAACATTCCTCTTCTGCTGTATTTTTGAAGCCAATTTGTGCATATCTATAGGGAATGACCAGGGACACAGAGCTACCCACAAGGGTGGGAAAACGTTTGAGCATAAGTATGTAGCACAGTGATGTTGCGTGTCAGCTTTTGTATGAATCTACATTGGGAATGAAGCAGGCAGCTCCCGAGTGTTGGACTTGTTCTTCCTTCAAGGTCCTTTCCCACAAACCTGTTTGTATACAACAGAGGGCTGCTAGAGGTATTGCAGAAGAAAGTCTGACATTGTCAAGGTAAGTAAATGACCTTCTTTCCATGCCTCCCCTCTTTCTTCCACACAGAAAATCTGTGTTTATCGAGTATCTTGCTCACATCTCCACTACCTGGATCAGTCTCAGTTCTTTCCATTCAAACTTCCACACAGTTTGTAAAATCTCTCTCTCTTTTTACTATCCGCCTCCCAAGAGTCACAATTCTACACATATTTGGTGCAATTTAAGCACATGTTGAATTTTTTCTGCAGGTAAAGACTTTAAATTCACTAAGAGACAATCTTTGCTATGACATGTGTCCACAATAAACAGTACATACATGGCGCTACTTTGATCCTCTCTCATCCTAACTATTTATCACAGTGTAAGGATCATATATTACTTTCCTCTGAAAGTTCCCCTGCCTGAAAGTCTCCTTTTTTCCCACCACTCTGATTCTCAGTGGAAGTCATTGTCTACTCTCCATCTTCTCTGGGTGGGCTGGGAACCACAATGCTCTCATGATTCATCTGTTCTCCGCCTTTTAGCCAAGTTCCTCCACTTTCATATACTGCCTCACGTTCACATCCATTCTGTCTGCTTTATACAGTTAACCTCTTCATGTTGGTCTCTAGCCTACTCGATCAGTCAAGCATAGTCCATTTTCTTTTCTATCAATGACTTCAAAACGTCTCATAGTCATAATGCATACATTAGTCTCAGATGTGACAGAAAGGCGGAGACTTCATGCTCGGAAACACATTACTACACAGAGCTGAATATGGTCTCTTTATCTAACTTGAGATCTACTTGCACCTGAAGTGATTTTCAAGTGTGAAAAGCAGTCCTCTGTTTAAGAGGAGAAAACCAAAGGACCTACATCACGATAGTGATGTGATGCTCTTCTCTGCCTCTCCCTGTCAGACTGATACCAAGAGAAGCAGGGCCAGCACTGAACACATCTCACCTAGATTTTTATCTCCCAAAGGGCAGACAGTGTTTAAGATGGATGCACAGAGGAAAAGTCATGTTCTCACTGAAAGAAAACTACTGAGTGTGGAAGCATTAGTAGGCCTCAAAACAAAACAATCTGTTACACGTATTTCTGCCTTGCACTACTTCTTCAGACCCTCTCCTATCTCTGACTCTCAGAGGGTAAAAATCTGTCAGAACCCTGGAATTTAAATCATTTTCTGGCATCTCAGGGTTTTAGCTGCAACATCTTGACCAATCCCAATGGATGCAGGAAGGCATGTAGGAAGACAAGGCAATAGACCTGTCCCCTCTAGCTGTGGGGTAAGGAACACATTTCACCTATCTGACAGCATTCCACACCAAGACTCAGAGCATCAAAAGCCTCTCAAAGTCCTCCTGGGTCGTTACAGCTTTATGCCACCCCCAAACAGGCGGGTGGTTGTTAGGCACAATCTGGCCTGGGCTGTTTTTCATGGTATAATGTTGCTATGGTATCATCAATTAAAAATTCTAAAAAATAATCTGCATCTGTACAGCATGCTAAAATAACCTACCAAATGACACGTCCTTTCGTAGAAAGCGATTCTACTAATTGCTGAGGGGCAGATTCCTCCACCCTTCCTCTTGCTGAATAGTGCCTTCAAGCTGCAAATACTCCCACTGCCTTCAGCATTTGCCAAGCCGAAGTTTTCCACAGAAACCATGAATCAGGCTCCAAAAATCAGGAGACAGGCTTAAAAAATCATGAGATTTAACTATACCAGGTGAAGTATTTTGACTTGATGATTGGATTTGGCAGAGCAGGCATTCAGGGTAAGAGTTGACCTCACAGCTAAAAAGCAGGTGATCAGCAGCTTCAGCAGTAGAGTGATCCTGAGCACGTCTGAAAATATATGGTCTAACACTTCAAAAGCTTTTTGTTTGTGTCTAGAGGAAGGAAACTGAGATGCTAGTTTCCCTGATAATTTTCTTCCCTCCCCATTTTTATCTATCTCATATAATCTTTTTTTTTTTCCTTTTTCTGCCCCTCCACCTTAATTTCCAAATGCATTTCAATAGATTAGTCATTGCAGGAAGAAGATGAAAGTCAAGACTCGGATAGCAAGGTGATTCTGGTAGCCAGGGTTCTGATGAAGCCATGGATGCCAGCACTATCCTGTGAAGGCAGCAGCCAGGTCTCCTGGGAGAGAAGGCTTTGATGATCAGAAGGCAGAGTTTGGCATGCACCAGCGATCTGGTAGAGTTCACCAAGGTGAGACCACCTGATTTCACAAAGCTTTGCTCTCCCCTCACTCACCCACTGGTGTACTATCAAGGACTTGAGACCAAATGACCTAAAAACTGAACTTCAGTCAACAGTATATGAGATCACAAACTATTTTCCCTCTTCAGCCTCACGAGCTGCTCCTCTGCAGTCAAGGACTCAAGCTCATGTCCCCGACCGAGCAGGTTACACTGCTGCTGGGACCATGGGCACATCAACAGGCCTTACTGGCCCTGACTGGCCTTCATTTGTCCTCCTAAAATGGTTGGGGATCTCCATGTACCCACAGGCTGCAGCCTGAGCTATGTCACTGGGTGGGCCTGACCTTATCTGCCCTCCCTGACCTACATGTGCCGACTGGTCCTGGTCTGACATTAGGCCTGTCTCGTTGCCCTGATTACCGGGCTGTTGACAGAACCTGCCACATGGTAACTGAGCTGCCCTGCTTTGGACTGTCTGACCTCAGGGAGATCAATGTTACTCCTCAGTGAGGTCAGCGTCCCACCTCAGTAATGTCACTGTCCCTGCCTTTGCACAGTCTGACTCCCAGCCAGTTGTGTGACAGAAAGGTTTGTACCATAACTTGGAACAATCTGAAAAATTAAACTCAGGCTGGCCACGTGCCAGGAGTCCAAAGGAGGCTCTGTGATAGCCATGGGCAGGAGAGCTGAGGACCATCACTTTTCATCTGATGACAGGCACGAACCGGGTTGTGAGTAGCATGTGCAGAAGACAAATCAAAGGGCAGATTTAGACCTGGTCAGACCTTATGCGACAAAAACCTGCCTTCACTTACTTCCTCCCGCTGCAGTGAGCCTTTTCACCCCCATATGTATTATATTACCAGCGATCTTTTATGCATTCCACCAGAACAGTGGCTTAGAAGGTTACAGTGCACAGAAAATGAGACCTCAGCACATTGTCTCTTCAACTCAAAGCTTTCATCTTCCCCACACAGAAAAAGCCTGAGAGCTCTACAGCACCAGCTTGTCAATGGAGGACACTTTAGCTTCAAGAAATTATCAGCACTGATTAATATCATGAAGTTTGAAAGCAAAGCCCAGAAACAAATTTTATCACATGAGTTTTATGAGGTTCTATTAATTAAAGACATGAGTATTTATATATGTTCGTGTTATAAGCTTCCTATCTATTAATTTGACCGACTAAATTCATATTAGTCTTTGGTCACAAATGTGGTAATAATAGCATTTATATATGAAAGCAAACAAGTTCAAATACGCACCTGGATTTTGGTAAGAAAAACATGAATTTGTGATGTCATAAGATCAAAAATACATTGCTAAGTATGGCATAAAGGAAAGAATCTGGTCATTTTCAAAAAGAAAATATTAGTGGTTTCTTTTAAAATGGGTGTTGAGAAGAGCTAAGTGAATAACTGTCTGTCTGGGCGCTGCAAGTGAGAACATGTCTAGATGCTATAAATTTAGAGATGAATAATCTTTTTTCATAACAAGTATAAGAAAAGTACAGAAAAGATGCTCCATCTTAAGAAAAGTCCATATAAGCAGAATCAGCTTCCCTATGAGGAAATAGTTACTGCAAGCTGCAAAAATAGAAATAAAATCTCTGACGAATGGCTGGTGTATGAATTCCTGTTATAGTTTATTTATGCAGACAATATAGTGTCTGGGATAAAACAGCTCTGTTGGCAGAACGAACATGAGCCACTGTATGTGGGCTCTCAGAGCGCTGCATGGGAGTGTTTACTTCAGCTCTCCTGGAACCATGCAGAAGTGACGTTATCACGCTAGAGCCTGAAATAGGCAGTGAAATCACCAGAACCAAGAGAAAGCTGAGCGTGTGGCTGGGATCTTCGTCATCCAACCAAAAAAAAAAAAAAAGAGAGAGAGAAACAACAAAAACATTAAACAAACTAAGAGGAAAAAGTATTTGAAACATCTTCCTGATCAGATCTCACTGAATTCAAAGAGGGGATGCTGGACTCAGTCACTCCCATTTTGCCACTATGATTGTTTACCTGTAGTGTTTTCAGCAGGGCAGGACAAAACTCACCTATTTGCCTTTTCATGTCTGTATGTTATATTGCCTTATTCTTCTAAATAAGAGTTCAAATTGTACTGGATATTGTCAAAAACTCCAGTAATCCCCAGTAAGAACAAAATACTCCTCTCTGACTGAGATAACAAAACATTCATTTTATGCAAAGTTATAAAGAGCTTCTTTTTCTAATCTAAAGGATGAGCCTGAAATGAAAATGAACTGATTTAAAATGACCAGTTTCAGGTCTGGAAGATGGGTTGATCTGTTAAAAGATACCATTGGAAGGCCATTTCACAGCCCTTTTGCTCAGAACAGTCACAAATGAAGAAGTGTAGAAAATGCATGTACGGGAGAACTAGTGAAGCTGTGGCACATCACTGCAAACCCTGGAGATGCCATCAGCACAGCATGCTCTGCTTGCCATATGTCACCCATCAACAGCTCCGTCATGCTGGGGGGTGGAGGACAGCCCTCCTGGCCCGCCTGGTGTCACATCAAACCACTGAGCTCTGATGCTCTCACTGCACCCATGGACTTGTGAACATGCTCAAAGAACACATAACAGAAGTTCGACCTTGGAATGGCATGGGCCACAACTAACAAAAGACAGAGCAAAGAGGGGCAGTAAAGAGGGGTGCTGTGGGAACACAAATCAGCAAAGGGGCACAGTCCATCCATGAGGGGAATTCCACATCAGTCATTGTATAACTCTCACAAACCCGTGGATCAGGACAAAGACCAGACTCTAACTCATAGCCCAGCTCTTTGGTCTTGCATCCCCTGAAGTAAATGACAGAAGATCCATTGGCTTCAGGGACAAAACATCATACCCTACCAAGAGGAATCACACACAGGTGTTTCCTCAGACACTAAGTTTCTGTGAAACCACAATTTTCTTTTGTCCTCAGTGTTCAGCTGTTCAAAGATTTTTCTGTGTGTGTCCCAGTAAGGTATTTCTGAAGTGCCTTGAGCAAAACCTGAGCACAGCCAGAGAGCAGCCACCCCTTGGCCTGTAAAGCCCCTTGGTGTATCCAGAGGTGGGCTCAACAGTGATACAGCTGGAGGAAGAGAGCTATAAAAATTAAGGAAATCTTAGAAGTTCACTGAAGTGATGTTTCATTCCCTTCCACTGAAATCATCTGGAGTCTCCCCATTGATTGCATAACAATAGGACTGGCCCTTGGGGTTTGTTTTTGAGGGTTCTTTTGGGGTACCTATAATGTCACTGAAACGAGGCAGTGATTATTACTTCATCAGTTCTGAATTTCAAATGTTGTCCTTCTTTTCTATTCTGGGATTCTATAGCATTCAGGTACTTAATTTTTCCATGAAATACTCAAAATAATTGCAGCAGGATCTATGTTGCAACTCTAGCAAAAAAGATTCAGGATGAAAAATCCCATTATACATGGGCAACTTCTTCCAGAATTGAAATATATATATATATATATATATGTGAACTTACAAAATATATTAATATACCTTGAACATAAATGGTTAGTTAAGATGTATTTCAAGGGGCAGGTGACTGAAACAGATGCACCTGAGAAGAGCAAATCAGACCAGCTCATTATTATGATAAAATTATCAGTGATAGGCAGTACAATGCAAAATGATCAAAAATTCATGTGTTGTGTTGAACAGGAAGAGAGAAGAGAAGAAGGAATGCAAATAAACATCTTGAGGCAGAATATGTTTTTTATTCCTCCAGATTCTACCAGGCAAAAAACCCTCAAAGGATATGCAAGTAGAGGTGTCTACTTCTTCTAGGAAAAAAAAAAGCACAACATGGGGAGCGATCATTTCATACTTTTTCCAATTCTGATATTTTATGGCTCTACGTTAGTAGCTCTTTGAGTTCTCTCAACACTGCTTTGGCATTATATGGAATCATAGATTCGTAGAACAGTTTGGGTTGGAAGGGACCCATCTAGTCTAAACCCCTGCAATAAGCAGGGACATTTTCAACTAGATCAGGTTGCCCAGAGCCCCATCCAGCCTGGTCTTGAATGTCTCCAGGGATGGGGCATCTACCACCTCTCTGGGCAGCCTGGGCCAGTGTTTCACCACTTTCATCGTAAAAAACGTCTTCCTCACATCTAGCCTGAATCTCCCATCCTTTAGAATCATAGAATCATGCCAGTTGGAAGAGACCCCCAGCATCATTGAGTCCAACCATAATCTAACCTAACTCTAGCACTAAACCATGTCCCTAAGAACCTCGTCTAAACACCTTTTAAACACCACTTCCCTGGGCAGCCTGTTCCAATGCCTGACAACCCTTTCCATGAAATATTTTTTCCTAATATCAAATCTAAACCTCCCTTGGCACAACTTGAGGCCATTTCTTCTTGTCCTGCCACTTGCTACTTGGGGAAAGAGATCAGCACCCTCCATGCTACAACCTCCTTCCAGGTAGTTGTAAACAGCGATCAGTTCTCTCCTCAGCCCCCTTTTCTCCAGGCTAAACAGCCCCAGTTCCCTCAGCTGCTTCTCATCAGACTTGTGCTCCAGACCCCTCACCAGCTTCATCACCCTCCTCTGCAATCTCTCCAGCACCTCAACGTCTTTCTTAGGATGACGGGCCCAAAACTGAACACAGTTCTCAAGGTGGGGCCTCACCAGCACCGAGTATCATGGCACGTTCACTTCTCTAGTCCTGCTGGCCACACTATTCCTGATACAAGCCAGGACGCTGTTGGCCTTTTTGGCCACCTGGGCACACTGCTGGCTCATATTAAGCCAGCTGTCAATCAACACCATCACCCTTTGTCCTTTCACAATAGGCCCTGCTGAAAGGTCTGTCCCCATCTTTCTTATAGGCCCCTTTTAAGTACTGAAAGGCTGCAATAAGGTCTCCCTGAAGCCTTCTCTCTCAGCCTGTTCTCATAGGAGAGGTGTTAGTCTCTCTGATCATCATGGCGGCCCTCCTCTGGACCCTCTCCAACATGTCTATGTCTTTCCTGTGCTGAGGACTCTGGAGTCAGACACAGGACTCCAGGTGGGGTCTCACCAGAGCAGAGTAGAGGGGCAGAATCACCTCACTCGGTCTGCTGGATATGCTTCTTTTGATACAGCCCAAGATACGATTGGCCTTCTGGGCCACAGGTGCACATTACCTGATCATGTCCAGTCTTTCATCTACCAGTACCCCCAAGTCCTTCTCCGCAGGGCTGCTCTCAATCCCTTCATCTCCCAGCTGGTATTGATACCAGGGATTGCCCCAACCCAGGTGCAGGACCTTGTACTTGGCCTTGTTGAACCTCATGAGGTTCCCCTGGGCCCACTTCTCAAGCTTGTCCAGGTCCCTCTAGATGGCACCCCATCCCTCAGGTGTGTCAACTGCACCACCCAGCTTGGTGTGTCATCTGCAAACTTGCTGAGGGTGCACTCAATCCCACTGTCTGTGTCATTGATGAAGACATTAAACAGTGCTGGTCCCAGCATGGACCCCTGAGGGACACCATTTGTTACCAGTGTCCATCCAGACATAGTGCCATTGATCATTAGTCTCTAGGTGAGGCCATCCAAACAATTTTTCATCCACCAAACACTTCACCCATCAATTCCATACCTCTCCAATTTAGAGAGAAGGATGTTGTGGGGAATCACATCAAAGGCTCTACAGAAGTCTGGATAGATGACATCTGTAGCCTGTCCTTTATCTACTGACATAGTTACTCTATTGCAGAAGGCCACTAGGTTGGTCAGGCAGGACTTGCCCTTGGTGAAGCCATGCTAGCTGTCTCAAATCACCTCCTTGTCCTCCGTGTGCCTTATCATAGCCTCTAGATGGATTTGTTCCATGTTCTTTCTGGGCACAGAGGTGAGGCTCACAGGTCAGTAGTTCCCAGGGTCCTCCTTTCTATCCTTTTAAAAATGGGTGCCATGTTCCACTTTTTCCAGTCACCAGGGACTTCACCTGACTGCCATGACTTCTCAAATATCACAGAGAGTGAATTGGCACAGACATCAGCCAATTCCCATCAGGACTCTGGGATGCATCTCATCAGGTCACATAGGCTTATGTATATTCAGGTTACTTAAGTGGTCACAAACCAGATATTCATAGTGGGAAGGACTTGGCTCCCTCAGTCCCCATCTTGCAGTTCACTCGAGAAGTATGAGAAGAGAGCTTGACAGTGAATACTGAGGCAAAGAAGCTGTGAGTACCTCAGCCTTCTTGTCGTCCACTGTTAGCAGTTTGCCAGTCTTGCTCATCAAGGTGGGGGTCACTTTCCTTGGTCTTCCTTTTCTGGTTGATGTACCTGAAGAAGCTCTTCTTGTTATTCTTTGTGTCCCTTGCCAAGTTCAGCTCCAGATGCACTTTGGCCTTCCTGACCCCACCTCTGCACAACCGACATCACAACAGTCATATGAATCTCTGGTTTTGTCAATCTGTGCACTAAATAATATCATTTTAAGAGTCTGATTTGGCTTTGTTCGAAACTGGAGGGATTCTTTCCTGGGGGAAAAAAAATAGGAGTCATTCTCATCTTTAACTTCTACAGCCTTATAAAAAGATGAAAACATGCAGAACAGAACTTTTACTCTGTGGCAGGAAAATCTAAGTTGCTGTGTTCTCATCAAATTTATCTGTATTTTTAAAGTGTCTTCGCTACTAAAGGAAGAAATTCTCTGAGGCTAGATATTATGTACATGCTGAAACAGATGTCAGTAACTGTTGCAAAAGCCTTTTTCTATCTCTTAGAGCTCCAAAACAGACCTATTTTTTGGAAAGTGAAATATCTTTGTAGTGTCTATAGCAGCCATACAAGCAATGGCAGCTGATAGCACCAGCCAAAGCAGATAGAGTGGATGAATGGGAAGTGTCAGTGAGTGTTAAAAAATAATTCAGAGTAATTTACAGTAAATTAAATGCAACTGCAGTCTAAAACCTATACAAAAGAAAGAAAAGGTCATTTCTCATAACTATAATATACCTATTCTCTTACTTCCATGCATAGACATCTAATTATGTGCATACAAGTAGATACGAGTTTTAAGACACTAGGCTTATTTCAGGATATGATGTAAAGATCCTTTTCAGGCACTTAACTATCATTTCTGCTTCTCCAAGTGTTCCTGCTGAACATTATTACTATTAAAACTTTTTAGGGAGTTTTTAAAAATTCCTGAGTTTATATATCCATGAAACATATATCCATTTTGAGCATTTTAATCACGCACTTATTATCTGAATACATTTAGTCACTATGCATTAAAGAAAAAAATATCTTTTCTGTGTTAATTTAAGTAGATATCAATGATTCAACTTCAGCTGAATCTTCAGTACTATGTTTCCTCTGTATCTTTCATGACATTATAGATGTGTAGTCTCAGTTTGTTTGTTTCCTAATTTTTAAAAATTTTTAAAAAGAGAAAAGGATGTATCATAATTAGTACATGAAGTGCTGTGTCTGGTATAAGGTATAGCTTTTCACAGTTTGAGTACAATGCTCCCTAAGGGATCCCTTGGTAAAAGACATTAGTATTAACACCAAAATGTTTAGACAGGAAGGCCTGGGTTGATCCCGTCTTTTTACTCTTCTGCTTACCGTATGAACCTGATTCATTTCCAAGGGGTTTACCCTTAGCTAGTTTTACATTTTTCTAAGATTACTGCTATTGTCCATATCAGTCATTTGTCCTAACACAGATGACACAGATGATGTTCGGAAGGCTGCAGTTTAAACATCATTCTGGTCTTCCTTAGGCTAGGATACAAACAGTTGGTGTTCATCCCTGACCTGACCTTAAAGAAGCACAGTCTTGGTGGCATTGTCTATATTAGACATCCTCAGATGACACGAAGGTGCATCTTTCTGGCCTAATAAGGCTGCATCTGGAGTACTGTGTCTAGTTCTGAGCTCCCCAGCTTAAGGACAAGAAATTACTGGAGAGGGTCCAGCCGAGAGCTACAAAGATGATTAGATGTCTAGAGTACCTTACTTATGAGGAGAGACTAAGAGAGCTGGGTCTGTTCAGCCTGGAGAAGAGAAGGCTGAGAGGGGACCTTATTTATGCTCATAAATATCTCACGGTTTGATGTCAAAAGGATGGGATCAGACTCATTTCAGTGGTGTCCAAAGACAGGGGACACAGACTCAAGCATAGGAGGTTCCATCTGAATATGAGTAAAAACGTCTTTACTTTGAGGGTGCCAGAGCACTGGAACAGGCTGCCCAGAGAGGTTGTGGAGTCTTCTTCTCTGGAGACATTCAAAACCCACCTGGACACATTCCTGTGTGATCTGCTCTGGGTGAACCTGCTTTAGCAGGTGGGTTGGACTAGATGATCTCCAGAGGTCCCTTCCAGCCCCAACCATTCTGTGATTCTGTCTCTTGTCTTGCCATTGTGGTACAATTTCATCTGATAGCTTTATGTAGATATTTGACAAGACTAGTGAGAAATTACTGAGGTGGGTCTCAATTAGCAAGAATATGATGACAAGACAAAAGCAAACTTACCCATAAAGCCTCTTCAGAAGCCAGTCCAGGAAGGACATAAACTGCTTTAGAGAATCTCAGGATAATATAGGAAGGTCCCACAGCACAAGAAGAACATCAGCATGGCCCTTGTTAACAAAAGAGCACCCATGGGAATAGCTAACACTGCTCCCATTACCTGTCTCAATCCAAACAGGTTGAGCATAGACTAGGATAGTGTGTTCAGCTATCTGAGTGGCAGCTGGTCTCTGGCATGAGAGGTTTAAAACTGGCAGTACTGCTAAAATGGAGAGTATTTTCCTACCTGAGTATTTTCCTTTCCTGAGTAAGCACCAATTCACTGGCCTGGGCTGGCAGGAGTTAGATGTTTCATGGTGCTACAAAAGCACTGCAATGATGTGTTAAAAATATTTGGAAATTGGAGAAATATAGAAGTCTTTGGGACTTATGGGGACTGACTAAGGGACACGTTTCTGCACTTTGGAAATAGCTCCACACGACTTAAAAATTGACTGGGAAATCCCAAAAGTTGCAGAGGATTTATAATAGATGAGATGGAGCATTATATACACTTTTACAGATTCCTGTAGTATTACCCACATGCAGCAAAATCATAAGGGCAAGAAAACAGTCTTATCATTACTGTGTATCCTTTCAGTGATCCTGAAACACAGACATTTTACTTCTTAGAAAGATAAGGTTGTTGTGCTTATTCCTAGCAGCTGAGATTATGTTGCTGTGAGTTGCCACATGGGCTGAATAGGAAGCAAGTCAACACCTGGAGAAAACAGTAAAGGAATCATAACACAGTTATTGTTCCATTTTTTATTTTTAGACAACAATGTGGTGAGAGGGATAAACGGTGAAATGCTGTAGCCAGTAGCTAGGGCCACACGGGCTGGAACAGTGGGATTGTAAGAAGTGGCTGAGAAATTAAAGTATCCCTTGGAGAAGTAATTTTAAGCACTGATCTTATGTAATAGGTCGAAAGAGAGTAGGTGGTGTAGTCATATAAAAGAAGAATCTAGCCCTGAATCAAAAAATATGTACTTTTTTTTTTTTTAAGTGACTTTCAGTGTTTTAGGCATAGCAGTCAAGACCAGACCAGAGCAATTTGCAGATGATGCTAGTTACCCACTGAGAAAAGAGCAGAATGTTGGTTTAAGGGGTGTAAGGAAGAGGCAGAAGGATCTGAGAGTGTTTGTGTGTTCTAACACAGAGGCCAAAACCCCTGGGGAGCTACAGCAACAATTAGAACAGAGAGGATCTTGTGTATTCTGTGAATACTTCCCACTTTCCTGCTAGCTGCATGTCCTGCAAGATGCCTTGCCATCAGTGCCTTGTTCATTCCATGCATTTAGACTTTCACGAAGTCCAGTTCAGCTGGCTGAAATTGGAGGTGTCCACGTGAAGGGGTATAAACTCTAGAGGCTTAGATATGAGCGTAGATTAGCTATGGGCAACAATTCTGAGAACTAAAAAAGGGAGCACTGCATCACCGGATGAGCTCTGAATGGAACAAAAGGATTAGCTTAAACACACGCTCAAAATAGAAAATAATTTTAGCAATGTTGTTCGACTAGGAGGCTTTTATTTTTCTCAAAACTGATCTGCAAAGGAAAAACTACTGCAAAGCAACTTCTCTTCCATTGAGCTCTCGGGGCTTATTTCTCTTTCAGTACAAATTCTACAAACTAATTTAAGTATCTCAAACAATGAAGTAGATTATTTGATATGGTCATGTTACCACAAGCATTGTGAACATTGCCTTTTTTGTTGAAGAGCTTGCCAATTTACCTGACATTTGCATGTTGCTCAGCAGCCTGGCTGGCTTCTCAAGCAATGACGAAGTCTTTGGGCAAAGTTTAGAATTTGGAAAAGTGAAAGTGCAGTTTAACTATGTGTATACCTTCCCTTTTTAGAGGGTGCGTTTCAATCAAGACTCTAAAGGTCACAACCACTCCCTCCTTTTTTGTTAGTGCTGACTCGGGCAAGAGGTGTTTGTGGGACAAATTACAGTCTGATGTGATACATGCAGCATCTCAGAGCCCAGGATCAAAAAGGCTGCCCACTGGGAAACTGGACTGACCATATTTCTCCCACAGCATGCTGTTTCATGGTTCTTCTGCTTGAGAAGAAGTCTCAGGAACATGCAACTAGGCAGGACTTAATGGAACTACTGTTTTTATCCAAAGCAGTTACAGGGCAGCAGTCACTCGCTGGCGAAAGTATGTACTGAACTCAACATCTGCTCATAGTTCCTATAACAGAAGGAGTTTAGGGAATAAGATTTAATAAATGAACAATGGTCTTTGTCTCCCTCACACACATCTTACCTTATTGTCTGTTTCCAGGAAATGGGTACCTGTTCATAGCCTTATCCCCAGCTTCATTTAAACTACTTATGAAGTCACCTTCCCTTTCTAAACTTTCAATAGATGTCCAAATATGTTTAAAAACTCTTTAATCAAGCCCACTAAATTCCACAAAAGTATACCTAGCAGCAGATGTGCATTTTTGTTACTATAATAGCACTTTGCCTGAATGCCTGTGTTACTCAAGTATCTGGCAGTTCATTCAGCCTTTAGAAAGAGAAGAGCAGTAGTTATTTTCAGTGCCTCAGTACAACTTTTTTGATAGTTTTTAGGATGAGAGCAGCTTTTAATGGACTAATGGGGGAACCTGCAAAATCCCGGAGTGTGTAGGACCAATGTTAAGTTATTAGAGACTAGACTTCACAGTTCCTGAATGTTGATCAATTTTTTAAAAACCTCACGAGTTCAGAATTTCATTGCAATCTTTGTTTGCAATCACTCTCTTAACTTAGTTCATTTCAAAAGGATGTTGGATAAGTGACCAGCTAGGACCTGTTCAGTGAACTTTCTGAACTAGCAAAGTAAATTCACCCTTTCCATTTTTCCAAGTAAAACTCAGTCCACCATCACTTCTGGTCTAGATGCAGTTTCCTCATTTGCTTTTATTCTTTGTGACAGCAGGGTAGATTTTAAAGCTGAGCCATTTATAGCCATAACCCACTGAAATACTTTCTGGTGAAGTGGTTGAAAAAATCTTCCTTTGGAAGAACTAGTGACAGTGTGTACATATTCCAAATCATAATGCATGCACCAATAAGTTTCTGAGTTTAAAAATGCCTTCCTTTACTTGTGTGTAGCACAAATGAAGTCAGTGGGGTTTCAAATGGAATAAAACTTGGCACTTCCTCTCAAAAAGCCATATTTTGTTTTGCTAGATCTGCATAACTCAAAATTGCCTAAGTGAAAGTTTCTTGCACATAAGAGAGATGAATTTAGCTCAAGAAAGAAATTCTGTCTTAATTTAAATCCCTAATGCAAACACGTGTTATTCTGTGCAGAATTTGACCCTTTGGGTCCTTTTATTCTGCCTCTGTACTTACGTTCTCTTCGAAACAATTGGGCAATTTCATCATTCACTCAAAGATAAAGTATCATTTGTCACTCTGAGACCAAGGCATAGATCTCCCAGCTCTGCACAATACCAGTCCCGATAAATTATGAAAAGAGAGAACAAATGCAATAGCAAAAAGACACTTGAGAGCGCCATATTCTCCTATTTGATTTTTTTCAGTTTTGCCTAAGATATTAAGAAAACCATGGAAGTATTACACATTTTTTAAAATCACTGTTCAAGCATGCTTAGAAAAAAAATCTATAAGGATTAAACATGTTATGCCTTTATCATCCTGAGTTTGTTATTTTTTTTAACCTCTGAGGTCTCAAGAAAATACACCAATGTTTATAATTACATCATCCATTCTAACATTGCAAATAAAGATTTTCACTTGCATTTACATCAATATGATGAGTTAACAGTAGTTTTAAGCTAGATAAGTAAGGGCAATACCTTCCTTACTCAAGTATGTGGAATATAAATTGTAGTACATAGGTACCTCAACTTTTCAGCAGACGTGCTAGAGTATTGAAAGCATAATAGTTCGGGACATTCTGAAATTATTAGCTTTCTTCTGAAAGAAACAAGTGGAGATCTTAGTTCCAGACCACATGAGTCTGGAGATGTGTAAGTGTCTTCTGGTGGAGAGCAGTAATCAAGGAGGATCTCTGTCTGTCTTTGTGAAAAGATTGGGAGGAGCAGATGCTCAAACTCAAGGCTCCCCAGGGAGATCGTCACAGACACCAATTATTATATTTGAAGAAATGGGACAAAAATAAATCAGATTTCTTTTCCGTCTTTTATTTCAAGATAAAAGCAAAAGGATATATGGTCTAAATCAATAGCCAAACCACTGTGAAACGGCAACAACAAACAACATTTACCTCCTTGTCATTGTTACATCATTAATGCACCATGTAGATATGAAGGAAGAGAAGGTAATCTTTCAATAATATTTCATTTTAATTGTGAGTTCAAGGGAATACACTCCAAGTGTGTTCCTGAAATTCCAAGGAATGGGGTGGGATTTGGTGGGAGCTGAAGTGCCAAAGAATTGACTCTGTTACTGCCAACAGCCAGCAGGAGACAATGCTGCAGTGTTAATAAATCATGCTTAATTCCAACTCCTGAATAGCAGTGAGCTCTGCTAGCTACCTGGCTATTCTCCGGTGGTCAGTAAAGCATGCAAACAATATTTCTAAGTCTTTGGAAAGGGCTGAAGTATAATCAGTGTTGAGATGGGATTTCTGTTGAGCTGTGCTTGTTTACCTCTCCTACTGCAAATCTGAGCTAATTACTTCAGTCTTTTGGTACCTTGCAGGAATTTTGAAGAATTATTTTGCAAACCTGGCTGCTCTCATGTGCCTGAAATCATAAGGTAGCACCATCCTAAAGGAAGAATTTCAAAGATACTTTCAGAATAATTTTTTGGGAGAGACTTGTTTTTAGAGAAGTAGAGAATTTATCAGTTTGAACAAGTGTACAGGGATGTGACAGATGCTCACACACATAGTCTATCTACAGAGTGTAAGAGAGGCAAACACATAGGCACTTTCTTCTGGAGGTGGCTCTGTAGTAGTTTTATTGCTCGTGACATGCCAAGTTTAGAAGATAGTCCAATGGTGATGCCAGACATTAGTTAGGAAATCAGGTATACCAAAGACAAAACAGTCATTCCATGGTCTTCTAAGAGCTTTCAGGAGAAGGATCCGACTGCTCTCCACTTTTGGGCTTCATAATCCACAATCCTTCATTTAACAAGACTATGATTTGGTCTTTTTAATTTTTATTAGTCCGGTATTTTCCCATTTAATGATCTATGCATGAGGAAGACCATAAGGAAGAGTTAACACATCACCTTGTTCTCAGCTGTTCCTCTCTGTCATTCCCCTCTATATGGTGCTGTAATACTGAGACTACATCTGGAGTGTAGGAGAGATGAATGAAAAAGTCAGCAGGCAACTCTGAAATGCTTGTTTCACACATGTTGGTTTATCTTGTTTGAGATGCTTTTCTGTTTAAAACAAAAGGGAAAAGGAGAAAAATATTGTGAAGTTGAGACAAGTTTACAGATTGGAAAATAGGTATGTGGGGCAATGAATTATGCTTAAATACATCTGGAGTCAGTGGTTACCCTAATTTATGTAAACACCTTGCACATTCTGGCCACAAAGCCAGTAGTTGGGGTGGGGGGGGGAAGTTATAGAAGAATCTACTTAAGCCTCTTCTGCACTGAGAAGTAGGAGTTCCTGCCCCCATACATGAGAGGTCTGAGCACAGCTGCTGCTCCTATGTGCTTACTGAAGAGCTGAAAAACAGGAACTGCTGGCAAAACTGCAATGGCTGCTTGGAGTAGTGCCAGAGCAAGGAGAAGGGAAAAGGGGAGTAGGTAGTGCAGGGCAAAAGCAGCTCAGACCAAAAGATCACTGGAAGCTTCAACTGGACCAGCTTACCCAACAGAAGACTCTGTATCTGGCACCTGTCCATCCCAAATTGAAAATGAAGTCCTGGTGGGAAGGGTGGGAAGGCACCAGGAGACCTATCAGCAGTCTCAGTAAAAAGGCAGCGGAACAGTGTGAAGAACTGGACTTCAGGAAAAAAGGAGTTTAACATTGCATGTTACCCTGTCAATCTACCTTCCTGATTATTTCCCTTTTGTTTGATAAACTGTTTTTTGTTAAATCAATTGAATCATACATGCCAAGGGAATAATAGTGCACTGAACAACAGAAATTCTAATTTTGTTTTCTCACAGGTTTTTTGGTTGGTGGGATGGGGACAGATCCTTAAGCTGGAATTTCTTTAGTACTTTCTCAAGTAGAAGACCAGTCTTTATTGTGGCAAATCGAGTCTTATCAGAAGGATTATAACTAAATGAAGAAAAGCTGCAAGGAGGACGAAGTAGCCTAGTGGCTTTTCCTCATTTTTGTCCCCAGTGCAAAGCAGAATACTCTTACATCTCTACCCATCCTCACTGAAGCCCAGCTCAGATAAACTCCACCACGTTTCAGAGTTTGACAGAGAACAGTCATAAAATCAAAAATCTGTTTCGAGAATAAGATCTGTGGAGGCAAACGCTATCATCCATCCTCTAGAAAGAGTTGTCCTTCCTGTGATTGAGCATGTCTGTAATAAGAGCCTGCCTGCAGAAGAAGTACACTGATGCAGCTATTCTTAGAGATCAGCCAACAGGACCAACAGGCTTGCATGTCATTCCCCACGGCTCAGGAGGATTTTAGATGCCGAGCTTATCAGTTCTGACAGAGAGTCTATGATCTGTGTCAATGTGAGGAGCAGGCTGCTTTTATCTGAAGGCAAAGCAAAAGGAAAATGCAATGATAGTTAACTGCTGTTCATAGCTGACCTGAAGTCAGACACTAAGCTTTACCTTCAACCAGAAAAAGTAAGTTATGGAAAGAAACAGCAAAGCTGGTGTCTACTGAAAACTATTTAAATTCTAGGACACGTTGCCTTCCTAGCTGTTGAACTTTGTGTTTTATGGAAAAGCAGGCAATAAACAACTCAGATATTGCACTTACAATACATGGTTGTTGTTATTATAGTTGTCCCAAGACCAACCTGGAGAGTCCTTTGTTGCCTTGTATTAAAACAACAACATAATCCCTAGCAGAAGCAGTTACAGTGCCTTTGGCTATGTAGTGAGCAGTCAGTATTTCTGGATGACTACTTGCTACATAATAAAAGTGTCAGCATAGTGGATATTTATTTGCTGAGAAAGTCACTGTCATAAAGGGTTACTTATAAGCTAAAAATTCTAGCACAAAATGAAAACAAATATCACCGTTGACACCCAGGTGATTGTAGTTACATTGCAGCTACTCAGATTTTGTATTTGCTGCAAAAGCATTCACGTTTCATCTTCCTTTGTCCTGAATCATCAGTGACAGGCAATTTGAGAAAAGGATTTACACTTAGAGGACAAAAAGTGACAGTTCTGGATGGCCAGTATGACCCATGCATCTTGCAAGCTCTACACTGAAAACAAAGTTCTGGTTTGCAGTAGCTGTACTTTTCAAATCAATAGGACAGTTTACTAGGAAGACAGAAAGAGGGGAGATTTATCTATATTAAGCTGAGCAATGCTGCAGTGAACAGTGGGACATCCTCCATTAAAGACAAATTGGAGAATATTTGCATGAGGAGCCATGAGTAAGGGTATGTAGAAACTGCTAATGTTTGGCCATGCATTTCATGTAACAGCTACACAGGCTGTTGAGCAATGCTGAGACTTCTTCAAGGACTTCTTTGATTATTAAAAATTAAGATTTCTTTTTTTTAAAATGAAGACAATCAGGGCTTTATTCATAGATACTGACTTGCTGAACTCATCTGGGCTAACTGCTGTGAGGAGCAGTATTGTCCTCTACACTGAGTCTCCATCACACCTCAAGTTTTATTTACTTTTTTTTTTTTTTTTTTGCGTGCTGACTGGCTTATTCCTTATGGTCTATTCTTCTTTTGTCTTGTAGATAATTGTCCAAGCTGCATTATGTACAATCCTTTTTCGGCACCTTAGTGAGTGACCCCTCACTCTCTCACTTGGTGCTGTGATATGACACTCTGAATCAAAGATATCTTGGCTTTGCCATGCCCGAGTCCTCGAGATAGAACATATTGTGCTCCACAGTGAGAGGCCTTTTACTCCAGTGGATTGTCTGGACTCAACACAAATGATTTTGCCTTCTGTTCATTCAGCAGACTCAATTGCCTCAGGATATAACCAGCTCACTGGTTAACCAACTTCCTACATCACAGCGGTACATGGCTCAAACCACTTCAAGGGATGAGAGGAGTACTTATTTGAATTATTTTGTATGGTGATGGAAATATCACAGGATTTGTTATGAATGATATCAAGTGTTTTCCAGTTGGCAATACAGTCAATAGCACAGTTGAGTTTTGTAATACTTCGTGGTTCTTTTGTTAAGATTTGTAACAGACCTAATCTGGGTTAAAAAAAAAAGGCAACTTAAAATGGTCTATATTCTCTATATCATCAAAACAGGGAAGCTTCCAGGGAGTCAGACCTGTTTTACAGCAGCAGGTTTCAGAGACAAAGAGCATTTCTTCCCCAGCTGTACAAATAATTCCACAAGATACAGGAAAACCTCAAGCAGCGGTGACAGCTGTCCAGTTTGGTACCTGAATTCTAAACCACATCACTCATCCACTTCTAATCCCAGACATGGTACTACCCAGCAATAAATGTAGCCTGCCATTTTATTTATTATAAATTCTGCAGGATTAACAGAAAAGTAAAAGCTTCTTCTCAGATAGGCACATCCACTCTGTGTTTTAGCTTCATTTGCCACTCTCTTTGAAGACATAATAAACAGAAAAGCAGTATTTACTGACAGAAGTGGAAAATTACTTTTCAGATATCCATGGCCATGTGTTAATCCGTCATAGTTAAAAATCTGTCCTTTTTTTCCCCAATTCCACTCTTTACAGGTGAAGACCAACCATAATAATTTCACTGACTTTGAAGAGCACAATTTGGCTTCATGTATTGATCATCAGTTACTAGTTTCTGGATAAACTCTTTTCTGATGCCTTTTATTGCGCTAGAGATGAACTGAGGTCACAGTAGTAGTTTTGTGAACAGACAGTAAATTTTAGTATTGCAGAAAGTGGTGCTAGTGTTTAGAAGACAGCTGTACAAATCGCAAAATCCAATTTGGTTTTTGTGGACTATATGTCCTCTCAAGTTTCATGATGATCTTTTACTGTGATTCTCGTGATCAGTGTTAAGGAGACAGGAAAGTTACATCTACAAGTCTTCCTGTAGAGGAGACAACTATTCACTAGCATAGGCAGGAAGACAGGATGACTTTATATTAAAAATAAGTAAATAAATAAAGTCATGGATTTCTTTTTTTTTTAGTCCCTCAAACTTTTTAGTTCTTAGAACCACAGAAATATCAGGGAAAGAATTATGGCATTAGAAACTAAGGAAAGAGCAAGCAAGAGAAACATAAGTAGCACATGGGACTGATCTGTAGGCTAGACATGGTCAAAAGAAGAAACCACCTACAGAAAACAAAGGAGAGGAGGGAGAGAGGAAGAGAGAAGTGGGACGTGAAGAGAGAGAGAGAGTTTGAGGCAAAGTCCTAAGATTCTGGTTGCTCTGGTGGACTTGTTAAAAAGTTATCAACTGATTAAGAAGCTGAGAAACATATGCAGGCCTATAAATTTTTCATGCTTGCTACTCTGAGAAATAATTGGATTTAGAACCCTTTGCAATTCTCATTGCTTGTCTGCTTCCTCCATAACATATCTGAAGACACAAATGCAACCCCCAAGCACACACATGGGCTAGAGAGATGGAAAAAAGTGAGAAATTAGTTAAATGAGAATTTTATCTTGAAGGTCTAAGAAATCTTGGTCTATGAAATGCCAGTTCCATGCAAAAGTGACAGCCAGAAAGGAGTTGTACCAGAATGGCTGAAGTAAGAGATTGCATGGTTGCCTTTACAAATACATGAATTTCAAGCAAGCATCTCCAGCATGATGGTACTCAAGCACGGTTATTAGTCACTGTCAGCTTCCGAGATCTCTCCCAGGACTGTATGACAGAATCCTCTCCATTAGGAACAATACTATCAGCAGGTTGAGGAAGGTGCTGCTTCCTCTCTGCTCAGCATTGATGAGGCCACATCTGGACTATTGCATCCAGCTCTTGGCTTCCCACTACAAAAAAAAAGATATGGGCTTACTGTGGCAAGTCCAGAGATGATTATGGCACTGGAGGAAAAGCTGAGAGAGCTGGGACTGTTTAGCCTAGAGAACAGAAGGCTCAAGAATATTTATACATTATCAAATCTATAAGTACCTGATCAGAGGGACGAAGAGGGAGTCAGACTGTTCTCAGTATTGCCTAGGGATGGGACAAGAGGAAACATCTGAATAACAGGAAACACATTTTTACTGTGAGGGTGACTGAGCCTAGAGAGGTGGTAGAGTCTCCATCCATGGAGATGAGATATTCAAAAGCCAACTGCACTTGGTCCTGGAGAACTTGTCTCGGCTAGCCTGCCTCACTACAGAGGTGGGACTTGAGGATCTCAAGAAGTCCTTCACAACCTCACTGATTCTGTGACTCAGCGATCTGTACTTAATTGCTACAAATGAGTTACAAAGTTTAATTCCCAGCTATGTGAAGCCTTTGTAGGACAATGGAGTTTGCCTAAAGAATCCTTGCAGCGTTGACTTCCTAGAAGCATTAAGGTATTCAAACATAGCATGATCAGCTGGGAGGAGTAATGCATCCAGCTCTTGTCAGCTGAATGATCCTGTGGAGAGAGGAACAGAAAGGTACATCTTGGAATGCTTGTTCCCAGCTGTGCTGCCCTTCAGTTCTTGGGGCTTAATCTAAGCGATTTACTGCACAGTGATAACTGTTGTCCAGAAGTTAGACCAAAAAAAAAATGAGTAAATGGTTTACAGCAAGTTACAATCTTATTTATTCCCTGTCATGAATCCCTAGCCCTACTACCCAAAACAATCAGTTCCACAAGATGAGTATGTTGCTGAGTTATAGCTGTCTCACACAAGTGTATTTTGAGGGAAACACATGAAAAAATTAATTCAGAGCCTTCAATATTGAAGATATTAAATGAGCAGGCAAACAGTGTTGATTGTTGTTGTTAATTATGAATTAATCATGAGTGGATAATTAGAACTGAACCCAGCATTTTTTGTATTGGTTTTGTACTGAGCAGTATGACTAAGTTAAGGCCATTGAGATGCCTGTGCTGTCTTACAAACACATTTTGACATCACAAATGTGGAACCACATGCTCCCCTCAGCTGCTGTACATATGCCACTCCCACTGGAGAAGATGATGATTCTGTCTATGTCCTTTCCAAGAGCAAGAACCCGCCTCTGTGGGGAGGCCAGCACGAGGATAAAGGAAGAAGAAAGAAATGTGATAACATCACGGTACAGTCCTCATCACCAGAGGGAAAGGAAAAGACACATCCCTGGCTACTTTTCTCAAAAAGGAAATATTGTGGCAACGATTTTCCCTCACACCTGTGCACATATTTCCCACACCATAGTTAATCCTCTTTTGGACTATTCCAAATGTGTAGCTATTCAACAGAGTAATAATAACCATGACCTGCTGCTAAAACACTAATGTAGTTTAGTTCATTTAGCAGAGGGGAAATTGGTGCAGAGGAACTTGCCCAAGGTTCTCCAACATGTCAAGTGGTGGAGAAAGAACACAGAAGCTAATCTGTCCGAATCTCAGCATTGTGTTCTCTCTACAGCACCTCAGACAGGATCCTCCCCATTTAAGAGAGATGTGCAAGTAGGAAGCTCAAGAAACTGAAAATAAATGTTTAAAAAAAAAAAAAAAAGAAAAGCAAAGCAGTGTCAGTAGAAGAAACTCATCTCTTCTACAAAGTCGATAACCAAACCATTATTCCAGGTAAGGGAGACAGTAGATGGCAGTGTCCCCCAATACTTCCTAAGGAGACACAGCTCTCAGACTCAACAAGTCTGCTACAGAACACAGACCCACACCCCAGTCAGTGACAGATGGTAGACAGGAGACACTTCACTCCCCACTGCAATTTAAAAACAGGCAGGGTCTGGAAGAGTAGTGCTATGCAGCCTCTTAGCTCGTGTCTCCTTAGGAAAGCCTTGTAGCTCGCTTTTCCTGTCTTGCGAGTTAATCTACTATAAGTGACATCTGATGGATGACAGTAGAAGATGATGACCATTTCTAGACTGAAGGAAACACTGGTCAGTCAGCTCATCAAATATGTTCCATAGTAACAGATTACGACAGCTTTCCATTTTCTAAAATATTGACATCTGGCCTTCAGACACAAGGTATTATAAAGCCAGGAGAAAAGGTCCTAAGGCAGAACAAAGTTCTGGCTTCAAATTACGTGCTTCTGCTGTCTTCCTGTGTCACAATGAACAAGTCACTATGTCTCTCTGCATTCTGGGTCCTGCTGCAATGCGGAAATCTCTGCTTTGGCATACCTACTAAACATTAAAAAATCCTGCTCTCCCAATCAATGAAAGAATTTAGAATAACTCCAATGACTCAAAGAATTACATTTCTGTGGCAGATATCTAAATATCTGCTGAAGTCTTCTCACAGGACATTGTCAAGATTATTCCATTAACATTTTTAAGACAACCACAGTCTAAAAGCCCTCAGAGAAACCTAGAAGACAGATAAAGAAAAGAAATACAGAAGGAAGCAGCAGTTTGTAATGGTTTTCTCAACAACTGATCAAAAATGAGATCTATTGTGGTGCATATGCCTTTCAGATTTCTTTGAAAGAAGAGGAACACAACAAATTGACTCAATGGAAAGGTCAAGAATGAAAATATCTACTCTTTCAGTGTTGCTGGATATACCGTTCCCTTGAAAAATCAATGTAGCTCTGTCAGCCACGATACTGGCATATACAAGCTGGTCATCCAACCTCTTCTCTGAGCTTTGGTATTGTCTTGAACTCTGAAAATCCTTATTAGAGTGCTTTGCAGTGAAACAACTGCTGAACAGCCCAGTGTTATGAACTTCTTACACCTACAAAGAGACTAGTTAGAGCAGGGCACAGACCTTGCAACTGGCCTTGGCTTCAAGGGTAAAGAATAATGGCAAACTAAGCCAACCTGACAGGACATGCTACCAGCATTTAAAATTAGCCTTTATGAGTCATCCAGACATATGCTAGAAAAGCAGATTCCAAACCATCCACATTCTTAGCCTCCTTCCTCTCAAGATCTAGGGTGATACAAAACCTTTAATTACAGCATGCTAGTGATATGGTTTTAATATAGAGATATGAAACGATAATTTTAAATATACTCAGAACATACTGTGATGAATCCTGTGGTAGTGAATGACAGTACAAAGTTGAACAGGGATAAAGGGAGGCCGGAATGGATTTCCAAATCAATTCTTATCATGAAAGCTGGTTGGAGGACCACCTTACATGATGCATCTTGCAGTTTCACTTTCAATGGCCCAGTCAGTGGTGCTGTCGTCTTTGCAGGGAGAAAAGAGAGAAAAGAAAGCAAGGGCCTGGCAGCTGCATTTGAAGCTCCCTCACATGATGACTTGAGAGCTCCTACACAGTACGGATTGGTTCTTCAGGTCTTTCAAAGAGCCAAGAATATAGATTTCCCTTTGTGCTCATAAAGATCTGTTTCTATGATCTTTGTCAAATGCACTCACTCAATCATATATGGGCATCTCACATTTCGTAGAATGAAAGATTTGCCTGTTTGTGTGCCCAGAGCTACAGGTTTCCTGAACTAAGCAACCACTCAGTAAGAATCACTGAAAGACATTAAAAGAAGAGATTGTTTAAATATTTTGGAAGATGTATACTACTGCTTTAATCCTTAATTTTAGGAGTCTGTATGGTACACAGGTACCTTTAGAAAAGGCACTTTGCCACAGACTGAACAAGGTATGACTGGCAGAAGAAAGCTGTATCATAGAGAAACTTGACAAAAGGTGTTTATTTAGTAATTTATCTTTTCTTAATGTTTTTTACATCCCTAAAGGCATCATATTTTAACTCTCAAGATATTTTTCTTTCTTACAATCCCAGTACTATCTACGAAGCCAAGAAGGTGTTTATATGCTTTATTTAGTAAAATCTGTCCAGGCCAGTACTGTTTCTTTGCACCACTCTGCGCACACTGCAGTACACTGGTCCTCCTGGATGGACCCTGATACCTGTATCCTGAAATGTCCTGAATATACATTTTGCTGTTGTCATTTTAGCACTAGCTTAGTGAAAGAATACAGTTAACAGCATCACCAGAAGTATCCTAGGAACATACTGGCAGATGTTTAGTATCACAGACTTTGATGACTTGTGGTGAGATTCAAAAGTTGTTTTGTTGTCATTTTCGGCTGTGCCACTGGTGACACTAAAAGAGGAAAGTGCAACACCTGACAGGTCTTGGCCAAGCATTTGAATAAAAGAATTTACAAACTTCTCAGAGTTCTCATTTTCCTTTAAAAAAGCAAGTCTTGGGTTCCTTTTGATGTTACAGAAGCCAAACAGTGACTTTGAAGACTTTATGAAATTGAGTGTCAGTCTCTCTGAACACAAGACATAGGGTGAAGCTTTGAATCAACCACTGCTACAAATCCTTACCTTCTAGATGTGTCCACATTTTCTTTTTCTCTCTGACCTATCAGGAGAAGACCTCGTCACCATCCACTCTTCTAACCAGTCTGTCTTTCCATGTCACCCTTCAGCCAGCGTCAAGCCCTGGCAGAATAAGAGCAGCACATACAACGTGACCACACAAGGCTCAGTTGTGCCCTCAAGCTTTGGAGTTTGCATCCAGCATACCTTGCCATCAGACTCAGTGTCACATCTTGTCCTAGTCTGTGTGCAGGCATGCTTGTGTTGTGTGTCACATCTTGTCCTAGTCTGTGTGCAGGCATGCTTGTGTTTTGTGTCACATAGAATAAAGAAAAAATTTAAGGCTTGTCCTGTTCTGTAGCAGTTGGCATATACGTATGGGTAATACAAGCCCTTACCTACTGCTTTATCAAAAGTCTATATTAAACAGAGCTATGCCAATAATTGATTTTTTTAGGTCAGCAATCTAAGGAATAGCAAACAAAAAGAAAGAAATAATTGTACTTGTATTAAATAATTTTTTTTTCTTCTTTAATTCTCCTGCCTCCTTCAACAACAGCAGAAAATAGCTATCACACTTCTTTCCCCTAAATGATAATGCTCTAAAAGAACAGACCTCTATAGGTTTTATAATTTTGCCATCCTTTGAAGAACCACTACATTTTTTGTTTTTCTACAAGATGTTCCAGAAGTTCCTGAAGAGTGCAAATCACAATTTTAAAGCAACATTCCTCAAAATCCATGATATAAATAAATAAATAGATAAATAAATAAATAAAAAATGAATGAATAAATAGATGGATGAATAAATAGATAAATAAAGGGCCTAATACTATGGCATCTTTCAGCTCATCTTTTGGTTCTCATACTATCCAATATTCGCTCATCTCTTTTACCAGTCTTTTAAGAATCTAGTTTAAAAGTGTGTCGAGCAAATGAGAAAAATAGATTGGATTTTTTCATAATTTTCTTCTATTTTCCAAACAACATTTCAGGATTTACTTCAATTGTTTTGCTTTACACATTCATTGCTAATTAGCAGTCTGAGCTGTTTTAATAAACAGTGATTATTACCTGCAGCATGTGAGGTTCCAAAGGCCCCCTCGACAAATCAGTTTCACTTTCTATGTGTTACAGTAAAGCTACTGGAAGAGGCCCTCCTACCTGAAGAGCACACAGCCTTCACAGGCAGGAGAGAGCAGGACTAGAGCAGGAGAACAGTATGATAGGGATCAATAGAAGACCTTCTGCTGGCTCCTGTTATGAGTATTCCACTAAGACTGAAATGCATATGAACGTATTTATATTGTATTTTCACTGGACAACCCCCTGCTTGCAGCAGCAGCGTGCATAACTTCAGCAACAGCTGTGACACCGTGTAAAGCAAAAGGACTCAAAGACCTCACTGTCAGCCCCAGCTGACCCCTGACCATCAACAGTTTACAGCTACTCCTTGCAGAAGCACGTACCCCACCACACAAGTCACTGCAGCACAAACCCTGACATGAGTAGCCTCTCGCAAGATTTTCCTAGTCGTTTAGAAATCTCAAGAAATGTAAGTGTTCTATTGCAGAGAACATAGTAAAGCCATATCATGATACAGTTACAGACAGGATCCCCATGGTATAAAATACCCACCCCCCATCTTTAAGATGAGCAGCTCCTTTCAATCCTCATAGAGCCCGGGCCCGGGGTGTTTCAGACCACGAATTGTAACATGATGGTCAGCCTATTAATCTGTGTCAAATGGAATCAAAGCTAAGCCTCAAAAAAAAAAAAAAAAAAAAAAACTAAATTTTGTGATGAAGTTAATCTTTTCCATTTTTTCCTTTTTGTTTGATAATCAGTAAATTCTGTTGAATAACCACTGTATTTCCTAATATAGCTGCAAGGAGTTTCACAATAGCATTCATTCATTTGAAAAAAAAAAAAAGGGACAGAGTCAAAGCTCTACTGTCTTACATCATTTACAATGAATGCTTTAGAGTGAAATGGCAATCATGAGACCTCCAGCCTACACAAGGAGGAAGTGGTTTTGTAGGCTTGCCAGATTAAAGAGTGACATCACATTATCTTCGTCAATGCTGATTCCAGTTCTTCGATAATCAGGCAAACATGGAAAGTGCTGTTCTTGTATCACATGGTCAGACATCACTTTCCATTCATGAGGGGAGTTAGCGGTGCTTGCCTCAGCAGAAGCCCTGCCTCCTCTACTGTAGGAAACTTGCAAAAACTGAGAAAGAAAATGTGACAGAAAGAGCAACCATCTCTACTCCCAGGCTGATCTATTCAAGATGCACATTCCAAAGCCACTTGCTATTTGTTTAGGTCAGAAATTAGAGGAAACTGAAACCCTGTCCTTGCACAGAAGAGAGTGTTACGTGTCATCACTTTGAATCCTAAATTGAACAGCAACAAGTTTTGCAATCTTTGTGTGTAAGTGTGAAACACTCAGGGTTTTCAAATTGCTTATGAAATATGGAGGCATCGTTGTGTGTGTAGTACCCCTTTCTGGAAAGACACCAACACAAACTGCAAATGGTGGACATAATCCCAACTACCAAGAATTTGAGCAGTGCACCATGAATCCTTTGGTGACGTGTTTTTTCAGCAGAGTGTCAGAACTCCCATACTCTTACTTTCCTATAAGGTTCCTGCACTGAAACTTTGCTGAAAAGAGAGATAGCTTAGGTTCATAGCAGACATTTCAGAGAGTTTTTGAAGGTGATAAATTACACAACTCAGCATTCCTGTTAACAGAAATTCGTGTTTAACCTGCAGCCCTTTTGAAGTGAAGAGACCAGAATGTCTTTCTATATACACCTGTATATAGGTCTAGCATATTACACAGAACAGCTGATATGTGTTCCTGATCTGCCTGGAGAGGAAATTTTCTGATTGTCACATATAGTCTCAAAATTAAGTTCATTACCATCCCTTATCTGAGACTTAATGCTGCTTTTTCACACAGGACACTGCATAGAGAGATGCTTAATGTTTATTAAACACCTCTCAGTGCATTTTCTATATAATTCCAAAAATCATTCCAGATCTTTTACAGAATAATAGATGTGGTCCATACCCCAGGGATACTGTGCAGTTCAAGGCATCCCTATCTCAGAGTTCTTCCACCTCTCACATAAGTAAAAGTTCCACAGCAAAAATACACAGAGCACCAGTAGTACTGCTGCTAACACAAGGCTTTCTACAGAAACCTGAGGTATTCATCCAGAACACAGCACTAGACAGTAGCCAAGGTAAAGATGAGGTAACGGGCCTCTCTTTTCAGTTATGTTGTGGAGTTCTTCTTTATTTGTTTCTACTCTATCTGGAAGGCTGGAAATAGAAATCCTCACTGTTTATCTGGACTGAGAGAAGAGGACAGGCCTGGAGATAGTAAAGGGAAGGTCTTCAGTTGAGACTGGGCCCCGAGAGAGCATTAGTCTATGATGTGGTTCCATCAGCCTAGAACTAAGGACTCACATTTTCTTCAGATTTATGTTTGCCTGATTCCAAGTAATCATGAGATTCAGATAAAGCTTTTCTCATGGTTGAGGTTGTTTTAAGGTGGTTCTTCTTGACTTTTTGGTACCCAGAAGGAGACCAGCTCACCATGGTCAGCTCCTCAAATAAGGCACAGGCAAGCTTGTTCTGTTTTATGTAAGACCTCAGCCTTTTGGTTGTCTAGGAAGCTACTGAAAGAGGAGAAGAGATGGAGAAAGGAGACAAGAACACTGTATGACTGCATAACCAGAATTTCCATAAGAAACCAAACTAAAGCACTGGTAAAGTAGAGGCCGTGCAGAGATTCACATAGAGGGTGTGAACATGCACACTGACAACTTCATATAAGCATTGCAAGTTGCAGTGTTGTGCAAGTAAAACATAGGCAGAGTATGGCTTCAAGCTATGAACCACCAGCTATGGGACACATGGGAACTGGCAGGACTCCAGGATGGTTAGTCTTCCCAGCTTCCTGAGTTTCACACCAAAATCATTAGGTGACCAGGACATTCACTACATACAGTGAAAAGCCATAGGAAGGAGAGCTGTATGATTTATCAGAGGTCTGGAAATGAATCCCCTGAGGTCTCAGCTAAGGCTGGTCTGGGTAAGCAGCTATATCTCAGGCCAACTCATCTGATGTAATCTCAGCAGCAAAGGTGGTCTGGTTCCTTCCACAGCAGCACACTCAGCTGAACCCATCCCAGGCCAGCGTAAGGTTGCTGTTGCCCTGTTGAGAGCCTACCAGGCTCCCTCACTGAAATTGTTCAGAAGACACCTGCAATTGCTCACCCATGCACTGGTTCCAGGGCTGAAACATTTCCACTTCATATCAAAAGTTTCCCTGATTACTAGAAGACTGAGAAAACAAGCAAACAAACCCTAAAGTGTTTAGTATTACTTTTAAAACAGCACGATTAAAAACTTAATTTGGCTCAGCTAATCTGAACTCAATTTATCCTCACTGCATAATCCCTGGGAACTCTGGGTAAGCTTAGAGGTGAAAGACACCAAATCTTATCAGAGTAGAAGCAAGTTGTTCCCTGAAGTAAACTAAGTTCCTTTTTTCATTTGCACAGCTACGTCATAGGTGGTAGAGAAGGAAATCTCCCAAGCCTGTCAGGCCCAAAAGTGGTATCACACGACAACGCCCACAAGGTTAAATAAGCACTGCTCTGATAAACCCCAGTCAAACAAAGGAAAGAATTACTGCTCACTTTTTGAACTGGAAGTCCCAATCAAGATTATAATCCCCAGACACTATGCCCCAAAAATAATTAAAAAAAAAAAAAAAAAAGTATATATTGAAAAGAATCAGCCAAGGAAACCTGTCATCAGTATTACTATGCACACACTCATATAGTTCATCTGAACTGAAGCACTCTACAAATGAGTGCCTCTCCCCAGGAGTTTTCATCGTAAGACTGAAATTTCTCAGCTCTCAAGAGGCAACAAACAGTAAATCATTTAGATCATGAAACCTGGATGGCAAGCAGCAGGTTCAGAAAAGTGCACCTTGTAGTAGAAATTCACTTCCTCAAAATACTGGCATTTGCACTGAATTTGTAAAAATCCATTTTAGCCACTTCTCTTAATCTAAAGTCTTGGGTTCATGATAGATGAAAATGTCCTGACCACAGACATTTCCTAACTGAAAAGGAATCGGGAAGTGATGCCAGCTTCTTCTGTCATTCGAAGGTTTTGACTAATAAGCGTCACTTCAGATCCATTTGAAAAAAATGTCACTTGTAATCACGGGATGTTTACTTATTGCTTTTGTTAATATTATTAATTTGCAGCCTAGAAGTCCAACAGGAGTACAAGGCCATCTTACTACACACTGTGCATACTACTGTCATATGTAGATACTTTTCTAGAAAACTTATATTTAACCAGACATTCAGGCAGGTTATTGGTTGGGGAAAGAATGGGGTGGGGACTTTAAGGAAAGGTAATAAGAATATGTATTTCATAAGAGTCATAGAATCACAAAATTGGAAGGGACCTCAAATGTCATCTAGTCCAATCCCCTGCAATGAGCAGGGACATCTTCAACTAGATCAGGTTGCTCAGAGCCCCATCCAGACTGGCCTTTAATGTTTCCAAGGATGCGGCATCTATCATCTCTCTGGGCAAGCTGTGCCAGTGTTTCACCACCCTCATTGTAAAAAATCTCTTCCTCCTGTCTAGCCTGAATCTCCCCTCCTTTAGTTTAAAATCATTACACCTTGTCTTATCGCAACAAGCCCTGCTATAATGTCTGTCCCCATCTTTCTTGTAGGCCCCTTTTAAGTACTGAAAGGCCACAATAAGGTCTCCCCAGAGCATTCTCTTCTCCATGCTGAACAACCCCAACCCTCGCAGCTGTCCTCACAGGAGAAGTGTTCCAGCCCAGATCTGAGAGCAACTCACCAAGTAGAATGGTCCATAGTGTATACCCTGTGATGGCACATTATGGGCAGGGTGCTACATATACCCTCTTTCTGTATTACTGATTTTATAGATGAAAAGTGTGTCATCTCTAACTGCACTCTCCTAAAATAACAAAGTCTAAAAGGCATCTAAGTTGCCAGACAGCTTTATTTAATCACGAAGAGAAAAAAACCATTGCAAAGTAAAATAAAAATATCACAGGGAAAGAGCCTATCTTATTTTCTTAAGGGTGTGCAAGCGTTACTCTAGATAGGTACCTTTTGGCATAGTTACAGCACACAATGGCAAAGGGTTTCTTGAGGGTGACTTTTCTTTGTCCCAGCTGATCTCCTTCTCCCTGACCCTGTCAGTGTCAGAGCCTTTAGGTAGCAGGCAATTTTCATCATCCCTTCCCCTTGCCTCTCTAGTGCCATTCAGTCACATTTTTCAGGTTGCTTTGATCTTCTCCCATGTGACTTTTCCCTCCAGGGTATTTCCACTGTGCTTTCTCAGAGGAGGAGATGACAGCCCCATGAAGCATAAGCTGCATGTTCCCCAAAGCCAGGAAACTCTTCACGGTTTCACATGAATGGACCTGGGCCTTATTTCTCCTTTATTATTGGAACAGAATTAGAGGGTTCCTTTGAAGGTGTAGCCACACAATAGCTGTCTTCCAAGTCTTTGCATGATCTTCTTTCAAAAAACACCCTTTCCACTCACCCACACCTCTGAGTACCAGCTGGTTTTCCATTTAGAACAAAACTTTGCAACTGCATATTAATTATCCTAGCCAAGAGACAGAAGGTCAGGTGGATACGCCTTTGCACACATCAGCTTCATATATTTCCTATGCATCCATCACTTTTTTTTTTCTGGTCCTCTTCAATAACTTTGCTATGGATGAAAACTAGTACGTTTTCAGAAGTTACTTGGGACCCTTATTCTGTAGGAGTAATTCCTTGGTATACTCAAGGACTGTCACCCTGTACAAGTGAAGTTAAAGTATCAAGTGTTTTAAGCATGCAGTCCTGCACCACAGTGCACAGGAGAGGTGTTAAATGCACTGACCCAGTGCAGGTCTTCTAGGCACTGACTTCACAGAAATCCAGTCAACTCAGTGGATGTTTGACTATTCCAACCACAAACACACTTTCCATCACTTTAGTTTTGCTAAAAGTAGTTTCATAGGGCAGAGACAAAATACCTGTCACTCCTCACACCAGCATATTTTGATCAAGTTTAGGATGGCTAGTGTTGAACCATTAGATGGTGCTTGACTCGTAGCTATTCTCCTATGCAGATACCTGGATTAAATCACAATGAAAGTTGCCTGAAAAATTGTTGACACTTCCTCCTTCCCTCAAAAGTCAACAAATACCATTTGTCAAAACCAAAAGGAGGTATCATAGAAACTTTCAGTTCTGGGATGGAACCTTAGAGGGAGAAAAACTCTTCAAATCTCGTCAGTTTTCTTCCAATAACAGAAGACAACAATCTCCATGTAATCCAAGAAGATAAACAAATACAAGGAAGCACATGGGGGGAGCTAACAATATACTGCTTCCAAGTGGACACAAAATGAAATATCAGCACATACCAGAGATGACTGCTCATTGTCCTGGTTTTGTTAAAAACAAGTTTCTCTTTCAGTGAATTTTGCCTGTCATCTAAAGCCTTCATGTTAGCTGCATTTTCCTGGAGAACCCAACACATGTTTTGGTTAAACCTAGCAATGGAATGCAAACTTATTGATAAGCACGGATGGATATCTCGCGAGAGGGGCAACGAGAAACTGATGACCGAGAGACTGACCAATGGTGTATAACATTCCATTCACGTGAATACTTCATATAAAAGTGGGAGATCACGAGGATCTCATCCCTTTTTCCCTTTTTTCCTCATGGCTGACATTAGGAGAGGACCTTGCTGGTCGTCCCTGCGAACTGAGGCCTAGTGAGAGACTGAATCCAGCTCCGGTTGGCTACAGAGTCTAATCCAGGACTTTGGGTGCTGGCTCTGCAGTTGCTGAGACTTACAAGATTGGTTTTGTATATTTTGTATTATTTTCTCTATTCTTATTAGTAGCATTAGTAAAACGTCTTTAACTTTTCCAACTCTCTTCTCTCTGTCCTTCTTTCCCTCCCGATCGCCTGTCCTGAGTGGGAAGGGGGGAGAGGGAGGGGCAAAAGGGAGAAGTTGGGGGGAGAGGAGGTTAACAATACATCTGCCAGGGTTTGATTGTCACCCCGCAATCTTAACCATCGACACTCATGATCACAGTTATTTTGCCATAAGGCTGTTCTCAAGTCCATCAAAATGTTTATCCTTCAGCCTCTGTTACTGCTCACTTGTGTCTTAAGAAAAGCGTCCACAGCACCACAACCGAAAAAAAAAAATACATCTTATTCCATCTGAAGACAGTCTGAGCTTACTGGGGAAACACATAGAAACTGCTGGACCAACAAATGTGAACTTGTATTTGTGCATCAGAAATTTTTCCTGTAGCGATCCAAGAACATTTGGGTACACAAAGCTTCTCTTCAGAGAGACAAGTCGCCTGAGTCACCTAAATGCTCTACCTGACGAAATGATGTTACAGAATATTTCCACAATCTCTAAGTTGTTCCACAGTCTGTTGTTCTCTACCACCTTATCTAAAACCAATCTTTAGAAATACCATGCTATCATTAAAACTCAGTAGCTTCTTCCTCTGGCTGCAATATGTTCATGGTTATTTTGCCAAACAGCAGCATTCAGTTCATAGATCAAAAAAATCATAACCATGGTTTTAAGACCTAAAGAGATGGCAAACTGTATCACGGGATGAATTCTAAGAAGAGAGAAAAGACAACTATTCTTTGTGAGGTTTCTCTTAAAAAAAGACTAATTCACTCACACACATGTGTATTCTCAGTTTGGGTAACTGCTTCTGTATCACAGACTGCACACACAGGCAAGTGTAAATTGATACAACTTTATCAAATCTGAGTACCTAAAAATTACAAATAAAGGTCACAAAGCTCCTGGTATATTTAGAACAATAATCAAGATTTTCTAAAATGCCATCACCTTTACCTACTAGTTTTTATGGTGATGCTATGTTCACTAATCACACGTTTATGCCTTTCTCCAAAACAAGCTATTTGCTTTAAAATATAGGTAAATAAACAAAGGGGATGGTGTAGAATCTGAACTAAACTCTAGGATCCATGACCAAGAGCTTCCCAGTCAGACAGCTGAAGAAGTTGTTAATATAATTTAATCACAAAGAGAACCAGAAGTAAAACATGTCAGGGAAAGCAGCTAAGAACAGAATAAATCACCTGCAAGAGTTCCTCCTGCTGAACTGAATATATCCATCCGTGGCAAGGTTTTCATAGCACTCACATGTCCTTTGACTTTTTTAGATTTGTGGGTGCTTGACATCTCTGAAAATCAGGCCAGTGAGAAAATGAGACTATCTCAGACTGTAAAGCTAGCACACCAAACAGGAATGTACCTAACCACCTATAACCAGCCCTAGGCAAAGGCAGGGAATTTGTTGTCTGGGAATGGCAGGCTGCGAGGTGTAGGCAAGATTAATTCAGGAATGATTTGGAAAACCTGGTTTTCTGGACACACGTTTGGGTTAGAGTTAAAATTAAACCAGTAAAAATCCAGTCTATGTTGCTTAAAATAAATAGAAAGATAGATAGATAGATAGATAGATAGATAGATAGATAGATAGATAGATAGATAGATAGATAGATAAAGTATGACCTACATCTTCTGAGTCCATGTAAGCCGTAAGGACAAAGGTCCAGTTCAGATGTATTCAACCAGGTCCAGTCCCATAGCCTCCCACAGACAAGATGGGTACCAGCTGTATGAGCCAAGCACACACCTGAAGAGACACTTTTCACCTCTTGCCTTCATAGTCTGTCACTGCTGCAGGGGAGAAATCAGGTTTTTGTGATGCATTGATTACAGTAAGTTATATAGTCTTGATTTTTGAGCTGGCTCAATTTATCTTTGAATCTATGAGACAAAAAAAAAAAAAGCCTCATGATGGCCAAATTGCATTGGGAATAAGGTTAGAGCTTGACTTTGGCTTCCAAAACCAGAAAGCCCTGTCAACATAGACTAATACATGGCACCATTAAGTATGGAAAATAAATCAAAGCATTCCAGCCAACAGACTATCCTCTGTCCAAGTGGGAGGGATGACATAGTAAGATGACATGATTTGTCACAGCCTACTTATAACCTTTACTGCACCAATTTCTCTTCTAATGTGCTGTTTGCACTCCCTCTCCCCTTCTAGGTTACTTAAACAACTCAGCAGAAGACAGATAGGATGTTACAATGCTCAGTAACCTCCATCTTTCTTCGCAGTAAGCACATGCTGCTGAGGAAACACCACTCCAAACACAGATTCAAATTTCACAAGAATAAGACTTCTCACAAAGATTTCTAGCACTTTGCTGCTTCAGTGGATCAGAAATACCCTAGAAAAAAAAAAGCGTGTCTCATGGTAGGGCAATATTTCCACTTCTGGCTAAAACTAGAAGGTGAACAAATGACCAGAAATTAAGGAAAAATAATTTAAAAAATTGATCTTCAGAAAGGTCACTTTTCCAGAGAGAAGTAAAGGCTCTTATTGGATCCTTAACCAATTATCTTTGGTAAACAAATAGAAAATTCTCATTAAAACTCCCTCATGAAATCATCTTAGCTCACTGTTCTGACACAGAGACACATGCCCCTGAATTTTACCTGGCAGGACACATATCACTGCTCTGACAACAGAAGTGATAAACAGGTCTGCAACCACAAGCATCCATTAGGACCACACAGCTGCAGGAAAACAAAACACAACTAAGAATAGTAAACCAAGACTGGCAAGAGCTCTGTGTTTTTAATGACAAAAGTACTTAGCAACTGGACCATGTGTAATCCTCTCCCTTCTCTTGTATGAGGGTAGCGATGTCACTCCATACTGGAGCTATAGTTGGAGGCAGGTAGAGCACTACAGCTACGCTCTGCTCCTTCCACATTCCAGAAAAAGTCTCAGCCCATGCAAAGTCTATCATTTGCATAGGACCAGGAAAGTGGATAATGAATGCTCATTCCTCTGACATGCTGACCTCCATTCACAGCAACACCAAGACAGCAACCCTACAGCACAGCCAACAGATACATGGTTTGCAGTGACTCTCCTTCAGGCACAGGCATAAATTTATTGCCGAGTTGAAAATATTCCCATTTAAAAAATAGATAGATAGATAGATAGATAGATAGATAGATAGATAGATAGATAGATAGATAGTTAGATAGATAGATAGATAGATAGATAGATAAAAGGGAGGGGGGGAACTGAGTTTTAATAGGAGCAGATATATAGAAAATACTCGTACACTGAGCACAACTCATTAAGAAATAAAGATCAAAGATTGCAGCTAGACTCAACTGCTTTCAAAAATAAACTTTGTAGCTTCATGGGAACCACAGTAACTAGTGGCCAGAGGCTCATCTCTTCTGTGTGGCATGGAAGTGACAGTATCACACAGTATCACAGTATGTTTGGGATTGGAAGGGACCTCAAAAGATCATCTAGTCCAATCCCCCTGCTGGAGCAGGAACGCCTAGGTGAGGTCGCACAGGAATGTGTCCAGGCGGGCTTTGAATGTCTCCAGGGAAGGAGACTCCACAACCTCCCTGGGCAGCCTGTTCCAGTGCTCTGTCACCCTCACTGAGAAGAAGTTCTTTCTCAAATTTAAGTGGAACCTCTTGTGTTCCAGCTTGATCCCATTGCCCCTTGTCCTATCATTGTTTGCCACTGAGAAGAGCCTGACTCCATCCTCGTGGCACTCACCCTTTATATATTTTTATATATTTTATATATTTATATTATCTATATTTATTTATTTATTTATTTATTTATATATTATATATTATATATATTTTTATATTTATATATTATAAGTCCACAAATAGAGCGAGGGTGGAAGAGGGTGCAAATGAAAATAAGTCTGACTAAACCAGCAGGATTTGTAAATCAGAAAGTTCATTGTAAAGCACGAGCTGATAGCTGCAATCAGAGGTGGGGTACATCTGTTTTGCACAGCCCAGTTCCTTGATGTACCTGCTGATCCTCATCTGAAAATTCATACAGGAACTGCTACCACTTATAGCAAGACAAACTCCATCCTTAGGTCTACATTTTTGAGAGCAAAATGTAGACAATGATAGACAACCTAATCATCCATTAATTACACATACAACTCATTGTGAAAGACTGTAGAACTGTGTATTTGGCCAAACAAACTGTAATGGGACTAGAGAACACAAAAAGAACATCTAAAAATGACCACAGGCTGCTTGCCAAGCCAGCTACTCTAACCTGAGTGAAGAGCTGAAGATAGCCCTTTTTGTTGCCCAGAGTTCATGACTGGAAAAAAGTGCTCTTCTGGCAGGGACTGCAAAGAAAATATAGTACTTAGATGCATGCTAGCCTTGATGTTGCCCAGAGTAGAACTTCTACCCAGAACTTCTCAGGTAGGAGAAGCAAGAGGAGGGAAGCAAAAAATTCTGAGAGTTACCAGATCCTGTGGAGCACCATCCACCTTCTGAGCAGCGTTATTTCCACTTGCCCTACAAGCAGGCCTTATTTGCTGATGCAAGAAGACCTGGTTTTCAGCTGAGCGATGTTCTACCTTGTACAGTGAATAATAAGCAGAAAAAGAGGAAGCACAGACTCTCCGCTCTGTTCTCTGCTCCACAGTCCTCAGAAGAGTGTTTTAAATGATTTCTAATTCCTCAAATATGCAACTCCATCACTGAAAGGCACCCACAGACTAAGAAAATAGGATTTGTGATAGAAGAGAGTAACTGACATTTGGATGCATATGGAAGAGAGAGAGAGTGATGGAAGAGAAGTGACAGAGCAATTGGGCAGAGCTCTGTGATTATATGATGTCCTGTTCTTTCCAGGGTTTTAATGTTCCTAGACTGTTTATTCAGTAAAGTTTCCTGCCATAGCTGGGTTTTTTTGAGCTCTCAGGGACTGAAGTCACTAGATCTATTCAACACCATGTTCGCTCAACTGCTGATCAGTTCCTTTCCTTGCTTGTTCTGGGAGGTCATACCAGATACACCAAAATGGGGTCATTATGCCATATGCTTATTTACTATGTGTGCGTTAGACCTTTTGCGTGCTATTTTTCACTTGTTATCCATCATTATATGTATTTATCTTCAAGTACCATATGGAGCAGTAGGATGGGGTATATATATGGAGTCAACAGATGGTGAGACTCTGTGTGATTAATATGTTCTCATAACTTTTTATTGTGTCTTTTTCTTATATGTTCTACTTTCAAAGTGCCATTACTTTTGTTGGCCCTGTTCTTATTTCTTTATTCCCGTCTGCTGTTAAACAAACATTAAAAAATTCAATGTCTGTTTTTGAGATTTGTCTTTACAGTGTGCGAGTTGTTACCTTCATCAAAATAATTCATAGATCTTTAAGGCCAAAAGGGCCTATGTGCTCTGGTCTCTGTGTCTAACACTAGACAGAGAATTTCACCCTGCAGCTTCTTGAGTTAAAGGACACTGTTGCACTCAGCTACTGTACAAGCACTGTTAATATTTTATTGTCTGTATTTCACATGGCAGTAACTCTACAAAACACTAAAAACACCTTTAGAAAATGAAACTATGATTCATGCTGTTAAATTGTAACTTAAATGCAGACAGAAGGGTGCACATTGAGTTAGAACTAGTTTACCATGCACTGGAAGCACTGAGGAAATCCAGTTGAGATGTCCACATGTGCACAACGACACATGACAGGGAAGCAATTTTGCACATGTTCTGGCCTGAGCCTACATATCACACTTCCCAGACTGTGAAGGGCTTTGCCCTGTTTCATTTTGGCAGTCTTTGCTCAGTAACACAATAGTTTCACTTTCCAGCTGCGGCACAGGAGGCACAAGGATGTTCCTCCACCTCACTCATTGTTTCCAGGAAGTCACTTATATCTCCCTTATCTGAATGGGACGGCACACTATCAAAGGTCTCAGTTCAGCTGTATTGCCTTTCCTGCCAGGTATATTACTTCCATTACAAGGAATTTGTGTGTCCAGCACCACAATTCTGGCACTCACTAAAATCACTCAGAGCAACTGGTCCTAATGTCTGATGATTTCTATTGCCAGGTTGAAATGTTGCTTGAACATGACTGCCTCCTCTCGCCTTAGTCCACATGCATTCTGAAAACAAGGAACACTTGTTTATTGCATTTTTTGGGGAATAATTTTTGCTCTTTTAGTAGTATGGTTAGTTCAGGAAATCTACATGGTAATGTATGCAGGCTAAAACTTTTATCCTGATCTATAAGTAGATAAGGTCTTACATCTTTATTCATCAGAGACCAGGATTAGATTAAATGTAAACTGTGACTTTCAGAAACTGCTGCTGCAGGTGAGACCATACTGAAAAGTGTAAGCACAGGATGGTGAGAAAAGCCTGTTTCCAGATCATACAGGAGAAGAGCTGTAAACTTCATGCTCCTATTCTGTGATTTCCAATATGATTACTAGAATATTTTCATCTTGCATCTTTCTCTAGATGCACCATACCTAAGACAATATTGTTTAATAGTAAGCCACTAATGAATAACAAAGGAGTAAGTAGCTTGCAATGACATATAGGTTGAAGTATATCACCAGTAGTCTGTTATTCCCACATCCAGTAAATTGCTATTGAAGTCAAGGTACATTTGTAGATATTAATAGGGCAGATCAGTAAAAAACAAGACTTATTTTAATGTGAGGTTCTGGGTATTACTATTAGTTCATGAAAATGATACTGTGCCTGTTTGTAACAAGGCAGATCACACATAGCAGTGGTGGCCCAAAAGCTGTTTTGAACATCACAGTCATTTCGAATAGTCACATACATATCAATTACATCCTCTTCAGGTCATATAGGAGAAAAATATATGCGTGTCTGAGTTGGCTGGTTTGCCCAGACAAGGGTCAGTAGAGACAGCAGCCTTAGACGACTGTCAATGATTATCAACATTGTCAATAATTGTCAAGACCTGGACCCCATGAGGTAACCAGAATTTATGGAAATACCCTGTCTGGAGGGAAGCAATCACCTGAGGCATCAGCAATTAATAACAAACATTGAATGCTGAGGCCTTTTTTTGAAATGGTCTTAAAACTCTGTGTTACGCTAGCATTGATCATGAATCCTTCCTATGTTTACCTGGGGAAGATGGGTGTGGGGAACAACACAGGACCTCACTAGCTGGATGTGCAGGCGTAACACTGTGTATTGCATAAAGTTTGATATTACTGGTAAGCTAGAGCTCAAATGCCTGATGAATCAGACTCAGTCAGGCTTCAAGTGATAACCAAACACCCACAAGCTGAATGACAAAAAGTGAGAAAAGAGACCAAAGATATGTCATCAGGGTTGGTTCTGCCCATCTGTAATAGCCTGATGATAAACAGTAGCGATTTCATCATTTTGCTACTAGACAAGGCCCTACTAAAATAAAATGTAAATTCCACAATAGATTCATAAATATGGAGGACTGTGAGAGAGGACCATGAAATTTGAGTGTATCCGTTACCTATTAGCTGGCTGATTACTGTTCCTTTCCAGTAAGTTTTTAAATCCCTTGTTTGATTCAACTAGTTTAAGAAGGAAACATGCTTCATAGAAATCCAGGAGATGGGTTACTGTCTTTGCTGACATCCCAGAAATACTAACATTTGGTCTACAGGGAACATCCTTGTTGAATCATTTTCAAGAGCTCTGACAGCCCTAACTGCTGAGGATTTCCCAACCAGAGTCTTCTGCATGTTCCTAGGCAAGAAGGATTTGTCATTAGATCCAGATATATCGTGAATGCCTTTCAAATTCTGCAGGTTCAGGTTGTATGAGCATAGCATGTTTATACTGAAGGAGGAGTAGTTATCGTAGTAGAAAAGGTAAGGAGAAGAGAAAGACAGCATATATGGTATAAATGTGTGTTAATGCTTTGCTGAAAATATGCTGTGAAGATAACAGATGTTACAGCTGTTACTTTTCATGAACATAATGTATGGGCAACAGCAGGCATGTGAGCTAGTATGGCAGTACACTGACTTAAACCTCCTCAGAAATAAATTGTTTTCACACAGTTGTTTTTAAAATACTCCAGAATGTGTGCTTTCATTGCTTATGTGCTCACTATAAATATTTTCACTTTGAATAATTATGCCGTATCTTTTTGTTAAATAACAGCTGGCTACCTATACAAAAAGACTTGAATTCAGTATTTCAATACTGTACCTTGAATTTTAGTCTGTCAGGTATCCTAATATGCTTCAGTTGATACATCTCTTTCTTGTGCTGCAGAAAACATCTAAATGGAAGTACAAAGAGAAACACTGACTGTACATACCTCATGCTGGTAGTCTACATGTATTAAATAACTTTAAGAGCAGAATGTGTTGTACTGACCAATTGCACTCCAATTCTGAAGGCTTCTTTACTGTCTATAAACGGTAGAGTTTATTTTCTGGACCTGTATTTTCAAGGCTGTTTTCTATAAAGAGCTTTGGCTGTTCAGCTACATAGTAGCAGGTACCAAGGAAATCCCTTGAAATTCTTTTAGTTGTTGATTGTTCTTTCGAAAAACAAAAAAAAAAAAAACCACAGTCTAAGATGAGAAGTCTTCTGTGTTGCGCATCAGTTTGACCAGGAACATGGTGCTGACAGAAAGAGAAGACGACATAATTTAAGTAGTCTAGTAGAAAAGCAAAAGAAAAGAAAACATAGTTTTTTGGATGCAGACATCAACCTTGATTTTGCACCAGCTATACGTTGACAAAGAGGTACATGCACTTTACATACTAACGAGACCTCTCCACTGATCTTTAATCGAACCCCAGCTCAGCCTCTCTCAATATTTTTCCTTGATATTTGGGTTTTACTACCATTTACTAGCCTTCAAACTTGCAAATAAAATACTTTTTCCCCTCCATATGTGTCCAGTTTGATTATTTCTCCACAATGGTTAGTCCTTTGAGTCTCTTGTTGTTCAGGGTTTTAAATAACATTTTCTAAATACTTATGAACAAACTTATCCAACTACTTATAAACCAATTTCTGTTTTGTGAATGCTTTATTTTTGGAGAAAAGCAGAAACCTTTCTCATTGCTGACAGGTGACAAGAAAGCCTCCCTGTCAATCTGTTCTGTGCTCAAGACCAGGTAGGAAATTTCAGATTCCTCTTCAGTGTCATACACATTGCAGAATACAGACTAATCTGGTCGTTCCTTAGTTTAAGCAGTGAGAAACGATCACTTTTAAGTGCTGGGAAAAATTACACTTTTACTTGCACAGACATAACACAAAGAAGCCCTCTTAGACATCACATGGTCCAGACCAGGTTGCTTATGATCAGCTTATGATCTTAAATATCATATCATATCTCAACTCTGGCCACCTTCTGGAGCAAGGAATGAGTCTTATGGTTTCAGCTACAGGAAGGTTTGGGGTTGTAGCTTCTCCTGTTGAGAGAGGTCACCGCCCTGCATAGAGAAGGCACGTGAAGTCATGGGGTGATGAGATCCACTTGCCGCCCCTCCTCAGTTTCACAATCCCTCCTGCCATATCGCTTCAAACATACCTTGAGCAGGTTCTCCTCACCCTGAGCAGCATTTTGTTCCACTGAATGTGTCCCAGTAAATTTGGGAACATAGGTCCCACTGAGTTTCATGGGAGCTAGGCAGGAATAAAGCAAGCTCACAACCAGTAAGTGGGAAAGACACTTATGAAGATGCCAGAGTGAACAGGTAATGAATTATGACAACACATATTTTAAATAAAATCAAAATGGTTGCACAGTATAAGCAGATTCGAATGAAAAGACAAACACTGAATTGCAGAGGATATCTTGAGTCCATCTGGAAAGACAGAAGTGTAGTGTTAAACGAGAAAATGAAAACATTTCCTGCTTTTATCTTTGTTTTTTACTGGCATGAGAACAGAGCCTTGCATTTTTCAGACACTACTAGGAAACACATTTATAATAATACTCAAATATAGCTATTACCATATTTAAATATTTCTTCACTGTTTATTACTTACACTGTCAGCTATAGCTGTTTCCAATTCAAGATGATTACGACATGCACACGAAAGAGCTGAAGGGGAGGAGGGAACAACTTTTATTCCTGAACAGCTTACCTCTTCAAAAGAGAACAATGTTTACTGAGATAAATGAAGAGAGGGTGGTTGTTTTAGATCACTATGACTAATGTTAAGAAACAGCTGGTAAGGAATATTAGGTAATCACATACACAGGCTGCACATTGGGAACATTACGCTAACATACCTACTATAATTTTATTCCTTTCCCCACGCATTTAGTGAAAGCTGCAGCTGTGATACTGGCTTTTGAACATTAGAAACTATGAGGAAAAGCAGCATGAATCATCATCTTTTACTTGTGTTATTTAACTTAGTCACTCAAGTGCAGTTCTTCTAAGAGAACAATAATAGAGGAAAAATGATAGTTTCTTTCAAAGATTTGTGAAGACTCCTTTTCACTTTCCTCTTTCTTTTCCCTTTCACTTTCTCCTTTCCCCCTCCCCTTTCCTTTCCTTTCCTTTCCTTTCCTTTCCTTTCCTTTCCTTTCCTTTCCTTTCCTTTCCTTTCCTTTCCTTTCCTTTCCTTTCCTTTCCTTTCCTTTCCTTTCCTTTCCTTTCCTTTCCTTTCCTTTCCTTCCCTTCCCTTCCCTTCCCTTCCCTTCCCTTCCCTTCCCTTCCCTTCCCTTTCCTTCCCTTTCCTTTCCCTTCCCTTTCCCTTTTCCTTTCCCTTCCCTTTCCCTTTTCCTTTCCCTTCCCTTTCCCTTTTCCTTTCCCTTCCCTTTCCCTTTTCCTTTCCCTTCCCTTTCCCTTTTCCTTTCCCTTCCCTTTCCTCTCCCCTCCTCTCCTGAAAAATAGCCAGTTCAGCCAAAATACTAGTACTTCTATCAAATATATACAGCTAACCTGTCCATTTCCTGAAGAGTATATAGGCTGTTAAACTACTCAGAACAGATACTTTACCTGACCCAGGGCCATTTTATTTCTCATAGGCTAGAATTGATAACTCAGTTGACTGAAATGTGATTCGGTCAGTTGTAGCAATACTGAAAGTAAAAATACTTCCAAAACCTCACAGAAAAAACTAACCATTTTTATTCTTTAATGGAGATAATCACTAGGATTTCAATTAGTTTGGAGTTCCAGACACCAGAGTAAGTCACTCAGATACATTTGAAAATCTCACCCAGGACTTTCGACATGAAGAGGGGTTCTGCAGTTGAGCACTGGTCATGGCCCTCATTTCTCTTCTGTGGGTTTGAGTTACATTTTCAAGGCAGGTTGTGTCTTTCATAAGGCAGTACTTTTGTTCCACTGGTTCAAAACAAACCTGCTTTGGTAAGAGAGAGACAGGAAGGTTTATTCTGTATTGGCAGCAAGTTGTGTCCTCATTGTTTCTCTCTCTGATCCCTTTACAACAAATTCTGATAAAGTAATTCCATCTCATGTCAAGTTGCTTCTAGTGGCCTTGTGATTAAACACACTATTGCTCATCTGGTCATCCATTTAACTGAGGCCAGGCAAAAACTAACTTTATTCCTTACACAACTGAAGGCAGGCCTGCAGCCCTAAGGAAGTTCCTCTCTGCTCAGCACTACCCAACCCGCTGCTTTTGTCTCAAAACCACCATTTCCTTCCAGGTTTATGCTCCTGCGAGCATGAGGAGCCCATACAAGCCAATTCACTCAGAAAAGGGTCTCTACTGCTTCTGGAAATGCAACTACCTTGGAGTTTCAAGAAGCCACCTTAAAGCCTGGAATGTTCCTGGAAAACTGTGGTTCGGACATCATGGGTGCCTGGACATACCTGCAGACACCAAGAGGAGCAGCCCTTAAGACCCCTGAGTGTTATCAGAGAGGGATGAGAAATTCACAGGACAAGCACTTCCTGCCTCAGGTTCTTCTGGATGGTGTGCAATAGGGAAACCACAGTTCAAGCTGTCCTTACCTTCTCTGTGTGGTTAGTAGAAGACTCCATGTGTCCCAGGTTTCCCCAGTACTTTTCACGCACATGCAGACGCACATGCACAGAGCAGACCTTACTGTTTGCGGCACTGTGGTTCACAGCTTGACCTCCGAGCTAGGGGTTATTTGAGTAAATAAGAAACAGACACTGCAATGACATTTCTACTTTCGATTTGCACAAGAGCACATGGAATTATGCAATGTAAGGAACGCGTGCGTGTAGTATCTGGCCATGCTTTGACATTCCATTAGTAGCTTTTCAAGCCTTCCCCATCTACATCTCATTTCTCTAGCTATGACTTGTCTTGTAGATCACAGGTCTGTTAATACAGACTTACTGAGATGATTATGAGGCAGATACCCTGGGAACAGCCCTGTGGCCTTGCCACCATAAGTAAGAAGTGGGAAAGAAAACCGTAAGGAATAAACATGCGGTGTCTTAACATCAAACAGATATTTTAACAGATGCTGCAGAATGTTTAAAAAAAAAAAAAAAAGTGCCAAACGATACACAATAATTATGAACTGGTGGGAATGGTCCTGCCTTATATTTACAAAGGAAGACAACAAACAGAGCAAGACTTTATTGCTATAGAGCTGTGCATAGCCAAATAGGAAAGTGTCAGAGATCCAGTCAGTGAGCTCTCTCCAACCTGAAACCTCTAAGGAAGGCTCATCACACTCACCCACCTGACATCTCTGGTTTTCAAGTTCTAGACCCTCTCTTGGGCATCCAAAAGGTGGAATCAATTTTTGTCCCCACAGTTAAATCCTAAAGGTTGGTCCCTTACATTATCTTCCAGAACTTACCCCTGGAAGTGCAAGCTCTCCAGTACACCCTTTAGGTTTCTACAAGTACAAGGCAGAGCTAAGTAAACCAAAATCAAAAGTCAGAGTTATGGACAAAGTTCATAAAGACTCCACCACTATTTACTTCATGCCACAATAAATACATGGATATATACAAAAATAAGGCCGTCCTCCTTTTTACCACTCTGTGAGAGCCTTCCTTTGAGATCAGTTCAGATCTTTCGGACCTATGCAGAGAATTTCCAATCAAATCACACCCTTGTCCTGAAAAATGGGGTACTCCCAACTCACCCCATCTTTTCTAACCCAACATCCCCATTAAAGCACCTGTCTCCAATCTTCTCTCTTCTTGAGGACTTTATGTGTTTCCCTTTTTTTCTCTCTGATAATTTTATTTTAATGCATACATTTGTTCAAAGACAAGACAGCCAGAATGGTTTGTTCTAAGCATTGATTCAAATGTTTTCTCTTTCAATCACTAATCATTGCACTTTACAAGCTAACTAATGCCCTTGATCTGAAGAGATATGATATATTTTCACCTACAAAAATGGATGCACATGAGCAAAAAAGTATTTACGGTACAACAATATGCACAGCCAGAGCTTAAAAATATCTTCATGATATCAACCAAATCCAGGTAAAAGTTTCTCACATTGTGCAAGTCAGTGAGTTAGGGATGTTTAGGAACACCCTGTATCTAAGGAAAATCATACTCTTTAAGAGTGCCAGCGGTACAGGAGAAGGTCTCCAGCTGGCCACCCATCACTACCAGGCCATCCCTTGATCCTACCTCCTGCAAGACGAGTAGCAGACAAACTCTGGAATATTTATTTAGCAGAGTTGAAAATATCACTGTATCTTGTTGCATACCTCTTTTCTGCACTCCCCTGCCAGAGATTACAACCTTGATAGTGCAGGCAGTGGAAGAGGACATAAGCTGGCCTGTCAGTTCATTACCTAACTCACATGTATAAACTGCTGCAGAAGGTGGGTTTTATGCTGAAACACTGGATACTGACCTGGGGTAGCCAAGGAACTGATGTGAAACTTGCTTTGCTATCTTTGCAGCAGAGGCAATAACCCCTGGCAAATGATGCCAGTGTGGACCAGCCATCCCTACAGACCTGCGCAGTCAAATCCACCAGAGCTAGCCCCCAAAGGCCAGGCCTGCAGCACCAGATGTTCTCTGGCATGGTTCTCATCTCTAGACTAGTGGATTCTTCTCAGACGACATTGTGTAAACCAGCTCGTAGTTCTCTCTGCTCCTTCCACAAAACCTGCTTCTGCACACAGAATCACTATGGAGCCTTATGTAGTCTCTGATCTCCAAAAGAGAAATGTTTGATCTCAAGAATCAGTCTGCTAGTACATTGTTTGAGAGCTCACCGAGGATAAGCACAATATTCCTGAGATCACTGCTCCTCAGAGTTGCCTCCCACCATCCTACAAGCTATTACAGCCTGTCACAACAGTGATAGAACAAGATAGGAGCAGATAGAATTCCTCCCCACGACTGTCAGATTGTTTTTAGTTTAATGAAATTGTGAGAAGTTCCATAACTGATCTTAAAATGTTGCAGAGAAGGAAAAATATGAACTTTGTTAAAATTGAATATAAACCAAACGTTGTGTTAAACATTTAAAATAATAATCATAATTTCAACAATTTTTTACCAGAAGTAGTCCAATTGTGGACACTGAAAATTTATAATTTTTCTATGCATCTAGGCATACCAGCTAGCGTATTCAATGTGGGTATGGGTAAGTAGTCTTAAGTTACTTTCTAAGTCTTGAAAACATTTCTGTTGGCCAACAAGGTTTTAAACAGCACTTATGAACCTCTCAGCTTGCCTGATGAGTAGGGCCTACAGGTGAGTGCAGACAGGGCTGCCTGGCAACTGGAAACTAGGTCATTTGGAGGGGAAAAAGTCATTCTGCTCCACCCACAGAGAAGAAATGCTAATTTTCAAGTGATCCATCTCAAACTCTAAAATCTGGTTATGCTGTGTAGTTTTGAGCAGAGATATCTCTGGTGATATTAACTCTTTGAGATCCCCATGGCAGTTTCTGCCTCACTTTGTCTCACTGCCACCACAATCTCCAGCTTTCTTCCCAAAAGGTTAGCTGAGTCTACCAGGACAGCGTGTTGCTATGTGACAAACAGGAGTCCCACCCAGCTGCACCCCCTCTTTACCATCATTTCCACACAGGTGGAGAATTGCTTGTTTGAAGGTATATTTTCAAAGGGCAAGTTAATCTACAGCTGATAACTATACAGCATACAGAGATCTTGCAATGAGATTTAAAAAGGTCTCACTATTCAAATATACCATCCAAACAGGTGCACAGAGCATCTGGAGGTATCAAATGCATGCTTGTGGACATTGACTGCTGTTATACACACTTCCCCATCCAAAAGACACAGTCAGTCACACAGCAAAAATCAAAACAACTCAAGAGAGGAAATCACTTACAGTTGCGGGAGATGATCTAGTCTTCCAAAGTGAAGGGCTGCCTCTCTGTTACCTGTTTCCCACCAGACCAGCTCTATTTGCTGCTACCCCTAGCTTTTAAACTGTGCCTTGCAGCTTGTTGGCAGGACAACACAGGGATTGCTAAAATTGCCAGGGTTGCAGATAACGAAAGGTTTTCAGTTGCATGCACTCTATGTGCTCTTGCTATGGCTTCCAAGATCCCTCATAACACTAAAGTAGGTCAAAGAAAAAAGGAACAGATTCACTCTAGCAATGCAAAGCTGATTCTTCTACTCATATTTTTATTTTCACTTTCATAGTTAAGTGAACAGCAGCTACGAAATCATATTGCAAGTCTCACTCCTATCATACACCAGAAGCATTTCCATGACCGTTTTGATGAACCAGTACTTGCAAGAGATGCCACATTAATGATCCATCTGAATTTTACGGAAATTATGTTTAGCCAAACTGAGGAACAGACAGTGATCAGAAGTACTTCCCACCATTTCATACAGTTTCTGAAGTTCATTCTACCAATGCTATGAAGAAGCACACTCAAAAATCTCTAGTGGGTTTGATTGCACAAGGTTTCCATTGGCACTTTTTGATGTTGGGAGGAATCACAGAATCACACAGAATCACAGAATGTCAGGGATTGGAAGTGACCTCGAAAGATCATCTAGTCCAATCCCCTTGCTGGAGCAGGAACACCTAGATGAGGTTACACAGGAAGGCGTCCGGGTGAGTTTTGAATGTCTCCAGAGTAGGAGACTCCACAACTTCAATGGGCAGCCTGTTCCTGTGCTTTGGCACCCTCACTGAGAAGAAGTTTCTTCTCATATTTAAGTGGAACCTCCTGTATTCCAGTTTATACCCATTGCCCCTTGTCTTATCCTTGATTGTCACTGAGGAGAGCCTGGCTCCATCCTCGTGACACTCACCCTTTACATATTTATAAATGTTGATGAGGTCACCCCTCAGCCTCCTCCAAGCTAAAGAGACCCAGCTCCCCCAATATTTCCTCATAAGGGAGATGCTCCACTCCCTTAACCATCTTTGTGGCTCTGCACTGGACTCTCTCAAGCAGTTCCCTGTCCTCATTAGGAGGATGCCAGTGCCCTCAGGTCTGGGACAGGCACGGTCACAGTGTTACCAGGATGCCTGATCTGGCCCAGGTGTTCCCTGGCAGACTAAGGAAAGCACGCTGCTCCCCCTGGTCCTCCTCACCAGGGAAGCAGGTTTGTTGCATGTGCTATGGTCAGAACAAGAAGTTTGATATATTTTCCTATATTAGTCCATGGTGATGAAGCACAAGACTCCTCGACAGGTACCCCCAGGCAGCACTAATCACCCATTTGTTACCCCTTAGATTCTCTTTTCCCTTTTTTGCTCTCTTCTGTTTCATCATCCTCATTCTCTCCTAAATAAACACCAACCTCCCATTTGCTGTTTTTGCCACAGGTCCTAGTGTTGTTACATATTAATAAATACCTTGATACTCTAACCCAGGCAATTCTGCCATTTCTGATGGTACCAGCTGCAGCTTTTACCAGCTTCTTAGTTTATTGCATCATGTTCAGGAATTATAAGTTGTTGCACAGTAATTTCTCTTCCATTAGCCTAAGTTCAGGCCAGGATCTAGTGAAGTGTTCTAGTAATTTGCTTGCAGCTGTTGTAGTTGTCCTACTCGGGACTAGCCACAATAGGCATCTTACTGTTCCTGGTTAAATTCAGGATGGACACAGATAGAAGGAAAATCTCTATCTGAGTTAATACACAGATATGCATTATTAATGTTGGCATTATGCTAGCACCAATTTGTTACTATAGAACATCCTATTTAAAAATGAGCCTTGAGTTTTCGTTCCCTCCTCCTCTCCTCTCCTCTCCTCTCCTCTCCTCTCCTCTCCTCTCCTCTCCTCTCCTCTCCTCTCCTCTCCTCTCCTCTCCTCTCCTCTCCTCTCCTCTCCTCTCCTCTCCTCTCCTCTCCTCTCCTCTCCTCTCCTCTCCTCTCCTCTCCTCTCCTCTCCTCTCCTCTCCTCTCCTCTCCTCTCCTCTCCTCTCCTCTCCTCTCCTCTCCTCTCCTCCCCTCCCCTCCCCTCCCCTCCCCTCCCCTCCCCTCCCCTCCCCTCCCCTCCCCTCCCTTCATTCCGTATTATTTAATTTATTTGGTTATATACTTCAGAAAGTTCTTTCTCCCTCACACTTCTCCCCTCAAACCTTCAGAGCGTCTTGCCAAGACAGATAAACCTCACTTCTCTCCCTGGAGCAGTATCAGTTTTATGAAAAATAATAGAATCTTAAATTTGCACACATCCCAATGATAACAACAGACTTAAATAGTCTTGTCTTCCATTTTTTCTGTTTCCTTGATAGCAATAAAAGATCCTACAAAATACTCCAAGAAATACACTTGCATTGTGCACTGTTTCTATTCACTTCTGTCTCTGAATGCATCTTAATGGAAGCCACTCAGCCCTGCTTTGCTTTAGAATTGAGTAGTTAGAATCCATGATTAACCACTGTGGAAAGGCCCAATAGGAAGGAAATGGATGGATTAGAAGCAAGGAATTTTATTTTTTTTTCTGTAGCAAACTCATGGTACTTTCTGTAGTAAGATCACAAGCACAAACATTGTTATTATGATCTTCCAGCTCTTCTAGGTGAAATTTTCCCTCAAGGTAGTATTATCCCTTGTTTGAAACAACAGGGAAACTAAAACACAGAAATATAAAGTGATTTGTTAGGAAACACCAGTAAGTCAGTGGCAGATTCAGAAGGAGAGTGCTGGTCTCTTATCTCCCAGCCTGATGCACTCGCCAGCCAGCAGAGGTCAACTGAAGACATATAGACTATGTGCTTAGGTGCAGCCTCCCGTGATAGTCCCATTTCCTTGGCCTGGTATCTCCTTGTTTGTAGGATTATTGTCCCAAACATCCTGAAAGGTCTGAAACAGATTCAGCTTTCTAGAAAAACTTACAGCTCAAGTTCTTGAGTGGTGGTCAAGCAAAACGCTTTATGTGAAGCTAATATGGTCACCAACAGAGCACTTGATTTAGTTGGTCATCGATTGTACATATTTGTGGTTTTCTGTTGTGTGGGAAGCATATGTTCAAAGCTGGTCATGTGCCTTTCTTCCTCTCATATGATTTTGTGTTCATTCTTTATCTGTAACAAGTACCGCAATTCAAAATACGTTTATATTGTGACCTATTGCTTTATTAGATCATGAAACCTAATTTAAAAAAAAAAAAAAAAGGTAAGTCTCTCTCCCAGCCAGAGATGTACCTGCAAAGGATTTTTGTGCAGTTAGCATAAAGGCTGTCATTACAAATGGTGCAGAGCCATGTAATTCTTTGGGAAAATTCAGAGATTGTTCTTCCTACCGGACAGGAGTCTGACTGGCTAGCATTCCCCTGATCACAGCAGCTGGTACAAGGCCAAGTTTTCATCTAAGCATCTCATGCGCAAGTCCTTGTACCATTCTTCCTTCACTCCAGTTCAAAACAGCCCAGCAAAGTCCACTCATACCGTTCCCAATACCTAAGACCCCACATTATTGTTGCTAATATTCAACGAAAACTTTGCAGATGTTCATACAGTACTTATCTACAATAACCTGGAATGGTCTCAAGAAAGGGGACAAAACAACAAGTTATACCATTTCAACAACACCATGACACCTCCAGAGATTCCAAAAATCTTATTGTAAAGAGGTAAAGCAAGTGTCTCCACACATACTACGGAAGAAAGCAGATAGAACACCCCATTCTGACACAGCTTCCAGCAGTGGGCTACGAAGATGATTAGGGGCCTACAGCACCTTTCTTATGAGGAGAGACTGAGAGATCTGGGTCTGTTCAGCCTGGAGAAGAGAAGGCTGAGAGGAGATCTCATCAATGTTTATCAATATCTCAAGGGATGTCAAGAGGATGGGACCAGACTCCTTTCAGTGGTGCCCAACGATAGGATCAGGGGTAACAGGCACAGACTGAAGCAGAGGAGGTTCCATCTGAACATGAGAAAAAACTTTACTTTGAGGGTGCCAGAGCACTGGAACAGGCTGCCCAGAGAGGTTGTGGAGTCTCCTTCTCTGGAGACATTCAAACCCACCTGGACACATTCCTGTGCGATCTGCTCTGGGTGAACCTGCTATAGCAGATGGGTTGGACTAGCTGATCTCCAGAGGTCCCTTCCAGCCCCAACCATTCTGTGATTCTGTAAACCACATACATATGAGTCTAAACAAAATAAGACTCAATCTCGAAATATATACCTTGAGCCCATGACAGCTTTGTGAAAATGTATTTTCCTGCTCTTTTGTTAATACTAACATTAGGATTAGAGAGTGAGTTAGAGATTTCCAAATTGAAGAAAAGATATATGAACTTGTTGAGTTGAGTTGACACCATGGAGGGGCTACTGCAGAAATTTCTCTTGCCATGCCAAATAGTCAGTGACCTTCTGGAATTGTCTCCAGAGACATCCAAGTGCCAGACAGGATGCTTGTGATCTTATGTCACACTGGCCCGACCTGTAAGAGAGATACATAATCCTTAGTGCTCACAGCTCGGTCTTTCTGAGGCTTCAGCTATCTCATATGACTTTTTGTAAAACATAATGGCAAGAAATAATACAGTAAGGCTCAGGCTAATGTCCAATTTAATGAAAAGATATTAAACTGGTTTTCACAGGAAGGTGAATTTGCCCTCAGTCTGCTATTCATTAGACCCCAGCCCTTTTGCCATGACAGACTAGAACAGGAGACGTAACTCCCTAGAGCAACACAACCCTGACACACAGGGCTTGAACGACAGTTTCCCCAAGCAGGGCTGAAAAACATCTTCCAGGCTAAAACCTTCCCTTTCCTTTCAAGATGATTTTTATCTTTAATTTACAGTTTCCCTTTAAAGCAAAAAAACAGACTACATGTAATGGGCAATAGTCCATTATTTGTACAATCAGCCAACATCAGCTATTTGAAAGAAAAAAAAAAAAAAAAAAAGAAAAGACCAGTGCTATTTTAGGGTGTATCAATAGGGTTATTACAGGAAAACAACCAACATCATTACTGCAGTCTAGACAGCAGTGACTAGGCCTTAATTGGAATAAAGAAGTTGGATTTGAGTACCACAGCTCTAAAAGCTGACTATGAAAAAAACAGCCCCCTAAAATAAACAAAAAAAAAATCAATTAGAAAATATAACCTATAAAGTTTATTAAAGGACCTAAGGACCTAGATACATTTAGTTGTTCTCCCTGCCCACATAAATGAAGTCTCTACATATTATTACGTGTTAATATACGGAAGACAAGACTTGAGCAAATAAATGCAATATGTTTATAAGTAGAACACTTATAGGGAGCAAAGATATAATATAACAAGCTTCAGGGCTGAAAGCTGTACAAGTTGAAACGACTGTCACTTAATATGGACACCTATTTACTAGGTGCAGCTTAAAAAGATCAGTTGTGTTGTGATTAAAGGGCAGACTGGCAGTGCAGTTACCAGAAATCTATATGGGATGTCATATTCTTGACAACACAGCTTTTAATTGCCTCACAAGTTGGCTCATCATCTTTCATGGGTGAAAACATAATAGAAAAGGTAAATACTATTTCTCATCTAATTTATTCTCATTCAGCATTCCTGTTGCACTCACCGTTACACTATCATATTCAATTTATTGAGATAACACCAACAATCCCTTTTAAAATATTTCAGTTCTTAAGGTGTTTTTTTAAAATCAATTTGTATGTCTTTTCACACATTCAGCTGAAATTAACATTAATTTGTAGCTTGGGTTTAAGAGAACCAATATTTAGCACATTTCAACACCATCCATTTTCAAAATAAAACTGTTCTTCTGAGTATGCATTTGAGTTAACAGAAGACATAGTACAGTAAATTAATTTAGAGAAATTGAGAGAACAAGGGCTTAAGGATAGAGTCACGGACTATTTCCTTACACACGGCTCGCAGAGCAGGTGTACATACTACTGACACTCTCAGCCTCCATAAAATTCCTCAGGCAAAAATTCCTCATCAAGACTTGGAAGCTCAGCCCGCCACAAGCGCCTGCAATTTCCAGGAAGGACAACGCTTTTTCTAGAGAAAGGAACTGGCTTTAAATTTACTGGTTTAAACTTACTTTTGTTTGTTGTAGTTTTAATACAAACTCAGGTATTTGAAAGGTGAATGAAACGCTGGTGTTCATTCTGCTTGGATGTGAAGTGGTTTTAAGAATTAGACTGTGATACATGAATCGATTGTAAATCCTTTTTCCTAGCTTACCTTTCACAGAAAGCATTACATCATTAACTCCAGTGGACAGAAGAGTAAGTTGCTATGATTTTTAAGAGTGTCATTAAAAAAAAAAAAAAAAAAAAACTTCTAAGTAGTTATTTAGTCATTGAAAGCATCACTCCCACTCTTATCACCCTTAAAGAAATTAGAAATTGCAATTAGGCAATCATCTTCACCTAATGTAGAAAACTACCTTCTAATACTGAGACAAATTTTCAGGATCCCTTCAACTGCCTAGTTAAGATAACACAATTATCTTAAGTTAACAGCAGAGATAATATTTTTGTGGAGATATGCTTCAGTAGTTCCTAATATTCGAGGCTGATAAAATGAAATATCTCCTGTAACTCTTTTGGCAATTGAAGAAAAGAGACTATAAGCATGATTGCACACCTTTTTTAACACTGAGTATTTATGTACGGCGTGCTTTGCTGTGTAAGGCAACAAGAGAGACAGGAACTTATCAGTGTTCCTGGAAAGGCAATGCTAGCTTTATCTGTATAAATGATTGTATGTTTTCAAAAGCCAAATCATTTGAATGCACTGTACTTTTCCCACTTGCAAATATTCCCCATGCAGTTTCATTGCTTCTTTTTTAATTAACTGAGAGACAGAAGCTTGTTCCCCTTTCAGAGTTCTGATAAGAAACAACTATAAGAAACATTGATATTTTCATTATTTGAGATGGTGGCCAGAGAGTAAATATAAGTATTTTCCTATCTAATTGTTCAATCGTTTCCTCAACTGAAAGAGGAATTATTATTAACATGTACATAAACTTCTACCAAGAAGTATTACTTTAGTTGTGGATAAAACTTGGAAGAGAGCACATTTTAAACCTTTCGTCACATGTGAACGGCTCTGGATAGTACCAATATTTCTTCAGTGTGAGTTCCACACCAAAAACAAGGTTTAATCAACAGTGTATGTTTTAGCATCACTCTGCAAATGTTTGATGCATGTGACAAACTAATGAAATAAGGAGTCTCCTTTAAAACACGGAATGGCTGGTCATCTTCCCCATAAAGGAACTATTTTCAGAGTGTTCGACATCTAGCCTGCACTTCTCAAGCAAGACCAAGAAAAAAGCAAGCAAACAAACAAACAAAACAAAACAAACAAACAACGACGGAAAAAATGCCCCCCCAAAAAAACAAACAAACAAACAAAAAAACCCCACAGATTTTGTATTCCATTATTAAACCTCAAAATTAAACCTGCACCATGGAAATCACTTTTTCAGGTGAGCCAAGGACTAAACTTCAAATTGGATACAAACTGTGAGGCAGATTTGCTTAAAGCTTGTAAAATGAACTTCCCTTGCTCCTAAAATAACGGAAGGACTTTTCAAGTGAAAAGCCATACCTTATTAAAACATTAACAAAAAGAGTTAATAGAGATAAATCAAGTGATTAGGTAAGACAGAAATGAAATTTTTAGAACAGTTTGTAATGGAAGGTCCTCTGCTCACTTTATCCTTCCAAAGTATGTCTTTTCTTTTACATCTTCTGGCAACCTAACAGCTTGTTGTCTTGAGGTTGCAGCTCAACACTATGCAGTGCTCTCCTGATCCTGAGAAATCACTCCGGCCTAGTTGCATGTTTGGTCCCTGCTCTGCTTAGCCTTCTGCAAGCTTCTCAGAGAGCTTTCAGTCCCAGATGTTACTCCTCTGACCAACCAGCATATATCAAAGCCTTTTTCTCCTCCTACATGCTCAGATGATCTCAAGGAGTGATTTGCCCCTTCCTTCAGGGATTGACTCTATCCCTCTCTTTTTATAGAGGGGTAAAACATCATAGCAGCAGAGTGAAAATAAAGCAACATCCATCAATGAGCTTCAGCCTAGCTTCTGCTTGTACATCACATGCATAAAATTGATAGTTTTCAAGTGTAAAAGTAGTCTTTCTTTTAATCTTCCCACATTTTGACACAGACTCATCACCAAGACAGTGAACAAAACAGTGAACAAAACAAGTCCAGCCTTTCAAACCTTTATGTTCAAGGAAATACACGAAGAAAAGACCTAAGCAGAGCCACCAACCACCCATATGGATTAGGCACTGCTTAACCAACAGCATAATGTATTTGAAGCTGTTATTTGAATACACAGGGAAAGAAACCCAAGAAGACCTCAACATTGGGGCATTTCTTAGAAGAAGGGAGATTCTGATACAGAGAAGAGGCAACTTCACATTGCAGATACACACCTGAATATTCATAGTAGGGCTGCAGGAAGTGTTCAGCATTGATTTCACTTTGCTTCCACTGAAGTCTAATCATCTTGAATATTTCACTACCATAATAACAATTTCATCCTCAGGACACTGTGAACTTTTTACAGATAAAGAGTAACACCTAATGGCAAAGATTTCCATGTCGCCTGGAGATGCTACATTAGTTCTGCTATTCTCAGGTTATCAGCAATTATAAATGGATAATAGCTTTTCCCTAAATAACTGAAATGTGCCCAGCACAAGTGTCTTACAAGGTTTGGACTCTATCTTGACCTAACTAGTACTTTTCCAGGAGCTGACCATTCTTCAGAAATATGACAGCAGCCCTGAGACCCTTGTGGCATCTGTGAGAGACTTTTGAATGACAATAAGGTAACTGGGAAAAGTCAGCACAGATTTAAGAAGGGAACTCATGGCTAGACAACCTGATAGCCTTCTGTGATAAGATGACCAGCTTGGTGTGAAGCAAGAGCAGTGGATGTTGCTCATTTTGCCTGAAGCAAGGAACTTTACATTGTCTCCCAGAACACCCCATAAACAAACCACTGAAGTAAGGCCTAGATAAACGGGCAATGAGGTGGATTGAAACTGGCCAAAATATTGGGCTCAAAGGGTTGTCATCTGCTGATCTGCACAAAGTCCAGCTGGATGCCAGCCACGAGCAGTGTACCCCACAGGGTACAGAGGGACTGGAGAAACGGGTCAACATAAAAGTTAGGAAATACAACAAAGTCAAATGCAAAGTCCTGCACCTATCAGTACATGTTGTGGGCTGACAGACTAGAAATAAGCTTTGCAAAAAAGGAGCCGGACTAGTAAAAAATGAGCCAACAAGCCACCCTTGCAGCAAAAGCAGCCAGCAACATCCTGCTGCACTAGGAAGACCATCTCCAGCAGGTTGATGAAAATATAATTCTATATGGTTCAGCTCTGATGATACCACATCTGAAGTGCTATGTAAGACAGGCATGGAGATACTGGAGTCAGTCCAGCAAAAAGCCATGAAGATGATCAAGGGTTTGGAGTATCTTATGTAAGAAAATGGGCTGAGAGAGTAGATGTTGGTTTTGCCTAGAGAAGAAATGGTTGGGGGTAGGGAGCACGTCTTATCAATGCCTACAAATACCTGCTGGGAGGTAGTAAAGAAGACAGAGGCAAACTCCTATTGGTAATGCTCAGTGAAAGGACAAGAGAAAATGGGCACAAACCAGAATTCAGGAAATTCAGTTTCAACACAAGAAAAAGCTTTTTTACTATAAGGGTGACAGACCAGACCAGCTGAGGAGTCTCAGTCCTTGGAAATATTCAAAACCTGACTGGACACTGTCTTGAGCACCCTGCTCTAGACAACCCTGCTTTGAGCAGGGTGGTTGAACCAGACAATCTCCAGAGGCCCCTTTCAACATCAACTACCCTGTGACTCTGTGAAAGCTTCTATTCTGTCATCAGGATGTGGCTTCTGCCAGCCAGGCAGTTTCAGAGCAGTAGCTCAACACAATCAGCAACAAACATCCTCATGTCCAGCTCCTTACATTCCCTCCTGTTAGCTGAGACAGGCAGATTCTATACTGCTGACTGCCTACTGGCACAATACAGAAAGCATGAGAGGAAAGAGCTTTGCAAGGCAGAACCTTCTGAAGCTGGGCTTTAGTCTCCCATTCCAGGCTATTTGCCTTGTTACCAATATCCTTGTGTATGTCACTTTGTTCTGAAGTCTTGCAAATGTCTACAAGTGATTACATTTTGATTTTCCATGGTTGACATCATATTGTTCACATTACAGCAGGCTAGAATCATGGAACACAGGAACACACAAAGCAAATTTGGTAGCTTAGCTTGACCCTAGCATTACTTGTTAGTGCTTTGTTGTGGAACGTTTGCTCTGCAATAGCAACCAAAGGGCATGACCAGGTTAGGACCCATTGTACCAGGCACTGCGCAAACAGCCCTGTGCAAGTCCCTGCCCTGAAAGCTTCTCTGCTGGGGAAACGGCTAATGGCAGGACAAGGCAGTACAAGCATGTGGATTAGAAAGAAGGAAACATGTTACTACATAACAAGGACTAACATGTGTAGTCCTTTAAATGATGCCTAGTCCCCTAAATATGCTACAGAACATACAGAACATTTATTATTTCCCTAAACTTAATACAAATTTCTCAACATCACTGGGGGGAAGGAAGTACCAAAAACCAGAAGATAATACCATGAGATATAACTAAAACTTCAAGTTTTGCAACCTTCTGAGCAGAGATGCAATCTTAATTTTGCAGACAAAGAAAGTAAGTTGTGGAGTTTTTCCACAGATCCAATGCCATCTTTCTCTATAAAGTTGGAAAATGCATTGAGAATAGAAAGAATTGCATTGCTAACATGAATAAAATAAAATAAAATAAAATAAAATAAAATAAAATAAAATAAAATAAAATAAAATAAAATAAAATAAAATAAAATAAAATAAAATAAAAGTAAGACAAGTGTTGTTTTATCCTCCTCCTCCCTTTAGCCTTGTCTCCAGCTGCAGAAACATTTGATCATGCAGAAAAGACAGTGGTCCTATTCTTCCACAAACCTCACCACCAACTAACAGGAGAGAGAAAACAGTGGAAAACTTTGATAATTCTCTTCTATCTATGAGATAAATCAATGTTCTCAAACCTCTTTGGAGCACTGAACCACTCCTGGACTCTTGTGGACCATCCATGTGGGACTTGTCACATGCTGGGAGTCAGCGGTCATGTGTGGTCACACAACAAGGGAGAAGTATTGCAGCAAAAGATATTGAAGGGAGACTACATAATCTTCTATACACCACTGGCTGGTTCATAAACATTGTATTTCCACATAGTTCTGCAGATCTGCTCCAGAAAACTTGTCATGGCCTTCCAAACCACCAGGATCCTAGAGATCAAGGATGTAACATCTTTGGATAAGTCAAATGATAAGTCTATCCACTTATTTGCATATGTAACTTAAGATGCGGTTGGATTCTGTGCCTTGCCCACACTGTGAGGCTTCTATAGAGACTAAAAAAAGGTGTGTATTAGTCATCAGCCCCATCTCCACCATATTTCAAAGCTATCTCCTAAATTAAAATAAATGCTCTAGAGTTTACCCAGCAAGAGCATTATGCAGCAATATTTTAATAGATGGAACTATGTTCTGGTAAATGGATGGAGTTCATAATAGCTGAACTTAAAAAAATGTAATAATTTTAGCTGGAGACAGTCATCCGGCACAGTAGATTTGGACCCAAGCAGCTGTTTGTTACAGTCAAACAGCCTTTTGGAAGAAGAGACCTTAGGATGAAACATACCTGAGAATTCCAATTGAGAGTAACACCACCTACAGCCTTTTATTTTGTTTATGCCAGTCAAGTTTAAACAAGAACTAATTTCTAGCCGTTACATTTCATAAGTAATATCTTACAGTGGACCTGTAAATATAATGCCTAGTAATGATAGTGAGAACCAGGACTTATACCTGAGTTTCATTCAAAATTTTGCCACAGCTACGTGCATTAGCAATTACTTAACACACCTATCATCATTTTCTTTGGAAAAACAGGCTAGACTGCAATGATGTCTTCATCATTCACCCATTCCTTCCATTGAGAGTGAAAGAGGATTTTCATTTTTCCAGGGCTATTCAGATGCAAGAGTTTCATAACAGAAATGGCAAAAACTGTATCTCACAGAGGTATTAAAAATTGTAATATATAGTAAAGTATTTTGAAGACTATGGATGTAAGCCATTGCAGCAATCCAAACATATGAGAATTATCCTTACATAACAAGAATATCAGTCTAGTCTGATATAATTCTTACATTATTTTCAGTTGCTGATGACCTTCCTAATGCTGCACTTCTGGTGTGTTGACATCCCATAATTATTTCCACAGCTCCAGTGTAACTGAGAGAACAGATGCTTTCTAATGCTTGCTAAGAAGCAAGAAAGAATTTAAGGGTGCAAAATGGTGCAGCTGTGCTACTAAAATCAGAATACTGAAGTGGAATATTTCCTATCATTTCAGCCACTAAGTAACCTTTCTATCCCACACTGATTGCCTCTAATTAAATAATCTTTTCAGTTACTAGACCTTTCTAGTAAAGTTCTTAAATACTGTCTTAAGCCCCATCCCGAAAGCCTACAGAATTACATTAGACTGTATGAAACACAATCTATGCCCAAAACTGACAAAGCATCTACACTCACACGCAACAGATCACTCGAAAGGTTCATAAACAAGCAGAACCTCGGTGGCTTCAGTGATGACAACATAACCAAAGCTGAGTTTGAGACCTGAGTTGCAGAAGTCAAAACTACCATCAGCTAGGCTACTCCCTTTCTTACGGTATTCCAGCAAATGTCCTGAACCATTCCCCTTCCCATAGGTGTAAGCAGCCACTGGAGTAGCTGCTATTACCCTCCTCCGCTGGGGATGGCCATCCACATTATACTCTTCAGATAACTTCAGCACATGGTTGCTCTGTTGTTGCGAAGAGAAGAGTAGTTTGCCAAGGCTCTTCTAGTTATCCCAGCTCTGCCCAGAGCACAGCTCCTGCTCATGGTGTTTGTACTCAACAACATCTACCTGGTCTGCTCCATGACCAGTCCTTTGCCGGTACATACAAACATGCCAGGCACCATGGGTAGCTGCCATACCCACTATCTAGCGGTATATCAGCTCCATCATGCCAACACACTGTGGCCACTCCTTCTTGCCTTCTTCACAGAGAGTCATTATTCAAAATTAATTCCAACAAGTCCCAGCAATAGGGAAACATTTTCAGATTCGTGCCTGACCTATGGCTTCATCACCCCACTACTATAGATTGCAAAGCAGTCTGGGCAATCCTCAGGAAGCACAAATATTGATGTTACATTCTCACATTTTAAAATTTGGTAATAGTTTTCAAAGTGGGATGTCAGCTGTCTCAAAGTTCACATGTAGATGAAACCTGGACCATCTAATCAAATCATCTTATACTTCAGCAGATATCAACAGAGTCTTACTCCTCAAAAATGGCTTGCTACATGTGGGACGCTCAGGAAGGGTTGCTCTTCTCTGGGTGTCAACAAGAAATAACACTGGTGAACATCTTTGTTTAAGGCTTAAAGTCATTTGGCCAACAACTATATAAAATTATAATTTGGGGTGCAGTTATTAATTTCTGTTGGAAGGACTTCAATATTCAGAACTCCAAAACGCACACATGTTCATTCTGATTGAACTCAGAGGCACTCTGAACTTGATCTAGGGGTTCAAGTCCATTCAGATAAGAGATTGCCAAAACTCTGGCTTACTGCTTGTTAGAGAGGCTTCAGTTAATACTTGATGGAGAGCATTTCTCCCCACAAATGCAGCTGGTATCTTACAGTCCCCCGACCAGGTTCTAACAGTGTCATAGGCAAGAGCTTCAAAGTCTGTGTAAATTGCATAGGAGTATAAGAGCCATACTCTGATACAATCCAGTATTTTATGACATATTTGCCACTTCCTGCAGCAGAGAACAATATATTACTGTTAAACTCACTGAGAACCAACTTCAGTGCTAGACCAATTTTTGTTGGATAAATAGTTTTCTTCATTGTATCTAAGTAAGGGTTAAACTGTAGATTTTCTCATCCTTCTTTTTTGGTAGGCTAGTGGTAAGGATTTTATGCCAGACCCGGTAAATTATCAGTACTATCTTACCAACCTGCTCTAGTCACAAATTGAAACAGAATAGTAGTCAAACACCAACTGTCTGGTCCCAGAGGGTTCTGCTGCAGCAAACTCTTGTGTACTTGAAGGTCCTCTCTTCCTCCCATCTTCAGTGAACAGCTACCTGAAAGTGCTGGCAGAATTCAGAAGATACCACAGACTGAACATCCAGTGAACACTGAGGAAAGCCAGTTGTGTGCACCTTCCGGGTTTGGCACAATTGGTCCTACAGCCCAGCTGTTCCAGTGCTTTGCCAAGATGGAACTAAACCCTGACAAGGTGGAAAACTTACAAAGGTGCGAACAAAAATCTTGAAGACTGAGATACTTGTACTGGTGTTTTGACTCCAAGGTAGTCTCAACAGTTTTTAGCTGCAAATAGAGATGCTAATAAAATTATTATTTTTACATATTATGGAAGTGATTATCCCCCTGTACTTGGCACTGGTGAGGCCGCACCTTAAATACTGTGTCCAGTTTTGGGTGTCTCATTATAAGAAGGACATTGATGTGCTGCAGAGAGTGCAGAGAAGGGTGACGAAGCTGGTGAGGGGTCTGGAGCACAAGTCTGATGAGGAGTGGCTGAGGGAACTGGGGCTGTTTAGCCTGGAGAAAAGGAGACTGAGGGGAGACCTGATCGCTGTCTACAACTACCTGAAAGGAGGTTGTAGCATGGAGGGGGTTGGTCTCTTCTCCCAGGTAACAAGTGGCAGGACAAGAAGAAATGTCCTCAAGTTGCACCAGGGAAGGTTTAGGAAAAATTTCTTCACAGAAAGGGTTGTCAAGCATTGGAACAGGCTGCCCAGGGAAGTGGTGGAGTCACCATCCCTGGAGGTGTTTAAAAGACATGTAGATGAGGTTCTTAGGGACATGGTGTAGAGGCTGGCTTGGTAGTGTTAGGTTAATGGTTAAACTCGATCTTAAGGGTCTTTTCCAACCAAAGAAATTCTATGATTATATATCCATGTTTTTTTCTCAGAAGCATAGCTTCTGGGTTTAGCTATTGCAAGACAGCTTTGCCATTTTTAACCAATGCCTGAAATTGCTTCAGCAAGTTTGAAGTGCATCAGCCCAACTCAGCCACACCAGTCACTCAGCACCCATTACACTGACCCTGTCAGGTTCCATGACATGTAGAACAATGCTTCAACAGCGACTGTGTCATTAGAAGGATTCCTCTAGCAGAAATGCCAGGTAAGCATTAGTCCCTATGGCTTTAAGTACGAAGGCAAAGCTTCCTTTCTGGCATGTCCTTCGTCACACTTAAACAAAACATTATTTTTTTAAAACATTGATGTAATATAAGGTTATCCACATTGCTTGTAGTCCTGGAATAGCTCACATTTGTATGGGGTAGACATGTACAAAAGCCTTCTATTTTAATTATTCCCTGTGCTTCACAGTACATCAGTATAATCTGCCTTTTATTAGCTTACTGGATGCTGTGGCAAGAAAAAAAAAAAAAAAAAAGAAAAAAAACACACCACCACATTTGGCTTTTAAGTACTTTGAAGCCTTTAAGTAAGTGATAATCAAGAAAAATGGCACTAACATCTTACAATAAATCTTCTCTATATATTTAAGCAGGATTACTTGTGAAGCCTCAGAAATTAAAATGATTATATATAGCCTTATTTAAGACTTGAGTTTAATAAAGAGTATGATATTGGTTTTTCAGAATCTTCTCTCTTTGAACTAAGGTAACAATGCCAGTCAAACAAGCCCTTCTGTTAATAGTAGAACTAAGAAGATGGTTCCCTTCATCCCATAAACCTATGTGACACCATCATTTCTCATCATGCCACCCCAACCAGGCAAGAGAGCACATGCAATAGTGCACATCCAAAGTCAGACTTAGTCCACTGCTGCCTTGTAAAATATACAGTGTTTCCTTTCTGCCTACCCTTTCCTCAGCAACACATTAATTTAAGTCTCTTTCTTCCATGCAGCTCCTAATTTTTCAGACCTTAAGGGAACATAAACTAAACTAGGACTCTTACAGGTAACTCAAGTTTGGCTGAATTTGAGCAAGTAATTTAAAAGATTTAGTGTAGAACAGGCAGATGGACAGACTATGTTACAGCATAAGTCTCTTCCAAAAATCTTAATATCAAGTTAAAAAATAACTTCTCTTAAGTAGTCTGTTCAACTAGAATTACTACCTGAGATTTCAATGTTACAGAAGTAATTACATTTTTCACCATGGAGTGATTCCAAAATTTCTTGTTGGCTATTAAAAAAACTAAAAAATATTCAGAAAGCTCATGAAATCTCAGTCCTCTTGGCAGATATAATCATTTTGCTATGAACTTCAGAGTCTTTTTTTCTTGTAAAATCTCATTATTCAGCAAGAACAGTATCATTTCTCTATAACATTTGTCCATCTTTGGGTACATCTCCCTGAGCATCATTACTAGACTATGGAAACCAGGTGCTCTTGTCCCAAGTCAGTTAATAATTGCCAGGTGCTTTAACATCTTCTGAAACAGAAAAAAAAAAAAAAGGGAATAGACATAAGAAGGCAATGAGACTGTGAAATCTAAGTAATACATAATTTAGTCATTTCATATTTAGGGAACCTTAAGTTTGCTTAAGTTTGCAAGAAACAAAGACATTTGCTATAACCTTTTCTCTACCAATATCATATTTCCTATGTAATCAAGATGTTTAGGACCTTTCAAATGTCTACATAATTCAATGAACTGACCTGGGAGCTGACTGGGAACTGCACTGTTCACAGCAGGAGAAGCAACTGTTTTGCAGGTATACACTTTTGCAAGCATTGCCCAAGTTTTTTCACACAACACAGGAGACTTTTTAAAATTCTTTTGCCTGTCAAGGTTATAGGTCATAGACAAAGATTACCTGAATAGCAGCAGTTTTGGATCTACGAAAAACTGTTCTTGAAGATTACATATAAACAAAGTATGTATATAAAAGCCAGCTGAATTTGATGCCTAATACTCACAGTTAATTGCTTGCTTTGTTAACATCTGTCATTTAACAATTACATGTTTATTTTCCATTTTTTAGGACTGATCCCAGAGTTACGGTAAATACCTATCAAAAGTACTGAACAAAGAAGCCCACCTGTAACTTTCCAGACAACTGATCCTTCTACTTAAATATGTCAGGGGAAAGCCTCTTATAAAATGTTTAGAGTAGCAGGTAAACATAACACTTACAAGTTACCACAGTGGAACTAATGCAGTGCAGACATTCCCTTGGGGAATATGTCAATATGTCTCATTTAGGAATTTATCTTGGTTTTACACACTGTGTCATGGTTTTCCTGTTTGTAAACTGTAAAATAAATACATCTGTCTTCAAGATAGATGACAGTTCTGAATCTTTACATTCAAAATGTGGCAATTTGATTTTTTTCCACTCCTAATTATGAACATCTGGAATACCTGCTTTTTTACTAGAAATTTCTGTTTCAAGTATTGGATGACAAAATTTCCACAAATGAAGGAAGCACCTCAGTTCAGTATTCATCAGACAGCTATGCTTGCTCACAAAGAGGTTTTTGAAGCAGCAATTTTAATAAGAACAGCAACTATTAAATTCCACAACCCAAGCTCCAAGTTCTCTCTGGATTCTCAAATACATTCAAAAACTTCCTACTGCAAGTCAGGCCAGCCACAAAATTCGAGCAATCCATCTGAACAGAACCTGAACACACCGCTGGGCATTTTTAGAGACTGGTGCGTGGCCAACATGGACTTCTTTTCTGAAGAAGTCTCAGTTCAGGGAGAGACGTGAGAGAGCACATGCAAGTAACTACAGACAGGAGAATGCTTTTGTAGATAGACCTGGCAGTAAGAAAAGCAGATGCTGCAACACTGTTGGGCTATTGACTTTCAGTAGACTGAAGAAGGGTTAAAAGAGAGATTTGCTTAATGCAAGGATTCTTCCATCAGCGCAGAATAAAAATGGGTGCGTTTCTGAGTATTTTTTGAATATTGATAAACTTACATTTGAATGGTAGAACAATATTAAACAAGGTATTAATAAAATAACAAATCCACTTCACTGAAAAATAAGACTTCTTGAGCACAGAGATACTGTTTGAAATGTTTGGATGTCAGAACAGCTGAATGTTGCATTCACACGGAGCCTCACAAGGCATGGAGGAGGAAACAAAACAACCCTAGAAAATGTAAAGAGGCAATGAAGAAATGGAGAAGGATATTCACCATTCTGTGGAAGATTATCCCAAAAGTTTTTTTGTGGTCAAGTCCCACTTAAGAACTCAAAATGGTCATTAATAAATAGGTCCTACATAAGTGACAGGCCACTTCTTTACACTGCCCAGCAATCATAGAATCATAGAACAGTTTGGGTTAGAAGGAATCTTGAAGATCATCTAATTCTAACCTTCCACCAGACCAGGTTGCTCAAAGCCCCATCCAACCTGGTCTTGAACACTCCCAGGGATGGGGCATCCACTGTTTCTCTTGGCAGCCTGTTCCAGTGTCTCACCATGGTCATGGTGAAGAAATGTCTTTGATCCACAAATCACCTCCTTTGCCAGTTCCATTCTGGGCAATTCCCACATTTGACAGTTGCTACGTCCTCTAGGAGACTCCAGAGAAAGCAAAATTCCACCAAGACAGCTATCAATTTCTGTTCTTCAGAATTATTTACTGTGGGTGAAGAAAAGAAGGGCAAGAATCAGGAAGTCATGTGAAAAGCTCTAGGCAAGGTAGGTTGATTTTGTGCCTCTTATAATATTTCAACATAATGAATGTGCTTCTGTCATATAGAAATTACAACGTTCAAAACCACAATTATTTAAGTAAATGTTTAAATAGGATCTTCCTTCTAAAGACTACTCTCTTCCAGCAAAGCATGTATCCCTTCACAATACAACTGTGCGATGTTCAATGTCTACAACTTGAATGATGTTCAGTAGACTTTACTAAAATAATTTTATCTTTCATAAATGCATAAAAGCTGGCAAAACAAATATGAAAATGCATCAAAAAGTAATTTGCAGTCCTAGCAGTCAGTCTATAACAGCCGTATTTTATTCACCTTCAAAGGCAAGTTTTTGAGCTAAGGAAAAGGCAAGACAGGAATGGCCTTTAAGTGTACATTAAAAGTGCTCAAAAGCGCTCACTTATGATGAAGAATCAAAAAATGCTTTTGCTATCTGATACTTCATCTCTGGTAAATTATTTTTCCGAATTTTCAGGAAGTTTCTTTCATGTTGAAGCTGTATATTTACTTGTGGAAGTGCTACTCTGCTTCTGAGTTTTAATGACGTGAAAACAACACAACTCAGGTAATTTCTTCTCAGGCTATCACAGAGTTCAATAGGAAACAGAAAATTACCTAATGACTCTGATTTCTTGGTAGATTTGGGACACTCCTATGTGAAATAAAACTTAAGTATATTTATCCATAGGAAAATGCCATTGAAATTTAATATATGTACCTACCTGTTGGAACGATAAAGGACTCAGCACTCCGATTCAATGTGAATCACGCCAAAGCCATTTATTACAGAAACATGTCTCCTTATATACGCATCTAAACACGAATCCACGCTCCAAGCATGGATTCGCTAAATGAGTATCATGGGCAGTCCACACGCTGGAGCCCCACCGATGATAGGTCCGACGACTCACGCCATGCTGAGGCCCTGTTAATGAAGAAACGCCCCTCTTTCTCACAGCAGATTCTGTTCTCAGCTTCTTGAAGTGGCCTTGAGATTCCTTTGGGCCTGACTAATTCAACAACATATCTCCTTCTAACGAAACCCCTTCACAATTCCCCCTTTTTGTTCTTGAACTAGTCAGGCCCCTTAAACAGCATGCTGAATCGTCTTTGAAATACACTGCAACATAGGACACGTGATTAACAACATAATTACAATTACATATAATGTAGCTAAACCTTACTTAATAAGATTAAACAACTATCTGCTTATACTCAAACCTTCATATCATATATAAAACCTTAATTCTACTTATGACAACCTTACCAACGCACTATTTTAGAATAGTGAGACAACTTAATACAATATATTCTCTTAAATTCTTAAAAGATCTATAACTGCGCAGTTTATAGAGTAACGTACTTAATACCATCAGCATATGCTAATTATTGACTTAATATCTTAAAACTTATATTAACCTATTCATATGCTAATTATTGAATTAATATCTTAAAACTTATATTAACCTACTTAAAAGATCTATAGCTTAATCGTAATATCTCTTTTAAAGCCTTACCAGTTGCTAAATTAGGTTACCATGGTAGAAATATCTTATACTTTTACCTTATCTATGCATAGATTATCTAATTGTAATATCACCCTTTTGGAACTCTTACTATCTGTTCAAATTAGCATTCTCTATGGAAGGTACCTTATCTGTTTACTAATAAGCTTTTAGACCACTGGGTCTAAGAGCATCTATAACACTGAATAAGAATTCATGGTTTACATTTGAGACAATTCTCACAACTTATCTCCCTCCTGTCCTTCTGCATCTGTTGAATCTTTGTTGTCTTTATTCAGCCATGGCTTGATCCATTTCGCAGGAATCCATTTTGATCCTTGGTCTGTAATGACACAAGCATAACCCTTTCCCCAAGTTATTAATTGGAAAGGACCCTCCCATTCACCAGTAACTCCATTGCGTATTTTGACCTGACACTGATTTTCTCTAAGGTCTGTCAAGTGTCCTTTTAAGCTTGTTCCATGACGAATCATAGGTGGAATGTCGAACCCTTGCGGAAGGCGTAAAAAGTTCAAGACATATAATGCTTTGCTTAGTCTGTCATGTGGAGTAGTACAGTCAGTTCCCCCTTTTTGTTTGTCAAGCTGATGCTTGAGAGTTCGATTCATCCTTTCTACCAAGGCCTGACCAGTAGGAGAATTTGGTATCCCTGTAATGTGCTTAACACCCCACAACTGAAAAAAGGTGGCAGTAGCTTTGGCGATATAACCAGGTGCGTTGTCTGTCTTGACCTGTGCAGGAACTCCCAAAGGTGCAAAAGCAGAACGTAAATGTCGTTGCACATGTGAACTAGTTTCACCAGTCTGAGCAGTGGCCCATATGGCGAAAGAATATGTATCAATAGACATATGCACATACTTCAGCCTGCCAAATTCAGGGACATGTGTGACGTCCATTTGCCACAATTCCAAGGCTCCTAATCCTCTTGGATTGACTCCTGCATCCAGCCCTACTGAGATGCACTGACAATCTGCACAACTTTTAACAATACCTCGGGCTTCACTTTCGGACAATGAAAATTGCCGCTGTAAGACCTGAGCAGACTGATGGAGGAAACTATGAGAGCGTACTGCTTGCCCAAACCTATCTACTGGAGGTGGAACCCAGGCAGGAGATACAAGAAAATCAGCTTGGCGGTTTCCTTCAGCTAAATCGCCTTGAATTGTCAGATGACTACGGATATGTGTTATGAAGTATCGGTGTTGTCTCTCTTCGATCAACAGCCATAGTTGCTTGAACAAAGACATTAGTTGTGCATCCTGAACCTCTTTGAGCAATGATCTTTCAATGCGAGCTACCACACCTACCACATACAAAGAATCGCAAACAATATTCACTGGGCTATGAGCAAATCTGATAAACACTTCTATTACAGCCCTGAGTTCCAAATGCTGAGTTGATCCTCTTAGGTCAGTTAGTATCACATCGTGCCATTTTCCATCTGTTTTCCATGTAATTGCTGCTTTCTGCATTTTATCCCCTGCGTCAGTGAATACTGTGGGTCCTTTAACAGGAAATTCTGAGAGAAGAGAGGGACCCTCCTCCATTGATCCCGTATTCAAAACTGACATTAACTTGTGTGGAGGGGAGAATGTCTTAATTAAAGCTTGAGAATCTAATAACGCAATCTGAAAAGGTAAGGAGTTCTGCAAAGCCCACTGTAAATATTCTGAAACGAGGGGAACAATGATATATGCAGGCTCAGCCCCTGAAATTTCGACTATTCTCTGCCTACCTTTCATTATAAGCTGAGTAAAGACCTCAACCCTGGTTGTAATGGTTCGTTTGAGTCGAAAATGCAAAAACACCCACTCTAAGATCTTTAACGGCTCCTTACCAGTTGTCCATTGCATTATGAGAGCAAAAGGATAGTTAGTATTGTTTACAATTAGTAGTCCAATTACATAATCTGGGTTCCACCTATGGCTGAAAGCTTTTACAAGTTTGGACATAATCTTTTTCAGAGCAGCATCCGCCTCAGCAGTGAGCGTTCTAGGAGAGCTAATGTCACTATCCCCTTTTAGCAGTTTTACAATTGGAGCTAAATCCTCATTAGTGATCCCACAAATGCTCCGGACCCAATTCAGATCACCCACTAGTTTCTGCACATCATTTAAGGATTGAATGACAGGCCGACATACTATCTTCTGAGGTTTCACTGTGGACTGAGAAATTTCCCAACCAAGATATTTCCATGCTGGTTGAATTTGTACCTTTTCTGGAGCAATTTGCAATCCTCTATGCTGCAATGTATCAGATACTTCATTTATCAACAAATCAGTCGAAAAAGTTTCCCCAGCTATTAATATGTCATCCATGTAGTGGTAAATCACTAATTCAGGATGAGATTTTCTGATTGATTGCAAGGCCCAAGCTACATAAATTTGACACATAGTTGGGGAATTTTTCATTCCCTGTGGCAAAACTACCCATTGATACCTTTTTGCAGGTTCAGCCTTATTTACAGAATTTATGGAAAATGCAAAACGTTTACAGTCATCAGGATGCAAAGCAATGGTGAAAAAACAATCTTTCAAGTCAATTATTAAGATCTGCCAATTTTCTGGAATCATGACAGGGGATGGTAATCCCGGCTGTAATGCTCCCATGTCTTCCATGGTATCACTAATTTTTCGAAGATCCTGTAACAACCTCCATTTCTTTGATTTTTTCTGAATAGTAAACACAGGAGTATTCCAGGGACTTGTAGACGGCTCTAAATGCCCTTTTTCAAGCTGTTCCTGTACTAGCTCTTCGACATGGGCGAGTTTTTCTTTACTGAGCGGCCATTGATTTATCCATACTGGATCATCATTTTTCCACTGTAATTTAAGTACTGGTCGCCCATCATCAATGACCACTTCTAGAAAAGCTGTTGTTTTGTCACCAGAGTTGCTCCTAGTTGTCCTAACACATCTCATCCTAATAGAGAAACAGGGATAGACATCACATTCATGCAGTAAAGAACTAAATTACTCATGTTCTTCTGTATTATCACAAAATGCACATTTTGAGTCAACGGAATCTCATGATTTAACAGACTGTGAACTTATCGTACCATGTAACAAAGACCTATCAAAATTGCAACATGCTTAAACAGATACCCACAAAGAAAACAGGTTAATAAGGAAAGCATCTTGCAGACTTTAACAAGTTTTCTGACCTGTGTGTTATCAATTAAGTCTCTCTCAGCTTGTTGAAGTTCAAATCGCCCTGCCTGTAAAACTGTCTGAAAAGATTTAATGATTTCTTGTCCGAGTGCTTTTCTATGTTTTAAAACACCTCCCAATACCGATTTTTCAGGAACACAACTGAAAACAATCATTCCTGACCCCATCTTGCAAGTAAAAACCTTGGGGGGGGGGGGGGGGGGAGGCGGGGGGGAAGCAAAGGGCTGCTTGCAGCCTGAGTGGGAAGAGCAGGCAGAAGGTTTTATGGCGCACTTAAAAACAACTAGTGAAACAATTAACTCACATTCCTGACAAGCTGCTTGATTTTCAGAGACGGTACACAGGAACACATAATATGTACTGTAAAACTCGCAAATAACATGCTGATAGCAAACATTAGCATTTTCTACTGCTAATTTCAACACCAGTGCTTCCTTAACTTCTAAGTTTTCAATCTGCTTATTGATGGTCTCTTGAAGGTGGTCAATAAATTGCATGTAATTCTCATTGGGACCCTGATTAACAGTTGCAAATGATTTGGCTGCTTTGTTGGTTTCAGGCACCTCTCTCATAGCTTGATATTGCTGACTGTTGGGTTCACTCACTAATAGCTGATCTGATCTTTCACACAGTTCTTTTGCCCAGTTCTTATCCGGCGGCTCCTTCTGTTCTCTTGTAGGAGTTAGAAGGATAGAAAGCGGTGAAGGCGGACACAAATCAGTAAAAGAATTGGTATTACACTTATTTACGACTTTAGCGTTCTCAACTTTCACCAGTCCTTTTGACAAATTATCTGACTCCAGTTCTTCGGACTTCTTGGTCTCTCCAGGGTCGTGTGATGGTACAGGAGGCCATCCACTCGGTAATTTTCCTCCCTCCGCCCCAGACTGTTGTATCATTGGGGGTGCCGAAGGCACAACAGGGGATGGAGTAAGGAGGGTATCGAAAACACGAACTGGGTAAGCTTCACAGTTATTTTTAGAGTTCTTATCAGGCTGTAACGCTGCAAAAATTCCAGTAACCGCAGCCCGCTCAGCCTTAAATTCTTTTAAGGTGGAAATTATAAGCTTCCATGTAGTCGCTAATGATTTAGCTTCTTTATCTCCGTCGCTAACCTTATCCCATAATTTCTGCCCTATATCGTCCCAAAGTTCAATTTTAAAAGCTTTCTCAGCTTCTGTCGCGTAGCCGTTAGTTCTACAACAAACCAACAGTCTACGTATGTTACTTTCTTCATATTTAAGTCCTCTCATAGAGAGAATATGCAGGAGGATCTTAACTATAGCTTCTTCCTCTGAGGATATATTCTGCCCCATAACTTCACTCTTCCCTCCTCCTGCTCCCAGCCGCTCACCTTTCCCGGGGCCTTCTTCAACAAAATTTATCCGCGGAACGTCCGTACGTCTCCGCCCGGCTCTCAGTCCAGCTGAGCCGCCTCCGGCTGGGCCGCTCCAGGCTTTTCCCCGACCTTAGTGAGACGCCGTTCGGAGCATCACGTCGGGGTCACCATTTGTTGGAACGATAAAGGACTCAGCACTCCGATTCAATGTGAATCACGCCAAAGCCATTTATTACAGAAACATGTCTCCTTATATACGCATCTAAACACGAATCCACGCTCCAAGCATGGATTCGCTAAATGAGTATCATGGGCAGTCCACACGCTGGAGCCCCACCGATGATAGGTCCGACGACTCACGCCATGCTGAGGCCCTGTTAATGAAGAAACGCCCCTCTTTCTCACAGCAGATTCTGTTCTCAGCTTCTTGAAGTGGCCTTGAGATTCCTTTGGGCCTGACTAATTCAACAACATATCTCCTTCTAACGAAACCCCTTCACACCTACCCCACCATGCTTAATTACTAGGAGCTGGCAGAAAGTATTAGCACCTAAATCCAGCTTCAACAAGTTTGGCTGGAGATCTTGAGAAAATCTGAGATGATGATGATGATGATAATGATGATGATGATGATGATGATGGTGATGGTGATGATGATGATGATAACCACAACAATAATACCATCAACCACCACACTAATGACACTAAAACCATCACCTAGTTCCTTCTGTGTTGATATTATGAACCTTTTCAGCAAAGATGCTTTTATGCCATATTCATTCCACCCGTAAGTTATACAAAATGGATAATATTACCTGGTTCTTAAAATTGGTAAAGACATGTAAACTAGTCCTAAGAGGAAATAAGGATTTGAGATTTTAAATCTAATCTAACCAGACTAAACTCCCTGTCCTAATTATCGTTGCTGCTTACCAAATGCTTTAAACTGACTCTGTTCCAGACTGTGCTCTTACATGCCAATTACATTACCCATTACAGACCTCCTATCAAGACCAATAGGAATTATCAGATAAATTACATTACTTTCTAATTTTTTTCCTATATTGTGACCTCAATCAGGTAGTATCAACTATTCTTTCTGTAAGCAATGTATTGTTTCCCTACCTACCTATTAGACTCACCTGTACTTCCAGAATGCTTATGTTTTGGAATAATCTCTCTTTTCCTCATTTAGTAAGACAAAGACCAAAACTTGAATTTTTAAATGATTGGTTATATAAAATTTGAGGTTGTATTTAACTCTTTCTTTCCCTTTGCAACCAGTAATTGAACATCCTGAATACCAGTGATCTCAAATAAAGCAACACAAATCAATTAACTTTAAAACAAAAAAAAATTCACAGGAGGCTGAGTGACTTCAAGGATGCTGTAAAACCCATTTATGTACACTAACATGAAACATAATTAAGCTGAAATGTAAAGCTCAAAGCATAAATTCTTGCCTAGCTACCCTCCTAACCTCTTTGGTAGGATTTTTTTGGCCTACTAGTCACTCCTTACCTGTTATGTATTGATTTCCAGGTAAAACCCATCTTATTGACAAAATATAATTGCTATGTTCCTATCAGAGAAGATTAGGTGTTTAGTTTAGAATTCCATTCTTGGTTTCATAAACCCACAATTATTCCCAGATTCAATCAGATCAGTGTTAAACACCTTCCTGAATCATACAGCGAAATAATTGCCAAATATTCCTTGACATTATTGCAAACACATGATTGGTTATTTGAGTTAGGTTTCTATGCTGTGAGTGTCAAAACCAAAATGAATAGCAAGTATCCCAAGTGCAATCATGACAAAATTAAAATAATTTTGTGGCTAGCAACATTTGGTTACAGGATCAAAGCAAAAATATTACTGGATGCCAAAAGATCAAGGCCTTTTGTGGTAGCAGAACCACGAGCAATGAACAATTAAATAAACACATTACTGGAACTACTTAGTATGGTCAAAATCTACTTTGTTAAAAATAATTCGCAGTAATCCAGTGTTCACAAATACTTGCTAATGAAAAGTTCACAAAATAGAGAAAGGATCTTTTTTTTTTCTTTTTGCAAACCTCCTTGTATACAAAATTTTCTTCAGTTTTCCTGGTATCCTTCTATGGCTATAGTCTGAAAGGAATCATTTTATCACAGACTTCCTTAAGTTATTTCATTTTAAATCATAACACAAAACACTTATGATAGTCTATAGTAATTATGGATTTTTGTTTCTTTGTCCAACCACTCTGTGATAGACTGGTCCTCAACATCTGATTTCTGAATGTTTTCAAACCACCTGCTAATTTTTGTCACTCTGCCTAGAACTTTTATAATCTTCCATTGAGAGAAAAGCTTATAATCTTAAAGTAAAGCTTTGAGGTTCTTGTCTAACATTTGATAAAACACGATCTGTTATAAAATAATCCACTGTGAGACGAAGGGAATCCTTACCAATTCACAGAATCACTCTGTAAGGGGAACTAAATCAGACTTTCTTTACCAATTTGTACATTCTGCCACTATGGTGTCTCCTATTTTTGCAAATATACTGAAAACAAAACAAAACAAAACAAACAAACCAATAAAACCCACAAACACCTAAACAATTTATACAGACAAGCACTTTGATCATTGCACTGCCTGGTTTTGCCCTTGCCCATTCCCTTTGCCACACAGCTCCACAGGCAGCCGGGGAAGGAAGGTGAGGGCATGGAGCACTGGGCAGGCACTGATTTCTGGGCAAGGGGAAGCAGTGCTGCAAAACGGATGTGTAAGCACACGCTAAGTCTTGCTCAGACTGAGCATAGAATTGCCAGAGAATGTCTGAATTCAGAATGCGAAACGAAAGGTCTGGTGGGAGGAAAGCAAGTAAGAAAACTTATGTCATAACATTATCCTACTCACATTTTTTTTCCTCTTGATCAGTAGAGAGAAGATCTTTTTATTTGTTTTTAAAGCAGCAAAGATGTATTAAGCAGACTGAAAGCATATTAAAAAACAACATACAGAAAGCAGTTACATGCTGACAGTACAACATGACAGCTACACACACTCATCGTATCAGAAAGATCCACACATCATGCATGACACCAGCCGGCCTCCCCTCAAGTCACCCTTGCAGGCTCATTGCCAATAGAGACCAGCGCTGTTTTGCAGACAACCTCAGGATGACCCCTAAAATCAACACAACAACAATTACTATGTTTTTGTATAGACAGAGTAGCTTGTATCATGGAGTTGATCAGTGTGTTAGGGGTCATACCATCTTCTGCTGCTTGGCCTGCAAACCATAGCAGATAGCTACTGAACCAGTTAAACTTCATTTCATTAAACGAATTGGCAGAAATCAATTCAACAAACCAGGGGTGTTAGAATTATACATAAAAACAATGAGAAGACCATGTCTTCTAATGAGGTGACGAATTTTACTTCTTTCCATCCTTCTTTCTCTAAACTAACATTTGAAGAATAATTTTTAAGATCTAGCACCCAAAGTCTGGAAAACTCCAAAATTAAGATGCCCAATCAATTTCCATCCGCAAGGAAAATAATTTCGTCTAAGTTATACATTCGCATTCTGTTTTTTCTGATAACCCCCTCACAGAAAGAATGGTGTCTACGCACAGACCACGGCACTTAATATTCTTGATTCTGTCCCTGCCTCAGTTTCTACAAGGCTTCAAGCATTACACAGCAGGCAAAGGACTTCAAAGTGAGAGCAGATGTACAATTTAGGAAGCAGAAACTGAGTCAGGTAAACTCATTTCTATTCCTGACTATTCCACAGATTTCATAGAAATCTTTAAATTTCCCTCTCTGCTCCAAGAAAGAAATCTTTTGCAGTCCTCTTTTTTGGTATGTCTTGCTTGTGGTGCTAAGTTTCAGCAGTGTGATCTGACCACTCAGTTCTGTAGCAAGGTCACTGTAAAGTGTGCACTCCCAGGCATCCTCATGGCCAACTCTGAAGACGAAAGCACTGCTCAATCGCCACACTGACAGACATTGTCCTAATGTCAGCAAAAGTTTGTTATGTCATCTCATAAAAGGTTCCTTCGCACATCTTTTCTTTTCTTGTAAAATACGGATGCTATAGATGAACGATAAGGAAGAGATGCAGAAGATTTTTGTCACTCAGTGTTATCCATCCTCTCATTTAGTAAGACAGAATTCTAGGTAAAAATAAAACTTTAAAAAAATAGTATAATCATAAATTAAAGATGCATCATATAAGTGAAGGAGGTCTCAAAATTAATACTGCCCAAACAATGGGAACTCTGTTTTTCCTTTGAGATCTTCGCTTTGCCACACTAATATTATTTTAACAGACCAGCTGTGTGCATACTCACAGATGAAGGGCAAGCATTAGAAACTACTAAAGTTATTAGGTAAATAATTTATAAATAAATAAATAGCAGAAGTTTAAAAAACAAAAACACCCAAAACCAGAGAAAGTTCTACTGCTGAAGAAAGAAAACTGTACTGCTCCAGCAACCATTAGCAGAACAAATCTAACTTCTTCCACATACAAAAATAAGAGTGCATGTAATTTTGGAAGTCAAAAGAAATGAACCGTAAAAGAGTCACAGAATGCAAAATGGATCACTCAACATGTGGGAAGGTGGCTAGAAATCAACTGCACACTGCTTTTTCAAACACAAGAAGCAGGGGCCATTAACAAAAGCTAGTAGGAGAGAGGTACAAAGAAATAAAAGGAGCAGATTCTTCACATAACAGGTGGAATTTGTCCAAATGCTTTTCTGCTATCAGCACCTAATTACCAGAAAAATGTAGACAAATTGGATTAAGTTCAAAGAAAAGCTACAAAAATAATTAGGGGAGACTAAACTAAAAGACAAGATGAAAAGAGAAATACATGTACAGTGCTGGCTAAATGACAGCTAAGTTATGATTACATCTACAACAAATATTTAAAATGTGCAAACTCTACATTGGTTCATTAGCAGAATCATTCAGAGAGATACAAGAAAGAAGTACAGAAATATGAAGGAAAATCAAGGGATGAACACTGAAGTTCAATAGTAGGGAAAACTTTAATCGGTCTCTGAAATTGAATTAATTGGTATAATGATAGTTTAGTTAAACATTAGAATCTACATTAATTCAGGAACAATCCTGCATTGCAAAAGGCAAAACTAGGGAATATAATAAAAGGAGGTTTCTACAAGGTTTTTTGATCAGCAATTTTGGAAAAAAAATTTCCAACCAACTTGATAATTTTTTCTGGAAGTCATAATTTTATTGAAAATTTTCATTCTCTTGTTGACATTTCAGAGTGTATTGTTTTAAGACTTATTAATTATTGTTTTGGTAAAGCATATTTAGTGTTGTATATATAAAGTATATATAAAAGTGTAAAGAGAAAGTAATTGTTTCAGTCCTTCCAAAAGTTATCTTGAAAAATAATAACTATTCCCCCATCTCAACCCTAACATGTTAAAATTCTAATTATTGCTGTCATTTGCAATTATGGCTTTATTTTAGCTCTTCTTCTTCCCAATACACTTTTCCCCATTCCATTCCTTTTTTTAAGCACTCACCTTCCCAATGTCGCCCATTGCTTCTGGGCAGCAGCTCTGGGGGGGTTATCTCTTTTACCACAAGCAGTGGTTCACACAGGCACCCTGCAAAGAAGAAGTGTCTGCAGTCAGAAAGGCCTCCTTGCCTCTCCCTGCTCAGTATTCTCAGCCAGCAGGAGACAAAGAAACCACCCTCCAGAGACAGGACCTCATCCACAATGCTCTTTTTTTGATATTTCTCCATGTTCATCTGTCCAAAACACTGGGACTCTGCCATCTCAGTGTCAGGCCTTAAGTCTGCAGGTTAATTATGGTTTCTGCGGGCAGGTGGGGCAACGAAGAACTCTCCATGCCTTCAAAATCCAACCATGAGTTGAAAAGGGAGTCCTTCACAAGAAGGTAAGAAGAAGGTAAAGAAATATACGGAAGTTCCTTTGCCAGCCACATCTCAGTTTCCTTAAGCTTCCTCAGCTTATTAAAAAACTCCTTCAAAGGAACATTCAGCAGCTGTCCCCACACACACTTGGACCTAAATAGCACCCAGGTAATCTGAATCTGAATGGTATAAAAATGCAAAGAACTCAAAAGAACATCACAAACATTGCTATTCAGTGCTACCACAGGTTCTGACAACCTAACGAAATAAAAGGGATGCTTAAGATTTATCTGTTAGGAAAAAATTACTTCATAGACTGCAAAGAAAGATGACAAAAACTGAAAGAGAAGCCCCAGGGCAAGAAATCTAGCCACCTCTTCCCCTTACTGTAGGTGGAAGCAGCGAGGTCTGGGACAGACATTCAGATCTGCCACTGAACTGTGTCACTGCCGACTGCCAGTCACCTCCATCTCTTCCTCCCTCCCCTCTGTGATACATCAACCATTCAACTTTACTGTCCATGTGTCCATACTGTCTCTAGTGCAACATAGGTTTTCTCATCCCTTCCTGTTTTCCATGTTTTCCTCTTTTTTTCTCAATCATAGCAAAACCCAACAATCCTCTTTTCCACATCACTATCATGAAATTTTCCTTGACAAAATGTTAAAACTAGATGTTTTTAATGTAAATAAAGTGCTACACAGTAAAAAAATATGTCAGATCAACACATCACTGTGATAATTTTGCCCAGATGTCATCATCTTCTCCTCTTTCCCCTCATTTGGAGGCTTTCCATTTTAGCCTTCAAGACTGAGAGAACTGCATCTTCCCACGTGTTGGTACCAAGCGCAGCAATGCAGGCTGGACTTAGCAAGGCAAGAGCAGCAGCAAAAATAAATATACTGGAGCAAGATGTGGTTAAAAGAGGAAGTACTTATTGTAATCCTTAAGCCAAACATAGACAAATTAAGTAGGGACTGAGGTGACTTCCAATTTTTAAACCTAAGGAGATTCCATAGGAAACATTAAGTTTACAAAGGTGTTTTCTCCTGTAATATATCACAAGAATCATTGCAGTTACATATTTCCAAAACATGATAAGGAGCCTTTGCAGATTATACAGTCATTTAATTAATATACAATGTACCAGCTTTTTCCAGTGTGTAATAAGAGCATAATGGCAATAGTTCATTCATAGGTCTGGGTTTAATACCAATATTAGCTTCATAGACTGTCTAATGTGTTTAGCTTCCATGAAGAATTTGTTAACAGTAAATTAACATTGTCATTGTTTAATAACATGACTGCATTCTATCCTGTTAGGTGGAAATAGTCAATTCTGACTTTCAAACATCTTCATTTCAGAGGTCATTTTATTGGATTGGCAGCATAAGATGAAAAGCACCCAAATCAGAGCAAACATAAAAGTCTAACATGATTTCATTTGGCGAAAGAAATACAAACTGACATTTCTTTTGTCATGCAAATGCATGCTGAACTCACAGGGTGAGAGAGAGCTGTGTTACATCATGTTTACCATAGGCACACAGATTCCTATTACAGGCCTTGGAGGCAGAACCACACTATAGAAGAAAGGTGGGGGAGAGGTTCCCTGCAGAGGCTGGTGAAGAGCCTGGAGAACAAGCCCTGTGAGGAGCAGCTAAGAGAACTGGGGTTGTTTATCCTGGAGAAAAGGAGGCTGAGGGGAGACCTGATCGCTGTCTACAACTACCTGAAAGGAGGTTGTAGCGAGGTGGGCGTTGGTCTCTTCTCCCACGTAGCAAGTGATAGGACAAGAGGAAATGTCCTCAAGTTCTGCCAGGGGAGGTTTAGATTGGCTATTAGGAAAAATTTCTTCACTCAAAGGGTTGTCAGGCATTGGAACAGGCTGCCCGGGGAAATGGTGGAGTCGTCATCCCTGGAGGTGTTTAAAAGGCACGTAGATGAGGTTATCATCAGGGACATGGTTTAGTGACAGTGGTAGGCTAACAGTTGGACTCGATAATCTTAAAGGTCTTTTCCAACCTAAATGATTCTATGATTCTATCCCAGTGGTGTAGGGAAAAGAGTGATGAGAGGGCAGCAGTGGTGAGCCAGCACTACAGGACAGAAGAAAGGCCACAACCAGGCTGAGGCATGACCCTTCTTTCCCAGACAGGCAACACCTTCTGTCACTGCAGTCTGGTTGGTCCCTGGCACATGGCACTTCTGAAACATCTTTAAACAGCTGCAATTTGTCTTGTTAACATATTGGAGAAAGTGTTAACCCGCTCTAAATGCAAATAAGATGGTCCTGCATCCAAAATACCCTGCTTGTGTACTTGGATCAGCATTAGATGCATGCAATGGAAGCTGCATATGCTGGATATTTGGTTGTCCACACAACTACTCTTCACCATCTCACAAGCAGAATGAGGGCCTGAGAAAATGCAGATCTTCTCTAGATACATTGGGTCTGCAGCAAGGGGTCTATTTCTTTTACCTGCCTTTTACCACAGAAATAAAATGAGTAGCATGTCTCTAGCAAAACCTCTCTAGTCTAAATCTAGCTAGTGCTTCACTTGCCACTTCTAAGGAAAGGACCCTGTTGCCACCTCCACCTGCCAAGAGAAGGTAGAGAGGACACTACTGCTTCACAGTGGGGAACGTGGTTTCCTGGGAGATGCTGGAGTACAGAAAGCCCCACCGTCATTGATGAGAGCTCAGCACTCAGTTCTGACTCCAGTAAATAAGGGGCAACTTCTCACCTGGAGCAGTGTGCAGTGCTGGGTCCCATAGGATAAAAAGGATATAAAGCTCCTGGAGAGTGTCCAAAGGAGGACCACGAAGTTAGTGAAAGGTTTGGAGGTGAAGCTGTATGAGGAGCAGCTAAAGTCACTTGGTTTGTTCAGCCTGGAGGAGACTGAGGGGAGACGTCATGGTACCTACAGCTTCCTCACAAGGGGAGGAGGAGGGGCAGGTGCTGATCTCTTCTCTCTGGTGACCAGTGACAGAACCCGAGGGAATGTCAGGAAGATGTGCCAGGGGAGGTTTAGGTTGGACATTAGGAAAAGGTTCTTCCCACAGAGGGTGGTGTGCGAGGGCGAAAACTCATGGACTCCACACAATTCAATATGAATTCAAGTGAAGCCATTTATTACAGAAACAAGCCTCCTTATATATGCAGTTACTTCCTGATCACACGTCCACACTCCAAGCATGCATTAGCTGATTGGATATTGTCCATGTTCATGAACTGTCCACGCACCCGAGTCTCACTGCTGTTTTTCAGGGTGCTGTTTTTCAGGGTGCTGTTTTTCAGCCTTCAAACTGACCTTGGGATTCCTTTGGCTAGTTCAGAAATAAATCTCCATCTAATAGAAACCCATCCACACAACAACCTCAAGAAAACCCCTCAAATCTCCCACAGTGGTGGAGCACTGGAACAGGCTCCCCAGGGAGGTGTCACGGCTCCAAGCCTGACAGTGTTCAAGAAGAGACTGGACAATGCCCTCAGACACATGGTGTGAACTGTGGGGTTGTCACATGCAGGGACAGGAGTTGGACTCCATGATCCTTGTGGGTCCCTTCCAACTCAGGACACATCAGGAGTCTGTGATTTAAATCTCACCATGTTCCCAGGCTTCACAGCACTATGCAGCTTTGCTGGATAGGGCTCAGATGCTCAGCCCCTCTGCAGTATCAAATACATAGTGACTTAAAATCAAAATCACAGTTACCAATAACTAAATGGAAAGAGTGTTGTTTCCCAGAACAGAGTAGGTCTTTCACAATGTACCAGAGTGCATGTTTTTCATCTCTACTGAGCTATGAACAATAGGCAACTCTCTGCTTTTATTAAAAACTATGAGGGATTATTATTTTAGTTAAACCTTTAAGAATTCATACCTATCTGGAAAGGGCAGCTTGTGTAATGGACTTCCTGTTTTCATCATAGCTAGATACTGCTTTTTTGCTGTTGCCTGTTATTACCCAGTTAATACGAACTGCCTGGAGTTTATTTTTAGCTCACTTGAGCCTATTGTAAGGTCTCTTCAAGAACTTAACTTTCCAACCAGAAAATGTAATTACTGGGTCTTACACTGAGTTTAGGAATATATTCTTAAATCCTTCTAAACAGCCAAGAGATAAAGTGAAAATAGGTAAAAAATAGTGGTTGAATACAAGTAGTCCGTTCAACTCAAAAATTACCTTTTATTTTCAAATTATACCCTTAATTTCTAAAATAAGTGTTGATTTGATAAAGAAGTCATGCTCCATTCATTTAACCTCCAACTAAAACAGAGGAGATGAATAAATATTTTCCAAAATGAACAGGGGAGTATTTTTATTTGAGGAAAAATATGTAATTATCTAAATGTCTTGAGATCATAGAATCAAAAACTTTGAATTCTTCTGTGCCACACACTATTTGTTTCATGTACATTAAATCACATTCAGCACAAGTGAAAAGTACTTAAGACTGAAATGAGACTGAACGTAAACTCTGGAAGGATACTTTTGACAACAGTCTTTCAATTTCTTACAGAAAACAACAATAACAAAATCACACCGAATCACTGGATAATTCAAGTCAGAGGGGATCTCAAGAGGTCACCTATTCCAATGTCCTGCTTAAAGCAGAATGAGCCATGCAGCTGCACAGGGCTTTATCCAACCTGGTCCCAAAAATCTTCCAAGGATGGAGAGCGCACAACCTCCTCTGGACAACCTTTTCCAGTATCTGAGTCTGTTCACGGTTAAAAGGTTTCTCCTCACACCCAGTGTGAACCTCTCTTGTTTCCACTTCTGTTTGCTGCCTCTTGTTCTTCCACATGGAGCCACTGAGAAGTGCCAGGCTCCATCCTCCTGGTGACCTTGTCACAGCTGGGAGAATGTCCAGGGCCCTAATTCTTCACCGAAAGGGTTGTCAGGCATTGGAACAAGCTGCTCAGGGAAGTGGTGGAGTCACCGTCCCTGGAGGTGTTTAAAAGGCATGTAGATGAGGTTCTTAGGGACATGGTTTAGTGCCAGAGTTAGGTTATGGTTGGACTCAATGATTTTGAGGGTCTCTTCCAACCAAAATGATTCTGTGATTCTGTCTGTTCCCCAGGCTGAACAAGCGCTGTTTCCTCAGCCCCCTTCCACAGGGCAAGCACTCCAGCCCCCTGGCTGTGGCCCTCCACTGAGCTCACACCAGTTTACCACTGGTTTTCTTGTTTTCAAGAGCCCAAAAATTAACTCAGTATCCAACTGCGGTCTAACAGGTGCTGAGTAAATGGGAATAACCGCTTCCCTCCAGCTGCTGACGGCACTCCTGTTGCTATAGCCCAGGATGCTGTTGGCATCCCTTGCTGCCAGGACAGACTGCTAGATCTTGTCCAGCCTGATGTCCACCAGGCCCCTCAGGTCCCTTCCCCAGAGCTGTTCTCCATCACTCTGTTCCCAGCCTGTGCTCCTCTGCGGGATCCGTCCTTCCCAGGCATGTGACTTGGCACTCATTCTTGATGAATTTCAATTAACTTCATTACGACGGATAATTCCATGAATGGTTCTTAAAGAGGAGCTTAACATTTTCCTCCCTAATGGTTTGTTCTACTATTGCAGACTCATTTTACCACAATTTAGCTTAAAGAGGCAGATTACATAATTCAGGATACATTTAAAATTGGATTAGATGAAAGAGAGATAAAGAAGTCTGTCCTGTGTTTCATGCAGAATCTTTTTTTCCACTATCTTCCACTTGCCATATGTATTTTTAGATTTGCTGTTGTAACTACTTTGGCTTTGACAGACCCATACGAATTTAAGGAGGCTGTATACTAAAAAAAAGATCAACTTTTTGTCTCTTGAGCTAGTCTGATAAACCATGGGTCACAGTATTTTCTATGTGTATACATTTTGAACAATTTCTATATTCAATCTTAGCTATGACAATCCTTAAATTATTTACTTTAAGCCAATTTGATATTAGTAGTAATAAGTACTCTGCAGGAAAAGTGAATATTATTTGGAAACAAGTACACTGAAAAGGATTTATGCGTTAGTGAGGCGTGCAAGTTTTACAAGTGAATTAATAGTAGCTTCATTAAGTTTTAATTAATTGTATGTATCAGTGAATCTTAAGGATTTTTTTGTTTTATTGTAAAAATAATTTATTTCTAGCCAACTACTGCCTGTGAAATTTCACAGAGAATATTGCCGTTTTCAAAAGAAGGATGCCGTAAGTTACAAAACCGAATACAAAATATAAGCCCTAGAAGGATACATTTTTCTGTCCTTTCAAAGACACTGTGTGCAATTCCAAGCAGCGACATTGATACTTAAACATTTTAAAAGGAAATGCAAAAAGCTCAGGATTGATGTTTCAAAGCTAGCTGTTACATGCTGTTGAACAAAGGAAACATTTTCATCTTCAACGTTTTGATCTTTTTGCTACATGACTCTGGCATTGTGATTTTTTTTTAAACTATTAATTGTTTTTTACTATAAAAAGTCACCCTGGAAGTTAAACAAATATACATATATATATATATATATATAAAGGCACATAGTCATTACAAACCTTTTGAGATAATTTTCAGTGAAAGTTACTTATGTTTGGTTCGCCATTTGAGTATCTATTCAATATTAGGTCTGCTTCCCTCCTCCGCTTCTTTTTACATTTCCATTGAAAACAATCTGACACCAAAGAGCTCATCATCAGGAATTACATAGCAGGTATTTGGTTGCATTAGAACATTTATAGTCACCACAACCCATAGAACCCAGCTGTCAGATGCCCACCTGGCCACCCTCTCTTGCTCTCCTCAGGAGAGTTCTTCCACTGTCTCCAGTCCAAATACCAGTTTCCACACACCAGCAGACACTTGCTCACCCACAGAATCTGTCTCCTGGGATTATATTCTTGTAAAGACAAGTTAGGTACATGAAAATTACATAGTTGAGGCTGGAATTTGTCTATCATGCTGGTGTTCGCCCCGGCCAGGTTCGAAAGTCCTGCCATTGGATATTTAATGTCAAGAAGTAATAAGAACTCTAAGTTCCTGCCTCACTGCTCACATTGAAATTATGGATATCAATATTTGGGTCTGAATTGGTCTCAGTTAAATAAGTGTAAATCCAGAGAATCAACACTGGCTCTATCAGTCCTAATTCAGATTCACAAAAGTACACCTAGCTATAATAGTTTTGTACAATAATCACAATACTGATGTCATGTCCCTTAAGCCATAGCACATCGCAGGTCCATTCAAATTCTTAGCAAGTAAAACATTTAAGAAAATCGCACTGAAATAAATATTTGAAAAATACCAAAAAAAAAAAAAACTTTAACTGCAAGAAACTGACCGAAGAAAAAAGTGAGTTTTGAATTGTCAGCACTCTATCTGCTGCAATTAATGAAATTAAAATGAGGAGTGAGGAAACATTTTAACCTTCTACAACAGTTTATCCCAGTGCGATCATTTAGGGCAGAGGATAACCTGCCATGAGATGTCGTATCACTGAAGTGCAATATTTACAGGGTGAGGGGACAAGAAACCGAGGAGAACTCTGTAGAGGCCTACAAAAGTTCTCCTGCAGCAGTGCAGAGGAAATCCCAGGCCATTAAAAATTAGTTTTACTTTCATTTTTCTGGTGTTTAATCTGTTATGCCCAAATATGACACCACATTTCATTAGTCAAAGAAAATATATCCCATATTGGAAGTGAATACAATAATTGAACAGCTTTAGATGTTCAGTAAATTGACAACTATGCATCACAATTCTGGTACGTCAAATCCCAAACTCCATAAAATTGCAATATTTATCTCCAAAACCATAACTGTCTAAACATTTACATCAAGTTTCTTCCATAAAACACACACTGAAAGTTTAGAAATGTTGACTGAATCATTTCCTGTGACTCAGTGATCTGCTATTGCATCTGTGCAGAACACCAGGAGAGCTGTTTTTAGCTTGACAATTTTACAATTCAATGGAATGTTAATGGCCTCTTATATTTCATATAAGCAGCTTCTTATCACGTCCTTAATCTCTTATCAGATGTTATCTAGAGTAAAAAAAAAAAAAAATCAAGGCCAGATTATGACCAAGAAGAGAAGAAAATTCTCCCATGCATTCAATCTCAGATTAAAGATTAGCAACGACTGTGTGCCAGCTATTTCCTGTGATCGATCAGATATTTAAAGAATCATTACCCTGTTCCCTCCGTCATATGTTACCCAGCATACACGATGAGAAAGGGGTGTGTACTGCTGAAGTTAAAAGTTGTATAAACCTACTCCCATGATCAGCCAAAAGTAGTTTATCATGCCCTGGAGTCACCCTTCAAAGACATACAGGTTGTTGCAGCCGTCTCTGCAAAGGGACTATGTTAGGCTGAAAACAAACCAATCTAAAGTTGGTTTGAAATGAGGCAAGTCCTACATCTGGCCATAAATACCCTGGGATACTGTCTGTGGCTTTACAGAATGGATCCTCTACTTTTTTTAATAGGTTTCATATCCCCTACTAACATATGCAATAATCATAGAAATAAAAAAAAATTAAAAAAAAAAAAATCAGTGCATGTCTGTATAAAACTCTTATGAAAAGAGTGAAACTGAATACCCACACTGTGCTGGCACATGGACAGAGTAAACAAGCTGGAAAGAGAGAGAAAAAAAAGAAGGCGAGAGATCTTTTTCCTCACCCTCCCTTTCCAACCCTTCTACTTACTTGAAGTTTAAGTTTAAAATAAGTTTAAAAAGTAGGTTAATATATATCATCAACTGAATTTCTTTTCATTTACACTTCTCCATTAACACCTTTATAAAGATACTCAGCTTTTAGAACGCGTTGTTTGTTTTAGGAGAAACTCTCACTATGCGATCGCCTAAAGCAGATAGGACAGAGCAAACTGCATGGCTTTTGTTGAGCCTGCATTTTAGAGCAAATATCTTTGAAGCACAGCATACTGAGAACAGCTTTTCACAGGAAACAGAAGAAACTACTGTGCGCTCGAGACAAATGGGATTTTCCCCAGGCAAGAAAGATGTAATAAACATCTCAATACAAAATTAGTTAAGAAATATGAAAGGTTGTGGGTTGATCTTTGCTTCTGCAAAGACAAAGGAAGAAAATGTCTACGCTGAAGGACCTACAAATTCATCTAGAGCAGATTTCAGATATAAATACAAACGTTTAAATGAATGCTCTGATATATGCTTGCAAACCAGCCAATATGACAAGAATGTGTAAGAAACGGCAGAAATGTGGATCCCGTTCATTCCCTGTCACACCAAACTGACAGCTTAAACCAGTATAACTGCTCTAACACAACACATTCCCAATCTCCCCCTTTTCCTCACGCTCCTCATTTTCCATGAGCACCTCATTAACAGCATTTCCCATTCTTCCTCTCCAGCTACTGTCCTGTGTGACCCCATCTCTGTCCCCCTGTTCCCTGGTACCAAGGTCTTTGACTCTGCAGGTCACACCTTCACTGTCCCCAGGTCACAGTGCTCTAGGCCCTTCCCTGCCAGTGGGACTGTCTGCCCCTGGTCCTTTCTCACCACCAGCCATTTCAGCACCCACTGAACATTTTTATTTACCAGTAATTATAAGTAACAACAATTTAAAGACAAAAACCCCAGAGTCTAGGCCCATCCAAAGAGTAAGTATAGTTAAGAGTTAGCACATAGGGGGAAGAGGAATCCTGAAATAGCTGCACCAAAGTTGCATACAAAAGGCTACTGAGGGCCAGTGGTGAGGTTACTGAGTCAAAGGTCTGAGCTGGCGGCAAAGATATGTGATTCTTAGAGATTTTTTTTCAACCTTTGTCTTAGAAGCATAGAAAGAAACACTCCTCGACTGATGTTCTAAAGTCTAAGTACAGGATCCCCGCACCACTAATACCCGTACCACTAAAAAGAGGTCTAGCTCTTGGTGGATTTTGTTACCATTTGAGGAATATAAATTTTAAAAGAACAGGGTACACAGGAAGTCCACTGCTCCAAAATTTAAAAGGTAGGTTTTCCAGAGTTTCCGTACAGAGAGAAGGATCTTCAACAGTGAGGAAAAGTCTTCAGTCTTGCGTGACAGGGCTACTTATTCTGGTCAACAGATTGCTGAGGTTATCAGTCATTCAAGTCAATTTCTTAACTGAGAACAAGAAATCAGACTTATGAAATTTCATGACTTTGCCTTTCCTAGTGGGCTCTGAACCACATAAAATTCTCTCTGGCGTTAATTAATTTGTCTGAATTTAGGAGAATATATTTAGCTGTTTGTGTATAATCCTCATGGGACTGAGGCTAAAATTGTTGGTTAATATTTGACCTGCTTTTCCCTATTAGTCATTGCTTCTAGAGACCATTGTATTTATGGCTCATCTCTTCTAGCTCTAATCTGAATGTCCACGGGAACAACTGCACACAATAAAGCAGTGAAGTTTACTCCACATTTTAAATCTGAGTCCCATATAGTTGATACTCAGTATTTTGTTGCTGTTTGACTTCTACTTATCGATTTTTTCTTTAGTTGAAGATTTTATTAGAGATTATATCATTCATGTGAAAAAAAAAGAATAATTACAGAAGATATGGAACATAGCTCATGAAACAAGAGAAGACCTACATGTAGGTCACGGAATTCAGTAAAGTCCAGAAAAAATACAGCATGTGAAGAGTTAAAAATGCAGTTTACCTATCAGTTTCTCACGAGAGGGAAAAAAAAAATAGTAAGGAAACTCTTCAATTCTAATTGGAAAAAATGTTTCAAGCGGCATAAAGCCACAGCACAAGTTTGATGGGTAGATAAACCCAACAAATGGTTCCCTGCAGCTGGAAGTATGAGGTCTGTCTTCCCCTTTCCTCTTGTCCCACTTCTCTCTTTCTATGCCCCGGCTCCTATCTTCCTCCTTCCCTGCTCAAAGCCACATAATCCACTGTCACGTTTTATGGCTGCAGCATCAGACGCTTCTATGACCTGAATTGATTGACTGAAATTTCAGAAAACTATCCACAACATAAATGGCATGAACAGTCTGCCATTTAGGTGAATTAAATTGGTTCCTGGAGAGATATAAGTATCAGAAAACACAAAGCATATAATGGGAAAAGAAAGGGAGAGACAGGTAGAGGATCTCACCTATTTGGTAATGGTGAGCTGGTATGTCTGCTTATCTAGTCTCATTTGACCATCCCATTAAAAGATACTGCTTGAGAGAATATGTCTGTGTCTTTGTCCCACATATTCTATATGTGGCGTAGACCTACAACTGATCTCAGTGATGCAGTAGCTATCCTGAAATTCCCTCAAAAGTAGCTTATTTGCAGCTTCAGAGTACTCCATTCTGTTTTTCCAAGCACTTTGGATTTACTATCCATGTCTCCATAATTCAGTGGAGCTGTTTTTAATGGCAAGGATGGAAAACCTTCTGTATAGGATTCAGAAGCTCTTTTTCTGGTTTTAGAGCAGTAAGAACCACATGCACTCAGATGTTCCCAAAATAATACCCTCCAAAGAAGCCTCTGCCCAATATTTGTCCTGGCTTCACGGTAGAGCAGATAGACAAAGTTCTGCAGCTCCCTCTCGGCTCAGAAAGGGTTCTACACTCAGTTCCATGTTTGCAAAAGAGATCTGGAAAAAATGTTCTTTGTCTGAACGTTATTGTTCCTTGGGGGTGGCAGAGCATGCCCCTTCTGCAAGAGAGAATAGACTCCAAGGCCCCCCATGGCACACAGCAGCTCCCAGGGAATCTGCGATAGGCCAATACCCCCCATATGCCTCTAAACCATCCACAATCCCCGACAGCCACCATGTCAAATGACAATAGTGCAGAATCCCCAAAAGAGTTTCAGTCTTCTGACAATGAATTGAGAACTTTATTACAATAAGTAGACCAGAATTCCCCTCTTAAGAAGGCACTCCAAAAGTATGGCCCACCAGGCCAGCCTAAACCCTCTAAGGCTGGCCTGCAAAAGTCTATTAAAACCATTAAAACACTGGTTTCAACAGTGTCTCTTTTAAAGGTTTGACGAAACAGCTCAGTGGCAGCAGCAGAGAAAGAATGAAGCTAATAAGCATCCATCCATCAGAAACTTTGGGAACCTTAAACTCCTTTTCCCCCTGTCCTCCTCCTCCTGGCAGAGCTTTTCAGCCTCCTTCTGCCAGGCAACCCTTTTTAGGTTTAAAGCTACAGCACGTGTCCGCCCCCACCAGGGTTCCCATTCTCCATCAAGGTTCTGGCTTTTCTGAAGATCAGCAGGTTCCAGAGCCGCACCAATGCTGAGCTTGATGACCGCCCTGCCGATGTGGACATCCCCACCTAGAAAAAACTTCTGCCTTTTCAGTTCTTTTGGGTATTGAATGCCACAGAGGTGGACCTCATTCAAGAGACCTTTTGCTAGGGTTCCAGCATGACTAACCATAACCTTCGCAGCACACCACAGCACAAGTAAAGTTTACATACTTCAGTCGACAGAAGTCACATACAGTCTATGTGTAGCAACAGTGAAGTCAGCAGGTATTGCCCAACATTTTCCCTACTTAGTTTTACTGCATCTAGATTGCCTGATTTCATCTTGCACAAGATTTCTGTGGTTAAGGAAGAGAACGATAGTATTTGACACCTAGAAGTCTCCTGTCATTTACATGAGGCCACTTGAAATGCAAGTGGTGGTGTTCCCAGCTGTGGACTACGCAGTGTGCCTGGGTAGAAGACTGTCCTTCAGCCAAGAGGAGCTCACACCAGCTAATGTTGCTACAGATGCCTGTCCTGCTCTCTCTTACCAGTCTGCTCCCTCATGGAGGGAGTGACCAGGACGTTGTATGCTCAAAACCACACTGTGGTTTCTGCAGTGCCTGCAGCATTACCAATGTAAGAAATTGCTCTTAATCATGGCTATTCCTTCCAAGTACCAAAAGAGAAAAGGCACCTTTCTAAGATCTATTCATCATGGCTTTATATGAAAAGAAGTATTTCTACACATTTAGATCAGCTGGAAGTTGCAACGCAGGTAAGTCACACAATCGTAGTGCCACTGAGCAGCTAGTGCTCAAATTTGAGGGTACATCTCAGAGGTGGTATTATTCTAACCTCTGCTCTCAGCCTAGCCTTCACTTAGGATGAGCCCAAAACCTATTCCCATAAAGGCCGTATTTCTTCCTACCACATCCTGCTGTATAATCTACCCGTTTCTTGTACTGCAACCAATATGTGGGCTCTTTATATATTTGATTCATCCATTAAATGAAAAAATGTGATTATGGAATTATGAATATTGTGTGAGGTGACTGACAAGACATGTAGGATCTACATCTCTTTCCATGTTCATTTTGGGTATTTTTTGAGATGGAGATGCTACAGATAATATTTTTTGTGCAACAGCTAGGGTCAAATTTGGATGTATGTTTGATGCTTGCCTCATGGTTTTACCAACACTACAATACATGCCATTAACATTTTTCTAAAACCTAACTATGTAAAACTCTCTCCTGGATGTGCAGCTAGAGAACCTACAACCTCCTAATGTCTCCTTGGTCAACACTTAAATCTGACCTTGAATGCGTTTCCAGGTGTCTCATCTTTAGAAACAAAACAAAGCAAACCTGCTCCTCAGGTTAGTATTAGGATTATTTTTGCTGCTTCTCTGATAATTATCATCATAATCCAAATTTGACTTGCTGTCTACTACATGTCCTCACTCATTCAAAATTTTGCCCTACTACTCACAAAATATGAAAAGGGACACATTAGAAACTTACCAATTTGAGAAAGCCAGGGACAAATAATGTTTTAAGAAGACAAATCATTGCCTGTGTTTTGAAACATCAAAAAGTCTTCGTTTCTCTTAACAGAGCTTCAGTTTCCTACCCTTTTCTTGTCCTTAGCACTACTATTTTCACCTTTCTGCCTTTTCCTACAGTCACCAGGATGAATGACATTTCTTTGCAGACAGAGGAAGGAAAACTGTCAGCAAGAAGCAAAAACAATGTGAAGTACTGGCCCTATATTCTGTGAATTGTCAATACTTTCAAATAATATGTTCTTGTTGAAAGCTACTCCATCTGAGGCCCTGAACACCCTTAGAACAGTCTCTAGCTACCACAGCATGGGAGTCCCCTAAATACAGCTTTGGGGAATATTAATCACATTAGTAACGCTCATCAGTGTAGACAACAGCAGACAGCAGAGAAGCAGAAGGAGTTGCAATTAGTGTTGTAATAACTACAGAGAATCGTGTACATAGTTTATCTAGTTAATACTATCACTGTAACCAAAAGTGCAGGACAATCTGCAGGTGTAAGCAAGCACGGCACTGTTAATATCAGAGAAACTATGCCATGTATGTATTTTTTTTCACTACCAGATCCATCAGCACAAATAAAAAACTACACCTGTTGGGAGCTCCTCATTACCTCAAAACGCCCTTCAGATTGCACAGAGCATGACAATATAAGCCCTATCCACATCTAGCCATATTAATCTCATCACTATAGTATTGGAATTTTTTCCTCACCTGACAAATACATGAAGTATAGTTTCTTCTTCATCTTATTGTTTGCTACCTTCACAACCTTTCATTTAGAGTCAAGGAGTTAATTTAAATATGTGGTACAAAGACACCAATAGTCTTCATTGCACTAACACATTTCATGAGGGAATTTCCGTTGAAGCAAAATGTTGTGATTTGAAACAGTCTCTTTATACTGAAACTCTTCTGAAATCTCCTTCTACCCTCAGTGAGGTATAATCTTTTCAGTAAGTGTTGTGCAGTCTACATATATATATATATATATATCATGCCAGTTTCGCAATGTACTTTCAAAACAAAACAAATCAAAACAAAAAACACCACCACCAAAAAAAACCAACCAACCAAACAAAAAACAAACCAACAAATACCATCAATTTCTCGAATAGTATACAGAAATAAGAAAAAGTCTCTGTAAACTACACTCATTCTGAAGGACACCATTCTCCCAGTCACGAGTTTTGAGGTGTCAGATCACTCTATTTGCTGATGCTAAACAAGTAAACCTACAATAGCATTTAAGCAGGCATGAAACTTTTCAGAATACTCATGTTCCCCACAGGCTCCTGTACAGATATTGCAACAAGTCTGCTATATATTAAAAGCAGTCCAAGTTGTAAAATACTTTTCAGTTCCTTTTCTGAGTCTCTCTTTGCAAATTGCAGGCCAGAAACAAAACCACTACATAGTCAACAAAGGATTGAGACACCTTTTAATCATTTGTGCTCCGCAGCAAAGGTAAAAACAAATATCTGTCCTATTTCTTCTACTATATTTATTATGAGCAGTCTACACTATTCAAAAAAGAAAAGATATCCTGATTTAGCATTTTAAATTACTTACCTATCTAGAGCAACATTACTGAGAAACCACATAAACTCTTACCTATCTAACTTTTTAAGGCTTGTTTTTTTCTAGCCATGTAATGATTTCAGAAATGGGTATGATGTTTTTAGCAAAACTATCAGGTGATTTCAGACCTCCTAGCACAGAGACACCAATCTGGATATTATAATTAATGATACTGGCACAGCTTATAGGTAAAATACCAAATTGTACCAGTAATAATTGTGTTTGGAGAAGGGGAAGTTGTATTCTTCTTCCCATACCAATACACACTGAAGCAGTAGCACTCTGAGTAAGAACAACCTTTTCTGCACATGTGTATCCTCTTTCAGATCTAGTTGTGCTGGATGAAGTTGAACCGCTCCTGGTTGCTTCTCATAACCCATTAGTTGCAGGTTATGGCTTGCAGAGCCCTGATAACAAAAGAGGCTCTATGAGCCCTCCCTCACACTGGTCCAGCCTGCAAGGTTATCAGCTGTTTTAATCAAATCTTCTACCTGGGCCCATAGTTACAAGATTTACCAGGGTGATACTCTTCAGCAGCAAGGTCAGTAATGAAGAGATGATATTTTAACATCTCCAAGCAGCCCAGCTATTTGCAAATTCAGCAGCTGTCACCATAGCCCAAAGAAGAAAACTGTCAGGATCCAGTATTTAGCCCTGCTTGTCCTGGAAGGCATCCATCCACTCTCACTCCAGAGTGAACTATTAAGGTCTGAAGATACTGATTGATAACTTCATACCTACATAGTGTGTCGTAGTTGAGACAGACAAACGACATGGACCACGTTCTTCCAGGATGAAAGTAGTAGATGTCATTTATTGCCACAAGTGCATTTTTATACAGTTTTACCAATTCATGTGTCTCTTCACTATTGGTTACAAGGTACAGTAGTAACATCTCATTGGCTAATTTTGCTATCATCAGTGTTACTCTTCTACTCCCTTCTCTCTCACGGGTACATCCGTAACATCTCCGGATACTCCCTTAACATCTCCGGATACTCCTTTACTCATGGGTAGGCCTTCATATCTTCAAGGCTAATTTCTGTTCCCATGCCCTCTGTCAGGGAATCCATGGACCCACCGTAGTCCCCCACAATAGTGCCTCAAGGATGGGGACTCCCTTCCCATAAACACACAGATACATATAAATCGCTATTTGCATCACTGATGGAAATCTGGCTCCTGACTCCAAAAGGGGCACGTTGTTATTTTGCCTTCTTACAAGGATCAAAATAAACACTCACATTTTGTGGCAATAGTCTGAAAAAATCAAAAGGCATCAGTGAAAGCTTGAATATTTTCATCCATTATTCTGCAATCACATTATAGTACCCCAGTATGAAAGCACCATTACATACAAAAAGATAATAAATTATTCTGTTGCATCAATGACGAACCTGAAGGCAAAACTACCATCATCTTTGGTTTACAAGGTTCCCACGAGACTATTTAGTCACAAATTTCTTCTTCAGTCAAATGTATGGCCCTGTTGTTTGGTTTGAAACATTATTAGCTCATACAATGTCATTTAAATTCTCTGCTGTGTGTCTACACAAATACAAAATCACTAGCTAACACTAAAATGTTGGCTTCAGAAGTAGAGAAGGTCATTAACGCACACATATAAAAAAATAAGTTGCTCTGATATACCAACTTTACATCTTTGTCACAGTTATTTTAACCTAATACGATTCTCCCCCTTGTCACATAATATCACGGCACTCATTACTACTGATGGCAAATCTTAGGTAGAGCTTTTTAAAGCATTCTAGAGTATAATGAGGCACCACATCACAGGGCCTAATACTTTTGAGCTAAAAGAGATACTTTTTACCAAGTCCTGTAGTGAGAGGGCAAGGGGTAATGACTTCAAAATGAAACAAGGTAGATTTAGACGGGACAGAAGGAAGAAATTTTTTATGATGAGTGTGGTGAGGCACTGGAACAGGCTGCCCAAAGAAGCTGTGGATGCCCCATCCCTGGAAGTGTTCAAGGCCAGGCTGGATGGGGCTTTGAGCAACCTGGTCTAATGGAAGGTGTTCCTGCCCATGGCAGGGGGGTCAGACTAGATGGTCTACAAGCGTCTCTTCCAACCCAAACCACTCTATGGTTCCGTGATTCCATGATTCTACGAAAGCAGAACACTTGTATTGACACGTTCTGGTGACTACGTCCAAAATGTGAAGGTCTTCTTGTACAACTAAGCGGTAATCCTGATGGTGAATGCATCATTGGAATTGAAATTTTTTCTACAGTACCGGCATATGTACCAAGTCATTGATGCAGGTCATGCTTTGAATATTCGCCTTGAACCAATAGTCAGTGGCACTCAAGGAACCCCAGGTCACTCCTTAGCTCAAAATCATCAGCTGGAAAGGTGCACTTAGGATTGCAGAGCAGCCTGAGCTTTGAGGCCCCAGACTCTCATCTTAGTCCAAAACTTAGATGTGCTCATAAGAAACAAGATAAAGTCATCATTGCACAGCTTAGGCGTACGGTGTCATGGGAATGCACAGAATACTTAATATAGTCACCCTACACACTATGCTAAAAAAATCTTCAGTTAATAAGTGAATGGAATTACAATTGTAAATAAATACACAGGCTGCTAAGCTTTAACAGCTACAGAGGTTTCAGGGTCAACAATTTTCCAATGTTATTGGAATAGCAAATATATAAAAATAGATTTGGCTTTGTGATAAAACAATTCTGTATTTATAAAATGAAATTAACATTGCATTGAAATATCCTTCTTTCCACAACATTATAAATGTAGTTACCGTTCCAGTCAGGCATGTGAAAATGACTTTCTGATGCTTGCTCCAAATTCCTCCCTTCTGCTTCCATATTCTACGTAAGTTGTGATGAAATGGGTGTGTGTGTTACCATTAGATATTAAAACATGAGAGACTTACTGATTTAAGGGTGCTACTCCCCAGAGGATTGTTTTTCAGAAATCAGTCAGTAGGTACCTTAGAGATTGCCTTCATTCAATAACTGAACTAAAAGGATTTTTCAAACTCTCTAAACTTTTCCCACACTTTAAGAGTTTTTAAGATGTTTTCCCATTATACTAATGTATGCATATCCTCGGGAAAAAAAAAAAATTACTTGCCTTAGTCTAAAACACTTCTATTGCCATTATTAATGGTACAAAATGGTACAGATTTTCTCCTTTTTATTGATCATTCGGTGAACTGAAACAATGAGTGCTAGTGGTTGAACATATTCCATACATGAGCGTACAGAAGTCCACAGACTAGTATCTTATTAAAACAGAAGCACATACATGTACATTTTTTTGAGAGATTTGGTTTCAAATAAATGTCTTTGATTATTGGCATAAAGTTATTGGTTCACTATTTCATTTTCTTTTTTTTTTTTTTCCCCAAAAACTTTACTTCATTATACTTCACTATGGTCCTTAAAAGTCACTCTAACATCAAAAAGCAGCTCTCTGGAAAAGGAAAATAGCTTCTCACTAGCTCTATTTTATTACATTTCAAATCCAGAACCATAACTTTTTACTCTGGCATATGGGTATCGCTGCAAACAATAAACACATTACTCCAACATAATGAGTTCCTGTTCAGCAGCTGAGCAACAGTAACTGACCACATCGCACTTTTAGCAAAATCAGACTCATTATTTTGAACATTGATGATGATACACATCAGGCTCTCCTCATAGCCACGAGAAAGCAACTCTGCTTTTCCAAAATATGCATTCCCTGTAAGACAATCTTCTATATTCTCTATTTCTTCCTGAAGTATCAACAGAACCATGTCCTATGTCCTGAGCTTCACTTGATGTATTTACTGAAAACTACTCAAGATTAAGTTTCTTCAGCATCACTAAAGGCCTAACAGAAGAATGTGGTTGCATCAATACCTAAAATGTCCTGCAGATTCTTTATTGTGGAGACAGCATAAAAATGCATGATGAATCTTGTCTGATGCTCACGTCTCAGGCTGCAGTGGGAAACCTCATTCTTGCCACACATACACAAAAACCACTTGATACGGCACTCCTAGGGACCCAACACATATGGAAACAAAGGATGCCAGGCTCAGAGAATCACTCTTTGAAGGAAGTGGGAAGAGTAAGTTTTGCTATGAATAGGTGTTTATTACAACTAGCTGGTAAGTTTATCTTCTAGTAACCCATGGGCTATGTTTGAGTCATCGCGAGGTATTTTTTTAAATTTTATTATCCAGGAAGAAAATGCCTTAAAGTGTTGCCAGCATGTCCGGGTTTGCACTGAATGAAACCACCACAGAGAAACAGTCTCAACAACAGCGTGGATCCATACAACTCCAGCTTACTGGGTGCCTGTGGCAAAATCCATGGAGGAGAAAGCTTCTCCCACATTTTTATTTTAGAGGTTTTTTGCAAACTGGCCGTCTATTTCACGAACTTACAGATTCTGTGATAGTGACTAAGGCTGTACAAAATCAAGACAAGAATAAACTTAGTGGGGGAGCTCCACCTAGCTGGCAAAATTTCTCTATTTGGCCCAGTTTAGTTTTACACATGGTAAAATATATTAATATTCCTTCACTGAGTAAGTTGTTTTCATACAAAAGTTCCCTGCGGAGACCACAAAGCCAAGTGGGTGTCCTCTAAATGCATAGGCAGGACATCACACTACTGATGCACTGAAGTCCTGAAATAGAAGGTGCCTCTTGCAGGGGTCCTGTTTAGTAGAGTATCAGGGAAAGCCAATTCTGCTGAGCACATTCCTCCCCCACCTTCCTGCCCTTTTGATTCCCCAAAACACAAAGGAGCAAGCAGACCGAAGAGAGAGAAAGTGTTAAAAACAGAGGTGACAAGTGTACGTGTGGCATCCTTGATCCTTTGCCCCCGTAGAAAGGACTTCATGACTTAATAGTCCTCTGTTTTTCAGATTTTTAAAAGAGTGGTTGAGTTGCATGTGAAGGAACAGCAAAAGTAATTTTTAGTCAAGTAATCCATTTTACAGACAAGTACAGAATGCCATGAGATTAATAAGCATTCTTCCTCCTCGACAGGTTGACTTCCAGAATGAGCTCTATAAAAAGGGAGCTGGGTTGTTTCTTGTGAACTCCCTACCTTTTGGATTTGTTTGTTGGCTTGGAATGTGGGTTTTTTACACTGCTTTAACTACAATGTAATATAGCTATTTTCAGAAGCAATTGTTATCAGGGATGAAGCCATTCATGAGGCCAGCGGAATCTGAACACTAGGACAGAAATCTGGATGCAGCTGAATCCTGTACTGTAACACAGAAGGACAAAAATATAAAGGAACTTTTCCCCAAATCACAAAACTACCATTTTTGTGATGTAACCTATCATTTCAATCCTTTTCAGCTTCTGGAAATGTGCGATACTAAACATGAAAAACTTTTAATGGCTTGAAGAGGGATCCTAGCAGCCAAAGGCTAGTACGTCCGACCTGCCTACCGACCAAATCAGTGAAAGCTACTAGTAGAAGAGAACTGACTAAATTCTTAAAAGACCAGAAGAAAGAAAGAAAGAAAGAAAAAAAAAAGGCAGAGATAGTTGATCTGCTTTAATAATGAAGAAATGGTGACTCATGGAGTAATATTTGAACAGAACATCAGCTTTCTTACCAGCTCATAACTTCCTTAGCATTGCAGGAAGGAAGACTTAAATGGATTTTATTGCTCCAGCATAATTAAATTGGATCAAATATATGCTAGCCAGTTTCTTGAATGAAAAACTCTAGTCGATGCATGAATAATGTGCAAAGCAAGCTATTGGCACAGCCAGCAACAGACTTGAGAGAAATTGTCAGCTTTCACGCAGAGAACAAGTTTGAGTTAGTTAGTTAGTTAGTTAGTTAGTTAGTTAGTTAGTTAGTTAGTTAGTTAGTTAGTTAGTTATCAGACCTAGTTTTACGTTGTTTCAAATTCTGGAGACCCTCAAAGCACTGGTGGACTCAGGGACCACAAAACCACAAAGACAATTCTCACAGGCTTAAATTTGCTCTAACATGTATTCCTTCCACCACTGCACATTCTTCTAGGCCTTCAAACTGAAAGGTTAAAAATCACTTGTCTAACTGTGAAATGAATACTTAAAGCCCTCAGCAAAGACCTAGCTACAGAAGATAAGAGTCACACTATGTGTAAATCAAAAATCAATTCCATCCAGTAACTTGAAGAAATGACTCAGACCAGCATATACATACCAGACTTTTTTTTTGTATTTTTAAATGTTAAAAAACACTTAGCATTGCTCATTAATTGTAAAAAGTGTTATACTTGTATATTGCTTCTTTGTTCCTTATACAGACTATTCCCCTAGTTACCTAATTATTGTGGTTTTTTGAAGATGGCATTTGGATCACTAATACTCAGAGCTTTGTCATAGACAGAAGTTTGAACCACAGAATCTCTATTATTGCCTTCAACGCAATTCAGGAGATACTTTCCATGGGGATGACTTATTAGTATTTTCTATCAGATGCTGAAGCAAACTGGCACTGGAAAACACTTATTTCAGCATGTCACGGATTAGCCCCAGCTAGTAAGTAAGCACCACGCATTTACTCGTTCACTCTCCCCCTCAGTGAAATGGTGGAGAGAATCAGAAGGGTAAAAGTGAGAAAACTCGTGGGCTGAGATAAAGACAGTATAGTAGGTAAAGCAAAAGTGGCACTTGCCAGCAAAGCAAAACAAGGAATTCATTCACTACTTCTTGTCAGCAGGTGTTCAGCCACCTCCAGGAAAGCCAGGCTCCATCATGTGTAACAGCTACCTGGGAAGACAAACACCATCACTCAAAACATCCCAAACTTCCTTCTTCTTTCCCCAGTTTTATATTGCTGAGCATGACATCCTATGGTACGGAATATCCTTTTAGCCAGTTGGGGTCAGCTGTCCTGGCTTTATTCCCTCCCAGTTTCTTGTGCCCCTGCAGCCTTCTTGCTGAAAAGTGCCTGACTTGGTATCAACATTGTTTGGCAACAACCAAAGCATCAGTGTGTTATCAACATTCTTCACAGGCTGAATCCAAAACACAGCACTACGTCAGGTACTAGGAAGAAAATTAACTCTATGCCAGATGAAACCAGGACACAGCATTCCTCATTTGCTTTATACAGAGTGTTATTAAAAAAACCCACCAAATAAAATGGAAAGAGTAGAGTCTTCTTTCACTTCCAGTGTGAGTGATTCAGTCTTGAAGAGGTAATAAATAGTAACTTTATAAGTCTCATTTTCTCTTTTTATTATGAGACTGTGGTCCAGCAGATGCATCTGATATACTTTATGTATTCACAAGACTTAGTTGTTGTGATTTTCCTGAGTGCATAACATTGATAAATACAGAAAGTTCAGTAAAAACAACTTATTCATTCCTGTCTTGCTTTTTAAAGGTTTCAGGGATAAAAACAAGTACCCTGCTCCCCAGGACCCACTCCCATGACTGTTATGACCAGCTGCTCTTCCACAGACAGAGGTGGCTCCTGTAAAATCAGTGGGAGAACCAGCAAGAGGGCTCTGGCTACAGTATTGCCAAAACAGAGGTAATACCCAACTTCTGGTCTTTGCTGCCTTGAATTTAAACAGCACCATCCCCCATGTCTCTAAATGTCACAAAGAAATTGGTACCTGGTTGAAAAATATATCACTAAGACAAACTCAGGCTTTGCAGTGATGAATCAGAAAATGAAAAACATTCTTTGACATCACTAACACACCACCTCTACCTCAGACCATCCCTTCTCCTAGCCTACTGAAAGTTTATAATCATAGCATCATAGAATCATTTCAATTGGAAGAGACCCTCAGGATCATCAAGTCCAACCATAGCCTAAGTCTACACTAAACCATGTCCCTAAGAACCTTGTCTAAACACCTTTTAAACACCTCCAGGGATGGTGACTCCACCACTTCCCTGGGCAGCCTGTTCCAATGCCTCACAACCCTTTCCATGAAGAATTTTTTCCTAATATCAAATCTAAACCTCCCCTGATGCAACTTGAGGCCATTTCCTCTTATCCTATCACTTGTTGATATAATATCAGAATTACTCATCAAATCAACATGTGACAGGTAACAGACCAGGCCACATTTTTCTGGTATTTTGTTGTTGTTGTTTTTTGGCTTTTGGTTTTTTTTTTTTTTACGTTGAATTTTAATTATTTCCATCTTTTTATTTTCAGGAACAAAGCCTTCCTCTCCTCAACTGTTACATGCACACACCACATCCTGTGAACAAGACAATTCATCCGCTACATGCCACACTGCACGGCATCACTGCAACTGCTATCGACATCAGGGCCGAGAACTAAGGCACACTCCTTCACTGACTCTGCTACCTCACCCCAACTACTTTGGGAAGAGCACGGCACCACACCCCTTCGGCCGCAAGCAGTCTAAGGTCTTTCTAAAGCAGAAGCAGCATCACCATCTTTGTGCTTAGTAATCCTCGGTGGACCTCTGCCCCACTAATTTATCACTGTTTTAACCTATTTATTCAAATCACCTGCAGCAACAAACGCCCAACATTACCATTTGGTTGTGTTTTGCTGTGTGTTTTTTGGCTTTCCGGTTGGTTTTTTCGGTGGTGGTTTTGTTGGGGTTTTTTTGTTTTTTTCTTCTTTAAAAGTAGCTCTTGCTAAGCCTGCATTCTGAAGACTTCATTTTCTTTTATGGTTTATTAATAAGAAAGGAATTATTTGTTCCATGTCCTCCCATCCACCATTCATCCCTCTGCAGAGAGCTATCATATTCAATACCTCTCCCCTTAAATCTGTTAAGGTGAAAAAACTTTTCTGTCTTTGAACTGAAAACCATTCCAACAATCCTCACTCCTTTGCTCAGTTTTTTCCAAATTCTGCTCTATCATCTTCCTTTTACTAAGGTGGCCCAAAACATATGAAGCTTTCAAGATCTCCACGGACTCATACAACAGCTTGATGAGTTGTTTTGTTGGAGTTTTTTTTTGTTTGGTTTGGGTTTTTTGCCTGTTTTGCTTTCTGCCCCTTCCTTGCCTTTTTGACCTCCACTGAGTATTGAGCTGACATTTTCAGAGAACTATTCACAATGAGTCCAGGATCCTTCCTAAATGATAATAGGCAGTTCAGAGAGCATCACTGTGTAAATATAATTAGTTGGTTTTCTTCATGTGCATCTTTTTGCATTTATCAGTTCTGAATTTCATCTGCCATTTTCTCAGTCACGCAGAATTGCGAGATCTTCTGCACTGCCCTACAGCCAGCTTTAGTTTTGATTTCTGTGTAAGCTTTGTCAACCCCTCGATTCTCCTCAGACTGCTTTTAAACATAGAAATACAGGGACAGCTGCACTGTGTCAGATCAGTGATCCCCCAACCAAGCACTCTGTGCAATATTGACTAAAAAAAATAAGATGCTTTGGCAACAGCATCTGAATGCATCCCTGGAAGACTTTCCACTCTCAACCACTCCTGAGTTCACATGCTCTGTCTTTATAGCTACTAACTCTTGATGGCTTGCCTTTCCGTCTCCCTGGACCCATGCAAACTTCTAGTACTTGTCAGATTCTCAGGCAAGGAATTTCAGAGCTTAGCGACACACTGTGCAAAGAATCACCTCCTCTTGTTCTGAACCTGACACCCACCAGCTTCCTTTGGCATCACAGACACTGTCTCCAGTCACCCTCTAATGACACCCATGATTCGGTGGGCTTCTGGTTCTGAAGACTGAGCCATTTGTTAGCTATTTCAGAACAGATTTACAGTTTCTTTAGGCTCAGGCTCAAAATTTAACTATCGAATAAAGAGACTACAACAGCCAGATGGGCCATCAACATTGTCCGATGCTTTTCTGGAAAAAAAATTGTAGTGGGTATTTTCTCCCCATTATTTGATTTTCTTACTCTCATTCAAACACAAGACACAACAGATCAGTGAGGTTCTTGTCCCAAAAACAGTTGCAACACTCCTGCAACAGTTAATACATTTCACTGTTGCATTTGACAAATCAATAGCACATCTGTAAATACAAAGTATATTTAAAATAGACGTGCAAAGAGGGAAGCAGAAAAAAATGAAGCTAAAATTTTTAGAAACAGCCTTCTGTGTTGCATTTCTGCATGGCTTTCTATTGTCTCCTCTTTGATTGGGACTTTTCCCCATCCAAAACACAAGCCTAAGTAGCATTTTTACTGCTGGCCAGCAGAGTGAAAAGTCTGAGAAGAGACATCAAGAAGAAGACTACCAAAACCTGCACAGGAACAGTGGACAAAATTCACACTAGTTTTTCTATACTTTTATACACATTGTTATTTGGGCTTTTTTAAAAGAAACTGAGATCATCTCTGTCTACACGCTAGGGATTTTTTCTTCCCCCATCATTGTGGAAAGTCAAGATTGAAGCAAGTGAATTTTACGCTTAATTCCAAGGACGGGGAGGTTTATAGTCACTCTGATGTGTTCCAGGAACGAATCCCTCAGTTGTGGGCTAGCTGCAGAAGCAGTTTGTCTCTCCCATTCATTCCCCATTTTGCCAACAATGCCATTGTTCCAGTGGAATGCAGCTGTCATGAGCGGCCGTGACTGCAGAAGGTGTTCCCTCAGGCCGCTTGGGCCATCGCCATCAAGCATTGTAAAGTCTAAGACCAAAACCAAAACCTTGAACTTGTCTTGGTACTCAGCGGGGTTACAGTGCAATGAGCAGAGCTTCGGGGTGATAGGCTTTCAGCAGCCTGTATTATGGAGGAGATTAATTGCTCCATTTTGCGTCAGCTTTGCAAATCTATACCATATGATGGGCTACTAAAAGTCAGTAGCCAACTAGAGCACAAGGATTTGTAGCTTTTAAAGTTATTGTGAAATTATGGGGGGAGGTATTTATACAACAGAGAGGCACAGTCTGAATTCAGGAAATCGTTTAAATATAAATAAATCTGTACAATTATGCATCCATGACTCTACTGAATCCCACACACTGCTCAGCCAAGACTTTATTTTAGCTTAATACTTACACATGTATAACTCCTTCCTTCAGTTTTTAAGAATCAATTAGGACAGTTTTCAAAATGAAAACATCTACTGTACATGCAAGCTCGCATCTTTACATCTATAAAATTAGTGTATCAGTATGTGTAAACTTATTTTTTTACAAGGTGAATTTAAGCATCACTCAGAAGTGGAGGTTAACAATCAGCTTTTGTCTACATTGTAGAATTTTGAAAAAAAAAAAAATAAAAGGCTCTAAATCAAACAAAGTATTTGAATTGCAGAACTTCAGTATGACATTTCCCATATTTTCTTCTAGTTCTTAAAAAAAAAAAAATCTCCCAATGCACTTACTCCAGCCTTTACAACCTATAAGAGATCTTCTCTGATATTACCAAGATTTCCTACCTTCCATTCCTCCTGTTTCATCAGTCCTACCAAGTTCCATCAACAATGATTTCCAAAGCATTTATCTTGTTCACCTGTCCTTCCCCCTACCCAACCATCTCCACCAATAATTGGCCCAATGTCCAAATGATCATAGTCAAGAACAAACATGTAAATCGTCAATCATCCATTTTCTAGCTTTTCCCCATCCTTGACTGAGGAGATCCAAATGAAATTAAAACACACTCAGATGGCAGCACTAGTTATTTCTACTTTTCATTGCTTTTGCAGCACTGCTTCCATGACTAAAACACAAGCAGTGTTAAGTGTATCATGCACTTTTCAAGTATCTAATTGAAAAAGAGCAATAAAGTTATTTAAGTACATTTCTGTAAATAAATTACTGAGAATGTGTACAATATCATATCAGTTTGACACACAGGATAACATGGGCTAACACGATAGTAACCAGTGCCTCTCTCACAAAAGACAAACCATGTTGCCTTTCCTCACATCTCTACAAGCAAAACAAAGGGGATCAGTCTTTCTCCAAACAGAATACTTCAAATCACCTTGGACGAACAGGAAATAGAAAGAAGTCACTAGTCCTCCGTGACTACTTGCCACTATGGTTTTAGAGACCTTAATTATATTAAAGGCAGGCTGATTATTCTCCTCAGAGAAGAATCAGATCATGTCTCAGGACTGTATCTCCTTCCCAGTGCAAAAGTCTTGGTTTTGCCATGGAAGAATGAGAAAGTTGCAGACCAATTAAGGCGGGTGGGGAAGATCTACTCCTTAGCAGAAAACGCCATCATAAGGAGAGGCACAACTCTCATCATACATAAGTAGCTCTGTCTCTGCTACACACCAGATCCCAGAGCAAAACTCCTTTCTATTTTCTATTCATGACTGAAGTCAGTTCTAAACAAGAAAGTCAAGAGCAGAAGAGTGTATAACAGAAACCAAATGTCAAAAAATGTTTAGAAAAGGGCTGAATGTAGCACAAGAAAAAGCCTCATGCTTTAGGCAGAAACAGGTTTCATAAGTACTTCTTCCACAAGGAGACCAGCTTGAAAAAAAAGAAAAAAGGTAAACATAGGTTATATTAAAACCCTAGAAAGCTAACATGAAATCACTCCTTATTTTTAATAAATAAATGAACAAATCCAGTCAATTAGGGAAATGTGAAGTGGGAAACTCCAGAACTGGCCAATTGTGGAAGGACGGAGTCCCAAACCAGAAACTGGAAACTCTAGAGGTACAAGGCAGAAGAGAGATTAGAGTGAAAAGAAGAACAGAAGGCAGATAAACCAAGAAGGGCATTTTGAAGTGTGACCACAGACATAGCTGCAATGCTGACATTAACAAACCACATCATCTTGTGCTCTTATGCTTATGATGTCCCAGTCAAATCATGAAGTTATTCCATTTTTGCTTCTTATGAAAACAAAAACAAGGGACTGAAGAAAACAATGCCAATTAAAACTTTTTTAGAACACAGAGCCCTCACACACAGTATTGTTATGTTCATATTCAAGAACTGTACCAAGCCACACTTTTCAGTAATTCAAATAACTGGATTTTAATACAATCACGTGCACTGTTATATTCCATCCAAACATGTTTTTATAACTTGATTTTCTTCACTTCAACAAATGAAACATTTCTGGAAAAGAAGGAATACGGATTTGCTCAAGATGAATGCTAGCAAGTCAAAATAGAATGCTTTTCTTTTCTTTTCTTGAGAAAAAAATATATCTGACATTAAATTTTGTAAAACAGACTGGAGTGACTTAACTGACAAAAGTAACCCAGTCTACCTACGGGCAAATTTTAAAAAATATATATTCCAAAAAAGTTTTTTTTTTTGTAAAGTACTCCAACAATGTACAACATTGTCACATTAAAATCAGATTTTCTTACGATCAGGTGGTGCTGCAAAAATATTTATACTGTTTACCATTTGCAATGACAGAACCACCATCCATTAGCCTGATCACAGGCACTGTCACTGCAGAGGTAATTTACCCACAGCACTGAGAATTAAGAGATTTCTGAGCCTGGGCAGACAACTATAAAGGAGACTAGTTTTTTACTTCATTACTGTACCTTATAAAGCCATTACAGCTTTTTGTCATAGCCATCTTTCCCTGCCTCCTCCTAAGCTCTATCTTTGTTCTGTTTCAACTTGTCTTCTGTTCAAACATGCCACTACACTGTTAGAATTACTGCCTATGCATGTGAACTAAAAAAAAGTCACTACTGTTGTTTTCAGTTGAGCCCCACCAAGATTATCTCTAACTTCCTAACTTTCTCATCCTCCTTAATTCAAGGCCTTGGGACTCAGCATTGAGAAGTGATAACAGCGTTAAAGTCATCTTTCCTCAGCCCACTGTCAAGTGTCCCAGCTCTATTCTTTCTGTGGGAAGAGAGTTCACTGTACACCTGAGTGGTTTTGCTACCAAAACCCTCTAAAAAGCCAAACAGTAATATACTTGAACCCCCTAGGAGACCTTCAGGCATCAAGTAGCACAAAACTCATCAATAAAAAGCTCAAGATCAGTTTAATGGAAGCTTGCTAACAGTGTTTTAGTTCAAATACATCCACATATCTCATTTTGCCCACCAGTGGCACTGTACAACAGCTCTCTCCAATGTCCTCTTTGAAATATCACAGGGTGGAAATACTAAGTCAATGTTTCCTGGAAAGACAGTGCTGTGACTTGTCTCCACCACATTCAGAGGTAGGTTAGCATGAGGGTTTGTTCATAATTAGATTCTTTCATTCTTTTCACCTGCCTCTAGACAGCTGCCAGTGGCTTAGAATTCAGACTTTGGGGATGACTAGGTAAAGGCAAAGATACCAGCCGTCCCACTGATGATGTCGCAAGTAATCTATCCTATTGCAACAGCGGAAAACATCAGAGTATCTCTCTCACATATGACAGAGCTGCTCCTAGCTTCAGATCACCTGTGCAGCCACCCAGGCTGTCTTGAAAAACCTTCCAGCAAACTAAAAGCTTACAGATAAAATAACAGTAGAACCATCAAGTTTCTCTCCAATAATGCAATTACTGAAGAAGCAAACCATTATCCTCAAGAACTGAAGCTGCTATTATCATCAAATCTGAACTCCCAGAAGGCTGGGACCTGTTGGAGAGGGTCCAGAGGAGGCCACAAAAATGATCAGAGGAATGGAACACCTCTCCTATGAGGACAGGCTGAGAGTTGGGGTTGTTCAGCCTGGAGAAGAGAAGGCTCTGAGGAGACCTTATTGTGGCCTTTCAGTACTTAAAAGGGGCCTACAAGAAAGATGGGGACAGACTTTTTAGCAGGGCCTGTTGTGACAGGACAAGGGGTAATGGTTTTAAACTAAAGGAGGGGAGATTCGGGCTAGACACAAGGAAAAAAATTTTTACAATGAGGGTGGTGAAACACCGGCACAGGTTGCCCAGAGAGGTGGTAGATGCCCCATCCCTGGAGACATTCAAGGCCAGGTTGGATGGGGCTCTGAGCAACTTGATCTAGTTGAAGATGTCCCTGCTCATGGCAGTGGGGGTTGGACTAGATGACCTCTGAAGGTCCCTTCCAACCCAAACTATTCTATTTTTCTAAGGCTGACACAGCCTCTGTATGATGTTCCAACAGACCACGCACATCAGAAAAGGGTATACCTGCAAAAGAAACTGCAAGATAAAGAAATGCTGCAACATCTGTAAGAAATGACCATGTGCATCCAATAGGGCCTAGGAAGCTGACTACAGATTAGAAATTACAAGTATCACCACCACTCAACCCACTGTCAGTTGTAAAATTTTCACTTTATCTGCGGAAAGACGTAAATGAATTTGTCTACTCTACTAGGGCTACAAAATGCATACGAAACTCCCCAAATACACAGAACTCAGTGGAAACTCTGAATCACTGAAATGGCTAATTCTCTGAATGGCAGAAGTTAGTTTTTACATTTCATTGATAAAAAATCACAAGACAAGTAGAATATCTAGTTCTTTATAATCTATAATTTAAGCAAACCAATCAAGTTTTAGATGTTGACCTACAAAATGAGGTACAAAAATACCAAAAACAACTAAGATCACTGGATTTCCTGAAACCCCAAGCACTATAAGAGTTACATTAAGTGAATCTGCTATCTACTTTTATCTGCTACTGCTTTACAAAGACTCTTTGGAAGAAAACCACAGCTTGGTGTAAGCAATAAAATGCATGAGAAAGCAAATAATGGTGATGCTCCCCTATCCAGAAAGCTTGCAATCAGAACTAGGCAATAATTTAATTATTATGTTATTCAGCAACATTTTAAGTACTAAATTTGATTTCTTTTTCCAGAATTGTTTTTCAATACATTGTTCAGCCAGTCAAGCAGGCCTGGCTTTGAACAGATCCCTATATATGTAGGGTGCAAGTGAGATGCCTATACACGATAGCCAAACACGCTGCCCACACCTCTGGTTTCACCACAGGTTACTCAGGCACATCTAGCATTGCTGTGAACAGATCCAGAGGTATTACCATCTAGACTGACTCAGGCATTTGTCTACCCACCTGAATCCCAGAGATACCATATACTCACAAGAAAGTTGTCCCAATGCCTAAAACAACAGGCAGGTATCTTCTTTCAAACATCACTGTTATTAATGTCATATAATGCTGTCATCATTTAGGTACCATAGATAACCCAAGTACAAACCTCTGCCAGTAAGAGAGACTGCACAAATCCTTCCTAGTGTGCTTCAGGCAAAATTAGTACAGTTCACCCAGCTGCTCACTTATCCAACATTAACTCAAGAGCTGTGGGGGCGGTAGCTCTGGCAGAGGAAAGGCAACAAATCACTGGGGGAGAGTTGCATCTCCAGCCAGCACAGCTGCTTGCAAAATGAATTATCTTGCTACACCCTGAGTCCTGAGGGGCCTCATACGTACTGATGACATCGAGACCAGCCATGACAGCCACTTTTGCACAGTTTGACTAGTGGTTAGAGCACTTGCTCAGACTGTGAGCGAGCTACATTCACTTGCCTTCTCAACCTAAAGGGATTCATTGCCTACGTCCAAGGGGATTACTGCAGCTAAGCCTATGACACATCGTCATGTAGCAAGGAATACACTACCTAATTTTTTAACAGCTAGCTAAAATACATATGGGTTGCCTGAAACTCTACCTGGGATCTGGATCTCAAACTAGGAGTGTAGCAGGATCACTGAAGTTATCGTTCCTGCTGTGCACTCCATCTCCACTGCACATGGACTTGGGTCAACTGCAGAGTGTGCTAGTTTGACTGAAAATGTGTTAATTTTCTTCATGCAGTTAGCAACCTTTCTTCTCAATAGCTAGTAAACTCATTATTTGGACTTAGTTTGAGAACAACAGATAACACCCCAGCACAGAGGTTTTTAATTGCTCTGGTCTGAGAGCCAAGGACATTCTGAGTGCTCTGCCCACAGGTGTGAGGCATCAAGGAAGAGGGGTATGGATGGGGCAGAGCTTGACTGACATTCAGACTGATCAATAAGAGTATTCTATCCCATTACCCTCATGCTTCATATATAGAGTCACGACCTTCTGGGTGGCTCTTCTGTACTCTCTCTCAGGTGCTTTCTCTTGCATGTGTTGGTTTTTATTTCTCCTTCACACTCTTTCATCAGAGGCAGGGGGAGTTTTTGATGCAGGACATCTAGCTCGGCTTTTTGCCATTTTGCAGATGCCTCTGAGCCTTTCTGTCCTTGCCCTCTCTTTTCTCTCTCTGGGATTGGCTTTGGGACCAGCTGCTATTTCCTAGGACTGGCTGTTTAGCATGGACAGAGTTTGTGGGGAATTGCCTTGAGTATCTTTTATTTCTCTTTTATATATATATATATTTACTAGTTGTGCATTAGTATTCTGTTATTTTTATTAAACTGTGTTTATTGCAATCCAAGTTTCTCCCTTCCCTTTTGATTCTCTCCCCTACTAGTGGAGGTGGGGGAAGGGCTGAGTGAGTGGCTGTCATGGTTGTACTGCTAGATCAGGTTAAACCATGACACGGAGCAACTACTGAATTACTGAGAGTCAGCACTTGCAGACAAACAATGATTTAAAACACACAGCAGCAAACTGTCGCAGCTCAGTACATGTTACACAGCCAAGTGAGAAGAGAGGACCAAAGTCTGGATCACTTGCTGTTTGAATATGGTTCACCCCTCCTAAGAGTGGTGCCATCTAGCATGCAGCTCCCCTACTCAGTAGGAGTTAAAATATGGGCACGGGAGGGCAGTTCCCGAGGCTGTTCCCCTTCCCAGCTGAGAGGAGCTTCACACACCACTCCAGACGCACCAGTCCTTTGCCCTGGCCTGTTCCAAAAACCCTACTGACTTAGTATCAGAGAACTAGTTAGAAGTATGTAGTTAACACCTGCACAGCAACCCACGCTGTAATACCACCTTAGCAAGAGGAGCAGAAAAACTGATGGCAGCCACCAAGCGCCGGCAGAGCAGGCCCGGCCTCGGCCCGCCCTCCCAGCCCCCTCCCGCCAGAGGGCATGCGGCCTACTCGCAGTGCTCCCCAGGCACGCCTTCCCACCCAGGCCGCGGGAACGGCGGAGCTCCTAGCGAAGCGACGCCGGGAAAAGGGAAGGCAGCTCCAGGCCCAGACCCCCCCCACGGCACCGCCCAGCAGCCGCTCGAGGAAACGAGGTTGCGGTCGCCACGGCAACTAGGCCGGTCGCTCCCCGGGGAACGCGATCAGCAGCTCCGCCGCGGCCTGCGCCCGCCCGCCCCTGGCACCCGCCGCCGGAAGTTTATTTATAGATTGGCCGGATACGTGCTGACGTCACGGAGCGCACCGCCCCCGTGCGTCAGCGTAAGGCGTACGTAATGGGAACGTGACACACGCACGGCGCGACCTATTTATAGCCCAAGAAGGCGGAGGGGGGAAATTAAAAAAAAAAATTAAAAAAATAAAAAGGCGCGCGCACGGCGGCACGGCCGTTTGTTTGCCATCCGCACGCGCTTGGGGGCGGGGCCGCGCGCGCGGCGTAGGCGCTGTCAGGTGACCGGCCGGCCCCGCCCCCGCGGAGAGCGGGGGATGCCGGGCGGCTTACGGCCTGGCCGGTGGCGGCGGGAGCGCGTGACGGGCGCAGGCTGGTTGCTGGCGCCCGTTCCTGGCGGGCTGGGAGCACGGGGCCGCGGCCCGGGGGGATTCCCCCCCCCTACACACACATACACACCTCCTCCTTCCACCTCCCCGGGAAAAACCCGACGGAAAATAAAAGCCTCCGGCCCCGGGTTTCCGGGAAGCGGAGTCGCTGCCCGCACCCGGCGGTGCCTCTCTGCCCCCCAAAAGCCTCAGTCGGGCACGCTCCTCCCGCGGGGCGCGTAGGCCAAGAAGCGGGGCCTGGCAGCCTCACAGCAGCTACAATACGCCTCCCACCCTCCAGCCCCGGCGGTCCCACGCGTGGGGGGAGCGGGATTCCGGGTGCCCAGGATGCGTCGTCGCTAACGGCGGCCGCCCGGAAAAGCGCGCTGCCCCGGAGCCGGGCTATCTCGGCAGCTGGTGCTTAACGGGACTTTTAAGTCTCGTCTCCGCCCCTTCTCCCGCAAGTTGCAATGAGGCGCCTCTGAGTTTACTCCCCTGCTCTGAGGACAAGACGGTAAACCGGTCACCCGGGCCGGTACTGCACCGAGCGGCCGCCCCGCGGTGAGACCCTTCCGAGCGACCCGCGCTGGCAGGGGACGCAGAGCGGGCACAGCCCGCTGCCCGCCACCGGCTTCTCTGGCCCCGGGGAACCTCTTCGTTACAGCGCAGCTTTCCCCGCCCGGGAGCCAGGCCAGGGGCCGGCCGGTGTCAGCCACTGGGGGAAAGGCGCGGGGGGGAGGGGGTGTCCCGGCAGCGGCGCGGGGACACCTGCTGGCGCCGCCGCCGCCGTCACGCGGCGCTCAGCTGGGCGCGCGCGCGGCGGGAGCGGGCTCGGAGCCCGCGGGCGGCGTCACGGGACCCGGTGCGCGTGCCGCACCCGCCGTCACCTGCCCGCGCTCCGGGAGGGGGAGGGGAAGTCAGCAAGGGGGAACCCTCTCCTGCCTGAAGTCTTCAGCGCCGGGTAACGTCCGGTAACACTGGCAAGCCCCGGTAAAACGGCGAAATAACGAGTTTGGGTTTTGTTTCTTGTGTGGGTTTTTTTTTTTTTTAATTTTTGAGAAGAGCTCCACTAATCTGCGGTTTAAAGCAAACGGTCATACCGGGCGTTCTGCAGCGGTTTTGCTGGGGAATAAACCGGTTCCTTAACCCGGGCTGCATTTCGCAGCCGGCCGTGCGCGACGTGGGGAACAAGAGCAGCAAGTGGATTTCACTTGGTAGCTGGTGAAGCTGCCGCGGCTCAGCCGGCGGAGTTTAAATATCTAAAAGAACGCGCTCCTTGCGCGCTTATCAGCCCAGGTGAAAAATTAATGGGATTTAGCAGAGCATGCTGATGTGACACAAAACGCGCAGGTGATGTGGACCCCTCTAGAAATGTTGGTAATAAAGCAATTAAAAAGCCAGCTGAACAGCTAGAAAGGAAACGATCGTGAAATGACATAATTTTTAATAAAAGCCTGTTTATTATGTTGTTTCAGGTTCTTGTCATTAGAAGGAAAATACCATGCTAGGGAAAGGTGTAATGAATGATAAAAAGGTGAAGCTTGGTAGTGTTATCTGTCTACTGAAAACGGGGCACTATTTCTGTATCTTAATAAGGGCAGCATGAAAAATAAAGGGAATTGCCTAAACTCTTAGGGGTACAAATACTGTGAATTTAAGTTACTGTTTCATAAAAGCAAAAACAATAAAGTGGGGGAATATAATAGGAAAAGATACCTAATTCAGAACAGATGTCAGGGAGCTTTTTTCCTCCTTGCATGGAACCACAAATGCGCAGAATGATCAGTGGGAAATTTTGGTAGGGTGAAAACAGCAGTTATGCTAGCACTCAGCACGTGAAAACTTTGATGAAGGGAAGAGAAAATGGGAATGAAATGTCTTCATTAAATTACCCACAACTTCTAACTATGCATTAGTTTCTGTTGCCAAATTTAATTGCAACATGACAAAGCTTTTGCCTCATCATCCTCAACATATTTCTTACAAAAATACAAATATGTCCTAGTGAAGCATAGGAGATTGTCCAGACATTAATTCTCTTTCTGCACAATGTTCCATTCCCTTCCTGTAAGACGAGTATTGAGATTGGCCAAAACTATGCAGAATTATGATGACTTTAAATAGTCTTTGCGAAGACTTCTGCTGATGTTTTCTTTCAGAGTCACAGGAATTGGAGAGAATCTATTATGACTTTGCTACTTTGAAAATGGGGAGGTCCTTTCACTAGAAAAACAGATGCACCTTCTGCTACAGCAGCAAGGAGCTCCGCTGATTTTCAGTTCCACGGCGATGCTTCCTGTTTGCCTTTGCGAAGCTTCAACACCCAAGGGAGGATAACTTAAGCAAGCAGAAGACAAGGCGTGGAATCTTTCTCCTCTGTCACCCCCAGGATTGAGACACAAAGCCTTTCTGAAATTTTGGATCACTGCTCTAGGTGCCCCAGAAGCAGCGATGGTTGTTTTCTAAAGCTGTATTTAGATGGTTTTAACTTTCACTTCTTGATGTTTCAAATTTTTTGCTATTTGAAACAGATAACCATCTCAAGTTCCACCTATAAGTTTTTTTGTAGCTTACAATTATAATCAGGTGAGACTATCAAGTTCCTTGGCTCCTTGACACAGGAGGGAATAAAGTCAGGAATTCAGCTTCTCTTTTGGTTTAACTTTCAAGATCAGCTTTCCAAGACACATTTCAAAGCTCAGATGCTTTCCTGAAGAGTCTGAGGCAACATCATCCTCTCTTGCCTTTCTCACAGCTTCCCCCGCAGAAATGGCAGCAGGTTTCTCCTCTTTGGTAGAGGAATAACAGCCCAGTTTCCCTGAGCTTGTCCAACAGCAGCACACCTGCGTTCAGCGCTCTTTGCTCCTTTTGTTTGTAAGTTTGTTTTGGCACTGCTCACTCTGGCCATCTCCAGAGGGCTGCACAGAGGACTGTGCATAATGTAGCTCCAGGTAGGACATTTCCAGCCTACTGTGTGCTTAGGCAGCTGTCACTTCCCACTTTCACTCATGTTTGGATTTCAGGACGATTTTCGCAACCCCAAAGACTAGACTCTGAGCTCATCACTTTGTTCCCAGAGCTAGGGCCATAAGTTCAGGCCTGAAGTGCATACAGCATGATCTGGTCATTCATACACAAATGATTTCATCAGCTCACTGTAACAGTGTATTTCAGCTGATTCAGAAATGCCAGAAGTTTTAGTCATACTTGAAGAAAGCTGATGCTTAAACTCTCTTAACCTCTGACGTGATACTAGAGCCCACTTCTGATCTTTAAGATGTGATAAGCTTGAAAGAAATAGCCTAGATCTTCTCAGGTAAATCATTTATTTATATAAGAAAAAAATGAATTATTGCCATTGAGGGGTCTGAGGCCTTGTGCGTAAGACATAAATAATAATAGTAATTAGTTTTCATGCCTCTGCCTTTATTTCCCAAATCCCCTGTTGTAATTTTACAGATGGAAAAACAAAGCGGGCAGGGGTAAATGGAGTTGTGCAAAGACACAAGCCAAGAGAGAGATGAAGCAAAAAGCAAAACCTGGACAGTCAGTTGCCTTCGCAGCTGGACTCTCCCACTGTCCTCTCCTCGACGCCCTCATCATACCCCAGCTGAGGAACGGCTGCCTGATGGCTCTTGGAAATGGGTGGTTCAACACAGTAGCAAGAAGGGAGAGAGATGGACAGGGAAACAGTAGGAAGGAAAGAAAATGCAGTCCAAGAAGAGGTGAGAGAGACAGTAAATGAAACACAATGCCCAGTAACATACGTAAATGGTTTAGGGATCGTTAGGAGAAAAACAAACAGGGTAACCGGAAAGACAAGGTAATAAGAACAGATGGAATTTAAAAGGTTCTGCTCATGGAAAGATGTTAGGAAAAGTAAATAAATAACAAGTTGATGCTTTTGAGGAGCTATCCTTTGCAAATACGAACAGAAAGTATTAGCCTGCCAGAACAGCAATGCCTACTGAACAAGTCTGAATGATTACCTGGTATGAATGATTATTTTCTTGACAATGATGCAGTTGCATTTTTGTAGTACTCCATGTGGTAAGAAGTCTCTTCTTAGGAGCAGAGATTGATTTTTCAATCAAGAATTAAATATAGAAATGCAGGGCTCAGAAGGAAGCCATGGGAAAAGAACTCACAAAATAGTAATTGCTTTTATTAATTATAAGGTAGAGGGAAAAAAAGTATTAACTTTTGGGGTTTATAAACCAGCCCTATGCCATTGATCCTCCATTAAAACCCACCTCTCTGTATTAAACGTTACGCTTTTGTTGTGTTTTAAGCTAGCAGGCAGCTAAACACCACATAGCTGCTTGCTCACCCCACCCCCAGTGGGATGGGGAAGAGAATCAGAAAAAAACACACACACACACAAAAAAAAAAAAAAAAAAAAAAAAAAAAAAAAAAACCAACCCCCACAACAAAAACACCAAAAACACTCATGGGTTAAGATAAAGACAGTTTAATAGAACAGCAAGGGAAAGTGATAATGATAATGATAATAATAATAATGATAAAAGAATATACAAAACAAGTGATGCACAATGCCCAGCCCACCACAAGCAGCAATCCTCCCATTTATATACTGAGCATACATCATATGGTATGGAATATCCCTTTGGCCAGTTGGGGTCAGCTGCCCTGGCTGTGCCCCCTCCCAGCTTCTTGTGCAGATCCTTGCTGGCAGAGCATGGGAAGCTGAAAAATCATTGGACTTAGTATAAGCACTATTTAGCACCAACTAAACCATCAGTGTGTTATCAATGTTATTCTCATATGAAATCCAAAACACAGCACTATACCAGCTACTAGGAAGCAAATTAACTCTATTCTGTGCAAAAGCAGTACAGCTCTTCAAGATCTTTATCCAGGATAATATGGGCTTGAGCTTTATTTTTTTCCTCTCTCATTTTTTTAAGTGAACATGATCAGATAAGATTGTCCTTCTGAAAAAATCAAGGCCAATGCAAAATGTAGTTCTTGTATATCCATGATAAATCCACCTTAAAGCTGCTTCATTATTACATAATTAATGTACTTAAATTAAGATCCCTCTGAATGCTTCTTCATCTCCTTATTTAATAATCTGCTATGCTTGCATGTCTGAACCTTGTCTGGTCCTGGCTTCTTCCATTCCTAATCAGCTCTTACGTGGGCAGTAGGAATTATTCTCTCAACAGCCCCTCCACTTAATGTGATCACAGTTCGGTCTGTGGGTTTGTCTGGGAATCATTCCTTTCATTAATAAGCAACCTTCTTTACTTTTAATTTTGGGTCTCCACAAGCAAGAAAGAATTGCCTATTGTCTTACAGGCCAGGCAAAGTGAACAGACTGAGTCAGTCCAGGAATATTCAAGCCTCCCCATCTGTGGTATTGCAGAATTCCAGGGCAATTCCACCAGTTGGTGGAGCTTCTGTCTGGGAAAACAGAGCTATTGTGAACAAAGCATACTGCGCATATTTCTAACATTCATGAAAGACTGGGTTTGAATCATTTGAATCTTTCTCAAAATTTCTTCCTTTGGGGCAAAAATCTCCAATGCATGGCCTCAATCCAATGGTAGTCATTTGGAAAATCTGAGCATACACCACCCGATCATTTCTTTAAGTAGCTGGGAAAAGAAAATATAAACTTTTGACTGTAAAAGTATGAGAGCAGGCTATATCAGACTGGGACTTAATTTAGTCAGGACTAGGACTCAGTTTTGTCAGCATCAATACACCTGCCAAACACGCCACCAAAGACTAAACTAAGGCTCCCCTTCTTTCCCATAATGACTGCTGCATGACAAGGGCACCTTTCTTTCCCACTGGGAGAAGCAAAAGAGGTGGGATGAGTTCCTCCTTCAGTTTAGAAACACAGTGGTGATAAATGGGGTGTCCTGAGCACCTATTGCTTGCTGCTTCACATACAGAAACTTGCTGGCCTAACCATGTACAGCAGCTGAGGCAGAGCTGCTGTTCCAGGCTATCCAGCATCAGCTAGGTGTCATTTTGACCAGGATCACATTCTGGTTTCAAGTTTAGTCATCTTGATCAGTACCAGAACCCATTACATTTATTTTCTGTATGGCAGGAAGTCCTATCTCTGAAGGGTAGGCCTCTGACTCAGACCTAAACCCAACAAGGTTTTGGCTGACCAAATTAAAAACTGCAGTGTTTTTTTTAGTGCCCTGTCCCCCAAAAGAAATCCAGAAATCCAAGTTAACTATCTAACTCTTTGCGTGCTTGCAGGGACAGAAAAGGGTACAAAACAGACTACCTGCAATGAGTTGATAGGGCCTCACCCCAAATCCTGCCTCTCTGGAGCAAGGATACATAGGTTAGGGCTGCAGGAAGTTCCAGAGTATCAGGACCCTATCTTGAAGATGTTCGCGTATGAGCTGCTTCAAAAACACAGCTGGGAGAATGTGGGTGCTACTTTCTGTTGACTCTGTAGCTTTGCCAGTTACAGCATTCCTGAAGATCTGGGATTCAGCACTATGGAAGATTCTAGCACTACAGAAGATCAGGGATTCAGCTCCTTTCTCGGCTTAAGACTCAAATCCACACTGACTGTTATCCAAGAGAATGGCCTCATCACCAAGTTATTTGCTATCTAGGAAGGTATGGAGGGGAAAGGGAGCCTTTACTATGGAAATCATGTTTGATAGCAATGGATTAATCTGGCCAGAAATAAAGTTCGCATAAGGCCATGGCAATATTTTTATACTACAGGTATTTAACATAAAATACACAAGCTGTCCTTGAAGCGGGAATGGCAGATCTGCTCCATTCCAGCAGACAGCCTGAAGCACTCGACTAGAGTGCCTGCACACAAGCCCAAAAGCGGTTTCACCACTTCAAACAGGTTGGTGAGATGCCACCCAGAATGATGCAGGGATTCCAGCAGTCTCCTGGGAGGTGGGGAATGTAGGTTGACTCTCCCCATCCCCACCCTTGCTTCCCCTGCCCCAGACAAACTATGTGAATCTGTATGTCCTATTTTCTGTGCAAGTGCTGAATCTACTACTGAGCTGTCATGTAATTTGGGTGTAACAACTGACTCCTCTTTTGAGGTTTTCCTAGAAGGTGGCATTTAGGCAGAGGAACAGTTGGTTTTTTTATGTCCTGGAGGAAGACAGGCAAATTTGTAGGTAATACAGGGGGATATACTTTGAGTAGGAGGTTGGACTAGGTGACCTTCCAAAGAGCACCCCATGGCATTACTGAATGTAGGTGCCTCCACATAGACAGCAGCTGATCAGGATTTCTGTGTCATGTTTTTTGACTTGGGTATTTAAATTATTCAGTAAAAGCCTAAAACAAATGACATTTTCATTGCCTTGGTCTCAGAAATTTGCAGCCTAAAGAATGGCCTGGACTACACAAGCTCTGGCCTTGCAGAAGTCAACTGCAAATTCTGATGAGTTGTCATCAAATTATTTGGTCATAAATGCAGAAAAAGCATGGGTGGGCACTGGAAGTGAACCCCACAGCCTCTCCACATTGTTTGCTCCCAGTGCCCCCACATAACTTTCAGTCTCCCCAACTCTGGCATCACTTGGCAAATGTCCCTTGACAACCTTCCCCATCTCTGGAAGTTTTATTTCTCCCAAGGCCTCCCTCACATTCTGACAGGCCTCCTCCCTTCATCCTTACACACAGCCTCCAGTGCCTGGTTTGATTATCCTGAGCTATCCAATAAGCCCCGGGAACGCCATCCTTCTGGCCCTGACTTCTGCACCACCACCTCCAGCAAATCAAGCCGACATGTACACACCACTTAGGCAACTCGCCTCGTGTTGTTCCTGTCCCCTTATCTCTCCGCCCCGGTGTTTATCCTTAGATTAGGAGCTCCTTGCACGAAGGACTTCCTTTTTGCCACTTGGGAAGCACGCAGCATAGAGCGAGTGACCTCTCGTTTAGTAAATAACTGCAAAATAGCAGACCGGGTGCTTCCCGGCGAAAACTGCTGCCATTGGTCAGCTGGTGAGGGAGCAGCCGCCTCCCTTTTCAGCACCCACATCTCCCCGGCTCTTAATGTCACTTTAACCATTTTCTCCAAATATCCCATTTCCTGTGTAGCGGTTCTGTAAATAGCGCCTCGATTATTTTAAAGGCGTCCAAAACACTCTTTGCCACCGTTTTTGAGTTTGGGGTGGGTTTTGTTGCCTTTTTTTAAAAGAATTTTTTTTAGCCTTCTTGCATGACGATACTTTCACGTCGTGGGAGACAGGAACATCTCGAGGAAGCTGCGAAGTTGCACGGAGTACACGGCCGGGGGGAGGCGGAATTGGGGGCCAAGTACGGTTTCTAGGGCTGTCCTACTGGTACCGACATTTTCTGCTTGCACACACTCTCTGTGCAGAGCTGCGAGTTTCGGGATGACAGTGGGACTTTATACCCCGGGGGTAGCCCGACAGGAGGGGGCGAGGGGACCCGGCCCCGGGTGGCAGCCGCGCTCCGCGGAGTCCCTTTCCCAGCAGAGAGGCCGAGATGCAAAGGAGAAATGACAGCATGGAAAGCGGAGTATTTTTATCAGGGCCAGTGCCCGGGGTGAGCGGCGGGCGGAAAGTGCCACCCTCTCTCCTCCCCTGCCCTCAGCCGCCCACGCCGGCAGCGGCATCAAAGGGAATCTCCCTTCTCGCGGCGTGTCAGCGCCGGGGATGAGCGCACCGACCCGTCATGGCATTTTCACTTCTCCCGGCGCTTACTCAACAAGCGGAGGGAGAGGCTGGGGGGGGAATGCGTTTGGAGGGGGGGGGGGGGCAAGGGGAGGACTCCCAACCAGCCGCCGCTTCTGCCATGAGGTCACCGCCGCGCTATGCGCGCCCGCCACCGCCCCTGCTCCGCTCCGTTGCGTCAGGCAGGGGGTATCCCCGCCGCGGCCGAGCCGGGGCATCCCCGCCGCGGAAACACCCCATGCTTCCACGCGTGTCCCTCACCAGCAGGGCGGGGGCATCCTGGCCCCGGCCCCTCCGCCGCCCCACGGCAGCGAGCGTTTGGCCGCTGCTCGGGAACGTCAAGTGTTTCGCGGGGGAAGGGCAGGGGTGGGGATGGGGGAAAGCAGCGCACGCTGCACAGAAGCAATCGCCCTGAGCCTGGACACGCCGACGGGGAGCCCGGCCGCCCAGTTTGTCTCGGCGCAACTTTTTGGGAGGGAAGAGAGCCGGGGCCGGCGCCCCTCGCCAGCAACTGACTACGGCTTTCCCCCTCCGGAAAGTGGCGGGGACAGACGGGGTGGTGGTGCACGGGATGGGGGGGGCGATGGGGGTACGCTACGTGGGTGCGTCGGGGTCCCCGCGGGCGGGCGGTCCCCGAGGCCCTGTACTCCACCCCCTGCGCAGAGGAAGCCGGGCGGGGGCGCGGCCCCACGACAATGGGACTCGCCGGCGCTATAAATACCCGCCCGCGTCTATATTTGGTTTGGCCGGATCACAAACGGGGGGCCCAAAAATAGCCCCGCGCGCCCGCCCGCCCCGCCGCCACTGCCGCCGCTCAATGGACTCTGGCTCCGCCCCCTCCCCCGCGCGATCCCGGTCGCCCTGCACGGGGCCCGGCGGCTAAATTTAGCAACGCCGCTTGCGTCAATGACGCGGCTGCCGTGCGTCAGGCCCGCCACGCCCCGCCCCTCGGAACGGAGCCCGCCGCGTCCTGTGCGTGGATTGGCCGCGGCAGCACGAGGATGGCGTTCCGCGGTGACGTGGAGGCGCTGATTGGCCCCGCCGGGGGCTGGCTGCGTCCGGCGGGGAAGTGTCGCCGCGCGGGGAGCCCGACGGACAGCGGGTTCCCCGGGGGGGAGGAGGGGGGGGGAGCGGGGACCTGGCAGCAGCGCCGGCCCGGGAGGGAGACCCCGGCGCCCGCGGGGGGACGGCGCGCACCGCCGGCCCCGCCGCCTTGGGAAGGGGATCCCGTACGTGATGTCCGGTCCGCGGCGTCCGCCGAGGCGCGCGCCGGCCCCAGCCTCCGGAGCGCGCTCTGCGGTGGTGTCGGTGACAGGCTGGTGGGAGCGAGAAGCGGCGGGCCCGGAGCGGGAAAAGCGAAAGTGCCGCCTCCGCCGGTCCCTCCTCCTCGGGGCGGCGTGCGTGCGCAAAGCGGGGCGCCTCGCTCGGCCCCTGCCCCACAGCGTCCCGTCGCTTGAACTCGTGTCACAGAGCCCTTCCGTACGAAGCAACGGCCGTAATGACAATAGCGAACGGCCCAGCTCCCGGCAGCGGAAATAAACACAGCACCGGGCACGGCGGCGGGCGGCTGCTGCCAGCGGAGGCGGCGGGGGACCCAACCACAGCAGCCCGGTGCCCCAGGCAGACGCACAAACACAGACACAGAAGACAGACAGACAGACAAAAGAGGCGGGACCCCGGACTTTCTCCGGGCCGCTCGCTCGAGCGCCCGCTCAGAGCGTCACCTTCCACAACCTGCTCTTTGCTCCTGCGCACTGGAAAGTTTCAAAAGAAAAGAAAAAGAGGAAGGGAAAAAAAAAAGAAAAAAGTAAAAAAACCCCTTTTTTTAAAAAAAAGTAAGGAAGAAGAAATAAAAAGGAAAAAGGAAAAAGAGGAAAAAGGAAAAAGAGGGAGAAAAGGAAAAAGAGGAAAAAAGATAATAGAAAAAAGAAATCTTTAATAAGTCCTCCTGAAAGTGTCACTAATTGAGCAAGCAAAGCTTTTTCCCCTGGAACTACGCCGGTAAAGAGTTGCTGTGTTTGCAAAACAACACAACACGATCGAATAATAATAATAATAATAATAATAATAATAATAATAATAATAATAATAATAATATAATCTGTCTTGGGAGCGACTCGCCAGGCAGCCGCGGGCAGCCAGTCCTGAGGCGGCGGACCAGCCACCCCGTCCAGCTGCTGGCGACGCGGAGCGGCCGCCTCACCCGCTCTGCGCGGCACAGCTCGGCTCTGCGCCGCTCTGCGCCGCTCTGTACGGCTCTACAGAGCGCGGTGCGCCGGGAGCGCGGCGCACACACTGGGCGGGGGGGGGGGGGGTCAGTAGCGTCAGGCTCCCATGGCGTCACTATTGACGTTTCGCATTCCAGCCGCTCTATGGAGAGGCCGCTAGGGCTCCTCTCACATAAATGACGTTCAGAGAGAGGGAGCGGGAGAGCAGCGCAGAGAGGCGCCTCCGTCCCCTCTCTTCGCGCAGGCACACGCGCACCCCGGGGCACTTGCACTCGCACCGGGGACGCGGGCACAGGTCCCGGCCCAGCTCCCGCCGCACACACACAAAGGCAAATCGCGGCGGCGGCTCAGCAGCGGCTCGGCATCCCTCGCCTGTCCGCCCGCTTCTTCCCTCCCGCCGCCCGGGGACGGGCTCCTGGCTCCTCAGGCTTTTGCAATCCTTTTCCATGCCTCGGGATAACGCACCCTCCGGACCTGCAGCCACCGGGAGTCTCCGGGGTTTTGTGTCTCGGGTCCTGCCGCTGGACAGCGCCTACATGCGCCTTTAAGGAAGCGGGCACCTACAAACTAGATGTAAAGACGGAACCTCCACAGCAACCGAGTACGTATACGAATGAGCGGGAGCGGCTGAGGGAGAGGGACAACGCGACGTGTCCCCACTCTGGGAAAGTTGTGCCGCCGGGGTAGATGCTCGGGAGATGCCGGCGGCGGGCAGCACGGCTCAGCCGGCGCGCTGCCGTGCCGGGCTCTCGCTGAAACTTTTCCCTCTCCTTTCCCCCTTCGTGGATGCTCATTTGCCGCTCGGCTCCAGAGCCTCCCTGCCGGCTCAGCAACCCCCGCCGTGCCCGGGGCACCGCCGCCCCTCGCAAACGGGAGGGCTGTGGCTGAGAGGAGCGGCAGCCGGAGCCGGTGGTACTAAGGTATTTCTGCTAGTTGTTGTCATGGAAATGATGCTGCCGGCGGCGGCGGCGGGGAGTTTACAGCGCCGGTGATGAATGGCAGTAATTTGTCTCCTTCCTTTAACTGCGCTTGGGAAATAGGTGGTTTTGTTTGCACAAGTTCGAGCTGTCTAATAGGGACGGAGGGGCAGGTTGATCTAATCTCACTTTGGGAGAGAATAGCCCTCTCGGGCAGCCCGAAAGAGCTCGGCCCAAGAGGTAATTGCCGGAATGTGACATATTGTATGGAAATGAGACGGGATCTTTGCTCGGCACGTCTGCCCGGCATCTGCTCCTCGGAAATGTGCACTTTTCCCCTCGGAGGTCAGAAACGGTAATGAGGTGCTGCGGTGCCCCGGCACGGGTGGTGCGGTGCGGGCAGGCGGGGCTGGGCTGCGCCGCCGCTGCCCCGCTCCCTGCCCCTGCGGTGCCTCTTCGCTTTTGCCTTCTTACCTTAATAGCTGCGAAAGAAGTTTCGGTCTTGGAAACAGGCGAGAAAACGCGGACGCTGGGTTGTGATATTGTGTCGGGGGACGGCTATCGGGACGGCATTATCGCGATACACTGTCCCGGGGGGGAGATGCGGCTCACCTTCGCGCGGCTAGTTAATAACGCTATTATTTAACTTGCAATTTTTTGAGACAGTGGATTCCATGCGAGAACATTTCCCAGCGAAAACGCTGTTCTATGTAGGGGGATCGGTGTGTTGGGATAGTATTTTTTTCTTCAGGGAAAAAAATAAAAAAAGTTTGGGAATGAATCGCTAACTTTTATCCAAGCCGCTACACTCGATTACATTCTTCGCCCTATTTTTCTCTCCTCCGTGGAGACCGTTGTATGCTGGAGTCAAGCCCCGGTAAAAAACAATGGACTAAACCAGACCAGACGGTTTCTTCGGAGGTGAATCTCACACGAGTTCGTGGATATTTGCTGGAGTGACCGTGCGGCTCGGGGCGATCCCCCTTCTCCAACAAAAAAAAAAAAATCACGACCTAACCGGCGGTGGAAATAGAGCTCAAAACTTTTTCATTCAATGGAGCTTCCCCCTCCGCGGTCCCTCTCGGGTAAATGAAGGTTTCGAAACTCGCCTGAAGAAGTCACAATCACAATGGAGTATTTCACGGTTTCCTCCTCGTATTACAGGGTGGGGAGGGGTGTCACTCGGGGCTGAATGTAAAGTGCACGGAGGAAGAAAAGAGCTTTGACAAGGGTAGTTATTTCCTTCTAATTTACAGCCCTTAAGGCTCTGCGCTCCTGGCTCGGGCGGCTGCAGTCCGGAGGGGTGTTGCATGGTTAAAAGCGCAGCGAGTGTCTCTAGGTAACCGGCGGCTCGGGGGGTGGGGGGAAAGGAGCCCCAGGGCGCTCCGCGCCGAGCGGGAAGTCGCTCCGCAAGAGCTCGGCCCGACAGCGGGGAGGGAACAAAACCCTGGGGAAAGAAAGGGATGAGCTACCAGTCACTTAACATCCCGAGAGCTGAGGGGAAACACCAAAGACTAGGAGCGCGTGGAAAGAAAAAAAAAAAGGACAAGCAAGTGGCGGGTGAAAGAGCCGCTGGGGAGCGGCTCCCGTGTGCAGGGGACGGCGCTGCCGCGCATCCCCCGCGTTGCCGCGGAGTCCCCGGCCGTGCTGGCAGCGCCGGGCTGCCCCGGGACAAGGGGACGCGGCGAGGCCGCGGTCCCTTCCCTGCGCGCACGCTGGTGGCCCCGGGGCGTCCCGCGGGGCAGAGCCGAGCGGGGAGCGGGAACTGGAGATGCCGCAGGGTAGCCAGGCTGGTAGGATACCCCTCAAGTCTGGCCAGTACCTTGCATAGAAACTTCCAGCCTGCTGCTGCCCGCCTTCCCCTCAAAAAAAGAAAGTTCCCGCGGGCAAGTGAACGCACGGGGATGCTGCCCCGCTTGTTGTAGTCTGAGAATCTGCTCTTGCCTTCCCCAGTTTCCTTGCTTGGAGAACGGCTGGCTCCGTTGTCCCAGCCCGGTGCTTTCTTGCCTTTTGTGTGATGGGGGAGCGGTAGCTGGTAGAAACGCGCTCCCAGCCCGGCTCCCCCTCCCCACCCATGGGGCGAGGCGGGGGCTTGCCGTGGGAGTGTGGGGGAAGGTCCCCCCGAGACGGTCGGCCTGGGGAAGCGGGAGGCGTGGGGGACACCCCCTGCCCCACCGGGCCCAGCCGCCCCCTGACTCTGCCTTCTCCCCCGCCGCCGGCGGACAGAGCCCGGGTCGGAAGAGCGCCCCCCGCCGAGGCCAGGCTCCAGACCCGCCTCCGCAGAGAGGTCCCAGCCGGCTCCCAGCCCCCCGCCGCCGCCGCCCGCCGCCGCTTCCGTCCGCACCTCCAGCCCCACCATTCAGCGCGCAAGATACCCGCCAGGTAAGCTGCCGCTCCACGGGGCCAGGCGGCCCGGCTCCTCCCGGGAGAGGACGAGGAGGAGAAGGGGGATGAGGGGGGAAGGGTGTGCGAGGGCTCCTGCCGCGGTCCCTACCCTTCCCAAATCCCTCTGGCATCATCGGCCTTCGACGTACTCCCCGTACCGGGGCCGCGGAGTGTTTAAATCCCAAAAGGCTCAGGCCAGCGCTTTAACAGCGCTTCTAGCGATGCCATGCCTGGGCACAAGTGGGTTGTGAGCCCTCAGCCAAAGACCTGCCGGCTTTCGAAGGGAAAATTAGTGGGATGTTAGTGTCCCTGTGAGGAGTCCGGCTTGCTGGGCGTTAAGCTGAGCATCCCTTGTATCGAGCTTTTGCAAAGACAGCAGAATAATAAGCTAACAGCCCTGATTTTTGTGCCCATTCATTTGGGCGTTGATGACAGGTTGCTCTTCAATGCGCCTCCTATGGGGCTTTTTTTTTTTTAGTATCGTTGGGTAAGGAAGAAAAAAATCCCAGGTTATTTACTTTGCAGAGTAATTAATATTGGTGCCCTAAGTGGAAAAGTAAGGGTTAGAATTAGTCGGTCAAGTGCAATGGCAAAAAGCGAGGTAGGAGGAGTCCCAGAGAGCCGACCAGACCTTTAGGTTGGGGATATTTTTTCTGTCTTCAGGTCGGACTGATTTTAGATTTCTGTTTTCTTATTCCACTTTGCACAGAATTCAGTGACATAACGCTGTTATGCTTAGAGAAAAAAAAAAAAAGGCAAACTGATCTGTTTACCTGAACTACTCATTTTCTGAGCTAGGAAAAAAACCTTTTCCCTTCATAGAGTTTTGTATCAACACGTCCACTTGTGACATTTTCTGTCCACTCATTCAGTTGTGTTTCTCAGTCAGTTCTCAGTGGAGGTGTGTGGAAGGAATTTATCTCGCCTTTTAATTGATCAAGCACTGGTCAGTACGTCTTAACAGACGGTCCTTAAACTAACAAATGACAGTAATAGGAATTGCCATGAAATGTGGACGTGTGGAATGACATGGACAGAAATTGATAGGGAAAAAGAGAACGGTAGAAAAATACATAAATAACACTGTGAGGCAAGGCTTATGTTGTCCTGCTTTTTAAGTGTTTGGATTTGCAAGCAAGAAGGTCTTAACTTCAGAAAACAATGCTATTTTCTTCTCACTTTTAAAAGTTTTTTTCCAGAAGAAGAAAGATCTGAGTGGTTTGTGACAGTATGATAATTAAAATCTGGTTCTTACCTTAAATATGTTTGTCTGCAAAGCAGGAAGGAAAGAATTAAAGGTTGATTTAACACAAATTATTTGTATTCTTATATGCCAGGCTCAAGTGAAAATTTTAAAATTATAACTGAAGGGAGTTCTTAAAATACTGAGAAAAACCCCACTGTTTGCAAGGCAGATTTTAGTATTGTTTCTCAAATGCTTTTGGAATATAAATTGCCACTATTAAGAAGATATGAACTGCTCTTAATTTTGATATACATTTTCTTCATGTTTACTTTTCTCTTCTCTTTATGAGAGAATTTATACTAATTGGTGCATTTTATTCCTCTGCTGTGGAACTGATATACACCAAGCACTTTTAGTTTGGGTTGCAAATATTGGGCTAGAATCTCACAGTGTTTAGTCAGGCAAACCTCAGATGGATTGCAGAATTTGGTCCATTATTTCCTGAGACCAGCAAAGGAAATAGCAAACTAGGAGTAAAAGTAAAAGAAAAAAAAAAAATCACATCTTTGTAGCCAGGCACTGTGTTGCTTCAACCATCCGAGCTATCAATGAACCGCATTAACTTTGATGACTAATGGATAAAAACAATTGTGTTAGCAGCCTCAACCTTTCCCATAAAAACAGAAACAAATACCACACATGTTTTCTCTTACAGTTTTGCAAATTTAAGAATATGTTGTACCACCCACTTTTTTTAGGAGAAAGTTCTACCACATATAAACCTTAAAACTATTATTTAGACAACAACCTTAAATTATTAGCTGACCAGAAATATGCTTGAAAGGCCCGGAGTTGAATAAGCAAAACTGATGTTTGCAAGTCATAAGCATCAAACACGGTGATTTGAGTCATTCCTCTGACATGTACTGCAGATGCTGTTTCTTTTAAAATAAATATCATTTTCAATATTATGCATTTGATAATCTCGTTTGCCCTTCATGAAAATTTTATGGCACAGTTGCACGCATACAGAGATAGATTTAGAGCCATAAACTGTTTTCATTCTGCTTATCTAATTCTCATTGACACCTATGTATATTAAGCAGCAGATGTAGGGCAGCTTGAGATGGCTTCTTCTCTCGGTGACACTGGTATAAATTTGAGTTGCTCCCATGACTAGATGAGAACAGGATTCCTAATACTTAATGCTTAGGTGATCATCAATGCATATTTCTTGTTGAAAGGCAAAGACTCGAGGCTAATTTATATGTCCCCATCCAGAAGAGAGTGGGAGTCGGGTGTCTAATTGAGCTCCGTGAAATGTGGGAAAGCTTTTAGGAAAGAAGTTCGCGAGGGCTAGGGCCATGGCCTCGGCACGCTGGGCTTGTTGTTGACGTCCCCCTTTGCCCTTGCAGATATGCCCTGTGTGCAAGCGCAGTATAGCCCTTCGCCGCCCGGTTCAAATTATGCAGCTCAGACCTACGCGTATGGCTCGGAGTACAGCTCAGAGATCATGAACCCTGACTACTCCAAGCTGACCATGGACCTGAGCAGTACTGAAATCACTGCCACTGCCACCACCTCCCTTCCCAGCTTCAGCACCTTTATGGAGGGTTACTCTAGCAGCTATGATCTCAAGCCTTCCTGCCTCTACCAAATGCAATCTGCCTCCTCCGGCCAGAGGCCCCTCATAAAGATGGAAGACACCCGGCTCTCCCCGTACCAACCCTCACTGCCACCCTCCACGGACGAGGGGATGCCCAGCACCTCCATGTACTTCAAGCAATCTCCACCCTCCACGCCCACCACGCCCGGCTTCCCCTCTCACCAGAGCCTGTGGGATGAGCCCCCATTGCAGCCCACGCAGAGCTGCTTGCCACCCGGCCACCTGATGGACGCTGCCCCCATGAAGACCGTGCCTCCCCGCTTCCCCCTCTTCCACTTTAAGCCCTCACCCCCCCACACGCCGCCCGCGGCCGCCCACATGTGCTACGACCCTGCCTCCCTGAGCCTGCCTCTGGGCTCCGACAGGCCGGCCACCAGCCAGCCACACATGGAGAGCCATCCTTACGGGCTGCACCTGGCCAAAAGACCAGCCACCTTAGCCTTCTCACCACTCGGCCTCAATGCAGCCGCCTCCAGCCTGATGGGGGAGAGCAGCGGCGGCAGCAGCAGTGGCCTCCCGTCCCCACCCAGCCGGAGCTCCTCGTCCGGGGAAGGCACCTGCGCCGTCTGCGGGGACAATGCGGCCTGCCAGCACTACGGGGTACGGACATGCGAGGGCTGCAAGGGCTTTTTCAAGGTGAGAGCTCTGTGATTTTCCCCCTTCCCCAATTCCCCCAAGCCTGCCCTGGCAGGCTCCTGGTCCTCCCCCAGCAGGGTGTGATGGACACCCACACAAAAATTTTTGAAAAAGGCCAAAGCAAGCCCTCTGTAGGATAAAATGATCAGCCGGTCTCAGCTGAGAGACATCCATGGCAGTGAGTTGCGCAAACCACATCCTCAGTCTGCCAGCATCCCTCAATGGAGCACAGGTCACCCCTGTCTATAAGCTCCATTTGTTCCACGTCGAAATGCACCTGGAGTACATCCAGTCTGGGTTTGACTTAGTCATTCGCTCCAATTAAACCTCATTTTCAAGCGAGGGAAGAAATCCAGGAATCAGAAAGTCCACTTGGTATTTTAGTTGGTGGCAGGGGTGCCATTGTTGTCCAGGGGGGATTGAGGTGAGGAGTGCTGTGGCATTGGCGCCAGGAGGAAAATGTTTTCACATGTGGGACAAACCCAAGTACTTCTGATTTTATTTGGTTGCTGCCTCGTTGTTACTCTTCAGCTCAGGAGCCCAGTGAGCCCTCAGCAGTGGGAAGCAGAGCTGTGACTAAGCCCTGCACAGGGTCCCCATGCCTGCTCTGTCATGGAGAAGGCTTTGCAGCTGAAGAGCAACATGAAAAACTTACACACGAGCCATTTCTCAGTGGAACTGAATACTCTCTGCTCTTAGATTTGGGTGCTTTGTAATTTCCTTCCAACAGACCGAGTTCAGATTCCAGTGTTATTTGAGAAATTTTAGCTTAAGTGAAGAACTTTTGGTAGGAGGGCTCTGGGCAGCAGCTTTAAGTTTTGGTACATTTGGGGTTGATTTGGTGTATTCCTTCCTGCAAAAACAGCAGTAATGCCCCTGTTCTGCTAAAAGATACGATGGAAACAAAAATAGTCCAAAAATAGCTGGTGGGGAGGGCTTACAACTTTTTTTAATTGTAGACGGAGCTGCTAATGTTACTGACTAATAATCCTTTGACAACGTGGTAAAATACACAAGTCTTATAAAACTCGGTTGTTATTTAAATATAACTAGAGAAGGAAACACAAATAACCTGGAAATAGCAACTCTCAAGAGCCCAATCCTACCTCTGTGGAAATCAATAGCATATCCTTGACTGGGAGCAGTATCTAGAGCTTATTCTGCAAAATTAAACAGTTTTCAGCTCCAAAATGCAATGAAAAATATTTGCTGTGTCTCTTATATTTAGTAGATTGAGGTTGTTATTTGAAAAGGAACACAAAATATGAAATAACATTTTTCAATTAATTTAATTGCAGTGAAAGATCTAATATTGAATGTTGAGTTGATAAATTTGCTCCTGTTCTGTCGTCTTTCCTCTTAAAGTCTTTTTTTGGTGCAAAGTTATTTATTGATGTATCTTTGATTTTGAGTATGGAATACTTAACAGAATACATTTTTGCATCAATATTTGTTACATTCTCTCATGGTTTACCAGGTTTTTAGAAATTTGGAATTTACTATATAGTTTTAAGATAATTTTAGAGTTAATTAAATGCATATAACCACAGTTTTTGTTTTGTTTTTTCCCAGAGAAGGTTAGCTTTCCCAGAATATTTACCTAAACATATTTTGTAGGGATTTCTGGTATTTTTATTTTTCTCCCTGGTGATTTTAATGGCTAACCAAACCAGTTATTGTGGTATTTGACTAACAATAGTGATAGCAAGAGAAGTACATCGCAGATCATTTTGATTTTATTTTAATAAGGTCAGCAATAATCAAGGGAATGAACCAAGTAGAAAATTGTTCCCAAAGGGATATTAAAAGCGGAGATAATCTAATCCCCAAAGGTAGATGCGATGACCTGGTAATTTCAGATATGATTTTATCATTCAAAGTTGCCTGTCTCCAGAGACTTGCTTCAGAACAATCCTAGATGATTTTCATTGTCAGCAGCTAACACTAATAAAATTGTTTTTCCTGGAGGCTAGTGTGTTAGGAAATTAATTTTATCTAATTATATGAATTGCACTGTCGCTTTTCATGTTGTAATTAAAACACATTTTGTCAGGTTCTAAGTTGTTCAAGAAACAATCAGTTTACTATTTTTGTGTTGCATTTGCACAGAGAACAGTTCAGAAAAATGCAAAATATGTTTGTCTGGCAAATAAAAACTGTCCAGTGGACAAGAGACGTCGTAACAGATGCCAATACTGCCGGTTTCAGAAGTGTCTCAGTGTCGGCATGGTTAAAGAAGGTGAGGACTATTGCTGTTATTATCCCAGATGCTGAAATATTTCGCTTAATGAATCTGTGTGTGTGTATATGTGGACATGGATGCCTTTACAATGAATTTTACAGTGATAAGATTCATAACTTACCCCAAAATGTGTGCATTTGTGTAATAATGTATTGATTTTCTTCTTTTCACCCGTATTATCATATTTAGTCTTTAGACCCCAGAGTTCAAGAACAGCAAGGTCATGAGAGGATAATTTGACACTGGCCAAAATGTCTCCTTTATTAACTTTGAATGTTGCTCGATAATGCTGTTGGCTTCCCCCCTTATCTCACTGGGGGCTGCACTGGATTGTGTTCATTTTGACATAGAATCTTGTCTCATTCCCATAAGCTGATTGTAAATTTGCGATTAATTTAAATGGAAACAGGATCAACTCATTAGTCCCAATTCTGCAAATATTTAAGTATGTGAGTAATACTGTGTCAGCAGTCCCATTGCAAATACTGACATGGATAATATAACCTATATAGCATGACCATGATTTTTCAGATGCTTCAGGAAAGCTAAAATTACTTTGAATGAATGACTCTGCCATTTAAAATGTGCACCAATAGCAGGAACATTAGAATTTGTGTTTCACATTTGGTTTTCTTTCAGCAGTAGAGTGTCTGTGTGTGTGTGCATGGGCACATAGATGTGCTGCAAAGCACGAACACTGGGAACACAGCTGGGCTTTAAGTAAGCAGCTACATTGCTGCTTACGATCATAAGTCTGATGCAATTTTGGTATCATTTGTGTTCCTTTGCAATCAAAGGCACCAAGAGCGTGTGCTGAAACTGGAGAACGCTCTTATTTTTGCTGGGCTGGCCACCATAAGAAAAGCAGGTGTTCATCCTGATCCGTGGTTTGCTGGTATCTTCACAACTAATTCCCTTTTTTTGTTTGTTTGTTCTTCCCCTAGTTGTCCGTACTGACAGCCTGAAAGGGAGAAGAGGTCGTCTGCCTTCCAAACCAAAGAGCCCCTTACAGCAAGAACCCTCTCAGCCCTCCCCGCCTTCTCCTCCCATCAACATGATGAACGCCCTTGTACGAGCTTTAACCGACTCCACGCCCAGGGAGCTTGACTATTCAAGAGTATGTCTCACTTTTGTTTGCTTCCTTGTTTTCCTCATAGGAATTATTTGTGAACTGAATTTCTACTTACCTGCTGGTTTGCTAAAATGAAATTAAATGTGAAATTCGGATGAGGGTGGAAGTTTGTCCAGCCAGCCATGTCGTTTCGTGGTAGGTGGACGATGAGGGGAAAGGAGGTGCAGTAGGAATGAGTCTTAGTAACTATTGGTTGTGAGAATATCAATCACAAAGTTGTTTGCAGTATATTCCATGGGTGAGTGAAAGTGAAAATGGGGGGATGAAAAGAGCATTCTTCTTGCAAAAGGCTGTGGCAAAATACAAGCAATTAGAATATGATCCCTCAAACTCAGGAGCAGTACTCATATATCCAGTATCTTAATTTCCAAGTTTGGAAGGGTAAAATGTAATAGCACTTCCCTAATATTCAGATATAAGGTTGCTCAAAGTAACACTGGAGGGATAGGGCCATTTGTACTGAAATCAATAGGAATTTTGCCATTATTTAAGTAGGACCAGAATCTGGCTTTGGATACCCCAGCATGAATATTTATTCAGTAAAACTGACATTTGTAAAACAAACCTTTTAAAATCAAAATCCTAAAAAATTATTTCAGTAAAGCTTTTTCAGAGATTATATATTTTTGTAACTTTGTTCTTTAATGTATCGTATTCACCATTTAAATATTCATGGAATATTTGGAAAGCTTAAAAAATTGCTCTATAGATATTAAAATATAGCATTGAAATAGCTTGTTAAATACATTTTTAGGCAGGCTGATAAAGGAAAAGAAAAAATACAGCTAAGGAAAAGCAAGATGAGATTCCTCCTTCTTAATGAAATATGATAAAATCTGAGATTGTAAAAAATACAGCTGTACACAGACAACATCTACACTGGCCATTTATCACTTGTTGCTAAGTAATATTTAATACTAAAAATATTTGATTGTAATGAAATAAAAATTACATTATTTTATTTTAGAATATATGTACATATGTCATTTAGCAATTTTAAGAATGCCGTAACAACTTTTCTTCAAGCTAATCTGTAAGTAAATAATCATATAATTTTCCAAATTATTAAGAATATAACTGTTCAGTATACAATAGCCTTTTAGGGGAAGAATGCATTAGCTCTATTTACATGTATTTTAACTTAGCCAGCATGTCTCAGGGGGTCATTCTACAAATATCAAGGTGTGTGACAAGCTGTGCTCTTTGACAGAAATCCTTTGGGTTTCACAGAATTGCAGGGGTGTAATAGCCCAGGCCATGAAAGCAGTGTCTAACCTTATCTATTTATCTATTTATTTCTCTATTTATTTATTTGTAGATATGAAGTTCTTTTGCATTTACAAAAAAAGAATGAAAACTGTGTGTTTTTATGTGTCTTTTTTCTTTGTCCTGAGGTAATTACTTCTGTTTTTAAGTAAACAGCCTATAGGTTGAACTGTTGAACAATTCTATTGGGAATTGTAGGAAGCATATGACTGACAGTAAATTAATTTAGTCTTGGTAGCTAAATGTTTAAGTATCGTTGTCTGTCATGACATATATAATATCCAGGTTTTTCTTTACAATAAAATATGTAATAGTCTGTTATGCTAGGCACTGCTGAAAAGACAAAAATACACTAAAATAAATTAGTAGATTCTTATGTTTTTAATAAACCTTATACTTATTTTGAAAAGTTAAGGGAGATCAGAAAAAAATGCTGTGTAAAAACTGAGATTAATGAATGAAATGTGCAGTAAACACACTGCAATGCTAAAAAATTCCTTTGAAGAATAATGCTGTACCTGTAAAGACTAATTTACGGCATGTTGACCCTGCCGTGCACCACAAACGGGCCGTTCTAGAAACCTGGCTTTGGAGTTAGTCCTAACACTTCTGCAGACACGACCTTCATGTTTATCGTCTTCATGTTTACAGGCTGTAATGTCTTGACCATCTTAAAAAATACTGATAAGAGTTTCAGAGAGGAACCTGTACCCCTTCCCCCCAAAAAAGCCTAAAAAAAAAAAAAAAATTACATAAGACGTGAATTTTAAACCAAAACAGATTGGAACTGGTTCTCTTCGGAACATGGCTACTTTTCATTTCAGCACTGGTTTTAACTTACCAGTCCATAGCAATGGTATATTTAGGTACTTGGTTTCAAAAAGCAATTACTAGGAAGAGAGTTTAGTTTATGAAGTCCTTAAAGGCCAAGGGCCGCTGTCCAGTCTTACACCTGTTTTACTGGTACAATTCCATGAGTTTATCCTTCTAAGTAAGTGAGATGAGAAATAGACCCTATATCTTGCCGTCCTTCTTCAGGCAGAATGGCCTCCAACATTAATAGAAATGTTGCCGTTTTGGAGAGGGAGTGCAGCATTTAGGTAATAACCCACTCTCTTCCCCAGCCACAAAATTAAGCAAATGTCAGGACTTTTGGAAAAACAAGCGTAGGTTCTCCTCTGTGTAGAGAAGTTATTGTTCGACTTTTGCAGCTGTAGCAGTTGATGAAGGACTGATGAAAGCACGCACAGGGTAGCTGGCTCATGCTATCAGGCTCCCCAGCATCAGGCTTTCTGAATCCCTTTAGATACACCACACAAGTTAATGTTGTTTGCTATGCATGCAAACCTTGCCTTGAGTAACAGTCGGATTTCATTTAGTTCCCCAAGGAGCTCTGAGGAAGGGAGTAAGGCAGAGCTTTGTCTTCTGGCTTTCTCCCAGCATGCCTCCAGTTTGCAGGGGGCAGGTTAAGAAATGCAGATCTGAGCCCTTCCGTACCATGGCCGCCTGACCAAGTGCAGGCTTACCAGCTGTCTTGGTCAGAAGTTAGGTCACATATCACCTGTTCTCAATAAAATAATCATGGAAAAAAAAAAAAAAACACAGATTTTGGTGCATAAAACAGAACCATACATATTGTTTATGGTTACTTATATACTCTTAAGTCTGTTACAAATATTTTGTTTTAGCTATTCGTTGTACTTCCTAACACTTTGTAGCAAACAGTAATGTATTACAGCAGCTTAAAATTATACAATTCCATATAATTTTTTACCTTTCTTCTAAAATTGCTCTCATGGGCTAAACTGTAACAACCAATACAGGCTATAATTTTTTCAGATGTATTTAATTTAATTAGGTGCCCCATGTGGGGTATACTGTGCTGTAGCATACACATTTATGTGACGTAATGCAGCACTCAACTTCATTAGGAAATGTTAAAACTTTGCTGTACTTTTGCCAAAGGAATCTTTTATAAATATCAGGAACAAATTAATACCTGGCATAATTACGCTAGCTTGTGATGAGTTATATTTAGAATGAACTTCGGGTAGTATCTTTTTTCTTTTCCTTTTCCTTCCTCTTCACCACTCAAAGGATCAAGCATACATCTTGCCTTAGCAGTACCTATGGTGAGGCAGGAGTTTCCGTTACCCTGTTTGATTTCCCTGTGTAGAAAGGAAAAGTCACAGCCCAGCCCCTGCACAGGAACGCACATCTCCCAGAGTCTTCAGGAGCTGAAGACCATGAATGAGAAAAGCCCATCTCCACACACACGCTGTCTTGGCTTGCTCCACATGTTCATTTTAAGAGGGTCCAGAACATGCAAGATCTCTGAAAAAGCCCATGATCTTTTTCTACCCACTAATCACCCCGGCACATCTTGCTGCAGTCCAGTGCCAGGAGTAGTTAGTTCACACTGCTTGAGCATCTTCAACTGCTCCATTCAGATGCGGGACTGAACATGTAAATAGTGTAGCATACAGATTCTTCTAACACCGCTCCCCATCTTTTCTATATTTTGGCCTCTACCTGCTTCACCGTCACAGGGTCCTTCAGAGTAGCTGAGGCAGAATTTGTCTTCATGTGAACTTTATAAGAGGGATTGCACATGTTTCACTAGCTGACTAGGAATGTGAGCTGGAGCTTACCATGAGAAACTCATGCAGTTAGTGTTGGGTAAGCAGAATAGACGCATTTAGGGCTGGCCTCAGTACCCCAGATACAGCTAGAGGTCTCTAGGATTGCTGTGGTTCTCCAATCAGTCACTGATTCTGACAGTGTGCCCTTTATCCCTTACCTACCAACAGCAACCAGCTCCAGCCAGGACAGAGAACATCACACCTACCCAAGAGCTTCTGCTTGCTGCTTCCCCCTCCCTTTCCTGCATAGATGGTTGCAATTAGCAGCTTGTGTGATACCTGCAGCCCAAATGGCATGCCTGTAATAAGGTGCTCCCAGGCTGCCAGCCCACTGCTACTGATTGGGAGAGATATGTGGGTCTTTCTGCTTCCACTCTGGCTTGAGGAGTTGATAGGGAGACCTTCAGGCTGGTGGACTCAAGCCCTAACTGCCTGTGGAAAGTTGTTTCCAAAGAGCATGCACACTTCTTTCAGCCATGGGGACCACCCCAGCCTTTCCCTGTCTCAGTCCCAGAGAGAGAGTGGGTATGAGGTTTTTCCCAGAAATAACCCACAAGATGCCTGATGATGAGGATGTCGTTACGATAAATTCCAAATCGTTCAGTTCCTGTTCAGAAAACCAACAGCGCTTTCCAAGCACAGAATGGGACTAAGCCACGAAAGCTCCTGTTGTGTTTTCTGCCGAGAGAGAGCAATGTCACAGGAGTGATGGGGATCCACTGGTGAGGAAGTAGGAGATGGCAGGGAGGGAGCTGTCAGAGAGTCATGGGGAAGCTGAGCCTGTCCAGTGGTTGTCTGGAAGAGTTATGGCCACATCAGCAGGATAATAGGTTCTCCTGAACTTTAAATGCTCCTATTTGACGGATAAGAGGTGATACAGGGAAGCTGTTTTATTTTGACCCAATTCTGTATTCAAATGCTGCATGTGTCAGGTAAAATATGGTTTTATCTTACATGTCTCTATCACTGTTGGATAAAATGCAGTCTGAGAGGTTTTGGAAGAAATCTGTATTTTGGACATACTGAGACACATGGGAAAAGTGTTTGATTGTAGTAAGTTGAATAGTATTCCTCTTCTAGAATGATGGAAATTATGCTACCCACCAGGCTTCTGGTTTTGTTTACTAATAGCATATATGTATTTGTAAAATATGATAAGTATTATATTTATAAATTTTAAACTATTTCTATACACATGGGAATATTTTTTCAATATACCACTGGACAGTAAAATGCCTGTAGGTAGCCAAATAGGTAGATAGATGTAGACCTACTTATTGTGCCTTTCATAATAATACCAGCTTTGCCACAGAAGGAAATGTTGTCAGGTAGGTAACGCTGTATATTTCACAGAATGCCCTTAAATGCATGTAACGTTGCTTTCTGTGGCTTTCATTTTAGTACTGTTCCACCGATCAGGCTGCTGCAGGCACAGATGCAGAACATGTACAACAGTTCTATAATCTTCTGACTGCCTCCATTGACATAACCAGAGGCTGGGCAGAAAAAATCCCAGGATTTATTGACCTCCCAAAAGAAGATCAGACATTACTCATAGAGTCAGCTTTTTTGGAGCTGTTTGTACTAAGACTCTCCATCAGGTAACTATTTATTTCCTTTCCTCTTAAACTGATGTGAAAAACCATCCATCTAAATATTTTTAAGGAATAAATATGGTACTATCTATGAACATTGTCAGTTGTACCAAAAAACCCCACAAAACATCACTGTCTGAATCCACAGGATATGGTATTTGTTTTACATTGCAGAAAAAAACCCAAGAAAGCAATTTAAAAAGAGAGCATAGGTCTTGCTAATGTGCTTCTTTTTATTTGATATATCCCATCCTCTTCTTCCACAGTAGTTAAAACTGATCCTTGGGTACTATTTGAGCAGATTTGTTTCATACTCATCCGCATAAACTATAGAAAAGCACTTTCAGTATGAAAGTTTTTTCCTTTTCCCACTTCTTTTGTGCATGCACATCTTTGTCATCTGTTTTTGAAAAATATGAAGAAGATTTAAAGTCTTGTTGAGATTGTTTTTTCTCTTTAATACCAAGTCATTTAATAGAGATGCTATTTTTCAGTCTAGCACTAGTTAACACACTTTACCAAAAACACTTTTAGGGACTGAGAAAATTCCAGACTGGTGATTTGAATGATGCGCTTGTTTCTTTAGGTTGAAAATTACCTTTGCATGTGTTATTTAACAGGGATATTGGCAATGGGGAGGGGAAGGAGAGGAGAGCTTGGCCATTATATCTCTCTTACACATAGGTGTTCACATTTAAGAGTTTATGATGCTATGTGCATTGTGGTCCATTACTGCATTTATTTTCCATTGTTTTTTCCCCTATCAATTTTTACAATATGCAAAATGCAGATGAGACAAAGTACATGCTGAGAGTTGCAGAATTTTTGTATTGCAGAGTTTTGTATTTCCAAATGCACTCAATTAGTATTTTGATTCAAACATACAGTATTTAATGTAAAATGTCTTCTCTGTTTTTGCCTTTGGGCAGGACCAAAATCTTAACTAATTAGACAGTCTACACCACATGCTACAGCTAACCTCAGGCTTGTAAGTCTACAAAGTAAGCAATCATAGAAGCTTGTTTGTTGTACTTTGGCCTCAAGGGAGAAGCATATTGTCAAATGTGAATGCCCACATATGTCTCAGGATTATATGCCTTGGATTTTAAATGACAGGCACTTCAATACTGGTTATGCATTTTGCTGTAAAGTAGAAGATGCATTTCTAATTTTTTCAATTATTTTTATTTGAGGTCTGATACTGCTGAGGATAAGTTTGTATTCTGCAATGGACTTGTGCTTCATAGACTTCAGTGCCTTCGAGGATTTGGGGAGTGGCTCGACTCTATTAAAGACTTTTCCTTAAACTTAAAGAGCCTTAACCTTGATATCTCAGCCTTAGCAAGTTTATCAGCTCTAACTATGATTACAGGTAAGTGCTCCTTTGTTAATAGAAAGCTTTGGACTCTAGTGCTTTGCTTTAAGGTAGAGTCAAGCAATTTCAGTTAACTTAGCTATATTCAGGGTAAAGTGACTATGATTTTTAAGCACTGTCATGAGTATATTGAAATTGTGGGCTAACTTTAGACCATCAGATACCCCTGTTAAAATGTAATCTAACTCTTTATTTGTTCATGGTTTCATTGTTTTATTGGAATAGTCTCTAAAAAGCAAACTGCTTTCAGGCAAATCGTGTAGCTCCTACAACAACATTCAAAATACTTGCTGAATTCCTAGAAAAGCCTAATGAAATCACCAGAGCTAGGTCGTCTCCATAGGAATACTCCTTGGGTGGGGAAAAATTTAATGAAATATGACAAGGGAAAGTGTAGAGTATTGCGAATGACTTATTAGAGAACAGCATAGGGGAAAGGGACCTGGGGGTCCTGGTGGACAGCAGGATGACCATGAGCCAGCACTGTGCCCTGGTGGCCAGGAAGGCCAATGGCATCCTGGGGTGTATTAGAAGGGGGGTGGTTAGTAGGTCGAGAGAGGTTCTCCTCCCCCTCTACTCTGCCCTGGTGAGACCACATCTGGAATATTGTGTCCAGTTCTGGGCCCCTCAGTTCAAGAAGGACAGGGAACTGCTGGAGAGAGTCCAGCACAGGGCAACAAAGATGATTAAGGGAGTGGAGCATCTCCCTTATGAGGAAAGGCTGAGGGAGCTGCGTCTCTTTAGCTTGGAGAAGAGGAGACTGAGGGGCAACCTTATTAATTTTTACAAATATATAAAGGGTGAGTGTCACAAGGATGGAGCCGGGCTCTTCTCGGTGACAAACAATGGTAGGACAAGGGCTAATGGGTCCAAACTGGAACACAAGAGATTCCACTTAAATTTGAGAAGAAACTTCTTCTCAGTAAGGGTAACAGAACACTGGAACAGGCTGCCCAGGGGAGTTGTGGAGTCTCCTCCTCTGGACACATTCAAAACCCGCCTGGACACATTCCTGTGTAGCCTCATCTAAGTGTTCCTGCTGTGGCAGGTGGATTGGACTAGATGATCTTTTGAGGTCCCTTCCAATCCCTAACATTCTGTGATTCTGTGATCAGGGTAGCTTGAGAGCTTGGAGCTCTACAGCTGGTATATCTCACCTCTCATCAAGATAGCTAGACCAGAAAGAGTGCTTCACGAGGGCAGGCGGGCTGCTTTTGGTAGCCAAGCTACTGTAGGTGTTCCATGTACCGCTTTTTTGAGAGAGAAAATTGGAGAATAGTAAGAAAAAAAAAGTCTTTGCAGTTGTAAAAAAGCTTTGTGAAAAGCTTTTGGGTGTGAATGTGACCATATCACCCCTTCTGCCTGCTGGGGCAAACAGCAGCAAGCTGTCACAATCTGCCAAATCTGGCCAGTAAGTACAGAACAGCGGAGCATAACATAATAAAGTGTAATTTTACCATGCCTGAGATAACAAAGCCCCTTGACATACACACTGAATACCTTGGGCTTCTTGCAGCTGGAGAGGTACGGCTGATGGGAACAGGAAGGGTTGGGAGTGAGGGTGTCTGACAATCATGCAGCAGAAGTCAGGGCTGCAGTCATCTCTACGGAGAGCCTCACACTCATTTCAGAGAAGCTGGCAGTATGAAGGTACAACTGTGTTGTCAGTGTGGAACAGGACTGCAGCATGCCTGGAGCTGGGCCTTCCCAGGGATGCTGTAAGCTCTACTGGGATGGATATTGATTTCTTCATGCATTTCTGGCATCCACCAGTTTGCAGGTGGTGGCCTCAACAATATCAGCTGCAGTCTTCATTTTACCTAGGTGGAGGTCATGCTTGGGAAACGCTGAGGTAAAATGCTCAATTGCAAATATAGAAACTATGAATTGACCAATTTCTGTTGACATTTGTGGGTCAAGATTTTGGCTTCAGAGTTTGCTTGCTTCCTACATTTAGGTGAACGGTTAGTGTATATATGTTCTAGCATTCACTCTCTGCTTCTTAAGTAAAGTATTTTCAGGTTTTTAATTGCTTTCTATTAATTTTTTTTTGTGGTTGGAAAGGGTTCATTAAGGTCCAGTTTCCTTGATAAAACTCTTCAGTTCAGAATAGCTCATTAGAGTTGGTTTGTTCTGTATGAAAAAATTCCAAAATGAGTGATATGTTAAAGTGAGAAAGAACATCCCCAGCTTCTTTTTTTGCTCCTATATGTAAACAACCACTGACATGTGTTCACGCAGACTTACATATATATATTATAAATATATATGTGTGTGTGTGTATGTATAGACTTACCTATTTACATATACAAAACATATGTATGTGTATGCATTTAGATATCTATATATCAAGGACAGGTGCTGTTCCGCTATATATGTATTTCCATACAGGCATATATGCTCACATATATATATATATATTACATATCACCGATTTAGATTATTTACTATATATTAGATATATCTTCTTTAGGTAGACACAGTTAGCTTGTTCTTGATTATCTTCCTGGAGTCTGAGAGGATGCAGGTCAATGAACAGGACCCCAGGAAGCTGTTCAAGTGAATGTAGAAAAAACTATTTTATAGGAAGCAAAGTTTTTCTCCTTAAAAATCCACACCCTGTTTTAACGTGATAATTCTTTGTTCAGTTAGACACTGTTTGCTTGCCCTTACATAAAGAGTCAAAGTTGTCCAGTGCCTGGCTCAGGTCACCCAAAAATATTTAATAGAAATAGCTTTTAATTGACAACACCCCACATTTCTTTCTTTCTTTCCTTGATAACAACCCTTTCAGGAGTTGGCTATATCATGCTGGTCTTCCCACAGTTTCTAAATAAATGCTTTTAAAGGAGAGCATTCATGTTCATAAAAGCTTTAAGGTTTTCTGTGTTTGTCAAGCTTTTCTTGATTTCCTCACCTCTATGAGTGGGTGCTTAAAATTAATGTCATTTTCTGCTTATTCTTTTAGAGGCCAGTATATCTTAGCTGATTTGCTTTTAGGCACATAATACACCTTTGTGGGATTTAAATTAGATGAAAGCTCGTGTGTCTAGTGATGCATATTTACAGGTTTCAGATCTCCAAGGGAAGGTAACTGACTTAAGGACTCGGCCAAAAATTTGGTCACCTGGAAGTAGGTCGTATTCTATAAGGATGAACAATATTGAAAAATAAACAAAACTGTAAGAGGAAATCAGGTAATTATGGCTAAGAGAGTACTACAGCACAAAATTCTGGAGGGCAAGGTTCTTTTGAGAGTTTCTCAGTCATCACATATTGAAATTTTAAATTTAGGAAAGCCTTGAGATTTGCCTCTGGTGTCGCATCCCATGAGAAACGGCTTCTTGTCTTCTCCCCACAGCTTGAGTATGACAGGGCATGTGCTGGTTTTCAGCTAGTCCCAGCAAAAGATAAAAAGTCATAAAGATAAATTTCAGAAATCTGAAATCTGTTGAACATTGTTAAGCATTGTTTTGAGGCTTGGCTTAGATTTACATGAGTGTTTCAGGTGCCATTCTTTACCTCTGGAGGACGTACTCTTCTGTAATGGGCTGTTGGAGGCAATGGGTAGTTAGCAAACCCTGGTTCAAGCCCTTTTTGTGAGTCAGAGCAAGAGAGGGTGACCTTTTCCAGGAACACAGGATATCCGACTATTGAGTATTGCTGTCTTCTGTGTTGAGGCCATGTGAGCTGCAGAATGGCTGTTGTGTTTGATGATCTGGGGACAAGCTGGTGCTCAGGGGGACATCCAAGGCCCAGTCTCCTGTCTGATTCCAACAGGAAGGGAATCTGACCATGAATCTCCCATTTCCTAGATGGATATCCATGGCATTGGGCTGCAAGATAGGAAGGAGCAGGAAAGCTCTGTTTTGTTAATTGAGTTTCTTGCTTTTATTAGCAACACTGCAAAACAAAATGCTGGCTTGAGCAAAATTTTCTTCATTATTACAGAAGTTGCTCCAGTTCTTATTTTGCATTAGTCAGATCTTCATGACTTGAGGGTTCAAGCAAAAAGAGAAAAAGACAACAACACAGTGTTGTATAATAGTCATTGCTTGTTTTAATACTGTACAGCATCTCAGGTAGCACCAAATTCAAGCATTGTCTTTCCAGGTAAAGGAAAATGCTGCTGGGAATAATGACCTGTTGGTTTTTCTTGATTTTGCGAGTACTCTCCGTAGCCCAAACAAAGACGGGCTTTTAGAAAACAAACCCTCCTGTGTACTAGTCATTGGCAGTATTGCTGAAGAAGAAAAGCAAGAGAAGTCACTACTCTCTCCCACATGTTCTCTTTCTGTTCTGCAAGAGTGACAGGGAGAATTAACATTTCTCTCCCGGTGAAGGAAGAGGGAACAAAGGTAAAAATCAGTGCTGCAGGCTAAAAGACATTCTGCTTTTCTCAGTGTCCGAAGATACTGAAGGCTGTTATCTCATTTTGGGATGGAAGGCAGTCACAGCCCCAAGCCTGACAGTATTCAGGAAGCATTTGGACAACACCCTCAGACACAGGGTGTGAATTTTGGGGTTGTCATATGCAGGGACAGGAGTTGGACTCAATGATCCTTGTGGGTTCCTTCCAACTCAGGATATTCTGTGGTTCTATGAATGTCAAATTAGCTCCCCAGTAGCAGCCCTTAAACTAAGCCTACTGACTTGTTTGGAGCTGCGGAGCTCCATATCCTGTCTCAACCGCAGGTGCAGGTCACAGCATAGGATGCATGGTCATAGGGATATATAACCATTCATTCTGTTCAGTAGTTTTGAAGAGAACAACAGGAGACCCAGCGAGTATCACAATACTTACTAATTCACTGTTTGCTTTGAGTAAAACTAAAGGTATGTACAACATAAAATAAACAGGAAAATATTTTGTAATATTTTGCATTGCATAATCCATTAGAAAGTCCATATATTTGTGCTTTTCCTGCTTATTTAATGGTTCCTGGGAACTTGCAGTATGTTGCCTAGAAAGAAAAGCATCGTGTCAGATTGCTGCTGAATTTTCAAGTCCTTTCAGATAGGACATCAGCTTGAAAGAGCAGCCAGAGTGAAAGAAGTGACATCTGGTTAATTGTGTGTGGCTCACAAGCAGTTAAAACTCTGCAATGCCAAAGTACTTTTTTTTTTTTCTTTAAGGTGCTCCTTTAGGATCTTCATCTCTCTGTCTCCCTTCTCTTTTTTTACTTCCTTCATTTGGTTAAGAAGGGTTGGACACAACTTCCTCCAGAGCACGTCAGCAGCACTCTGAGCATCAGCCAGAAGAAAGTAGTTAGGACATAACACTCACCCCACATCCCCATGAAAGCAAGAAATTAGTTCTGTCCTGTTCTTTATCTCTGGATCACTCATTCTGCTGCGATGTAGGATCTAATGAGCTGAAGAAGAGTTCTAACATGGAAAGAAAGTGCTAGTCATCTTGGGACAAGTTCTGTCCTTAGTTCCACGTGGATGGTTTCTATCAGTGTAGTGTGTTACATGGATCACAAGTGTTCCTGCACAGCCACTCCATGCTGGGCTGGATAGTGTTGGTGATGAAGCTTTGCAGAGTAGACCAGATGTTAGCTCAGCCTATTCTTGAAAAAGCTTCCTTTGCTTCCCAAATGACCATTTATAATGCTCTGCTCTACAGTTTTTCTACCAGTGTCAAAATATAAAGATTGAGACTCAAACGCAGATAATCTCAAGGGCACACTCTAATTTAGCCTCAAATTTCTCCCTACTCTAAAACTGCTAGTGTTTTCTCTCTCTCTCTCTCGTTGATTCTCTTTCCCTCTCTGGCTCTTCCTTTCTCTATCCACATCAAAATATTATTGTTTTGCCCACTTGACACTCTCAGTGGGATGCTGCCGAGCACAGAGCATTCTAACCCTCATTCAGCCAAGCTCTTTCGGCATATGTTTTATTTTAAGTGTGTTACAGACCAGCCCAGAGCCACTGTATATATTGGGCTTATTCACACTCTTAATGCTTTGTTAGACTGGCATCAGGACATTGAAGAATACTGTGAGGTTTCAATTAATTATGAGTGTGTGTTTGTCTTCCTGCTGTTGGGCTTTCTGTTCCAGTTTACAAACACAATTTTTAGCATCATCAGTCATACCAGAAGTAGTTAGGAGTCTGGTGTGGCTAAAAAGTGTCTGGCTGCTGCAGTTCCTTTCTGAACATGAATTCGTCCAACTTCCCTATGGAAGGGAGGCTCACCTCCTCTTCAGCAGCAGATATCCTTCAGTATTGCTGCCAGGATCCTCCAGAGTGGGTGCTTCGTGTGCTGGGTCTACATAGGAGCAGGTGGCAGACTGGAGGAGTGTAGGAGATCCAGTTATAAAAAAAAAAAAAAAAAAAAATCTCCAGATTGCATTGTCTGCCTTCCCCCTGCCACTTTGCTGAGGAAAACACTATCAGCATCAAAGTGAAGTACTCACTCTTCCTTCTCCCTTCCCACCCTTTTGCTGAGGCAAGAACTCCTTCCTCCTACAGCAACCAGCAGTCTCTGTGTTACGCTGTGTTTTTTTTAAAGGAGGGAGCAAACTATGGTGTCCTGTGCGGTCATTCAGCTCGTCTGACTTTAGGTACCTTGCACAGCTGACAGAGAATACAGGGCACCTCCAGAAAGTTGATCCATCCACCTAAAATCATAATCATCATCTAAAAATGACCATCCTTCCACTGATGTCAGGAGGAGCTGGAGAAGTCTGTGCTCCCAACTTGGGCACAATTGTGAAGTGCCTGAGAGTCAAGCAGGATGAATGTGGGCCAGTTTGCAACAGGAAAGGAGACTCTTGGATGTTTGCAACAGGAAAGGAGATTCTTGGATGTGCTGAGTCAAAATCAAGCTGTGTAACAAAGTGTGCACAAGACAAGCAGAAAGCTGTAGGAAACAGAGCCTCACATTTATTGCATTTGAGTTATAGAAGGGGAAGAGGATTGTGAAGGGGGAAGAGAAAGTCAGATAACTACACTAAAACCAAGGCAATCAAGAGACCTATCTGAAGTCTGTAGCGTAAATGCGTTGCATTTCTGATTGGACAGACAGCTCAGAATTAATTAAGGCTAAAAGTGACCTACCCTGACACAGAGCACAGAGCTCAAGGGTCTTTGAGATACTCTAGGTCTTTGAAATACTTGTGCTCTTTGAGAGGTGTTTCTCGCAAAGGTCTGGCCCTGGCATAATCTCCCCCATGTCAGAGATTAGGGACAGAAAGACTAGCACAGCTGGTAACAGGGTTTCCTGCTCTTTTACTATCTTCCTATCAAGTTTTTGCTGATCAGTGTAATTATAGCGCAGAATTGCATAGAGAATCCTGGGAAAAGGAGAAAGATGTAAAAACCTTGCTGTGTTTAGTTTGCCAGAATGAGCTGCTAAGTTTGCAGAGCTTTAGAGGCAAGACTTCTGATGAATCATTTTGACGGGCTTATGGAGAGCATCTTTGCCATAAATCACCATTTTTCTTGCAAAAATCAATGGAATCCTAAAACACCAGGCTGAGAAATCCTATATTCACTTTACCCAGTGCCTTTTTAATTGTCATTACAAGAAAGTTTGAATACAATAATATTTACACACCTCCTCAATCAGTTAGAGAAAATCTATCGGTTTTGACTAGCTGTCCTTCTTGAGATAAATCTTTGCCTTATCATTCCTGTGTGGATAAGAACATCATGTGGAAAACGGCAAAGTATTAGAGTCCATCAGCTTCAGTGCCAGTGCACACACTTACTACAGGTGGCTCGTGCTGCTCCCTTCAGGTTGAGTAAGAAAGAGAGTGGGTCTTCCTTTGCCCAAACCAGACTGACTGTGTGGAAATAAGATTAAAAAAAATTCTAAAAAAGAGTGTTTCCTGCTATCTGAACCCTAACTATTAAATTTAAATCTTTGAGTAAATGCAACCCAAGACCCCTCAACTGTACCGAAGAGAGGAGCTGTTTGTTACACTAGTACAGTTCCCAGAAACTAGTTGGATACTAACAGTATCAGAGCACACAGTGCCCTTTTCCAGCGGTAGAGCTTCCACACAGATGGCTTTGACTTTCTGTTGCTCCACAAGGGATGCCTTATGGATTTGAGAGTGAAAATCCCCAAGGAAGCTCCAGTCATGAGGAATTACCTTTGTAGAGATTTGTAAGCAGCAAAGGCTGTTGCATGGCACTTCATGCAGGACAGCGTGGTTTGCTGGAAACTGCTTTCCTATTGTAGCACCAGAGGGTGGCTTAAGGACAGAGTATCTCCTAATTCTGAATTTCCGTGATTTTGTTATTTAAAGTAGAGCTAGTAATATTATAAACTTTGCACGCATTGTGTTTTGCTTCAGTATGTTTTATGGGTAGCCACCGAACACACAGTTTGTTCATGAAACCTTCTGAAATTCTCAGTGTGAAACAAAGACTGTTTAATTCTGGCTGGAAAAGTTAACAACGTTGTTGTGTGCTCTAGAGCCAGCAATCATTTTCCATACTCTGCAGCAAGGTACACACCTACTGATGCATTCGTTTAAAAATGTGCTCTGCTGATTTGTAGTCAGGTTGTGGATCCATTCTAGTATTTCAGCTCCCTAGATCTATAAAGATATCTTCACTTACACAGCCAGGAAACAACCTCAAAACAGATTAAAAGATGGGAACTCTTCAAAGACTGCAAGATTAATTTAATGTCCTGCAGATTCTCTCAGTAGGCTGGTGGTAAAAAAACCCAACACCCTTACAGCTTTTCAAATCTGTATAAAATATTTATCCATCAAGATTTTTAATGGCAGAATCTGCCTAAGAATTTACTCTCGGTGACCTGTATAGTTAAGGCTTACACAATTACACTATACACCATTTACTGGAAAGGCTTTAAATATTCATTGACTCCTCGTGTTTTAATGTAAACAAGGCACTTAGAGTACCTAGAGTTTTTAATTCCTGCAAGGTGAAAAAGATGTCTGAAGCAGATGTTACTGCTTGGATGAGTGTTGCTCTGAAGCAACAGGGCAGATAGATGGTACTTAAATGACAGAGCACAGTAGCTTCTGGCCAGAGATGTACACGTCTGCAAAGCTCTGATTCTCATCCCAAACCAGTATTCTCCAGGAGCTGGCTCTGCCTAAGTAAATAAAGTTGAAAAAAAGTGTAAAATGGGTGAATATCAGTGGAAAATCAGACTTTTCCATTTCTGACTGCCTTCATTGAATCTCGTCTGTTTTATTGGTTTGTCAAGAACATCTAGCCAAAACAGGAGGTAAGGGGAGGCAATGAGGAGTTTATATTCACATGTCTGGGCAAGGCACCACTGCACCGTATGCAGACATTATGCCTGCTTGTGGATGTAAAGAAAACTATACTCTTTTCAGTGTTGTAGGATGAACACAGAAAGTATCTATTGCCTGCTCCTCCTGCAACAGAGGAACAAGACTTTGGGGCAAGGGACACAATATGGCGTGTGGCTGCCAAGGATAGGAGAGAGGACCAGGGGAAGCAAACAATTTCAAATGCATCAAACACGAGAACTGCTGCAATTAGTCACTCCTTATCCGCTACTGTCACTGTTTTTATATGTCTGGTTAAAATGCATTTAACCTGCATTTTCTTATACTGCCCTATCTGGTATTATTCTATTTCATGTGTAAATTATTATGACTTTGCTATTAAACAAGTTCTTACCTATGAATTTCAAAGTCAAAGGTAAATATCACAAAATTATTTGTTCTGAAATGTTGTATGAATTTATCCACTAAATCTTGATAGCAAACAGCACAAAATTATCTTTCCCTGTGTACCAGTAAAGAGCCTGATTATAATGAATCACAAATCTGATTCATTCTATTTATGCTTAAAGAACTGTGGATGCGTTTAACATGACTGTAACATTTTAAAAGGCTATTAGAAGGGGGATGGACCCCCTATCCCCTTCCTTTTAGGAATGCTGAGGTTTTGGTGACAGATAACACAGCTGCCTTCTCACTTTTGCTCGCTCAAAACAAAATAGTTAACTTCCAGGCTTCTTTTATCTTAGTCCTTTTAAAGACGAATCAACTAAAAAGCAGCAGCCGATCAAAATAACAAAGGGTGGTAAGGTGCCTTTAGTTTCTTGTAAGTGTCTCTGCAAATTCCTGGTGGAATTCTAGGCCTGGCGCTTATGGAGCTGGCTAAGGATATCGATCGCCACTTGAATTCACTGAATAAATAATGGTTGCCATAGTTATTGAGCATTCACAACTGGTGGGGAAGCACGGAAATCTCCAAAACACCTCCTGTGATAGTATTGCTGGAAAATCACCCAATTAATTCTGTCTCCTATCATGAAAATTATGCGAGATACAGCAGATGCTTGGACTCCTTGTACTAGAATTTGAATCGTAATTGAGCACCTCTGCCACCTATTTTAGCAGCTAAAGAGAAAAGGGCACTTGCCATCTCTTACTTTTGTGTGGCAGAAAGGTTAACTGACATGGTGTAACCCCAGCTGTTCTGAGAAATCTTACACTTTCAAAGCATTTTTTCCTTGAGTACCGGAGTATGGATTTGGGTTACACTGAAGAAAACGAGTTCTCTCCATTTGTGGTAGGGATGCTGATCTCTTTTATTATTTTTTTCTCTTGTGTAGCAGAACGACATGGATTAAAAGAACCAAAGAAAGTGGAAGAGCTATGCAACAAGATCACAAGCAGTTTGAAAGATCACCTAACTTTCAGTTGCCAAAACAAAGGACAACCGCTTGAGTCTGCAGAGCCGAAGGTACTGGGTGTTCTGGCTGACTTGCGTTCTCTCTGCACACTGGGACTGCAGCGCATCTTTTACCTGAAACTGGAAGATTTGGTGCCAGCCCCTTCCATTATCGACAGGCTGTTTCTGGACACCTTACCCTTCTGAGTCAAAGCACCCTCGTGAGAGGCAAATGCCCACCAGAGCAGGCAAATGGATCGTGACTTACAGCTAACATTTCTGCCCTCACTTAACAGAAAAGTAGCTCCGAGTCTAAAATGAGGTCTTTTCTGGCGCTTTGTCCTTACAACCTGAAGCCTGAAACTTACTGGCTTACCGTTTTGGGGTTGTGTTATTTGTTTTCTTTCGTGTGATTTGGGATTTTTAAACGGCTAATGTGGCACTTTTGGACAGTGCTATCCCAGCAGCAGTTAAAAGGTTAACATGACTGTTTTAAATCTGTTGGTTAACACCTCATGCTACATGAGGAATAAAATTGTAGAAGCTGTGCTTGAAAACAAGAACAGCGAATAGTTGTCTGCCAGGGTAGTATGTGTTTTGTGAGGATACCTTTAGCATACTTCCTGTATCAAGGGCACATACATCAGCACAATCTAAACAAAAATTCACTTTTTTAGCAAAGTACATTCAATTGAACATTTCATACCAATCGAATATAGCAAAACGACAATGGCTGTTAGCTCCCATGTTCAAGTGCAATTTTTTAAAGTGCTGTCTTACTAAGTCTCGTTTATTAACTAATTTATTTTACTAGGAAAACAAACAGAAGAAATCAAGTGAGAAAATTATGTGCACTAACTTACCTGACAGAGTTTTCCAAACTTGATTCCATGTAGCGTGACTTATTGACAAATGTATGTGGAAGACACGGGAGCAACTGTGGCTCAGTTGTTCCTCAGCTAAGGAAACCCAAGGAAGTAGTGATTGGAGCATACAGGGTCAGCATCAGGGATAGTTCAGTTTTAGACTTTTAACATAAGCAACTAGTTAGTAAACAGGCGGAAGGCGGTTTTCAAGAACAAGCAAGTCTTGTAAAATAGTATGAATGTAAGTGCTAGGAAGGATATAGTGGGCTGCGTTTAAACATTCCGTGTTCGTACTCCTTTTTGTATGTTTATACTGTTGATGCCATATTAATATGAAATAATTTGTTGCATAGTGTCTTTATTTGTATAAATGTTTGTATGCATGGTATATTGTAATGGCTTTGCCTGTATTTATTGCAATGACTGCCAGCTCATGGGAGCCCTGTTACACATGATAACTAAATGGGGTGTTCACACTGACTCAGACACACCAGTTGGAAAACTATATACATATATATAATGTGTATATATATATGTATATACCTTTATTTGTGTGCGTGTGTGTGCGCGTGTCTTTTTATTAACCATTTGTATATAAAATATCTGTCAAATCACAAGCAGAGTTATTTTACAGTTTATTTGCAGTGACTTCTAAGGCAGTACTGTTTAGCACTTTGATATTAAAATCTTGCTCATGTTTTGCTAAATTCAAATGATATTTAAGAAGTTTAGTTCTAAAAAACTTTATATGCACTGTATTAAGTCAAAATTTTGTTGGTCATTTTGCTAAGGAAATTTTTGAATGTCAACCTGATGTCACTGTATCTTTTGTTAGCTTTAAACATTCTAGCTTTTGTCTTTTTTTAAACTATGCTGTTTATATGGAAATTAAATTATACAATCAAACAGATGCCAAATGAATTGCCTAATTGCTGCAAAGGATAACCCAGATATTGAGTCACTGTATGGTTTTCAAATAGTAATCTGGTATTTTATCACTTACTATGTTTGGATGTGCTTTTATGAAAAAATTATTCTTATATCAAGATTTATAGTAGTGTCAATAGGGAAACAGACTTCTAATCACTATAGTTAATATTTCCGGTTTACCTGCAGATAATATTTGGAAAAGTATTGCTTTTTGTATTGACTTTTAAGCTTATGTGCAAACATAATAGCATAATTAAATATCAGAGAAGCTAATGTTTCTTGTAGGTTGCTGTAACAAGCCTGACCAGCAAGACAAATATATTTTGACTGAATTTGCTTTTGTATATACTAAATATATATATACACGTATATATATATACACTCACACACATGTGCGCATACAAAAACATACAGACAGAAGATCCAAAAGTATGTTTACTTTTGTCTCCTTGTGTAAGACACAAGGTCCCTTGAGAAATGACTTTTATCTAGGGACAAATCCTGCCAGGTGCTGAGCACCCACCAGATGAGGGCTTGCAGGTGCTTCCTGCGAGTGGGCCCTTACAAAGACTTTTCAGGCGAATCAGCATAGTACAGTAAAATTGCTTTTTTGTTGAGCAAGGTTTATTTATTAAGTGGGATGCGAGTGGGAGGTAGCAGGTCCAGAGCCCCGTGTGAGATTTCATGTAGCCAGTGTCCTCCAGTCTTCCATAGACAGTCTTAACTGTGATACTCTCCCAAATCCCGTCATCTGTGGAATTGTCCTTCACGTCAACTTCATGACACAGATTCATCCCAGAGTACAAGCAGTGACAAATCACAATGGTAAAAGAAAGAGTCAATGCAGACTAAATCTAGTACTTCTCTTACCGCTCTCTCAGTGTGAACATGCCTTTGTCTAGGCAGAATTCAGGAATATATCAGGTGTTAAGGGAGAGTGCCTTGTTTTTATTTCAGACAACAGTGTTTCAAGAGTTTTTTCACTCCGCTAACTGCAGTACTTTTTTTCTTTTTCTGTTTTGTTTTGGTTTTTTTTTTTGGTGGTGTTAACCTGTGGGTTGAAAGAAATGCTCTTGTACATATACAATGTAAATTAAAATTATTAAATTGAATAACATTTTTTTCAGAGGCCCCATGTGTGTTGAATAAGTATGCTTAATTCTGTTAAAATCTGATGTGAATTTTTTATCATTTATAAAACATTTAAAAAATTGTCTACTTGAGTCTTAAAAGTGGAAAACTTGCTGAAGCATGCTTAAGAACACTGGCAATTTAATGGCTAGTCTTTTGATTAAAATAGCTTTTATATAAATACAATCAGACCTGTGGTGTCTGGCTACGCAATTTCAATTAGATGTTGAGAGCTGGACCATGGTTGTCCCAGAAGTTGAACTACATAAGGACCAGAGCAGAGAGACCACCTGCCCCTCACTGTACTTCTCTTCCATGGCAGGAAGAGATTGTCATTAACTCATTAATGGTGATGATAGCCACAAGGGAGGGAGGGGACTACTATGGTGCTGGTGGTCCCATAGCACATATGGCTGGCTAGAAGGAGAACAGAGCTCTGATCCCATCTTCTGCCCCTTTGTGTCAGTAAATCCTGGGAAGACACGGCTCCAGCAGGCACATGCAGTGTTTTCTATATAAATCTGTGTCCAGCTCCTTTCCTGACCATGCCTTTGCTTTGCAAGAGGAACCATCTATCCCCGCCAGACAAAACTGCTTGGCTACAAACGTGTTTTCTACAAATGCAGTTTTGAGAGGCATCTGTCACTATTCAGGTATTGCCATGAGTACCTGTGGTTCCAGCACATCTCCATGAGAGCTGTTCAGCCCGAAGTGCCCAGTTGGAGGTGACATCAAATGATGTGCAGTGGCAGGCGGCAGGATTGGCAGCTCCTGCTTTGGAAATATAACAAAAAAAAGGTTGCTCAAACTCCCCCAAATTATCTGTTGCTTTTTTTCCTCTCCTTTATTAAAACAAACAAACAAACAAACAAAAAAAACACACCTCTGACTTTTAAACTCCTTAATGAGAACGGCAATGGGGTTTGCATAATAGTCCCCTGTTAGGCATAACACACAGATCTCATGGCCAGGGTCTGAATTTTCACCCTACAAGACAAAGCTTATCCTCACTAAACTCACAAATACCTCCATTTGTAGTTACTTGAGGGACTGCAAATTGTGTCCTTAAACATGAGAACAGAACTGTGTCCTGATCTAACAGCACTCGTATCCTTATGTGTGCCTTACGTGCTTCTACTCCTAAGTCACATCAGTGGCAGAGTCCATCACACCCAGGGACTGACTGTGGCATTGGAAATTTGGGCTGAGGCAGGAGTATGATACCAGGTTCCTCTAGCAGAGACCATCCTGCAACAGGAGACTGACACCAAGGCACCCCAAGTCATTGAGTGACTTTAAATCGAGGTGAGTCCAATCTCTTCCTACAGCTTTCCTATCTTTACTTTTCACATTGCATTTGTCCAATTATAGAAAGCTGAAAGTTCAGTCATGTCGCATAAAGGAGAGAGCGAGAGAGATTTAATTGTATAAAATCAAGCGTGACTCTAACAAGAATTGGCAACTCCCTCTATGGAAGCTATGAAACATGTCTTTTGATTAATTATTTGTATTATAGCAACACCTAGAGGCCACGACAGAGATCAGGACCCCAATTTGCTAGCTACCCTAATTAGCACCTCCAGTCCCCACCCAGAAGTTCCAGGCCAAACAGACAAAAGAAAAAGAAATAGGAGCAACACAGGAGAAAAGGAGTAGAGTGCCATGCCCAAGGGCATATAGCATTTCAGTCACAGAGTTGGGAATAAAAACTTTTGTTTACTGAGCTAGTGTCCAGTGAATGCTCCTATTTTGTTTTCCTTTTCTTTCCCTGGGCAATTTATGCTGCCACTGTATCAAATTTTGTGCAAACACAATAAAAGCATTGAAAAATTCAAAATAAGCCGTGTATTCAAACTGATCTTGTTTACCCTGCATATATAAGTTATTAATGAGACTATTCAAAATCCTGGTCAATCACATGCTTGGAACTAAGCTGTGATACAAACTAAATAGTATTTAGAAAAGAGATATTTAGCTGTTCTTTCTTAAATCAATGAAATTGACCATTAAAAATATTTCAAGATACAGATTAAACAAAAATTATGAATAGATAAAAAAGGTTAACTTTTAAAAATGCTAAAATATGGGAATAAATGGGGAGTAAATGAACCAAATTCTTAGCAGGGGATGACATATTTGAGAACTGTACTCCAGGCCTACGTTTGTGAGAATTACCAATACAATGATTTGTCAAATAAAAGAAAAATAAATTTGTTTGCCATACAGAAACAATCTTAGCAATTTTTCTTCTGTTTTCTTTTTTAAGATTAGTCATCTTTATATATACATTCATAATACAGAATATTCTGGCTTCATTTAATTACAGGTGAAGTTTGAATACATGAAGTTCTAACATGGTTGTGAAAGTCAGACAAGATTAAGATTCTGACCTAAACTCACAAAAGCAAGGATTTTCTTTAAAGAGAAGGGTGTGTGTCCAACTGTAATTAGGTACTACGTATATTGCAAGATACTTATGTGTGTATAATGGAACTACTTTTAATGTCAAGTACAAGATTCTAAAGTCACAAAAGAGACAAGACCATAGGGGAAAATGCCTTTTTTCCTCTGTTGTTTAATATTTTCATAGAATTGTTTTAGTTGCAAGAGACCTTTACAATCATCCAATCCAACAGTTAACACTACCAAATCAAGCGCTAAACCATGTCCCTAAGAACCTCACCTACGCATCTTTTAAACACCTCCAGGGATGACAACTCAACCACTTCCCTGGGTAGCCTGTTCCAATGCCTGACAACCCTTTCTGTGAAGAATTTTTTCCTAATATCCAATCTGAATCTCTCCTGGTACAACCTCTTGTCCTATCACTTTTTTCTTGGGAGAAGAGACCAAAACCCCCCATGCTACAACCTCCTTTCAGGTAGTTGTAGACAGTGATCAGGTCTCCCCTCAGCCTCCTTTTCTCCAGGCTGAACAGCCCCAGTTCCCTCAGCTGCTCCTCATCAGACTTGTGCTCCAGACCCCTCACCAGCTTCATTGCCCTTCTCTGAACTCTCTCCAGCACCTCAATGTCTTTCCTGTAGTGAGGGGCCCAAAAAACTGTAAACAGCATTCGAGGTGCAGCCTCACCAGTGCTGAGTACAGAGGGATGATCACTTCTCTAGTCCTGCTGGCTATACTATTCCTGATACAAGCCAGGATGCTGTTGGCCTCGTTGGCCACCTCATTGGCACACTGCTGGCTCACATTCAGCTGGCTGTCAATCAATACCCATAGTCCTTTTCCACCAGGCAGCTTTCCAGCCACTCTTCCCTGAACCTGTAGTGCTGCCTGGGGTTGTTGTGACCCAAGCGCAGGACCCGGCACTTGGCCTTGTTGAACCTCATACAGTTGGCCTCAGGCCATCGAACCAGCCAGTTCAGATCCCTTTGTGGAGCCTTCCTACCCTCCAGCAGATCAACACTCCCACCCAACTTGGTGTCATCTGCAAACTTACTGAGGGTACGTTCTATTCCTTCATATGGATCACTGATAAAGAGATTAAACAGAACTGGCTCCAATACTGAGCCCTGTGGAACACCACTTGTGACCAGCTGCCAACTGAATTTAACTCCATTCACCACAACTCTTTAGGTCTGGTGCTCCAATCAGTTCTTTACCCAGCAAGAATATGTCCATCCAAGCCATGAGCAGCCAGTTTCTCCAGGAGAATGCCATGAGAAACGGTGTGAAAGGCTTTACTGAAGTCTAAGTACACAACATCCACAGCTCTCCCCTCCTTCACTAATCAGGTCACCTTGCCATAGAAGGAGCTCAGATCAGTCAAACTAGACCCAACTTTCATAAACCCACACTGACTGAGCCTGACCACCTGATTGTCCTGTACGTTCTGTGTGATGGCATTCAAGATGATCTGCTCCATTTTACACTGTTTATGACTTTTTCTTTAAAAAATAGAGAACTCCAGGCCTGTTTAGATGGAATTTTATCTCAAATAACTAAATAAATAAACAAACAAGCTAAGTGACATTTATAGAAAGAAATGTGTTTAAGTAGCTGAAATATCTCAAATAACCGAAAGTCTTTAACCTGGTAAGTAATGTATTAAAAAAATCTCCATCCACAGTAACTTCCACTGTGGTCTGTGATTAAGCACTACTGTAGAATGAAAGTGAATTACAGAGATGGTTTGATATTGGTGAAACTTTCAAACATAGCAGGCAGAAAACAGAAATTAATTTACCTTTCCTGGTGTCTTATTATTTATCTTGCTGTGTTTCCTAATTAATTGACGATATTGATGTTTACACAGGGATTTGCTCCTTTCCAACTTCGCTTGATCCTGGGAAGAAGTCAGAATGCTGCATTTGTAGTACCACATTTATTGCCATGGCAACAGTCAGGGATTTCACAAACACTAATTAGGGTTGGCAACTTGGAATGTTTTCAGTACAGTCCCATATAATTTTCCCTCTTTTATCCATTTCTCATTATACCTTACTCTAACGATTGGCTTCTTCAGTATATATGCAGGTTTCCCCCCATGTCCTCGGGATTCATTTAATACCTTCTCTGATTTACAGCCACCTTTCTTACACCTCCGCACACAGCCAGTTAAGGAATAACTGCAGTCCCTACCTGAATTTGTGTCAAGCTCCATTTCTTACACTTCAAATTAATCCAAGTTTCAGTACAACCAGCTGGTTTCTACACTAGCATGTGCAAAAGTAGTAAGGAAAGGTATGGAGGCTTAGCTGCATCTTCCCAGACAAGCTACTTTTAAAGCTAGATGCTAAATCTTGCTGAAGCTGGAGTACAAGCCTTCTGTTTGTGGGAGCTTAAGTTCTGCGAACATCCAAAGATCATGCAAAATATTTTAAATCAAGTATATCAAGAACGTTTATAGACATTTAATTTACCATGTAATAGTATGGAGAGATGGGCCCATGTGAACCTCATGAAGTTCAACAAGGCTAAGTGCAAGGTCTTTCAGCTGGATCAGGGCAAATCCCAAATGTGAGTAGAATCTGGGCAATGAGACAATTGAGAACAGCCCTATGGAGGAGGACTCAGCCGTAGTGGTGGATGAAGAACTGAATACGACCCGGCAACGTGTGCTCACAGCCTGGAAAGCCAACCTGGGCTGCATCAAAAGAAGTGGGACCAGCAGGTTGAGGGAAGTGATTCTCCCCCTCAACTCTGGCTCTACTGAGACCCCACCTGGAGTACTGCGTCCAGGTCTGAGGCCCCCAACAGAAGAAGGACATGGACCCATTGGAGTGAGTCCAGAGAAAAGCCACGAAGGTGATCACAGGGCCTGGAGCACCTCTGCTATGAAAACAGGCTGAGAGAGTTGGGCTTACTTTGCCTAGAGAAAATAAGGCTCTGAGGACACAAGGCTTCCAGTACCTCAAGGAGGCCTACAGGAAAGATAGGGAGGTACTCTTAATCAGGGAGATGAGGGCTAATGGCTTTGAACTGAAAGAGGGTAGATTTAGATTAGCTATAAGGAAGAAATTCTTTACTCTACAGGTGGTGAGGCACAGGAAAAGGTTGCCCAGAGAAGCTGTGGATGACCAATCCCTGGGAGTGTTCAAGGCCAAGTTAGACAGGGCTTTAAGCAACCTGGTCTAGCAAAAGGTGTCACTTCCCATGGCATTGGGGTTGGAACTATTAATAGATGATCTTCAAAAGTGCCTTCCAACCTAAACCATTTTATGATTCTATGATTTTATACTAATCATGTATTACCATTATCCAACTGAGTTAGTGCCCTAATTTACTCAAATCCCGTATTGGTAGTGAACTTCTGAGCCTCTCTGAACGCAAAATGTATGAATTTGTTAACAAAGAAAGAAGGCAAATTTATGATGGCCTCACCAGCAAGAGGGGAGGTTTTACTTCATTGAACATGCTCAGGGTAAGAAAGAGATGTGTCTACTGAGCAAAGTAAAAGATTCCCATTCTGCGGCTCACTTGAGAATGGGTCCCAGCTTGTTGTTAAACCACCCTTTCAATAACAAAGATATCCAAACAAATTGAAGCAGAGAAAAGAAGCCAGTAATTCCCTAATTTGTAAAGGAAGACAATAAATCAGACTGGCTAGAATATATTTATGCTCTAAACCACTGTAAATGACTAAAAAAGAAAAATAATGGAGCCACCTGGAGCATCTTCATTACGTTGCAGGTGAAATAATACAATTTGTTTCGAATTTAGAAAGAATTTTGCAATTTTGCACATTATTAACAGAAAACTAGTATTTGAATAATAAATTCTGAGTCCGATCACCATCTTCTTTCCCTACCTGATGGGGAGGTAAAAAGCCTCTTAAATGATGGAAAAATGTCTCATAAGGCATGAAGGAATTGAAAGGTAATTTCAATAGCAAATTACTGAATCTTTTTAGGAGATTATAGTCGAAACCAGAGCAGAATTACTATACTTGATAAGGAGATAAGGAGATACTGAAATAAATAGTATAATGTGTTTAAAAAAAAAAAAAAAAGTAAATAAAGGATTTAGATTAGACACTCAAGTCAAAAATGGGACATTGGAAGAAGCCCTATATTCCAACAAACGCTGAGGTAAGGTAATATAAAATCTAAAGAAAGCATTTATTAAAAAACAAACAAACCAAAAAAAAACTAAAAAAAACCAACCACAACAAACTGTTGCCTCAGAAGTGTACATTCTGACTCCCTTTTTTGAGGAAAGACTGAACTTTGCCAGCTTGCCCAGTTTTTGATGACACCCCCTGCTGCAGTTCACTGCAAGGATCAGTTTTAAAATGCATTCCTAATGCTTTTGAGACGTTTGAACCCAGAGCCCTCCAGCCTTTGGGACTTTATTTTCAAGACTTAACTTTGTTCCCCCTACCTTTAATGTCAAAAGGCATAATCAAACTCATGGTAGGGCTCTTCATAAGCTTTTTGAACTGGGCCACAGTCAAGAATTTCCACACGGAGTAATTTTATTACATGATGTTTCCCGCTTGCTGTACAGAGCTGTGCAATATTCATCACGGACATCTGCTTTTCATTTGATTTCTGAGGGAAAGCCCGGTGAATTGCTGCCCCTTTGAAATTAAGGACTAAGGGAACAAATTTAAGTCATGAAAACAAAATGCCGAAGCTGGAGGGCTTTGTGTTCAAATTTTACAGAAGCACCGATGCTGTGTCTTAAACCAATCTCTTGAGGGAAGTGCAATGGAAAGTATTTGCAGAGACTGGGCAAGCTGACACAGCTCAGTCCTTTGGAAAAAGAATCATGATCCTTCACATGTTCAGACACAGATTTACATCAATTTCAGATATAAGCGATAGTTTTAAGTGAAAGACTTTTCAAGGTGAGTTATCAAGGATGCCTGAACCTGAGAAACTAAAATTGTAGATGTCATAAACTGAAATGAAATCTTCAAATTATCTTACAAAACATGAGATCTTGGGGAAAAAAAAAAAACAAAAAAAAAAAAACACAAAACCTTGTTCTATTCCATGCCTTCAGAGCAGCCTCTCTTCCCAAGCGATGGAGTTGTTAACGCAACTTGAAAAGGCTGCAGAATCACGTTGCTGGCCTCCGAGGGGCAGAAACTATCACGGAAATCTAATAAATAGAGTGGGAATATTTATTTAGACTTAGTATTTTCCAGTTTTCCATAGTGCGTTATTCTTACAGCTCATGTAAAACACAAGGCCTGGTTCAGCCTGGGCTGCCACATCATTTAGGCTGCAGCTTCAGAGTCGTGATGAGCTGGCATAAGGCAGGACTTGTGTCAGCAGCAGTCACATCGTGCCCGCCTGGTGCCTTCCCTCTATGGTGCCTTCCCTTCCTTGGGCCAACAGCAGGGATCGTGTAGACATGAGGTGAAACAGAGCGAGGAACTGATCTGGGTTAAAATTAACCTGGTTTTCACAGGTGGGGTCTTGTCTCTGCTCCTATAAGACCCCATCTGGAGTTCTGCATCCAGCTCTGGAGCCCTCAGAACAGGAGAGACATGGACCTGTTGGAGAGGGTCCAGAGGAGGCCACCAAGATGATCAGAGGGCTGGAACAGCTCTCATATGACTAAAGGCTGAGACAGTTGGGGATGCTCAGCCTGGAGAAGAAAAGGCTTCAGGGATACCTTATTGCAGCCTTTCAATATATAAAGGGGGCTTAGAAGAATGACTTTTACCAAGGTCTGTAGTAAATGGACATGGGGCAACAGTTTTCAACTGTTAGATTGGACATAAGGAGGAAATTTTTAATGAGAAGGGTGGTGAGACACTGGAGCAGGTTGCAGTGTTGCAGAAGTTTTGGATGCCTCCTCCCTGGAAGTGTTCAAGGTCAGGCTGGATGGGGCTTTAAGCCACCTGATCTAGCTGAAGATGTCCAAGGGGCCTTGGACTAGATGGTATTCAAAAGGTCCTTTCTAACCCAAACCTTTCTATGGTTCTGTGGTTCCTGTCAATTTCTCTTCACACACACTAGAGACACCTCCAGAGACACCCTCCTCTGAAGACATTTAAAATTAATGAAGCAAGCCAGAGGAAAAGTGTTATAGTTGCTGTATGGGTAGAACTTTTATGGACAGAGGTATTTAGCGATTTGCCCTGTCACGTGGGAATTTTGTAAAAGCTGAGAAGTGAATCTAGATCCCACTATACAAGCCCACTACTTTAAAAACTAAATCCTTCCTCTTTTATGCCATGAGTCAGCATACTTTTCCAAACTTTCATACTAACAATTGTCAAATTGCTTGGGGAGACTCTAACTTTACATATTTAGTATGTTCTTACCACAGCCCTCACTGAAGCCTACAGATGTCAGTTTCGATCAGACTCAGACAGGACTGCAAAACCCAGCAGGTTTGTTAGGCTAGGACACATTTAAGATGGTCTAAAAAGTAAATCCTCCAAAAATTACTGTGTGTTCTTTGCTTAGAGACACATGAGGCTGCAAAAGGCAGCATTTCTAACAGGCTGCCCTAAAATAACAGCCTAGTTGTTTGCCCAGTGTTTTTTTTTTTTAACTTGGACATTTCTAAGCCATAAGAACTCTTTTGGTGGTGGACTACTGCTTTGAATCTCAAATTGTAGCCCCTGCCCGCTGTGAAGAGCTGTCACCATCCAGTCAGTGGAGTCCAAGCCAGTCTCTCAAAACTGCATGGAATAACACATAAACATAAACATAAGGATGTTGCTGTAAATGTGTAGTGATTGCGATCACAGTAGTGGGGGAAAAATGAAAACAGATAATGTAAGAGATCTTGTATTCAACACTCATTATTATAAAAGTGAATAATATGAAAAGATAGAGTAGGAAGGGAAAAGTTTTTTAATCAAAGACTGTGTGTTGTTAGAAATTCACAGTCACAGAGGGTTTACATTTTATGGATTAAGACTACCTAAGAATTCCTGTGCCTGTTCCAAATGAGGGTCCACCTAGCCCAGCGTTCTGCCTGACAGTGGCCAGGACAAACTAGAAACAGGCTGTGTGGACTGATCTTGCCTTTAGGATCACTAGAACCAAGAATGTACTTACCAGGTGCCTCATCGAGCAGCGGTCTTCAAATGTTTTCAATTGTGCACTCCTATCAGTAAAAATTTTTGAACATGCACCCCCTATATATATACATATAGATATATATAAGTATTTATTTGTAAACTATATACCTGTGCTAATGAAGTTCTATGTTTTCTTCCTGCATGCCAATCTTGCAGAGCCCCTGGGCTGCACACACCCCACTTCAGAGACCACTGTTACAGAGGATGTCACATCATTTTAGTAGCATTTCTAGGAACAAGAAATAATATTTTTTTTAAACACAGGATATCTTGCAGCCAGTGTAGACACATTAGTTACTGGACCTCATTCAGATGGTAAAGATCTGCTGTATTTAGCTACCAGTAATCCTGACCCTCTTGCATTTATTTCACGTACATTGAATGCAACACCAGTTAGAAACAGAAAGAGACAATTTGTCCAAGCTTAAAAAACCCTGTTGCTTTAACAAGCTAGGAACATAAGTTTAATGTGGAAAATATTAATAGGAATTGGAAATTGTTCAAGAACATTCTAGTGAGTATCAAAAAAAAAAAGTGCCACAAATTATTTGCAAGTAGAAAAGAATTCATGCTGGGGAAGAAAGAACTTGTCAAATATGGAAGATGCAGAAATGCTAGTGAAACATTAGCAATCAAAATACAAAGAATGTAAAAAAAGGATAATAGCAGTAAACTGAAATGTTTTTAAAATGTACTCTGCTGAAAAAAGCTATATAAGAAAAGATCAATGGGCAACATAGAAGGAACATATGAGAAACACATTAGAGTAAAAAATTTCTGCACCAAATATTGGCCCATTGCTAGAAACAGGTATTATAATTTTGAACAAAGGCTCAGAAAAGACAGATGTGTTCATCACTATTTCTCTTCTGATTTCAAGAGGAAGCAGGAGGATAAATCTGCCCAATAAAATGTTGTAGATGGCACAGAAAGCCTGGCATCCAGAATGAAGAAAAATGTGATGCAGAGTCAGTTGCAATTACACACGTACAAATCAAGCAGCCCGGAGGGAAACAAGCAGCAAGGAAAAAAAGAAAAATCTCAACAATCTTTGAATTGTCAGTGTATTCCAGATATTAAAAAAGAGAAGAGAGATGATCCAGGAAAATATGGATCTGTTAGTCAGATGCTGAACCTGGAGTCATGATGAGAAGTCTCATTTAGGAGCCCACTAAAGTAGAATTGGATGCTTAAGGTACAATTAATAATCAATACAATTTCATGGAATGCAAGTCTTGTAAAATAAACCTTTATTTTATCTTCTTCAATTTTCTTTTTGTTCACAGCTATTGCTCTGGTTCACAAAGATAACTGTGTTCATACAGTATATTTTTAGGCCCAGGTCTTCAAAATATTTGACCACAGAGTTTGATCGTATGACATGGAACTAAAATGATATAACTTGGGAATTGGTTCCTATCAGTATGTTAGTGAATGATTGTGTCATTGCTACAGTTTCCACTAATTAAATTTGCACAGGATACCAAAACAAGTGGGATAGCAAACAAGGAGAAGAGGTAGTTTGTAGAGAGTGATCTGAACTGCCTGATTAAAAGAGCATTTCAAAAAATTGTACGGAGACGTGAAGATGTATTGAGGAGCAAGAAATACAATCTCACAATACTGAAAACTCACTTTAGTGCAGGGACTCAGAGAAGCACCATATGGATCATCATAAATTAAGCTGAAACTAGTGTAGCTAATTACTTCCCAACAATAGCAGGGGATGCAAGCCTTGGTAGAACCTAATGACTTCATCCTGGTGGTCAGAAACACTCCAGTGTGTCTGAAGTTCTGGGACTCAGTTTAGGGATGAGCTGTCACAATCTTCATGCACAAGGTCAGCCTGACTTGCCTGACAGATTTTTTTCTGGCTCTGAAAGAGAGGGAGCTGTATTTGCCTGACAACTTCGTAGATCAACCTGCAAATGTAAGTCTGATCTAGGCAGGGCACTCCTGAATTCATAAATGTGTCAATGACAAGTCAAAATTTAGAAAATGATAAATGATGCAAAAATAAAATTTAGGAAATTTTGTTCAAACTCTGAATGTAACTTTGCTTGCCAGCTTCATGGTCCTTTTTATTCCTTGTCTCTGATTTTTATTGGCATAAATGCGTTGGGAATGTCTCTCTTCAGCTGAATTCTCAGATACAAACATGACTATTCATGCATAATTAAGAGCATGTTCTGTTCACTAATCATTAGTAATCATGCTCTAATTCTGTATCCACACTCCAATAATCAACAGTGGAGCAGAAAAACTGCAATGGAATTGAAGTGACCCTTTATATGTCACAAGCATCAAATAGTCAAAAAGTTAACAACTCACAGGCATAGGACAGTGTCTTCCTTCTAATTCTTTAGGTGAGGACTTTGAAAATCAGTCTATTGTGAGGAATCAGGATTGGTTAATGAATGATTAGTGAACATCAAAAAAGCTAAAATTATCCTATAATCCATTTACAACAAATGATTCATCCAGTCCTATTAACATCCATGTTAACATGGTACCACCAACACAACCAGTTACTATATCTTCATGTACCAGCAAAGGTATCTCTCTCCACATCACCTTGATAAATATTCCACGCAAGCAGGCAAGACCTCTGGTGCAAACTGTTGTGTCTGTTAGTTTTGATAGAGCTAGTCCAGTTTCACCAGCTCAAAATCTAGAGCTGAGCAATAATGTCAATAGCCACAGCAATAATAAAATACTATAGACTGTTAGTTTTCTGAAGGCTATACGTATACCAACTTTTAATAGGTTTAATAGGCTTCATGTACAGCTTTTATATATAAAGTTATGCAACTCACTATACATATTTATGTTCTGACTTCTGCAACATTTCCCACTTGTTTTATTTTGCTCCCATAATTTCCACACAAGCCCCTCTTCAGTGACTTTTCCCTTGTGCTATTTCATCTTTCCAGTGGTTACCCATCTAGTTGAGCACTCAACCTTTCTCTTTATTTCACTGCCAGTGGTCCGTATCAGTTGGTATACATTAACATTTCGGTTTCCCAGGGTTATCTCACGATAATCTGCACCTGGTGTCATGACATGTTTCCCTTCATGTCTGACACCTGCACCTCATACACGTCTAACATTTGTTGATGTTTCTAGTCTATCGTGTATCTGCCTGTGAGCAATCTAGTCTTCCTCCAGATTCCAGGACTGGTGGAGATCCATGAATCAGATATGGCTTCTGTGAGGACCAGTACTGCTGTGCTTCAGAAGTACTTGGTAAAAATTGCATTAACTATACTCCATTTTGAGTCCATGGAGACCCAGCTGTCTAGTCTCCATGTAAGCCTTGCTATTTTTAGTTTGGTGCCTCCTACATTTTACTTCTTGCATATTTTCTAACATTTTATTTCATTTCCTTAGTGAAAACATATGGCAAACAGATGCCTAAGCAGGGCCCCAGGCACCCATCTCTTTTTCCAGACATTTCAGGGTATTTGGGAAAATCTGAAGTTTATCCCGATATGTATCACACTTGTAATTTATTTCAAGTGCTACCTTTCAGTGACAGGCATCCTAAACACCATCAATTTTGGAGGTGTGTAATTTTACAATCAGGTTTCTGTTTCTTTTTTTTTTTTTTTCATTGGCAACCTTGAAAACATAAATAAACTAACCATCAGGATTCAAAGGTGGTAGTAGCTGACAGAGGAGCAGGCATGATATAAAGGTCTTCCTTTTCCCTCTCACATACACCTCTCAAAATTTAAAACAAATCAGTTGATTGAGATTCATCTACAAACAACAGTTTATCAGTCCCTCCCTAAACTTTAAATAACACTTTCTGCACAATGATGTGACCACATCTCTGTCTGAGGGAAAAGGGAAATAATCTGAGGACTTTAAAATGCCAAACTTAGCTCTGCTTAAAAATTGTTAGTCCCCTCTGAGACTGGGATTTAGCTATTTTGCATAGATTATGGGAGTGCTGAGCTTGAGCAGCAGCCCCACACTTGCTATGGCCAAGGCAACTAGTCCATGGGAGAGACCATCCTCCAAACCAAAAGGAAAAGGAGAGAGCCTTCAGTAGAGCTGTCACATAATTTTTGCCAGGTATCTGCCTTGTTTTATACTATAGTTCTCTCCCCTATCTCATGCATCACCTTTCGCTCTACTATCCTATGGTGATGCATTTAAAATAAAAATTTCAAGATGTTGAAATTATTTATGAATTTTAAATGTGTATGTATATTCTGGAGAAAGTTTATTTTAGTCAGGGAGACTATGCATGGATATTGGCACTCTTTATTAAAGCTGCTTTGTAATTAATTGCTCACATGGGACCTGAAAGCCAAGAAATAGTATATGTTTTCCCTCTGGCCTGTCCCCTCCCCAGGATCCACTCATTTCAGACTCTTTGAAGACTGAATTTAAGACGCAATCATGTGTTGAGAAGAGCGTACTGAAAACGATATGTGTGCAAGCTGGCACATTTACCTTTATGACTGGATCTGTCTGCCAAAAATAAAGATGCCCAAGGTGTGTCAAGATTTGCTCCAGATATCAGACATTAGAATGTAGATTTATTCACAAAATGCAAATGTTTCATTTAGAAGCCACTTAAATGAGCAGCTTATTGAATTTATTGTGATACTTTCTTTTTCCTTTCTCATTAAAAATGTTGCTTTTTTTTTGTTTTTGCACAAAGGATGAGAATACTGCAATGCACTGTTTCCTGTATCAATATGCAGTAATCAATTAATGCTGAATTAGAGAATTCTGCCATTTATAAGACGTGCAAGTGGAAGCTGATACATAGGCTGACTGAAATTGCTCTGAAAGGCATAGCACACGGTCAGGAAATACAACCAGCTCTGAGGACACAGGGCTCCTTTAGAAGAGATTTACAGGTATCTTGTTCCATATTTTATATCAAAATTATCCAGGAAAAAAAAAAAAAAAGTAAAGTAACTAAATCAATGCCAAATTGATTGTTGTATGTAATCTCCAAGGGATATTTCTTTTTCTCCCAAATAACTTCTATCAACATTAAATATTCCCTTTTTGTTGTCCATAGAGAAGGAGGGCTAAAGAAAATGATGACACACTAGTTATCATAAGTAATTCCCAAAGGATACTTAGTTTTTCTTCCACATATATATCAATACATAATGTTCTTTCTGGAAAAAAGAGCCATTTTTGCTGTCTTTCCCAAGGAAGGACTAAAAAATGTAGAAAGTTTCCTCGCACCAGATCACAAATGTGACCACTGGAAAGGCGTGAAGCTCTGCAGTCCTCTCAAAGTGACTTTTTAGTTTCTGTGGAGCATCTCCTTCCCCAAATTCCAGATGGTTAGCTGCCCCTTGGTTATAGCTGCTGGTTCCCTGTGCAATGGGGTCAACAGCCGCCTGCGGTGACAGTGACTGTTGTGATGGAGCTGCCTCCTCCAGCTGAGACCTCCAAGGCATGCCAGCTGGCAGGACTGATGGACCCTCTTGGATCAGCCGTCCTTTTGCATGGAAACAGGGCAGAAGACTCTTGCTTCACCCACTGCTCTAACTTCAGACATCTCTGCAGGTCTCCTGATGTTCTGTGCCTCGGACTCTCTGACGAAGGCTGTTGAACTGTTTCCGCAGTATTCTCTCAATAACATTCTTCTTAATTTACCTCAGCGTTCGAACTCATCATTTCACTCTTAATTACTAAATATGTGCAAGCAAAGCATTTGGTAGCTTGTATTTCGTAGCCAGTTTCTGTTTCATCTCTGCCCACAGCACCACAGGGACCACAGGAGAAATGTGAATTGGAAAACAACATGATTTCTGGTTTAATTCGATGAAACGCTTGTATTGGTTTCTAAAATGTAGGGATTCTATTTCTGCTCCTGGAATCACAGTTTTCAAAGAAAACTGATTGCCATCACATGCATTAAAAATGGCTTTTAACAGTGACTTTATCAAATGTATTAGAATATTAGCAGACATGTTGCGTGCACAAATGTAACATGTTTCACCTTCTCTATCTAATCCGAGAGCTTCTTATTTTCCACCCACTCACTCAGGAACACATTTTTTCATTAGGTTCAAAAATGAACTGCACACCTTAAATATATTCATATTATTGTAAAATTGCCTCTACCTTGCTACAAGAGTTGCCAAGGTAAAAGTATCTGTCTCTCTCTCAAAAGATAGATGGTGATAATATAGAAATGTTTCTACTTCCAAAGCACCTATACTAATACAAGAAGTCTATTCTATTTTAAAATAAATTTGCACTTGAACAGTTGCTGTACTTGATACATGTATTTCACACACACACACACACACACACACAATTCTTTAAGAAGTTATGTAGCTCTAATCAAGCATTTAGAAGTTAGGCAATAAAAGAGCCAAGAATAATCTTTTGTCCTTGAAGAAACTTCCCCCCTTTCCTGTGTAAGTATTATGATATGGTCTTTAATTACATGAAAATGCACTCTTTTACTTCAGGAATCTATCTTGTTTAATCCCAGGAAGACCTTTTTCTCTTCAAATTGTTCTACCTCAGCCACTTGTGCCATGAACACATGTAAGTTTACTTAATATCCCCTCTGGCCTATTTTTCTAGGCAAACAAAGCTCATGTTATGCTGTGCTTCTGTCCCTCAGACCCCACTGAGAACTTCTGAACCCATCAGGTGGTTTCAACAGAAGAGTAGAGGATTTAAAGAAGAAAATCTTATGCAAGTTTCAGGACAACCAGGGAAAGGCAAAGGCCCTCTCTTTTCTTCCTCTCCTTGCTACTCCCATTGCCCCCAGCCTCTTGGTTATGTCTGGCTGATCATGTTCTTGCTCTATAGGTCTTCCTCACTTCGCACACTCAGTTTGCCATTAAAACTCCCCCCACCCCCAGCTGAACATTTGGGCTGTGCTATTTAGGCTGTGCTATATGCGCTTGCAGCCCGGAAGTTTGTGGTAAAAATTCTACACAAAAGGCATGTCAGGGCAATTTCAGTATTAGGTGATATAATTCCCCTTCTTTCTATGCACACAAGTCATTGACTTCAGTCAATGTTTCTGACAGCTGCCCAGTCTCTGATATCCTTCAGTGTAGCTGAAATGGAGCTGGGTCACAGATCACAGCAGTAATGCCTATGTGAGAATAAAAATAAATCAGCACACTAGCTGGGGGTTCATCAGGCATCTCTGCCAAACATGGAACTTGGACAACATATTGTAATTTTGCTAAATACTGTCAATACAGATGTTTGCACATTGGCAGGAAACACTAAATCCCACTGTTCTTTTTATTCCAACTCTGCTTCCATTTTCTCACATAAGACAGAGGTATAGCAGTATGTAGCTGATAAACTCTGCTTTATTCATAATTGCCATGCAACACATATGCACAAATCGTTTTTGTTGTATGTGTCTTTAAGGTCACTCCTCATCACTGAATGATTAAATGAAGTAGCAGGCAGTGAAAAACTACAAAACTTTACAGGAGCATCCAGTTGGTACTACCTGTAATAATACATCACAGCAAATCTGCTTGTGCATGTGTGTATCCAACCCACTTCCCAAGAATTACTATTTCCTAATTTTGTAAAGGTCCCAGTGTTAATTGCCTTGTACAGAGTGATCACATCTTTTTCCCTCTCACTCTCTCGTTTTTTTTGAGTCCTGATTTGATTATTCAGTTTGTACCCACATACACTTAGTGACAAATAATGCCCCACCTTGGCAGAAAACATCTATTGAAGGGCTGCAGCGAGACTAGACATCACTGTAAGGAAGGAGTACTGCAAAAAATACAGTACCAGCCCCCAATGTACAGCAACAAAAAGGAACTTTTAAACTTTGAAGTACAAGTCTATGCCTTGTAACTACACTATTTTGCTTGTCTCCCAGCATTTTTTCATCTTAAATGAGTCAAATCCTGGTGACACTGAAATCAATGACAAAATCCCCACTTGCTTTGATAACATGTGCACATTACCTCAGAAATTTACATTAATGAAGTATGAGTGTTAAATCATAACATCTGCACTCCTAGTGCCTTTTGTAAATGAAAGAAGGAATTAGTTAAAACACAAACAACTTTATATAGCCTGAGATGCTACTGCTTCCAAATAATTGAAGAAGATAAACTATAAATAGTTTTCTATAATTATGTAGATCTAAAGAAAATCTAACATTTTGCATTAAAATTTTAACTTTTCTTATAATCTTCTTGTGAAATGTTACTATTTGTTGTAGCACAGAGTCTATTACTCAGTCTTTGGAAGTGACTTCAACAGCAACTGGGTAGACAGAATAAAACTGCTGAAGACTGCATCTCTGAAGAAAAACCACAGAGTTTCAAAACCTGCAGCCAGTCTTGTCTTCTAAAAAGAGTCTGATGAGGTAACAGGCATGATATTGCGAATCTAAAGTGTTCTGGGCAGACATGTTTTTGAATGGGTCCAGAAGGTCTACGGCAGCCTTGTGGAAGAGAGAGGAACAAGCTTCCCACCTGGAACTAGTCACACAGAAGGAGAAAAAAAGTGCCATTGCCTTGCAATTCATGGGCAGATCCAGGGCACTGACTGGAAAAAATAATTATAGCCTTAGATGTGCAACACGTTTCTGCATCTCGTGCAGAACATGTCAACATTTTTGTCAAAGTGAAGAGTTTTGACAACTTACACTTTACGCTGGTATGGTGATCACCAGTGCTGTCTCATGGTTCTTTGCTTCATCCAAGTGAAGGTTTATCTTTGACAACTCTTCCTCTCCTTATAGTACTGATACCATTGCTCTATTATTATGAGTATTTTAGCTACATATTATTATGAGTGCTTTTAGCACTACTGCAGGACTTCTAGGTCTGCTGGAGTGCATTGTAGACCTAGGGCATTTGGACAGCAGAAAACATGGAGGTTTTGGGATGTGTCATATGTAGTACAACAGATTTGAGAAAGGAACAGAAGGACAGAGAGGAGAGACTCGTGTCAGAGTACTCTGAAGGTGACAATGCAAAGAGCACAACTATTAAACCCAAGAAACATGCATAGGTTGTGCGCTGGAGGAAGGCAGATCCCAGAATCCTCATCATCAATTTGTCAAGATCGAGTCCAATCATTAACCTAACACTGGCACTAAACCATGTCCCTGACAAACCTTTCCATGAAGAAATTGTTCCTAATATTCAATCTGAACCTTCCCTGGTGCAACTTCAGGCCATTTCCTCTTTTCCTATGACTTGCTACTTTGGAGAAGAGACCAAAACCCTCCATGCTACAGCCTCCTTTCAGGTAGTTGTAGACAGCGATCAGGTCTCCCCTCAGCCTCCTTTTCTCCAGGCTAAACAGCCCCAGTTCCCTCAGCTGCTCCTCATCAGACTTGTGCTCCAGGCCTTTTACCAGCTTCATTGCCCTTCTCTGCACTCTCTCCAGCACCTCAATGTCTTTCCTGTAGTGAGGGGCCCAAAAAACTGTAAACAGCATTTGAGGTGCAGCCTCACCAGTGCTGAGTACAGAGGGATGATCACTTTTCTTGTCCTGCTGGCCACACTATTCCTGATACAAGCCAGGATGCTGTTGGCCTTGTTGGCCACCTGGGCACACTGCTGGCTCCTGTTCAGGCAGCTGTCAATGAACACCCCAGATCCTTTTCCACCAGGCAGCTTTCCAGCCACTTTTCCCTGAGCCTGTAGTGCTGCCTGGAGTTGTTGTGACCCAAGTGCAGGACCCAGCACTTGGCCTTGCTGAATCTCATACAATTGGGCTCAGCCCAATGATCCAGCTGGTCCAGATCCCTCTGTATGGCCTTCCTACTCTCCAGCAGATCAACACTCCCACTCAGCTTGGTGTCATCTGCCATCTGCAAACTTATTGAGGATACACTCAATCCTCTTGTCCAGATCACTGATACAGAGATTAAACAGAACTGGTCCTAACACTGAGACCTGTGGAACACCACTTGTGACTGGCTGCCAACTGGATAATATTTTGAAGATGCTCCTAAAGTGGCAGATGTATGTGTAGCATAAGTCTTCCAGAGAAATTGGGGCCTAAAGTATTATAAAGAAACCTTTTTTATAGCATTTAAGCATCAAGCTCTGCTGTTAGTCCATTAACCTGAACAGTAAGACTGTGGTTCAGTGGTTCCCAGGAAATTTCTTGAGTCATCAGCTCCGAAACAGTTCTGGGAGACACACAGCACTTTTAAATTCCATGCAAACTTTCATCTGCTTTACTCAGGTGCTAAGAGTCATCTTCAAGAGGGCCAGACTTTAATTTGACAAACCCCTGAGTCACATCCCCACAACCAGATGTTTAATCCACAAAGCATTATATTTTAAACAACAGTGTAAAATTTTATTGTTTGCTCTGTCTTTGTTTTTGAACTATAGTCCTTCCATACTTCTGCTAGATTTCCTAGACAAAGAAATTCAATCTGGACTCACTCCTCCCTTCACTGTAGTCCTTTCTCCCCACGATTCAGGTAGATTCTGGTCTTATCCAAGCACTGCATCACTTCCACCCTGCTTCTTGTCAGCTGTCACACCTCCACAGTAAGTTTGTCCTGGCCTTACATCTAAATTTTTCAATACTAGAAGCAAAAGTACCTGAAAATTCCCCAATTTGCTCCCCAGGCCTGATGTTGAGAAGTGAAAGGAAGTAGTGAAGGGAAGATGATAATTTTTCACAAGAGGCATCAAGAAGGAGAATAACAGAGGTGATCTCCTGAGGTGTTGGATCCCCTCTCCCTCCAAGATTTTGGTGTTTGGGAAAATGATAACAACTATTGCTGTTGAACCATAGCTCTGTTCCAGACGTAGCAAGAAACTGGACAAATCTGAAATAAGTCTAGAGGTGGAGCAGTAAAACTCATAACAGACCCCTGAGAAAATGACAACTATGTTAAGAATTATAATTTAGAGGGACAACTAAGAGACCTAAGCAGCTACTTGTGAAAGAAAGCTAAATAGCAGACTTTGTGCTTAGATCCATAGAAATGTTTTCGTGATTTCTTTTGAGGACTTAGGCCTATAAGAGCTGTTCTGTACTCATTACCTCCACCCTATTCACTTTGGGACTGCTGTCCAGCTCAGAGATGACCCTCAGCATGAAGCAGTCAGACAGACTGAAAACAAGATCCTGTAATGGTAGTCAAATGATGGTCTCAATGTGCAAGGTTGCCAAACACAGTCATTCACCAGTTTAATGTTTTGCCCAGTGATTCACCTGTCTGTAGCTGATATGGAAGAGGACCATCCATAAGTCGTTGAAATTAATCATGTGGACAGTATTTGCCAACAGATTTAAAACTTCTCAAATAACTCACTCTCTGTACCACCCAGGCATTAAGCTAATGGCCCTCTTAAGCTTCTCTGACACCCAGAGCTTTTGCACACAAAGCAAATAATCTAGATTCACTGTGCCTACAGAACATTAATTCAATCTATTATTTCCAAGGTAAGAAATAAAGCTATTTTAGTCACAATCTAGGGTTTAATTCAAATTGTAATAATGCTGTATTTTAAATAGCATTAAAGATCTTTAACGAAAAGTTGTTTTTTCCACATTTATGATTTTTTTTTTTTGTATTACAGATGGCTGTTACAGTGAGAAATCAATATTTTAATGGCTCATCTAAAGACTAAACGAAGAGGTAAATATTCAGGGAATGCATAGGGAATTAGTAGTAGCATTAGCAGTAATGGGACTTGCACAGCTAATTCTCCACATAGCTAGATGAACATGTACCCCAACATACTCATCAAGAAAATCAAACTTTCAATTACATTCTAAACTAAAATAGGCTTTAGAGGCTTCCTTTCTCTGATTCAAAACTTTAAAGTAGGCTTATCTCTACAAGACTGAACTTCAGGGCTTCACAATGTTACTGCCATGCTAAAAGTAAACAGAATAAGATTCAAACATTATTTATAAAAACAATTCTCACTGTGGAATTAAGACTCTTTGGATCATGCCTATTTGTTTCTGCAGCATCTCCACCCTACTGTTACAGAACTTGAGCACTTCACAGTTTCAGTATACACACAACACGGCTTGTGAAGCAGTGAAAAGGTCTATCTGACAGCAATGGAGCTGATGTCCTTCAGCTTTGCATCTTTGACACTAAACCACCAATATTATTTTTCAAGAAGTACCATTGAGCACCTCTGAAAGTAAAATCATCTAGCAGGGGAGAAGGAAACAAGTTTGAAATGCGAACCTAAGCCATTTGTCTTACACCAGCATTCCCCCTCATGGCTTAGATATATCTACCACCCAGCAGGAAGCAGGAGACGGTGAAGGAGTTAATTTTAAGTGACTACCTTCTCATTTTGCATCTTTCAAATAAAAGGTTCTGACTTCTGCCAGAAGCACCTTAAACTTTTCAAGATAATATCAGCGTCACTGTAAAGATCCAGGTCATGAGAGGTTCCCTAGATACAAAGAAACTGAGGGATACTGGAAAATGTGTAAGACAGGAAGAAACAAAGCAGCATAGGACCAAAGAATGTTCTGATTTGAGAATGTATCTTTTGTGATTTGCTAAGATAACTTACATTTAAAATTGTACACTGCTTGCAACATATTCAAAATGATAGATACTTTCTAGGAATAGATGTTGAGCTATACCTCAGCCATGCCTCCTCTTCACTTCTGATTCACCCTGACTTCTCCTAGGAAGAACCACTTTCTGGTGAGGTACAATTATATAATTTATTATGTTGCCTGTCATTTTTAGTACAACTGTATGGCCAGTTCCAAAGCTAAGTAGCCAAGCATTGGGCTGGCCATCACCACTCCAAGCAAGACTTTGGGGTTATAATGGAGACTCGTAGGAAAACTTTTCAGACATGGCTGAATAAAAAGAGGGCCACATACCAAATACTAGGAATTGCTAGCAAAGTAACAGACATCAAACCAGAAAAACACAATTATAACATTGTATAAATCTGTATTTTGCCCATAAAATGAATATTGTGTGCAGATCATGTGCCCTCATCTCAAAAATAATAAAGGATATACCAGAAATTGAAAAGGTCCAGCAGAAAACAGCAAGGATGACCCAAGTTATGGACTAAGCTGACCACAAAGAGTGGCTGCAGCTGAAAAAAAAAGACATTGCAGTCCAACCCCAGGAGGCTGGGCAGTAATCAGCTGTCAGAAGAGCCAGGCTCTTTATGCAGAGGAGAGCAGATCTGTGAAAATCCTTGCCAAAGGACTTTGTCCTTGAAAGAGCTTCACTTACTTCCTAGGGGAGACTGGGTGAACATTTGAAAGAGAGACCCACTGGGGTTACTGAGGAAACAAACCGTATCTGGTTCAGGAAACCCACAATGTAAAAAAAAAGTTGAGGGTTAGGAGAATTTTAAGGAGGAACTAGCATGTGTGCTTGCCCAATTCTTACTCTTCCCTCAGCGTGCTCTTGTGACCACTGTTGGAGATAATCCAAAGCTAGGTGGCATACAAGGCCTTTGAACCAGTAGCATGATTAGTAGCTCCTTTTACAGACAGGTAAATTCCTGATTAACTCAATATACATCTTGGAGTCTCACATAGAATTTAAAACAGACATAACTTGAAAATCTTTTTATCTTCAGAAAAACAATACTCAAGAAATGTTTCATAATCCAAACTAGCCAGGCTACAGATCCACCTCTCAGCACAAGGAACAGTTTTGGCAGAGCTGAGCAATGTCTTTCTGGTTATCCCATAGAGGGGAAGAGAGGAGGCGAAGACAACTCTAGAAATCTTAAAAGTAGAGTCTTAACATGGAGTCAGTGGAAAAGCATCCCAAATGAATATGAGCTTTCTAAATTTCAATTTGTTCCTGAAATTCCCTTAAGTTTTTATTGAACAGGCAGTTGCTCATGATCTGCACATGTTAGAGACGCGGCAGGACCAGAATCACCTTCCTATCTAAGCAAGAAAAATTAAAAATGGTTTAAAAAACATTTTAATATAAACTGATTATTAATCCAGTATCACACCTCTGGTCTGCCATTAAAAGACACTCTGAATCCCTCTTTCAAGGTTGAATGGTTTTACAGGAGGAATATTTACTGGTGAGTATGGTGGATGAACTGGATAAATGAATGTTTGTTCAGCTGATTTATCACCTTCTATTTCCCTCCCTGCCGCACCTCCCTGACTACAATTCGTATTTTCTTGTATCAGGAGGTGTTGGAACTTGGACTAAGAATGAAATCCTCACCCTGTCAAGTTTAATGGAAAGTTTATCATTGACTTGAATTGCACTAAGGTTTGATACAGGATTTCTAAGGACTTGTATAAAAACAAAAAAATGGACCAGCTTCTGTTAGCTGGTAAAACTGCCTTGTATGGTCACAGTGTGAGACTTGTGAATACGCTGGAAAAGACACAAATAACCAGGGCAACCAGTGAGGAAGTGTCTGTCTCAGAATAAAATCTACTTTGCCCTAATTGCTTTCTCTCATACTTTTACACCCTATTTGGTGTTACTGCTACTGTGTGTTAATGTATAACAAACCTCTTCTGCTTTGTTACCACTTGGGAGACCTACTTTCTGCAATACTGTACAAACGATCCCTAACCAAAGCTGAGTTGGTCTTGCAGCAAATTACACTAAAAGGCTATTGAATCAGAATTTCACCAAACGCAAAATACTACAGCAAAATTTTTGTCAACAGTAGAAAACAGTTTCCCCCCCAACCAACCCATAGTATTTTGCTAAATCAGGAAGATAGGTTCAGAAAATGTTGCCATATATTCCACAAAACACCCCCTAGTCAAGAATTACTGAAAGAGTTTGATTTTTTTGTTTTTCAGGGATGTATGTTAGAAAGGGATCTCATTTCAATCAACCTTGTGCTCCTGAAATACTGAGAGTGCAATGTTCACTGTAACACAGTAATGGCTGTTTTCCATGACACAATGGAAACTTTATTATCAGTTCTTGCCAGCACAAGTCTTTTGATAGTGAAATCAGTGCATTTGTGATAACAATGCATTGAAAAAGGCAACAGAATTTTGAAACGCTGTACTGCAAAAAGATACATCTTTGGAACATAATGCAAGTGTCTGGGCAGTTCTGCGTTTATCAAGCAACACTCATTGAAATACTGTCCCCAGCATGAGTTACATGAGAGTCTGTGTGCGAAGGAAAGATTGCTGAGAAGAGAAGGAATCATGTTAAATGACTAGCACATCTGGATTGTGGTCCTAAACCCATGTATCTGAAAACTATGTAGAAAAAGAAACTGCTGCAAACTCTTTCTTAATCCAATCTACAACAGGTCTTTGCCTTTCTGAGAGTCTTCATTATTTTAATCTACATTATTTATTGGTGATACAGAATAGTTTCTCTGATAACTGCATAGGAATACACACTGTCACCAGATCTATAGGAGACCACTCAAAATTGATCACCAATATGCAATATAAGTCTGAGTCTGTCTGTAATTCAAGAAGCCCAACTCCATCTACACATTACATTTTTTACAAGATTATCTTTTGCCATCAGAGGTAGTAATTTCCCAGACCTGAAGGTGGAACTCTTGTTCCTTTGATGATCTTTCCACGAGTGACACAGCATTTTGCATTGTCATTTTTTCCTTGGGGAAATTTGAACTTCTCTGAAGTCACTGCTGGGTTGTCTGGGAGATCACATTAGTAATGGCAGCAGAACTGGACAGTCAGGCACAAACTTCTTTTACACAAAATGAAATGTGTCAGGAGCTCTCCAGACATTGCCTGTTAGAAGTCTCAAAAAAGCCCTTTATTTTTGGGAACATCCATGGGATCCTATTCCTTATTTTGCTGCTATGTAACTAAACTTCTTGGTCCTCTTCTGGAGTCATAAAGTTTAAGGATAAAGGACTGAGTATAATCTTGTGGTCATACCACCTCCGTATCAGAACACACAGAACCTCTGCCAGTTTATTCCACATGTATGCTTGAGCTTCAGTACATCTTTGAAGAAATCCGTATTTTTCTTCCTGACACTTTTGTATTGTTTCAAAACAGATTCACAGAGAATTGAATCCTAGAGCCAATTAAGATATGCTATATTTCTAGTCCTATTTTCTTTAGTTTTCCTTTGAGAATTTCATCATTTTCTGAAAGCCAACACTGCTTCTTCTCCTCAAACATCTCTTACCCAGACAAGTACTAGGACGCTCATGACAAGGGCACCTCTTCAGCTGCATTGGATTGTGCTTTTAAAATATTGTGCATCAATGCACAGTTTCCACACTTTTTGTTACTTTCTTCTGGACTCTTTTCAGTATTTAACAGTCCTTTGAAGTATGAATGCACAAACTGAATGCATTATTTCAATAATGCTTTCATCAGTGCTATAAACAGGAGTAACATCCATTCCAGTTGTATTTGATGTTACTCTGGTTTTGTTTCAGGATACTAATTTGCAAAGGTTTGTTCTGGGAGCTCACATTCAGCTGCTTATGTACCATAGTGTCCAGGTCCTCTTTAGCATTGTCTCATGCCATTTGTTCTTCCTCAGATTCCAAGTGTGGCTTTGTGGCTTTATCTTGAATGTATAACCTCCAATATGACTGTCTTCAGAGGAGTGTTTTTACAAGTGAGAGGATCTTACAAAGAAATTCAAGCAGTTTATCTAAGTGACCTGCCCCTATCTTTATTTACAACAGCATATCTTTGTCTAAGTCATTTCTAATAGTACCAGGCCAAGAATAACACCACCCAAATAGACAACCCTACAACAAATCATCACTTACAATTACTTCTCCTGAGAACTGTGAGCTGAATCATTTACTATGAGCTATGCAAAATTTGTATTCCACACTGTATTTATGAGAACAGCATAATGTTCTATCTCAGATGGAAGCTATTACATCAACATTATTAGATTTATCAACAAAACTGAAATTCAAATGCGTTTCATCAAATATTTTTCATAAAAGTCTGTTGACTGCCATTTAATTATTGACATTTAATGACTGTATCCCAGGTCAGCACTTCCGTGATTCTGCCCCATATCTGTGTCAAACTGGCTATGCCAGGCCAGCATGTGTCATCGTCTTTACCCTTTTTTATAAACATGGTTTTCTTAGTACTCCGCCATTCCCCAGTACTCCATCATCATTCCAGCAGTTGTATTGTGAGCAACAGAACTAATTAAAACAATGGATCACACGAATTTGCATCCTTTAGCCCCTAAATAACCTTAATTACAATAACTACAATTTATTCTCCATTTGCCCTACGAAAATCCCATCTAGCAGTCTGGAACTATGTATATGCAAAGTGGATGTCTAATATATACATACTGATTGCCTGGCTGATTGCTGCTAACAAGAATGTGTAAGAGCTGACTGGCTTGCTTGCTTGTTGTACTGGAGGGAGTCCAGCAGTGGGCTACAAAGTTGATGAGGGGCCTAGAGCACCTTTCTTATGAGGAAAGGTTGAGAGATCTGGGTCTGTTCAGCCTGGAGAACAGAAGGCTGAGAGGGGATCTCATCAACGTTTATCAATATCTCAAGGGTGGATGTCAAGAGGATGGGACCAGACTCCTTTCAGTGGTGCCCAGCAATAGGATGAGGGGCAATGGGCACAGACTGAAGCACAAGAGGTTCCATCTGAATATGAGGAGAAACTTTTTTACAATGAGGGTGCCAGAGCACTGGAACAGGCTGCCCAGAGAGGTTGTGGAGTCTCTTCCTCTGGAGCCATTCAAACCCGCCTGGACACATTCCTGTGTGATCTGCTCAGGTGAACCTGCTTTAGCAGGTGGGTTGGACTAGATCAGGGATGTCAAATTCATTTTAACCAGGGGCCACATCAGCCTCGCAGTTGCCATCAAAGGGCTGAATGTAATTTTAGGACTGTATAAATGTAGGAGTAGTTACATTTGTACAGTCCTAAAATTACATTCGGCTCTCTGAAGGCAATAGCGAGGCTGACGTGGCCCCTGGTTAAAATGAGTTTGACACCCCTGGACTAGATGATCTCTAGAGGTCCCTTCCAACCCCACCCATTCTGTGATTCTGTGTTCCCTTGCTGAGGAAGCAAATTCGGATTTATTTCCTCAGTGACATATCGATTTCCACAAAACTTATAAGAGTCTAATGACTTTATTCAAATGAGAATGGAAGTGGCCAAGAGGCATGGAATGGCAGGCAGATGGACCGATAACATAAATCTTTCCCTGAATGGCAAAATCAGCTTAAATCCATCTCTGATACTGTGGAGATCTTCTAAGGTATATTCTATTAATGCTGTTCAGTTAAGATACAATCTATTTTAACAGTGGCATAATGTAGACACTCTCCAGATATCACCTGGTAGCCAGACAGTTTTCCACCTCTATTCAGAGATGGTAACATGATCAGAAGGGACACCAAGCTGCCCTTGGAGGTTTTGTTCTGCCTGTCCTACATCTGCCGGTGTGCCTGCTGGGGGCAGGTGCTCTGCCAAACAGAGACTGTGGTGCTGGGAGAGGATCCAGTGATCAGTCTCAGATACAACACAGGTTACACTTATTTTCAAGTAAGTGTGAAATTTTTCAAGGTCTGAAATATTTCCTACTTATTTCTGAATGGTGTTGGGAACAGCGGAGGTCAGTAGGGGAGAAAGAAGCCTTGCTGCCATGGCCTGGTCGATATTTGTCCCCTACAAATCTATGCCCTGAATCCCCAGGGTCCCACTTGGTGATTTGCTATTACCTAAACTGCCTGTCAAGGTAAGTGAAAATGTTGGTAGCAGGGAATTTAAGAAAAGTCCTTAAAATGATGGTGAGAACCTTTGGCTTTCATTTAGAAGAACAAATTTAACTTTTTTTTTCACCCCGTGAGCCCTTATCCCAGTCACTGGTCCTCCGTCCCACCCCTTGCAGCCTGAGAAGCTTCGTCTCCTCCTCCACCCCGGCCCCTTCCAGCCCCAGAGTTACGGAGGAAAATAAACATGAAAATCGCCCGGAGCGCCCGGACGCGTGTTCGTGCGTGTGGCGGGCGGGGGCTGGGCCGCTTCCCGCCGCGGGGGAGCCCTGCGCTCCGGCTGCCGCCCAGCGTCCCTGAGCCGTCGCCGCCCGTCGCCCGCAGCCGCCACACGGTGAGGGGCCGCGGGAGGGGGGTGGCGGTAGGGCGGGCTGCGCCGAGGCGAGGCGGGGGCTGTCAGGGCGAGCAGCGAGGCTGCCGTGCCCCCACCGAGGGCGGCCGCGCTGCTTTCGCTTTCGCTTCCCGAGCCGGGGAGGCGAGAGCGAGGCCAGGCCGGAGCCTGGAAGGTCCCCGGCGTACCCTGGGCTTGGGTCCTGCGGACGTGGCTGGCCGGTAGGATCCCGCAGCGTGGCGGGGAGCGGAGCGCCGGCTTCTCCCCTGAAGCCCCCGGTTCCTGCCTCTCAGCGGGGCCGCCGCCCGCTCACCCCGGCCTGGCGGGCCGCGCCGTAGGCCGGACCCTGCTGCCGCTGGGAGGCCCGCGCCCTTCGGCCTCCCCTCTCCCGGTGCTAGGGAGCGGGCCGGCGCAGCGGGGAAGACCGTCCCGCTCTGCCCTGGCCCCGCTCGGGCAAGGGCGGTTTCCCTTCCCAGTAGTGGCCGGTGCCCGAGGCTGGCCAGGGCGGCAGAGTGGCCGGGGGTGTCCCAGCCGTGGGGGTAGCCCAGGCCTGGCGGGGAGGCCCGGAGGTCCTACGCGGAGGGTGTAGGGCAGGTGGCCGGGAGGTCGATGTGCCGGTGGGGAGCTGAGCCGAATCAGAACTCGTCACACCAGCTTGGGTGCAGGAAAATTAGAAAAAAAAAAAAAAAAAAGGAAGACACTGTGACAAATGGTTTGTCCATGCATTCCTCAACCTTTAAAAAAAGCAATTCAGGGAAAAGAAACTGCTGTAGTGCACTTGAAGCCTTGATGTAGGATGTAAAACCTTTATTCTTCTTTTATGCTTCTACTCTGTGCATGCACCCCTTGCTTTTTAGGGGCGAGATACAGGAGGCACAGGCCTCCGTAGCCTCTTCTTTGCTGGGGTGAGACCATGGGCATAATTATGGAAATAATAAAATAAATATGGAAAAGTCAGTATTAGGGCTTTGATTGCAGGTTAAACTGCGTCGCAAACAAGTATTGCAGTTGTTGATCCACTAAAAACTTACTCTGCTGGTTCAGCTGTGTTCAAAAAGTGTTGGTGTGTTGACGTGTTAGTCATTACATGTTTGCAACCCTTGTGCACCCAGCGGAAACATGTAAAATCAATACAAAATGCCTGTGGTCTGCTCTGATTTCTCATAATGCAGTCAGACGCCCTTGCCTTGTCTGGGTCAAGTTTGTCTGGCCAGGTGATCCACAAATGTACAGATCTTCTAGGAACCAGAGTCTGTTATGTACTGCTGCTAATTCTGATCGTTCTGCATGAGATCCCGCACGCATTGCTCTTTATTCCACCAAGTAGTTTCATGTTACTTTGTGAACACGCTGGGGCTGGTGACAATGCCATATTTCAGCCCAACAAAGGTATTTCCCTTTGGTTCTTTTTGCAGCCAAAGGAGAAAGATGTAATTCAGACCCAAAGTGGAGTTTGACTGTAGCCACAGGAATGTGTTCCTCACTAACTACAGACTTCAGCCAGGTGAGCAACAGTGAATATTCTTGTCACTGTGATTCTGGAGCCAGTACTAGTCTGAGAAGAAGTGTTTCGCATCACCTTACTGAGATAGCTGTTGTAAGTCTCTGTATTCTAGCATCTGTATTTGAATTTATTTTATTTACCTTGAGAAAAGGAAGAAGCCTTTTGCCCTAGCAGCCCTTAAGAAAAAGGCATCTATGCTGAAAATACTTTTTTCTAGTGACAGTGGTTGTCTAAAGTGTCGTAATTAAAATCAAATAGGAGTGTTACATTGTGTTTCCCTGGGCAAGCAGAACTTTTCAGGTTTATTCTGCATTTTTCCTGCTGTATTTGGATGGAGAACACCAGGCAGTTTAACAAGTTCATGAGCGTTACGTGTGATGTGTATTAACAACACTTACTGAGATTTATCATACAAGAATTTTACTTCTGATTGACTGCAGCTATGTGTTGATGTGCTTTCTATGCACCACCCCAAATAGGTGGATATTTTGTGTTAGTGTCAGAATTACTTTCACTGTTTGGAATTGTATGCCTTAAGGTTCTTTTACCCCTTACAATTATTTGATTTAAGCAGTAAAATAAGGTAACATATACTGGCTGACAGAAGAATTGATCTGTTCTTGAAAACTTTTGTTTGCTTTACATACCCATTTATTTGGTAAACCAAAGATGAAGCCAGTGGAACTCCTCAGGTTCTTTTGCTCTGTTGATTAGAAACAAGAGCATGTGGACTAATCCTTTGTGGAAGATACACTTAAGTAACTTCAAGGACATGGGGTGAACAAACTGGATAAGGAATTTTTCCCTATCTTGGGTGGTAAGAATCATAGATGATTTTCATATTAAGTGCAGATATCCAGTTAATGGTATTGTTTTATGCTAATTTTACTTCACAATTACAGTTTCAGTTTGGGCCCAGGCTCCAGAAAGTGTAAATATCAAGAAGGGAGTTGTGTATCATTTTTACCACCATCTAATACTTTGATAAAGCTGCTACAGTATGCTTTGGATATGTCTGATATGTTGGATATATTAACTGAAAACTATTCTGCATCTGGGTCCTGATCACTTCTGTATAAATGTTATTCCTGTCACTGAAATAGAATTTAATTTTGGCACATGAATTTTGAATGTTAAATTGAAAGTATTTTACTTAGAGGATAACCCGTAACAGGCCTATTGCATCACCATTTGAAAAGACAAGATTCTGTAATTTCTTTGTTTATCAAAATATCTTGCACAGTGAATGTAACAAGGGCAGTTAATTACAAATAACTTTATATAATTTTAAAAATTACTAATTCAATTATATTCTTTTGGACTTTTTTTCTCAAACATGAATTAATTTTAGAGAACTGGGACAGTGTATTGCAGTCTCAGAGAACCTGAGATTTTGTTGTGATTGGAACTTGGTAAATGTCTTTAGGAAGGAGTGCCCAAGCCCTTGTTCAGGTGACAGTCATAGAATATCTCAAGTTGGAAGTACCCGTAAGGATCACCCTGTACAGAAGAAATGAGAAAGGGAGGACGACGGGTCACACGACCTCATGGTGTCTGAATGGCACCTCTGAGTAGTGTTCGGAACTTAGGCAGGTTCGTGTACATGCTGACTGCAATTCAGATCCAAGGAAAGAGACAAAATAATCTTCCTAAAAAGCCCTAGTTGAGAGCAGTATTTTTTACTTGCATGAGGAGAGTGGCTGATAGGCTGGGCAGGGCTGTTACTCAGATCTTGATGGGATGGAGAAATGAGCTGACAGGAACTTCATAAATTCCCTCAAAGGCAAGGAGAGAGACCTGCGTCTGGGATGGAATCACCCAATGACCAGTACAGGCTGGGGGAACACTTGGTGGAGAGCAGCATTGCTGAATGGGACCTGGGTGTCCTGGTGGACCACACGTTGAATATGAGTCTGTGCTGTTGAAGCAAAAAGGAACAACCGCATTGTGGGCCATTATAGCAATGGTGGCTGAGGGATGGTGGTTGAAAGAGTGAGTCTTCCCCAATGTTCAGCACTTTTGAGGCTAGCAAAGTGGTTAGGGGTCCGGAGAACATGATATTTAAGGAGAGACTGAGAGAGGTGGGTTTGTTCAGCCTTGAGAAGGTGAAGGAAGGGGAGATCTTTCTGCTGTGTGTGGGAAGATGTAAAGCCGGAGTCCTCTTGGAGGTGCCTGACAATGGGGTGGGAGGCAATGGGCACAAGATGGTGTAGCTACGACAAAGGTCTTTTCAGTTTTGTTTGTTTTTAACCTGGAGAATGGTCAAACACTGAAGGAGGGGTCTAGTAAGTGTATGGAGGTGTTAGAACTTGACAATGGCCTGTGCAACCACATCTAATTCAGCTTGTGCTGGATGGTGCATGAATATCCCTCCCAAACGATTACTCAAAAAACAGCGTTATAGCTTTGGAGATTAATTGTTAAGTTATGCTTAGGAAAACACAAACCCAGTAAAGTATGCGAGAAACCTTAGATTTCCTTAGAATTGCATCCAGAACAAGAATATGGTCATCACAAAAGCTCATAATGTTGATTTTATTTACCATATTACATGCACTTTTAAAAAAGTAAGACCTTGTGTATTTTATTGGTAATTTATGGCTTAGAATTTTTGTTACAAAAGTTACTATACTGTTAGAGAGATCATTAAGCAGGAGACCTGATGAGACTGTAAGCAGTTCTCATATTTCTTTCTTAGTTTCTCACACGTACTGTGCAGTGAGTTTTAGGCAGCCATGCCTTAAAGAGACACATAGGCACTGTCATGAAAGCTAGTTTACCATCTGGGAAGTTTTAAGGAGAAGAAAATGACTATCTAGAGTCCTGCATGCAGCCAAATCTTTGAATTTAGACCTGTTGCTTATTTACATTACCTACTCAAGACATATAGCTGTTGGTTACATTAACTCTGCTTTCACAGTGGTCCAGTTTATAAGTTGTCTACACTGTTAGATTTTACTTTTATCAATCTCTAGATGTAATTAAAAGGTAAGGACCAAATTATGATGGATTTAGCTTAGACTCTGCTGTATTTGTGTGAAGAGAGAATGGGTGGTGGTTTTCTGTGAGTTCACAGTATGCGATGTTTGAAGAGTTTGTGTCATCACTTCTTCAAGATGATTCAGTATTAAAGATAACCATGACATGGCTACTAAATATCTTTAAGGAGGCAATTTTAAATTAATTCTAGCTCATAAACTCATGGGTGAGTGTAGAAGCTGTCAGGAAATTAAATGTGTATTTGAAGAGGAAATACTGCAGGTTGGAGTTCGATACTTTTTATCTTCTGCTCATTGCAAAAAAACATTTGGTCTAGTTTCAAAATTGAGTTCAACTATGAGATACAAGTGGCTCTTTCAAAAGTGCTAGGGACCATAGTGACCAAGTATAATAAAATAATCTATGCATTATTTATCATCTTGCATTTAATCTACTGTTTTTAGAATGGTGGAAAGAGTAAATCAACCCAAAAGGATTAAAGTTCTTTTTACATCCCCAATACTGTGTGACCACCCAGTGCATGTTTATTGGAGATTTGGACAAAGATCTAATAATATCAAATGCATTGCATCAGAAAGGTATTTTTAAGACTGCTTGATAGTATATCTCTCTGTTATTTGAAGCAGAGGTGATTTAGCAATGACTGCAAAGTCAATTGATGAAACAATTTCCTTCTGAGGTTCTGAAGAAGGAAAAGGTGTATCAGTGGTAACTCTGCAGAAAACCTTAAAGATTGACTCCCCCAAACTTGTTCTACCCTCAGTAAATGCTCAGTTTGCTACAGATTTCAGTTTCTTTGTTGGATGAGATAAAAGAGAGTCTTCTCTTAGCATTCTGTTCTTCAGAAAAACACAAGCTGGTTTTATTTGCAACTGCATTGGAAAAGGTGAGTAATCAGGGACTATTTTCTTCTAGAAACTCAGTTTCCTTTTGCCAGGAGCACTTTCAGCTTTCTAGCTGACCTGATGGAAGATGCTTGCCACTTACCTGGCTCCTTTGAAAGTCAGGGGGATTTGTACATACCCTCCTTGCTGCCTGCAAGTGAGGGCTGTGACTTCAAGTGGTTCAGTCAGAGACCTGGTGCCATCAGCTGGTGTCTGCCTTGATGTTCTTTCTGCCTGCAGGGATCACAGGTCGCAGAAATCCTCAACACTCTCCCCCTGCACTTTCACACTGTAGTTAGATGCGAGAAAAATAATGTGTAAATTCACTGTTTGACTGTGTGAAAATTAGGAAGACTTTTTAACCTGTTACATTGTGCTGTGCCTAATCTGTACCAGAATGATTATGCTAGCTTAATTATATTAAATCAGTTTCTTTACTGGAACAGGGAAATTGGGAAAAGCCTTCTGATGCAGTCGCTGTTCTAGTACAGGTATGTTCATGTAGCCAAGTTAGCATGTGTCTTTTTACAGTGACACGTATGACAAAACTTTCTCATATGTGTCTGCAATTCATCTTGTTCTTGTTTGAAAAGGAGTATACAGAAAGACAATATCATTTAAATAACCTCTGTTTATACAGTATTAAAACAACAAAAAAAATCTCACAATAGTTTTGACCCTTGTGTGTATTCAGTATAATGGCATTCATTTATATTACTCATATGCTCTGTAGATAAATGCTGTTATATACAGTTCTACGTATCTTTCTTTTAGAGGAGTGAAACTTCAAAGTTATGTTTTATGGGTATGTGGGGAACAGAATTCAGGCTGCTTATGTACCAGTTCTGCAAATATTTCAGTGACCTGTTTGAAACCCCTTGTTAGGTGATGCCTTAGTCATTTTGAGCAGGGGACAAATGCAACTCGGAGTGCAAATCTTCAGGAGCTCTTAATCTTTCTAGGAAATGGACTTCCAAAATTAATTCTATTTTGGTGTCTTTTCAGGACATGCTTTACAATTCTTAAGATGATTCAGAATGTAAATTGGCAATACTTGAACTTTGATCAAGCAAAGCATCTATCATAATTCTCATAATCTATCATTATGCTGCAAAGCATGTTTGTATCTGCCTTCATTAGCTAGCACTTTTTTCTTAGTGATAAGTTTTATGTATGAAAAATGATCCCCAAAGCCTGCAAATAAGTGGAAACAACACATTTAAAATGCAAATAGAGTATCCAGATTTTAAGTAGTTAATTCTGCTCAACTGTGGTTTTGGAATAGATGTGATTATTGGGAAGAGTGATCTACTTTATTTTGCTTTCTTTGAAAAAGTGTTTCTAGATTACTGTGGTTTTGTAAGTCTGCAATTATTTTATTTTTAGGGGTTTCTACCCTGGTGAACGTGTACTGGACAAGTGTTGACTTGGAAGCTGCTTTTAGGATGTCTGAAGATGATGAAAAAGTTAAACTCCATCGAATTGAACCTGCCCTTCAGAAATTCATTAAAGTGGCAATTCCAACAGATTTGGAAAGGTTAAGAAAACACCAAATAAATATTGAGAAGGTTAGTGGTCACTTTTTATTAATGTAGTTCTTTTCACAGTATAGAAGTGGTCATGCTGAAAGTTTATATAGTGATTTTGATGGAAAGTTGATTATGATACGCTTTAATTCAAAATTGGCTAAAAATGAAAGTTCTGTAATGACTTACAATTCAGTGTGTGGGAAGGCCTTTATATTTGTAGTAAGCAGTCAGTCAACAGAGTGAGAAACATTACTGTTTTCTGTTAAAAAGTCATTGTAAGGAAAGCAGCCTAATGTTCTTTATTTTTAAGTCACAGTGGTTTGCTGCCAACTATTCTGAGTAACTTACTGTTACCATCTTTTTCTCTATATGTTTTAAAACTGAATTGAGAGAAATAGAGAGATTGTATTATTTAAATAAATGGAAAAAGAATTGTATCGAAATTGTAGTATATTTATATGCTTCTTGTTGACGTTATCTCACTTGACAGTGAAACTGAATATGCTTCCAAGTTAAATTCTTGTATATGCTGCGGCAGTGCCTGTACTGGTAAAATAAAGGTGGCCAGGGCAGTTACCTGGCTTGAAATGGCTTATGTCGATATTGTTAAGTCCTCATATTTTGCGAAACAGGGTGGCTGTATCCACATTGCTGATGGGGAATAAGCCCCTGTTCTGTGTTTATGACTCCTTAGCTGTTCTTCAGAATATTTTCTGTGAGAGAGCTGTTTGGCTTGGCCAGGGAGAGTTTTAACAATATAACAGCACAGATGACCAGATTTCAGACTTGAAATGTTTTTGATCTCTGTTTATTAGTATAGATATAGACTAAGGAAACAGATAAATTGTTTTTTTGAGGAAGGTGGTAAGAGATTTATTAAAACAGGTGACACTAATTAAAAAAAGGAACAGAGTGAGTGACTCACAGTCATAATATCAACATTGCGATGGAAGTTTTGAAATGACCATGCAAGACATACTTGTTTAGAAAAGATCATACTTGCCCCCACAGAAAAATCAGTGATAGTGAGTGTCTGTAGTTCTGTGTAGTTCTGCATGTTTTTGAAAAATCATAGATCATATTAATTTGACTAGGATTATCTGAAATATAGAAAGTGAAGTGTGAATGTAAATCTGGATGGCATAGGACAACCATCTGCATTTTTTAATGCCTTGGGAAAGAATGAAGAAATTGGAAGAAAATAAGTGAACATGATTTTGGTTTTCTGAAAGACATGGTCTGAAGGGTGCCTATAATGTATTGTTGAAACTGTTTCACAGTTTGTTTCTGTCATTGGTTCACAACTTGTACCATAACTTTACTGTAACTTTACTAACTGGGTAACCTTTTGGATGAAATTTTCTGTGCCAGGTTTCTGCCTTCAGTTGTTTGGGGATGGAGAAGGAGGGAAAATAAATCCATGTCTTTGTTTTTGAGAACATAGTCAGAAAGCAATGTGTTGTTCAAGTGATAATAATTTCTTTTAATCAAAAATGCTTAGTTTAAGTCATAGTGACTGATAGCTTAGTGATAGTTTCCTTTCAAAGCAGTGACATGGGTTGGAAAACTTTGTGGCATGATCTTTGGACTGTACCTTGTGCTGTGCCTCTCAAAATCTGCTGGGTTTTTTGGCCAAGAGGTACAATTCTGAAAAAAAAAATGGTTTGCGGGTACTCAGTAGATATTGGTTGAACTTCACCAGCTGAAGATCACTGAAGTTTTAATTAACACTAAGGGACGCTCCTGTGCTTACAAATTAACAGAACACATTCATGGAGTTGTTAATTTGATTTGCCCTGAGTCTGAGAATGAAAACAGGGAGATCTCATCCTCTTGCTTTCCCTTACTTGTGTGCGAGAAGAAACTTTCCCTGGCTCAGGTAAATAAAGGATAAAGAACTGGGTGGGGGGAGCTTATGAAGAAGTACCTCAGATGGGAGGCGAAAGTGCAGAAATGGTAGCTGGCTGTGGCACAAGAAAAAGAACTGGGATAGAGGATGACGTGGGAGGCTTCAGGGGCACCCCACAGCCAGTGTGGGGGTGCAGAGAAGCGTCTGGAATGCCCACAGTCAGGTCTGATCAGCCTATAAAACACGGGATTCTCGTTGAGACTCCGCCCGTTGTCGTGGGTCTCTCAGAGCACGAGCGAGATGCTGCCACCGAGAGCCCCTCTCCCCAGGATGGAGACTCCGCTTGCCTTGCCACCGTGGGTGTGAGTAAAACTTCTCGCAGGATTGCAAGTGTATTTATACTTTCCATGCACATATGCACGTGTAACTTTCTGTGCTCAATATAAGCACGTGTAAAATTAATGCTCGCATAATCGTGGGTGTATTTTCTCCCCGTGCTTCCACATAAGCACGTGTAACTTTCCGTGCACATTTGCACGTGTAACTTTCCATGCTCAATACGAGCATGTGTATAAATTATTTCCTCGCACAATAGCGAGTGTATTTTCCTCCCGTGCTTCCACATAAGCACGTGTAATTTCCCGTGCACATTTGCACGTATAAGTAAATCAACCCTCGCAGGATTGCGAGTGTATTATAAATTTACCCTCGCAGAATCGCGAGTGTACTTACTTTCCGTACTCACTACGAGTATGTGTATCTCTTTAAAAATAATCCTGCACCATGTTCAGGCAAGTGTGTGCTCCTCCTGGACTCAGAGGCGGCTCCGGCATTGTTTTGGTGAAGCCATGTGCATGCACTCTGTGGACCGCCTGTTGTATTAGTTGCTGCCCCTTAATAATTTTCCTCAACTGATATCCGAACCTGTATTTCGGTCACTTTTGGAGTGCTACAACCCTGTTTCTCACTGGTTTAATAAAAGTTGTTTTGGATCCTGTTGTCCCTTAAACTAACCTCGGGGTGCCTCCGTGACAGGGTGTAATAATGATACAATAAGGGTGCAAACTGCAATATTCACAAACTGTGTATTAGTATAATATTTGCCTGAAGCAATAACTTCTGAATGAGATAATTTATTTTATTCAGTTGCAGCATGTTGTTTACTCTTTGTTATTCCATATTTATATAATTCTTTACATTACCTAAATGCCAGCTGATTCAGCATTTTTTTGCCTTGGAATCGGCCAGTTTGCAGCAGCCCTGTCCTGTAGTGGCCAGGAGCAGCTTTCTGTTCACCAGCTTCTCCCATGAAAAGCAGTTAATTGAGTTACTTTGCATTGTAGCCAGAATACAGAGGAGTCAGTATTAGCTTGCTCTTGGGTGAAAGCTTGGGGGAGCAAGGAGCCTATTAAATTGTCCTGGAGGGGTTTGTAACCTCCACGGATCAGTGTGTATGTCTCTCAGTGTTCATGGCCTGTACCTGTGGCAGCAGCCACAGAGCTAGTCAAGGGCACCTAGTGATGAATCATGTGAAATAGGACAGGATTCAGAGACCATCACAATAAAAGCTTTTCCATGCAGGCTGTTTCATTCAAATATAGGCAGTCTTGGTAGCTGGGTTGTTCCCTTCTTTCTCTAACCAGAATCATAGAAGCATTTTGGTTGGAAGGGACCCTCAAGATCATCAAGTCCACCCATAACCTAAGTCTAGCACTAAACCACGTCCCTAAGAACCTCATCTAAACGCCTTTTAAACACCTCCAGGGATGGTGACTCCACCACTTCCCTGGGCAGCCTGTTCCAATGCCTGAAAACCCTTTCTGTGAAGAAATGTTTCCTAATATCCAACCTAAACCTCCTCTGGCACGACTTGAGGCCATTTCCTCTTGTCCTATCACTTGTTGCCTGGGAGAAGAGATCAGCACCCTCCATGCTACAGCCTCCTTTCAGGTAGTTGCAGACAGCGATCAGGTCTCCCCTCAGCCTCCTTTTCTCCAGGCTAAACAACCCCAGTTCCTTCAGCCGCTCCTCATCAGACTTGTGCTCCAGACCCCTCACCAGCTTTGTCACCCTCCTCTGCACTCTTTCTAGTACCTCAATGTCGTTCCTATTGTGAACGGCCCAAAAGTTGCACAAGAGTGCATAGATGCAATATGCATTTGTCATAATCCACTAAGAGAGATTTCTTGGTTGCAGAGGAGTAGTTTTTAGTCCACAGTTGGCTTATGTTAAAATTATGTTAAAAATTATATCTTCAGTGCAGCACTTCAGCTAACACCAACAGTATCAGTGATTTTGAAACAGATGTACAATTATTTTGATTTCTGAAGAAGGCATCCTGAAATGGAGGGATGCAGTTAATAAATGCCTGCAAAAGGTGGCATAGAAGCTACAGCCTTGCCTGAGAGGAGCAAATATGTTGTCATTATGAGAGGAGCAAAAGCGTTTTCACTAGAAGAAGGTAGTCTGGTGATGGGAGGAGGGAGCTGACCTGGCAGTACAGAATGGGAAGTGATTAGCAGGGCACATTAGCCTTACGCAAGTAGTTTTGCTGCAATTCGAAGATAAAGATAAGCTTTTGATGTGTGTAAGGTAGTAATTATGGACAGAGGATGGAGAGGATGGGCATAACTGTTATGCTGCTTGGGTTTTTCTTTTGAAGCCTATTACGTCGTACAGCTAAATAGATTCTTTGCTAAATATTGTCCATATGTGTAAACCCCTCTTCCTTTAGCATATATACAGACCCTATCAAGAAGCTTCAAAAGGCATTGGGTGCTGCAATGAGAAACAGAGACATCATCGGTTATTACCCTGTGTTGTACTTACTGATGTGAGCGATGATCTTGGGAGCTGCTGCATTTTGTAGAACCTGGTCAGTGAGGAGTCAGTTACTGTTTGATCCTGCGGAAGATCTTCTACGCACTTAGACAAAGAATAATTATGCTGTCTCTAGCTATATGGTGTTACCATGGTGTCAGGGAAGGGGAGAAATATGTTCCACTTAATTCAGCCATGTGTTGGTCAAATGAAGTCTTTAGTTATGATTTAACACTTTGTTCAAAGCATTGTCGGAGAAACTCAGGCTTAGCCAGAGTTTAGTTGTAGGTGATACAAACTGCAGTGTTTCTGTGTTGGCACTTAATGATCGCATTGAAGTACAAGGATACTTTGTTGACTTGGATTTTATATTTTGAATGTCAAAATCTAATGTAGTCTGAAAGTGTCTAGTTTGGACATTTCTTGAGATTTTCAGGTTGTTGGTGTGGATGTGAATGATCTGTTTAGTCAACATAACAAAATTTGCATATCAGAATAATCCTAAAATAATTGTAAATATAGTTCTTTAAAGTGTTAACTGCATTTACTCTAGAACAACACTTTTATTAAAGCAAGAAGCGGTAGCAACATTTAGTACAGATTTGTCTTTCTAATTTCAGAATTCTATTAATTAAAAATTCCTGCATCCCTAGACAGTGTAAGTCCTGGCATATTTGATATTTGAATTAGTAATCAACAGGATTAGTAGGAACAAGTAACTATGGATAAAACCTTCAAATAAATGATCGCTAACTATACCAGAAGATATTCAGCAGTACTGAAGGCTTCAGAACTTCTGTGTATTGACAAAAAATCGAAGACACAGACATTTATGAGAAGTAGTACATCTGAGTACAAAAACAGTCCCTAAATGCTAGATTCTTTTAAAAGTCCATACTTGGTGTAATGTTCTTAACATTTGAAAATTTTGAGGTTTTTTAAAAATACTTTTCTGGCTGTAAGAACTGTAAATATTCCAAAGTTTGCTCTATTGGTAGATTTATGAGAAGGTGAGAATAAAAATATGGCAAATCTGCATTTGAAATCTGTCACTCTAGATACTTTTAGATTATCAGAGCACTAGCAATAGTTTGGTCTAAATACTTCCATAATAATTTAGATTTTTTTTATCTTTTACATGCACTTTAGCCATAACAAATGTGTTACAGTACTTTTGTGAGCTGCCAGCATCAGCAACTTAAATGTTTTCCTCTAAAACACTTTTTGTAAAATTTCAGTCGTGTAAACCAAACATCCCTACAGGTAAAGGGATAATTTTGTAGAATCTGGACCTGTTTATTTTGCAGGTTACTTTTAAGCAAAAATCACTAATTATGTCAAATTGCTTAGAGCAGCAACATTATTTACTTATGATGAAGCCAATATCTCTAACCTCGTTTCATCAATATTGATTTAAACCTTAGGTTCCAGAGATAGACCAAACAATTAATCTACTAAATCAGTGTTTGAAGAAACTATAAAATCAATATATAATGAAATTTGATCTTGAGTACACCTTTTTGGAGGAAGTGGCTACCGTAAATCCATCATCATAGCGTTGCTTCTCAACTGTTTGGAAGTCCAACTTTCCAGATGACAGTTTCTGAAGGCTTAAAACTTACATCCTTAAGAAATCAGGACTCTGTACTTGTGGTTGTTTGTTTTGTTTCATTTTGTTTTTCTTTTTATGTTTTCCCCAAAGAGGTGTGGGCAATTTTTTTGTTGTTGTTGTTTTTTTTTGTTTAAAGCGCGTTCTGTAGGTTGGATAGTCTTTCACTCCAGAAGGGGGGAAATAAAATGTATGCTTATCTGAAGAGTTACAGCTTTCCATTAGACTCTGTTAGATGAAAGCAATTGTCATGCTACTGCAGGTGGATGGAGACTTTGGCATGCTACCCTATACTTTGTTGGCGATATGCAACAATACTTAAGAAAATGGGCTGTGAGACATAGCATCCTTTTCTCTGTTGCTCTCAGCTTTAATTTTATTTCCCATGACTGTGTAAAGGATGTTTGTGAAACACTTTTTACCTTTGGCTGAGGACTGTTGTTGTGGTGGGAAGGTACACAAAGGTGACACAAAATGAGAAATTAAGATATCCAAGTCTCACTACAGTCTTCATCAGAATCTATACATTTGTATAAGACGTTCATTACAGAGCCTTTTAGAAATGTTGGTGAGCACTAACTGCTACAGAAATTAATGCAGAGGATATCATCAAAACTTTGAGTTCTATCCAGGTCCACTGGATACTTTCAGGGAGAAATGGAAGGGATCAAAAGCATAAGCATGAAGGTTTCTTTCTGAAGAGGGTTCTCAGAATGAGACGAAGAAAAGAGCTTGTCCAAGAGTAACATTGAGTTTTGTATTTCTGATGTGAAATACAAACTATTTGGCTATAGCACAATTACATTTAAATATAGAATCATATAATAGTCTGGTTTGGAAAGGACTTTAAAGAGCATCTTGTCCAACCCTCCTGCCACAAGCAGGAACATCTTTCGCTAGATCAGGTTGCTCAAAGCCCCGGCCAACCTGACCATCCAGTGATGGGGCTTCTGTAACTTCTCTGGACAACCTGTTCCAGTGCCTTACCACGTCATCGTACAAAATTTCTTTCTGTCCAGTGTAAGCTTACCCTTTTTCAGTTTAAAACCATTGCCTCTTGTCCTGTCACTACAGGCCTTGGTAAAAAGTCTCTCTCCATCTTCCTGCTAAGCCCTCTTTATATATTGAAAGGCTCCAATCATGTCTCCCTAGGGCCTTCTCAAGGGTGAACAACCCCAACTCTCTCAGCCTTTCCTCATAGGAGAGGTACTTCATCCTTAACCTTTTTCGTGACTGTCCTCTGGACCCACTCTTTCTGTAAGAAAGCCATTGAGGTGCTGGAGAGAGTGCAGAGAAGGGCAACAAAGCTGGTAAAAGATCTGGAGCACAAGTCTGATGAGGAGCAGCTGAGGGAAGTGGGTCTGTTTGGCCTGGAGAAAAGGAGGCTGAGGGGAGACCTGATCGCTGTCTGCAACTCCCTGAAAGGAGGTTGTAGCATGGAGGGGGTTGGTCTCTTCTCCCAAGTAGCAAGTGATAGGACAAGAGGAAATGGCCTCAAGTTGTGCAAGGGGAGGTTTAGATTGGATATGAGGAAAAACATCTTCACGGAAGGGGTTTTCAGGCACTGGAACAGGCTGCCCAGGGAAGTGGTGGAGTCACCACCCCTGGAGGGTTTTAAAAGACATTTAGATGACGCTCTTAAGGACATGGTTTAGTGCTAGATTTAGGTTATGGTTGGACTCAATGATCTTGAGGGTCTCTTCTAGCCAAAATGATTCTATGATTCTATCAGGTTAGGATTCCATAGTTATTTTTACTTCATGGACCTCCCTTAGTTTGACATGTTGTATTCGTTAATGATAAATAATGGCAATACTGTCTCTCCTTGAGGTTTGCTATCCTCAAGCCCCCCAGAGTGAACACTGCCCAGAAGTACAGCCCACTTTGTGTTGGGTGACAGACAGGAGTCAACAAGGAAGAATTCTCTGACCACATGAATGTCATTGCACTGGGTGTATTAAGTCGCTGGGTTCTTTAAGTTCACCAGTAGCATACTAGGAAATTGAAAGCAAAGTAACAAAGCTATTAAATATATAAAGCAGATGAATGTGCTGAGCCATTCTCTTAGAAATTACAAAGAGCAATAAAGGCTTTCTGATTAATTCTTCTTACTGTTCTTACCTGGAACACAGATTTTTTTGTTGTTGTTGTTATTCAGTGCATGGACAATAGATTACAGTCAGCTGAAATTGAAAAGGTAATTTTTCCCCAAACTCCTTCTGTCCCACCCTCAGAAATTCCTGTTTCGGTACTCTTTCAGGGATGATTGAATTGGAAGATCTACTGTTGATACAGATTTTTTTGTTCATTTTATTTTAAAGAACAATGGCAGTAATTTTAATGGCATAGTAATTTACGCAGAAGTTGCTAGTTTCCTAGAAAAATCACTTTAATCTGACTTAATTGAACACTAAACCTTTTGTCTTCCCTAGTGCTGCAAAATCCTAACATGAAAGAACTTTTTTTTCTTTGAAAATAAGAATTATCTTCAGATTTCTCATTATATACTAGGAAGCTGAGTAATGTGGTATTACTGTGGTCTCTAAAATTATGAAAAGAAGTAAGGAAAGATGTAGGCTGTAGATAAAGTGTTTTTTATTGACAACAAAGCATATTTAGAAATTGAGGAATTAAATTTTACATAAAAATACCTTACAAATAATGCTGTTTTTTTGTCTTGATATTTTAACAGTTAAAAAGAATGTTCTAATATCATCTAGTATTGTAGATGCATCCATTGATGGTTTCAGCACATACTCCACAAATCACCACTTCTACTGCTGTTATTTTACTACTCTTTTTCATGATAATGTCTCTATATGTCAACTAGCACTAGCAGGGATTGATTCATTTTAATGGTGATAAGGTTTATATGCGATGATATGTATTTCTTTGCAAAGCTTACTCTGTCGTAATGGAATAATTATTTTGGTGTCTGTCGTGTGGAAAATGCTGCATGGCGAGTTTCCCATGGAAGTCAGTGGAGCCTCAGGCAGGTGCCAAATCTGCCCCGATGGTTCTTTTAACTGTGTAACTATATCGTAATGTTAAAGTGTAAATGTGGACAGAAGTGTTGTGTAATGACTGCAACTCCCTTTTAAATAATATCAGATACCATGTTGTCCTATATGACCACTAGTGCTCATCCCCTGTTCCATGTTTTTTTCCTTCTTCTGCCCTTTATTTTACTGACTACCAAGTGATTTATGCCACAATGATATCAGGATGCTGCAGTATCACTTTGTTGTTAAAAACTGATGCTGAAACCCTGGTTTTCTGCAGTTCAGTAAAAAACCTTGTACAAAATGACTCATTAAATACATTGCTATTTACCTCTCTAATTTTGCAGTGGAAATGCCCGTGACTCAAATTCTTTACTGTCCATTTTGGAAAATTAAACTGATTATTTACTGAAGGTTCCTTTTTTCTGCATACCTAGTTGGTAAAAATAGCAATTATATGGAGTCTTTTTCCTTTATTTTAGTATCATAGATGCAGACTCTGGGACAAATTGCACGAAGAGCACATCAATGCAGGACGAACAGTTCAGGTAAGCATATTAAAATGACTGTAATATTAATAGAATTAAATTACATACATAGTACTGGTTACCTGTGGGATGGTGCTTCACAGAGGTGTATATTTGACAGATGGATTTGGCAAGTACGTGGTATTGCTTTAGTTCGTTCAAAAGGTAGGGGTTTCCTAATTGTGTCCTGTGAGGCAAATACATACAGAAATGTTTGAGGATTCTTGAACAAACAAAAGTTTGGAGACTCTGGTCTTTTGCAAACTATCCTCTTAGATTTCTAAATTAGAAGGCAGGAGTTGCAATACGACATATAGCTGATTTTAAAGCATGGCTTCAGACCAAACACAGAACATCTGGACTTCTACTTTGGTGTGCAAATCCCTCATTAGATGCGTAATATCAACAAAGGAGGAAATGCCAGGCACATATGTCAGCACGGTGTCATCTCAGTGACTGCATGCGTAGTCACTCATAACTCAGCACACAGGGAATCTCACATCTGTTTCTAAAAATAGACATGTCTTGATGAAAATGGTGAAGAAGCTAATGCCAAACATCAGCCTTCACACTGCTGAACAGCACACAGCCAAAGAAAATTTCAGATTTCAGTTAGGATATTAGGAAATATTTTTTCACTGAAAGGGTTGTCAGGCACTGGAACAGGCTGCTGAGGGAAGTGATGGAGTCACCATCCCTGGATGTGTTTAAAAGGCGTTTAGACGAGGTTCTTAGGGACATGGTTTAATGCTAGAGTTAGGTTAGGTTATGGTTGGACTCGATGATCCTGAAGGTCTCTTCCAACTGAAATGTTTCTATGATTATCAGTACAGAAACACACAAAGACCAGATCCGCACCGCAAAGTTTGCTGACACAGATAACAGCAGCAGGTGGTTACAACAGGCTGTAGTGGCAAAATTCTGGGGACAGTTGTGTCTTTGCCAGCAGGAGAGACATCTTGGGGTGGATTCATAGGTGGTGGTCAGAGAAGGGACAAGATTTTGTCACTAGAAAAAGCTTTTGTGACCTATGCTGCATCTAGGCAAGCAGGCTTGCCAGCAGGGGTGGTACGGTTCTAAGCCACTGTGGTTTATAATTCTAATACTGTAAATTCCTGTGTTTGTTGCACTGCTTTACTGACTCCTGCGGGAAATTAGCCCAGACTAAAAATGAAAAAAAGAAAAAAAAAATACAGAAAGGAGGACTAATCCTGATTGAACAACAGTATTAGACAGTAGGCAGAGCTCCAGTTATGTATCTTTTTTGAGGAATGGAAGGTGTTAATGAGCTTTTATAGTGTAGATGGTAAGAAGTTATATATGAAATCCACTTGATTTTTCTGTTGTTTGGAGGTTTGAACATTTTGATTTTTCACAAAGCAGTTTTGAAATCCGAATATAAAATAAGTTTATTCTTAATATCAAAAGAGTCTTCCAAATGTGTAAGTCCTGTTAAAACAATGGCATTCTAACAGGTGTGGTGTAGTAAGCATGTGTTTGCTTATGTGTGTGCTCTAATGTGTTTCCACACCTGAGGGGAGGAAGAGCTTCTCTTGGAACTCCTTATTATCAGTATCATTTGTTTAGCAAGACATAATCTATCAATAATTAGAGAAAAAGTAATCATGTTGAAGATGATGTTTTTAAATACATTAAACGCTCTAGTAATAAATCGTCATATTTGTCTCTAGAGACATTTATATTTGTCTTCAACCTAAAGTTTGCCATTTTTGCTTTCAACCAAAATAAATTTCCTTATATTTTATTTAATGCTTATTGCTTTTAGATCCAGATGCAAACTATGCCTTAAAGTGGTTCACATTCTGATACCCAGAGAACAGAATAAGTGTCTGGGGCCATACAAGAAGGGTAGACTAGCTCTCTGTTTTAATTAAATAGGTAGGAGTCTGGAGTACTTGATAATAAATTATATGACATGTAGAATGTGTTTGCTGTAAGCTGTTTAAATGTTTACCAATGGACTTGTGTTCTGTTTGTTTGCAAAGAAATCAGATTAATTATTGTGATACCAAATGTTCTCTGCAGCGCACACTTTGCTCTCAAAATTAGATGTTGTAAAAATACATTAGGAATCCCTAAGTCAATATTGACCCAAGGCATCCGCCACAGGTTTTAGACAAATATATGCACAGCCACTCTACATTTAATCCATGTGCACATAATTAGCCATTTTTCTGAATTTTCAGTTTACCCAGAATAATTACTTCTGTTGTACTTTTGATGATGGTCAAAATTATAATAGAAGTATAGATGAGCATAAACGTATACCTCTTCTTTCTGGTGACTGGGGCCACATTAAAAACTTCTAAAAAGGAAAGTGAAGAAACCAGGGAAATCTTTGCTTAGGGTATGATGACACCCTGTTAAAAATACTGAGAAAATGGCTCTTAATTACTGTGTATTAGTTTTCATGAACGTGGTCTTGTGGGTTTTCATTTTTAGGGGCGGTGTGTGGAGTTCTTAAAATGTTAGGGCCTGAATAATTATGCAGTTTTGCTAGGCTTTGCCCCATATATGCTGACTAGTCCATACGATTAGTTGATTATTGGAAGATACAAGTTCATTTCAATGAAATGGCAGTATTTTGTTGTCACACCCAAGGACTGCTTTGATCATATTTGTAGTGAGAGGCAGAAAACTGCCGCAGTTACAAGAGAGGATATAAGGCTTTGAATAAAAAAAAGGAAAAATACTGTGGCTGAATGATCTGGCTTTAGTCTGTATTCAGCCCACAGAAGGAGACTGCGTTCTGCAAAACATACCTAGGCAGAGGTCTCTCCTCTGCGTTGCTCTAACGTTGAAAGCTACTTGAAAAATGTTAATCTATTTTTTCTTTTTTACTTTTATGATCTACATTTCAACTGAAAATGGTTTACAAGTAAACGATGGTTTTCAGTCAGATCTGTTTTGCATAAATCTTCAAAACCTGGTTGTATGGCTCATGTCTTCTCTACCATCTTTAAAGTTAAGCAGTCTTCAAATTAAGTATCTTTCTGGAATACTATGCAATATACTGGGAGAGCATGAGATGCATGGTAGATGAGTGTCTTTCTCGCTGCAGGAGATTGTTTATGGCATCAGTGCAGGGTCATGTAAAATCAGCTCACTGCTGCAGCCTCTGGCCATCTGTAGAATAGATATATCCTTAAACTCAGATTTTATTTGGCCTATGACAATCAATTTGTAACATATATCCTTTTTTACATTACTTTGAACAAAGTCCAGACAAGATAAGTGAAGGCAAGTTGACATTTGTACAGCTAAGCTACCGCAGCACTTTCTTAAAAATCATATTTATGTTTGAAAGGGTTTAAGGTGGTGGGTTATTTGAAGGTGCTATTTACTTCTTAATTTAAAACAACAACACGCAGAATGGAGGAAGAGTTGACAGTGATTAATGCACAGAGGACAGGAGATAAAAAGGGACTGATTTGCTGGATATGACAGATCCTGTGTCATCCATGTACTATTTCAGCATAAAGAGTTTAAAGTGTGAAATATGGGAAAACATATGTGGCATTACATTTAATGATAACATGACCAAGAAGAAGAAAAAGAGAATGATGGTGGCAGAGACCGAGTGTAATAATGGCACGACCACCACAGCAGTGTGATAGAAAAAGCCAAATAATATAGTGGGATGTATAAATGGGAGAGCAGTCAGTGCGGTCACTCATGCAGTCTCTTTGGGCAGCATTAGTAGAACTCCAGGTAGAAGAGTTAGACCAGTTTGGATGCCACACTTTTGAGGAAGCTGTGGGCTGGTTAGGTGTTCCCTGGTGTTCAGGGAGAGCAATGAAAATGTTTAGAAATTGGGAAAATGAGACTTATTTGGAAATACTGACAAATAAGTTATTTTGCCCAAAGGACCCCTGTCAGAGGAATGTTATCTGTTTGCAAACATGGCACAGATGGATGCAAAGAGGATAAGACTTTTTCTTCTCTGTGTTGAACAGAAAGGATTAGAAATACCTGGTTTAAACTGAGGCAAGAGGGGTTTCCGTTAGACGTGAGGAAAAATGCTGTGGCAATTAGGATAAAAAATTCTTGTAACATACTGTCAAGGAGGACATAACTCTTCCTAAAGAAGTCCTTTTAAGATCAGATTAGATAAACTATCAGAAATGAAATAGGGACAATGGATCATGCTTTGAAGGGGTAACTTTCAAGGTTTTCACCAGCTTTATTTTCCGGTGGTTTTTGTGAGAACGCCGTTTGAAACAAACACTGTTACTTGATTTGAGAAGTTAACAGACCAAAATTGCAAATATTATAAAGAAAAATTCTCTGTCTTCTGGGCTGAATTTGGTGAGTTCAAAACTTGGGAGTTCCCATAAATGAAAACAGGATTTTGTATTATCTTTGTCTCCAAGTAAGCTTGGTTTTAAAAGTGGAAACAGTTGGGAAGAGAGTGATACAGTTTTATGCCCTACCCAGAGATTAAACTCTGGCACATTCAAATAATTATGAAAAGAAGTCACAGTCACTCGCATATCTCTAACATTTATCGTGCTACACCCTGGTGAGCTCCTAAGATGTGTCTCCTCCCAGCAGGGCTTAAGCTTTCTTGCTAAGTCATTTAGCTTCTGTTTAATTGACAATAAATGGAACAAGAGTCCTCTCTCCAAAACCACAAAGAAAGAGGTACTAAAATTAAATTTCACCCAATAGGCCAGTATCATCATCTGATTCCCCCATCTTCTTTCTCACAATTATTGATATTTTTCTTTGACCAGCAGTGTAATAGTGAACAGTGGAAGTGAGGATCTGATTTAGCCATTCCTTGGGGTGGGTAATTTGCAGCTCTTGAAGCTTTTCTGTTCAGGATTTTTGAAAACGCCAGCAGGAAGTTGGTGGATGTGTTGCTCACTGCATAGTAACCATCTTCATTGTACCTTTGCATTGGCTGTACTGGTGGTTTGCCCCAGCTGCAGTGATGCAAATCTCTAGCAGAGCTACGTTTGAACTCAATTTCAACTGGGAAATTTTTCCTTTTATTTTTTTAATTGATAGACTATTTTTTAAAGAAACTGCATTGGAAGCATTATTAGCACCTCCCAAACTCACTGTTGTCACTGTTTCACAAGTCTTTGTTTGGCATGTTGTTTTTTTGTCTCCATTACAGTCAAAGGCAGGAGAATAATAATTTTGTTTCCTTAGACAAAAGAGGAGGATCAACTTCACTTGGTCCCCTGCACAGAACTTTCACAGAATAGATAATTAGATGTTGTGTCTACATAGTCCTATTTTGTTTTTTAAATAAAATTCCAAGATTTTATAAACCAAGAATTTTGGCACATGGTGTCCTGTGACAGTGATGATATTCTCCCTTTTTCAGTACTTATGGGCAGACCATGGGAGGACAAGAACAGGAAGAGCAGGGTAGATTAAGATGAGAAATGCATAAGGAAAATTATTTGGTGCCATGTTTCTAATTCAACTCAACATCTTACAGATTTATTTTTTGTATTTCCCTTTTTTGATTGTTAGTCAGTGTTTTTGCCTGGGGTTAGCCTTAAATAATGGAGCCTAACTTGGCTAGTAGTACTCTGAATTCCGGCATACAGTAGAATGTACTCTTAGTATTTGACAGACGGTTTTTACGAAGCAATAGTTCTTTCTTTGGTTGCCTAATACGACTCGTGTGGTGTTACTTCCACGTCTGGTTGAATTAATTTCCTTTTTCTGTAATCATATTTCTTCTGTTCTTTCCATACATGTTAAAAAACTTAATTCTACGAGTGCATATAAATAAAATGAATTCCTAAATTAGGAATTTAGCAGGAAGTCAATCTAGTTCTTGCTTTTCCAGGTAAGCCGTGTTGCCTTTCTAAGGCGTTACCTGTACCAAAGAAAACCTTTCTTTTTCTAACCACTCACTGCTGTTAATCCATTTTCTTGTTCTGCTGTGAGAAGAATTGCAATAAATAAATTACTATATCACCTTATAATGTAATGCAATTAATATTATTTATTACAGCCTTATTTTTTTTTACAATTAGATAAAAACCTTGTCCTAAAACAATGAGTGGTATAATTTAAAGTATAAATTTCTTGGTTTGCAGAAAAAGAAAAGTTATGTGCATTTTTGGATTTTAAAAACCTAGGTAGTTAAAGTCTATTTTTGCTCTAAACAGACGTTTATCTCACAGGAGATACACACAGACTCTTCTTGCTAGTTGTGAATGGTTCATACCTTCTCAAAACTCTTGTAACTAAATATTTCTGTATTTCATGCTCCAATTGAACAAATATATTCATTCTTCTTCTCAGAAAAATAATACAAACATTGCCAAGAAAAGTAATTCTTCTTCTTTGTCCTTGAAGTTGTCTTTACAAAATGAAAATGATAGTTTTGGGGTAGTTGGGGGTTGTAAGTGATTGTATCCTGAAGTGCTATGACCACCACAATAGCTTAATATAAAAAATATAAAAGCATTTCGTCCATCTCGTCCTTGATCTTTGGTTCTTCTGGGGCAGAGAGCTCAGCTTCCCCTATGGAAAGTAGGTCCGGTCCAAGAAGACTCCACAATATGTCCTGAGACACCTCAACCTGGCCTGAAAGCAGGGACTTCGGAGGGTTGGTTATTTTGTGTGTGTCATAGTTTATTAAACGTTAGAAATGGCAGTTTTTATTATTATTTAATGATAATCAAGATGATAGTTGCTTCCCATTCACTGAAGGTGCCTGGTGTTCTTACATAGTAAGCTGCAAAATAACTCTTAAAACTGTTACAGCAAGTCCGTGCCAATATGAGGGAGATGGAGAAACTCTGTTTGCGAGTCCGGCAGGAAGACACCCCCATTCTGCAGAGAATGATAAATCCCGTTAAAGAGGAGGCTTCGTTTGCCGTAAAAGAATTCCTGCAGCTCCATTCTGAATCTGCAGAAGAACTTAGAAGGCAAGTCGGAGGACTGGAGGATGCCTCTTTAACCAGATCTGCAACTATAGGAGGAGGTAGTAGAATTTAATTTCTGTATGTATTGTATCTGTGTTGTTGTATCCAGTCTGTAGCCTCTCTGACCAGGTATAAATGAAGTAAACAAATGAGATTACAGTTGAATAATGATTATTAGTCAGGAAGTGGATTTATTTCCCTGCACTACATTTCTCTCATGACCTGTGACTGAGTTTTGATGAGTGGCGAATGCTCTAATTAAGCATCACACAGAATCACAGAATGTTAGGGATTGGAAGGGACCTTGAAAGACCCATCTAGTCCAATCCCCCTGCCAGAGCAGGAACACCTAGATGAGGTTACACAGGAAGGCGTCCAGGTGGGTTTTGAATGTCTCCAGAGTAGGAGACTCCGCAACCTCCCTGGGCAGCCTGTTCCAGTGCTCTGGCACCCTTACTGAGAAGAAGCTTCTTCTCATGTTTAAGTGGAACCTCCTGTGTTCCAGTTTGTACCCATTGTCCCTTGTCTTACCATTGGTTGTCACTGAGAAGAGCCTGGCTCCATCCTTGTGACGCTCACCCTTTACATATTTATAAACATTAATGAGGTCACCCCACAGTCTCCTCCAAGCTAAAGAGACCCAGCTCCCTCAGCCTTTCCTCATAAGGGAGATGCTCCGTTCCTTTAATCATCTTCGTTGCTCTGCGCTGAACTCTCTCCAGCAGTTCCCTGTCCTTGAGCTGAGGGGCCCAGAACTGGACACAATATTCCAGGTGTGGTCTCACCAGAGTAAAGTAGAGAGGAAGAAGAACCTCTCTTTACCTACTAATCACCCCCCTTCTCATACACCCCAGATGCCATTGGCCTTCCTGGCCACAAGGGCACAGTGCTGGCTCATGGTCATCCTGCTGTCCACCAGAACCCCCAGGTTCCTTTCCCCTACTCTGCTCTCCAATCTTAAGAAATTCAATAGCTGTGGCCTTCCTTGGGACAGATCCTGTAGCCTTGGATCTTGAAATAGAAGACTGTTAACAGGAAGAAAATTTAAATTCATGTTTCATGGTAGCTTGACTTCTTTTTTTTTTTTCCCTGCAAATCACTTGATTACTTGATCCTTTGGGCCATTTTCACTGAATTAGTATGTGCAACATCAAGAAGAAAGCATTTTTTTTATGACAGTATAATATACCATTGCTGAAATACTTGGGAAAGAGGAACAAGTATGTATATAAAGGAGAGCATCTCTTCCTGTAGTATTTTATCTTGGTAACTGACAAGAAAGCAGAAAACTATAAATCCTTTTAAAAAAAAGATTTTGAAAACACACTATAGCATGCTACAAGTCAGACATATTTACTTTTTTCCCCTCTTTTCTGTACAGAATGTCTTTTATTCCTTGTTCTACCGTTCTGTCTTCAGGGGAAGCCCATACCATGCCCTGGTGCCTGCTGGTGCTCTCTGCTAATGATCTATGAGAAGGCTGGTTAGATCAGGATTAAATCCTTCCACATAACAGTAATTAGTTTGATTGCTGCACCAGTAATATTGTTTAAAGTTGTTTGAAAATGTCATGTATCTTCAAATTGAAAGAGTATTCTCAGTCAGTGGCATTGTAGAAGAACCTGCCATCAAATTTGATTTCATGACCCTTCCTGTTGCTATATAAAGAACTACAAGAACTCTTCCAATTGTGATTAACAAGCTAGCAAGTCTAATGGTTGAACAGGGAGGAAAGATTTGAAGACTGGGCTTGCTTTCGAGAATGTCCAGTATCAGAACATCAAGATGTAGCAAATATAGAACCATAGAATGGTCTGAGTTGGAAGGGACATTTGAAGATCATATTGTCCACCCCCCATGCAGGTTGCAGGGACATCTACTAGATCCGATTGCTCTGAGCCCCATTCAGCCTGGCCTTGGACACTTCAAATGATGGGGCTTTCACAACTTTCTGGGCAGCCTGTTCCAGTCCCTCACCACCCTCATGGTAAAAAAGTTACATCATCTTAAAAGGCTGATAAAAAAGACTGATGTGGCTTTTGACATAGGGCTCTTGACTTACTCAATACCTTCAACATCTTTTAGCTGGTTGTTCAGTAGCTTGTCCTAATATCTTTGTGGGTTTCAAAGTCTGGCTATTTGCTGCGTCCTCCTTCCTCTGCCAAAAAAGAAGATAATAACTGAGTCTGTTCTCTTGCTGTCCTCTGGGACCCCTTTAGTACTCTCTGCAAGTTCTCAGAAATATGCTTGAACTTTCAGAGGCTTTTTCTTAAATATTGTAGAGCAAATTTCATCACACCCTCAGAGCTGGAATAAATCTAGCTCATCTAAATATTTTTAAGTTGTTCTCTTTATGTTTCAGCCTTTTTTTTTCCTCTTTTCTCATTGTTTAAATGAATTGCATCAAGTATCTGATGACAGCTACCTTTTTGTATAAGACCGACCTCATCTTTCTCTGGGTTATCTGTTATTTTCCTTCTTTACCTGGCAATGCACTTATACTTCATTGTCCTCTAACTTCAGTGGCATTCATAGAAACTTTCTTGCTACCATTTGTGCCCTTTGATAGCTGCCATTTGTTTGTGTCCTGGTCTTTCTGATACTAGCTTCCCATGTTTATATTATTGCTTGTGCTCATCTTAACTGTGTGTCAAATTCTTGAAATCCAGGGGGGCATTGAAAAGCTGTTGCTGAAGCCATAAATGTTTTCCTCTGCATCAGGACAATTTGCTGTCATCCTCAGTGCAGCCTGTTTTATTAGTGTCTGCCAGCTCTTCTGCAGCCCTTTATCCTTTAGGAACTTCATAGTTTAGTCAGTTTGCCAAATTTGTTGATATCTCATTTGGGGGGAACTTGATGTCTTTAGTCTTGGAGTTTTAGAATAGTGAACTCTGGTATTCAGCAATTCCCTTCATCCATATCAGCCATTACTTTCAGGGTCTTTGCAAGCTCTTCTCTGTTACAATCAGAATTAAATTTAAAGTATCCCTTCTTTTGGTAACTTTCTGCAGTGGTTTTCAATACATTCTTGTATTTCATTGGAAAGGTCTTGTCCTGGCTTATGGCTTTTCTAACAGTTACATAGGTGGTAAATGGGAACTAGAGTTTAATTTCAAAGAACAGGACCGCTTTTAAATTCTGAAGTACCTTTAAAGTATGGAGGACATTGAGTGTAGCTGCTCCTCAGGGAGACAAGAAACTGAGCAGAAAGATTGGGATGAGATGAACAGAAAAATACTAGTGGGATGACATGCTCCTGCAAGTCTGCTCAAGAATACAGAAATAATGCACCCCATTTAAAGTGAAACACACAGGCTGGCAGACAACTAAATACAATTAAACACATTTTTTTTTTCAAGCTGCCTGACTGTGAAAGCAGCTCTGTTGAACACAGATGCAATACATTGCCTGTTCTTTTGTGCGCAGTCCTGAAAGCAAGTCTTGGCTGGTGATCTTAATCAAAGGAGCTCCAGTGTCCCCATTCTTTTTAGCGTGTTCCTTCCCATCTGGTAGAGAAGGAAGGAGTTTACAAATTCAAATGGCCCATGTCAGTGAAATGATGAGGTCCCTTCCCCCCTTCACCATCCTCAGCTCAGGTCCAATAGAAATGGAATTTAATTGCATTTTAAAGAAATATTAACAAAAGGTGAGACTCCACTCTTAAAATTACTAAAATCTTTTAAGCAACATATTGAATCTTCCAGAGCATTAGATTTTTATCTTGAGTGTAATGAGGTGCGAAGCTGCTCTTTGGAATCTGCAGACGTGTTTTGTATTATTGCATTTCTGTGGAGATGCTGTAAGTGAACTGGTGGAGCCACTTCCATTCTCAATTCTATTAAAATTGATTAGACTTGATAAAACTTGAACTAGGGAATATAAATTTTTTACTCAGACTTCTAGCCCAAACAGTTTCACCTTCTCTTACCCTTCTTATTCTTTAGTTTTTGAAGTGAGTAAAGAATTTTCCTTGAGGTTTTTTTTTTCCATTAACTTTGAGTTATTAGAAAATGATAGTGGAAACATGATTTTAAGTTCCCTTGAATGTGTGTCATGGTAAAGTTTGGTATCATTCATGTATGTTGAAGGATGTGCTTGCTCTTCTACAGTAGGTCAGCACAGGTTGTTAAGGACAGACAGGAATCGGGAGCATAATTTGTGAGGAGGCGCTTTTGCTTAGTGAGCTTTCTTTGTTTGCTTTTGAATTACATATATTTTAATTTCAACTAACCTAGCGTGCATGTGGCTAATTAGGGAAGAGTATGCTTTTTTGGCAGAAGAAAATTGATTTGGAAATAAGATTGTGAAGGATTGAAATGGAATAAAATGCTCCATGTCAGAATACATAGCAGAATTGGTTTATCCAAAAGTGGGACACGTTTGGATAAATGATTAATTATAGTGAAAAGGGAAGAGCAATACTTCAGAACAGAGTATGTAACATAATCTGATGCTATAGAACAAACATCTGTTCTGGAAGAGCAGGTGATGACTGTAGAAGGTGAAGTGCCTTCCATGTCTGGATTCTTAAAGGAAAAGGGGTAGAAATAATCAGGAAGAAAAACGAGGCCAAAATAAACCCCAGAATCGCTTACTCCATCGTTATGCTGCTACTCTTCTTACTTAGTAATTACAGCTGAATATTTGCTTCATAGAAGCCAGAGTTCTGTTGATCAGAGAGTAGGAAGATTAGGGCCTTCATGTATTTTGAGATATTTGGATTAAAATGTTGAGAAATGGACAAATATTATTAAAATGTATAATTTTTATTTTACGTGAAATTAATTCAATGAAAAAGCATGCACTGTTACTGACTTGTTATTGAATATGATTATTTTCATTTATTTTCAATTGTTCATATCCATTGTAGTAACACTTGTATAATATTATTATAGTACCTTGGCACATTCATTGTTTGTAACTATTCTAATATAATATTTACACTTTAATATTATTAGACATATCTAACCAGTCTTCCCCATATTAAGCTTTCCCTTGGTACTGCCCTCCCAAGGCAGGAAACACCAGTGTCCTACTGAAGTAGCTGTAATACCTTCCTTTAGAAACTTAAGTTGTCTCAGTTATCATGATCTCTGCACTGTGTTTACACACATACATTCTCCAGTCTGCCTTTCGTACCCTCAAGCTTAAGCCTTGCCATGACAAGCCAGACTTGTTTCTTATTATTCTTGAGTACCACTTCATTACTTGTCCATAATTATGCACGTGTCTATTCCATCCGTAGTGGCTCAAGGCTGGGCGCTCTAACTGGAGGAGGTATCTGTGTGTCTCTTTGTCACATCTGCTCACCCCATACCACCCAGCTGTCTTCTTATTCCCTATTTTTTCCACCATGCTTCATTCTAATGCCTTCTGCATTCAACCCAGGTGATTTAGAAAGGAAAACACCAGAGAATTATCTCCTTTACACACTGCCAAGCTTCAAATGTTTTCTGTCCTCCCAGTACGGTTACCCAACTGGTTCCAGCACTGAGTGCTCAGCAGCATGTTACTTGGTTTTCGCTGCTGTTACTTTGAAAGGATTTTCCTCCAGCTCTTTTGAGTCCGAAATGGCTGAAAATCAAACCACTAGCAGAATAATCAATCATAAAATGAATAACTGTCTGTTCAGTTTTGGAAGCACAGTGGTTTTATGTGTCGTATGTAAATGAAAAGATTTTGTCCCAAGTTCAGTTTTCTTAGCTTGGTTGATACAAAAATAATCAACTGACCTTGAATTCGGGAGTATCATTTAATATCATTCTCAGAGCTGATTGTGAGAAGGTGCTGATAGAAATGAACCTGTTTCTTCGGCAGTAACTTCCTTCTAAGAAACTGTCTAGTGCTGTAAGACTTTTCCCTCTATGATCATTTCCAGGGCTGTTGCTTGGCTTCACTTGGGTTAAATATCAGTTTATCCTTGTGAAACATTAAGAGTGAGAAACTTTGCACATCACCTGCATTCTGATCCCCTGCATTTCTTTATAAACATCATGTTTCTCATTCAGAAACTTTACATAACATGGAAGTGAAGGATGGCTCCCAAAGCTTAATCCAGATCTACTCCCGCCTTCCCGAAATACCTCAGGAAGAAAATGCAGCTGAGTCCTGGGAAACCTTAGAAGGGGTATGTTGAAACTCCCTTACTGCCACACTGGTGCTCTTGTTTTGAGCAACTATTACAAAATAACACTTGTTTTTTGTTTGTAGGACTTGATTCAGCTTAGCCAGTTGGTGACTGATTTTTCTCTCTTAGTCAATGTAAGTATTAATTTTGCGTTCTGTCCTAGACAGAGTCTTGTACAGAAAGAAGGCGAATGGGGAACTCCTGGTTGGGGGAAATAAAAGATGAGCAGTACTTCTGCCCTGTAATCTGAACTCAGACTGAGCTAGGATCACTTGAGCAAAGTGACGGAATACCAGAATAGCATTAGCTGAAATTATTCAGTCCGATATTCAAGACTACAAAACCCTCGTCACTGTTAGGAACGTGAGGAACATGCCAGTAGAGGCAGAGCAGTTTCCCTGCAGTGAGCTGAGGTGCCTGCACAAAGGTGCTGCCTGTGCAACTTGGGACCTATGATAAAGACACCTATAGTTTCCAAACCTGTCCATTACATACTTTCCCAAGTCGCAGGTGATGCATTTAATGTTTTAACCTTCTAGACAATTTGATGTAAAGTTTTCTTTTGATTTTCAAGTGCAAACAGATGTTCAAAAGCATCAGTTTAACTACTCAGCTGCCACACCTGGTTAGAAAACCTAAAGCTCTTCCTTCCCTCCATCAGTGAGTCATTGCTACAAGTATCGTTCTGGCTGTCCTGTTGAGGGTCTGTCAAAGACATTTGTTGAGAAGACAACAGTCTTCTGTTTCAGCCCTACTGCTAGTAGTTGTTCCTGAGTTCTTGTAACTAGAGCACCTACTGATGTTCCAGCCACAAGCTGAACCTTAGCAGAAGCTCTGCAGTGTTGCCTGCAGACTTGCACTCAGGTCCCATTCATTTTTACTGCTTCTAATCATCATGGTGATAATAGCCTTCACTGCACAGGGCGGCTGTTTCTCAGCTACTTTTCCTTGTTTATTCAGTAGTAGAAAAATTTCAAGTGTCCTTCACCTTTATCACACCCTTTCTCTGCTCTCAAAAATGTAGCTGCCAAAAGGTTGTGCACCGTCCACACTCAGTTCCCTACGTTTAGTTCTTCCTGTGCCACAGGGAACTTAAACTCACAATTCTCATCTCCTAGGAGAGTTCTTTAATCTTATTGCTGTTGGGTTAGTTTTTATCCTTTCTGCTGAATATGTGCTGCTTCACATATGCAAAAAAAAAAATTAAGATTCATTAGGTTGGAGAGGGACTGCAAAAATTTTTATTCAGTAGCCTAAATGTTCCTGCTCCCAGGACTTTCTGGATTTTACACATAACCATCAGTAGATACAATAACAAGCATCTAAAGTACATGGATTGGATCATAGGTGAAAATACCAGAGCTGGTAGATTCAGCAGTTTCTGAATTAGAAAGAGGAAAAAAGTTCAGAATGCCTTTGACTTTAAGGTGAACATTAGCCTTCTCATTATTTTGTGACATAAAACAGCCTGGGTACTGCTGAGATTAAAACAAGAACAAACAAGCCCACAAACCCCTTTATCTTCTGCTCCAGTATTCTCTGAGAGAGACTGCAGGGGAATCTGACTGCATTTGGAGACAAGATGGAAGGTTTTGTAAAATGAAAACAATAAATGTAGAGGAACATGAAGTGTATTTTGAGTACTGTCACCACTCTATTTGTAAAGTTGAGTCAGTGTTTCATAATGTCCTGATTAAACACTTCTATTTAGATTTCTTGGTGCAGCTTTGTATGCTGGAGTCGGTACTGATGTTATAAATGCTCTTTATAGAATTTTTTGTGAATGTGAAACTCAGCAGGAAACAAAAAGGCTAGTTTGGATTATTTTTCCCTTTGGAATGCGAGTTCATCTGTTCACAGACAAGATTTAGAAATCAAATGTTTTGGGGTTGTTTAACTGCAGCAACACATTGTATAATACCCACACCATATTATTACTTAATAGTTAAGATTTTTTTTTTTTTAAAGTTTGCAGTTTCAGCACAGTTTATCAGATGCTATTAATGAAGCACCATTAAGGCTGCAGGCTGCAGTGGGTAGCAGATGAAAGCGGCTGTGGGGCCCTGATTACAGGCATTAAAATGGTGTGTATTGGCTCACTGCTGCTTCCCAGCAGGTGCCCTCACTCATAATTCCTTTGCATCTAGTCTCAGCAGGAGAAGATTGACAGGATTGAAGACCATGTCAACAGTGCTGCTGTGAATGTTGAAGAGGGAACCAAAAAGTTGGGGAAGGTAGGGATCTGCTCCTGCTGGTGAATCAATGGTGCTCTGCCTCCCAGCAGTCCTCTGTATTAACCCAATTGATCTGCCATCTTTAATGCTGAAGGAGCCAGCAATTAAGGAAATAAGGAAGAAATGACCCACAGGTAGCAGGGAAAAAAAAAATCAATCTCATGTAATTTTGTATCACATCCAGGCTACTAGGAAATACAGGCTTGTTGGTTTGGTTTTGCTTTTTTAATGCTATTCTGATGCTGCCTTGGTTTACCTGCAAAGACAGGAGCATCCAGCGATTGGCTCACAAAAATAAAATAAGCGTAAAACAACAGGGTGATGATAACGTGCAATTTCAGTCCTGTTCTATGTAGCTGTCAGTGATAGTTGCTATAAGCCACAAACCCAGATTCAGGTGTGTTACTGAAAAGTCTGAGCATCTTCTCAGTTTCTCATTTGATAATGATGGAGATGAGGTAATAACGTGCACAGTCAGGCAGTAAAAATGACCTGCTTCACAACAGCATATGTGAGAGAGCTCTGTTTTGAATTGGTTTTGCTGTGTTCTGTCATACACGTGGGATAGTAGATCATCTTTTTTTTTTAAATACTAACTTGTAAAGTTTATTTATCACTGAGCATTCCAGTCTTTGCCAAGAGCAATGAGGGGGAAATGCGCATCACCACAAGCAAGTATTCTAACTATTTTTTTTTTCCCCCTCTACAGGCTGCAATGTACAAGCTGGCAGCTCTGCCTGTGGCAGGTGCAGTTATTGGTGGAGTGGTGGGGGGTCCCATTGGGCTCCTTGCAGGCTACAAAGTGGCAGGAATCGCAGCTGCACTTGGTGGTGGGATTTTGGGTTTCACAGGTGGAAAATTGATGCAAAGAAGGAAAAAAAAAATGACCGAGCAGATCTGTTCCAGCTGTCCAGAGCTTTCTCACCCAAGTGCCAAAAAATCCAGCTGAAGCAGAGATTCATTTTGACTAGGAACAAAAGTGTAGCAGCCATGCTAATGACAGACTTGCAGCCTTAGGCTTTAAATACAAGGCTGAGTTGTGTGAATTTTGACAACAGGACTGTTACTTGCGAGGGGCAAAACAGTAATGTCAGTATTTCACTTTTCAGATGTGCTAAGTGACATCAGTCCTTTGAAAATTATATGGATAACTTTTAATTATAAAATTCTTAGGTGAGCTGTATGCACAGCTGTAATGATGGGTGACGGGTGCTTCACGCCAAATTTGCACAGTGTCTTGCGGACAATACGAAGAGAGGTATTTGGAAAATCGTAGTGCTTTCCCATGAACGGCACCCAGAAGCTGGAGATTTTATTAATAGAGCCCCAAAGGAAAGGAAATAAGCTTCATCTGTCTTTCATGGCCATGGTACTTTAAATTTAATTTATCTGGATTCCCAAACTCCTCCTGTGTATACCCCCAGGACATGACTGACTAGGCCTGTTCAATAACTAATGCACAGGGAAGCGTTAGTTGCCACAGGAAAAAGTTGAAATGTTGGCTGAGCAAGGTGGAAAAAACACTTCAGTACATGCCACATCTGCCTCCATCAGACAATTAGATCAGCATCAGCTTTTCCCCTTTTTCAGGTCTTTTTTTTTAAAAAAAAGGTATACTCCTCATCTTGTTCAAAATGTAGTTAAACATTGCAAGCAGCAACCCTGCAGGACTGCTGCTGGAGGATATTTTTCCATGGCTGTTCAGCTCCTTGGCTTGTCCTGAGAACAGCGCGCAGGATAAAGTGACAAGCTCTGGCATTCTGAGCCCAAAACCTCAGCTTACTTAAGCAGCGCCTACTGCTCGGTGTTGCTCTTGCTTCTCATCTCCTGTCGCCCGCAGCTCTCTGGCAGGAGAGCTGAAGAGCTGCCTTGGAAGGTGCTGCAGCAGCCCCACTCCCTCAAGAGTCTTTATCGTCCCTCAAGGGTGGCATTAGGCACCAGGTCAAAGGGTGGTGAAGCAGCGAGGCCCTTTAAATAGTGCCAGTGTCAGCTGAGCTCCCCAGATGATGGGGCTATTTTGAAACTGTCAGCCTGCGGCTGTTGACAAGATGTAAAACGTGCTTGGCCAGCTCCTGCGCGCTGGTCAGGCCTGAAACTTCCACTTCCACCTGCGCTGTCAAGTGGCTTCTCAGCCTTTTCAATATTCTGGGACGTGCTGTGGAGCCTGTGAGGGGTGAGATGCTGTTAGCACCTTTGCTAGGTTTTTATAGCAGATGCCTGTCATTCTGAGTGTCCTTATGTTATTGCTTAAGAAGCCTTTTGCTTCTGAAACTTCTGTTGTTAAATATGGGAGTGTTAACGTGTTTTTATTGCCACATAATTGTACTATTGTCACAAATGTACTGTTCAGCACATGGCCCTACCTCCATCCTTCCAGGACAGTTCCCACACTATTGCTGCTGCTGTTTGGGGGAAAAGAAATTGAGGTTGGGAAGCTGCTTTTTAAAGTTTTTAAATTGTTCAATTCACTCTGAGCTCTGCTTGAGTCCGGTTTTATTAGATGAACACAGAAGTCAGTGTTCAGTGAGAAGGCTCCTTAGCAGGGAACACCGTATAAGGAAACATAACATACTATAGAAAGAGATCCATTTTCTTAACCAGTACTTTGGTATCACTATTGGAAATTACTCTACTGTGACAGATGACAGGTGCTTGTGCCTAGAGACACTACAAGCAACTGTTAGTTTCAGCACAAATGTATTTTTCTGAACAGTTCTTCCTTATTATTTCCAAAATCGGACTGAAATTGCTGTCAGAGCATTGTGTCTATTTTAAGTAGGTCTGAGGCTTAAGGAAGCAACGTTTGCACAAATATTTTCACAAGTAATCGTGAACATTGTCTAAACTGCATGTGTTGAAGCCGCAGTGCCTACATCCGTAAAATCAGCTGGAGCAGAAAACATGACCCAAGGAATTCAGATCGTTTGCTCCAGTCAGGCAAAAACTGCTTTTCTTTAAATGCATTTACTTTGGATAAAAAAATTAATGAGCTTGTAACAACTTCACACTAACGCTCTTCACATTTTGTGATTCTGTGAGTCCTTCGCTATGTAACTTCTCCACTTAAAGGAAGAAACTGAGAAAAAAAAGGTGTTCTTAATCAGAAACTGGTTGATTCTTTGTATGATTTCAAAACGCCACGTCTGCTTTCCTACTGTATGCTTCAAAACCTTGTGCATTTAAATGACAGCAGCCACAGCAGAGACACTGAGGACTCCACCCTCTCCCCCTAATGCCAGGACAATCTAAATTCATAAAACTGAATTCCTGCCACAGCTTATACAAATTCAGCTTGGTATGTATTCATTTTATGAAATCTCTAGCACAAAAACTATTCTTCCTCCTTGCATCTTTAAGGAAGCAATTTCAAAACATTGTGTACAGCCCAGACTTGGAAGACTGTTATTTAAGCTATGATTTTTTTTAAAAAATAGATGGATTATTTACATATGTGAAGAAACACGGGCAACAGAGTAACCAAACCAGCATTTAAATTGCTAGGCACGTTAATCAGAAGAAATGTAAGATATACATAATTCTTTCAGACCAAATAAAAGTTTTTGCCTATGAAACTGGTTGTAGCATTTATTGAGATGAGATGTTGGGGTTTATTTCCTTTCAGCAATCTAAAGGATTAATCCCTCACAAACTTTATATTATTAAAATAATTGCATTACCAAGATCTAAGAATCTTGAATTGAGTTACCAAACACGTTTCAGCTACTGAGATATCTACATTGACTGACATGAAATGTTGCATGCATCCAGTAACTCAAACACATACACTAGCTCAGAAGTGGACTCCTTAAGTTCAATTAAAATGAGAGTTAGGGATGGTTTTGTTCCATATGGGCGTAACACCGTTTGACAACCTCCCATGAGAAACTTGAGAAATGTTAAAGGGAGTGGTTAGTTGAGCACCAAATGGTTAAAACCATTCATGTAGATGATCAGAATCGAAGGGCTCAATTTGAAATACATCTCGCATGTTGTCCAGCGCTTCCTCTCTCCGGGCAAATTCTCTGTTTTGTCACATACTTCAAAAGTTCAAGTGATACTCAACATCATGTTAGGCAAACCTGGACTTCAGCTGTTCAACCCCCCACAAATACACAATGAAATGACTTGGAGCGTGTAACTCATGCAACTGCTACATTTAATTGTCTGCCTGGTGCTGGGATCCCAGAGCTCTGGGAACAAGTCCTTACTCAGAAAAGCAAACACAGGGGGGGTCCATCTTTCACTTTCTAGCTGAAGGCACCAGCCACTGAACTTGGATGTATATGATGAGGTAGAATCTCCCTCCAGAAAGAGAAGTTTAGACATCTGCCACCAAAGAGCATTTATATATAAAAATCCCAAGGAAGAATAGGAACCTCAGAGGAGTAAGGTGAGTACTTGCAGGTACCATGCCAGAGTCGACTACAATTTCAGGTGCCTGAGCAACTATGGAAGTTTGGTTGCACCACCTGCAGATAACAAGCACCAGCCCTAAAACCATCCCCTGCTCACAGCTTTGGATTCCAACTGGAAGGTGGTGAGATTTGGCTGCCAAAAACACTTGATTTGTCATGAGATGGAGAATGGTGCAGGAGAAGACCTGGCTTTCAAGCACTTCATGCGCGCTTGAAAATGCAGGTTCACAAAACTGACAAAAAAAGTACACCTGTCAACAAAATCTTACTCATTTTAGCTACCAATTCTGCATCTGCTCAGTCAGCTGGAAGCCCAGTGCTGGCTGATAGGAGCAACTCTCTCCTCAGAATCGCCCCCTTGAAACCTCATGTGCCCGTTGCTGCGGGGACTCGATTCAGCAGCCTCTCTTGGCACCAACTTTGGCCACAGCTGCACAGGACCATGCCCATCTTCTGTCAATAACCAAGGAGGTGGCATCCAGCCCAGATGGGATCCTGAGCCCTGAACTGCAGACACTCGCAGAAATAAAACATGAACCCAGTGGTCTAGTCATCCAAAGAACAAGCTCCTTAAGGACACTAAACCATGGGAGCCTAGTTCATGGAGCAAGATTCTTTGTAGTAAGTGTACCGCACAAATCCAGTATTAATTCCTAATTAATTTCCAGCAATGCACCCCAAATTAGCAGATATTTTTTCCATCTCTACATTTTCTTTATGTTCATTTCACCCAGTAGCTTGAGGATGCATTGAGAAAAGCCCACAAGGAAAGCAGTAATTCCTTCTTGAGAGCAGAATTCAATGAGTATGCAATAAATAAGGCCCAAGCCAGACAAAAGGAGTAACAGAAAATTTGCAGTGCTTGTTCAGAAAGTAGATGGTCTGCCAGGGAGGCAGGGAGCCGAAAGAAAGACTAATCGTAACACATACATACAGTGATTAATTTAAGACTGACAAAACTAAGATGGCAGTCCAGCCCTAGTCCGCTCCTACTTTGAAGGGTTTCCAACACTCATGTTCTTTTAACACAACCCTGTGGATAATATAATAATAATAATAATATTAACTCCAAGAAACTAGGGCAGGTCAATACAGCCCTTTCATTCAAAGTACAGCTAATGGTATTAAAAAATTTATTTTCCTCGCTTGGTATTTTAATAGCCAGAATTGTTTGATCGCTTTGACATTTAGAGCCAGTAAAGCACCACACGAGATTCTGTAAAACTTTAATTTATTCCCCTCCCGAGTATCCAGAATAGAAGACCCTCTTAAAGTTGGAGAAAAATGTGACAAAGAAACAGATTACCAGGATAGCTGTTCATATGAAGAAGAGAAAGCACATACTACCAAGGTTACACAGAAAACAACCCAAAAGTCCTATTTAATGGGATAGTGCAAGTTAACAGCATGTCTCTGGCAGGGATACCTTCATTTGGATTATAAAAGTTTTACAGAACAGAGTTAGGTCAAGAGTCTGGATGGGTCTCTGATATTTTACTATAGCATTAGGAACGTACTGTTTGAAAGATGCTGTACAGAATGACCCACCAAACAAATGTATTTACAAGCCTGGGGAGAAAAAAAATTATTTTTCAGTTTATTCAAAATAAAAATACACATAGAATTATGAAAATATAGGTTTACTATTTCCACCACACGGAAGTCAATGCTGCTGTCTGAAAGGCTTGCAAGATTATTTCAAGTTTTTAAAGTTCATCTTTTTCCCTCAATAAGGTGTACCTATGTTCACTGGGTGCCAGCTTCTGGAATGAGCTCTCTGGTGGGCTGCTTGCTAAATCCTGAATTGGCTGGAAAAACAGAACAAACAGTAAAATTGCTTGTTAGACTCATTTTAATAAATAATCACCTTCACTAAATGAACTTCTAGCATTAATTATGGCAGTTATGGGAGTGCTCAAACGTCCAGCATTCTTACGAATTGAGGTGTATTTGTTCGTGGGTGTGTGTGGGGGTGTTGTCGTTTTTCAGGCTTTGTTGTTGCTTTGTGTTTTTGTTTTGGAAGGCGCATTTTAAGTCCCAAGCAGGTGGAATACACATGCACACATACTTAAATTCATCAAGCACCATCCGTTAAGGTGTGCCAACTCCTCTTGTTAGCACATCTCAAAGGTAATGGCCATCATACAAGTTTCTGTGCAAGTGACTTAATAGTAGTTCAAATGCACCCCATTGTAGATTTGAGTCCATCTATCACGTGCTTTGAAAGTAGTCTGGTTTGTGTGTTTGCTTTTGAGATGCATCAGGGCAAAAGTGACGTTGATGCTGAGATATTTTAGAATTAGTTTTCTATGGAAACAAAAAAAAGGAAAACTCTAAACATGCAATTTAAGGGACATACATGTCCCAGCATTTCCGTCTTCCACAAGATGGCCATAGGGACATGAGAATGTAAACATCCCAGGTTCTGTGTACATTTTTCAAGGCAGAACGAAGACAAGCAAGCTTGCAGCTCTAGGCAACCAGCCTGTGCCCACCTGGGCAGTAGGACCCTGGGACTGGGCAGGTTCCCTCCCACCCTGCCCAAGCCTCCTCCAGGCCGCAAGTGCTCCATAGCGTCCCTCACGCCTGTCACCCGCCTGGCTCCCAGTGACCTAGTTCTCAGTCTCCAGCCCCGTTTTCTGCATCTCCTCCTGTTGACCTGAATTCCTGTAGCTCAACAAATTCCTGAGAAACACAGGGAGTTACCACTACAGTGAATCACTACCGAGACAACTCAGGCCTCGTGTTTTCACAACCACTCACGACAACATTCAAAAGCAGCCGTTCTCCTGGCCTAAGGCAAGCCCGCCGGGGCTTTCATGCTTTTAAATGTTTTAACTTTAAGCACGGCAATGGAAGGCTGCACTCACACAGCTTAGCACAGAGCCACCCTTACACAACCCACAGATGACCAGAAAAATGAGCCTGTAGCCATAAATCATTTCTGTTCCTCAACCATGGGTTGTGGGATGGCCCAAGGCAACCCAACACAAGAACACTAGGTCTCCTCTGGGATCAGTGTGGCTCTCTTGAACCCTATACAATACAACATATAACTTAAGTGTTCAAAACCAATTATTTCTTTAGAGAGGGCCTGAGGTAATGAGAAGGTTACCTGACAGGCACTTTTCTGCATGACACCAAGCATATGAGCTGAGCAGCGTATCAAGAACATACAAAACTGATGAAGACACAGAAGACTGGGCTGAGCAGAGGGAATCGGGGCTGATGATGTCCTTTCTTTTCTGCCTCTTGGATTAAACTAAACACTGAAGTGCTCCTGAGTTTTGCTGGAGAAGGATCTAGTAGATGTGCTCCTGAGGAGATCCCAGGAGTGACTTCCAGGCATGTAATTATACAGCATGGAAACCTTTGAGCAGAACAGTGATGAATGCAAACTGACAAATGCAGCCTGTGGCCACTATTAATGCTGCTTGTTAATTGCATTAATAAAAGTAGTAAGCTCTATTACCACTTACCAATCTTCTGTTGATGTTCTAACAAACTGCCTCCTGCTTGGATTGGTGATTACATGTAAATATATTAAACATTCAAGCAACTGATGTTTGCCCTCAGAAGGACGCCCTCATAGTGTGTTGTGACGGAAACAATACCTCTATGATGTATCATTGTGTTTTGCACTGAAATCACGTGAGAACATAAGAGCAGCTCTGTGAGCTCAGAACAGTCCATCTGGCCCAAGGTCTTCTGATTCAGTGGAGAAAATATATATTCTTACACACGCAAGGGTTCTGAGGGGGTTGGCAGAGGTGCTCACAAAGCCACTTTCCATCATTTACCAGCAGTCCTGTCTAACTGGGGAGGTTCCAGTTGACTGGAAACTGGCAAATGTGACACCATTGACATGAAGGGCTGGAAGGAGGATGCGGGGAACCACAGGTCTGTCAGTCTATCCTTGGTACTGAGGAAGATTATGGAGCAGATCATCTTGAGCGTCATCACACAGCATATACAAGACAACCAGGTGATGAGGCCCAGTCAACATGGGTTTTTGAAACACAGGTCCTGCTGGACCAACCTGATCTCCTTCTATGACAAGGTGACCCAACTACTGGATGAGGGAAAGGCTGTGTATGGTGTCTACCTGGACTTTAGTAAAGCCTTTGACACTGTTTACCACAGCACTCTTCTGGAGAAACTGGCTGCTCATGGCTTGGATGGACATACTCTTGCTGGGTAAAAAAATAGCGGGATGGCCAGGCCCAAAGAATTGTGGGGAACAGAGTCAAACCCAGTTGGTGGCCAGTCACGCGTGGTGCTCCCCAGGGCTCAGTATTGTGGCCAGTTCTGTTTAATCTCTTTGTCAATGATCTGGACAAGGTGATCAAGTGCACCCTCAGTAAGTTTGCAGATGACACCAACCTGGGTGGGAGTGTTGATCTACTGGAGGGTAGGAAGGCCATACAGAGGGATCTGGACCAGCTGGATCATTGGACTGAGCCCAATTGTATGAGATTCAACAAGGCCAAGTGCAGGGTCCTGCACTTGGATCACAACAACCCCAGGCAGCGCTACAGGCTCGGGGAAGAGTGGCTGGAAAGCTGCCTGGTGGAAAAGGACCAGGGGGTCTTGATTAACAGCAGCTGAATGTGAGCCAGCAGTGTGCCCAGGTGGCCAAAAAGGCCAACAGCATCCTGGCTTGTATCAGGAATAGTGTGGCCAGAAGGATGAGGGAAGTGATTGTGCCACTGTACTCTGCACTGGTGAGGCCCCACCTTGAATCCTGTGTTCAGTTTTGGGCCCCTCACTGCAAGACAGACATTGAGGTGCTGGAGAGAATGCAGGGAAGGGCAAGGAAGCTGGTGAGGGGTCTGGAGCACAAGTCTGATGAGGAGCGGCTGAGGGAACTGGGGCTGTTTAGCCTGGAGAAAAGGAGGCTGAGGAAAGACCTGATCACTGTCTACAACTACCTGAACGGAGGTTGTAGCATGGAGGGGGTTGGTCTCTTCTCCCAGTAAGTCACAGGATGAGAGAAAATGGCCTCAAGTTGCACCAAGGGAGGTTTAGATTGGATATGAGGAAAAATGTCCGAACAAGAAAAGGTTGTCAGGAACTGGACCAGGCTGCTCAGGGAAGTGGTTGAGTTGTCATCCCTGGAGGTGTTTAAAAGATGCATAGATGAGGTTCTTAGGGACGTGGTTTAGTGGTGGACTTGGCAGTGTTAGGTTAATGGCTGGACTCTGATCTTAGAGGTCTTTTCCAACCAAAATGATTTAATGATTCTTTCCTTACTCAAAGCAAACAGGTACCATATTTCCCCCTAATGCTCCCCCTGCTTTTATCCAAACAAAGTTAAAGGAAGAGTTTCCTTTATGCTTATGTTACGCTTCTATAAACAGATTTATCTTTCCAGAGACTAAAGTTAAAAGTACACTCATGTTAGAAAGTATAGTTCTGACAAGTAGTAAAAAAAGGTCTTTATTAAATGGCCAAATTAAATATACTTCTTGTAACCTTACCTGACCAGGTGCTACATCAGTTGGATCAGGGCCATGATGAAACTCTCTGTGCAATTTTCCAGAATGCAAGTCTAGTACAAATTGCTTCAGTTTACCTGGGACTCTGGAACAAATCCAACAGAAACACCCACATGTTCATTGCAAGTTAAGTCCAAACACACAAGATTTAAAGTGCACTGTTTAGAGCAGCCAATTTCTGTTTATCTGGCACACTATGTCTACTTTTAGGTGATTAATAGAGGACAGGAAGCCAAATGGTTTGTTAAGGTATCCTACCAGCTTCTTTTTCTTCCTACTGTCTCTTGAGAACACAGCAAGTATTTCATCTTTTCAATAACTCCCACAGAGCTGTACTAGCCGATAACTTCATTGTATAGTCACTGCAGCTCCCCACTAACCGTAATGTAAGAGGGAACAGCAGGTTCCAAATGCACAGTTTACAGATACAAATGACAGTTGGGTAGCAGTATTGACAAAACATCTTTGAAAGGCTCTCTAGTGCCTGAGCAACTGCATATACGCTAGAGATAAGCACTAAGAGGATATCAATGTAAATCTAATCTGAGATCATCTACTGTCACCCACAGCAAACGTGCTAAACTACAGCATCCAATTTTATTTGTGAAACGTCAAATAGACTAAAGAGCTTAAAATGAAGAGTTGTTCTAATAAGTATTCAAGATAAAAAACAATAACGTGAGCATTATGCATGCAATCAAAAGGTAATGTATGAATGGAGACAGGTTTTGTAGGGAGTCTTTCATCAGACCCATTATTACTTTTAGGAAAGAGGGGCAAGGTCTGGGCAGACAGGCCATCTGCAGTGTTTCAGATCATCAGAAAACTCTATGGATAAAACATGTTATAGCATGACATAGTCAGAGGGTATCACTACAGCAGTGTCTGTAACTAATCAGTATTACAGTGGTACTTGGAGGGGTCTCTCCCCTTCCCAGGTAAGATCAGGAGTTAGTACTGATGGAGAGAAGGGGGTTCACTCCAGCCTGGCTGCAGGGACAGAATCACTGCTCCCTGCTTTCCCTTGGGCTCCTGCCCTGGTCCAGGTCAGGCAACCCTGCTGGACACATTCCCCTCCAGCCTCTCCTCTCCTAACCCAGCAAGGGCATTTGGTGCCTACAGCCTCTTGTAGCTCTGCCAGTTCTCACTGAGAAGCTACAAACTCATCTGTCGAACACTCCCTGCTCTCATTTCTGACCTGGAACAGCAGGATGAATAGGGCCGGGTGGCCACGGTATGAGGACAAAATATTGGGTGGTGGTCTCATTTGATATGAAGCGGCTAGTCTCCAAAGAGATAACTCCCTAAAGAGACCGGAAATGTTTCAGTGGGCCAGTTCTGAAAGCACCGTATATCCAAACCATAATGGTTGGTGGCAGCACTGAGATTACAACAGACAGTCTGGGGCCAGTTTGTAAAGTGAGTCCAGAAAACGTACTGAAGTGGCAAAAATCCTTGCAGGTAGATGAAAGTCTCAGAATTAACATTTTTACCTATCAAAAACAACAAACAAAACAAAACCAAAACCAAAATCCAAACCACACACAAACACGCAAAAGAATATCACCCCAGGAGTTCCAAGCTCTCCTTGTTTCCCAACTGTTTGTTACGTATTTCTAAGCATCAGCTCAATCTCCTACAGTAAGGTTGAATAATTATTTATCGTTAAGCAACTGTCTACAATCCTGACATCTTTCTCATCTTCATTTGTATGTAACAACTGGTATACAAACATGCAAGTAGCTTTAATTATTCTGATAATGTTTCACAGAAACAGAATGTGTTAAGAAACATAACACGAAGTCTAAACTAAACATTTCTATTTCCTTTTAAGAGATATTAATTTATTTTAGGCCTGTTTCAAAAGTGACAATAAAAAGGGTGCTTTCAAAATGCAAATATCCCACTATATTTTTAAAGCACTAGCATGTGCAGTGAGCTTGATCCTCCCAAGAAAACGGAACACAGGGAGAAAAATAGTCACTATCAGATTTTCCACATACATAGCTTTAGATATTTAAAAGCACTATTTGAGATACCTCAAACAGAGACTACAATTTAGGAATAGGCCCGTAGAGAATGATGGGGAGAAGCTAGGTTTGATCCCTTCTTCCAAATGTGAACATGTCAGGTACAATAATGCCTGCTGGAATGGCAGACACAGGGTTACATTCACATTGCATGCTAAATTTGAGCTTTGAATCCTTGACTTTGACAAAAATGAAATAGCCTGAGCTTTTAAAATGGGCAAAAATTCAAGTTGCAAAGCCCAGGCATCTAACCAGGACTTAACAAGCGGTGTACATGCAGGTGCCTCCTTTGAAACAAAAACTGGAGTTTAACACACAACCTCAAGAATAAGATGGAACACTTTTGTCATGCTGAAGGACCCTGAAACTAATATTTACACATCTTCAACTGAACCAGAGGAGACAGAACATCTGCTTCCAAGGCAGGACAACATGAAGAGATAGGATGATGTAGTGGGATATCAAAGTGGTGTTTTACTTAAGGACCCTGATACTTCTCTCTCACATATTTCAAGTAGATAACATGCTGATGATCAGCTATTTTCCAAGCTGCAGAAGGAAAATTCTGGAAACCCACACAACAAGGATTTCTCTGCCAGGTTTAGTCTAATGCAGGAAGGCTGGAATCACACAGCAGGAAAAACCGAACCAGCAGGCTGGGAATTCTTAATGATGTGTTTTACAGAAATCATTGCATAACGCAGCACTTAAACATTCCATATAGTACATGGTGTTTCAAAAACATGGACCCAGTTTCAAAGCACTATATTTCATAATAGCAGCAACATGTTACAATGACATAACAATTTGCAAATGGTTTAATGAGTTACCAAGTTTTAGTAACCTTTTTATAAATGAGACCTAAATAAAGAGATACAGTGATTTCAAATCGGGTCCATCTTTTTGAAACACTGTATTTTGAATGTTTTAAAGCTAATTGATATATCTAGATCACCACTAGAAATACCAAATGCCTAATTACTATGGAAAATAGCAAAACTTTCAATTCAAAGAAGAGCAGCATCTAAAAACTTCACGTGAGATTCCCTTCTTGCATAAAGCAATGCAACCCCATGCAAACAATGACTTCACACCAGTTCATATCGCTTTAAGGCTCTGACATTGAATCAAGGCAGCGTTACCTCTTTCAGATTTCATCATCTTCCTATCACAGTACTAATTAAAATACAAGCACATCTTTTCCTTTGTTGTTCTCAAATTTAAACGCCCAAAGAGAAATACTTACGACAAGTCGCTGAAGTCTGGAAAGACATACATGTGCTTAAAGCTGTCAATGGCAATAACTGGGCAGTCTGCTGGAGTCTTTTGAATGTGGAGGAGCGGGTGCCTGAATTTATCACAGTCAGCATGGAGGAAGTTTATTGTACCTTAAAATTGGAGGAGACAAAAATCCACGTTAACTTTTTTTTTTTTTAATTATTATTATTATTATCTTGAAACCCTAACCACTTTCATAACTAATACAAAGGTGGAAATACTACATAGGTAGAACACACAAAACTTGAAAATAAATTGAAGTAACTAACACCATCAAAATAATGGATGTTTCTTACAGTGTTTTTGGCCACAATACAAACCAAAGTTTTGTTTAATGGCCTCTCAAACTGCATTAAGCCATTTAGACAAGTAGGATTTCTGAAATAGTTACTTACTAATAAATTGCATATCTATTTTAATAATTTCCAGAGGAGCCGGTCCTTGTTGTCAAAAGTACATAAAGCCCTTTGGTCTCAAGTGCTTTAAGGCTCAGACTCTGTGTGGCCTTTGCTTCCACTTGACTGAATTTGCCTGAAAAATATTGTACCAGTAAAAACAAGAAGTAGTAGGTGTTCCTACAAACCTTTTTCACTTATTAACTGGCGTGCAACCTCCTGCTGGAATTTCTCTAAACTCTCCAAGTCGTCTTTCATGTGGAAAAGTATGAGAAAAGGAAGGCCTTCTTCTGTCAGTTCCTGCACAGAAAACAAATGACAAATCTCATTTCTTAAGGACACTTTAAGTAAGTAATTCTAGTAATTTTCAAGTTCATTGAGATTTCCACTTAAAAAACAGCTAAAAGAACAGGATTAAAGGTGTTAACAGCTGACCCTTCATTTAAGATACCCGAGTGACATTTAGCCATGTTTTCTTCACTTATCATATACAGCACATAAAGGATGAAGGTTTTTCATTATCAGCATTTCCAGAAGGGACACACTTGCACTGGAATACTTGCTCAAAAGCAATAGCCCAATTCTGAGAAAACACATCTTCACAGAAACAGCAATAAGACCTGAACAGCATAGTACTAAGTGCTATGAAAAGTTGAGGGTGTATTCTAGACCCAGTCCTAGCTTGGTTCATGTAGTAAGTTGGTGTTTTCTTAGCATAAGACACTATTAAAGAAAAAAAAAAGCAGCTAATGACATAGCTATATCAGATATGATCAAGTACTGCTCTTTTGCTAGTAAGTGCGTCCTTACTGGTCATCCATATAACACTATTATTAAATTCACAGGTTAGTATATTACTACAATTGATGAAGAAATTAAAACCTTTGCTGGACAGGCAAGCTATAGTTCCTCATAGGAATGCATTTTTGCAGCCCGAGTGCCTTTTAAAGATCTCTGTCCATGGAAAGGTAAACGTAAGAACTCCTTGAATCATTTATTTGGGATTTTTTCTTTTACTCACAACCCAAACAAAACACGAACCACATGCATTTGCTTGCTTCCAAAGTGATTTTTAGGCACATTTGAACATTGGCTCAACTCGCTAGAGCCTGACTGATGAAATAATAACTTCTCATCTAAAAAATGCCTACAGTCTTGCCTATCTTTCATTTGCACAACTGGTGCACAAGTGCTGCTATTTCTTTGATTCCAGCATGTATCAGAATAAAATCTATGTTTTTTGAAAAAGATCGCACTCATTCATTCTGCCACAAAATAAGAGTTTCTTCAGATATTTCTGATTTGAAGTAAGTTGAAAGAAATGCCTTCCCTAATAAGTAGGCAGGCAGTTATGTTGTGTACATGAAATGACTGTCATTTTCCTTTTAACCAAGTCTAGCAGGTAAGTTGAAACGTGGTCTTTCAACAGTAGATTGCAAAGATCCTCAGAACTTGAGTGCTCTTGACAAAATCCAAGTTTTCCAATCCATCCCTAAACCAGCCACTAAACATATTTCCTCATTCTCATTTTTACGCACATGAATTCGGTTGGGTCTCAGCCTCCTCTCTTGTTAGAGGATGGGGAAAAAATGTCTGGTTTTGTACCACTACAATTATGGCTCCATTTCTTCACTCACTTCAGCAGGCACATTTCCAGAGGGAGAACTCCCAAACGGAGCTTGGTGCTCCGGCTCTAAGCTCCCCTCCTGCTTGCAAGCAGCTAAAAGGACAACCTCGGCAATTCATATTCACAAGATCAATTCACCTCCAAACAGGCTGTTAGGACAGTTGGCTTGAAAGCCTGGCCAGTCTTGGCCCTAACTGGTTTCTCTGAAGTACCTTCCTTTGTTTGCTTTTCTATTCCAGCTTTCACAGCACGTTTTACACACAGCAAGCGGAACATCTGTTTCATTCGCTTCGGACTGCCCACTCAAAAGCTACTGTCTTGTCTGGCACTGAGAACATCAAAAGACTTTTCATTAGATGCAACCTTCTAGCATCGCTTCTGTACACCTTTGAGAAACTTTTTACCCTTTCAAAAACAGTTCAGCAGCACCATTAGACCACACAGTTCACTGTATTCATGTAATACAGAGCTAAACAGACAGATTATAGGTTAAATGGTGATTTCTTCTGAACGGTATTACTGATCCCAACAGCCTTTTTGTGTCAAGTACAGGGACTGTCTCTTGATGGACAGTCTCCTCAAGCTGAAGCCCTTGCTTCCAAGTTCCATTACTCTGTGTTTTCTAAAGGCACGGTGATGAACTCTGTTCAGATTGGACATCTTCCCGGCTGGCCTGCCCACGACACTCACCAGATAATGAAAACATTCAGAAAGAAAATGAGGAAAAAAAAACCTACCAGCAGTTTACAGAGGCAAATTTTGATTTTAAAATTGAATTTAAAGTCTGTGGTAGAAATTTTTGTCTTTACCTAATTTATAGAGTATTCTAGTACCATAAACACAGTTTAACAGTCACATCACTTCATATTTTTACCCTGTAATATTGTGGAATGCATTAAGACCCATTCAAACACCACACAATCTCAGCAGGCAGAAGTATCTCCATTTTGACATGTTTAAATTCGTTTGGGTACTGGCAGCACTGAAATTTTAAAACAAATGTTGCTAGGCAAAATGTGACATTGGAATTGTAAATCCCTGCCTAAATAAACAGGAACTGAAGGTTGAGGGAACAACCAGAAAAACCACAACACAATGTGGTGGAAGCTGAGAGTGATGAACCTTGGCTTCTAAGGCTCAGAATCCAGCTTCGCCATGGGAAAAGCACACAGAAAATCTACCACACGCTTCTAAAGATGTTAACATGGGGCATCTTTTACATATTGAGTTGCAAATGAAGCACTAGAATTTGTTTAACTAACAGAACTTTCCAATAAAAGTTGGCGGGCTGGACTAGAACATTGTGCTTACACCCTTTTCTGCATCCCACTCCTCCCTCTGTCGAGGAACCTGATGTGTTGTGCGCACTCAGAGTTACCTACCACTGCAGATTCAGGATAAAAAGAAACCCTAAGTGTGCAAACTGAGATTGAATCATATGACTGATTCTTTGGTTTCTGATGCAGTGTGGACAACATACTGCAGTTTGTTAAAACCTCAAAAGCATTCCTAGCAGATGCTGTAGCTACGTACAGATACTCTTCGTGACATACCAAAGACCTTTTTTTCCTTTTGGTTATCTTACAAATAAATACATATAATATTGGAAATAGATGGAAGAGGAATCAGTTATCAAAGGGAACAGAAAAGCATTGAAATAAGGATAATGAGATTTTTAAAAGCAAACTCCCAAATTTGCATTACAACTAAAAGAAGAAGAAACCCAGCAGAAAGAGCACATGAAGCTAAAAAGATTAAGAAAGTACCAGGGTTTAAACACAGATTAATCGAAGGAAAAAAAAAAATATCACATCCAATGCTTTGGAAGCTGTTAATACCATAACGTTTTTCTACTACTAACTTTTAATATTACATTTTAAAAGCTCATTATAACTAAAGGACAGTTCAAAACTATTTTGCTCTTTCAAAGTGCCGTGGACATGCTGACATGGATATTTTCTACCCTGACTAGAAGCATTTTTTCAAGGTCTTAAGAGATGCAAAAAACACTTAGAGAACATTTATGTATGGATCTTAATTAAACATTTAGTCATAACATCTGTATAAATAATACGTACCTATTTTAGATAAATAATACAACTTACCCAAGGTGTCACACAACCATACGTACATACCAGCACACACATTCTTTACACACACGTGTCCACACTCTGCAAATCACCAGGCATTTCTCATGCAATCTTTATGCGTGATTGTAACTTCTTATTTTGGCAGTGTACGAAACTACTACAAATCTGTCTCCAGTGAATTTCAAGTCTAACCAAAAAGCTCCAGAAGAAAGAAAAAACATTATCTGACAGGTATTTTCTGCAGAAACGAAGCATGCAGAAAGTTCTTTGGCATGGAGAGACCTTGAAAGAGACAGTTTTGAGAAAGAAATCCCAAAAGTAGAATGGTAGAAAAAATTCTTACCTCCCCATTTTCAAATGTAATTTCTCGAACTAGGGGTACGCATTTATCTTGTGTCCATGCATAAATCAAATCAAAGTTGGTTAGCGAGCCTAAATATACCATATCTGGAGCATTTTCCTGTTGAAAAGAAAAATATACTAGTTGAGAAACTGCTACGTTCAAAGATTACCCACCTGGCATAAAGTAACAATATCCATATAAATATTGAAAGCCAATCTTATACCAATATTCAACCTTCGTGCATGCAATGTCTTTATTAACCATGGTAGAAAACTACCACAGGCAAATAAATATTATACACACTCATTTATGTGGGCAACTCCACTTTTTAAGACAACTTAAGAAGAACTGAAAAGATACTTTGTTTCCAAATTAGAGATGCTTCAAATAAAGGCTATTTAGACTTCTGTTAAGTTGACAAATAGTTACCTCCATACCTAAAAAAATCTACTTAGATATAAACTAAATGCAGATACAAAGCTGCTTCATGCGGGCAAAGACACACTAAAAAACCCCTCCTAGTGTCCTACAAGCTGTCATTTTTACATTTGCTTTGCCAAAGAGATCCAAATAAATAAGTCTTTCTTTATTTGCTAGTAGTTTTAACTCAGAATTTGGTGCTGCCATCTTTTAATGTAATCACAGTACTGACTAACATGAAGTGAGGCATGTCTTCGCAAGCTGTGGCCATGATTAAGCACACCTTAGTTCAGAAATGCCATAAATTAGGTAACTGAATAAATTCTAGTTTTGCAGAAAAAGGTTTGAAAGTCCCTCCCCCCTTAGTTATTTGGTGGTGGTTGTTTTATTTTTCTGCAAGCAACTCTTTTCATAAACTAAATTTCAGAAATGAGCAGATTTTAAGATACATTTCTAAAAGTAGATTTTCTTCTGTACTGAATTTTCCCTCAAGTAAAATGCTGAGAGTTTATTTTACTAATTTCTTTTTTTTTAATTAAGAGAACAGGCCTTAGCTCTTATGGAATAAGACACACAAGACAGGTAAGTGACAGTCAGAAATACTTGTCACTTGCTTTGAAAAATATGATGTCTACCAACTGTTTAACTTCATATTTTCAGACTTCTATAGAACACAAAGTTGATCATGTTTCTAAGAAAACAAACCAACCACAAAAAACCCCCACCCAAACAAACAACAAAAAAATCCCAACAACAACATACAACAAAACAAAAACCAAAAACCAAACCAAAACCACTTCTGGACATTGACACTTAAAATGACAGATACAGGTTTTGTGCACTTAATTGGCAACAAGTGAGACCGCTATCTTTTTCACTGACTCAGAAACACTTGTTCCTATGACCCTGTTTCTCACATTATTTAGGGAAGTAAAATTAAGATTTCAGATGCAGTAACATGCTGAATGTTCTGAGTACAGTCTCCATTTGTTCATATTCACATATAATGACAATAAGCAGAATGAAATACATAGTTACACTTACCCCTGGTGGCTTGTAGATTACATTGTCTCCGCTAAATCTCTCTGCTTTTGAAACAGCCCTACAACAAACCAACCAGTAAGCATGTCTTGGTACAGACAAAATAACTGAGATGCCAAAAATTATATTTTAATTTGCTGTACTTCTTTTTTTCTTTCAAAATTTGAGAATTAAAATCCTTCATCTTTAAAGTAAAGTGTAAAGTGACTCCACAGAAACTTGCCCTGGCTCAGTAATACGGCGTTAAGGAATTCAACAAGACATGTCCCTAAGATTAGAAGTGTGGACTAAAGGCATTGAAGTGATGAATGCCAGCACAATTTTGCATAAGACACCATCAGAGAAATAGGTTAATGAATTAATATAATCAGGTAAATTTAAAAAAAAAAATTAATACCTTTTCTTAAAGAAGGAAAGGTGGATACTTGTTTGCATTTATTCTTCCTGTTCTGTTGTTTACACTAGAAATTTACATCTTATCTCCCCTGATAAAGAAGGGCTTTGAGGTGCCCTATCAGCCCAAGTACTGAGAAAAAGGATTGCAAATAAGCCCACACTGTCCATTTCACCGTCAAAACAGATCTGGAGTGTACGAGACACACAATATGGTTTCTGACCACCAATGACATAGTATGTAGGTATCTGGAGAACACATGCAGCTCCTCCTTGGGATTCAGCTTACTGAGTGTCACCTTGGGAAGTTCCTCCCCTGCCTCTGGGATATCTTGTGGTTCCTTAATTTCAGTCACAACAGAACGCCCTGAAAAATGCAAGCTTCTACCCCCCCAATTATTATTATCTCTTATCCAAACAATTGGGGACAGCTATGCATCCAATACAGTAGAAAAAAATAAGGGAAGAAACCTCTCAGCTAAAATAAAGCCCTTCACCACCTTCAGACACCAGCAGAAGACTCGACTCCTCTCCACCTTGTTGTTCCAACCTATTATAACTCATGCTGGCAAGCCAGCACTAACTGATTGCATATGCCACAAAAGAGTAAAATGAGCTACTGATTTATTTTCCTTTTAGCATAGGTTAAAATGAAAGCATGTCAGCCTCTGGGAAACATTGGCTAAGTGTTCCAGCTTCTCCACTAATAGTATCTCTTCTGTGGACTCAATAAAAGTATTGGTGAAGACTAATTAAGAGATGCAAAGGGGAGGAAAAAAAAAAAGAGACATAAAAATAACTCAGTTTATCACACTGCAGGATGAGGTAAATCTTCCAGGGGTCTGAACAATTTTAGAGGGTCAAGAAAAAAAACAAAAGACATCATAAGGCTTCACTTGAAGTACCTATGCTTTATTTATTTCATTTGATCCAATTATCCTTGTATTATCATATACAAAAAATGTCTTGCATAGTATTTTATAGCTATCAGTATTGGTACCAGTATAGAAATGTGTATTTTAAATTGCATCTTCATATTCCAGACATCATGACTACTCCCATAATGTGAAATGAGGCTTCTTTGTGACCATCAACACCAAGTTAAACCACTTGCATCCCACACAATCCTTCACTAAATAAGAACAACGTGAAGACCTAGAAGCCACTTGCCCAATAGCTGCTTTGTAAACTGACAATAATCTATAACGAAATATATGTGCTAGGGTAGGCCTGTGGTGGAACCCAAAAGGTCCTCTTCTGTGTTCTTCTACTTCAGTAGCTGCAGTTGTGACTGATTTGTTTCAGGTAACTCAAAGTGGGGATATGATGTGAAAATCCCAAACACCCGAAGATAGACCTTTTTAAAACAACAACCCAAAAGGGAAACACTTCAGTTTGCATTTTGTCTCTTCTTGAAGAAGCAACGGAGACTGTGAACCTCTTGGAACCACACAACCCCCCTGCCATATTTGCTTGATAACAAAACTTCCTACATTCATCACTCTCTTCCATGAGTTACCTACAGTTCAGAATCTTCTGTGATAAAAGTATTTTTTGGCTGTTTCTTTTGGTTTTCTGCATTTGGCTTCCTATGCTATGGCTCAATGGCACAAGGCCATTCTCTTCCAGGTCTACATACATTTCAGATTTATCCCCCTCTATTTCTACTTCTAAAATCTACCTCTAATAATCTCTTCATCAGTATCCCTCCTCTCTCCTGCTTACAAGTCTTCTCTCATTAACCTTGCTCTACAGTCACCTCAGTCACCACAGAACCATAAGAACCAGATGATTTAAGAGTATTTTGATCTGCAAATAAGTACCATTAATGCAGTTTAAAAAATAAGCTGTTACAACTACTTAAAGCCAGAATAATTTTGGCATAGCAGGGAACAGTTCTGCCTTGACAGCAGAAAGCGATTTATTTTTTCCTGTCAAATCGTTCGTTTTGAGTTTATTTTAGCTTACTAAAAATTTGACCATGACAGCTCATGTGACCATAAACATCACAAACACTACACCTTTTGAACTCTGTCCATAGCAAAACCAAAAATCCCTCCCAGGGGCTGTTAGGATGCCCTGTTGTCAGAAGAGTTTGACTGATCAGCACCAGCTCCCCATGAAACATTTTGTTATATATAATATGAATGGAAAACGCTATTATATAGTCAGTATCTCCCTCAGAAGTTTTCAGGAAGCTTGAGAGCCACTGCCACTCCAAGATCAAAATATTTAGTTTCCAAAGCTGCTCTTTAAAACACCAACAGCTCCAGGTTAGAAAGTGAACAGGAATCTGGAGAACATAATAATGACAAGGTTGCTGTGGCATCTGTAGTCACACAGGCAAGTTACAAACTCTGATCTGTTCCATTAGGTTTGCTTATTAATTATATTAAAAAAAAAAAAATTAAAACCCCATAGTAACTACTTCAAGACCAGTGTCCAACAACCAAATACTAACACTGGTTGGAGACTATTTCTCATCATATGAAGCTGACATAGGCAAACAGAATCAAACAACAAGAGAGAGGATCTTAAAGTATTGTCCTCTTACTAATGATTTTTTAAAAAGCATTCCTGAAAAGAAAGAAAAGTCATATGGTGGGGTAAAAATATAATTTAAAATTCTAATAACAACTCAGGTTGGCTGCCCTCAGAACAAACACGGATATGCTCATCAGGAAACATTTAAGATACTAGCCACTCTTTGGGGATAAGACTGACCTACAGAGCACAGATTTACAGGATTTGATTATTCTCTCACAGCCAAGGCTGCTTAGACGGTCATAGGATACCTAATGGGGAACTGAGGAAAAGCCACGTCTACTCCTGCACATGATAAATACTCTCTCCCAGCCTCAACCTTTCTTTGGAACCATACTGGAAGTGACATCAGTGACTGACAACAGATTTTGTTCCAGCAGATGAAACATTTTCTACCTTGACATGTCCTCGCAGTTTCTCTGCTATTCCTTACAACATCTAATTCAAGAAAACTCTCAGGACAACTGCATATGGTGTAAAAGTTAGTACAACCCATACAAATCCCTGGGCTCGCAATGCCCAATCACTTTAAAATCAGGTGGTGCTGGCACATTCGACAATGCAGAAAAAAAATCTATAATTGCATTTTATTATGTTACTTAAGAAGGGAATCACTCACTCTCAATTTATTATTATTCTTCCAGTGAAGATCTTTTAATGTTTTAAAATCTTGCTGTAAATCTGTATTACAAGGCGAAATTAGAATTTCTGTAGGTGGTTCTTCTAGACTCACCCTATGTAGCTCATCAATGCAACTGCCTTTCTAAATACTTTCTAATAGATGTACAGTAACATAGAACTTGCATGAAACAGACTCAAGTACAGAAATCAGGATTTTGGAACAAGGTCCTCTCCCCCAACATCAAGAAGAAATGACCAAGCAACTACTGAATTATTCCTTACAGGAAAAAAAAACTACAAAAAGAAGGTAAAAAACCCTACAAAAAAGCGTAATATTTGGAACAAAACAAATTTAAAAGATCGCAAAAATGGAGTTACTTGGTCTGCAAAGCTGATAAAATTTTGCCAAAAAGTTTTCAAACTAGTTTTCCCTATTTGTTCCCCTCTCCCTCCAAAGTAGCAGGTTTTTGGGACACAACTATCTAGCATCCCCCCCAAAGCCTTCCCAATTAAATTTAAACTATACTGACAAAGAGTGAAAAAAAGAAAAAGGAAGCAAAAAATGAAAGTTGAATTTCACAGCAAAAATTAAGGCTGGGAGTTTTCTCCTCCTATCCTTCTTTCAGTGTATTTATCTGTTAAGATCTAGTCTCTTCAGTTACACCACACTGAAAGTATTAAAGAAGTCTATTAAAGATGCCCATTCAATTAAATTATATACAACTCATTAACACAATTTCAATAACGAAGTAATGAAATCAACAAATTTTAAAACTTACCCAAAGGCAGACAGGAATACACAATCATCATGCAAAATATTCGCTACTCTTTCAAAGGTTCTGTAATTGTCAGAGTCCTTTTGCTCAAAGTATCCAACAATATTTCTTCTGCTGCGCTGTAAAAACAAAGGTTAAATTATAATTTGCCTTGAATTATCAAAAACTAGAATTACTCCCTAAGGATATTAAATATGGAGGTGCCATTCATTTGACAGTCAACAACTGTGCAGAAGTTATTTCTTTTCTGCCTTTTCAATATTCAGAAGCATCCTTGTGAATATTTTTCCAGTGAGGAATATTAGATGTCAAATATAACATATGATTCTTTCAAATGATTAAAAGTAAAATAAGTAATTTGGTAGTGGAGTTTCTGTAATACTGGAAATGATCCAGTTTTCCACTCAGTTTAAAAAAAGCACTCACAACATTTCTGAATGGAAAAAAAGAAGTAAATATGTACTTCAAATAAATGTTCGATAACTTCAACATTTTTTAAAAAAATAATGTATTCAGAAGGAATAAAATGGAAATACTTACATCAAGAGAATTTATTTCTTCCAAATCCTGGACCTCCCGAACTGGGTTACTCTTCTGCTGCCTGATATAATCTGCTATTGCTGTCACAGATCTCTGGCCCCTGTATTCTCTCTTCATCATCATCCCATTTCGGAAGAGTTTCAGAGTTGGATATTTGCTTATCCTGTATCTCTGAGCTATATCCGCTAAAAAGAAATTAAGAAAATAAATCCAAACCCCTACAAATACAGAAATATATTGAACATGGTATCTTCTACATGTATATGTGTGTATTAAATGGAACCTCTGAACCAGTAGTTTCACATCTTAAAACAAGAACTTAAAAAAAAAAAAACAAACACCACCATAGGAGAGAGAACCGATATCAGCTACAGTATTTCTCACATGTACAGATCTTTATTAAAAATCATGACCAAAATCTGGGGTAAGTAAAGACTTGACTTCATCAGTTACACTCATTTAGTACACTTCCTGTGGACAAGCAGGAAAGCCAATTTAGGAACATAATGAGAACATGAGAAACTTCTGAGCTTGCCAAATCTCAATTAATCCATATGAGAAAATTTTAATAAAATAAATCAAACCCTATTTTTCTTCAAACTCACTATGATTTTTATCTCAATTACAGTGCTGGAAATATAACGTCTTGAATTTTAGATAAGATGAACACTGTGCAAAATATTTTTTGAAGCTCAGAAAACTGCTGTTACAGTTCTGAGCTCTTCAGGTTTTGAACAACACAAAATTTCAGGTTTCTAAATTAAGGCAAGCACCTCTCTGGTCAACCAGTGCCAACATTCCTTAGAGACAGTTCATCATTCACACCTATACATGCAGCTCAGCTTTCTTCCAGACTTGGACCACACAGAGCTTTACATAATAAAGTAACACGTATTTGTGTTCATCTCGCATAAGAGCATGAGCTATTTTCACCTTCGTATAACAGATCCATTATTATTTATTTGTGATACTTACAAATGTAAAAGAAGGAAAAATGAAAAGAGGTTTTATGGTAAAATTAGAAGAGCATCAAAGAAGAAAGCTGAGCAGAACCAATAAAGCCCGGTTTCCCATGATTGTGCGTCCTGTGCCCCCTATCTTCAGTCACTGCTAAGGCAATAATCCGGTTCTTTGCTACACCCCACCAGAGGACTTTAAGTGTCCCTTTGTCCCTCTTCCACTTTGGTTAATCCCTGGGACACAGCAAGAAGCACTAGTTGTTGCAGACAGTTCTCCGCTACACACTGACGAGGAAACTGAATACAGGACCAGCAAGTGGTTCACGATACACCACGCAAGATCCACCACCCTTCGGTTTTTACAGCAACCGTTGCTACAGTGCAGAAACTGATTTTGTGCATCTCAAATATCCAGCAACTGCTTTAATCCAAGTTTGTAAATACTTAATAGCTTTGAATGCCCTTGCCTCTTTTGGATGTGGTTGAAGTTGAGCAAAAAGCTTCAAGCCGGTTTTATGAGGAAGGTTTGGAGAAACAAGGTCAGCAGATAGACTTTGCAGATACACTTAGGAAAACAAGACTAAAAACAAACAATAAAGACAAAGCATGTAATGCCAAGCAGATTTCCACAAGTACTTTCCTTTTGCCTTCTTTAATTATGCTCTCCTGTTCACTCCTTCCCTGGAAATGTACCTCAAAACAAAACAAACCTCACTGCCCTTGTGAAAACTGGGTGTCCTCTATTACAGAGTAGGATGCAGTTTACCTAAATCTCAGTCATGTTTGTACCTAAATCCAACTAAATCCCAAAATACGAGCGATCTGCCCACTTTCCAGAACTGCTTAATCCTTTGAGGTGACTTGTTCCAGTCAACCACACCCACCCCGTTTCCCCTTCTTTTCTTTTCTCTCTCAAGGAAAAGGAGAAATGGTGAACTTCAACAGATGGATTTATCCTTTGGAGACAAATAAGTTTCATCCAGGTATGCACGTCCTGTCACTGACTCCTCAGACACTTCAGGTGACCTGGTCTGGCCACAGCAGGAAGGCAAACAAATGAGGGCCCATCAGCATATCTGGCACGGTACTGAACAACATACCAGCTCACCCTTTTTGACAAGAATGTCCTTTCTTCTCAATTACATATTTACCACAAAGCAGATTTGCTTTCTGTCTTACGCTTGCTCTTTTTTTTTTTTTTTAAGAGAACGAAGACAGACGTTCTCAAAAACTATTATTTAGAGGCAGTTGCTGTGAGTAAACTGCTGATACCAGGCAGCTAACATACGCCTCTCAGTTGCAAAAGAAAATTAAAACCATGTGCAACTGGAAATAAGTCACTCCCCTATAGAACTGCGCCTGCAACAGTCCTCCAGCACACAAAGCTCTCCATCTCTTTTGGACTTCTAAGAGATAACAAAAAAATCGTAACAGCCCTCTGACTGAAGAACCTTCAATTAAAATTACTGATGGTTTCACTGCTGCTAAAGCACTACTAATCTCTTGCAGCTTAAGCAACTGAAAACAATCTTTGTACCAGCTGCACAACTTAAAATGACTCTGCAAACTGAAAACAAAAGGTGAACAGCAATGGAATAAGAACCAGGTCTACTCCACAAAAATGTTCTATAACATCCCTCAAACCAGTAAGCTTAAAAAGTTTCACCACCTAATGCCAGTTCCTAACAAGCTTTGCATCACTATAAAATATCACAGAATTCAGTCTATAAATTTTGAGTAAGAAAGGACTTGACCTGTTTCCTAAATATCCCGGAAGAGATTCTTAATGCACTAATTACAGTTAAAATTAAGGCTAAGACATTTTACGTCCTAAATTCAGAGTACTTTTATTTCAAATTAACACAAATTTCTCAAGAGAAGATACCAATATATTCGACGTTACGAGTATTAGATCTTCCTTTAAATTCCACCACTTTTTAGTTGAAGTACCAAGAGCTGCCTGCAAGAAGGTAACAAGTATAGCAGGGGAGGAATCACTTCATATTTGCTTGGTGGAAGACAACATCAACAAACCAGGCACTTGCTGCCCTTCTCCTCTGTTGATAGAAGGACCTTTGGTCTGACAGTACATCTATCAAAACTTGATCAGGGTCTGATAAAAGACAAGGAGCACTACATATCAAGGTTTCGCAGAAACGCCTTGAGATTGAAGACTGTTAGAGAACTCCACAGCGAAAAAACCACCAAAACGACACTTTTTTTTGTCTCACAACATGGAAATTTCCTTCAGGTAATTTCCATGGTTATAGAAGGATGCAAGGATTGCAGACTGGGCATTCAGTGGGTCTTGAAGGGTGTCCGAGAGGGGAGATGGCAGTCCCTAGGGATGGGGATCCTCATCAAGTGCTGAAGTTCCATAAAAAAATTAACGATAATAAAATGTCCACTGTCAAGTCTGAATTCAAACATTATTTCATAAGTCAGAACTTGCATGCTCTCTGCAAATTACATTGAGATTCCATGAATACTGGTATTTGAGCTAACACAGAGAAATGACAGTGCTACAGAAGTAAGTATTTGAAAACCATCTTTTCACAAAATATAAAATGCAAGTACATGAAAAATTGTTTGAATTCATTCAAATGTCAAACAGAGTAAACCTTAAATGCTTCATTAAGTCCTGGCATTTGATACAGGTAGAGTTAGCATAAGCAGAGCAACTACAAAATTATATTCCTTTTAAAATTGGAAATACACAATGCAAATACATGGAATATTGTTTGAACTCATTCAAAGATCACATTAGTTATAGTAAATCCTAAATTAAATTTAAAAATATTTCCAGACATTCTCACTGCCTGTTTTCTCATGAAAAGAGGTATTAGAAACAGATAATGGTAACCTACCTAAAGGAAAAAAAAAGTCTCCCAGCTACAACTTGACATTTTCTTCAGGTACTAAGGTACCTAAAAGGTACAAACCTTCCTAATTTTGTTTTTACATGATGCTTATAGAAATTGCATAGCTACATATATATATATACACACATACATATATATATATATATACATACATACATATATATATATATAAAATCTACTGGATCTAATGCTAATCTTTCTGTGCCAAATAACCTTAACTCTTCCTCACCCTTGTGCAATACCTTCCATCTCAAAGGCAAAAAATTCCTTCAGCTGTATATTTGAAGCTGGGACTACCAAATGAGTATTCTGCTTGCTCACTTGAGATCAATCACATCTTTTGAAGTGCCTCAGGCTGCCTGCCAGGGCACACTACAGATGAGAAATGAAATCTCTCTTTGATAGGTACCTTTTTACTTATTATTCCACAAGCTTTTTTCTCTCAAGATCACTTAAAAAGGCCTTTTTGCCTCCTACTTTCCTACATATAGCACTATGTTCACATTATTGTTAGGAATTTCATAACACAGCATTAGTTCTCTCCAGATAAACTACTCCTCTTGTGATGCTTGCCCGCAATCATAACACCCGGGAATATTCATAGAAAGCAGAATTAGAAAGGAACTTGGGAGACCACCTCAATTAGGCATCCTACCCCATGACTGTGATACTAGTGACTTGTATGACGGATCAAAACAGGTACAAGAAAAGCGATCAATGCTCCACATCAAACTCAGCTACCGACAAGCTGGGAAATAGCAAATCTAGACCACCTTCTGCTGCAAAGGAGCATTCACAACAGCCATGCCTGCCCTTAGCGGGGCCCCATCAGTTGGGATCCCATAACCTTTTCTGACAGGCTGACAAAATGGCTCTCCTGAGGAGAGCCATCAACAACCTTTCTGAATCGCCTCCACTTTTTATTTTATCCAAAGCTAACTCTTTCAGACTGGTATTTTTTTTCCAGGCAAAGTGGCAGGAACACAATGAAATCCTCACGCTTGTTTACAGATTCAGTTACAGTTCATTTATGAACTTCCAAATTTACTGTACTAAGTTATTTTTCTTACTGAAGGCACAGCAGCAATACCATCGAGGTGACCCTATGAAAACCAACACTAGCACACATTACATTACGTATTACATTAGTAGCACACATAACAGGAATGGCCAGACCCAAAGAGACCAGAAGCTCACTGTACTGAATGAGAAAACCACCCTTGGACAATTTGGAAGAAAGAACAAGAGTTCCCCCAACAGTCTGTCTAGCAAAGCACCTCTTAACATCCCACCAGAGAGTTGTTGTCTGTTTGGAAGCAAAAAAATGTATTAAAACCAGCTTTTATTTTTTATTTTTGAACTAAGAAATCAAAGCAAATAATGGTGCGGCAGAATTGAACCCCAAAAATTAACTGATGAGTATTCTGTTCCACAATGCCTAATATTGAATTCATAGAAACTGTTCAAAATATAAACTCTCCTCCAGAAACATCAGTTCTTTTATATTGCAATATTCAGTCACAGAGAACAGAAACACAGGAAATCCATGATATCAAGTGAGTTTCCAACATTGCTGCTTAACATGAAAGATAAAAAAGCACAGAAAAACCCCACAGGCAAGCAAAAAAACCCTAACAAATCCCCCAAAACAAACACCACCACCACCAAAACAAAACCTTTCTAATAATGTATATGCAGAAAGGTCTTCCATAATTTTATACGGAGGGTGACTTTTACTAGGTATTACACTAGGAACAGAAATGCATAATTTTTAAGATAAATTAATTACTAAATCGAACACACCAAAACCACCAGAGATTTAAACAGCAAACTATGTAGTGGAAGTTAGATATTTATAAGTTATGAAAGGATGAGAGCTTGGAAACTGAAAGAGTATCTGCTTCAACACATTCACCTTTAGTGTACGTTCCACACTAGCTTAAAAACAGCCTGATGACTTGACTTAGGCAGTTCAGTTCTAATTATCTTCTACAATATTATTAAACTGGTGTAAAATAATAATTAAAAAAAACCAACATATAAAAGCTTAATGTAGTGTTCATATTCAGATTTTGTATTTAACCACATTGGGGCCTATCACTTTCCAGAAGGACATCTTTATATTGGCTATAAGAGCAGACAGAATGACGGTTTTGTCATTAAGCATCAAACATTTGGCAGTGCATCAATAATTCTCTTTAATTTGCTTTACCCTCAGAAGCTGGTGTGAGCTGTTGGGCCCTGCAGTGTGCTTCAATAACAGTGCATTAAATGGAAAGTACCTATGCCTGGCAGACCATTCTGAAAGCTGTTTTTGAGTGGCCTGAAATCAGCTATTTGGATTCCCTACAGAGTCTTGGCTTCAAAAAGAAACAGATTATTTGTAATGGAAATAATCCACTACCTCTATAACACCATCCTAATATTGAACTACTAGTGGTATGAAATCTGCAGGCAGAACAAACCCCTAAATATTGGCATAAACCTTCTAGTGTTGCTAAAATATGTAAACACATACAAAAATACCAAAGGTAAAACACGGAACAAAAAAAGTGCAATAACAATCTTGACGTCAACATTTAATAAACTACTACAGCAGGCTCAAGCTGCAGAATATAGTAACATCCACCCTCTTACTAAAAAGCTGCCATTACATACATTAAAATCAAAGTTAAAATACTTAAAACTTTAGGACATACTCAATAACTGTGTTCCATGAAATGTACCATTGCTTACTATCCATTAAATAAACAATAGAAACTAGTAGCTTTGCTACTTTAATTCAAAAAGGCAATGCAACTTGCAGAAAAAAAGACTTCATCTGTCATTACAGGATTTTATTTTTAATTCTGATATTTTACAGCATCTGCAGCAGAAGTCATGCTCATCTACTTCTTAAATTAAAGACACAAAGAGTAAATACAGCAAACTCGTAGTATTCCAGTAATGAAAAGAAAGATCAAAACTCCTTGCTGGCTCACACTACTTAGCCCACTACATCAGGGGAAGGAACACAATCTCTGCAGTTCCATTTCCTCCTTTCTTCTCTGTGACAAGCTCTCATGAGCTCAAGTCAACATACAAATGAGGAGATCAAGCAACTAGCATCTAAAGTGTTTCAAATACTTGGGGGGGAAAAAATGTTCTGAGGCACAAGACAAGAACACCTCATGGTTAAACACTGAGCATCCAGCAGACCTAAGACTCTCCGAGTTATCCAAATAACTAAAGCTGCAACAAACAAAATAAGGACTTATGTAAACCTTAACAAACAGGTTGATTTTACTACAGCCTTTTGTGAGGACTTCATAGAAAGTTTCATTGTCAGTATCTTGAGTCAATGAAAAGATGAGCCAACCAGACTGTTAAACACTGAGATGAGACTTAAGGACATCCCTAAACATCAAGTAAACTGAAAGCATGACTGTCCTTAATCTCTTCCTCTCAATTGAATCAAGTAAATTCGAGAAACTCACTAATGAAAGAGAGAGAATATATACAAAACTATATGCAAAAGTAATTTCAAGTATGTAGAGTGACTGGTTTAATAGGCTGACACAAAATCAATCAGAATGTTTGTTACAACTGCATTGATTTTTCTACTTTGGTATCAGTTCCTTAACACATCCCAACTACTCTAATGCAGGAAGGCAACTGAGCACTATAGAGTTGCTCACATACTCCAAGCGAATGCTGTCGTGCCTTTTTTCCAGCTGAGGCCATAAAGGGGGTCCTATATCTCAGCAATTCAACAATTTAATTCCAGAGGCATTTAAGTTTCACATGGTCATGAAGTGGTTTTGCTGATCTTTGGAAAGGGATAAAACAGAAACTCCTTAGTGACTACTCACAGCTTAAAGAATCAGCTTATTTTACACTTCAGATACTGAGTTGATACTGTTTGCTCCCTTAAAAGTATTTTTTTTATGATTGAGAACGTTTTCAAGATCACAAGACAGGTGCTTATATTATTGGGCAATTACATGCATATGTACATAATAGAGAACAAAATGGTGCCAATGGAAGATGCTTGAAGTGGAGTTACTGACTTAAATCTGCAAGTAAGAATCAAGACACTTCAAACCAAGAATTCTCATTACAGGGAAAAATCCCCTCTAACACACAAAAAAATTAGATTGTCAAAATGGGAAAAAAATGTAAATTAAATCAGTTATTTTTCATAGATATGCATTTGACTTTTTTCTGTTCTGTAAAGTTCTCGCTCTAGATTTTTATAACAGAGCACTACAACACAGCTATTAATTCAATGCTAAGTCTCAGGGATGTGCTGCAGAAACAAATTAATAACTCTGTAGAGTGATGTCTCACATTCCCAACTGTGATCCTTCTTATAAATTAACAGTTTTATAAAGCCCAAATATTACCATCAGTACTGGTTAGAACTGAACTTCTGCTGGCGTTTGAAGCCACTTGCAACTCTGGAATCACAAACCACTGTAAAGAAACTATGCCTGCAAATGCTGCTCTTCCAGAAGCATTAAACAAAAAAGCTGATCTTAAACTGTAAAAAGCATCATAACAAAAATCTCAGTGCTCTCCATTTGCCCTTCAATGTGTAGAGGATATTCCTTACTTTTTACTTATTATGGGATTAAAGAGCAACTTTGGGGATTAATACTAGCATAAAATTCAGAAGTTTTGGCATACCGTTTTCATGTATTTCTGGGCAAGGTGGGGAGAGAAGTCAAATACACAACCATTTGCTGGCATGTGTACAAACAGCGAAGCAGAAGAGTTCTGATCCCCTCCTGGCTGTGCAGAAGTCAACTCACAGTCCACCATGACTCCTAGCTGGAGGGAAGACTTGAACAGAACATCATCTTGGTGCTGACAATGGAGGGTTACCCCTTCCTTTTCTCAGTTGTGAAGACCTGAACCATTTGTTGCACTCATGCTTCTTTGACATCTCCAAGCCAATTCAATTAAATAATCCCAGCCCTTTTTTCCCCTGATCAAATGAGATTGGCTCAACTGATATAAACGCAATGAGAAAACAACACTGGAGATTGCCCTGACAAATTTGGAAGAAGAGGTTCACTGATGTATATAAGCAACTCTCTCCAGGCTAAGTGATGGGGCAGGCACAACTACACTTCAGATTACTGTCTAGTATATTCTTCAGTGCAATGAATAACTTACTGGCAAGACAGCACACAACAACCTAAATCAGGATTTACTTACAATGCTGGTCACAGTCTACTCTAGCAAATACCACTTGATTCTTATCTGGATATTCTTCCTTAATTACATTAGAAGCTTCCTCAAAAATAGGATGTAGCATTTGGCTGAAGCGGCACCTGTGGATAGAACACAAAAATCGTAACTTCAAAATACTAATTTGAAATATTTTAATTGATGACTCAGGGAATATTTCAATCCTTGAAGAAAAAAAAGAAAGAAAAGCTACTGGAAAAGAACATCTACTTTTAATAATCCCAGCAACTGAATGGATACAAACAGGATCAAAAGTAACTTGAATAATTCAGGTAGGAAAATAATTCTAAAAGCACATGTAGTTCAAGATGTGCCCTCCTGCTTTATCTGCTTAAGAAACACAGTAAACCAATTCTAAGCATTTAGAAAATACATTCTATTCGGAAAATCTGTTCTTCATTTTTTCTACCTGAGTTATCCCTGGGGAAGTAATTTTAAAAATACAGTAAGTTACTTAGATTGTTGAGATTCACATTTTCACCAACAATCACCAGAATCAATCAACAGAAATACCACAGAGACAAATTTATGCCGGTGAACAATAGAAGCTATAAGTATTATTATATTATTGCTCAAGTTTGGTAGAATTTGAACATATTGCTATTACAGCACTATAAACAAGGAGAATCCCACAGGTCCCTTCTTCCAGTCATGTCAGATTCTGAAGCAAATGCTCTCCTTCTTTCTGCCTGTGGAAAAGGCTGTAGGATTCTAAAGATGCCTTGGTGGCTTTGGGGAGTTTAGGGTAACATTAATGCACAAGCCTATTATTAATATGTCAATAAAATTATTTTATGTTCTGTTCTTCTAAACAGATGGCACAATTTTAAATTGAAGACGTATAACGCCACTGTAGCAGTTGTCAGAATGAGACCTCATGGAGCAGACTTGCAATAAAAAAGCCTGCGCTGGAGCCCTACTGAAATGTAACAGTGATAGCCTGGGGATGCTGTTATGTCTACAGCAGCAAACACTCAAGTGAAGAGGCAGGTTTTGCTCTCAAAATACAAACAGGCCTTAAGGCCATTTTCTGAAAGAAACCTGACTCTGGGCAGCACAACTGTGTGTTACACATTCACGTAGCACATATGTGTTACATGTGGCTTCCTTGTCCCTCATTCTCGCCACCCTTAGGGCAGAGTATGTACATCAGCAAAACTGATGTGTTCTCATCCAAAGGTCACGTTACATCATAGTCTGGCAATATGCTGTGTTGAGGGGTGATGACTGAAATCCTACATGTAGTTATCAAAATGAAGGCTGTAATGGTTTAAAATTATGGCCTAGTATAAAATCAATCAGCTTGCAAGCATACACAAATCTTTAAATTCAAAGCAAACCTGTTCTAGAGAGGATTTGCTAACAGTGGGGATTTGCAGAAAGAGCTGTGCTAATAAGGTCCTAAAATGGGATGCGTGTTACCTTGCTATATCACTTATTATAAAATCGGTATCTTCCCTCTATCACAGAAGTATCAGAACATGCATTTTTAGCCTCCTGCAGCTTGTAATTTGCAAAACCCCAAAATTATTTTTCAACGGCACCACAGATCCCAAGTCCCAGTGTAGTAGATTTACTCTCTCCATAGATTTTCTTTCCTTGGTTATCTTAAATAAAACCTTTTGAAGTAGTCCATGATCCACCAGGCATCTATAGACCACAAACGCAATATAACCATATTAAAAGTTTCATTTATTTACTGAGGTTAAAAGACAGCACCTGTAGCATAATTCTATACAGAACACATAAGACATTAGACCTAGTTTCTTGAGTAGTTACTTAGTTGTACTATCATTATAAGGACATTTCAAACAAATAGTTTACTTGGTGAATTAATGCAATCTCTCTATAGAAAAACTGCATTGGTTTAAATGTGCCTAGTATCAATTTAGTCTGTGGTAGCAAATGGACAAATGCAAACTAACTGAACATAAAAAGTCTCTATAAAATGAGAGAGATATGTACTAATGTTCTTAAATGATTTAGGTATAATGTCTATACACAAAGTTTAAATGAGGCATAAAAACATCTTTATTGAGAACTTCATTCCATATTAAAAGACTGGGTATGAATTTTTCAAAATCACTTTTTAAACAAACAATTAAAATTAGCCTGCTGCTAATTGAATGAATTATCAGTACAGGCAAAGTGCAAATTTTTCATATGAATCTCATATAAAGCACTTACTATTTCTGGGCCATCCAGACCTGGATATATAGTGGGATGTGAGAGAACTGAAAGGAATCAGAAACCTAATCACTTACACGACCTCTGATTCTGAAAGCTGATGTTTTATGCTAACAAAGCAAAACAGCAAGGAAAGGATTCTTTCAAGTGTAGTACTGCAGTTTAGTTATTGTTTTACATTATAAAGCTTTTTACATCCAAGACTATTTTAACCAAGGAAGACTGAAAAGGATTATTTTTTCTAACCTCATTTTTGTATCAATGTGCACGTTAACTTTTATTTTCTCCAAATACTTTTCTGGTTTCTTCCTTGCTAAAGATTCTTTTAAAAATACAAATAGTGGAGCAGAACATAACATTTTAAATGACTTCTTTCATAATTTTTAAAAAGGGCGTCTGCGTCTGGTACTTAAAGTAATTCTAACAATGATTTCTGCATGGAAGTTTGGGGATTTTTTAAATATATAGTTTCAAGTAAACAGTTCCTTCTACATATGTCTTCCACAATGTCTAACCAACCTGGCCCCAAATTCTTTCCTTTTCCAGTCGCTCAGATTTCACCCCTCAATTATAATTCCTCTTGTTCTTTACTTGGAAGTTCTTCCAGGTTAGAGAAGGATTTGATTTTTAGCGTAATTTCATGCCTTTTTTTCCCTAACATACATGCATGGGAGCATCACAGAAGAAGATGGAAAAATTGAATATTTTGGACTATCGTATGTTCACGAGCAAAAACTGAATGAAATCTGTCTTGTTAAGGGCCAGGGAGGGGAAAAAAAAAAAAAAGAAAAACCAACTACATAGCATATTATTCCATACTACTATAGAAGCCTTCTTGCCTTTTTCCTCCGATAGGAGTCTTGAATGAAACAAAAGATGGCAGAAGAGGAAGTAATCAGGACATTAAATAAAAAAAAAAAAAAAAAGGAAAGAAACAGTTTGAAAGGATCATACCACTGTATTTTCAATTAGAAAACTATAGCCAAACATGACAGTTCTCAAAAGACATAAGTATAAACACAGAAAAAAAAAAAAAAACAACTTGTATTAACTTACCAATCAGCATAAAAATTAACTAAAGCAACATCTGCATTGTCTGAGGGGAAAGAAAAAGAAAAAAAAATCCAATGTCACATTGTGAGGTAAACTTTGGTTTTTTATCTGAGATTGTAAAAATATGCACAAAAAGTATTAGAGCATATATTTCTAGATTATTCAGCATACACCTTAGTCTGCTAGAAAACTGCTAGGATAAATCTTATCTAAAATACAATCTATATTAAACGTGAAAGTGATTAAAGAGGCCTTCAGTCAATTATTTTATTGATATACTAGGCATTAAAAGTGTCAATACTTAAGGTATTAAGATTCAAAATAAGTAAATAATTGACATGAGACAAAAAGTTAATCTCAATTTAAAATTAAGGCACTCAAAGCTAGAAGTTGTACTCCAGTATACCTGTTAAGCATTACCGAGAATATTCATAACCGTTTAAAAAAGGTTAAAAGCTGCAACGTCAACCATTATTATTTGCCTGCTCGTGCAACTTGCTCTGGTCAGTCCTTACCTGCCTTATTTGATAAGAAGCTGAATACTAAGGCAAAAGGTAGCAGAGAAATCTTCAGTGCCCAAAAAACTAAAACAGCTGACAGACACTTGAAAAAAATGCAATACTATAGGGACAGATATAAGGTAGTGAAATAATGCTCCTATGCATTATTTTTCACATACCAAAAAAAGTAAAAATATATCAAAACTAGAAGGACTAATATCCTGCCCAAAAATGAACTGTATTCTTCACACAATATAACAACCACACTGAAAATTGATTTTTATTAGTAGTGGTGGCCCAGACATTGGGAAAAAAAACTTGAAATAAGTATTGGAAATATCAAAAATTAACTTCAAAAGAACTTCAAAAATTAAAAATGTTGTTAGATGAATTTGCACTATTGATAAAGTTACAAAGTAGTTACAAGCGAAGACTAAGATAATGGCAGCCTGTAAAAGACAACCTGCTGGAACAGGTGACTCTGGAGAAGGCTGGGAAAAACTACAATTTTGATCAAAATTATGGCAGCAAGGAATGGAAGTGGTGCACAGGAAATTATTAAGCACAGAAAAATTCAGGGTTACCTCCAAGACAAAGTATTTATTGAAAGTAATCAGATAAATTTAAAAAGTACTTATACTTCGCATACATTCCCTTTTATGAGTAATGCTTTACAAAAGGTTTCTATGTTTTCCACTGTACAAAAGATTTTTACAAACATTTGATATCACCTAATAATACATTTATTACACAAAGCAATCCTGCCACATTGGGCAGGTTCCAGCACAGACTCAAATAAAAGAATATAAAGATTTTTTCTTTGCAATATATTTGAAACAATGCAACAACTTTTTTTCCCTGTGAAGACAACCACATGCAAATAAATTGCATACTTTTCCCACAAGGAACATACATCTGTTTAATTTATGGGTCTTCTTTCTATGAACCACCAGAATCAGGGCACTGCTTAACCTGAGGAAAAGCATAGTGGAACAAGCAAAATATTTAAGGCCCACCACCGTGGGTTTCAGCTGCTGCTATTTCTAGGGGAATTTTTAAAATGCTCTCGACAGGTTTTGGTTATGCAATCAAGCATTCCCATCTGCAAACAAGACACCAGATATTCTTCTTAGACAAACAAATCTTCATTGAGATTACAATGAAGTAATTTGTTAGGCGACGCATTACTTCCGAAAGCTAATTTTGATCATAGGCATTTAATACTTTTATGTCGATTGCAGTTCTCATATTCAAAGCTAAACTATGCATATTCATAGCTAAACTATGCATATTCATTTAATAACATTGCAAGATTCACATAGGTAAGTGACTGTAGACATACAAAGAAAAAAAAAATTCAAAGTACTCACTTAAAATGTCATCTATATTTCCACTATCTAGACTTGTTATTTCACTTCTTGTTGGACTAAAAAGCCAAGACACCTAAAAGGAGAAAGCAAATCAGTAAAGTATGTAAAATTTCAGCAATAAAGTAGTAATATATATATGATTTTAAAAGTTGCAGTTCAAAAGTTGGAGAAGAACAGTAAAATAATTGTTATTCACTTAATGTATTTCAGATGACAGCAGTACTACAAATAAACACTGTTTACAGATACAACATACTTTCACATTTTAAAAAAAATCAGTTATCTCTTCACATGATTATGTTGGCAGAAGGGTAGCAGGTAAATTTCATACCTTTAAGAATAACTTAAACTCACTCTGAGGAAAGAACTGAAACCCAATTTTAGCCACCCAACAACCTGACACAGCCCAGAAGTTCGTAGGCAGTTTTCACCCAGAGACAGGTAATTCTGTCTGTCCCTTACAGGGCTTGTCTGGATAACAAGTTTCTCTTTCGGTAAAGCTTACAATTGCATCCATTTTCATTGCTGTTTTCTGGAAAAAAAAAGAGTTCAGTTTATCTAACTCGAGAAGCTACAGTCTTCTATCTCCTGTATTTCTTCTTGACATTGCTTCAGTCCTAGCATGCGATTGCCATATCAGATTATAAAAACTGAGACACCACATCAGCCAGATCATTCAATTAGAAAGCAACATATGTATCATTCTTAATGCAACTATCACAGCAATGTACAGTTTTATGGACGAGCGCTCTCACCCACTGCAACAGGCCCAGTTCTGTTATCTCAAAATATGGCGGGGAGAAAGAGGGTAGAGTTGCTGGTCTGTCTGAGGTGAGAGAGGTATCAGCAAGTTACAACTTATTTTTGCTTTAAGAGAAAGAAGCATGCAGGACAATAAATGTTCTGGTCTGGGATGTGAAAGTTTCCATCCTGAGCAATCTGGTCAGAAAGGCAGCACTTTTCTAAAGAGGGCCATGGTTCAGACCAGAGGCTCTACTGAGATGCACCCCAGCCTCATTTTCCATGATTCTATGGTTCCATTCATCATTTCCATGATTCAGCTGACGGAGATGGCAGGAAAGAAAAGGAATGTTTTTGGTAGAGAACTGAACACAGGTGAGGGAGCCAGGTGGACACTGGAGATCCCAATGGTACCTGAAGAATTAGTCCTCACACCGAGATGTGGTGGAACATGACAAACACACTATGGATGTCCCTAAAGCCTTAGATTACTCCTTGCAGCCGCGAAGAAAATCTGCCTATGACTAGAGAGACAGAGCTGTTGGTTGCTTTTACCGAAGACATCATGGAAAAATTTCGCTGGAAGCATAAAAAGCATGCAAATAATACCACATAGAGCAGCTGGATAAAAGGATCCAGTGATACAAAGATCTCTGTACTCATGGAAGATCCTGAGACCTATCCCAGACCCATACTAGAATCATGACTACAAAGAGCAAGCTCCCAGAGCATATTTTTCTTAGACACAGGCTACGATTTATCGAAAGACTAAGTCAATGTCAAATGTCTAGTTTTCTAACATTTGTGGCAAGTGTATACCAAATATTTGCCTCTCAAAAACATCAGCCATACTGGATGCCTGCTTTCTCTAAGATCAGCTTCAAAAATTGTGCAAGACTTCTAGAGTGAGATGATGTCATAGCTCGCAAACTATCACTGTAAATGGCATGCAGGTGAGATTTGCAGCCAACATTTGAACTCCTCCTGATTTATGGATCATTAAACACCTTTCGGTGAAGATACTGAACCTCTCATATTTCCCATATGGAGGCCACTGGGTAGCATATACACTTACGCTACAGACTGAAAGCACATCAGCTGTTGTAATACAAAATAAGTACCAGTGCTTCTCACTTGGGAATTGGACAAGATACTTATCTTATATGCAAGTCTAAGATCTGTGGTGGAGTTTGCGCAACTGTTCCTGTGGCATTTAAAACCGTCCAACACAAATGTCTAAACTGTGGCTTTAAGATAACTGTAGAGAACCAAAACTAAGGGTTGAGCTGTAAGGTCCACAGTTGAAACTAACAGCATAACGACACAATCTGCCAAAAAATAACTCATTAAGCAAGCTATGCAAGGCACAAGTTGCGGCAGGCCAGTATTGGGGAAGTTCCTTTGAAGATGCTGTTGCTGACTGCTGAGCAGCAAGAAAGGACGACCCTGCTTTCAGACTTTGCAGAGGAGAGCTACATCTATGGACCCTAGTCCACATCAGTCAGATTAACTACAAGACGCGTGACAGTTGATGGCAACTATCAGCGCAGATACCTCCCCATCACTCCCTGGGTGCTGCATGGGATGACAACTTCCATGGTGTTGTTATGGGGAGGTGCTGGTAGCAGTAGTTACATTTGTAGTAATGGGTCAGTAAAGCTTGTGGTTGAGCTGGCATGGGTTTTGCTTGTACACACATGCTGTTCTGTTGCAAGTGTTAGGTTAGATGTAACTTGTGCACAACTAAAGCAGTAGCTATGATTAACAATTACAGTAGGAATATTGCTCTAGGCAGTAAAGGGCAGTATAACTCAACTTTCATTTAGTTGGTTGCCACCTGATCCTACCACAGGTGACTTTGCAAACTCATCTCAGTTCCAAGGCTTAAGCTGCCCTGAATGGTCTCAAGAACCTCTGATCGTATCCTTGATGACCACAGAGTTACTTATCATGCTACAAATCTTGAACACCACTTGTTTCCACAGAAAATCCACGAAAGCCTCTAGAAAGCAGGAACTTTTTAGCTGCTGCCCACAGCTCTGCATCAACATTCATATTCGGAAAGAATTTCCACAGTAGGTCTGGGTGAAACTATTTTCACAGGAGCTCAGCAGTCTGTGTTGCCTAAACACACCAAACGGTTAAAACATCAATTTCTTAAACCCACATGGCTTGTTCTAAAGCAATTCTACAGCAGCAACACTAATCTAATAGGATACATTACACATTAATTAAACATAGATAAGCATATTATTCGCAATCAGCAAACAGGTTACATTATTCAGCAGATATACTTAGATCAGGAACTCTAGTTGCATTTGTAGATTGCTACAATACACCTTAACTTGCAATGCAAATATTTAACCACAAAATCAAAGCACAAGGCTTACTAGCCAATAAAACCTTCTAATAGACTGTGCTATGTGCAGAAAAAGCAAATTAAAACTAATACTTGTTTATAGCATGAATAGAAGTTTCAATTGCTTTCTCAACTCCTGGTGTGGAAAAATGTGGTGGTAGCTGCATGTACTGAAACAAAGAACCCATGTATCTTCACATATTGAAGGCGAAACTGAAATTAAGCTGTATATGCTATTGCCCCTTTATATTAAACAGTAGTGGAAAAATATGGAGACTAAGAATGTCTTTTCCCCAAAAGCTACAGAAGACCTGGATAATAATTTTTTTTTTCCACGAGAAATATGAAAATTTCTATTTTGTCAAAATACATTCATTATCACATTTTATACTGATCAAATAATTATAGGTGCCAAAACCTCCATAATAAGCAGATAGACTTAAGGAAAAAAAGTATTCCTGGAAGAAATGTCAATAAATATGCAAGACTCACTTCAGCTGAAGTTATAAAGGTATAAAGCCTGTAAGGAGGAAAACACATCCTTTTGACCCAGTAATCTTTCTGTCCCAGGAGAAGCAAGAGGGTTTAGGATATTACTAGTATTAATATTTAACATGAAGGAATACAAATTCATTTTTAAATTGCTAAGAAGCTACACTATTTTGAGAATACTTTCTGACCTTTGATGAGGCATGTGCTTGATAGCCACCGGCAAGAAACAAGGCATTTTTGAGGAAATCATTTTAGAATGTCAGCTACACACTTTATAAGTATTAAACATATGTTCTGAAAAACATACTAGCTAAAAAAAAAGAGTCTTCAGAATTTTTTACTTTTAAACGCAAACTTTGCATTCCACTGGTCTACATTAGAAGGACACATGGATGACTGTTCATATTTGTAACTGAGGAAAAAAATTCTAACTGATCACAGTATCACAGTATGTTTGGGATTGGAAGGGACCTCAAAAGATCATCCAGTCCAATCCCCCTGCTGGAGCAGGAACGCCTAGGTGAGGTCGCACAGGAATGTGTCCAGGCGGGCTTTGAATGTCTCCAGGGAAGGAGACTCCACAACCTCCCTGGGCAGCCTGTTCCAGTGCTCTGTTACCCTCACTGAGAAGAAGTTCTTTCTCAAATTTAAGTGGAACCTCTTGTGTTCCAGCTTGATCCCATTGCCCCTTGTCCTATCATTGTTTGCCACTGAGAAGAGCCTGATCTCACAAGATAGATACAAACTCACTGAAGAAAGCATCTTGCAAAAATAACTCAGAAGGAAAATTAGCTATGTAAGTACACCTGAAAACTACTCAGGTCTCTGCCTCTATATTGGATAAAATTAGCTGTATTTTTATATTTGTGGGGGTTTTTTAATGTTTAAACTACTAAAATATGAAGGTAAAACTAAGCAGTTATAAAAGCAAAAGATTTCAAAAAAATGAAGATACAGCAGAATATTAAAATTCTAAATACTTGAGCATGAAACTGCACAAGTTAGATAAGCATGTTTATATTCTACTCACAATCATTAAAAGCTATACAAAAATTGCAAAAACCATAGACTAAAAAGTGAATGCAGAAAGCTTGTATACACTTGCAGAGTGCATTGCTGAGGGGTAAAACAGTCATAAATTGAACAATGCATCCACAAAGATAAAATTTAGCTCATATGGGGGGAGGGAAGAGGAGGAAATAGCACATGTGTTTTTACTCTTCTGCCTCTGAGAAACACTATCAAATAAAGCAGGAATATATCATCTCTCACAGCCTCCTCATAGGCAAGCTCAGAAGTGTGGCTGGACAAATGCACGGTGAGATGGATCATGAACTGGCTGGATGGCAGAGCTCAGAGGGTTGCGATCAACGGTGCCGAGTCTGGTTGGAGGCCTGTAGTTAGCGGAGTTCCCCAGAGGTCAGTGTTAGGCCCAGTCCTGCTCAACCTGTTCATCAGTGACCTGGATGAAGAGACTGAGTGCACCCTCTGCAACTTTGCTGATGACACCAAACTGGGTTCGAAGGGCTGACACAGCAGAAGGCTGTGCTGCCATCCAGCGAGATCTGGACAGGCTGGAGGGCTGGGCAGAGAAGAACCTGATGAAATTCAATATGGGCAAGTGAAGTGTCCTGTACCTGGGGAGGAATATCCTTAGGCAGCAGCACAGGTCAGGAGTGGACCTGCTGGAAAGCAGCACTGCAGAGAAGGGCTTGGGAGTTCTGGTCAACAACAGGTTGTCCATCAGTCAACAATGTGCCCTTGTGGCCAAGAAGGCCAACGGTATCCTGGGGTGCATTAAGAAGAGCATGACCAGCAGGTCGAGAGAGGTTCTCCTGCCCCTCTACTCTGCCCTGGTGAGGCTGCATCTGGAGTACTGTGTCCAGTTCTGGGCTCCCCAGTTTAAGGAGGACAAGGAATTACTGGAGGGAGTCCAGCAGTGGGCTATGAAGATGATTAGCAGCCTAGAGCACCCTTTCTTGTGAGGAGAGATTAGGAGAGCTGAGTCTGTTCAGCCTGGAGAAGGCTGAGAGGGGATCTTTTAAATGTTTATAAACATCTCAAGGGTGGGTGGCAAGAGGATGGGACCAGACTCCTTTCAGTGATGCCCAACGATAGGATGAGGGGCAATGGGCACAGACTGAAGCACAGGAGATTCCATCTGAATATGAGGAAACACTTCTTTACTTTTATTTCTTTACTTTTACTTCTTTCCACAGTACTGGAACAGGCTGCCCAGAGAGGTTGTGGAGTCTCCTTCTCTGGAGACATTCAAAACCCACCTGGACACATTCCTGCGCAATCTACTCCAGGTGTACCTGCTTTAGCAGGTGTGTTGGACTAGATGATCTCCAGAGGTCCCTTCCAACCCCAACCATTCTGTGATTCTGAGACCCCAGGTTCCTGGAGGCTTCTAAAGATAACATTGCCCATGTTTTTATTAGAAAGTTTAATTAGTACAGAGATCCTAGTATTTCTGACGCAGTTTTGATCCTCACTTCAAGTTAGCAAACTACTTACCCACTTCTGCTAGTCACTTCTGACGAGTAACTATTTTTTCTAATGGAAGACCTCAAAGCAGTGCCTGAAAGCAAACATTATCCTCTGCCACATGGCACAAGGCTATGCAAGCAGCCTTACACAAAACAAAATCCCTGGACAAAACCCGTTCCATTCACCCTCAATGTCAGACCTCTGCCAGGCTTCACAGCCCTTTTCCAAACAGGAAATAAAACAGCACTCAGTTTCAACCCATCTTCTGCTGACAGTGCTGCTGTTCAATAGCCACCTCACATACCAATGAAGTCCATTAGTTATTCAGGAGATTTAGATAAAACTTTTATCAACATTTTACTCTTACCAATTATCACTGTTATTTTTTTTTGCTAACTGAACAGAAGAAACAGGCCTATTGGTTTAGTAGCATTACTTGCTCTAGTTTATCATAATTTACACACCACTTTCTTGCAGAAGAGTTTAACAGTTTAACTGTGCACAATCTTAAAACTAAAAGAAAACTATAAGAAAAGAAAACTATAATATCTGTTGTATTTTAGTTTTTCACTTCTTTATTTTTTAATTCATTTAATGAAACAGAGGTCCTCATTTCCAGAGTAAACTGCCTGAAGAATACAGAAAATCTATTATTGAAGCATTATGATTTCTAATTAGCAGTGCACCTGCAAGGCAGTCAACAAGAACAGCCATCATTTTCACTTGCTAAACTTTCCATTCACCTTTTCCTCCTGCTGGGAAATCCTAAAGGCACACAACTAAACTATCTTTCTCCTCTATCACAAAAATCATTTTATGTTTGGCAACCAGATCTAGCCCTTGTCTAATCCAGATTGACATGCTGAAGTTCCAACCTGAAGTCCTAGCCCCACAGGACTCTGCGGCCGACTTTCCGTCCCCGAGTACCATTTTCTTTATGCATGCAGCTATCTGCTGCTGCTCTGAGCTTGGTATTAAACTCACGGACAACGGGAAGCAGATGGGTTTACAGTCTGCTGTAGGATGATACAAATTGAAAGCAATCCCAGGAGACAGCAAGGCCAGAGCTGACAGACATTGTAAGAACCCCTGAAGTTTGGCTTCAGAACCATCAGTCAGGAACATCTCACTGTCAGTGTTGCCAGAAGCCCCATAATGAACCACAAAATTCAGAACAGAGATAACAGTAAATAGAGAATGGTGGGGAAAAATAAAAAAAGAGAACATTATTCACCCTCTCAGTGACAGCAGTTCAACTCTTTAATTGTCACCACTTGATTCCTGAACATTTTCATAATTTAGACTGCTGCCTGTTGATTAAGCAGAGTTTATATCAGTAATGTAAGCTATTTTCATTCTAAGACTACAACACAACTATATTAGTTCAAACAGTAACAAATGATAATTTCTGAACTACATTTAAGTTCTCAGAGCAATTTTTGAATTGTTATCAGAAAAATCCTTTTCCTGTTTTTTTTTTGTTTGGTTGGTTGGTTGGTTGGTTTTTGTGTTCCCCCCCCCCCCCCCCCCCCCCAAGAGCTGCATCTCTAATTTACTCAGGGAAATTTAAAACACTCGAAGCTACTGAAAACAGATTCAAGGATTGCAGTTACTAACTTACAGGAGAATGGAGATAAAATCTAACTAAACTGAAATACAGATAATATATATTTTAAAAGTAAACTTATTTCTTTAGCCTTGATAGACAGTTCAATTTTATAATGATTTAGGCAAACAGTGCTGTAACTGCACAGAGCTAGGTAGTGAGACCACTGTATTAAAAAGAGGTAGCATTATTTTTTTCCTCCATGTATTTTGTCATCTACTCCCATTTTAAGCTTCTGACAGTAATACTTGGTGTAGGTACATGGGTTATTAATATTGAAGAACTTTTTGCTGATGAAAACATTGGAAACAAACAAAAAATCCCCAATTTATGACAATATCTTTGAAATTCCAAATTATATTGTTTTGATACTCCAAATCAGGAAAAAAAACCTCACAACACATAGTTCCTACAAGTGAACTTAACAGATAAGCAAAGGAGATGTAGGATTGTCGTATATGACTGGGAATGATTCACAGCCTCAGAGATACCTCAATGGCCTGTTACCACAGCACTGAAGCTCCTCAGAAAAACAGGTAAGTTAACCTATCAAGAGCTTGTAAACTATTATCAGAACACATGAGATTTTCATTCAGAAAGTCCATTGCAGAAATGAAAATTAAACCTCATTATCACAATGTGCACTTCAGTGCATTGCCTTTTTTTTCATAAAGCTATTAATAGCAGAACCATACACCCAAAGACAACTTTAAAGCTTAAGCCCCTGGGCACAAACCTAAGGATCATTCTTTCATAGAAATGTTTAAGTAAGGGCTCAGAAAAATGACATGAGGCCTCTCTAAATTTTTTTCTCTTGACCCGGAAGGAAAAGACAATCTCGAGTCAGGGCCATAACACACTGGTTTCCTTGTCTTAAACATCCACATAGAGGCAACACAGTACGTATACCTACAAAAGACATAAATAGGTGCCTGAATAACTGTAGTATTCATGAATAATGTTTAAAGTGCTTCACATCTTCAGAAATATGAATCTACTTCAAAGTGTGTTTCACAGCTTTAAAGCCATTAAATCAGCTCCCCAGGAAACTACTGAAGACTCTGAATCTTTAGATATTTTACTTACCACACTACTTAATTCTACACAAGAACAGAGAACGCTCCTGAAAAACAAAAGTTATCATTTTTGCAGCTTTTTAGGGAAAAAACACAACCTCATGTTCTGGTAACTCTTATTTTAAAATAAGATCTACCACCTGCTCTGATCATCTGACAACACCACAAGGATTCACTTTCTAGGAGGAGTAAAACATGTAGTGTACAAATGCAACCTCTGACATCATTAGTGCAAGTTAAGCGATTGTTGCTAGATCTGAAAGTCAGCACCCTAAAATTTCTGAAGTTGTTAAAGCTGTGATCCAGCAATATGAAATAAACGGTAGTTTGGTTTCATCTTGTCAAAACTTTGATAAGGCTAGCAGAGCAGATTACTTTGCCGCCTCTTCTCACTAAGTCAAGGAAAATGGCCTGTTCTCTATTTTGGCTGCTGCTATTACACAAAAAATGCAGTACCAAAAAAGTTCATCGTAGCGAGTTTAAACTTCGGAGAATGTGTATTCCTAGCTCCGTTCCTTATGCCACAGATCACATGTAGCCTTGACATGCAAATAATTTCTCAATACTTTCCTCTCTGTGTTTTAAGTCAGAGCCATTTTTTCACCTAAAATATCTTGGAAATTATTTTGATGCATAGCAATAAAGTAGAAAGTGTGAGTCATTTCATATAAATAGCCTAGTCTAAATAGAAGGCTTATTAGGAACTGCGTTTTGAGAACCACATAGATCATTAAACAAAAGCAACATACTATCCTCTTATTCATTATCATCTTGTACAGACTTTCTTGTGCCCTTTATACTTGTCTTTACACATAGGGCCACCATTAAACAAGAAATGAGAAAATTTTTATAAATATCTAATATATGTATGTGTGTTTTGTTCACTCTTGGACTAGCAATGAAAACTGATATTAAAATGAAACCAAAACTTCTATGGTATTATGTGGAAGGAATGGCTACAGAATTCAGAATTGCTCATTTGAAGCATTATCTTGGAGGAAGAAACCAAAAGGAGACAGTGTTTTCACAAGAAACAGTATATCCTATGTTATGTGAATGTTTGCTACCTTGGAATAATCTGAAGGACTGAACATATAAGGGGACAACTGAATATTCCACACTTGCTGCCTACACACATTCCACTCCTTTAAAAATAACAGAAAATTTCTATTTTGGTACATTTTAATACACATAGATTATCATTCAACACGGCAAAAATCAATTTATTTCAAGAGAAATGCTCTATTTCAATACCTACTTACTTTTAGATACTTATCTTTTTTATTAACCATATCCTCTATTTGCAATACTGAATACCTTTTCAATCTTTTGCTCCAAAATATCAAGTTATCTATCTCTCTGTGGTATCAAGAAAGGCGGGAACTTTAAGCAAAGACAAGCCTGTTCAGTTTTACTTCTCAGGCTGGAACTTGTTTTGAAAGTAGGTATGAATTACCAAAAACAACTGCTCAAATGGAAAAATCTGGGCTATCATAAACACGTATAAACTAGACCTCCATGACAGAAACACCTAAGAAGCTATTTAGATAAAATACTTCAGCCCTGGAGAAACCTGCATTTCACTTATTCTTATTAGCAGTTAAAGATGAAGTAACAAAATCGTGTGGCTCCAAAGGTGCAGGATCCACACTGCTTTCAACTATGCAGCTGTGGCAATGGGTTTAAAAAAAGGCAGAAGAAGTGACAAATAAAATACTTAAGTGAAAAATACAGCTAGGTTCATTCTCCTCACCCAGTCAAACCAAAGGAAAGCAACACATTTAACTGCCATTCTCAAGACAAGCAGACAAACCAGCCTCTGATAACACCATTTCAATTGTACCACTCATATTAGCACTGCTGCCTATTTGTACTTCCAAATAACAAAATCAGTTTGAGAGCACAGAAGCACAACCAGCTTGATTTGGCTCATCCTTTTCTGATGCTGAAAGCAATGATGATTAGCACACTAAGCAATGAATAAATGATCCCAACGCACAGGAGAAAGTGTATGGATGACAATGAGCAATCCAAGTTAAATTCTTTCCCTCTGCCAGATTTAGCACTGCACGGTAATGCTACACCCTGCAATCTCAGCCAGAACTAACCCACACATGAATACACATGCAACCACCCCCATTTATTAACCTCAGATCTAGAGCTTTTAGCAATAATACTTTCAATATCACTAAGACTCTCATTGTGCTACAGGGTTTTTTCTTCCTTCAGCGTGACTGAGATGCCACATTTCCTCACACTGCCTCCGAATATTTTCGCAGGAGGTTAAGGTGTTGTGCAACTATGAAAAGACAACTGTGGTGCTTTGTGACATAGCTGTCCATGGCATACGAATTTTGTCCATACATTAAAACTGTCTAACATGTTCAAACCATTTGAGATTCAGTCCTGTGTTGCTGCTGCTCTTCCCTCTTTTTCTGAGGAATCAAAATGAGGAAGAAAACCTTAGAATTGTGAAATCATAAACTTTCTAAAATACAATGGGTTTTGTTCCTCAGCTTCCCATTCCCTTAACATCGGAACTCTGAACTTTAGAATAAATCCATTTAAAACATAGTCTTATTTTATGTTAATTGAATTATTTTCTTTCATTCTTTCCACGCAAATCTCCAATGCACACTCCAGAAGCTTGAGTTCTACACATGCAAACTACTTACCATAGTATATTAAAGCTCACTGGCTCACTAGCTTGTCTCTAACAAATGCTTTGACTCAATTTTTAGATTAGTATTTATTATTTGCTATCTTAAAATTACAAGAGAGGATAAGGGACATTTCCAAATAAGCAGTAATAGAAATACTACTCCACAGTTGCATTCTAATTGACATGTTGGCATTAGAAAAATCTCCCAATTTGAGGAATAAAAACCAACAACCAACCAACCAACATTTTACAATTAAGCTATTGACTATCTTCTACAGAAGAACACTGACTAAAGCAATGCTCCCTGGATTTGAAGAGAAAAATTCACCTTTGGGACCACATCTGCCTGTAGCTTGAAGAATGAGCAGCTAATTTCAGACTGCATAAGAGTTATTTTATTTCTACCCTAAACGGCTGCTAAGGGCCTGCACATATGCTGTAAATTTACCCTGGATAACTGGACAGCAGAAGAGTAAACAATGGAGAGGCCAGGACACATGCCACAGATATTTTATAATGCACAAAAGAACATGATACAGAGATACCCCACTGCTGGTTTACCTCCTCCAAGGATTATTAACCCTGTCAGCTTCAGGCTGACTCCCACAAAAATATTCAAGCAAGTATTCCAGACTGGTCCTAAAAATAATATGAACATATTCACATGGCGCAGTGCTGGAACTGGTAGCAAATGTCAGACACGCTGGCTCTGCAATTAACCAGTTCCATAGCGTGAACTTACTGTTCTCAACGTAGAGGGCTGCTGCAACCAAAAGCGTGATCAAACTCCTCAGGAAGGTACCACAGCTACGCATTGGCTTATTTTAAAATAATGTTTAACAGCTATGTTGTACTAATTATATGTACATATTTGCACTGGTTTAGCAAATTCTGCTGGCCTATGTTGAGAAAAAAAAAATACTAAAAAAAAAAAAAAAGGCCTCTTCCACCTGCAATTTCATGTTCTTAACCAAAGCAGTTTTATGTCACTCAAAGGTAGTTCCCCAGAGGTCCACACACTCACTGAGCTCAGTTCACTAATTAATGGATCATTAGTAGGGAAGAACTCCTAACTGTTCACCCCCTGCACCACATGCTGTCTTAATTACCTTTGTGAAGGGACCAATTTGTCTTTCAGTCATTGTGTCCAAAATCCCAAGTGAACAGACTCAACAGGGAGGAGAAGAAAAAAAAAAAAAGTATTTTCATACACACACTTATGAAAATCCATAATTTTTACGACTGGCAAAAAACGTAGAGGCTAAGCGTTTCCAGTAAGATTTAAGAAAGGGGATTTCAACAAACTATAAGAGACGCAAGTGATAGACAGTGACTAAAAGAACAAAAAGCTCTTCTTGGGATTACAAATGTGGATATATCATTGAAAAGTTTTCCCTTTGTGAAGCTTTTGAAGAAGTTAATTATATCATCACTTCATAATCACGACAGCTATGGGAAACAACAAAACACTATCACAGCTGTTGTTTTCTTTTTTGAGACCATTGGAACAGGCACCTATTCCTCGCCTTTCAAAACACTTCCTTGCAGACTTCCTAATGAACAAGTTCTCTCCATGTTTATGCCCAATTGCCACATGAATCCAGTTGGAGATGAAACATAAGCTTTACTGCCAGTTATCTTACAACAAAGATTAGATTGCTTTTCTTCTCTCCACTCCTTTTCACAGATCTAAAAAAAAAAAAACAAAAAAAAACCCCAAAAAACCTGACATCCTTACAGACTTTTTTTTTTGAATGCACCTCAGTGAAACACACACTGAAACCAGGCAAGAATCACTGACGCCAAGCAAGACAGGAGACATGCTGGCTCCAAAAAGTATGCCAAGGAACCAGGTCATTTACTCTATTTCTAGAGCTCTACCTTCTGCTCAGGCTCCTGTTTCATGAACACCATTTAGCATACAAAGTTCCAATGATTAAAGAAATCAGTGCCATAGAATCGGAATGTCCTGAGTTGGAAGGGACCCACAAGAATCGAGTCCAACTCTTGTCCCTGCATATGACAACCCCACAGATCATAGCATCTGTCTGAGGGTGTTGTCCAGTCTCTTATTGAATACTGTAGAGAACTATCTCTACAGTATTGAATACATAAAGAAGTATCTTTTCTTTTACACTGAATGCTCCCTGTGGGTTAGCATAGCCTTAATTTTGGTCCCAAAGTGAAGCAGCAGTGAGACTCCAGCGTATAAAATGTGGTCATCTACTTCTTCCAGGAAACAAGCCATTGGGATCTCCAGTGTTTCAATTTATTGCCACTGCTGATGCAACTTCCAGATACAGCTCATCAATGACCAAGTCTCACAATAATTCCAATCTGTAACGTACAGTATTTTTAATAGAAAAATGTACCTCACAGAACTCTGAAAAAAGTGACAACTGAAGACACTCAGGTCTTAACAATTCAGTCCACTCATAGAACATGGCTCTGAAAGCCAAAAGGGCCCATGAGAGCCTGTTGATCTTCAAGGACAACCTCTTCAAAGCACAGAAACAACCTACTCTACTGTACAGAAAGAGGGTATGACAGAAGAACTCCATGGATACACAGAATTTCTGGATGAGTTTATAAAAAATGGAGTAAACAGAAGGTAGTGATAAGAAAATAAATACGCAGTAGGAGTACAAAAACATTGCTTGAGCAATGTTAAGTATAACACAGAAGGTTTCCACAGGTATGCCAGCAACGAAAGGAAGACTAAGGAAATTGCAGGCCTGCTGCTCAACTATCAGGGGACACAGTGACAAAGGACACGGAAAAGGTTTAGGTACCCAGTGTCCTCTTTGACTTTCTACTGATGAGGTCTGAGCCTAGTAGTAGAGTATCAAGGAAGAGAAGCATTACTCACATAGCAGAAGACTGAGTTAGAAAGCTCTTAAGCAAGTCGGACATACACAGAGCCACAGAACCAGACAAAATGCATTTTCCTCAGGTCCCCAGGAGGATTATGGAGACAAATTTTCTCTCCAGAAGGCACATCCATCCAGCATGGATTTAGAATATATAAATCAATCTGTTTTCTGTAGTGAGGTGATTACCTCTCTAAATGAGAAGAGCATTTGATATTGTTTGCCTTGACTTTAGCAAGCTTCTAACACAGCATCCCAAATTGAATATCCTTAGTCCTAAATCGGTGATACATGAAAGATGAACTAAGTTCATAACAAAATAAGATATATGAATGGGATAAGTGAACTATAAAAGGACACAGCAGCTGGACTGCTGGGCTCAAAGGGCTGTAACCAAATGTATCATGTCCAGCTAGTCTCCAATGAAGATTCTCCAAATCAATATTGGGTGTAAGGTTTGTCTTTACTAATGACCAGGATGATGGAACAAAGCCTCCCCTCAGCAAACTTCCTGAGGTTACTGAACTGGGGGAAGAGGCTTATATGCCAGAAAGGAAACCTGCTCTTCAGAGAGACCTCAACTGACTGAGAAATGGCCTGACACAAACCCCATGAGTTCAACAAAGGCAAAGTCCTGAATCTCAGGTGGAGTAACCCCATACGGGCTGGGGGACAACTAGATAGAAAACAGCTTTGCAGACAAGATCTTGGGGTGCAAGTTGAACAGGAATCAGCAGTGTGCCCCTTGCAGCAAAGACAACTGCAAACTGGGCTGCGTTACCAAAAGTGTAGCCAGCAGACCAAGGGAAGTGATTCTTCCCTTTCATTTGGCACTTAAAGGACCACATCTGAAGGATTCTGTCAGCTTTGCAATTGACTGTACAAAACAGACATTAACATAAGGGAATGAAATCCAGCAGATGACTACCAAGTTAAACAGTGTCTAGAGAACAAGGTATGCAAGGAAAGGCTGAGAAAATGGCATTTTTCAGTCTTAAGAAGATGAAGCTATTACCACTGTTACCAATGACCTAGTTGGAGGTTATGGAGAAGGCAGAGCCAGACTCTTCTCAAAGATACACAGTGATGGGACAAGAGGCAATGGACACAAGCTGCTGCTCCAAACAGATTTTTCAGATAGAACTTTCAACAAGATTTTGATCAAACGCTAAAACAGGTGTCTAGAGAAGCTGTAGAGCCTCTGTCCTTGGAGATATTCAAATCTCAGCTGGGAAAGACTGTGAGTACCCCCATCTAAGTTAGTCTTACACTGAGCAGGGAGTAAGGCCAGATGACCTTTCGAGGTCCCTTCTCATTTAAATGATCAAACTTTCAGTAGCAATCAAAAACCAGAACTCTACAATTTGACCATAGCAGGTAAATACACTGAGCCTCAAAATACTATTCATCAAAGCTTTCTTGCTAAAGCCAAACTAATGGACATGAAGAAAAAAGGGGGACAGAAGAAACCCAATACATTTGGTATAGTTAAATCAGGTGAACAGGAGATTTACTGTGTTTATTAGAAACCTCATGCTGCATATACAATTAGTTGGGAAGCCGGTTATCTGCTGAAGGTATCCAAAAAGCGCCTGCATTTAGATAAGTATGTATGGTGTTCTGTCCTCACTGCTTTCACTATTTCAGTCAGTACATGGTTTAAGATAAAACCACAGCACTTTGCATTTTGCTTAGTGCCACTGCAGCTTCTGTTCTGTCAGCTACACAAAGAGCAGATCTTGTGGATCACTACCAGATTAAAGAAAATGCGTACGTGCATGCATGCGAAAGAAATCTAAGGTTTGGTTCATTCCTCAAAGAGGTTGCAAGTACTAGCTGCTTATGAGGAGGGCGCAGTATTGGAACTTTGCATGTTTTAATGGCATAAACGTCTCTTAGCTGTAAAGGTTGTATTATCAGGATACCAGTTTCTTAGTAGCAAGACACATGAAAAAAGGAAAAATTACGGAACTCTCTTTCCAATGTGTCTTGTCACTTTTTGTAAAGCACTTTTTGTTATTATCAGAGCATAATTTAATTTGGACAGGATCCTACAGCTGGTTTGGAGAAATACAGCATCCTGAACTGGCAGTGAAAAAAAAATATTCTGAGTTGGTTTTGAGTATAGAAACAGTTGACATTAATAACTGTTTTGAAAAACAAAATTACCTATTTCTACCAATGTTTAGCATGCTTCTGATGAATGAAGAGACATCAGGGAGGAAAAACGTGCAAAGGCAAAAATTTCAGAATGAAATTTGGTATTACTTCCTTTCCTAATTTTCTCTACAATGCACCGGCCCTCCTCTACTTCTCAAGGGAGCTTTCTCCAGTTTAGATTTGTAAGGAAATGTTGCTTAGGCTCTGCACCAACACCCTATATTGCTTCTGCTTACATTCCAAAATATTCCTCCTCTAGATCACTGAGAACTCAGTCTCAAACAATGGGGGCGGGGGGGTGGGGGGGAAGATACTGCTAATGCATCCAAACCCACTCCACTATTTCCATTATTGAAGTACCTATTACTTAAAAATGTTTCTAGGCTCTCCTGAAGAGCTTTTGAAGAAGCTCTGGTACAAAATTTAAAGCGTATCTGTATATTTGCTTTTCACGTGAGACAATTCCCTCCCTGCAAGCAAACAAAATACCTAGAAATTATACAAAAGTAAGGCTTATAAAAGAGCCTGCAAGGTGAATGGTCCTCCTGAATAGCAGCATATAATCCTTAAGTCTTTCAAAAGAAATAGGTTTGATTAAAACACAGGGGTTAACTGCTGGGCATGTATAAGAACAACCAGCAGTAATTCTCCTTTCCCAAGAAAGCAGCATGAGGACCAGTCTCTTGCCTAAAAAAGCTGTCCTGCCAAAAAAACCCAAAGCAGATTACAGAGAATAGTAAGGATATAATTAAAAAAAAAAAAAAAAGAGGAATGTGTAACCACAGAGCTTTTCAGCTGCCAGCAACAGGATCTCAGATGGCCCACTGTCAATAACTCATTCATACATTTTCCAACCTTGTCCAAGTGTTTTGTTTGAAGAATCAGTTCAGTTTTTCCTGTCCTCTCTCCTGAGCACTTCAAACAGGAAACCTACCATCACATGGCATAGCAAGAAGAATGCAATTCTTCACAGCAAGAGTCTAAGCTTCCCCTCCTCCTCCCCGCCACCAGCCTAGGAAAAGTTCCTCAGTTAAATTTTCACTGTTTAGAGGACATGACAGATGATTGACAAGTCAGAACTCCTGTGCTACCCTTGGAGGGAACACCTTTCACTGTATAAGGCCCAGTGGTCTAGAATCTGTCTGTAACTGTGACTTCGACTAATGTTCAAATTCAGAATATTACATTGAGCTGGATTCTCAATTACAAAATTTGTTTGTTAATACATACACAGAGATGCAAATGCATAGAAGTACATTCTGTACATTGTAAAATGTACAAAGAGTTCAACTTCTCTTTGGGCAACTTACTACAGTATTTAGTATTAAGTTAATTTTATTTCATTTTACTTTCACTGTTTGGGTACCTGGTATCATATTACCGAGACACAAGAGGCAGTGGCAGTCAAACAAGAAACAAATATCACCCTACAGTATTTTTTCCAGTTAGAAGTTTAATATGAAATTCAAAAGTTCATTGACTAGTGCCTCTTCTAAGTTACTGCTCCTAATAGCTGCAATTGCATTGCTATGTAAGTAGTATTTTGAGAGCTTCACTAAAAATATAAAACATTATAATGTAAAACCAACTGTAACACTAAATATTTCCTGCCAATGATAAACTGCATCAACTTATAGAGTAGAGCATACATAGTGGGGCTACTGAATCATAAATGGAACATACACCAGGCTTCTATAATAATCCCAAGTGAAGAGAAGCCACAGCTTATTAGAAAACTAGGTAAACTTTAAGACTGAGAAAACACTCCAACATTTCACATTCTCAGAACATGAGAGGACAAATACGCTCTTCCAAAGGTGTTGCCAAATATGTAAAGAAGTAGGTGTTCTCAGTTTGTTCACACCACCTTTCCAAACAAGCTACAAAGAAAAGGTATAGTAGTGGTGCTTTGAAATCTAATAAACCTCCACAGATCGAAGTACAAAAACTGAGAAATCCTTTTGCAGTTGTTTGAGGGAAAGAAAAAAAAAAATGAAGAAAAAAAAAATCAGAGAACTTCCCCTTTCATTTCCCTTACTATCAGTTGGGGGTTTCCTCTAGTCACATCTATTCCTCAGGGACACCATGCATAAGCCTTCCAGTGAAGTACTGAGCAACATGACAAATGCCTTTCATACATATGCAGAAGATGCATGTGCAGAGTGCCTTGTTCTAGAATTTTCTTTACAGGAAAAGTATACTCATCTGCAAGTAGAAGCGAACATACAGAATGACTGGTTAGAGCAAAGCGAAAGAACCACACCTTGCCTTCAAGGAGAATGTGATGAGCCACTGGCCCATCAGCATGTATTTCACAGTCTTGGATTCATCTTAAACATCTGTCCTACCCACTATTAAGCAATATACCAACGTGGCAGAAACATCTTAATCTATGAACACAGGGAGCCACACAACATTCCTATGCATCTCTTATTCCAGTCTTGCAATAGGCTGTACATGATCCTCCACAGCCTGTGCTCAGCTCCAGAACCACAGAGGCAAGGATATGCCAGCCTGTACCTCCTCCGTCCTCTCTCCAGCTCCAATTTGTCTCCCAGCAGCCCAGTACAACACAAGCAAACAAGGTTGAAAAGTTGGAAGGGAATAGGGTTGTTCTGGGACTGGTAGGTATCCCTGTAAAGCCTTGCCCTGCAATCCCCATCCTAGCAACCCAGCCTTCAGTGAGACCAGGGAGAATAATAATAGAGCAAGACCCAAAGCCCTCTGAAATTTTAGCGATCTCCTACTGTCAAACTTCTTAGACAAAAGGACTTGTTTTGACATTGACATTGTATATTTTCTTCCTTTGATAGTGTTTTAATTCCCCATCTAGAAAAGAAATATGCTTATCCAAAAGTCTGGAAATTTAAATAATGTTTAACTTCATTGCTATTACTAAGCAAGGCCAGCTTAGTAAGCTGGTTCTGGAGCTATATATCATTGTATTCTGTTTTAGGAACCACTAACGTAATACTAATAAGCTCACCTATCCACAAGATACGCCAACTGCCGTGCTCAGAGAGGCTCTGCTAGATGGCACATCCTTTGGATGCAGAGCAGAGTGCCCTCCCAAACCTTACTGACCAAGACCATGGTTAATGTTGCTGGTCTTAGGTATTCATGGCTGTTGGCAACAGAAAAACAAAGTTACCAGAACTTTAAGCACCCTACCTGATTCTTTGAATGCTGCAAAAAAAAAAAGACACCATGCTTTGTAAAAGACTTTTTCAGCTATTTTAAAGAAAAAGGATCCCTCCCACTCCCAGTCTGCTCAGAACAACTTTTCCAAAATTCTCAACAAAGCTACTAAAAGCAATGATTCATTGGCTTAATCAAAGCATGTAATTAGATGCCTTACAACACAGGGCAACATCCAATATGATGCTGAAGAATTACACAGATAACATCGTATATAATTACATCTTTTTAAAAACAACTCTGATCTGTAGTCTTCTTGAGGTTTTATGGATACAATTATTTTTAATCACATCAGAAATGGGTTTAAATGACCCATACACAAAGAAACAACAACTAAACATGGGGAAATTTCAGATCTTAGCAATTTCCTATTTTTAGCTGGCAAACATAGATCTAACTGATGCATATTAAATTTGCATTGATCAACTGTACCATGAAGATAAATGCTTTCATTAACTCATGTCCACTTTTTCAAACTTGTACTTGTCCATTTCAATGGCATTTAAAAACAGTACACACTCCTTGCTTTTGCTTATTTTAGTCTGTACTTAAAACAGTGGTGAAAACCAACCTAGTGCAGAAGCAGAATTGTTTTAATGCACAGATGTGTCTGGCAGATACTGGGTTCTTCACTTTAATCTCTCATATACTGGATGCTTCAAAAAAGATAGACCCCATTTGAAATCACTGTATCTCTGAAGTTTGGTCCATCTTTTTGAAACACCCTGTAGTGATCCTGTCAATCATGTATATTTACTAACCCTGAAACTACAGCAAGTTTATAATTTAACCAGAGTTTATCCAGGTAGAAGTGCCCATTTCAAAGGAATAATGAGTACTAAGTACCTGTCATCACGTTTCTCATTCATCGATTCATTAGTAGCCATTTACTATGTACTTCCCTTTGGACCTCCAAAGCACTATCTACCTTTACCTCCAGTCCTTCATTTTCTGTCCAGTTTTATTACCCCAAATGTTTTAAATAGATGGATGAAATACATTAGTATCTTAAGCCCAAATCCTATTAAACTTATTCACAGAAGTTGCCTTTAGCTCTACAAGCTCTTTGTGTTATAAAAGGTCCAGAATCTGGTTCTGGAAAAGTAAGAATCACCACATCAGCCTGTTTAAAAATACAGATCAAGTATAACAGAGACAACTTATCTCCACAAAATACACGCATCAGTGATTGTGTTTGTGTGTGTGTGCAAAGGCAGAGGGTGGCTTAGGTCATGCATGTAATGCCAGCCTGGAGAAAAAAAAAAAAAAAAAATGCTGTAATCTGACAGCGAAAGATAAATGTGACCACGCTGCAACACGGCTCGGGAACTCTTCCCAGCCCGGGTCACTGAGCTGTGGGAGGGGGTCCCCCCCACCGCAGCCATGCTCACGGATGGGGCGCTAGGGCACGGGAACCCGCTCCCCTCTGTTTAAGGGCAGCAACACCGAACCACGGGCGACAAGCGGACCCCGCAGAGGCTCCGTCGAGGCACTTTCCTCCCGGCCACCGCGGCTCCCGCTACCGCCCCAAGGGTTGCGCGCCCACCCGCGGGTCCGCTCCCTCCCCTCGCTTTCCCTCCCCGGCTCCTGAAGGGGGCAGGCGCCACGCCAGCCTTCTCTGCGGAGGAGCCGGGACCAGGCCCCACCGTCCGCCAGGCCAATGCCCCGAGCCCGCGGCGGCCCCCGACTCTCGGTGGCGAGCCCAGGCCCGGCCCCGCCCCGCCGCCGGCCCGTTCCGGGTCCGCAGCCTATCAGCCTCGGCCACAACACCGCACTCCGCCAACCGGGGCCGCTCCCGCAGCCGCCGTTCACCTCGCTCCCTCCCTCCCCTCCCCCGCCGAGCAGGTGCCGGCGGAATGGCCCCGGCCGTGCGAGGGTCGCTACCGCGGCGGGGCCGGGAGCCACCACCCGCCCCCAGGCACGTCCCCGGCGCGCACACGCGGGGCGAGCAGGAGAGCAGGAGCAGCCGGGAAGGAAGAGCCCAAAGGGCCGCCGGCCGCCCCCACGCCGCCCGGCGCGGTGGCCCCACCGGCGGGGCCGCAGCGGGGAAGGGAAGGGCTGCGGGCAGCCGGCCGCTCACCAAAATGACCAGGAGGCAGCCAGGGTCAGGCAGCAGCGGGAAGATGGCGGGTCTCATGGTAGATCGGGCGCCCGGGAGGGGAGGAACACGGCTCCCGCTCTCCGCGGCAGCTCCTCACTTCCCCCGTCGCCAGGAAACACCCGGGCAAGTTCCAGCGCGGGGCCCCCGCGCTCCCCGCCTCCACCGCTCACTTCCGGGTCCCCGCGCTGCGCGGGGCACGCTGGGAAGTGTAGTTCCGGCCGGTTGGGGAGATGGAGGGAGGCAATGAGGCGATCCCAGAAGGCACCGGGGCTGCTCGAGCAGGGGCCGCGCCCGGCCCGTGAGGGGTTGTGCCGAGTGGCGGCGCAATGAGGCGGCGGGTGGGGTCGAGGTGAGTTACGGGGCGCAGCTGCGGCGCTGGGGCGGGGAAGGAGGGAGGGAGAGAGAGAGAGAGAGAGGCGGCGGGAGACGCCTGTGGCCGCCCAGGCAAGGCAGAGTTAATCTTTCCCGCTGGGCTGGCGGGGCTGTCCCGTGACGCCGCAGCCCCTTGATCGGATACCGGGGCTCGTTGTGGGTCCCAGCGACCACTCAGCCCGGGCGGGCCCTCAGTGGTGGTGGGCGGCTGCCCCGTTGTTGAGGCGGGGGATCGAGTGGACTTCGCGGTGCCCGGGCGGGTTGGGCAGCCCCGGCGGTCCCCGTGGAAAGTTTGTCCACGTTCCGTGTGGCGTGGCCGGGTCCCGCTTCGCCCCTTCAGGCGCCAGGAGCAGGCAAATGGCTTTGGATGGTGTTGGGGCGCCGTGAGCCTTGGGGTCACCACTTCCTCGGAGTTGGGGAGGCAACCTCTGCTTGGGATGCCGGGGAACGTTTTGTGTGAGAGGGCAGAGGAGCTGGTGGGAGGTGGGGAAATTTTAGCTTGATAATAGGACTGAACTGGAGTGTCATCGTTCATTTTTATTCCTTGATGCTTCAACAAATTTGTGTTTTTTCTAACTTCCTGAGTTCTGAATGCTGGAAAGGAAGAGCACCTAAAATTCAGTACTTCATACTCTTCCAGTAAAGCTTTGGACCTTATGGTATATACATGCTTTGAGACATCGCAGAGCTGCCTCATAAAAGATCACAAAGAGCTGCACTTTGTGTTCTTTGAGTTTCCAGTGTGTACCCAAGCGTAAGGAGTGAAACGGGGCATAACGCCATTTAGAAGAAAACCATTTACATTAGCTTTTTGCAAGTCAAGCTGAATTCGGCCTCAAAGAAAGCCTGACAGGCTCACACTATGTGTGACCCTGCCAAAGTCATTTGACCTAGCAGATTCATGAGCTGAAAACACTAATATATATACAAATCATGTCTTTTTTTTTTATAGTCTGAAACTAGAACTTAACTTTTATCAATTCTGCTATGCCTGCATTAAGAGCCTGGGCTTCTCAATCTGTAGAATGAATGTCTTCTAAATACGTTCACATTTGAAAAATACTTTGATATCTTTTCATAGCAGCTCATTCTTTGCTTGGAAACTTTATCAGTAAAATTTGAGAGAGTGGTCTCATTTAAATTTTAGCAATCTCATGATGATTATCTGTGTAATCCAAAATAGACTTACCACAGTTTGGTGTGAAATTTCACATACTTTGAAGAGCTCTTGGTGTCCATATGACTGTCCTTTCATTTCAGGTGACTCGACAAGGCTAATCTTTTTGTACATGTTAGCTTAAAGAAGTAAAAGTGAATTATTTACTTAATTCCAGTAATAAAAAGCATATTGTAGATAATGTCAATTATGCTTTTTTTTTTTTTTAATAGGAAGATCTTGTAGTTATTTCTTGGGTTTTATTGTTGTTTTTCATCCCTTACAAATGAATGCCTCATTTTTTGTTAATGAGGATCTTTATCAAGCAAGTCCTCTAAATACCAATTTATCTGTTTGACATATACATGAGAGAAATATCTGAGGAAAGTTACATATTTTACTTTTTAAGTTTCTTTTAGTATTTCAGAATTTCTCTGATACAGAATTAGCTCTTTCAATGGAGTTAAGATACTGTACTGAGAATTACTGTAGAGATAGTTGGTTGCTTGTCTCACCTCTGATTGCAGACACTTTATACAGATGGGGCTCTTGTTTTCATCTGGAAATTATGAACATCTTTCATTATTAATTCTACATATAGTCAGTTTTATATGATTGTTGATGTAATTGGGATGCTTCTGATGCTTACTAAGTTCTCCAGTATTTGCTGAATTTTACACTGCTGCCCCTGGATGTTTTATATTATAGTTTATTTGTTTCTAGAAGGGTAAAATTTTAAGAAAATGGATGTCAGTGATAACTTTGGGGATTAAAACTAGTATCTCAAAATTCCAACAAGTGTAAAATTCCAATGGTGCATACAGGTCCACTTAATAATGTAGGGAGTGCTGACGTATTCTTTGTATCCAGAGGAAGCTTTTCAGGACAAGGTGGAGGCAAGTTAAAGACAAGCTGTACCCCTGTATGCCAAGTGCATGTTAAACTGTAGCACGTGATCCATCGCTGCAGCCTTTTCCCTTCTCTTTCTTTCCTCTTTGGATTGCAGTTGGGTGATGTAGTTTCCTTCATATTGCAGGCAAATGTATATGACTGTAGGAATAACCAAGAAGAAAAGAAGTAAACAGTTAAGTAGGAGGAGGCACTGCAACTACTTGTAACTAACACTCAGTTTCATGTTGTCCCTTTTAATTTCTTCAGATTTGCCTGAATCAGAAATGCCTTATCTGCTTTTATGCAGTATAATGTAGAGAAGATAACAGAAAGCATAAACCGTAGTGCTAGACTGGGAAGAAAAGCTTAATTTTGAATGAAACATAACTATTGTGTCCTAAAAAGTCAAAAAAGCAGTTTTGTTGGAGGAGCAGAGGATACTTGGGAGGCAGAGAATGGGGCAAGTATTTTGAAAGATATGGGTTTTCTTTATCCTCTTTAAAATGAAACAGCGATTGTAGCTAGCACTGGGAGCGTTTGAAAGGCTGTTATGTTAAAATTTGGTTTATGTCTTAAAGTATATTTGGGCTTGTTTGGGCATACCTAAGCTCTGTCCACCCTGCATTGTCACTTATGCATCTGCACTTTTTTTGGCATTCTTAAGCACCAAGTTGAGGTTTTCTGTAATTTGTTGTGGTGTCTTATGGCACTGTTAGCCTGTCTTTTATGGCTCTGAAAGTGGAAATGTTGTTAACCTCCTGTCACGTTAGACTCTTTGAACTCCTTTCTGTTCTCTGCTCCTAAAAGTCAATAAAACCATGAGTCTGTTAATGACACAATTTCCATTATGGGAAGAATCACTTACTTATGTGGTAAAACAAGTGTGTTTAAAAAAAAAAGTTTGGCTTTTCTGAAGTGTAGAGATGTTCACCAAACTCAGTGAGGATGGAAGCATTCATGACTTCCAGCATCATCATAGTTGTGTTATTCTGAGGTTCACAGAAGAAGACTAAAGCAATAGCATAGGATCGTGTTGTTCCATAGGTTTCAGACTGGAAATGGCTCCAGAAAAAATACTTTCATAAAGTTACGTGTGGAGCTTCTCCTCACACTTCTGCACCAGTGTTCTCAACAGAGTGTACCAGTGCTGTTGTAGAAGCAAGTGATTTCTGAAATAATTTTGTAGGGGTTCCTGAAACACAGGTTGAATTTGACAAAATTGCTTGCTTTATTAGAGTGTAGTGAGCCACTGCATGTTTCCTTAATGCACTTTTTCTAAGCAGTGATAAAGTTAAGCAATACCTTACTTGCTATTGGTTCTGAAGTGACTGGCAGACAGCAAAGGGAGATCTGTGAACACAAGGAAGCGTTACAGTAGTGAGGAGTTCTAGTATGTGTCTTCAAGAAAACCAGCATCTCATGCCTTTCTGGTCACACCATTACTAGTTTTTGTTGGGGAGAAAGGTTGGAAGATAAGGTGTTACATGCCTTAGGACATGGTGAGCCCACTTGTGTGGCTCATTAGAACTCAACCAAACAGACTTCAGGAAGGGAAAGTGCAGTGATATGGTGAGTTGTTGAAAGAAGCACCACAGCATGCCCTTGGCTGTCTGAGGACAAGATGGAGAAGCAGCAGTTTAGACACTAAATGTAGGAGTAGTTAAATTTGTACAGTCCTAAAATTACATTTGGCCCTTTGAAGGCAACCACAAGGCTGATGTGGCCCCTGGTGAAAATGAGTTTGACATCCCTGGACTAGTGTGCTAAAAGCTTTGTCTGCAGTTGTGGTGTGGTATACTTCAGACAAAGTCTGAGTTATACTTGAGTGTTTTCATGTGGAGTGGATGCATTATGTTAATGTGTTGTTGAGCACGTTTGCACAACCGCATGATTCTGTATTTGTACTTATTACAGAGATGTGGTGCGAACTGATACTGTGATTGTGCAGGTGTTTTCTGAATAACTGATTAGATTTGCCATGAAGCTTCCTATATTCGTTTTCTTATTAGCTCTCCAAGGAAGTTTGGAGCTTGTGAAGAAGGGTCTACAATTATACTAGAGTATTAAAATGTATTTGATTTTTTTGTTTGTTTGTTTGTTTGCAGGTAAAGGCCTGTATCTTTATTACTTCATGCTTAATATCTCTGTAGAAATTTTAACTTCATTTTACATAGAAGTAAAGGTTTCTCTGGTATTTTAGTAACATTTCCCCCCCCTTCATGTGGGACATGAAAAAAAAAGGAGTATTTTTAAATTAACATGAAACAAAAGATGAAGTGAAAAATTCCCAAGAATTCAGCAGACAGCCTCAGTGATACCTCCTCTTTTTTCTGGTGTGTACAATTATTGCTTGCACATCTCAGTTTGTTTTCTGTTCCAAATGTGAAGTGTGGTAAGAATCGAAAGTGGAAGTTCAAGTGTTTGATAGTTTTGGAGAAAGTCAACGAGTTTTCAAGTTTGCAGACCCTTCTTCATTTCCAAAATGTGTGGCATCTGCCATTGCTCAGTTCGAGACAGAATTTAGAGCTAGACTTTTGGTCTCATTCATTTTGGCTTCTCTTACACACACATTTTCCCATTTCTGTTCACGTTTGAAGAGTATTTACCATCTAGAAAGCTGACCTGATTATTTCAGTTGTGTCGGTTGGTGAAACAAAATATACTAGTTCTACTTACAAGCCTTGACCTGCGTATGTCCATAAACCATCACGGTAGAATACCACCATCTATCCAGTGATAACAAACTTCATTGGTTACTGAATTGAAGCATGTATGCCAACACTCTGAAGAAATCTCTTGGATTTTTAGATAAACACTGTCCTATTTGCAGACTTTTGCAAAGTTTATTGACTGAAATTTATGTTGGAGGCAATGAAACTATAATACACATATGTATATATCTCCTTAATGTAGGCTTTTTCTGGTTAAATCTTGGCTAGAGGTAGATTTAATCCGCAAAAGAAGAAATGTGTTTGTTCTTTTTTGTTTTTAACAGAAGAGTTTATTATCTTTAGCATTGTTTTGAGTCATCTTAATGACTCATTATAAAATTCATTATCTTTTATTCTTTTCTTTTTTTTTTTTCTAGAACTGAATTCCTACAAAAAATGTTGGTGGTGCAGATCTGACTTGTAATAATACCTTGAAAGAGTATGAGTATTTCAGCCAACTGCCTCTTCAGTGGTTCCTTGTTAGCATCTGAAGTGCATGCTGCTGCTGTTAATGGAGATAAGAGTACCCTCCAAAAGCTAATAGCAGGTAAATGTTTTCTTCGTAGATGCATTTTGATTACTTCAGAACTGAAGCTTTTTGGTTTTGATTTACTACTCTGATGTTTAAGATACATTTTAATTTCTTGGCTATATGTATTTCTAGAATAAATGTAGTCCTGAACATAGGACTGATTTCTCATACTTTTTATTATCTGTTGCCTTTGATTGGTACTTCTGTGTGAGATATATAGAAAATTGATATGTCATACAACCAGAAGAGTTATTCAGATCTTCTGTTTCATGGAATTTGAAATTATGGAGAAGTGCTTTGGGCTGAAATAATTTGGCCCCAAATCCTTATTTTTGTATAATTGCTTTTGTGGGAAATTTTATAAACTTGTTTTTACACATCATTTATTTATAGTTAATGAAGTCTTGTCACAGTGTAGTATTTGGGAATTAAATGACCCAGCCTCTATTTGTTCCTTTGATTTTGATTTTACGTGGGAGATAAAACTGCAAAATCCTTGCAGTCTTTACTGTAATAGCAAAATTTTTCTTTTCTGCTTTGTCATGTTTTGACAGGATATGACACAGACCTTACTTTTGCCAGGACAGGACCAAAAAAAAGTATTGCCTAGCAGAAGAAGAATGCATCAGAGTAGTATTTTTAGCTGTTTACCAGACACTGTTGAAAGTATAACTTGATGCCAGAAGTAAGCTGAGCAGTTGGTGTTATTCACTGAACTTCGTGGCTGCACTTAGCAGCAGCATCTAATTCAGGACGGTACTTTAGCATTATGTGTGTGTATACTGGATGGCTTAACAACGTTCTCTTAACACAGCCAAGCTTTGCATCTTGATTATGTGGCTAGTGGTATATGCAGTAACATAAAGCCTGACTTTCTCCTTATTTTAGGAAGGGCTTTTTACTCTTGAATTATTTATTACTGTCCTCTATGAGTTTTCCTAGTTAAGTTAGTAACATATCAGGGGCATAGTGGCTGGTTAAACAGTCCCTTAGAGCAGCCCCTCTAACCTGTTTGGTGATTTGTTCCTTTTTCCACCTGTAGTTTTCATGGAGCTTGTGTGACTGTATACAAACATATACGTTGTATTAGCGTATAACTCCTGAGTATGAACACATGTGTAATCTGCCACCCAATAGCCTGCGATTTTAAAGGAACAGGTGTTTGAAATAACACAGTATGTTCTAGATACTGTGTGTCTTTTGATATCCTGTACCAATAGGAGGCATAAATAGGCAGAATCAAAGATAAGTAGAAAACTTACAGAAAGGAGGACTTTGGAACAAAATATGGTGTTTTGTTAACCATCACTGATGATTAATTAGACTTAATATGAGCCAGCAGTGTGCCCCAGTGGCCAACAAGGTCAACAGCATCCTGGCTTGTATCAGGAATAGTCTGGCCAACAGGCAGGACTAGGGAAGTGATTGTCCCCCTGTACTCAGCACTGGGGAGGCCCCACTTCTAATCCTGTGTTCAGTTCTGAGCCCCTCACTGCAAGAAAGACATTGAGGTGCTGGAGAGAGTTCGGAGAAGGGCAACGAAGCTGGTGAGGGATCTGGAGCGCAAGTCTGATGAGGAGCGGCTGAGGGAACTGGGGCTGTTTAGCCTGGAGAAAAGGAGGCTGAGGGGAGACCTTATTGCTGTCTACAACTACCTGAAAGGAGGTTGTAGCATGGAGGGGGTTGGTCTCTTCTCCCAGGTAATGAGTGATAGAAAAAGAAGAAATGGCCTCAAGTTGTGCCAGAGGAGGTTTAGATTGAGTATTAGGAAAAATCCTTCACGGAAAGGGTTGTCAGACATTGGAACAGGCTGCCCAGGGAAGTGGTTGAGTCACCATCCCTGGAGGTGATTAAAAGATGTGTAGATGAGGTTCTTAGGGATGTGGCTTAGAGGTGTACTTGTCAGTCTTAGGTTAATGGTTGGACTTGATGATCTTGAGGATGTCTTCCAACCAAGATGATGCTGTGACTTTCTAAACAACGCATGGGTTAAATACCATAAAGCACAGGACATGCCAAGTGTTTATTGTATAACCAGTGCTCTCACGAAGTGTGCTAGTTGTTTGCATTGCATGAGTTGCTTACTACTATATCACATTGTTTTAGAATTGTATGATGTCAGACTTTTGGGAATACTCACAGTATTTTTATTATACAACACCAAACGTGTCTTTAATTAACAGTTCTTCAGTGTTAAAAGCCGTCTGTATGATGTTCATTCTAGTCCAAAAGGGAGCAAAAGTTGATTCTGTGTTTGGAGGATAATTTTGTAGTTAGCGCAGTTATGTAGAGTTTCAGGAAGATGTATCTAATTGTTTTAATTGTGTATAAGAACACAACAATATGCATTATAGCCATTATACTGAAGTGCCCATTCAGTCCAACTCCTTCTAAAACCCTTATGTATGACTTACATGCAATTGCTTCTAAAACTCTGATACAATGTTTCATTGTAAACTTTAACTATAAATTCTGGGTTGCAAATATGCAGTTGCCTGTTTTTCTTTGATTCTCTGCTTTTCCATATTCTGCAATGTGAGAGGTTGAGTAAGACTCAAATCAGGTATTACAAAAGGCAGGATTCTTGCAAGTAACATGGGATGATTTATCTTTTAATGATTAATCAGAATTCATGTCTTCCCCCTGCCCTTTATCCTCTTCTGGCTTGAAAAATGCATAGAAATGTTAAGAGTCTGATGTGACTGCTTGCATAGACAGTGAGGAAGTAATGAGGTATGAATATGGGAGTTAAATTTTAAAATTGAGCCACCTGATTTTGTGATATTTGTGACTTCCATTGGCAACAAGTGTATAAAATGCATAATCTGGATGGGATGAGGATGTTGATCCTGAAAAGGGAGGGATCAAACAAACTTCCTTTCTTAAGCAAGTAAGTGAAAGAGACTTTAATTTTGCCACAGCACATTTTAGATAGACCAATATGTGAATGTTTAGAAGGCTTGCTGTGCTTTCTTGATTGCAGAAAATAATAATTTGCTGTAGCTGTGAGGTCCACAAGTTGCTGTGGTTAGCGTGTTTCATCAAGATCATCCCCTTTAGTGCCTGATAGTGATGTAGTAGCTCCTAGTCCTTGTCCTGTCTCTTATCCTGAGCACGGAGACACTCTTTCTGGGAAATGCCCACAGAACCTTAACTACTCCAAGTGCCTTACAGAGTCTTGTAAACAAACAAAATAATAACAAGAAGAAACTTTCTGCTAGCTGAAGATAGTTTCTTCCCCTTAAAAAACAGCGCAGCAGCAGCTTTGGGAAAATCACTGGCATGAAGTTTTGAAGGTCTAGCTCATTTTTCATTCAGACTGTATGCACACATGGAAATTCTGTCATCAGTTACGTTTGTTGCTTGACTTAGCTGGGTTGTCCTTGAGCTTAGGTATATAGATACCTATATATATAGACACTAAATGAGGTCCTGGGAACCCTGAAGCCACTTGTGGGCTAAATAGCTGACAAGAAGCTGTTTTTTCTCATCTTGACTGTACTCGTTTCTTCTAGTCTCTACATTCTGTACATCCTCTGACATTATATAGTGGAAAGAGAACTTGGAATTTGAGGGAGAGAGACTAGTTTTACACACTGCTGATTTGAGAACAAGTGTTACATGAGCATAAGCCATGTGCTTGTATTTTATTGGGATAAGTGCATGTTTATGTGTTTCTTTTTAAAAATATATGTGATTGTGTAAGCCCCATAGCCTTCAACAAATTTAAGATACAATTGAGGCTGTGTTGACACTGAACAATGGAGTATGGTTTAGTGATATCTAAATTACCAGACTGAACTAATACTCCAAGAGCACCTGACAATAGTTAGCTAATTAAAGAAACTGGCATGTTGACTGGGAGCAGTGCCATGTTCAATTATTCTTTGTACCTCAGTATCTATCTGTTGCTGCGCAGGGCTGCATGTTTGTTCGTAACTGACTTAGATGTTTCTGTACTATGCTCTGCTGAATGGGGAAAGATAAAATACTGAGACATAAGACGTTGACAGTTTCACCATATGTGTGTATAAATTTTAAAATACTTCTTTCTAATAGTATATGAAAGAATTATTGTGAAACTGCATCCAGTTTGCAGTAGAACTATAATGCTGTCAAATAAAAGTCTAGCAAATGCTTTTACAACTTAGGGAAAATAAAAACCATTTGTATTCCCCCGTGTAACTCCTATCTTACATTTTGAATTATTTCTTAAATGTAATGTAATTAATTAAACAAATTACTTTTTTCTACATTCTGCTTTCTAATGCATTTAGTAAATATTACAGCATTTCATTTTGAGTAGAACAACTACAGGCGTCAATAATGAAACTAAGATGACATTTAAGTGAATATGTAAAGACAATACATGAGCTTTTTTCTCAAAAAATGTTGATGAAAATTAGCATTTTAAGAGTATCAAATATATAATTTTAATAACATTGTGTACATTATTTTTTTTCACATAAAAATGCAGTTACATATAACAGATCATAAATAATAATCCAAATACCTTTCAGTTTACACAGCTTTTAAGTCCCTTTCAGAAACATGTTGCAAATTATTGTTTAACAGTCTTACAATTTACTTTTAAATACACTACTATGTGAACAGTAATGAATAAGATCTAACCAGTACTTTCATCTTCTCTAATGCTAAGCAAAATTCTGACCAGATTCTTATGCAGCTTTTATGCAAAGTCATGCGGGAAAAAAAATAACCTCTATACATTTACAAATGTAATTTTCTATTATTTGATTTTTATTTGGTATAAAAATATGCTTTGGTCATTTATTCCTGGAAAAAAATCCAGGACTCACCTGTTGTGCTCTTTATGAGAAATTTCTAGAGGCAAAAATGAGGAAAAGCTGACAAGGGTACGTGCAGTTCCCAGTGGCAAATCTACAGAAGGTGTAATTGTAGCTATTCTGTATCTTCATTTATGTAGTAATACAGTAGGAAAAGGTAACATCCTATTTAAAGCAATTGAAGTTGTATAGAAAACCAAAACAAATATAAATGTTTTTCTACATACATAGAAGTTTAAAAATTTAGGTGGGAGAATTAGGATGTCATGCTTTAAATTAGGCTGTTGCTAATATGGTGACAAGGTAAAATCTGTGGAAGGGAAGGCATCAGTGTGGACCATGTCTTATCTGTGTACTTTGTATTCTGGTAAACCTGTGGAAGTAGGTGGAGGGGTGGTGATACACTTGTAAAATCTGAAGCAGAAGAAAAGTCCTGGATTCAAATTAGATTAACAAATGACCATATAAAGCAAGCCTGAACATGAAAAATAACCCCACTTAATTATTGCATTTACAGGTCTAAACAAGAAACTATAGTACTGACGTTTTATTGCTGTCTGACCAGATGGTGATATGTGTGATGCATTAAAGGAGGTCAGAGAGTCTGAATTGTCAGGGACCACAGTAGTAATGAAGGTTACTTTCCTGTGGTTTGGAGTAAATGACTATTGGGGCTATCATCCTCAGTTGTTAGAAATCATGAATGGACTGGCAACAGAAATTCCAGTGAACTCAGAACTAAATGAACTCTTGAGTTTCTCTTGACTGCTGTCTAGGACCCAAATCGGTGCTACCAAGTGAGATTTTTGTAACTCTTAACCAGAGTGCACAGGGATAAGCAGCAGCAGCCTGGTATAGTTGTGTACTCTAAAAATGGTCAAGGGCACTAAAATGAAAATGCTTGCTAAGAAGAAATTGAAGAATATTCTAAAGAGTATACTCCTTGCTTGCAGTGTGAAATGAATGCAAAAGCACTTAATAAAATAAAAAGTTGAGGAAGGTCAAAGGGAAACAAGTATGGCTAAACAGCAGTGTGAGACTGGATAATAAAGCAAGATGTTCTTCAAAAGCATAACCTGTGTCTGAGGAAGGCAGATACAGGTCAGTAATTTTTTTTTTTTTTTTTAAAGGCATAATTTGTTAGAGGCATAAAATTAATTATAGAACTAGTGGATTGCCAAGTTGAGGGGTCAATCAGAGAAGACAAGGCCCAGGGTGACGAACAACAAAAAAATTTCTATGTTTGCGTTCACAGAAGAGCTTAGAAAGGTTCCTAAACTGTTCTGTTTTGTTTTGTTTTGTTTTGTTTTTTGTGGAGCAGAAAGAGTTTTCTCAGGGCAAATTGCAGTTTCTAAGCAAGAGAAGGTGTTACAAAATGAATCATAAAAATGACATGTTATTCACTTAACAGTTTTTAAAAACTTGGAAATGAAGTGAATGAGCAAAGCATTACTCAAACTAGCAGTACCCTGCTTAAAAGTGCTTTTTATGAGGGGCTTGGTTGATCGGGAATGAATTTTAATCCTTAATATTCCCTTTGATTTATGTTTAATCTGCTTGACTCTTCTGCTAGATGAATCAATACAAATTATAATTAAGAATCAATTACTGGATATGTAGGTAAGTATAATATGCTGGGGGAGAGTGATAATCGTGTTTGTAAAGGAGAAGCATACCTTTCCTGGAATTTTTTTTAAGCATCATCAATCATGCAAAAAAAGGAATATTTAAAAATAAAAAATAATTTACTTTTAAAGTTCGTTGTTCCTTGATTAATTGTAGACGATAGTGCTGCATGGGTCGTATTTAGAGTTGGGATGTGTAGTATAGTTGACACTTGTGAATTCATAGGTGCTAGTTTCTATGTAATGACATAATAGAAATTTCTAACTTTATCATGGCCAGTGGTTTGGAGACTTTTTATTGTGAATAGGGATACAATTTTGGTTTTTTGTATAGGACCTAAAGCTTCTTATTTTAGATTAATTGCTGCTTTACTAACTAGTTGGTACTAACTGTATCAATTCAAGAAAGCTTGAGAAACATTTTAGTAGTTTCCATATTGCAAGGGACTATAAAATAAATAATGGTATTGATGGAATATTGACATGTTAATGCTTTTTCAATAAACATTGCTGTGAGTAGGCTTCAAAGCTTTAGTTACAGTGTTCACAGATTTCAGGACTGTTTGATTTACTTGCTGTTGATATTTTTAAAAATAATCTTTGCAGACAAGATCTGTGCAAATATTTCAAAAATATTTAAAATAATGATGCTGCAGAATGTTACTGGTGGTAGCTGTATTTTCAGAACTAATGTTTTCCAAATGTACATTATCGGTAAATATGTTTCAAAATGTCCTATAAATGTCTGTAAAAACAGGGTAAAAAGTAGTAACTTTTGAGTTTATCTTGTACTCCTTTATTTTGATCACTCCATTTATAATAAGAAAATACTACTTTTACTTAAAGTACCCTTTTAATTAAAAAAACTACTGCTCTTAGATACTCATGGACTTGATTGTTTCGTGTGACTTTTGTTGTTTTTTAGGAAACTCTGAGCTGAAAGATAAAGAGGACCAGTTTGGAAGAACTCCACTTATGTACTGTGTACTGGCGGACAGGCTGGACTGTGCAGAGACGTTGCTGAAGGCTGGAGCTGATGTTAATAGAGCTGATCGTAGCCGAAGAACTGCGCTCCATCTTGCTGCACAAAAGGTAATTACATTAAAAGTGCTCTGCCGTTCTATAAACTTGCAGCATTCACAGCAGGTATAAAGGAGATTTTCTTGTACTGAGTAAGTATTGTGTACCTTTAGAGGCTTTCATTATTTTAGAGGCAAATAATGCTATGTGTTTTTTAAAACTTGGCCCATCTCAAAGTAAATTTTATTTTTAATGTTTTTACTTAGTGTAGTTGTAGTTATTTGCAGAGACAGTACAATTCATTGCTGTTTTAAGAGCTTGTACTTTGTAGGAGAAATTATCTTTGTCTATTTTGGGGTAGATCGTTCTAAGTAAGGACTGGATTTTGTACACTCTGATACTCCTTAGGATGTAACTATTAATTTCAGTGGATATAAGGATGTAAGTTTTCATTCTCTGCAGGATGCTTTTTTGCCATTTGTCTGTCAGAGAATCTTGCAGTACTACTTTCACTCAATAGAATCTAAAACTCTACAGTCAATGTAAGGTTCTTTCTTTTCTCTTCAGTATCAAATAACTGTGCTAAGCTGTTCCTTAATCCTTCATCTTTTCCTAATGGCATCTCTAACTCCTTTTGAAGTAGCTGCTTTATTACTTGCAGTTGGGTAGTTGATCTCCTGCTAGGTGTTCTGGTGCACTCGGATGCTCTTGCTTGTTGTTCCACAAGTGTCCTAGAAGCCATCTTTCAGAACTATGGCTTCTCTAAAATAGCTCTGTTTTGCTTTGGATATCAATAAACAGTATCAAAACTTCTGTACTTGATATAAATGCTGTTCATAGTCTCCATCGAAAATATTTCTGTTAGTATAGCCACACAGACTGACCAATGCTATGCCATATTCTTTCAGTTCCAAGGGTTTCAACCTAGGTAAAAGGTTAAGGTGATCTGATGGCTTCAGTAACTCTGTCTAATGTTGTTTTAATATCTATGTCACCTTTACCAATTTCTGGGGAAACTGAGGTCTCAGAACTCAAAGTCATCCTGTGTCACCCTTGTCTTGCCGTGATTTGTCCAAGTGGCTTTTGTCACTGGAGTGTGTCTATAAAGTAACAGTTACCTGGAAGCATGGATCAGGTTCTCAACAAAGCATCCTTTTAATCTCTCTGTCTCAGACTTCATTGATGTCCTGGAAGTAAGAGTTAGGATATTCCCTTACTTATTGGTCCACCTGATCACCGTTCTTTTGTACCAGATTGAGTGCATTCTCACACTTTTCTTTGCAGAAAGTTCTTAAGTTAGTAAGGTAATTTCTGATCTTATCAGAAATTTCAGCTGTTAATACTACTTGAAATAGCAGTGCTTTTTGAAAACAGCTACGGTTATACATTCATATGATAACCTCTGCTGAGTGGTTGCTTAATAATGATAGTTATGTTCTTAGTGATAAGTCTTCCATAGACATCCTTTGTATTACAGCTTTTAAGCTTTACACATCTGCTAGTCTGGACGATTCTTAGCATCAATAAGGAGTTAGAAAGTTAAACTCTTTGCTTTAATGTAATAAATATGTCTTTCGATGGAAAATATTTAAAACATACTACAATGCAATTTTAGACAATGGAGTGGGAATAATGTCGAGTAACTTTAGGAATTTACTTTGCCGACATCTAAATCTGAGCTAGTAATCTAGATCACTTTTAAAGTTAATGCACTTAATTAGGTGCAATTTATTCATCCTAAAGTAAATACCTTAGGATACACTGACTAACTAAGTCATCTTTTTAGGCATCTGACTGATGTAGTTTTTGATGTTCTCAGTGTCTCAATTGTGACAAATGAACCTCACCCAAGGCATACATTTTTTTAATTGAGTAATCTTTTTTGAATCTTCATTAACATGATCTTTTGTAGTTTCTGTCTTGTCTTCATCACCTTATGATGGAGATGCTTCAGTCTTTGTGGGCAGAAGGCCATGTAAATCAAGTTATCTGGTTTTATTTCTTTTGTTTTCTTCCGTTCCACTATGAAGGTAGACTACTTTGGTCTGTCATTAAAATGGACAGACCTCCCAAGCAATTTTGAAAGCGTGCACATCACAAAAAAAAAAAAAAAAAAAAAAAAAAAGGATAGGTTAAGTCAACTTCAGAAAACGTAAATTAAAAAACAAGCAAACAAAAAAGACCCCTTAAACCCAGACCCACCCAAAAATGATACAAGTCATTGCAGGAGTACGCCTGTGAAGATTGCCGTAGGAGTTTCAGAGGACAGTTATGACTTCATGAGCATGGATGTAATTTAATGTAATTTACTGGCTGCTGCTGCAGTGACTGATTGCAACTGAAGTAAAATTATTAACATAATTTGCGAGTGATTTCACACTGAGGAATTGTATTACTATGTGTGTACAGATTGTTTAAAGTGGTAGAACTTAGATTATTGTGCAATAAACATGCTGTGGAGACAGATATGAGTACTGGGATTGCAGTTTAACTGCAGACATTCATTTTCACTTGTAAGCATTCTGGTAGCAATTTGCTTCTAGTCCGAAATTGCAACTTGCTTAAACTCTTGCATATGATGCCTCTGAACAGAAATGTTTCTACATAGCCAAATTACCTGTATATGACGTTTTCATTTGTCTTCCTTTAAGTAATTCCAGTTTAATATAAGGAAAAAAACAGGCCCGCATCTGTCAGAATTTCTCACAGAGGATGCTCACTTATTAGCAACCTGTTTACTCTGGGGAAGTGCCAATCTCTATGAATTCCCTAGGCACAGCCTTTTGTCTTAACAGGGACAGAAGACAAAATTCAATAGCTTTGTTGTTGGATGCTAATAATATGCACTTAAAATAATCTATCAGGATGCTAGCTGTCAGGATGATATTAATTTTAGCTTCAGAAAGATTAATACCACCCTAGTGGGAAAATGTGGCTTTCATTATGTAGAAGTACTAAATATTCTGTAGGTTGTATTAATTCTTTGATGACACAATTATTGACAAATAACAGTACCTCCAGGATGCAGTTGGGAATTCTGTGTCAAGTAGGAGGGTATGTTTTAATGATCTTTAGTTGTAATTTTTCTTAAAGTATAAAAAAATAGTTGTTCCTGTATACTTACCAGTAACCATATGGGTAAAGAAGGAAATAAGACAACCTATGGAAAGGATAAGACATCATAGAAAAATAGAAACAGAAGGTAATCTTTAATTTGGTTGTTTTTTGAAACCTTATTTCCAAGTCTTAACTTTCCCAGTGTATATCATGAAAATAAACAAACACGGTACCTTTCAAAGATGATGGTGATCAGTTTGTGGTTTTTTTTTTCTACACTGGTAACCTTTTGTGATGTTCCCCCTTAAATGAGAGCTCATAATGAGTAATATTAATTTGGTGCATATAGTAGGTTCGTGAAGTATGAATGAGCTTTACATTCGTTCATACTTTCATGTGAACATAAAATTTGTCTAAAAAAAAAAAACAAACAACTCAACAAACCAAGGTGTAAAACAGGAATGTGGACCAACCAACCAGAAGAGGTGATTTTTTTTACATGCAGGACTACAGGTTCCTCTGTGTTTAATTAAGCCACAGACAATAACTATGATACAAATGTTTTCTTTACTTTCCCAAACAAAGGGTTCTCTCTAGTGAATGCAGCTTGAAGATGCTCAAGGGCAGAAAACAGAGTTCCTTATATATGATTTGTATATGTTGTAGTACAGATAAACTGATGGAGCTGCCAAAGAGTTGGTTCTGCACATGGTCTTCCCCTGAGCCCTTTTCACAACTGCAGAACTGCTCAGTGTTCAGTGAGTTGAAAAAAAATGAGCTCTACAAAATAATGATTCTTTTTTGCCTATTTAGCATGAGTCATAGAATTATTTCAGTTGGAAGAGCCCCTCAGGATCACCAAGTCCAACCATAACCTAACCTAGCTGTAGCACCAAACGATGTCCCTAAGAACCTCATCTAAACACCTTTTGAACACCTCTGGGAATGGTGACTCCATTACTTCCCTGGGCAGCCTGTTCCAATGTCTGATAACCCTTTCCGTGAAGAATTTTTTCCTAATATCCAATCTGAACCTTCCCTGGTGCAACTTGAAGCCGTTTCCTCTCGTCCTATCACTTTCTACTCAGAAGAGACCAACCCCCTCCATGCTACAACCTCCTTTCAGGTAGTTGTAGACAGCCATCAGGTCTCCCCTAAGCCTCCTTTTCTCCAGGCTAAACAACCCCAGTTCCCTCAGCCGCTCCTCATCAGACTTGTGCTCCAGACCCCTCGCCAGCCTTGTCATCCTCCTCTGAACTCTCTCCAGCACCTCGATGTCTGTCTTATGATGAGGAGCCCGAAACTGAACACAGGATTCAAGATGCAGCCTCACCAGTTCTGAGTACACTGGCACTGTCCTCATGCTCCCAAATGATTTTCACTGTTGGTTGTGCTGATGCTGCTGTTGATCTGTGCTGTAAGCCTAATTTAAATCATTAAAAATGAGTACAGGAAAAGTTTAGGAGAAAAAAACTCGCATTGTTACAAGGAACTGATTTACAGTATTGTCCACCAGAAAGTTGTGCTCTCATCACTGAGGAAGAATAATAAAGCAGCCAGAGACTGTGCAGGGCTGGAACTTTGTAAATGAACCTTGGCATCATGAAAATATTCTTAAAACCTTATATAAGAATTTAGCAGTGTTCCATTTGAGTTGAGGGAGGACAAGGAAACCTTTCTGAAAGTCGTTTTTTTTGTGCGATAAATGAGAGTTGTGGTTTTCTTTCAAGACTTTGCATATGTCTCTAATTCTGCTGCAGACTGTTCTTTAGATTTCATTAATACTTCCATTTGCCTCTGAATTATCGCGTCTTGATTTAGTGACTAGTGAGCAAATATAAAGTTATGAAATGGTGATCTTGAAATAAAAAGTTGGTCTCCTCATGAAACTCAGAATTCCAACATAACTCCCGGGCATGTTAAATTTCTCTGTTTCTCCACTGAAATGTGCAGAGTGGCTTAGAACATGTTTATGCACAAAAAATAATACAAGATAGAAGCATCTTGTGGAGACTAGTGTTAGGTAAGCTGTTTTGAATCTAGCTAGAGAGGGAAATGATTGGTCTGAAAAGGTTCTGGAAAATCAAGCAACACCAGATATTATGAGGATGGTCAGAACACTGTATTGTATATTCTTCAACTTCAGAAATTCTGTATCTTGATTCATCAGTCCATCACAGATGTGAAGGAGAGGGAAGTCTTTACATGGGAGTTATACTCAACATTATAGAGCAGCATAACTGAAACACGAAACTTGATAACAGTTTTGTTGGTATGGAGAGCTTGATTTGGGCACTTCTTTGCAGTGTGTGGTTCTTGTCTTTTCAGGCAACACATTTTCAGCTTACACACTTTGTCATGCCTTGTTACAAGGCAAGAACATGCACGTTGTTGGTTGCTCGTTAAGTGTTAAGTCACTATAGCCATTTGGTATCCAGCAAACATCTGCCTCTACTGTCAAACTGTGGGTGAAAATCCAAACAGTTCTCTTGTCTGCAGAAGATAAAACTGTAGAAATGCTGCTCTACAAATCAGGTTTCAGTTGCACAGCAGATACTAAACCACCTGAATCTGATTTCTCACTGGTTTTATGTTAATATTGTAAGACAAGGTTATGCAAAAATTTACATGCCAAAATAGCTCTTTTGACTTCAAGATCAGAATTTCAGAGTAACTAAAGATCAGACTCTGTGTACAGATGGAGTGATAAGTATGGTATGAATGTCTATAGGGTATGGCACATGTAAAATTCACTTTTAAATTATTTTAGTAACTGTTAGTTTCTAAACTTATTAGAAGAAAGCATGTTTGAAAATATTGCTGGCAATTTGTGGTACCTCCCTGAATACACCTACTTTCTAGCAGTCATTTTGGGCATCAAAGTAAATATAACATGGCTAAATGAAAAACATAGCATTTATTATTGTCTTTGGGTAGGATTTGACTGTCAAAGAGAACAAAGAAAGCTGACTGCGGCACTAAAATGCATTACACTATAAATATCTGATGCGTTTTCTATATGGCCTGCTGTAGACAGAATGATTCTAACTATTTCCACTCGTAAGAGCAAAATGCTATTTTTTCCATTTAGAATAGTAGAAGAAAAAGCTGAAGGTGGATGGGGGAGGTTCAAAGAGACGGTTTACATCAGGAGCACATGGGATGTATTTAGACAAATACTACATAGTAGAGTATATTTGTGTGGAAGGGGATGGACCAAGTGTCATAGAATCATTCTGTTTGAAAGGGATCCTCAAGATCATAGAGTCCAACCATAACCTAACTCTAGCACTAACCCATGTCCCTAAGAACCTCATGTAAATGTCTTTTAACCACCTCTAGGGATGGTGACTCCATCCCTTCCCTGGGCAGCCTGTTCCAATGCCTGACAACCCTTTCCATGAAGAATTTTTTCCTAATATCCAATCTAAACTGCCCTTGGCCCAACTCTTGTCCTAATGCTGATTTATGTGCTGATGAAGTCATCTCCAGTTGCCTGGGGCAGACAATGTTTCAGGCTGTCAGCTGTTGTAGCATCCATATTTTGAAGGATTTTGTTTTAATTGTGAGGTTGCAAACCTAATTTAAAAGTAGAACAAAGAAGAAATACATCTAAGGTTTTTGTGAAGATGAATGGGTTAGGTCTTGCTATGTGTAAAGGATATTCAGGTATGATTCTCAGGGAGGCATGTCTCCTGGAACGCAACTCGAAAAACATAGCAGTAAATCATTTGTGATTCTGACCTGGACTGGCGGGAAGGATTCAGACTTTTCAAGAATAGTGATCGTAAGTCAAATATTATAAATAAACCTTAGAGAAGAAAACTCAGGAATAATAATAGAGGGACAGTGCATTGCATTAATAAGTCCAATACTTATACAAAGACATTTACAGATTTGGCTGGTATGATTAGAAATTAAGAATAGTATTTTTTCTTCACTGCTTGGCACCAGCTAGTCATCTAATATAACCCCAGTTTTTAGCTGACATCGTTAAAGATTAAAAAAACTGAAAAGGTCTTAAAATGATGGAAAAGAAGCCCAAATGAGAATGCTTTTAATGAACTAGGTAAAGTCAAACTGGGAGAATGCTATGTATTCCTTTCCTCTGTAAATCAGGTATGTGCTAAAAGAAAATTAGAATCTGCTAAGTAAGAACAGGCCAGGTTTGTGATTATAACTTAGCGGGTTTATAATATAAACAATAAAGGAATTTTTCATGCTGGAAAACCTGAACAGTTCCCGAGAATACTATAGACTCACTGTCACCAGCATAGGCATGAATGTAATTGTATGAATAAGAGTTTGCTGGGTTCTCCCCGGCATGGATGACTGGGGTGGGTTTGCCATCAGAAGTCTCCTGGGGAGCTCTGTGCCAGGGGTTCTGAACTAGTCTGGTCTTGGAAAAGACAGAAGGGGATGAAAAATGGGTTTGATCACTGTAAAGGAAAATGTATCTACTTGATGGTACACTACCTTCTTTGAAAATGAAAATATTTGTCTCCTCTTTGCAGTGTTTTCTTATATTTGAAGTACATTTTAAAGCAGTATAGTAACAATTTAAGTTTATTCCTATAAATATTATATACGTTTTCAACCTATCAGTATTTTTACCGATTTGCTTGAGTTTCATGTGACCCAACTTACCTAAATGTCCTGTAGGTTCATTTTTTTCTAAGTGCAATAGTAGTCTTATGCAATCTGTTGCCAAACTATTCATTCTAATGTCTCTATTTTGTGATATTCCGGTACTGAAATGCCCATCTGTTGAACAGTTTAATTGTCTGTGTCTGGTTGAAATGATTAATAAATATGTGTTCAGCCACAAGAGTATTTTGTAAATCTGAGAAGGTGAAACAGTCTGAGGACAAATACTACATATTATATGATTACTTTTTTTACTGAATAAATATTTTTACAGAGTTTCTATTTTAAAAAATAATGTTATGCTGCACTTGCATGTAGTTTCATGTATCTGTATGATGTAGATGTTACACAGTAACATTTTCCTCAGTTAAACTAGATTTTTCTAAAGTAGAATAACAGATATTCACATTTTATGCCTTCTTTAGATAAAGAAGATTTTATTTTATTTAGGTTTTAATGTAGTTTTATTTAATATAATTTTATTGTTAGTGAGCAATTTCAGAAGCCTAGGAATCCCTTGCTGGAAAAAAATATTCTTTTGGCATAGTTGAAAAATCAATCAATTAATTGCAGCAGGACAGTACTAATTGCTTTTTAACTGTTTCAAGAACTTTTGTATTTTTACTTACGTTATTCTTGTGCCTGTATGATCTTAACTATGTTCCCATGGTTGTGGTGATTTGCTGGCATTTTTTTTAAATGTTCTCTTCCTGCCATTTGTTGCATTAAACAGCCTCAGTTCAGGGACCATGTCTCTGATCTTGCTGTTATTTGTTTTTGATAGTACCATTGCGAGAATAATAAATTTTGTCGCTTCTTTTCAGTTTGCCTTAGAGTGATGTGATTTTTTTTAATTTTTTTTTTTTAGGTCAAATGCTGGTAGATACTGCATATTGTCCTAAAAACAGACTTTTTTTTTCTTGATAAACAATTGAAGAAAATTTATAATGATAAATTCAAATTATGTATTCCAGTCTTAAATCACTCCACTGAAAAGAAAGGAAAATTTCATGGATATTAAATGGAATAACAACTGTAACATCTCTCTGCCTTGTAGCTCAGTATTGGGATTCCTTTTTTAATGATGCAAACTCTTACCTGCTAAGAACGCTTCCCAGCTCAAGCTTGGTTTTCTGGGGTTAATTTTCCCGGCATTTGTGCCTGGGTTTGAGGAGAGCTCGGTACAAAGGGAGTCAGTACAGCCTAGCGGAGAGCAGAGTCACGAGCATTTGCATCTCTGGAATGTTTTTATTGACAAACGGTAGTCTGCTATTGACATTTGTGTCCCTTGATGATACTTCTATCCTAGCTTATCTTTGCTGGTCAAATGCCTTAATTGTTCTGGCCTTTAATTCAGTCAAAGTTGGAGCAGGAGTGGAAGAGAAAAGAGAAGGAACAGGTCTAACGGAGCATCAAGCTTGAGCTCTGAAGCTGCTGGCAACGATCAACCTGTCATAATGTTATGATTTGTTCATTTTTATACCATTTATTAGCCTTTACTTGCTGTGCCATTTGGCCTCCAGGGCAGATAAAGTGCTGTCTAATTTGGTAGGTTTGCTTCTGTCAGAGTGGCCTCGACAGAGAAGGTGTTAGCTGTAGTGACAAATAATCAATAGCTGTCGTTGTCATGAGGAACGTGAGTAGTTGGGCCTTTCATCTGGAGGATTAGAGGTCTAATTGGATTGAGAATAGGGAGGGTGGGCTGTTGGGCAACCCTGTCAGCTATGTTAAGCTGTCAAATGTCAGCCTTCCTGAAAGGAAGAAGGGATGGTTAGCGTTCAGAAACAAGGAAGAAGACATATGAAAGCTTTTAAAAAAGTAATGGGTAAAAAAGTAGAATAGGCTAACGTACACTTTAACCCCTTCTTGTTTAATTACAGATCTCTCTGGTTAATGAGGATGCGTGGTGGGCACTCTCTGAATCTCGCGCTCTTTCATGTGCACACACGCACAGACAGAATGTGTGTGGAACAGATTTGGCACTGTGATACCAAATCAGACTGGTTCTCTGCGTTGACAAAAAGCCAGTTTAACTACTCAGATGGGGACTATAAATGCAGAAGATTATGATATAGGAGAGGAAAATAGACACCAATGGAGGGAATCACTTGACAGAATCATAAGGAAACTGAATATTTGATTTTAATATTTTCTTGTAAAGATTTGGCGGTCTGGTAGTACCAGTGTTTCTTGAGATATAATCAGTTGTTTCAATGTTGCTGTACGTAGAATAAGTACTATGATCCAGTCCTGCACTGGTCTGTAAAATTGTCAGCTGAATTTTATCTGTATTTTCTAACTGTTGCTTTTCATCCCTTGGTCTCTGCCTGTTTCTTGGAGAAAGATTTGTGTTATTCTAAAGAAGATTAATCCAATGAGCCATTATGCTAGAAGAACAAATATTTTTTTTTTACATTCATATCTCAGGTTTACAGTGCTAATGTTTATCTTACTAAAATAAATAATAGGAGTAGATTTTAATGGAGGATTTGTTTGATTACAAAATGATTAAAAAATTGGTATCTTTATTTGTCATCTTATTTTGTCACTCTTTTCAAAGCAAGTCTTAACTGTAACCATACCAGTATTTCCTTTCTCTAAGTAACACATTTTCCCTGAGATCTATTAGTATACTACTTGGCCAGAGTTACCAATGCAACTGGCCACCTGTTATAAGGAGTGTCCTTAACTGCTGATGACCTTGAAAAAGCAGTCTTTAGAGATGGGGGGGAAATTATTTTTGTATTGGCTAATTAAACAAAGACAATTTTATGGCTTTCTTCTTTTTTATAAGCATGCAGATTTTTTGAAATCTCACCTTTTTTTTCCTGAGTTTGATCATTTGTTGTCAACTAGTGGGTTACTATTGGTGTTTCAGTTTGGATTGATTCCCCTGCTGCTCCACTCTCTTCTGCACCACTTATTGATGGCCATTTAGACTCGTGAAATCGTATTTACTGGTGATCTGCTGTGAATACTGACAAACCCATCCTTAATCTCAAGTTCATATTTGTAAATTAGTATAGTGGTGTATTTCAGAAGCAAAAATCTTGAACGGTTTGTCTGTTATTTTGTTTAAATGGCTAACATGTCAGAAATCAGGGATTTTTTTCCCCTTTGAGATTGACTGCCGTGCTCTCAAAAGCCCATTTTTGTGTAAGAGTCTGGATTCGTGGGTCTTGAATGATTTTTGGTTTTGCAATTAGTTGTCTGACAGATATTGTACCTCTGTCATTTCTAGTCTAGGCTTTATCAGAACTAAACTTCAGACTTTTCTCATAATCTGGTTCTCCCACCTCATCTTTCTCTTTGTTTTGTTTCATTGCTTCCCCAACTCTGTACAATCGTGATGTTTTTGAGTCTGTATAATCTGATTTAATCGCATTTAACCTTCTGGTGTGAGCTATAGGAAGGACAGATGAAGAACTGAGATCATGGGCTGCTCTCGCAGCTTTATGTGCGTTGGAGATAGCTGAAACAGCTGAGCTACAAGAGGAATATTATGCTGCTGTGGCCCGGTTGGCTTCAGTGTCCATGATAGCTATGGAGCTGACCCAGTGTTTCCACACTGTGGTGTAGTCTGTGCTATAGAAGCGCTGTGATAAGATGAGCTTGTTTGTGACAAGAAGGGTGTCAGAATTCAGTATCTTCATTTCTAGAGCTTTACCTAGCACTTGCTACCAAAATCCTTGGCCTTTTTTTTTCTTTCCAATTTCTTTACCAAGGCAATGATCCATTATTTCCCTATTTTCTCCCCTTCCTAGTCTAGCTAGAACATGACTATTGGTGATGTTTTCTTTCTCTTTTCCTCCAGCGATGTCACAGCTATTTTTATTAACCTGACTTATTTGCATTGTACAAACTATTCTCTTTCATTTTCAAGCACCATGTAATTTCAGTTCTCTGCATCTCTGCTTTGCTTTTTGCTTTGCTAACTCTCCCCCTTTCCTTTGTTGGGCTTTGTATCATCTTCTAACGTGTTTTCTGTGCTTGAAATAAGCTTTCATGATTCAAACTGATGAAGAGCATATTGTCAGGCTCAAAACATACATTGTATTATTGTACTAGTGCCTGTGTTGGGCAGTCTTGATCGTAAGCATTTGAAATTTCATTAGAAATAATAGAAGAAATGTCTCCAACTGCAGCAATTTTCTAAAAGATTTTGAAAATATGGATCGAGTGCAAGCCATGGTGGCAGAACACAGAGCAGCTCTGCTTCTGTTGTGTTTCTCAGTAAAAAGGAGCTAATTCTGCATAGCATATGGAATGATATCTTAAATATCTCTACAGCCAGCTGGTAGAATTGCTTTATTTTCATCTATCAAATCCACAGTTGTATTTTTGTGAGGAAAATTTGGAAGAACTTCTGGCTGATGACTTACCCATTGTCACTTTTTCTGATCTTATCTAAGTCCTCTTCCATAGCAATAATTTTTCAGGCCACTAACAATAAATAATTTGTATTAGTTTATGAAGAATATCAGTTTCCAAGAATGACAAAATATGTGAGGACTTAAGGCTAAAAAAATATTGGTGTGTAACTTCCACTCAGCGATTTTGTTGAGAAGACAGGCTAGAACTGAAGAGGATGCTGACGTGCTTTAGGAAAGTTAGGCAAAATTTTGTCCAGCGAAGGTAAGTACTTTGTGTGGCATGAGCACTGCTTTTTCTACAGAACGTTATTCCATGTCACTTGATGTTCAGCTGGTTTAAGTTGACTTAACTATCCTGGTTTTCAGCTACTAGCTCTCTTGTACAGGCTGTTATGAAACAGCTGTCCCCCCTCTCTCATTTTGCTTTATTCAAAGGATACGTGAAATTTCTCTAGCATTTGAACTTTAAAATAATGATTACATCTTAAAAATGGGTTTCTTCTTAAGCACGGTCCTTACTGTATGTGAAGTGTTATGGTTCAGATCTGAATGGATTTCATTTTGTTTCACTTATTACTGTTCCTTTAGCACGTTTAGCATTGTGGCATCCCTTGGTGCGCAAGAGACTTGTCCAGCTTTTCTCCCAGGACATTGATGTCTGCTGCCAAGTCTATACCTTAAAAATACTTTTACAGGCAAAGACATCTCCCTGTTTGAGTGTCCTTTCTGAAACATCGTTTCTGCATTAATTGCCCCTTTGCAGCTGACCTCACAACTGATCTTTAATGGTTACGAGAAGCAATGTTATTGTTGGGACTGAGAAACTGCTTGCTTGTTTGTGTCCAGATTTTTCACTGACAAATTAAAACAGGGCCTTTACTAGTATTAGCTTGTAAGTTTGTTTAGTCCAGGTTTGTGAGCTGTTTGGTGATTTTGGTTTGAATGAGGTGACTTTTTCCAGATATTCTGTAGTAAAAAGTGAAGGTATTTGTTTTCACTGATTAAAAATATTATTCTAATTTTAAGTGAGTTAGTTTTATGTTAAATGTTTCCGTATAGACTTCAAAAATGTAGTAGGTGCAATAGATCATTTTGAAACAGGACACCTTTCTGCTGCATTCTCCAGGAATCTTCTATCAGGTGTCTGACATGTCCTTAATCTGATGCTCAGGCTTGTCATTTGAATCAATAGTGTACTAGATAGAATGTCTTCAGCATGCAAGGCTATTGCTATGGAAGGTGTTTGAAAAATAAATTCAGATCTTGTGGCCAGCCACAAACTCCAGGAGCACTAATCTTTCATTTGTCTCTCTCTTTGTCTGCAAACAGTTGGTTAAATTGTTGATTAAAGAGAATTAAATGAATCACACTCAAGTGTGGATATGTATAAACTACGTAAGAAAATTACGTTGTTTCCTGGAAAGCAACAGCTAATTTCAGCATATCATAACATATAAAATTAGTTTAACTTACCTACTAAAATTACCATTTTTTGGTCTCTATCTATAGCAGTTTGGAACCCGTTTTTGTTACACATTTCTTTATTATGAAGAATTAATGAAGAATGCTACTATTTTTTATTAATGAGAATGGTGTCTACTGAAATATTAAGTGATTTATGTTACGAATATCATCTGCATATGTCCAGCGTTCTGAGGGGAAAATTTAAACATGAATTTATATATGTACATAGGACGTGTTTTTTCAGTGTTCTGTTAGAATGGCATAGATTTGGAAAAGACTTTAAGAAACACCAAGCCTGAATTGTTATTTTAAATGCCTATAGGCTGAAGAAAGAGAAATAAATCCAGTACTTTTATTACTGCTAGGATGTAGTTTGAGTAGCTTACTAAGGCTTTGATTTATTTACCAGTACTGTAAGTAGATTCTGACTTAATTTTAAATCTCAAACATCACTATAGTGTCTAATGAAGATATGAAATACTGCAGTGTATAAAAGTAGCCTCAAGTGTCTCAATAATTAATTAAAGTAAGGGTAAACCTACCTTTATTGCACATTATTTCCATTACCGGTTATCTGTCTGCTTCTGTAACAGTTCTGGAAACTTCACTGCGTCTGGAGAACTTTTCTCATAAGTCGATTTGGTATATATTTCTGTGATTATTTCACACAGTTGTTTGCTATAGGACTCAAGATGTTTGAAATATATTTAAACCAATCAAAAGACATGGATTTTTTTTTTTTCTGATAAAATAGCAACCACAGTAATAACAAAAAATTCTGGGAAGATATGCTCAAAAATGAGCATATATGCAAAGCTTTCATTTTGCAAGCATTGTTGCTTCAAGGAGTCTGAAAGGATGTCGCAGACACAAGCCCTTCAAGTGCTACAGTTAAAAGTACCGGGCAATAGTGACCCAGCATTGTCAGAGTGATGCTGAGTAGCGATGGCAATTAGTTTCCTTCAAGAATGAAACAGTAATGCCCAAAGGTAGGATAAACAGCGAGGTCTTTGACTTGATTGGTGGCTGTGATTAGGACTTGTCTTTCCAGTAGAATTGTATCACGGATAATACTGTTGTCCATAACCTTTTAATTAGATTTTAAATAGAAATGTGGATATAGCATAGAAACTTATCTAGAAGAATGGAAACTCATATGAAGTCTGTCTAAATGTAGGTTTGTCCTCTTAAAATACGATCTTATGCAATTTAAAAATTTCTGTGTGTAAGCAGATTATGGAGAATTTTTTTGTCTTGCTAAAATGCTTTTGAGCAACCATGCTAACTTGTCTGATGTTTCTGGAGGAGAGGTGAGAAGTTTAAGAGACGTTAAGTAATGTACATATAACTAAGCAATAAGAGACTTGGACATCTGCAAGACATCAGTTATGTGAGGTATACAGATAATTACTAAAAACTGGAAGAAGTCATAAATAAAAACTTTGCTAGGGTTCAAGAAGAATGTGAATATATGAAAAGCCATATGTTTCAGGGATATATTTTCTTAAGTGTTTAACACTGCTCTTAGTTCAAGACTATTCAACTTAAAGCCATTAAGAAAATTAATGTACTAAATATTTTTTCGTATTTTTGGGGAGGAGGGCTTCAGTACTTGCTGCCAAATCTTTCAAATCACAATATTTTATGAAATACTCTAATTTTTTTAAAACTTAATCTTCGATTCTTTATGAAGAGGTGGGCTGTGACCCTGCAGATATGGGTGATGTCTCAGGTTTTCTCATAAATCCCCAGAGACTGTGTGTTGTGGGTACTTCTGCTTGAATGACTTGAAAAGAATACTATGGGAAAACAAGTTCAGTAACAGTAGAAGAGATCAACTGGAAATGAGAATGCTAATTGCATTTTTCATCCTTGAAGTGTTGGGGTTTTTTACATGAAAGCCACTATGGTGGACCATAAAATTTAGAGCCAAGGAGCCAAGAACACTGCACAGAAACAACACATACAGACCATGGATGAATGAGGTCAAAGGCTGTAAGATGCAAACACCTATTTTTCTTCAGCTCATGCTGGGTACCAGTTTTACCTTGTCTTTTACAGCACTGATCAGTTGTCTTCTCTGTCGTGTTCTTTGTCTCCATACCAGTTAATAGTTCTCTCTATTCCTATGGAAACCAAGATACTGTAGCCAATCTTGCAAGAGGCTAAAGCTAAAGAAGTGCTCCAAGCTGAGACACTACCTTGCTCTCAGTCCAAGTGTCTGATAATCGGAACTCACTGCAAGTTGTACTGATGTTCTTGGCTGATGGATTGATTGCCTAAGATGCTTTGCCAGACAGATAAACACATTCAGCTTGGAAACTGATAAAGAAAGTTTCTGTCCAGCTGAGAGGTTCTCTCCAGTTGAGTGCTTTCCTTTTGGGTCTAGGATGCTAAAAGGGTAATTTGTGAGATTAACCGGTTGTCAAAATCGGTGCTGTTTTTACTATGGTTGACTTGAAAGGATTAGCAAAACATACCGTATTTAAATCTGCTAGTGGTTTGTTAGATAGAAGACATGACATCATCCTTGCCCACACAGAGGTAATATGTTGCTTACAGAATTTTTTTCAAAGCTGTATAGTTCAACTGTTAAGGGTTATGTTTAAAACAACAATCCTGAAGATTTTCTTTTACTTACTTTTATTTTATTTTTTATCTTAAACTGTTTAGTTTTGCTCAAATTAAAACTACCTAAACACTTGATTTCAAGTTTTCTTGAATTAAACTGGTCCAGTTGTGACTGAAGTTGTTCCAGAGGTAGAAGAAATACTGATTTAACTCCCTGTAATCAATAAAATTTACATTATTATATTTCATCCATCTGTTCAGAGCTGGGTTGTTTGCATTCATTCTGCAGCAGCTTTACTGAAGATGCGTGTGGAAATCAAGGCTTCTGACTGTCATCTGCCGGCAGATTAGGGAGTGCTCAGGACATGAGGGAGTAGTGTCTCTACTACCTCTGCTGACTTTGTCTGTAATGTAGTTAGTATAGACTACCAGCGTGAGTAGACAGTATGTAGCAAAAATGAGCAAAGAATTATTATCTTCAGTGTCTACTTCTTGCCCCATGTGTCCCAAAGGTTGAGGGGACTATTTGAAAGGATTGAGAATGTCTTTATAACTGTTATGTTTAATAGAAACGCTTCAGTGTGTTCGTTCCTAGGATTTTGCATTAAGATGGATGAATACAATCACCTCACTTTAAATTTGTGAAATCATTTGATTTATTCACCTTCTCTTTTGATGTGGTTTCACTCAACAGTGGCAATATTTTTGCACGTGCTATGCTTTAATGAAGAAATATTAATCCAACTGTTAAGATTTATGGATGAAATAGTATTTCCTTCCCTATTCATGGTTTACATATCAAAATCATACTTATTATGGAAGAGATGTGGGGAAAAAGTTATTGGGAGCTTGTCTGATTCTAATTTTGTGTATTCTTGATATAGCATTTGAAATTTAAAATATATTAACATGTATTAACATTCAAACATATTCAAAACTTTATATAAACTTTATCATGAGTTTATTTGCTCAAATAAGAATATTGTGTGTGTTGAACTTGTATGGCAATATTGCATGTGGTATCCAGAGAAATAGCCTGCTATTTTGATGGCAAATTTACTCATTTTAACTAGAAATTGAGTTTCTAAAGGTTCTAAGTAGCTATATTGGGTTTTTTTGTTTGTTTGTTTGTTTTTTTCCCCCAGGAACTATTTAATAAAAAAATTACTGATATTGAAGGAGTGTAGGAGTGGTGCAGTCATGTACATTTAAAGGATAGCTCTTACAAGGGCTATAGCTATTGTAACCAGTTCAGTTTCAGTGTATTAAAAATCAGTGTTTCACTATGTCATGCATAGATAATTTTTCAAAACACAAGTGCTGTTAATTTATAAATTTACAAATTCTTATTTGTAGTTTAATGTAGCTACTTGCTACTGTCTATTTTAATAACTTCTCTTCTGAAGAATCCTTGTCAGATGTCTGGCAGTTAGCTGATAATATAAGCATATCAAAATGCTCCTTTTGATGTATAGATTTCAGTTCCTTTTGGAACAGTCTCTGTTCCTATATATATCAAATTAGAAGTATGATAGTCACAGCTTCTGTTTTTGTAAGTGCTTAGTTTGTTCCCAGAAAAGCTACTAAAACTGGCAGGTGTTGGTGACAGAAAGTTCTTCATCTGCTTCATGTCATTCTAAGTTGTTCCTGGTGTTCTGAGATCTGCTTCTTCTCAAAGGGACACTAATAGATGCAGGAACCTCTAAAGAAACCACATGCACAGCCCCTTTTCTTTTCCAAGGTTATTAGAATTCTCTGGTTTTGAAAAATTGTGACCAAGTTGATCTGTGGGGTGAAGCATCCTCTCTTCAGCACCTCCTCACAGGAAAGAGAGTGAGTGGGGATGGATCTTTGTGTATACAGAAAGATTATCTCCGGTAAGACTGAGTAGATCAAAATCAGCAGTTTCTGCTCTGTGAACATAAGCAGGTTGAATTCAGTTGCCGTTTTTGTTTTAAAGGGAAAGCTCACGGATGTGTTTCTCTTTTGAAGGCTGAGCTGGCAATTAAGGAGTTCAAGTTTTTTGACTTTGACTGCTGCTTGAAAGCATCTGACAGCAAGGGGCTGCTCTCAGATCTATGCTAATCTGTTGACAGAGTATGCTGATGTGGTGTAAAGTGGGTGCTATATGCTGCTTGAGCTTTAAGCTAAAATCTAAATGACGTTCATGTTGTTCATATTTTACCCCAGTGAGTATCTGAGTGCACGATACAATTTGTTATTTGTCAATGTATAGACTTATACTGACTTTAGAAGCTTGCACGTCTATGAAAAATACAGACCATTTTGTGTTTCAGAAATGAACAATAATTAAATCTTAACTCCGACTTTTAAGGAGTCCTGGATTTAAAAGGTTTAATATCTAATCTGTTAAAAAATCACAGCAATCTATTTATTTTTTTTTTTGTTACCTTAGAATGAAAACTAGTATATTTGGGCAGAATGTGCTTATCTGGAAAAGGACATCAGTGGCCTGGTGTGCTAAATTTTCATGCAGTTCTCGTTCTGCCCTAAACTGGGTATAAACCAAAGGAACAGTGTACATGAGTGAATTTATGAGTAATAACCTATGATACAATTTGTTTTCCTGCTCTCAAACTGCTATGTATCCAACTATTCTTCTAAAAAATTATTTATGAGTTTAAAAAGGAAAATTAAAACATTAATAATATTTAAAGACAGAGAAAGTATAATCATTAACTACACTACAGTTGGTGTAGTATTAGAAAAGCAGACATATTTTATCTCTGCAGTTAATTCAACTGTAATAATTTTGTGGTGTTCTGTTTGTGAAAGAGTAAAGGTAACTGAATTATATATTATATTCCTCTGAAGAGGAGTTATTGATTGTTTAATAGTCTCTCTTTTCACAAAAGAATACTGAGAAAATTGTGCTAAAATGTCTTACATAAGTCCCACTTAATTAATAATGAATATACTTCAAAAATCAAAATTTAATGAGTCAATAAATTATTAAACTATGGTGGAATGTGTAATTATCAAATCTCCGAAATCCCCACTGTCATGGGTGGTGGACTTTGTTGCACTGTTACTCCTCCTCTGTTCTCTTCAAACGCACCCCTTTAAACAGGTCAACCTTTACATTTCTGCTTTTGTGGGAACTTTTATTTTACCACTCGCAGTTTTCACAAGCCTGTTGCAGGTATTCCAAAACCCATGTGTAGTTGTGCTGTAACAGTCAGTAGTCAACTCATGTGCACTACATTGTAAATGATTACAAATCAGCCTTTTGAGTCATGTTAAATATTTCAGATGAATTAGAGTTGTTATGCTTCTTGAAAATGTGGTCTCAACGATGAATAGGGAAATAAGCAATTTTTCTATATGTGTTGGCCCATTTTAACCCACTGATGATAAGGTGATGGTTGCCTGTCTATGGATGTGCTTTTGATGCTTGGTGAGGTTGACATATTCCTCTGACTCTTAGCCTTATAATGTACAGGTCGGTTTCTCCTTTTATAAAATGGTGTTATATTTATCTGCCAATGTAGTATGTTTTAAAAATCCAAAGATGGAAAGTAGGACCTCAGAGGTAAATCCACATTACAGAGTAGGAGGAGTAGTTAGTCAGAGCGTAGAAGCACATGGTTCTATAAAGACCAAGTTAGCTCACCAAGAAAGAACGAGATGAGAAGGGAAATAAATTTTCAGAGAGCTCTGCGCATCAGCAGAATGTTACTAGAACCCAGGTGAACTCTCTAAAGCATGCTTGTGTGTCTCTGAAATACTTAACAGTTAGCTATGCAAAATTCTGCAGTATCATTCATCAATCATGATGTGCCCGGAAGAATTTTATTTGGGATTCTGCAAAATGTTCCTGATTGTCGGCGCATAATAAATGGCAATCTGGCCTACTGATATGTCATTCATTTAGTATTTAGATGAAATAGTTCTATTTCTCCCTTCCCTTTATTCTTCCTGTTTCTTCTAGAACCACATCTGGTACAGGAGAGGGATATCAACTTACTGAGTCTTAGCCATATACAATGGAAGTAATACAAGGAGAAAGAATATTAACAGAATAAGAGGGTTGGTTCCTGCCCTATTAGTAAGTGTTACTTGTCTACTGTCTTTTGGTGTTACCTGTAGTTTGGAAAAGTGTTTGGACCATTATCTACTTAATGACTATCCAGGAGACATCTATGATAAAACTTGATTTCCATATTTGCATACTTGATATTAAGGTTATACTGATTCCTCCATTTCAGACAGTGTTTTAAGTAACAACAGTCAGTAATCCAGGTTTTTACATTTCTGTATTTTATATAATGTTACTTTAAATGTCCCTATTACTTACTGTTCTAGACTATGACTTTCAGTTCATAGAAAGAAAATGTCGTGCAATTTAGAGGAACCATACTCTTTTCAGTTCTGAATCAGAAAAGCATCAGATTTTAGCCAGTTGAAAAGTAGTAAGATGTTCCCCGTAAGTATTAATTGCAGTTGTCATTCTTTTATCTCCTGATAGCTGTGCAGTGATCCCACCTGCTATTGCTGGCATTGCCAGGCTTCTACCAAATGCCACAGAGCCCTGTGTGTGACCTCTCTGGTGGCGGGTTAAGCTGGTTGGCTCTCCGAGGCACATGTGTGATACCTCATGGTTGAGGGTACAATAACCTGTCACCTGTTAAGGAGGTTAACACTCGTGTATGCGGAGAAATTTCTGGGAGAATTTTGCTTACACAAAGAATAAAACCTTTCACAAGAAACAGGATTAGCTACAGCAGTTTGGCTTTAGCTCTGTGTTTGTCTAAGATTCAAGCGTTAATAGTGTGTCTGGGAATGTATTAGATTATCTACATGTATTGAAAAGGTAAATTAAAAAAATCCATTAGCAACTCTTCATCTTTCTTGTACTGCTCGATATCATCTGGGGAACAAATATGTCTGCCAAATCTTCTTTTTCATTTTGGGTGCTGGAATATTTGCACAGCTGTATTTTTATGGTAGTGTTTTCTTTGTTAGGTTGATTGGTCTGTTGTGCTGTCACCAGAGAGCCAGCTAGTATAGATGTGTAACATTATTTAAACCTTCCCAACAGTAATATGAAAATAAGATTGCTCTAAATGTTGCAGTACAATTGAACTGTTTTGGACAATGGACCAGTGGGAACCTGTGTCTGTATGTTTGTTCGGGGAGAGGCTGAAACCTGGCCCAGAAGGGCTTCGGATGTCAGAATGGCTTCACAGAGATGCTGGAATCCCTCTCTTTCCTGGTACCCCTGTACCACATGATGTTCAGTCATGTACCAGATCTTCTGTTCTCCAGTAGTTTGCTTGGGAAGAAGAGGACTGCCACTGATCCAAGGAAAGGAAAAAGAAATGTTATTTCCCTTGTCTTCCCACTGCTGAGTAAAGGTACTGTGAGCTGAGTTCTGAGGAAGATACTTGAAGCAGAGGCACTGGGTGAGTGGGTGTCTTAGAGCAAGACCATGCCAGGCTTTATAGAGTGGCATTATGTGAAGTGTGAGGCTGATATTTTTAGTGCATTGGTAATATAACCATCAGTCATTCCAGTATCAATCTACAATTAGAATCATAGAATGCCCTGAGTTGCAAGGGACCCACAAGGATCATCAAGGCCAGCTCCTATTCCTGCATGTGACAACCCCACAGTTCACACCATGTGTCTGAGGGTGTTGTCCAGTCTCTTCTTGAACACTGTCAGGCTTGGGGCTGTGACACCTCCCTGGGGAGCCTGTTCCAGTGCTCCACCACCCTCTGGGGGAAGAACCTTTTCCTAATGTCCAACCTAAACCTCCCCTGGCACATCTTCCTGACATTCCCTCTGGTTATGCCACTGGTCACTAAAGAGAAGAGCTCAGTGCCTGCCTCTCCTTCTCCCTTTGTGAGGAAGAACATAACACATATCAACATCATAACAACACTGTTATCAGTTTAGAGCTCATTTTTTCTTTAGTCTTTTACTAAGGTGATGACAGGGGGTGGATTGACCTTGGCTAGTTGCAGATGCCCACCCAGCTGCTCTCTCACTCTACCTCCTCAACAGGCCAAGAAGAGAAAATAGGTTGAAAAAGCTGCTTTAGATGGATGAAGAAATAAACACGTTATTTTGTAGGCCTGGAAAAGTAGGTAGAAAAGAGTTTTCCCACTGGAACCTGTTCCTGGCAATAGAGTCATATTGAAAAGACTAGACAGTTTTGTGGGTTTTTTTTTCAGAATGAATATGCAATTTTGGGAGTTTTTTTTCCAGTTTCAGGGATAATCTGAATTCTGGTAAATTAATTGATTCCATCTAAGATGTTTCTTCCATCGCTCTTTTGTCTATTGAAACATTCAGGAAAGGAAAGTTTTTCTGACTGCTTAGCAGTTAAGCTTGGGGTCCAGAAATTTCTTCAAAGACTCTACTTGATGACAGAGCAATGGTTGCATCTTGAGCGATCTGTCTGCCAACAAATGCGTTATACTCCATTACAGTCAGTATATGTGGCTGAATTTTTGAAACAGAAGTATTTCTTCTGATTATGCTAAAATTAGTTGTCAGCTGTTCTTTGAATCTATGCTATAGTTTTCATACAGAGTTGAGTCTTGGCTGAAGAGAATTTTAATAGAAGATAAAGGAATTTTAAGAATCAGCATTGGAATAGTACATTTTGGCTACCAGGAACTGAGTTTTCTATACCAATATTTAATTCTGTTTGCTCATAAAGTTTTCACAGTGTAACAGAATCATTTAAGAGACACTATCAATGTTAAGAGACCAGCGACTGACCCAAAGTGCTTCATGATGCCTGGGAATCTTTAGGCAAATCAAGTGCGTTTTCTTTGAGTAAAAACTAGCCAGTTTAAAGACTTGTTGTACACAATAATTTTATAAAAATGAAGGAATTTGGCTAGTAGCTGCTTTTCAGATTAAGCATACTTTTTTACCCCTCCACCTAGAAAGACCTAAATTAAATCTGCCTCAAGACATGTTGATACATTGCATATTTACAAACTTAAACAGTAATCAGTTGAAGGTGGGGAATTTTTCCATTGTCATTGATAGGGATGTTAGTATTTTCTAAGGAGTGAAAGGAACACAGCAACATTCATGGTATTACTAAAGAACAGCAGTCAGAAGTAGGAGCACGGATAAGATCATTACAAATAAGTAATATAAGTACAGGTGTTTTCTATGGTGGTATTTTAAAAAAAATCTTAAATCATTTGGAAGAAACAGAATCTTTTGTGTTTCCAAGTGAGGAGATTTATTACAGGTTCATTTCCTAAGGAGAGGGATTTGTTGGTGGCTAAGCATGCAACAGAATAATATAGTAGTAATTGGTGGAAGAATGTGTAACAGCAAAAATAAAACACAGTATAGGGAAAGAAACTCTAATAATAAAAATGCATGTTCTCTTAGTTTTATGTATTATTTTAACTTCGATTCTCTTTTTTTCAGCTGAATTCATTCAAAAAACACAATATACTTGTAATCTTCCAATAAATTTCCATCGACAAGACAAAATCATTTTTTTTTTCTTTCAAGTGTATGCGTGCACATTGAGCAGGAAATACTGAAAACAAAACAAATGCATCGTCCTCTGTGATGGAGAAAACCAGCCATATTTTTTCCAAGACTAATATTCTCACAAGTCTAATTACCAATTATATCATGATACACTGTTACACAGTGATTTTTTTTTTTTTTTGCTAGGTCTTTTTTTTTTTTTTAAATGAGTTTTGCAAATTCATCTTGTATTTACATGTTAAGATATAATGGCAATAATGAGGAGTTTTCTCATGCCTAACTCATTCCCGAATGCATTATTAATTCATTTTAAGTATATTGTGTGGATTAGTAGCTGTGCAGACATCATGCTGTTCTACGTCTGCACTTCTGTGTGTGCCTTGATGCGTGTCTGTGCATTAAAGGGACAAAACCCGAAGGTTATGCTTCCCCTGGCACCCAGCAGAAGAAAGAGAACTAGTCACTCACTACTTGGTGTGAATGCTGTTGAAGAGTACAGTAGCCACACTGTCTCTGGCAAGAGAAGTTTGTACTTTCAGGCAGTTTTGTGGTAAATTTTTTGGCAGAGTTTTCTTGTAGGCTTTCGCTGAAGAGCAAGGACTGATGGCCATAAACCATAGAAGTAGGAAGAGGTTATTTTGTCTGAGCTCATTCATTATTTGCTCTCCCTGTTTTGTATTTTAAAATAAAATAGTGTAGTAGGAAAAAAAGATCACATTTATTTTAGGCATACTTGGTGAAATCTATTCTACCCACATAAAGCTCAACCCTTCCATTTTTATTAGACAAAGAGCAGAACAGTAACATATATAAAATCTGCCCTTCTGATGTCTATGTCTGCTGTGGAAAAGGAAACCAGGATATTTTTATGCCCTGGCACTGGATATTGTGGGGGTCTCTGGAATTATTTGGCCTGTCTCCACCCTACTATTTTGCTGACAAAGCAATTCACATTTCTGAGTCTTATGATACATGGAACTGCCCCCATTCATTAGCTCTACTTGCACTTGTCTACATGGCTATCTTTTTTTCATTATTTTTCCAAAGACACCCTAAAGGGACTAAGTTAACATCCAGGATTTATAAAGGAATTGTAACATACTGATATGTTAATTTGCAGGTAGTTCCGTAAGCAGAAGAATCCAAAGACATGACTGCTATTGATTTCGGTGCCATCATTTCTTTGTTCATTGCCTAATAAAGCTTCATCTAAAAAAAAAAAAAAAAAGCTACAGCTTTTCTCTGAGTGGAGGGAATTAATATAATTTCTCTTCCTTTCTGAGCTTTCTATTTTCATTGTGTTTATGGGTAATTGATACTTTCATTTAAACTGTCAATATGTGAAATTGGCAAAAACTAATATGAGAGACAGTGAGTAAAACTGTGAGACAGCACACTCCCTTCTCTTTAGGAAAGGTTAGATATTAGAGTGGAGAAAGAATAGGGATGTTTAAAACATGATCACATGAGGTAGATCCTGATGTTTTGGTTTAATGAGTTATTGTTCCAGCTTTTACTAGTTCTTCACTAAAACTCAACTGCTGAAGGTGGTTTGGAAAACCCAAGAGGCCTTGTACTGAACTGGAAGCATCAAGGTGTCATATGTAGCAACTCAGTTATATGGAGAATAATCTCCAAGCAAGGGGCAGCAGGAGGTCAAGGCTGGCTATACCTTAAATCACAACAGCTGCTTCACAATTTCACGATTATATCTTTAATTTTTGGCTGGCTTCTTCAATGATTAGAGAAATAAAACTGGATTGTTTTAGTCAATGGAGCATTACTACATTATTTCTTTTGAAAACCTATTAAGTCCAGAGTGTTAAGTATTTAAAATGTGTTGCAAAGCTAGCTATCCCATCCATTTATCATGTGTACAACAGATCAAAACTCATATACAGTTCCCAGTTTAAAAATTTAAGAAACAATCACTTTTCTGTATGCTTGTTATTAATTCAAATGAGTATGTTTTATCTCTCTGAGTCATTCCCTATTATTTTTGTTACTTTCATTTTGATAATTGTAATCTTTCTTTGTGTTTAGCTTTATTCCTAATCTGATAACTGACTACCTTGCTGACACTAGCATGTAATGGTCCTATTTCAGTTTTTACATGACATTTATTGAGGTCAAACTGTCAGGAAACTCTGACAATATCGCAGAATTTTCGGTATTACTGAACCCTGTCTTTCACACTCCACTAATGGAAGATATGTATCTAATACCAAGTAGAAAAACAGACTTAAAAAGCAAGAGAGAATTTTTTTTAACAAGAAATACTTATTAGGTGTTTCCAAACCTTAGAGCTGTTTCGTGGGTTTTTTTTAGGCACTGTAATACAACAGTAAATATATCTGAACAGTATCATCAATTGATTTTATAAATTGGAATAAATTTCTGATGTTTTTCCTTATTCAGGGAAATTACCGCTTCATGAAACTTTTACTGGCTCGTAGAGGGAACTGGATGCAGAAGGACTTAGAGGATATGACACCATTACATTTAACTACACGTCACAAAAGCCCAAAATGTTTAGCTTTATTGCTAAAACATATGGCACCTGGAGAAGTGGATACGCAGGACAGAAACAAGGTAAAAATACTACTGATTTTAAGACAACACTTGTAGCAACTTTAGAAATTAGTATTACATCAGATAGTTGTGTGTGAAAAACTATTTCTGTCATAACAAACTTTTTCTGAGTCTTCAAAGTAGTGGCTAGCACTGGTAATCTAATAATCACCTTTAGAAATCTTAATATTTTCCTGATGATAATAAGGTGAAAGTTCATTCCACTGAATTATTAGGCATTCTTTTTGAGAGTACATAGAATAATAGAGGATTCAAAAAGCACTGGTTTTAAGGTCTAGGTCTTTCTGTAAAATTGTGATCCTTGTTAGAATCTGGATAGCATATGCTTATCTTGCTTTTCTTTCTTGGAAAAGCCCTACATTTGGTATCATTTAATGATAAGAGTCACTAGAAAACTTTGTGCAAAAGACCTTCAAAGTATTTATCAATTAAAAACCAAAAAATAGAGAAAATTCCTTTGGTGCTGAGCTGAATGCAGGTTTGCTGTTGGCAGACATCCTTTCTAACATTGGGTGATCAATGGTGGTAGGATCAACAGAGGTGTCCAGAGGTGTGACCTCTGGACCTCTCTCGCTCCCCCTCTTCAATGGGACAGATGGAGAAAATAAATTGAAAAACCTTGTGGTTTGACATAAGGACAGGAAGATTACTCACCAGTTCCTGTCATAGGCACAATAGACTGACTTAAAGAAAATGAGTTTCATTTGTTGCCATTCAAAATACTGTTGCATAGTGAGAAACAGAGACAGAACACCTTCAAACCACTACCACCCCTTTTATTCCTGGCTCAAATTTACTCCTTCATTTCCACTCCTTTACTTCCATCTGCAAGGGTGGTCCAAGGTTAAAAATATCCATAGGCTAAATCTCTCTGGTCAACTGTCCTTTTTTTCTGTATCTCTGTAAGCAAAAATGGTCAACTTTTAGAGTCCTCTAGTTGTACAGAACTTTTTGGCCTGGGATAGAATGTGATGCCATTTATTGAGAAGATTTTCTAACAGGGACAATAAAAAGTATCAAGTGGGTTTAAAAGAAAATATTGTTGTTGTTATCAATATTATTATTATTATTATTATTATTAAATTGACTGATTGGCAGCAGCAGATCTGCTATCAATGCACATACACTGTTGCTTCCATGAATGCATGGCTTAGTGAGAGGCATGTGATAATGAAGCCGATTGACATTCTAGCATGAGACTTTCATTTGAAACAGAGCACTGGTTTGTGAAACTGCAGACTTCCTCAGGAGAAAATGTAATCTTACATCTTCAGAGCTTTACATTACTACCTCCTTAGAAAAAAGTCCTTCAGACTAATTTTTTGCATCTGTAGCAACAACAGTTGCTTGAAAGGCCAGGAAATCTCCAGGTGACTTTCCAGGTACATCATATAGTGCATCTATCACCATGAGTTGTCTGATGCCCCTTTGCGAAGTCAAGTAATGCTCTACCACATCCATAACATGAACCTGCTTCAGAAGCACACTGACTTTGAAGAGCCTCAGGAGATAATCTACTGATGTTTGTGAGAAAGGACTGTCATTAAAATGACTAGCCAGAAGAGATGACAGATCTGAGAAGGAAACTTGTATGGTTCTTAACTGATTTACTATTCATACAGAAAGGGCTACCAATCTGCAGTAATAGCACACTAACCCATAAGAAGGAATAATTATTTAGCGTATAATAACTGTATTTTTTTAGTTGCTCAGATCACTGTGGTTCATAAGTTTGAGTGCTTAGCAATACTTGATTTAAAACTGGTGTTTTCACAGAGGTCTTGAACAAAACAGGTGCTCCTCTTGTCAGAATGCTTGATGCATGTTCTTTTTGGGAGCTGATCGCATTGCCTTTAGTAGACGGATTTCTAGTAACTATTGCGGACCAGTTTATCTGGAAATATCTGGTTTAAATTTCATGTGCTTGAGCAGTTTATGTATACTGAAACCTGAAAGAAACTTCTTTCAGAGAATCCAGAGATATGAATATTCCCTAAGCCCATTTTTTTCCTCCAAGGATATAGTAACAAAAAGTGAGACACTGTGAGTATATGTAGCAAAAAGACGGCCAAAAAACAATTATGTAACTACTGTTGGCAAGGTGGGCACGGTGTCAGCTAAGACAAGAACTGTCGCTGATGATGGAGGCTTTTTAAGCATTAAGCAGGAAGGCCTCCTTCCTACAATTTTTAAGTGATCTTGGAACTGGTGCAGAAAATCTCCCCACTGGGCACTAATCTAGCACTGATTTAAATGTAAGTGCCCTGATCAAGTGTATTTGGATCAGCTAATAATCAACATATCAACTTGGCAAGACTGGTGTTAGTGGAAGTCATCATTCCATATCTCATGTATATTTCATTCTACCACAAGAGGACATAGAGAAGGGGACTGGACTTGCTAGTGGTGTTACTGCTTACACTCTGAAATCCCTGTCTGATTTTATCATCTAGGAAGCAGGATAAGATAGCTGCAAGTCCAGCTTCCAAAAAATGAATCTTCTGTCCCCCCTGGATAACGGAGTTGAACCAGCCTGTGCCCTAGAAATCAGCTGGTTGCCTTCCAGGATATTCTAACATGTATCATGGAAACCATGGCTATCAGTACAACAGCCATTCTGGAGAGGTCATGCTGACTTCCTGACCATGTTAATTAATTAACAAAGGTACATGGTAACCAGCCAAAATCTTTTAGGAATGTTGTCTGCTGTTTAGCAGATTTCCAAGGCAGTATTAAAGCATTGCCAGATTTCCCACAAAACCCACTTTTATTCCAGTTTGTGTCATCAGTAGTCACAGTAGCAAAGATGGAATTTAGGTTGGTGAGAGATGGTCCAACAAGTTCGAACCTTTTGGGCACATATCTTATCTGTTTCCCTTACTGCAACTATGCACATCAAGATTGTCAAATATAATTCCTGAACATGTGAGAGAACAGCTGTCTTTTACATCTACTTCCATGTAGGCAACTGACTGAAAAGAAGGTTGTAGGTGAGAGAAAACAGTAAACCAAAACTACATTGGCCTCCTGGTAATCAAAAGTTTTTACTTTCATTGCAGCCTTCAGTTTCTAGCGATACTGGTCAGCTCCACTTAAGAAAAAACATTTCTTAACTTATTACAAATTTCTCCTGCTAGAAGCTTTTTCAGTTCAAATCCTGACAGACTGTAATGGTTTGAACATGCTTTATGATGCTAGGCAGTGTGTCATTGCACATGGTGGCAGTTATCAGACCTTTCCTTGCAGCCCCTCCAGTTATGTCTTTAAATGAACAATTTTCCAGTGAACTATCAAGTGGACAAAAATGTGTTATGTCACCGTGGTACAAAACTAACATCTTAAAGCAATAAACAAAAAATAGGCTTATTTTTGCCTTCCTACTTTACAGAGATGTTAAGGAAACAATGCTGAACTCATACGTACTCACTTTTCAAGGATGTTAATCCAGGGTATTGTCCCACAGCAGTTATTTCTCTCCATTTTCAAATCAAAGTGCCACATATTATTTTGCAGGGGCAGGGAGGGAAGTGAGATGGGGAATAAAATTAATTCTGTATCCTACAACCCTCTGCTACTCGGCAGTTGGGAGAGATGCGTCTGAGAAATAAAATACCCGTTAATATTTCACTGTTTAAAAAAGCCTCAGACATTGGTTTGCTTCTGTAATTATGAACATCAAGAATACCTATAAAAAGCCACTGGCAGTCAGGAATTAGCAATAGGAGCCTGGATTGTCTTTTGATGTTTTATTGGGTTACCATGGGTCGGTGGGCATTATATTCAGTAATATTCAGCCTCAGAATTCTGAGTGATCAAGGACAGTACAGAAAGTCAAAACCTTTGCTCAAGATGGATCCGAGTTCAGTCTCAGAATTCAGTGCCATCTTCCTCCAGTGGAGAGTCATCTTGTTTTGTTCTTCTTTATCCATTTATTCCAAGAGATTTCCAAATGTAAGAGGGACCAAACTACTTACAGCAGCTGTTCTGTAGTGCAGCTCTGGTACCTGCTTCAAATGATCATTCTAACTGGGACATGCAGGTCTGGAACTGCTGCATCCAATGTCATTGCCCTGTTGGCTGCCTGAGTAGCATGGACAGCATTCTCTTGCCATAGTCCAAGAAATCCTGATGTGAAGCAATGAATCTTCTACCAGAAATATGTATATTCCAAGCATAAGAGCTCCTCAGTTTAAGATGCTGTAGCTTAGATCTAATTGAGACCTCAGCAGCAAAGATGCCTGAGTATCTACTCTTACTTAGGCAGATGGGCCTCTGGTTCAGTTTTGGTTGAAGCCTGTTTTCCAGTGATTTTTTGTTGTCACCCACCCTAGGTACATGTGTTCCATTTTCTGTCAGTCCTCTTTGTAACAAAAGATGGCTCATTTACCCGTTGTTTAAAGCTGGTTTTACCCATGGTCCATCCCCTGTGCTCAGCACTGGTGGCACCACAAATGGAATGTTGTGTCTGTTTTTGGGTTGTCCAGTACAGTAAGGGCATGGACACTGAAGTACATCCAGTGAAGAGCCACAAAGGTGGTTAACAGATTGGAGCAACTGCCATCAAGGAGAGTCTGAGAGCTGCAAATGTTTAGCTTGAAGAAGAGACAGTTCAGGGGTGATTTTAGCTATGTGTATAAATACCTGATTGGAGGTGGTGAAGAAGATAGAGCCAGACTCTTCTGAGTGATCAGCAGTGAACAGACAAGAGGCAATGGGCACAAGTTGAAATATAATAAATTCTGTTTGAACCTGAGAAAATACACTTTGCTGCAAGGGAGGTAAAACACTAGAACAGGTTGTCTGGAGGGGTTGAATCTCTGTCTGTGGAGATAACTCAAAATCCGACTGGACAGTATCCTGATCACCCTGTTGACCATGCTTTGAGCAGAGGAGTTGGACTAGGTGATCTCTTTCTTTATGTGAAAATATATTTAAATCATATTTCAGGTTCTAACCAACTTTAATTTTCATGTTATGTTCATTTTTCAATGTGTTTGTAAAACTTGTGAATATTGTGTTCCAGCAAACTGCATTGCATTGGAGTGCTTACTACAATAACCCAGAGCATGTGAAACTTCTCATAAAACATGATTCAAATATTGGAATCCCTGATATTGAAGGAAAAATCCCACTTCACTGGGCAGCTAACAACAAGGACCCTAGTGCAGTTCACACAGTGAAATGTATTCTGGTAAGAAAGTCTTTTATATGTAGAACACTTTTTGTATTTATTATGTTACCTTGATAGAAATATTTGTTGTTCTCTTAAAATTTTTAATTTTAATCCACTGACTCTTTGAAAACGAAATAATTTGCTTTTCATAATATCCAGAATTTTGTAAGAAAATCTTAAAATGAGTTTTTCTGAGTTCTATGGATGAATGTCTGTGCTTTAGCTCATGGACTATGTATAGTCTCTTAATTAGTTTGATGTGTGTAGCTGTTCATTTGTGGGGGGAGGGAGGGTGGGGGGGGTTGCAAGTTCTAGTTAAAATGACCAGTCATATTACTCATCTCAGTTGCATCTCGCTGACTGATTTCTTTGTTGTGTGCCTTTTCTTCATTATTTGAAAGTTTAGTTAACTGTAGTGAAAAGTCTAATTTAATTTGGTCTTTTGAGTCAGAATTCTGGGAGATATTTGATCAATTATCAGTCAGACCATGATCAGTTTATTGAGAGACTTTCCAGACATTTTTCTGTACAGATTTAATAATTTTTCCTCAGTGGCCTATTTTCTCTTTCTGTAGTATTTCAGTTTCATTTTTTACATGGACAGTTCTAATGAGTGCAATGAAATCATGTGCTCAGCCTGATTTTTACCTTTTTATTCTGTGGAAATCTCTCAACTTCACTAACATGGAAAGATACAGAAATCCTAATATAATTTTTCTGTCATATTACAGCAATCTCTATGTCTTTGTCTTTGGAATGTCTTTTAGAACTAGACACATATTGATTGTAAGCTAACTACAATGACTTCTATGTCTGTTTGCCTGATTAGCTTGCAAGTTGAGAACTTTTGTGTGGCATATGAACATTAGCTTTGCTTTGCTTTAAATCACATTGATAGTCTTACAGTTACTGACACTTTTTTTTTTATTATAAAAATAGTTTTTGAGAGGTTTCCAGTATTAAATTATTGTGATATTGTTTCTGTATGACTTCTTTATATTCAAGAGATTTGTAATTCGGCCTCAGTAGTGAAATAGTTTGTCACAAAATTTCAGTTTATATGTACCATCTACTTTTCTGCCACACTAGAGAAAGTAGGTAAGGGTTGCTGAGAAGTAGGTAAGGGTTCTTATATTCAAATACAGACTTTTTCAAACACTAGATAGTCAAGGTAAATGTTTTTAAATTTGTGGTTGTCCCAGGCAACAGCCTAACATCTGCACAGCTGCTTACTCACTCCCCTCTTGCAAGACTGGGAGAAAATAGAAGGAAGCAAGAAGACTCATGAATGAAGATGATGACAGTTCAGTATGAAAAGCAGAAGCTGTATGCAAAAAAAAAAAAAAAAAAAGGGAATTTATTCAGTACTTCCGATCAGCAGGCAGATGTTGGCTACTCCCAGGAAGGTGGAAGAAGAGCTTCTGCAGGCTTAATTGCTGTTTGGGAAAACAAAAGGTGTAGCCATGAGCATCGCCCCTGCGTCCTCCTTTTCTTGAGTTTTTTTGGAGGAGTGTGATGTTACATGGTATGGGATATTGCTTGGGCCAATTCGGGTCAGCTCTCCCAGCTGCATGCCCTCCCAATCTCTTGCCCATCCCCAGCCCACTCACTGGAGGAAGCAGGGGAGCAGGACAGGGCAGGGCATGATCAAGAGAAATCCTTGGTGCTGTGCAAATGCTATTCAGTAGTAGCCAAAACACTGGTGTATTATCAACAATTCTAATCACAAATATGAAACCCAGCGCCATACCTGCTGCTGCAAGGAAAATTTACTCCCTCCCAGCCAGGCGCACTACAAAAGGTCAAGAATACTTGTCTCCTTACTGCAGGTGTTCTCAAAGATTCTCTTCAGGTAATACAGAACCATGATCACCTCCAGATTTTTTGGTTCTTTTTCTTTTACTCTGACAGAAGAGAGTATTCTTGATTCTATCTAGGCTTTTGCATGCATCCACTAAATTGTTTACATTCCAAATAGTTATACCTATATATGCTTGTTGATGGAGTGAGATAATAGCAAGTTTAAATGTAAAAGTAATTTAGCTTACAGAATATGCTGTCGAAGTTGATGTGACAGAAACATTACTTAGGTAATCAATCTGTTGACTGACTCTGTTGCTGAGTATAAGTACTTTTTTTTTTGATTGTGTTGCCTCTGAGTTTAGTTCTTTAGTAAGATCTCGTCTACTCTCCAGACTGAAGTGTTTTTCTTACTTGTCTTGATAGATACCTACCTAGCAGAGCTCACAATCTTCCCTCCCTTTCTTAGCTACTTTTTGCCATATTAACTCATTCCAGATCTATTGCCCAAGCATCACCTTTGATTCTCATTCCTCTCTAGGTCTTTACATCCAGTTTAACTATATAGTTCTTCACAGTCTTTCTGCATTATATTTCTAATGTAGGTACCCATATAGTTAAAATTTCTGTCATCTTGTGTCTTAACATACGTAATTGTATTTCTAATGTCATGAGACTATTGTCTTGGAGAGATAGCTGTGCAAAAGGTCTACACCTATGTGCCTCTGTTGCCTCTCCAATTTTTTAATTACATCCAACATGAACCATTTGTCTTTGCTTTCATGACAGAGTGCCATAAACTGTAAGGTGTGTGCCATTGCTCAGATAGCAGTTAGATATTGATATCTACAGCTGGTCGATCTGCATTGGCAGCCTTTGTTGCCTGCTGACTAAGTTATGAAAAACAACACTGCTGTTGTTTCTCTCATGTTATCTTTAGCACTCTGAAAAAATTCCCCCAGAAATTATTTTTCTCTAGTGTCCTACTCAGAATTCTACAGTGCTGCTTTATAAAAACTTGACAAAAGTTAAGCTGCTGGTTTTACTGAAAAAATAGCCATGTTTTTCTGTGCTCTGCCGTCTGGATGTGTCCATTTGTTGTCTCCTGTTTATAAATTCTTAAAATTAAGGGTCATCATTTTGTTTGATGTTTGTATAGCACTTAGCCCCTAGGGATTGTTAAAATAAGCAATAATGAAAAGAGCTCAACTGAATGCTGAAGTACGTTGGGTTTGACAGTTATGCACAAATTGGTTATATTTAATACTGAAATCCATAAAATACAGCAAAAACGGAACTCATGACATATTTAGAAAGTAAACGTGTGAAGTAGAGAGAAACTCTAATCTGGAGAGTCTCTCATGGTCAACTTCCTTTTCCACCTTTCCAGATTCAGAAGTGCTTGGTTACATGAAAAACGTTGGGAAGATTTAAGGAGAAAAGAACAGAAACAGAATAAGGTTCCATTAATATGATGGAAGCAACTGCTTAGTACTCTCTGTCTATTTTATATCTCTCCTCTTTATTTATTCTTCATGGTAAGAGACATGACATTTATTTATACGACACTTTCCATTGTTGCCTACAGTTCCATTGTTCTAATTGCTGCACAAAAATGCATAGCTTCTCTCCTGTGTATTGTGCTTAAAATATTACTATAGTACCACAGTTTAATTATAGCTAATTTTACACAAAAACCACTTTAAATCCAAAGAAATTATAGCCTTGAATGCAGGCAGGAGGAGGCCTAGAAAATTCTAGTTGAAGTGGCCAAAAATCACAAAACACCTGAGTACTTTTAGACCAGGATATAAACAGTGGCTTTGTCATTAAAATATTCTTTACCATTTTGCAAAAGTAACACTTTTGATTATGGGGGTATGTTCTAGGGAACATCAGTGACTTTGAGCCGTGAGTTTTAGGAGTTGTTTATTTAGTATGTTGTTTGTGCTTTTAAGAGACTTGAAAATTAGCTTTCCAGATTACATCAATAAGTTATAGGTAAAGTGAAGAAGCATTTTTTTTTCTTTTTAGTCTGTTCTTTTCGAACAAATTTACCTCTGATGTAGTTAGAATTTCAGTTATAATTTCTATGCCTAGCATCATTCATTTTTAGTCATTCTTAAAAGTGATTCTTATGAAGATCACATCTGAATTTTTGCAGTGGGCTCTATACTCCCCCTGCTGAGCTCTTTGTGTAGACAGAAAGTGAGCATATTAGCAGTTAGCTTTCTCTTGAGAATTATTAAAGCTAGAGAAGAGCATAAAACTTCACCTCTCACTGTAATGGCTCAGATAAATGCTTTTGAATGCTTATTAAAAGAAGTGTTATTCATGCTTTGATTATTGTGGTTTGTGCCTGCAACACTGTTAAATTTGATTCTGTTTTTAGTTGAGACTCACATCATTTTTTTGTGTTTTTAATGGATTATCTGTTAGATATTGTAATGAAGTGCAATATGTTTCAACTATGTTAATTTTTTTCTCTAGTAAAACACAGCTAACTACTGATATCTAAAACGGATGCAGTTTTTTAATATGAGAGACAGACAACTTTAATTAGCATTTGCAGACAGAATGCGAAGTATGTAAATGTTTAACTTTAGAAAACTTAAATTAATCAAATATTAGTAGGTTTAAGTTGACACTGTTAGAAAGTAAGAATACGAAGCAAAGAATCGGGGCATTGCAGATCTGAGGTTACTACTGCAGCATTAATTTAGACAAATTGCACTTAGGTAATGTGGTTAAATAAAACTTTAAACATATTTATTTTTTTATCTATTAAATAGAACATATAGAATATACAAGCTTTGTCAGTTAATAGACAGAAATCAACTTGAATTTCCTGACTTTCTGCTTCTTGATTTATTGTTCTCAATGTTAGATGTTTGTTTTCTTTGTAATAGCTACTGCATTTCAAATAATGCAAATTACAAGTGATTTTATGGCCTATTTGTGTACCTAGTGAAGTCAATGGGAAAAATTGCAATTAGTTTAGTGAGAAAGGGCTCAGGAACTTGCTTTAATTGTTAACAAGCTGCACTGACCACAGTTTGTCCCTCGTCTTTCACAAGTATATTGTAAGATATGGTGTGGCGCTTTGTTATTGGGAGGATTGTTTTTCTCAGTTCTCACAGGTTAAAATCTACTCTAGTGCTGGAAGTTAAAAACGTCTAGACTATATTCCTTTTTTTATTATTATTATTTTGTACAGGGTTCCCATGATTTCAGTGAATTTTTCTGCGTTGTTGGAGGTAGAACAGCAGACTTACTCCCTTGTCGAGGTTTTGATTGTGGGGTGACAATAAAACCGTGGCAGATGTATTGCTAACCCACTCTCCCCTGCCTTCCCCCTTCAGCCCTCCCCCCTTCCCACTAAGGACAAGCAATCGGGAGGGAAAAAAGGACAGAGAGAAGAGAGTTGGAAAAATTAAAAATGTTTTACTAATGCTACTGATAAAATAGAGGGAAATAATACAAAATATACAAAACCAATCTTGAAAGTCCCGACAACTGCTCCGGCAGATGAAGGGCGCCGGCACCCGAAGTCCTGGACTGGACTCTGCAGCCAACCGGAACTGGATTCAATCTGTCACTAGGGCTCAGTTCGCAGGGATGACTAGCAAGGTTCTCTCCTAATGTCGGCCATAAGGAAAAAGGGACGAGATCCTCGTTATCTCCCACTTTTATATGCAGTATTCACATGAATGGGATGTTATACTCAGTTGGTCAGTTCCTTGGTGACCTGTTTCTCGTTGCCCCTCTCACGAGAGGTGCATCCATCCTTATCAATAAGTTTGCATTCCATTGCTAGGTTTACCAAAACATGTGTCTGATTTTCCAGGAAAATGCAGCTAATATGAAGGCTTTAGCTGACAGGCAAATTCACTAAAAGAGAAACCTGTTTTTTAACAAAACCAGGACATCCCTATAGTTTATTCAAGCTCTTGTTTTAACATTTGGCTTCTGCTCTAGATGTTTGGTGTCCTATATCCTGAGTTAATATTGTTTTATTGTTTACCATCTTATTTAGAGATAACTTCACTTCACTGAAAAAAAAAGAGGTTATGGTTTGTATTTTGTGGGAAATTTTGTGAGAGGAAATTATCATAATATGAAACTATATAGCTAGGGGACTTATATGAAAAATAATTTAGTGTATTTTTAAAGATGATGTAATGAAAAGTCAAGTTATATCTATTAGTGCCTATATTATGTTAACCGCTTGCACAACACTCTGGTAAAACTAGAGGCTATGTACCAAAAATTAGGTCTTGTACAATAAGTATGAAAAAGATTCCATAAGAAATACTTGAAAATAGCCTATACTGTAACACAAGTATATATTTGTAGAGCTATATTCTACTGAACAAGGACAGTTTATCTCCTTACAATAAGACTCAAAAATCCATGAAGAGTATACAGTTTTTCTCTTGAACTTAAATATTTTTTTAAAATTTTGTTGGTTTTTTGTTTGTTTGTTTGTTTTTTAAAGGAAGCTGCACCTACAGAATCTCTGCTTAACTGGCAAGACTACGAAGGACGAACTCCCCTTCATTTTGCTGTTGCTGATGGGAATGTAGCAGTTGTTGATGTCCTGACCTCCTATGAAGGCTGCAATGTGACATCTTATGACAACTTATTCCGAACTCCCCTTCACTGGGCAGCCTTACTTGGTAAAGTGGACAGCGCTGAAGTCATTTAATAATTAATTGGCTGTGGTGTTTAATCTTTGTCTCTGATTTTTGTGTAATTCCGGGCTGGCATTATGCTAACTACTCTCTTAGAAAAATAATAGTTTCTGCTAGACCAGGATTAGAAGTTTGTGTGTAGACTGTTTTGTTGTGGGGTGTTTTTGGTTTTGGGGTGGGGTTTTTTTGTTGTTTTGTGGCTTTTTGTTTTGTTTTTGTTCATTGGTTTGTTTTGTTTGGTGGTTGTTGTTGTTGCTTGGGGTTTTTTAGCTTCAGATTCTCCGAAGCACTGTAAAACACATTACTTCAGCAAGCTACATGTGGTCGTGATTTAGGAACAGTTATACCATGTTGAGATGTTCTTGCATATGTAGCTTTGTTCATAGGTAAAAGAATAACAGCTGGTGCTCTAGAGCAGTGGTGTCTGAAATGTATGTAAGACAATCCATTGGGGTGCATGATAAAAATATCAGAACTTTTGAAAGTTTTTTATCTGAAGAAATATGACACTTTACTAATAATATATGGATTGATGCCAACACCCTCACTTGGTCCATATGTAAGATGATCACAGGTGCCTGAGGGAAGTGCCTGTTCCACAAGGCAGGGGCTGACAGTGGCATCATCACTCCCTTGTTCACTTTCAGCTGATTGTGATGTACTGCAGTTTACATGTGCCTAGTTTTGTGGATTTATGGATGATTTTACAGAGTTTTTACTACACTAGCCCTTACAAAATAGGCAAGTGACTTAAAATATTCCTGCAAAGAAACTACAGGTAATCTAATAATGCCAGCAGAAGTGAGCAACAAGAAGATGGCAGAGCTGCACTTCTACTCCTAGTACAAGCTCTTCATCAGACACGTTAAAATCTAATCAGATCTGACAAGAAATTTTATTCAGATAAAGTTTTTGTTCTGTTCAGATTGCTACCCTGAGAATCAGATGCTCTGTAAATTGCAACCCTACATGTGTGAATTCTGCATGGTTTGGTTTTACAGGTTACAAAACTTGATCTTTGCAAAACAGGTAAAAACCTGATTAAATATAAATACTCTAAACACACGGAAATGCAACTCATAAAATGATGGGCACAAAAATAATACTATTTAGAAAACTGACCTCCTGTTTTCCATTCTCCTATGTGCAAGGAGCTAAAAATAAACACCATGTAATGGATAGAAAGAATTAATCTTCAAACACTCTCTCTCCCCTTTTAACAGGCTTCATCCCCATGACCCTTTGGGACACTGCAGACAAAGAATGCCAATAAAAGAATCAGATTACCCACTGAAGCGATTTAATGCAGCTCCAGTGACAATATACACATAGTTTGATTATGTTTATTTTTTTTCTTAGAAAAAGAAAAAAAAAGGAAGAAAAAGAAAAAAAAAAGAAAAAAAAAAAAGAAAAAAGTGTTCTCAGATTTGCATTCAAGTAGGGATATCAAACTTTTACAGAGAAATTGTGAAACATTTCAAGTGTCATAGGATCCATCTCCCAAATAAATAGTCATTATCACTTGGTTCTGTCCAAGACTCAAAATTTGTTGTGTTTCGAAATTATATTTAAGAGAGCAATTTTGTTTTTTGGAAAAATTCATTGTCTAACCAATGTGGAATAAAGGGGGAAGATGTGCCAAGACATCCAGAGTCCTTTGTGAACTTGATGGGGTCTCTAGGTGGCACATGCCCATGGGAAACTTCTGATTGGTAAATCATTATTAATTTTTAGGGTTCTGTTTGAAGTTAGATACTGGGTGCTGTATATAAATCTCAAATTGTCTAAACTGTTATTAAATGGGTTAAGAGTCGTTTTTAAGTAGTGCATGGATATTAAAGGTGATAGGATACATGTGACTGCATCTTAGGGCATTGTTGTTCCTGTTAACTTTTGTATAAATAAAAGTCTCAGCCAAGTTACATCTGTTCTAAATAAAAGTACTACAGAAATGACAATTCTTGACCTCAAGAATTAATGTCTAAATGAGATCTGTCTTTGCAACAACTTAATCACTGTTGCACACAATATGTTTCAACTCCCTCAAACCTTCTCTCATAGATAATTTAGATAGACCTGTCCTGATTACAGTTACCCTTTTTCTAGTTCTAGATCCTGAAAGTTCAGGCAACTTTTTTTTTAATTCAGACCCAGTACTTCTATGTTTTCCCTGCTAGGTTTGCACTCAGAACCAACTTCTTCCAGTGCGCCTCCATTCACTTCTTACAGTGCTGAGATGGGAAGAGTATAGCAACATTGCATCCCCTCTTTTTAGTGTTTCTCTGGTGGGGAGGGACAGTGTTGTGATGTTCTGGGTCCAGACTTGTCTTAATCATTGAAAGAGGAGCTTTTCTGTAAACCCTAAAACCCCTAGGAAAAAAAAAATACCCACATATCTGTTCATCTTTTTTGACTCAAGTTGACTGTTTTCTCTTGTTTCTGATACGTCTGTACATATGAAGTCTGAAAGTGCCATTCCACAAAAGAAGGTTTGCCTGCTCCTCCATCTCTTAGGTTTTGAAAAGCTACATACCACAACTGTAACACAGCTTCATTCTGTAATTGTTGGTGTTTTCATTTAAAAAAAGCCTACTGATAGTTGAAAGGTTTAGCTATTTTTTCCATTTATTCTAAGCTAATTCAGGTCAACTCTGCAAAAGTAACAAGCTGCAAAATTGATTGCTTTCCCTACATGCAAGATACTGGGAGATTTCTCCTCTAAAATCAGAATATTTTTGTGTGATTTATGCCTTATAGTATCTCTTAAAATACCAGATCTTTAAGGTATTCTGTAAGCTGCCTATGCCTACAAAAGAAAGCATATGAAAGGGTCAGTTGACTTTATTGGCAATATACTATATTGTGTCTTTGTTTTCCTGTCTGTGAAGTGGATATAAAGTTTACCCACTCCCTCAAAAATGTGATTTTAATAAAAGAATATCCTAATCTGTTTTGATGGAATGAGTTGTGTGTGTAAGTTCGTTGTTTATTGCAGATATAGCAGCTGGCAGTAGACTGGCCTTCAGATTTCTTTATACATCTTCAGTTGAAATTTTGATTGAATAAAACCTAAGTAAAGAATTTACGCTTAATTTCTGTAAAACAATTTGGTATAGGGTGAAACTGTAGTTAGTGTTGTTTTAGCTACCTTTTAATGTAGATGGACAAATGCTCCACATCAGTCTATGCTCACTTTACTGCTTCTAACTGACCTCTCACTCAAATGTAGCATCTCGGCTGAATTATCAGAAGCTTTTTCTAGAACTATTCAACTGACTCATTGCACTGTTAATATCACAGTTATGTGACCAGCTACTGCTGGTTTCTTTGTTTAGGGAAGTGCTCTAGTGATTTATTTTAAAAGAAATAGAAAATCTTTCCACATGCTCCTATTCATAGGTCATTCTGATTTACAGACGCCCCTCAAAAATAAGGATACAGGCTGTGGAAGTGGGACACTATTCTGTCTTACATTTAGACTATAATGGCTACAACACAAACATACCATTTTTTATTGAGGTCTGTTCATTCTCCCTCTCTTTTTTTTAAATTCAAAGTGTTTAACTTCAGGATTTGACACATATCTGGTTTTATTTTATTATATTTCTCAGGTCATGCACAGATTGTCCATCTCTTATTAGAAAGAAATAAGTTTGGAACTATCCCATCTGATAGCCAAGGTGCAACACCCCTGCATTATGCAGCACAGAGCAACTTTGCTGTAAGTAGCACGTACCCTAAATATGAAGTAAATATGTTTTGCTTTTTTTGTTTCTATAACATAACAAAGTGTTGTCTGCACAAACTCAATTCAGAGTTTTCTTATGTTATGTGATATGAATGTGTTTAATTTCAGACTACTAACATAGATTTTAAGACTAAATTGCTGTACAAAGGGAAGCCCCTTGATCTATATGTTTGCATCAGAACACACAGTAGTCAAGTAGGTATTTCAGTAGAAAGCAGAATGGCACTTACTATTTTACTGAGCTTTCGCTTTTCAAAGCTCCTTATAGCAAAATCTAAGCAGATATAAGGTATCTAGAGTAGGATCAACTGTGTGAGCATTTGCATAGCTGCTACAGTACCAGTGAAACCACTCTTTGCCTTCAAGAAAGGGATTAACTTATTGATATTTGCCATTATGAATGAACCTTTGTCTCATGAAGTGTGGCTGAAGAGTGAGTACCTTTTGTCAGAATTTGCCATGACCGCTATATTTTTAGAAGCTTTTTAAAGTTTTTAATATTTTAAAAATATTTTTAAATTCCGGACAACAACAAAAAAATGGTTTCTCAGACAGCCTATTTCTTATTTTTATTAGAATAGGTAAATTTTTTCCAGAGCAAGATCAGAGATGGTAGAACTAAGTATAAAACTCAGCAGTTTAATGGTTGCTGCTCACAAATGTTATTATAGAAGTCATCCTCAAGCGCTGCAACTTAAGGAGGCTTTTTTCGTGCTGTTCTGTCTCTCATAGTTGAATTATGCCATGCATAGTAAGCTGAGACCTCCCATCTAACTTGTCTTCGGTTGTATTATTGATAAGCTCCCTTTGCAAAAAAAAGTTATTTAGTGCCTCATTAATGTAGTTATGTAGCATAATTTTTGCTCACTAATGTAACATTGCAGCATTTTCTTAACAGGGATACTAGTTTGGGTCTTTCCAACCCACAGGTTAATTATTGTAACATAAGTGAAATTCTAAAACCCTTGAGAACCATTGAAGTTAGCAAATCCAGAAGTACGATTGAAAGAGGGAAGTGGCCAATGTATATTAATACCACAACTGTCACCTTCTGTTTCCTGGTGAGAGTGAGTTTTGGAGTTTTGGTGGGTTTTTTGGAGCTGGTCTTAGTAAGACCATACAGATATTTTTTTAAATTCAGACTTCAGTTGGACCATATGTCTGTGTATAGTGTACAAATTTTTAAAGACTTTTTTACAGATGCTTTGTACATGGTATATACAATTTGAGTCTGACTCACACGCCGTAAATATGTATATTGTAAAAACCTTTCTTTCTAGTTTGAGTCAGACTCATGGGAAAAAGACAGAATGTTTTTATTTACAATCCGGTTATTATCTCCACATGCTTTTATCATTGGGTTTGTTTTTTTCTATAGTGATATATTGCTAGAAAGTGATTTTCCTTACTGGCTGGCTTTCTCTGGGCTCAATTCAGTTGTACTGAAACATCTTCATCATGTTGCTGCCTTTTGATCCCACCAGCCAGCCAAACTATGATTTCATTTAGGTTTTTATATGGAAATAAGAGTAGGTGATAGAATAATTAATTCATTTGCAATCTCGTGGACTTACAATGAATGTCCTGTTTCCTATCTTACATGATTTATCAGGGTCTCATTTGGATCTGCAGGCCTCTTTCAGCTCTTGATGTACAGAGAGCCCCTGTTTGTTTGCCTACATTATGTCTGGAGCTTCTCTCTCTCTATGTTTTTTTTACCACTCTGGTTGTTTCTGAGCACCACTTTTTGCTTTTTTTTTTTCCTCCACTACATACAAATCCTTGAGTATTTCTCACCATTGCATTCCATATACACACTCAAACAACCGAGCGGAAACACATCCATGTTTACTTTGGCATGAACATCTATATTTTTATGGTTTGAGGGCCATATTGTTGTTCTGTTCAGTCTGCCCAAGTTTGGATAGGCATGGTACATTTCTCAGTTAAAATGTGGTGTTTCTTAGTCTAAAACAACAATAAGAGAATTTGTTCTTTTCTGTTTATTCTGAATATCTCAATATCTTGTTCTTCACACTGTTTTTCTGTGGGTTACTTACTCTAATGTGCTATTTTTGGTATTTAAAGGCCGAAGAGACTTAACCAGCACTGAATTTACGTGAGGAATTGGTTCTCTAAGACTAACTTACTCCCATTTATTATAGAAGGAAAAGTTCTAGAAGAAATGGACTAGATCATCTTTTGAGGTCCCTTCCAATCCTTAACATTCTGTGATTCTGTGTGCAAAATTGACTGATATAACCACCCAAATAGGTTGCTGGAAATGTGGAAGTCTTAGGTATCCTGCAGAAGGTCCAAATAAACATCCATTTTAAATTTTTGAACTTCATATGTGAAGGCAGATGCTCTGTTAGTGTTGATTTTAGTATGCAGAATGCAGGGCTAAATATATATTAAAAAATAATTCCAGAAACATCAAAGACAATGTATTTTCCTTTCACATACTTGTATAGATTCATCTAGTAAATGAAATGTGGAGACCTCTGTCTTATTTTTGAATATTCAAAAATAATACTTAGTATTTGTCAGAGTTTCTTGATAGCACAGAGTGACATGATCCAGGTTTATTTCTCTCCTTTCCTGTTGTTTTTCAGCTTTGTTGTTTTTTATTTTGTTTTCTCCAGTTTTTTAATACAGATAAGATACATCTGATTTCTCATGACAAAGTACGTGTAGAATTAAACTGATTCATACTTCCATTTTCTGATTTCTTAACCATCCTGTTGTCATTTATTTCTATTTCATTTTCAAGTTGTGACAACTTCATTTTGGAAGATAACTCTCATAGCACTATGATGTTTTCTTCTGCTTTTTCGCGTTAAAAACACTAGGAAAAAAAAAAAAAGAGTTGTTGAAAGGAACATAACGGAAAAATGAAATGACTTATTTATGTTTGTAGCATGTGTGCCGCGGTGTTGAAAAGGTCCGGCCTTGGCGCAGGGTTTCAAGCAGTGCAGAGTGCTGGCAGGGGGCTGGGCTGCCGGTCTGACGAGCAGCCCTTGGTGTGTGACGGGTGGCCGTGGTCAGTGTGAGCGCACAGACACATGCTGGTTTGTGTGGAAGGCTTAATTCTTCCATTCCTCATTACTTCTGGCTGGACCTTTTTACAATAGACTAATAGTTCAGATACAGACCCGAATTCCCTAGGCTGTTAGGATCTTTGATCACATTAACGTGAGATAAATGAGAAATTTCCGATTTCTTTAGAGGGATGAAGTAAGAATTAGTAGTTAAAAAAAAATCCAGACTAACAATGGGACTTAGGAATTTTAACGCCTGTGTGATTATAAGCATTTGATTCCTTATAGCCACGGAATTCTTATTCCACCTAGAGCAGTGATAGCACTGTTTTGGAGTCACACTGGGGAAAGGATAAAATAGTGTTAATACTAAAATATAAAAATAGTGAAACCCACTTTTCCAGTTTTTATTGGCCTATCAGTGACTCTTAAGAGATGTTTACCAGCTGTTAAATACTCAGTCTTTGTAAGGCATTAGATAGAAAAGGGAAAATCTTCCTCTAATTCTTTTTCCTGCATTAGTGATTTCCTCTCCCTTCCTTTCCTGTGTGGCTTAGTAAGAATTCAGCAGCAAGTTAAATAAGTGGATTTGTTCACTTAACACAAACACGGCATTAGAAGAAATAATTATTTTTACTTTGATCTAAATAGAGAATTTACTGTAACAGTACCAGTGGAAAGCCTGGACTCAAACGTAAAGACTTTCTGAATCTCTTTTTTTATTGATAATATTTAGTAATTAGTAACCCGTCAGGAGAATATTTTGAAGGAACATTATTTTAGCATCACAGTATTACAGTAATATTTTGATAAGCTGATAATATTAATCTCATTGCTTTCTTCACAGTGACTGAAGTTTCTTTTACTTCCTTATGATGAACATATGATGTTTGACACTAAAAAGAAGTTTGAAATAAACGACCGCGTTAAACTGATAGTTAAGAACGTGCAATGAAAATTGATGAAGAAAAGGGCACAGCAGAAAAGACAATGCTCCTGTTGAGCTATTACTCTCTATAAACATAAAAAGGAAAAGTGAAGCTTAGATTTGCTTCATAAACAGCTAAATGAGACACAATAGTTTTTTGTTGTTACAGATTCCTTTTCATGTTAATTTCAATAGCATGTCTTTTCAGGAAACAGTTGAAGTATTTTTGAAACATCCCTCTGTAAAAGATGACTCAGATCTCGAGGGAAGAACATCCTTCATGTGGGCAGCTGGCAAAGGCAGCGATGATGTCATTAGGACGATGCTGACTTTAAAACTGGACATTGATATCAATATGACAGACAAATACGCTGGCACAGGTAAGATGCTTTACAATAAAGAGCCACTGAATGTTTCCAGTTAGCATGGTTCCCACCAAATAAAAAACACTGTTAGAAGCTATATTCATTTTTTTCTTGGATGTGTAGTGTAATCCTGAAAATATTTCGGCAGAAGTTTAATTGTGTGTGTGAGTTGCTTCTTTGCCTTATTGTGGGAAAGAAACAAATCTTTTCTGTGCAGATTAGACCAGTTCATTTGAAACAGAGCAAAAAGAAGAAATGTACTGCTATGCTTCTGTTTAGTTGGATCTGTAATCCTGGGAAAGGAAAAGCTGTTCTGTATTTTGAAGGCTAAAACGAAATATAATTGCATAAAAAACCCTCTCCGAAAATGCCTGTTAAAAAAAATTGTCAGTAATTAAATACTTTGAAATAATATAGAGCAAACTAACCGATGAAGTGGTTAAATTATCATCATGAAAATCACAAGTACCATGGTTATTTGTAAAGATAGTGTAATAAAGATTAGAGCTATTGCACGTCTGTTATCTAAGCAAGAGGTTAAACTTAATAACCCCCAAGTTTAACATCCCATTATCTGCCCAAAGCAAAAAATAGGTATGCAACAGTGTTTCAGGATTAAAGCATGTAAGTAATGAAATTCAAAATTTCCTATAGCAACTATGAATTTATTTCCTTTAATGAAAAATTTTAAGAATTTATCTTAGAAATATTGTACCCCTGTAGTACTTTCAACAAAAATAGAATCACAGTTCTGACAGAGAGTCAGGTGTTGACGGGTATATGTATTCAACAATGTTGGAAAGACAGGTAAAAGTAGTGGAGCTGTATTGTGTACTGATCACGTCTGAATACAAAAAGAGGAGAATGTGAATATATTGGGCATAAATTGGAGGGGTTTGGTAGCAGGGTGGTGCAGGGGTAAGCTGTGTGGGAAGAGGTCATGGTGGACTACCCTGTGCCAGTCACAGCCAGGTCACAAATTCAGAAGTGAAAAAATGTATACCTATGTATAATAAGTAGTAAAATGAGAGTTGAGCTGATAGTCGGAGCACACACCTATACATAATACAGTAGTGGGCATTTCTCCTGTAAACTATGTTATTTTAAGCAAACAAGACTGTATATTGCAATGTTTGTTTATGTAAATTTTAATATGTTTCTTTTAAAGTATACTCAAGGAATCCTTTGGCTGCGCAGATACACAAACTAGCCTAAGCTGCATGCTTAGCTTTAGGGAACTTGCAGCACAGATCTATCCCAACCCAGAAAAAAAGATATTAGTTTAACAGCTTTTCTCTTTTCAGATCCTACTTTGAATTATATAAAAAATGTAAACAAATGCAATGTCAGGGTTGCATGGTTCAGGATTTGAAAGATGGCATGCGTGGCTATTAGTTTCATATTAAAAAAATGAAATTTTTATTTCCTTTGGCTGTATGGGAGATCTGTACACAAAAAGCCAAGTATCACATAACAGTTATCATAAAATTCTATTTAAATATCAAAACTCTTTATTTCCTTACAAAATAACACACACACAAAGTATTTTTTTCCAGGTTATTATAGTTTGTAATTTTTGAGTTTAAGAAATAGTGCAACAACTAAAATCTTAGTCTTCATGTTTGATGACTTTACAAACTACATCCTCTACCATTTTAGTCTTGTTTCATCTTTTGTCAGTCTCACCTTCCTGACAGTTCCTTTTTAAATACCTCACAATATTTGTTTCAGACCTTAAGGTGCACTAATGTTGTAGTCACTGTGCAAACCTCTTTGCAAAGGGTTTTTCCCTTTGCAGGCAGAAATCACATACTCTGTTTCATAAACTACTCAGGTGTGGATTTCATGCTTGAATAATTCAGGTGGTTGGGTTTATTATCTTCCAGTCTTAAACCTTTCATAGCAGTGATGTGTAATCACCTTTTAATCTTGATTTTTTGTTTGTAGGGCTTTTAATTCAATGAAATGAAAGGGTTTTTCATTTATTTGAAACTGCTGTTGAGTAGAACAAACTCATAGTCCTAAAGTGGGCAACTGTGCCGTTCGTCGCTTGCTGTCGAGCAATCAAAATTTTACCATTTTGCAACCATGTGCAGTAGCATGGGCTTTATTATAGTGAGCTATAAACTTTAAAGGAAACCCAGTGGTAAATCACTCTCCAATTTCAGATCTGGTGGGGGTGATGTTGTTTTGTTTTGCTTTTTGTTGTTGTTGCTGTTGTGTTTTGTTGTTTGTTTGGTTGTTTTTTTCCCAAAAGTTTTTAATCATTCCCAAGTTTTGGTGAGGTAAAGTAGCACTGTATTCTGACAGGAAACTATGCGCTAATAGAAAACAGCATACATGCCACCCTGCCTGGGATACAGTTGCTGAGGAGAGTTCAAGGTTGTGTTTTCCTCACTTTTGTGTGCCTGCTTCACTAAGCTCAGTTATACTGTTGCATTAACTTAGCCTTTTGCCTTCACTTAAGAAGAGCAAGCTCTCCATTCAGTTCTGCTGGAACATCCAGCCTCTCCGCATTGTGTAGGAGAATGACACCAAGGGAAAGGAATTTCCCTGTTCTCTGAGATCAGCGCCGCAGGAGCGTTACAGGGGCAGCTTTATAGTGCTGCCGTCACTGCCTACAATGGAGAGGGCTCTGTCTGTCGGCGGAACAAAGGGCCTATTGTGACCAGCTGGCCCAAGAATCTCTTCAGTCACCGTGACTCCATCACAGAAAATTTGGCTTACAAGAAAATATTGAGCACAAAGTGCGAAACAAGATGCCTGCGTCAGAATGAGTGATAGGGGGGAAGAAGCGGCCAAGCTGACACAGCAGCTCTTTTTCTATTGTATTGTTATACACACCCCATGTGTCATCTGATGGAGTGGTTTACTGCCTTTGGTTTCATAAGAAACACAGTACAAAAACCAGAACCTAGAGTTTACTGTGAGGTCAGACCATGAAAAGCAGGCCCATCCAAATGTACAAAGCGGCAGGGATCTCATTCTTGTCACACTTCTACTGATAGACACCCGCTCGCCTCGCTACCACAGATCCTGCTCTTTACAGATAGTTTTCACGGGTGTGATGGGTTCCCCTGTGCTTTGTAGCTGCAACAGTTGAACATCAGTGTCATCTTAAAGGCATGATTTCAGTTACTAAGACAGCGCTTCTTGTACTGTCCCTGGCTAGGACCCCAGTTCTTGTTGGAAGCACCTCATTCGTCTGTACCAGAGTTCGAATTACTAGCACTGATTTCGACAATCTGTTTTAAGACAACACACTTCAGCTGGATTTGATTCACAGACAGAAAGAACAACCTGTGCATTTTAGTAGCGCCAGTGTAGCGGGTTATGCTGAGTTAGTTTCATAAGCTGTGTGAAGCTGGTACCAGGGGCAAACAGTAGCAGGCGGACTGTTTTGATATGCTGGCTGTGACTCAACTGATTCCTTCTAACGCTGGCCCTTCGTGGTGTGCCTTTCCGTATAATGGCTCTGCTGGATCCTGACCCTGCCTGTTGGCATATTAAACAAGTCAAGACAGGCAGGTACTGTTTATAGCCCCACGTCATGTTTGCTTGAGCGCACTGAATTCTCACCAAGGAAGAATATTTGTCGAATTTCACGGGAAAATATGAATACATTTTACTAAACGGACATGTATGAATTGCACTTTTTTGTATTTTTATTCTAAATTATTTTGATTTTGTCATCTGTGAAATATTCTACATGTAAGGCAGTATAAGAACATAGATTATCCAGTTCTTTCACTGACTATAGGAAATAATCCGAAGCATTTTGAAATCAAATTGTAAGTGAAATCACCAATATGTGTTTGCTCCATTGGTTTGAAATCCCATTGATATGTGTAGCTCTCCTGTCCTTCAAAATGAACCATGAACTGGTTGGACTGGCATTTCAACCTTTTCCTCCACTCCAGCTGCTGGTGCCAACAGGACATTGTGTCAGCCCAGGAGCAACTTCAGCTCCGGGACATCATGTCTTTACCTCTGAGGTCTGAAGTATCTAAAGTAGCTCTGTGTGATTTATTGGTTTGGACTCAGTCTGCATACATTCAAAGAGGAAAGAGCAAAAAAAACTATGAGAGAGTAGGAGCCTGCAGAATCAACAGTTTTCATACAACTGAACTACGCAAATTGTAAGGATGAGACGAAATGCAGTATCTGGTCTTTCCAGCATCTTTTTCCTGAAGAAAATGGGGAGATGCAGCTACTGTGCGAGATGCGATAGCCTTGCTACATCATTTTGTGCAAAGATTTCTCCAATTCTGAAAACAAAAAAATGGGGGAGAACAGCTGGATGGTTATCTGGAGTTAGTATTAATTGAGACAGTTTTGCTTATTTGAAAGGGAAAAAAAAGGTATTTTCAGGAAAACACTGAAGAAATAGTGGAAGCTTGCTTTCACTGGTAATGAGCAGTTTCATCTCCATTGGAGTGATCTAAGAAATGCCACAAAACAGAGGCAGAAGTAGATTGTGTTATGTTCTCTTAATCAGAAGCTGCTAACCTTCCACAAATCCTCAGTATAAGCCAATCTTGGTGTTGTTAAGGTTAAAATTCCTATTTTTACAAGTTTGTACAAGATACTTTTTTCAGGCCTAATAGTTTTTCTGCTTATTGCTCTGTTAATTGAATGGTAAGGAAATATGGTTAGCAATCCCTTGTTTTGATTCATGAGTTTCTTATGGTTGAAAAGCACTTTTCTGTCCCCCAAAAGATTGAAGTTTATTTTCATTTTGACTGTTCTCCAATTGTGAACCTCCAAAGTTCATGATATTGTGATTTTGGTTTTTTCCTTCTGCTTTATTCTTTTAGCATTACACGCCGCTGCCCTTTCTGGACATGTCAGCACCGTCAAATTGCTGTTGGAGCATAATGCACAGGTAGATGCTTTGGATGTCATGAAACACACCCCGCTTTTCCGAGCCTGTGAGATGGGACACAAAGAAGTGATACAGACACTCATTAAAGGTCAGCTGTTACGAATTTACAAACCGGTTCAGAGTTCTGGTGCTGTTTTCTGCCGGACTGGGGAATGAACAACATAGCTGAGCAGGAGGTGGGGGGAGAAAATGTCTTCTCTAAATTTGGTTTTGTCTGGAAGTTCCCTTTGTGGAACAGCGCTAACAAATGTAAAAGCGATCAGAATGTGCAAAATATCTAGAAGAGTTAAGTATGAAAGCTGCAATATTTGGATAGTGCTTTTCAGAGCTCTTTTCTGCTCAGGCCTTTTCAAGTACATTCTAGTCTCTCAAACCACCTCTTCCCCTAGCAAGAAATTGTTTTTGTTTTTTTTCTCCAGTAAATAAGACCAAATTAATCTTTCTTGTCTTTTGTGAAAAAGCATTTTTAGGCTTCTTTGAAGACTTTTTGGCTATTTAAATGAATCTTTATTTTTTAATGAAGGTAGCTATCAAAAATTCTAAATCATTAATATTTTCTTTTGGTTAGTTTCTATAAGCAGTATTTTATTTGCAAGCAGAAATAACATTTAAATTTCGCAGCTTTAGATAATTGTAAAAACTCTGCTGAAGTGGATGAAATGTGGTGAAAGAACAGTGGTAGCTTAGATGCAAAATTCTATCATTTTAGCTTCACAGTAGAGTTCTAAGTAGCTGCAAGCAGTTTCCCTCCTACTTGAGATATTATTTCATTTACAGACAGTTGAAGTATCCAGGCTAACAAATTGCCAGTTTTCTATCAACCAGCATTTCTTAGTGAAAAGCGTGACTCCCTCCGTGATCTACTGGGCATATTTAAACCTCCTGTTAAGCTCTTCATCCCACCTCCTATGCCATTTAGTTTTGGTAGATGCAAGAAGATTGGTTATCAGAATCTGAGTTATCTTAAATTACATATTTTTTGATATAGAGAGTCATTGTTGCTGGTTGGTTCATTTTTTTATATTTCTGGAGTTTTATGTTTGTACAGAGTTTTTACATCTGACAAGAGCACATAGAGAAATTAATTATCTGCATAACAGTCTTCTCATGCTTGAATTTAAAAAAAAATGAGGCTTTTTAAAAAAATGTTCCTTACACTTGTGAATATGTCATCTGCTTTAGGGTTTTAAAAAGATACTTCAGCTGAAGTCTAACTTTCAAACATGATTTTGTTGTTAAGAAATAAAAGTTTCACTGAAAATTAATAGGCTTGAAACAAATAAAAGCTAAGTGTTTCAAGGGAATTTGATAAATCTGGAGATTCTAAAGCATCTGAGAGGATACTCACAAGCTTGCGAAAAAGTCAGAAGCCTGACCCTCACTGAAACTATCTCATTCTCAGTTCATTTTGATTTAGGATGTGGATTTGAGTGATCGAGTTGAAATTACTTTCCGAAATATTTCTCTGATTTATCGGTTTAGCAAATAAGTTCTACTTGAACAGAAAGCTATTCTTTTTTATATTTTCTTTCTATGTTCAAGAATGTATTCATTGTTACAGGAGGAGCAAGAGTAGATTTGGTGGACCAAGATGGCCATTCCCCCCTTCACTGGGCTGCCCTGGGAGGAAATGCTGATGTGTGCCAAATCTTGATAGAAAATAAAATCAACCCTAACGTGCAGGATTATGCGGGTAGAACACCACTGCAGTGTGCTGCTTATGGAGGTTACATTAACTGTATGGTAGTGTTACTGGAAAACAATGCGGATCCAAATATCCAGGATAAAGAGGTATGTTGTTCTTCACTGGGCTGTTTAATTTACCTCAGAATAACCGTAAGTCAAAACATTTCCCTTTTCTTCAAGGTCATTCTCTTTTCTGGGACATCGAAGCATCTTTGCTGTTTATCATGAAATGCATCCTGACATAGTGTTCCTATGGCTTCACTTCTGAAATCTTGAGTGAAAAGTAACATTTTCATATGCAGCATGAAGATTCATATTTTTCCATATTGCTTTTGACTTCTCCTTGTCAAAGTGTGATCTTATGAGGAGTCATATTAATCATCTGCTTTCTTAACTTCTATCATTCCTTATTAACAGCTGACATGGGAATGTAATCTTATAGTTTGTAATGTGTTTCTTCAACATAGAGATAGAGCAATTAAGATATTGCAAGTGAGGTTGCACAACAACAACTCCAATTATCTATCCATGTAAGTATCCACATATGTATCAGTCTTCCAGATGAAAAAATACCCCACTGATAAGTTCATATATTCTTTCATGCCAGTATTCTAGCAGTAAGTGAAATTAGGAGCCAGAACAATTGTGCAACATATAACAGATTTCTTTGTAATATGACATAATTTCTCAGATGTTGGTAGAACTTCATCAGTCAAAAGAATTTCACCCAATTTGTTAAACTTTCCTGTAGCTATTTATTGGAGGGCACAGTCTTGATGTTTTTCTGTGGTACCCAGCCTTCCTAAATTTCCTAAATTTGGTGTTCAGAAAAACAAGACACCAACAGAAGGCATGACCTGAAAGGGAAGTGAAATGTGTTCTGTTGATATTAACAGAGCCTGAGGTAATTATCTTGTGGATCTGTGATCCCAGTCCCAAAAGTGGTCAGATATGAGCTGGATGTACAGAGTGCAGCTTGAGAATTGGATTTCTGCTTAGATTCTGAAATCAAGCTCATTTTGAAAGCACAGCTGGAATCTTTTGTGTTTGCCTGACTTTGAGCTCTGTAGTAATTTTTTCAGTCTTGTACTGTGTTTTGGAGCAGCCTAGAAAACAGCCTGAATCACAGAATGGCTGGGGTTTGAAGGGACCTCTGCAGATCATCTATTTCAAGCCACCTGCTAGAGCAGGTTCACTGAGAGCAGATCACACAGGAATGTGTCCAGATGGGTTTTGAATGTCTCCAGAGAAGGAGACTCCACAACCTCTCTGGGCAGCCTGTTCCAGTGCTCTGGCACCCTCATGGAGAAGTTTCTCCTCATATTCAGATGGAACCTCCTTTGCTTCAGTCTGTGCCTGTTGCCCCTCATCGTATCATTGAGCACCCCTGAAAGGAGTCTGGTCCCACCCCTTTGACATCCACCCTTGAGATACTGATAAACATTGAGGAGATCCCCTCTCAGCCTTCTCTTCTCCAGGCTGAACAGACCCAGATCTCTCAGTCTCTCCTCACAAGAAAGGTGCTCTAGGCCCCTAATCATCTTTATAGCCCACTGCTGGACTCCCTCCAGTAATTCCTTGTCCTTCTTAAACTGGATAGCCCAGAACTGGACACAGTACTCCAGGTGTGGCCCCACCAGGGCAGAGTAGAGGGGCGGGAGAACCTGCTGGTCGCACTCTTCTTAATGCACCCCAGGGTACCGTTGGCTTTCTTGGCCACAAGGGCACATTGTTGACTGATGGACAACCTGTTGTTGACCAGAACTCCCAAGTTCCTCCTCTGCAGTGCTGCCTTCCAGCAGGTCCACCCCTGACATGTGCTGGTGCCTGGGATTATTCCTCCCCAGGTACAGGACCCTTCACTTGCCCTTGTTGAATTTCATCAGGTTCTCCTCTGCCCGACTCTCCAGCCTGTCCAGATCTCACTCGATGACAGCACAGCCTTCTGCTGTGTCAGCCCTTCCACCCACGTCGGTGTCATCAGCGAAGTTGCGGAGGGTGCGCTCAGTCTCTTAATCCAGGTCAGAGCTGCTTCAGACCTGGCAACATAGCTGTGAAGAGAGAAACTCTAGAGGTAGTGTCCTAATGCTGTTTTTCAGCCACTTTAGGTGAAAAAGCACTAGTGTTGTAATCTCACTTAAAACAACAACTAAAAAAAAAATTAAAAGTTACTTCATTTTTAAGTGCTGTATTCTTTTGTTTTAACAGGGAAGTTCATTTAGAAGAATTAGTTTGTCCCTGATGTGCAGAAAAGCATTGAATTACAGTATGATTTATGACTTTTATTGTGGTGTGATAGAGTTTGGGGATAATATTTATTTTTGTTGTTCACAGGGAAGAACTGCTTTGCACTGGCTCTGCAACAATGGTTACCTTGATGCTATAAAGTTGCTGCTTGGTTTTGATGCTTTCCCTAATCATATGGAGAACAGTGAGGAGAGGTATTGCTCATCTGAATGCATTATTTTGTAATTTAAAAGAAGTGCTACCTACTGATTTCAACATAAAGTGTTCAGGTGCTCCCAGAGAATTGTGATCTTGTGTCTAAAAGGAGGGATGTAAACTTGGGCTTCAGTGTAAGCAGCTTTTCTAATGTGAAAAATCTCTTCTTTAAGTAAGACATTGCAACTTCAACTGTCTACGCTTTTGAACTTCGAATTTCCAGAGGTTTTGGAAAGTATTTACTCATTCTGTTCTTGTTTCAAATATTAAATATCTCTTTTATTCATATTGACACTAGATATGTATAGACAAAGGGTGATGAGGCATTTCTGCTGCTGTTGGAGTAGACTGGGATCTTTCTATTTGGTAGGAATACAGCGAGAAGAAGGAAAATGGGAAAGATGTAACGTGTATTAAAATAGTGATTACAAATTACCTGGTGGTTAACTGTAAGGTTAACTAAAGGCCTAATTAAAAAAAAAATCATCCTATAATCATAAAGGGACAGTACACTTACATCTCTCTTCTTTGTCTTTCATTGACATATAAATAATAGTTTTTTTTTAAAGTGATTTGAGTTGTGGAGTTTGAATTAGTCACCTGACCATGAAGATAATTACTATTAGCAGAAATGTATAATCTCTTTTTTACATTAGATGACCTCCTCATAATTATAAATAAAATTATGATCAGTATGCCATATAAATTTGAATTTTTCAACATTTTAAATAACTTGAGGACTTTGAAACCCGATATTTTAGTGCTAAAATTGAGACTTCTCTACTTCTCTCAGTTTTCAGTTGCTTTCTTCCCCCATCATTTCTCTTTTTGTTCTCTACTCTAAACCACTCGGATCTCTCTTCTTTTTCTGTTCTTATTTTTTATTGAGAAACAGAAATGAAAGTATAACCAGTTCCTAATTAAGTAGTACCAATTCTCTCTTTAGTAATTTTCAACAGAAAATTAAATAAACAGTTGTAACTAAATCGCTCTTAATAAGTAAGATTAAAACCCACTATTTTACCAGAAAGGAGGCTGCTGTTTTCCTTACTTTGTAGAAATGCGCTAATGACACCCAAATGTCAGGAAAATACCTTAGCTGTGTTTTTACTATAATCATTCAGTTAGTATCTATTTTTGTTTCCCTTCTGGCATTAGTACATGTTCTTATGTATAAACCTTGATTACTCAAAATATAACTAGCAATATTCCAAATGTCAGCCCTTAAGCACTAGTCCATGTGCAGAACAAAAGAGATCCCCAATATTTCTAGAGGAATCAGTCTTTAAATGCAATTCTCAAAAAAAAAATATGTATTGTACATAGAGATTGCACAATTGCCTCTGAATAAACATCTAGAAAACCTTGTTTTGTTGTTAAGAGATCAGAAGTTTGGAAAACGGAAAAATCAAGTCAAGTGTAGTGAGAGAGAGTAAAAATAACTTCATGCATACAGTTCATCCGTACTTGGATGAAATTATTTTTCAATCAGTAACAATTTCCTCAAACAGTAATTTTTTTCCAATGTATCTACAGAAAGAAGCTTCCCTTCTTCCCTTTTGTTGAGTGCAATATGAGATAGCAGTTCAAAATTCAACCATAGCGCTTTAAAGTATATAGGTTTGTGAAAAGATAGAGCTGAGATTACATCTAAGATTTTAAGCTGCCCACTTGCACGCAGATACGTGACCAAGTGCTAGTCTGGAGGGTGGTAGGTTTGTTGTTCTTTGCAAATTTATTTCATAATCTGGTGATGGCAGACTGGCTGCTGCTTGACCAACCTCATGCTAAATTACGTGTAACAGCTGATGGCCGATGTCTTCTTTGCGTGATTTCCTGTGAAGCCAGCTTGATTTAAAAGCTGTCTGCTTTCCAGATACCCGGTGGAAAAGAATTTATAACAGGCTTTGAACTGACACAACAGACTAATGGCTGGTTGAGAGGAGTGTGTGAGCAGCCTTGAATGGGTAGTGTCCAGTTGTATGAAGCCCTATTCAGATTTCATCTGAGTGATTTTTTTTACTTTCAAAGGTAGCTCTAACGGAGTTAGAGAATCCACGTTTAAGAATATGGGTCTTCATGGCTGGAATCCATAATATAATGCATTGTCTTGGTACATACATGCTAGTAGCATAAAGTTTACGTTAGCATCTTTTGTACCTGTTTATTAAAATATTTAAAACTAGGTATACTTTAAAAATGTATTTTTCTGAAATGAGGTCCCTGCTGAAGTTCTCATTCCTGGGTTATCAAAAATCTCTCTCTCCCTTTAAATGCTATCAGCAACACACCTTGACATACAAATTTTCACGTTATGTCATTGTCTTTATTCACGCAGACACCTCAGTTCAGATACTGTTAATCCTTCCATCAGATCATTGCTGCGTGGCAAGTCCAATTCTGCTTTCTGTCTGTTTTTCTTTGCTCACCAGCATTGCGTCCTAGCAAGTTACCGTCAAGAGGAGCCCTAATTTTCCCAGTCGCATGCATTGACACTTGCTATTTGATAGTCTTGTATTATATGGTCTTGATTATGGTTGGTGACTGATAATTTTCAGTCACTAGATGTCTTTGCTTAATGTTTCAGTGTTGGTGAGGGAGATAAGTAAATTTTTCCCCTGTGTTGACAATGGGAAGTTTGGCAATTATTTTTAAAAGGGCTTAGGCAACTTTGACACCATTAAAAAGACAAGCTATTTAATATTTTTAGTACTTCTTTCCATTTGAAAGCAGTCTTAAGTCTTACTAGCACTTGGAAAAAAACAATATTATCCCCTGATGCTGGTGTGATCCTGCTGCCTGGTCAGTCACACCATCCTCAGTCATTGTTACAGAAGCGAAGCCAGATTTGACAGTAAATCTCTAGAACTTAAATTTATATGGAAATAACATTAAAAATGTTTTAACTTGCTTTTTATTAAGGTTGTATTTCTACATGAGAACCTCAATAACACCTTTTTAAGTTTGCTTCCCTGAACAGTTAATTCTATGGATAGGGTCTGGCAGGATTTTGATCTGACACTTCATATAGTCTGCCCTGCCCCCCTTATATTAGGAGATAAAATAAGCCTTCAACATAGTCAAGGTGCGTGGAATGAGCATGATAGGAAAATAATATTAAAAAATAGTAAAACAGCCTACTGAAAACAGTGTTTAATCTGTCTTCATACTTGAAGTTCACAGAATGTTAGGGATTGGAAGGGACCTTGAAAGATCAGTTGCCTTTTTATTAAACGAGGATGAAATAAATGCACATTATGGTTAGAATTCTCGTTCAATTGTAATTGTTGCGAGTTTCTTTTGGTTCTTTGGTTTTTTTAGATATACTCCACTGGATTATGCCTTGCTTGGTGAACACCATGAAGTGATTCAGTTCATGTTAGAACATGGGGCTCTGTCTATAGCTGCCATACAGGACATTGCTGCTTTCAAAATTCAGGCTGTCTACAAAGGATACAAAGTTAGAAAGGCTTTTCAAGAGAGGAAGAATCTTTTGATGAAACATGAACAGCTGAGAAAAGATGCTGCTGCCAAGTAAGTCCGAGACTTGAAATCTACTCCAGCAAATACGCATTTGTCATAAATTTGTATATATCAGTGTGTGATTTTATCTGTTACTCACCATCATTTATTTTTCCTCTTAGTAAAATTCATAAAACCATAAGAATCATACAATGGGATTTTTCCATACGTCTCTAGATGGATATTTTTTTCCAGATAACCCCAGATTAAATATCAAACTTTAGATAATATAGAAGAAAAGGGCAAAAATAACAAAAAAACTGAGAAACTAGCATGTTAGCGTCCATGAATCTTTACCTGATATTCTGTATTATGATAAAAAGGCTTGGAAAATATTTATCACTCTACGGTACTGGAAATAATTATTGACCTATCAAGTCTTTGATACCAGTTTTGAAAACACATTAATAATTTAATGAAGAAAAACAAAAACAAACCCAGGAAAAGCCTGGTTTAATAGGGCTGCATTTATTGTTTTGCAAGGCAGGTTGTGCTTTTCTAGCAAACTGAACTCCTGGGTTTTATTTGCAACTTCTGTCTTGGCAGTATCATTCTCTGCACTTACATTTTCTGCTCTTGAATTAGAGAGTTATCATGAAATCATTATATTAGATTGTAGATAACTAACATATGCAATTCAAATAGTTATTTGTACAATGTGTAGGTTCTGACTGTACTCTATTTAAATGAGGTAATGGTAGCAAAGTGGTGAAATTCTAAAATCAGAAGCTACATAAATGCTCATCAAAATACTTTGCTTGCTTGGGCTTTATCCTTAAAAATAATGTGAAGAGCAAATCAGCATCTGGTTTCTCTTGAAAAAATCTGATTCTGGAATGAAAAAAACGTAACAGTCTGAGCAGATTTCTGCATGATTTTCTAGTATTATTTCTGTAAATAAAGGTCATAGGAATAAACGCATAACATAATTATTGCACCTAGAGATATTTTCGTTGCATCCATGTGTCACAGACAATATCAGCTGCCAGTTCAAACTCAGTAGTTTGATGTTCTGCAGAACTGGCCAGTCTGACCTTAACTGGGTTTGAACGCTGCTCATACACTGATTAGTAATTGTTAATGACCAGGAAGAACCAAACCTAGAAACAGCTGATAACTAATCTCTTGCTCACATCTTTAAATCCCGACGTTTGTCACTTGCTGCTCTCCTACTATTTACCTTTTCTGCTGAAGTCAATAGAAGTCAAACCCATGCATGGAGAAGCTGTCTTTGAAAATATCCTGAATATCTCATGTATTTTTTTTTTAATTTGGAGAACTTTTTTTCTTGCTGTGTGGTCACAAGTAACTTTACCAAACGAGGTAATTTTATTCTTTGAGATGACAACGATTTTTAGAAGAATTGGTAATACCCCATCTAGAAGACTAAAAGATAAAGGATTGCCTCATGGAAATTTGGGGGTGTTTTTATAATTGTTTTCCTCTGTGAGTTTCTGATGTACTTTCTGAAACTTAGTAAGCTGTTGTTGATTTGTTTGAAAACAATAGAAACAGAGTCTGTGTACCAAATTCCATAAAAACAGCATTAAAGTACAGTTGGAGTGTACAAGCAAATCAAGTTGTCACATAACAAATTTTATTTAATTGCAGTTTTATGATCTGTAATAAACTGGAGGGGACATTATGTTGTCATCATTCTGCGTACCCATCTGTGCATTCCACAGCTAAAATTGGCCAGGGTGTTGCTACATACAAAAAACTAATATCCCTACTGATGTCTACTTTTATCTGGAGAGCAGATTTTTAAACATTCTGTGGGAATCCATAGTGATGGTGAGCTCCCAGATTGAACCCCTACACACACTATTTCAGTGTTTGTATGTAAAACTTGCTTCGTAATATGTTATTTTACAGAGTCTCACTAATATAAATCATTCCTAAGTCTGCGTGGTTTTAATTAGTCTGTTCTCTCTTTTTTTTTTCTTAACAAAAAGTCAACCAACATTTCATACCTGTATTATTTACTGATAAAGTTCCATTCACTGTATTCAATGCCTGTGAAATATTTCTGTACAAACATATTCTCCCATGTTGAACAAACCTATATCAAAGAAATAGTAATTCATAGAACAAAGATTGATGCAAGCCAAAAAAAATGCACATTATTATGTCATTGAGCAAAGAGAAGTATCAGAAGACCAGTTTGGGTAGGTGGGGAAGCCCTGACATGAGCTCAAATGCAAAAAGCAGTATGTATATACAGGAGGTTGGAGCAGGGATGGGCTGCAAAGATGTGAAAACACTGTGTGGCCATGTAGGGATGGTGTCAGAAAAGCCAAAACTCAGATGGAGTGGAGACTTTCCAGGGATGTCACCAGTAACGAGGTGAGCTTCTGCCGCTACATTGATAGTAAAAGGCTGAGCAAGGAAAATGTGGGCCTGTTGCTGAACAGTGCGAGTGATTTAGTGACAACAGACGCAGGTTTGGCACTAGAACTCAGTGCCGCCTTTTCCTCAGTCTTCACCAAGAAAGTCTCCCAGACCTCTGTGCTTAGAGAAGTGATTCAAGGAGGAGGAGAACTGCCTGCTGTGGAGAATCAAGTCAGAGATCGCTTGAGAGAACTCAGCCCAGACAAGTCCATGGCACCAGACGGGCTGCAGCCAAGGGTGCTGAGAGAACTACCTGATGTCCTTAGAAGGCCTCTTTCCAGCATCCTTGAAAGGTCACAAGGAAGGTCTCCAGTGATTGAACAAAAGCAGATTCTGCACCCAACTTCAGAAAGGGCCAAAAGAATAATCTGGGGAACTGCAGACAGGTTGGACTCACTTAAACCAGACATGAGTTGAAACGAGAGATTTTGGCTGGAAATAGAGTTTTTTTCAATCTCAGGACAATCAAGCAGTGGAACAGCTTGCCCAAAGAGGTTGTACAATCTCCATCCTTAACGGTTTTCAAGACCAAGCTGGATAAAACCCTGAGTAATGCAGTCTGACTTCATAGTTGAACCTTTTTTGAGCAGAACATTGACCTTGATGACTTCCTGAGATCCCTTCCAATGTGTGGTACCCTGTGATCCTCTGGTCTTTTGGAAGACGGCTAAGTTGTTGGGACGTATGAGGATTAAACGTTTAACATCCATTTAACAGCCATAAATGTATCAATATAATATATGTGCTTTTCTTCAGTGGGAGTGAAAGTAAACTGATTATTAATAGGTGGGGTGGAGAACCTGGGAGGAGGGAAGCCGTGCTTTTGGAGAGTAGCAGAGAGGCAATCTGGGAAGGAGGCATTTAAAAAACAGACTACGTACAGGTAAAATGATGGACTTCAGAAACCCTTTTTAAAAGAGGCTTTTGTTTTACTTTTTACAAAATGAAATCTTTAGGAAAATTATATTTAAGGCTTTAAAACAGAGAAAACCAATGTCCAATATATTAGGGGTTGAAAGGGCTGCAGAAATAATTCGTCACTTGTTCACCTTGCTTTAGATTTTTCTCAGAAGAAGTTATTGACTCTCTACTTCTGTTTTTACTAAGGCTTCTGGATTTCATTCTGACCAGTTGGAGGAATGAAAGTGAGTAAAAATAACTCACTTGTGATATTTGGGAAGAGAAGAACAGCAAGAAAATAGAACAGTTCAATTAAACAGCCTTCAACAGATTAGAAAAATGTTCTAGTAGCAAGAGAGTACAAGTAGATGATGAGGTTCTTCAAAAAACTGCTAGTAAGGCCTGCGTGCTGAGAAAACATGTTTAACAAGAGAGAAATAATGAGCCCTTCAGCAACCTAAAAAGGGAAAGCATATACTCAGAATTTAGTGCAATGACTAAAATTAGGGGTAGTAATAACATACAATGATAAAATTAAACAAGCTGAGGTGCAAAATAAGAACAACTAGAAGGGGATGTGAAGGGTCACAATAAATCATCGTAAACATACACATTGTTAAAGGAAGAACAAAGAAAGAGTTGGTCTACAAGTGATGCTAAGAAGGCTGAAGTATTCTTTTTTTTTTCGCTCCGGTCTTTCTTAAATGTCAAATGATGTCCATGAGCAAATGGAATTCACACTAGTAATGAAGGGCAGCAGTGCAGGCTAAAATTCTGAAGCAAGAGTTTAGAGACTTATCAGATGCATGAGATGTTTCCAGATCAGCTTGGCCTGATAAAATTGAGTCTGAGATATTTAGAAAACTAGGTGATATAATCTTAAAATTGCTACCCTTAAAAACTTTATGAAGACTTGTGGGACTGGAGAATTTACAAAATTAGCAAAGTGTCTGCTTTCTCAAGGAGGAAGAAGAGGAGTCTGTAGACCTATGAACTTCACTCCCAAGAACCACAGAATTGTTGAGGTTAGAAGGGACCTTTTGAGATCATGTGGCCCATCCCTGCTCTTGCTCAAACAGGATCACGTAGAACAGCTTCTGCAGGACCATGTCCACTCACATTTTGAATATCTATGCAAATAGAAACTCCACAACCCCTCTGGGCAACCTATTCATGGTGGGAAAAAAAAGAAAAAAAAAAGAAAAAGGTGCTTTCTTGTGTTCAGACAGAATTTAATGAATTCTCATTTATATTTATTGCCTGCTGTCCTGTCAGTGGATGCTACTGTGAACAATCTGGCTCCATCTTCTTCATAACCTCCCACCAGGTATTTATGGACGTAGATGAGATTCCCCCTTGAGCCCTTTCTTGTCCACGCTGAGCAGTCCCAGCTCTCTCTGCCGCTTCTCATATGAAAGATGCTCCAGCCCCTTAAGCTTTTCCGTGACCTTTCACTGGCCTCATTACAGGAACTCCATACCTTTCTTATCTCAGAATGAACAATCAAACTTCTATGTATCTGGAACATCAGAAAGCAAGTAATGGTTGCTTTGAATTTCCTAAGAGCCAACATCAAAATGAGTCAATTTTCCTTTGTGACAGAATAGCAAGTTTTGTGGCCATGGAGATGATAGAGTAGCTGTCATTCAGACTTGCCTGAAGTTTTTATACTTTCCCATGTGCCATTCTCATTAGCAATGTTGGGCAACGTAGCTTGAATTAAACTACTACAAGTAAAAGCTGCTTGGAAGAACTTATGCAAAGAGTAGTTTAACGGTGGAACTTTAAACCAGAAGTGTATATCAATGAGAATTCCACATAAATCCATTCTGAATCTGATAATATAAAGTATTTTTATTTAAGAAGTAAAACGTCAAATTTCCAAATGTCACCAAGCTGCCTAAGAGTTGTAAGCACATTGACGACTAAAGCAGAAATCTGAATGCTGTTAATACATATGAGAAATGGTTGAGGAAAAAGTAGGTGATTGGGTAAATACAAACAGACACCTGCACACATTTGGCAAGACAAATCAACATAGGAATACTGGATGCAAATTCACTGTCTTTTTAGCATTTTTGTTAAGGACTATCTGTTAAAAGGTTGCGGGGGATCATAAGCGGAATGTGTTGTGATTCAACAGTGACTTGCTTTCAAAAGCAAACATCATATTAGACTGTATAGCAGGAGATGGCTATTTATACAACTCAAAATATAACTCCTCGTGGTTCAGGTAAAGCTTCAGCAGCAGTAGGATCATACCAGAAGATCTATTTTGAGTTATGATTTTTTAAGTAGCATTTTTTGCAAGGATAACTTTAGAAACTCTCTACAGGTACGTGGACATGTTCTGAATTTAAAATGTCTTCCACAGAGCAGATGCAAAAAGCAAAGTGTTCTTAACAGAATAGGAAAGGTTAGTTTCATTTTAGCAGGATCAAAAATTCAAAGCATCTCCATGTTTTCACAAATGCTTAAGGCTGAAACTGTTCCTTTCCATCTGCTAAAGGCTCAATTTCCATTCTCTCAATTTTGTAATGAAATACAAATTTACGACCATTCAGAACAAAATTCTGTTGCAAATAAAGTGGAAAATTTTGGCATGCCAGCTCTGTTATCACAGAGTATTTTTCTAACTTCAGCACCAATATTTGGTTCCTCCTGAGAATGACTGAGAACGCTTAAGTTAGGAACTTGTCTACTTGCGTTACTTGTTCATGAAACCTAGTTTCTCAACTCAGACAACAGTAAAACTTGGAAATTTTGATTTTGAAAACAACTTCCATTGTAAACCAAGCTGTATTTCTAAGTAAGTAAAGTGAACCAGAAGGGAAGGTTCACAAGTGTTCTTCAGGAGTCTGTTAATCAATTAAGCTTTCCTGTGACAATTAGGATGATGGTCTATGAATAGGGAGCTTTGAAATCCCTTCCATTTATTATTTCATCAGTTTCAGCTGACAAAATTAGCACACAAATGTGACCTTTTTTTTAAAAAAAATCCCCTTTTACTTCTTTTCAAGTTCTAGTCCTGTGTCATTTCAAAAACTTTACAACTGACATGTTGCTGAAGTTAATGTTTAGAGTTAATCTGTTCATCAGAAAAGTGCAGGCTTCTCGGGCTTGATTGTGTATTGCACAACCTCTCTTGCGCTTTCTTTTCTAATACGCTGAAAGGAGGATACTGGTAATAGGCTGCTTGATTCCTGTGAAGAAAATGAAATTACTATTCTGTGAATAGTAAGATCGGATTTATCAGCTCAAACAGCAGGGTAGTGGCAGTGAGATCCATACTGTACACGAGACAGACATCCCCACGTAGTCTGCGTGTGGAATGCCAATATCGTTTGAAACTAGCCACTTCTCTTCCATGCCATAGGGAATACTGAACCTCAGGCTGCCCGGAGTGTATTTTTCAGATCAATTAGCAGCTTTTCAGGTACAAAGTTCAATCAGCTTCTTCCGCAGAGCGTACTTGGTAAGATAGTACTGACAGGTAAAGTTAAGGCTTCTCCCTGGTAGCTGGGGCTGAAATGACATTTACTGGCATTGATAGGACTTGCAGGAGCTGAGGCTGGTGCGCTCATAACTAACCTGTCATATGCTGCGCTGTGAGCCCCTGTGTCAACAGTCTGCAAACTGTGTCGTGGTGTTGGAAGCAAGTTGAAATATCAGGCAGCTACATGATACGACATTTACCACCTGTCCGTTCCAACAGGAAAAGTGTCACTTCATCTTGCAACCAGTACTTAATTTACAAAAACAAATGCAGTGGTAGGTAGGTATGTATGTAATGTTCACTATGTGCTACTTGGTTTGTTCTGCTTTGTAAGAAGAAGAATTTAAGAGCTAAAGTGCAATGATATTGCACTGTATTTCAAAATAGGCTGCAAAACTGTATTCAACAGGTGCACCTTTCCTAATCTTGTCCAAAATTCTCTTTTAGACCTACACTATTTGAGAGATGTGTGACTTTCTTTCATTTCTGAAAACCAAATGTCATAATTGTAATGGCATACTATGTGCTCACAAATTTTTAATTCACATGTCATATTTTCAGGATTTATCATTTGTACAACATGTAATCCATTTATGTAAATTAAATTCTTTAATTATCTACCAACAATGAATATTTAGCAGCAAGTTAGTATCAGTAGCTGGTTGGAAGTTGGTTTATAATTGTATTAAGTGTGATACAGGTAAGTATGCAAAATAATTTTCAAAGAGATGACATATTTAATAAAAGTTTTCTGATTTTCAAATACAGTGTATTGCAGTAGCAGTTATATTAAGGCATTGTTCATTACTAATTCAAAATATAGCTATGAGTATCATGGTTCTTCTGACACCTTTTCAAATCCTTCTTTTCATTTTTCTGCATTTATAAAAGCCCTAAGTTTCATTGCTTTCAATAAGAGAGCATTTTAGAATCAGTTGAAACTGCTGCAAACTGGCAGCTGGCTTATAAGGACCGAACCTTCATTTGGCTGCAGCTGCAAGTCAGTTGTTGTTTTGGATGAAGCTGAGACACTTCAGTGCAATAGGTGTCCCTTTCTCACACACACACACAAAAATGTTATAGTCAAGGTTTTATTATGCTATTGTCTATAATTGCAGGAAACGTGAAGAAGAAAGCAAGAGAAAAGAAGCCAAGCTACAGAGAGGGCCGCAGACCGTGGACCCAAATAGGTTCCGAGTCCAGCAGAATCCTGCAAATCGAGAGAAGACTACCAGCATCTCACAGTTACCCAGTAAACCCACTGATACACAGAATAAGAGACCTCTGTCCCTCACTGTGTCACAAATCCAGCCAGGGAGAAACAGTAGAGGTTCACCTCAAGTTTCTCACAGCAGAGGGACACCAAAGGAGAGTTGCCTGTCAGCAGAGCCTCAGAGTGAAGGGCATAAAATCAGGCAAGGTTTGTAATCTGTATTAATTTTCCTGATTATCATTTCTGTCCATATCTAGGTGTGTTTTGTATATAGGACTTGGTTTATGTTTCTATCATTTCTTATTCTTTTGTTATTTAAGCAATTCATATAGGATGGATACAGAGTCTTTTACTGCGTGTGTTCTGTCAACTTCAGTCAAAAATACCAGTATCTATGGTGTCTGTGAAAATACCTAAAACACATAAGAACAGGTTGTTGGGAGTTGTTCTATTAGTATTACTGTTTGGAGAAAACGAGGTTAAAGATATTTGGCATGTCTGTGGGATACCTGAAGAATGTTAGTGGAGAAATAGTAACTCTTGTATTTAAACAAGGTTAAAGTGAGGATAAAATTGTTCTAAAAGTGACATCTCCAGCACACAGAGGGAGCTGTGCAGGCAGCCTCATTCACCATGGCAGGGTTCTCCCTTGAGTCGGCTCTGAATCCCTCTTGTTGAGAACACTTTGGGATATTTTATTGAGAAGTGGGACTGTTTCTAGAAATGGTACTATGAAACTGTGTGTCAAAGCTCTTTCTGTTACTTTTCTTGCCCTGCTGCACTCTTTTGTTCTGTCTGTAAATACACATCCGTTTATCATAATTTCTTGACCACTCCTATATTAGTTTTGCAAGATACAGATTTTAATGACATTACAATCAGTTCTGACTTCAGCCAGTTACAAGAGCCCATGGCTCAAAACTTTAAAGACTAGTAATGTTGAAGTATCTTCGCTATTATTAAAAGCAAAAATTGGATAAGGAATTTATTTAAGGTAGGTTGCAAGAACTCCTCACATGTAAAATTCTGCTAATTCCTCTGGAAGTTCTGCTAATTAGAATATGGTAATAATCCAAAAGAAAATAAAGTCGAAGAGCTGTTCCTGCTGAATAATTTTACCTTGATTTCTTCAGCTTTTACATGGAACTGTCTTGGTAAACAGAATACTTGACTATATTGTCAGAGTAAAAGCAGACATATATGTATTTTAGCCTAACATATACGAAGAGAGCAAAGCAATGATAAACAGAGGTGTTAAAAATTAAGCTTTACCTGCATGTGTATTAACTTTACCTTAATTGAAATATTCAAGTAGTGAAGTAAAACACATAAGAATAATCAGAAACAGTAGAATAATCAGAAACAGTAGTTTCCAAGAGAAAAATGGACACCTGTAATGAACATAACAAGGAGAAATTGCTAATTATGGAAAAAAAGGGAAAAGAGAGAGAAAGCTGTGGGGAGGATTACAACAGTGTAGGGAGGACAAGAGAAGGAGAAGGACAAAGAAACTATAAAAGAGGAACAAACAACCTTTTCTTTTACTTCAGTATCCATTCTTAGCCAAAATCTCCCATTGGTTATGACAATGGAAATGGCATTGCTTCAGATTCCCACTGTTTCTTGGAACGAATATAACAGTTTTGCACTGAGAGAATGACTTAAGGTAGTAGGTAACCAATGGGAAACAGGGGCTATAGAGTCAAACAGACTGCAGAGATCAGGACTGAATTTGCCAAATTTTCTGCAGAGGATTCTAATATTGATACTTTTATTTGAAAAGATACATATATGTTGAGTTGTCTGCACTACGCTTCACAGTAACGTAGGGAATTCTAACCAGTAGCAAATGACAGCAGCATATAGCTTGGACTTTTGATTGAAGGCTTCCCTGAAGTTGGAGATTTCATGATGTAGCTTTGCCAAAATAATTTTTCCATGGTGCTGGTTCTACAAGTAAGATTTTAAAATCGTATAGGCTATTGGCTGGAGATCTTTTTGCTTTCCAATATGTCTTTAAAAGCAGAATATAATTTCTGCAAGGGAGAGAGTTTTACTTTTAAATAGAAGATTCTTTGCTATTGTTTATTATCTTTTTTCATCATGAGCGTTGAACATGATGAGAAGAAAACTCTTAAGGCACTTCTGAAAATATGTAACATGTCTAATTGCTTCTACAGTGAGACCAGTTTACCTAAAAAGATTCTAAAGAAGGCCTCTTCTTGCCCGATCCAAAAAGCCTGTGTTTGAAATAAAATGTTATGCTGTTTTTAGGCACACATTCTCTTTTTGCTGTTGAAATGATGCTGGGAAAGTAATGAAGTTCTTAAATCAGTTCTCATTAGGTGTTTTAATCAATGGTCTTCTGACCAAAACTTTGATGGACTTAATTGGATGTTTTATTGGAATTAAATATAAATTTAGATCCTGTGGGCTCTCAAAACTGTGATTTAGTTGGTGGGTCCTTCCTGATCTGTTTTCCACAGAGAAATCCTCTTTCCTTTGTATGTTATCTCATTTGTCTTGACTGTAGCACAAACAGGTAAGTTCTTTTTTGTGTTCTGTACCTGTTATTGCTGGGTTTTCCTTTCTAAGAAAGTTTATTTCAACTACAAAAGATGAGCTAGAATACTTAAATTACGCTTTTTTCCCATTATCCAGTTACCCAGTTGTTCAGATTTGGAAGTTTTGCACATAGTACTTAAATGTCTTATGGTTGGAGTAAAAAAGTGTTACACATTCTGTACGTGTGTCCCAGGTGGCAGGTTTTGGTGAGTTCAGAATGACAAGGCCTTTTTAAAAAAGCCTCGTTCTTTTTCCTTGTTGAGAGATCAAAATAGTGTTGTGACAGTGCTGGGAATTTCATACATTTAAACTGACTGTCAGACCTGTACTGTTTTTATTGATGGCACTGACTTTTTTCCCTTTGGCTTTGTTGGGAGCAGGATTATGCCCGTAGAAATCTTGGCACCAGAAGGCACATTTTTAAATTGTCTGTTCCCCCAGTGTAATACAAGAGAGAGGGAATTTCCTTCTCCATTCTGGGAGATTAAAATACTAGATCCAAATAGATAAGAAATCATTAATTAAATTAATAATTTTTCTTTTCTTCCGCCCCAGAACATAGAGGGCTATCTACCCATATGACAATCATGTAGAAGTTAGAGTAGGCTCTCAGCCCATACTGACCTGTCAGTGTGATAAATCTTCATTGGAGACTTCATTGATGATAGTCATTAGTTTCTTCTGTATAATCTGTTAATGTGCCATATTCTGTTATCGGGTGGAAAGAGCATCCTATGAAGGCATTGCAGTAAAGATAAATACAGCATGGTTTCACCACGTTTTGGATGATTCAGATGTTATGTGATTTTAGTATATAAAAGATCCATTTCTTTTTTTTCTCCCTCTTACCTGCCCTTTAACACTCTGCTTCATTTCATCCTGCCTGGTCTATTTGCTCATTCTCCTGTTTGTTTCCAAACAAAATGAAGGTGTGTGGATGGTGGGTGGGAGATTTTCAGTTTTGCATTTCAGCCTGGCTTCCGAGTCATCCTCACAGGGGAGCGCTGAGAAGCAGTTGCCACCCAGGAGCAAGGGAGAAATGGGAGGGACGTCCTAGTTTCATTTAGGCTGTCAAGGGAAGTGCTGAGAAGCCAAGTGCTCTGGGTTTCCTGCGTCAGTGGGTTCTCCTGTCTGTCACCATGGGCCAGGACACAGGGTGGCTCCAGCAGAAGTTTGTGCTGTGAGAAAGAAAGATCCTTCTAGAACAGTAAGCAAATTAAGAAGTTTGGGACTGCACCATTACAGGAAATCGTGTCCTCTTCTGATTCTTTCTACTTAAACATTTTTTTCATTTATGTAAATCCTGGTGTGCTTCAAAGGTAACTGAGAAAAAAATAAAAATAGAGACGTCATAAACAGTGTTTTGCTGGATCAGAGACTAAATGTTGTTTTTCATTTCTCTGTCTAAAGATTCATTGAGGAAACACAGCAAAAGCAAGCCAACTTGTGTCCAGTTCCATTGTGGCAAAGCAAAAGAGGGAGCAAGAGTGGAAGCAAAACATCAGCAGGTTGCAGCCGCGGCAGAACTGGATGGAGAGAAGCCCAGGGAGCACCGTGCCGAGGCGACGCGTACTTGTGCTCAGAGGAGCAGGAGGCGGACCCCTTCTGCTTGTAGGACTGCTAGTGCTGGGGAAAAATTAAGAGATCAAAGTCAGTCTTCATCTGGCAACAGGGACCATTGCGAGGGAACGGCTGCGTTCTTCTGCAACCTCAGTTGTACTGGTGGAATTGTGAGAAACCCGAAGCAGTGCGAAGCTGCTTCCAAAGGCAAAAGGCATCAGCAGAAATCCAGAAATAAAGAGGTAAATGACGAGCGATGTTCACCAGCTGGCTCCAGTAGACCGGGAACTGCCAAAACGGTGTTTGTAAACACCCACAGTGACAGCGGGAACACTGTAGAACAAACTAACAAAGTGGGAAATACCGAATTAGCGAAACAGGCCTCCCCTTTATTGTCTGCTGAGGCAGAACCTACTGGAACTGCGCCAAGACACCCAGCGGCGTGTTCTGCTCCTGATGACAGCTGGAACTTGGAAAAAACAGGCATAATCGGATCCAGGAGTGCAGATGATCAGTTACGTTCTGTCGCATGGCAAAGTACAAATATTGAACTAATCCCTTTAGAGATTCGAATGCAGATTATAGAAAAAGAAAGAAAAAGGAAAGAGCTGTTTCGGAAGAAGAACTATGCTGCTACAGTCATACAGAGGACGTGGAGAAGGTAAGAACTAGAGTTTCAGTAGCTGGAGAAGAGTGAGATGCAAGTAAATGGAAATTAAATTAGGCTTGTTGGCAATGTGCTTTATTTGGTCCTTTAGCTTACAACATTACCAGTGCTAAATCAGGAATTTAATAATCTTTCACCAAACAAGTGGAAGTGTGTTCCAGTCACCTAGAATTACATTAGTAAGTTCATAAAAAGTGCAATGTGAGTGATTACTTTTAATAATTGGAGAAGTTATTAAATTTCTATTTCAAACACTGATACTTCTTTAGAGTGCCCATCAAGATTTGCCTAAGCCAAGAGTTCACTGCTGTCACGTTCATTAGCAAACTTGCATGTGTATGGATATGTTTTTTTTTTCTATAAAAAGGTTTTCGTAACCAGATCCTTCAGTACCATTTACTGACACACCTGAAATTGCATTCTGACCTGCATTTTGATTGGAGAACCAAACTGAAAGAGATTCGGAAACTTGGAGAGAGTTTCTTCCTGTACTCAGTACTGGTGAGGCCCCACCTTGAATCCTGTGTTCAGTTTCGGGCCCCTCACTACAAGAAAGACATTGAGGTGCTGGAGAGAGTTCAGAGAAGGGCAATGAAGCTGGTGAGGGGTCTGGAGCACAAGTCTGATGAGGAGCGGCTGAGGGAACTGGGGTTGTTTAGCCTGGAGAAAAGGAGGCTGAGGGGAGACCTGATCGCTGTCTGCAACTACCTGAAAGGAGGCTGTAGTGTGGAGGGTTGGTCTCTTTCCCTAAGTAGCAAATGGCCTCAAGTTGCACCAGGGGAGGTTCAGATTGGATATTAGGAAATATTTCTTCACGGAAGGGGTTGTCAGACGTTGGAACAGGCTGCCCAGGGAAGTGGTAGAGTCACCATCCCTGGAGGTGTTTAAAAGACATGTAGATGAGGCTCTTAGGGACATGGTTTAGTGGTGAACTTGGCCATGCTTGGTTAACAGTTGGACTCAATGATCTTAAAGGGCTTTTCCAACCAAAACGATTCTATGGTTCTACCCACACTGAACTGCAAAACAAAGCAGACACGTCTGCAGTGATCCACCACTTTTGCCATCAGCTCTCTCCACTGCTTGCTGGAGGATGAATAAATATTGCCTGCCTTCCCACATTTTTCCACATGCTGTGTAATCGGTTCAGTGCTGGCAATGTCCTGCTTGGCCTTCTTTTCTAATTTAGATCCCAAATTCTTGCCTTATGTGTTCAGATCTTCAAAAGGTAACGTGAAGTCAGGAGCAGGTTAGAAGGGTATATCCCTAAGTGATACTATTGCTTCTGAAGGCTGTGCTGTGTCCACTTAGCACTGAATTAAATTCCTTACAGAGGAGTAGGCGCAGTCAAAGCTTAAAGATGTGTAGCGAGTGCTTGTGCAGATTTCCTCACAAGAACTGGGATCTAAAACCTTGTGTTGAGCTAGCTTACCTATGTAGAAATCTTTGCATTCCACTTACAGTTTTGACTATAAATATTTTGGATAGATCTCTCTAAACTGTCCATGTGCTGGAAGAGCGGCGGTGTGCTCCCTCAGCCAGAAGTGTGTGCACTTCCTTACGCCACTTTGGAAATTGTGGGGATTAAAGATCGTTTAAATGATGTTTGTTATTTAAAAGAATTAATAAAGAAAAATGAACATAACTGCTCTGTTTGCGAAACTCACATCTTATGGAACACTGATGAGGATCATAAATTCTTCAAGAGTGCAGGAGAGACTAGTTTGGCAGTTCCTCCAGTGTCATTTTGTCACGTCTGCAGCCAGTTTACTGTCACTAGAGCTTCGAAGGAGTTCATAAAATTTGCAGCAATATCGTAATGCATTTATTTCAGTGATTGTTTTGATGCAGAACACCAAACAGTTTGTTGGGCAGTGATGCTGAGTTGGGGGCACTGCAGCGTTAGCAAGAGCCACGCTTCCCTCCTCCCTTCTCTGTGAAGTTGGACCAGATTTCCTCCCAATTGCTGTGCTATTACCACAGCAATTATGTTTCTTTTTAAAAAAAGAAGAGAGTTCTGCCTCTTCCTTGGGAGTTCATGTATCTCAAAAAAAGAGGTGGTGTGGGTATGTTTAGGATGTGGATCCCAAGTCAGATGGTGGCACCTGCCTGCCAAGGGGTCACAGTGACTATTTCCAGCTGGCCCGTGCTGGGCGGCTCTATGTGCTGACTACTAGTATTTCACTTTTCTGTCTCTCCCTCCAAAATACCCCATCTCCCATTCACTGTACACCAAATTACAGCTCTTCAGCAGGTACCTACTGTGTGGCTGTGGGTCCCACTCAGTCCTGTGTTTTGTCTTTTGGGTCCAGGCTTGCACTGGTAGAGAGCGTGTACTTGTAGACAGCAATGGAATTATACGTTATACATCATTAATGCATAATTCGACTTTAGAAACATGTAGAAGTCCATGCTTGAGTTCTGGCATTTCTTTAAATTAGGATTAAATACATTTGTCTCACTGCAAATTTTGTAGTTGTCATTTACTTAGTGTCAGTTTATTGAGCACTATTGTGAGCTACAACAGAGTGGTACTGGACTACCTAAGTATATTAAACTTGCCTTTCTTGGGAAAATGTTTCAATTCCCACAGTCCACAAACTTTACAAATGTAGCCCTCAAAAGTGTATCTTAAGGTGTGTGTCTTGCCAAAGGTTAATTGTTCATCCTGCTCGTTGAGGCTTACAGATCTGTGTCTGGCTCGCTCTCGTGGGGACACTGAGGCCTGTGCTGTTCTCTGGGGTCCACAGGGAGTCACCAGAAGCTGCAAATAAATAAGTTGTTTGCTGTCTCTGTTGCTCTCCTGCTCAACTCATGCTGTATCTTTTTCTATATGTTACTGCTACATGCACACTTTGACCAGCAGTAGTTTTTAAGATTCGAGGTTTTCTAAAAATTAATCTGAATACCGGCATTGTCATTTTGCACATATTTTCCATGTTTCGTTTTCGTGCAGTAGCTTTGTTGACTAGGTATTGGCTATTTTGTTAAGACACCACATCAAACTTGGTCCCATTCTGTTTTTCTCACAAGGATCAGAATGATCTGTTCCAGGAGAGCTGAATTAAAAAAAGGTGCGTGTGCTCTAAAGAGAACTGCACACATCTTCGCAGTGTCAGAGCCTCACAGCTGTTTTCTTGTTGCTAAAAACTACCAGAAGCTGTCTACAAACATGAAATCACAGCTGGGTGCAAAGGTGGAGTGCTTGTGAATGGGTCATTTCACGTATCAGCAAAGGCTTCTGGCAAGCATTACCAAATTCCAGGAGAAAAGCTTAATATTCTTTTCTACAGTTGTTTTTCCTGCAGTGGCATTCACATAACCCCTCCTTAGCTCAAGTTATGTTAGCAACTCCCTGTCATTGTGCCCCCTCTTCACTTTCTCTTTCTCTCTTACCCCCTTGAAAAGTTCAAAGTGACGTGTTATTTAACAAAACCAGATAATTTGTTTTTTCTCCATCTCTTAATAACGCTCCTGTTCTGATTTCACACAGTGCTTTGCACCTTGTAGGCGCTATGGACATTTATTAGTAAGATGCAGTTGCTCACCACCTTTGTTAGGTAATTTAATGAGCTGTGTAACAGTACATGCCTGAATTCTGAAGCTCCACTAAATTAAGATTAAATGCATTTGTCTCAACTAGCGGTGATTTACTAAGTTTATTGAAATTTTTAAATTGTTTGGAATACACCTGAGCTTGTCATCCCCCTTTGGCATTCTGTTGTGTACTCATTTTCTGTATAAGGCTGCTGTCTTGTTTGAATTATATAGTTAATTGGCTTATAATTTATATTTAAACAATTTGTATCTGGTTGTGTTGTCTTTTGTTTTAATTTAGAACTTGTTGTAGAAGTAGCAACAGAACAAAATCACCTCTTTCTCCCTCCTTCCTCATTCCCCTGACTGGGGCATCCAGTAGAATGCCAGAGGGGATGATGATTGACGTGTTCTGGCCCATTACCAAACGCTTATAATTAATATTTTGCAAGTGTTACACAGTGGTCCTTTGTGACAGGTTTGTACCAGGAAGCTTCAGAGTTAATTGCTAGGCCAGTTAATTGAGTTGTGAGTGTGAAACGCCAATATCTGATCGAATACTTATATCTGATTCAAGGAAAAACAAAGCAAAACAAAACAAACACCAAACAACTCCTTATTGCTGGTGGCTTCCCACCAAAGCGGGAAGAAGGACAGATAATGAGCTGTGGCAGGGTTGGTTCGAGAGACAGGGACTCTTTGGAGGGAAGGGGAAAAGAAGCACAGAGGTTGCTGAACACAAGGTGAGGGGAGCATCTTCAGAGGAGGGATGGGAAGCAGCTCAGTTTTCTGTAGAGGACATGAACCCATAAGAGGTCGATTTGGCTTGTGTGTCGCACTGATTGAGTGAGAATACAAAGCACACGAAAAAATTTGGTGTTACTAATCTGTGAATGTAGTGAAAACGAGAAAGACGTATTGATTATACTGTTGTATCATAAGTATTTATAAGATTTGTCTTCTCCAGATTTTCTATAAATTATAAAGCATTTGATAAGCTGATGTTGCAGTCCTGGAACTTTGGACACCTGTAATGCCACATCTCTGTTAGCTGTGCGAAATAGTGGACGCCTCCAGAATTGAACCCAGCTCCTACTTTTTCTTCTGAGCAAACATTTCTTATCCAAATGACTTAGCACATCAGTGGGAGTTCTGTTTTCCCAGTTACTCGTGTAATCCGCCATGTGAACTGATGCGTGGAAAGCACCGAAGTTAAAGCAGGTCACCTAAAACAAGCGCTCTTCTCTTTTCTGCTCTCTAGTTACCAGCTCAGACAGCGCTTGTTTCAGCTTCTTGGTGCGAAGCGGCAGTGCAAAGAAGACGAAGACAAATGGAGACAGGAGACAGCTGCCTTCTTCATTCAGGTTGCTTGGAAGAAACAGCTGAACCACAGCCCCCTGAAAGCAGCTCCGTCATGTAAAAATCTGAAATCCATGAACAAAACCAGCTCAGCTGTAAAAACCAGCAAGCAGTCCATCCTTAAACAAATCTATGGTAATTTTGTCTTCGCTTTAAACAGCTATGCTTTTATTTTTGTAACAGAGTGTATCCTTCTGTACACTTCTCACCAAACTGTTAGGGATTTCAACTGTTTATAAAAATTAGTCTGAATTTCAGGTGTGCTGGGTATTTTTTGCTTCAGGTTAAAAAAACCCCACCTTTGTGATTTAAAATAGCAGCTGCTCAAGCTGTTTGAATCCCCACACAGTGTTATTCCAGCACAGGCCTTGAGCAACCCAATAATTCTATTGCCAGAGCTGCTCCCAGATACCCATGTGGAAATAGAGCAGTTGAACTGGGGATAGGTGGTTGTATCGATGCACCGTGGCTATCTGGATCGTGGTTTATTTTTTTTAAGCATTGTTTTCAACTGTTTTGGTTTGGTACTGTTTTTCAAACATTTCCATTTGAAGAATACTGTCTTTTTCCATGTGAGTAAGTTTCTTGTTTGAAAACAGCTGCTGTTTTTTTGGGAGATTGTCTCTTCTGGTAACTCTGCACTGCTTTGCACTACACCTGTATGCAGGGTGCAAAGGAAGGGTAAAGAAACAGCATTGCTTTAAACCTTGAGCTCCTCTACAGCATGGCTCACTGATGGAGTAAGGATGTGCTAACTGTAGCTATTTACTAGTCGGTTCTGTCAGGGCTCTGTTGTTTAGATAGCCAAAAATGATTAAATAAATGAAGCTCATAATGTTATTTTCCTTCTTTTTTTATAGCAACTACAAGGTTAAAGTCCAGTTGTGGTTGTCATAATTTTCTGTCATATATAAATAGTCTCATGAGTTTCCTCGTCATAAATGAGAATAATTTTCAGGATAAAATAATGCTGTAACCTGGTTGAATAGTTTCTGATTATACCTAACCACATCATCTTTATGTGAATAAACATAGAGCTGTTCATATTGTTTGTTAAAGGACGTTCTCAGGAAGGCAAAGTGTGTCAGCCAACAAGAGCTCCTTCTAAGCTGAAACTTTCTGACGTGCAGCTGGTCTCAGGTAGGACACACACATTTTAAGAATAATGTTTATATACATGTGAGATTGGTCTCAGCCTAGACTTCTAAGAAAAAAAATCTGCTCAAGAACTGAGATCTCATATCAAAACATAACTACTACCGAACTCCACTCTTTTCTCGCTACATTTTGAGTTATTTGAGCTGTGCACTTTTATCCTTCATTCATTTGTATGAAAACCTATTTTCACTGGGCTATTAGTAGGAAAGAAAGACCTTAATATAATGTACTTGTACAGTGAGAGGCCAGATAACGTTCACCTGTGGTTAAAATAGCTTACAGATGCTCATACACTTTGGTTCAGCAGCACAAACATTACTAGTCCTATAGAAGAGAGCAGATTTCTATGTGTGCCAAGAATTTACACACCTGTTTGTTTGTCAGAAATACATGGTTTAGTGCATAGGCGACAACGTGATTGTGCTGCTCTTTCTTCTAAAAACGGCATAACAGAGTTCCCGCGCTGTGCAGAGCCTCAATTATTTTGTAGCATTTTAGTTGCAGTAAGTTTTCAGGCTCTAACAAAATCATGCATTTATTTTTTGGTTAAAACTCAGAGGCCATGCAGTCAGTACCAGGTCTTCCTTGGGAAAGCCTTAGTTCTGTTGTAACCAAAAACGGCGTGTAAAACAGAAAAGCGTCAAAACCCAGTGATTGAAAAGAATTATCTAGGTCATTAACGGCTGGAACTTTCATACACATGGCATTAGTTGACAGCTAGCTTAAAAATGAAGTTAGAGTACATGGTTGTCTCTCCTACTACTTCTTTACTAAATGCCTTTTTAAGGCTATTTCAGCCATATGATGCACTTAGTCAGGGATGGAAGCTATAGTTCTGTTAGCCCTTCACCATATGATGTTTTAGCTCCTCGTTGCGCATTTGGTCTTTGTGGTTGTCTCACATGTAGTTCTGGGGCAGCCACGGCCAGATAGCAACAAAGCAAACCCTTCAAGGGTAATTTGCAAAGGGAAGTAAAATACATTTTTCCACTAATTTAACAAAATTCTGAAGTCAGAAGGAAATCTGACAGTAGACTTGTCCTTGAGTTAGTTAGACTTGTAGGTAAGTTTCTGCCTCACTAAGAGACAGAGGCTTTTTTCTGTTCACTGTTTCAAAACTGTTTTAATTAAGAGGCCTGACCAGACAGGTATTTGATTGCCACCTCTTCATGCAGATAGGAATCTAAATTTTAGAAGAGCTTTAGCAAATAATGCTTCTTTTCGTTTAACTTCTCAGGACAACAGATCTCCCTGTCTTCTGAAATAAAAAGGCTTTCTTTAGAGATCTGAGTGTCCTTTGCTTTCATAACTTGGTGACGAGTAGGATAGTGATAGGAACTCTGCCCAGTGCCTTTAGAACACTACCTACTTTCATTCACCCAACAGGAGCTCAGGGAACTTTAGCCCGTACTTAAAGACAATAACATGTTTCTCATCTGCCTGCCTTCGTGCATGACAACATTACGTTTGTTGGAAAAGTTCAGAGCTGTCAGTGGCTAATGCCAGATACTCCAGTTCTGATGTAGGTCAGACTGGACTGTGCCGACTGATTCTTCTCTTACGAAAGGTACAGCTGGGAAGGTGAAGACTGTCAGCCTGAGCTTTAATGTTCCTAGAGCTGCTGGAAAAAGGACAGAGTGACAAATCTGTGACATGGACTGACACCAAACTCAGTTAAACTTATGGGTATAAGCAGCCCAAACACTCTGGAGTGGGGACATGCAGAAGTTATTGAAAGAAATGTACAAATGAGTACGGGGGGCAGAGGGCGACAGATAGAAAAGGAGAGTGCAATGGGATGTACAGACATTGGGTATGTGCTTCAAAATATTCTGGCAAATGGAGCCCTTATGATTGTTATAATTAAGACATTTAGGAATCTGAAAGTTGTTCCTTTCTCATATACTTTTTTTTTTTTTTTAAATTAAACAGCTTGCTTTTGTCAGTTAAATAAATGGCATTTGAAGAGGTTCTCTGCAGCAGGCCAGACAGATAAGACCCTCTTTTGTTTCACTGTGGACATTAAAGTGTGTTTATAGAATGGTAAAGGAGGAGGTTTTGCAATTCTTAGCATTAGAAAGAGACCCTTGCCATGTGCTGGCTTCACCCTTTCAGTGAAACGTTCAGATTTGCACTTGGGATGACCCTGGCTAGAATGGGATAAAGCCCCAGAATGCTTACATCCAATCTCCACAAAACTGGGGAAGGAAAACACACATATTATTTGTAGCATAATACAGTAAATAAAAAACATTGAGTCCAGGCATCCAGCCAGACTCAAATTTTTGCTTTCTAATAATTCAGAGTCCTCACTTTAGCACTGGAAGAGTTTCTTCTGCCATCTAGAAATGACCCAGTACCTGACATTGCTAAATAATGCTCAACAAAACCTCTTGCTGCTCTTCATCGAACCCAGGCAAGAGCATTGTGTTGGAGACCGAATGGTAGATTCATTATTTATGAAATCTAGAATACAGTGTAGATGAAACTTATTTTTATCCACTAGAGTTACTCATTAAACCCATTTTCTTCTTTTACAGTAAACAACCTGCAGTGTGTTAATTTGCTGGAGAACATGGGAAAATCAAAACAATTTTCATACAACATGAGACCAACCACTGCTGCAAAATCAAAAAATACAAGACTCAAGCACTAAGCAAAAACTGAATGTTTGGAATTTAAAAAGCACATTCTGGTACAACTGTTATATTTCATAGCGTACAAGTCATCTACAACATACTAAACTTGAACACATTTTCAATTTTTGTATTATCTCCACATTACATGCCAAGCAGCCTTCTAAGGAGTTGCACTCATTTTATTTTTGTGTACAAGTTGGTTTGTAAATGCAACTGTTAATTTATTTACTGACAGGATGAAATCTGAATTTTATTTGGAAACAGAAAATGAAGCACTAAGCCCAGCATTATAACAGAGTTGCAGGGGCTCCCAAAGTTTTCCTTTGTCAAAAGTAAAAATTTTGAATGTGTTCATCAAACAGAGTTTCAAAGGAGTGGGAAACTGTACTAAAGATGTAGCAGGTTTGAAGACTGCCATTCGATTTCCCCGCAAATTTATCAAATATATTAATATTTCAAAATCCAAACAGGAACCAAAGAACAACCTTCACGCTCCACTTCTGTACTAATGAAACAATTGTTTCTTAGCTAGCTATAGGTTTGGAAGGAAAAGTAGAGATGTTGACAAAAAAAACCCCACTCAGTAAATGCATTGCTTTCCACAGCCTATGGAAATTGTCAGGGGTGGGGTATGTTTTCTACCCTTTGAGATTATCACCATTTTTTTCTGTATTCATAATTATTTTTATACATGCACAAAAAGTTTCTACAGAAAGCAAGAAAAGATGGGACTTATTCTAGAAGAAAACTTGTTCTTATAATAGCTTTGGAGCTGCCAGCATATTTACCTTGCACAAAGTATTTAAAAATATGAACTCAGCAAAAATAAAAAGATGTTACTCTAGTTTCAAAGTATGTTGTTTTTCTATTTTTTTTCTTCTAGTTAGTATTACTTTTTTTTAAATTAATATGATACTTAGAAATAATAGATGATTGGAGTCAGTGTAAGTCTGTTCCTTGGCAAGCACTGAGGCTTCAAGGAGACTGGATTTTCTTCAACACCCATCACTGCGGTCACAACATCTACAAAAGCAACTGCCAGGAACGTCTACTTGAAAAGAAAGGCAACAGAGGTGTGCGGTTCTTTGTAAAATTTTTATTCTGTTTCACTTACAAAAAAATTGACAAGCTTTGTTCCAACATCTTCCATTCAAAACTAAATAGAAGGAAACGCTTTACAATAAATGCAGTTCAACCTCTTCAATATACCGTGTTCACAGGGCCGGGTCCCTGGGGGTGAGAGGCAAGGTAGATGTTGAAACAGTAATGGAGGTCTGTCAGCCACTGCTCCTGAACTTCACCGCTCTTCAGTGTCTGCAGAGAAGGGGAAAAAAGGTAAAACTCTGTTTCACCACCAGCACTTGCGAAGCTTTGCTTTGTTTTTACAGTTAACCAGGTGCACTGTTAAAGCCTCATTCACTGCACACAGCAACGTCATTCTTCTCATTTATACATTTCAACATGGTACATCTGCTAAAGCTGAAATCATAAAGTGTTACTACTTGGTACACTGAGTCAGTGGCACATTATGAAGTGTGTGAATTACACCAGCTGTGATTTCCTTACTCTTCGTTATAGCACCTTGCTTACTTTCCAGTTCTGCAATTTATAAGTCAATTAAAATGCAAATGAGCATGGTTCTACTAAAGCAGGAGAGCTCAATACCCCAGTCTACAGGAGAACTGCTACCAACAGACCAGCACAGCCAACAGGCCAGTTAACTCCCTCTCCTTAACATTCATCAGTGGTTAAAAAAAACCCAAACACAACCCATCCACAGTGGAACATCCCAAAAACTTGCTGAGGCATTTTCAACACCAAAGGAAACCAACCACCTCATTCTCTGTCAGAGAAGGTGCATGATCCTCTCTTTTATCTGCTTTCACCACCATTGAACGTTTCTGGTAACAGACCATTTCAAAGCTACTAATTGGATATGTGAGGCTTACTTTTTAAAACCTGTAGGACATAACTCTCTGCACTCAACACTAGTAAGAGCTTTGTGTAAAGGCAGTTTCAGATATTTTTTTTTCCTGGAGAAGCAGCTGTAATAGTCTCAAAACTACTGGAACGTAGACACATTAATAGAAGCGCTGGGCTTTGCAATATTTGAAAGAGAATATATTCTGTACCGTACATATTTAAGAGCGTTTGGCTGGTTTAATAACCTCTACACCTGTATGCCCCTGCTCCAATAAACAGAATAGATTAGTTTCTTATTTTGGGCAGCTCTCCCTCAGGCTGTGCGGGTAACCTGCTTCCAGTGCATTTTGTTAGGAAGCCAACTGCTGCCCAGGGCCACTGGGCTGGGTACAAGCTCAACTTCACAACTGTGTCATCTGCGCAACAACCACAGGAGCTCGGACAAGTAGTTGTGACACAGCCTGGACTTCCGAGACAAAAGAAAATCATAACTTGTGTTTTGCTAAACACGCACTTCACATTTGAAATAATTTCTAAACCTTGTATGCCCTTGTAACTTGTGGGAGACAACAAGAAGTTTCATACCATGATGTCCTTGATAATCTGTTGCACCAAAAATTCGTTTGTGATCATATGGCTCCGGAGCTGACCGTGCTGCATGAGTAAGCGAAGCAACTGGGCAACAACGGGCAGCTCCTCCCGACAGATCCTGCTCACTTGCAGACTTTGCAACATCAGTCTCAGTAACCGTGGCAGGAGTGCTAATGCAGAAATACAGGATCCCCACAGCATATCCCTGAGAGGAAAACAGAACAAAAATTGAAATGACCGAGGACGCTTATTTCCAGGATGCTTCTGTGAACTGGTCTCATAAGCTATGCAAGCAAACGTGCCCCTCTGAATGTAATCGCACCAACTGCCTTCACCATAATCAGCGCCAAAGAAGAAAACTTGTACGAGGAAGTGCTCAACTTGGAAATGTTCTAAAATTATGTACAGCACTGGAAAAAAACCTCTAAGGTCCTGCCCTGGAGCTAGAAATGTTGAAGCTCTTACGCAGCGTAATTTCTGCTTGATGCATCTGGGAAGAGGTTTTTATTTCAGTCATTGTTCAGGTACACTTGAATCGTTATTTAAGAAATCAAACAACAGAATCAGCTTTTTGTGATACACAAGTCATTAAATGAGTAAGTGAAGGTTGACTCTGGCTTGAAAAACACATCTTAAAATTTTAGTAAGCTTTGAGCAACTTTCCTGTGTATGGAACAGTTAGAGTAAAAAAATCTGAAGTTTAAACTGTTCAAAGACATTTCTGTTACACAGGTAAATAAACTTATTTAAATCTGGTTTCTGTAGGTTTGTTTTTTTTTAAATCAAATGGATTTGCAAGTCTATAAAATGATGCCTGAGAAGTTTTGTTAAAGCTGAAATATCAAGTCAGTTAAGAGTACAAGCTTAAAAAGCCAAATCCTTTGCGTGTCACTTTTCAACGTATCTAATGAAACTAAAGGCTAAAGCTAAAGATTAAGGTATAAATATCCACCTTTCTGAAGTCAGGATGGTTCTGACATCTAACGAGAACAACTGTAAGTAAAAGCTTTGAGATGAAACCTTCTTCAGTTATTGTTTTGAATAATTCCAACTAACTCTGCAGCTCTTTTGCCTAAGTCCAAGTACTGTTTTGAAGTAAGCAAATGACAGACAGCAAAATAAACTGGGGGGATGGGGCGGGGTATCCTTTCATTTTACATCTCTAAATACTCGCAGGTATAACGGCAGAGACAATTAACACGGTAAGAAAAGCAGCTTTACCTTTTCTGTACATGTTCTGCATCCTCTTTGTCTAAAGTCAGCAGAAAGTACAAAAGACTGTAACAACAAGAAGCTAAGAACTTGTGCAGGTTTTCACTTAGGATGCAGGCTTGATCCAAGAGCTTATTTATGGCACATAGAACAGATCCAGCTGTGCTATCAGGTATTACAACCAATCCAACCTGTATTAAAATTAAAAAAAAATAAAAATAAAGCAAACAAAAAAGTTCATCACTTTATGCACTTTTTTGCTGGTATACAACTATATTTACAGCCAAGTGATTCTCTTTCATATTGTGACATAAATTACTTTGTTTCTCTTCAAGTTCTATACACTACTGTGTTTGTTTCAAATCCCTATTTCCCTAAGAAATTGCCACCCATACCAACAGAAGGTTAAACTGGCATCTTAATTCCATCCCCTCTAAATAAACATTTATCTCAAATGTATGTAGAAAGAAAACCCACTGCTTTGAGCCTTGCACTGAAAGATGGTACAGGTACAAACAATCTTTTGGACAGAACGGGTCTTTCCTTTTAAGCATATATCATGGGACAGAGCAGCCCTTCCGCGGCTTGAAACGGCAGCAACCAAGTCATTGAGGCAGAAGGAAAATCAGATTTACTCTCCAGAAAGAAAAGCTTCTACTGGATCATCATCAGGGTGAGTCTCCTTAGAAATCCAATGTGCTCAACAGGAAAGAGCATTAGGAGCTGAGTTGTATTCAAGCTAAGGAAACATATGGTGGGGACACAGCTGGGGTGATGCTCTTCTGTTGTTAAAATGAGAACATCTTGAGTAAGTGTTTTACAGGCACGATAAATAAAAAATAATTGTGTGTGTGTATATATATATATAAAAAATCTTTTTTTGGGGTAGAGGCAGTGAATTAGAAAGTAGTTTACATTTTGAAGTGTTGTTGAGTAACTATCCTAGATTGGTGTCTTGTAAAGCCATAAAAAATGGTGCCACGTTAGCAATGCATTATCTTTTTAAAAAACTATCTTAAGGAGTTTTAGAGTAGCCTAATTTGCTCACCTGCAATTACACTGCTTTATGCTGACATAGACAGTTGGCTCACTCAAGGTCAGCTCTTTCAGGAATGTTTAGAAAAAGACCAATAAAGAAATACAAGCTACAGAAATGTGGAATGTATTTAATTGGCATGATTATTCATGAGAGGTGAAAAATAAAGAACGATGATGAGTTCAAACTTTAAATACTTCCAATATAAGAACACAAGGTGGATTTCAAGGCCAAGAGCACAGGCAAATCACTGTCCCAAGCTGACCCTGCAGCATACAGTTGCAGAGGTTGGAGGACGGTGTTCCTGTGGTACAGAAGATGAACTGCAGCTGTCACTAAGACCATGCTCAAATGGACAGTGTCGTAGAACACATAAGCCGACTTAAAAGCTGTCATTTTAGTTAACACCCACCCCCAGTTAGCAGATGCTGAAATTATAGATGAACTATCTGGAATAAGTGGATGTGAGGGGTAATGAGACTTAAAAAAAATTACCACAAGGAAGTTAACCAAGAAGATGAAATGTTACTTACCAGATATTTACAGATGCCAGTCTGGAGAATGTCAAAACACTGACTTTGTGAAGGTATAGCTGACAAGCTGCGACAGATCATCTGTTTCAATAAAACAAAGTTATATTTAGGTGCACTAAATGCAACCAATCATTCACTGTGTAGTCATACTTTGTTGACAGACCTAAATACGAAGCACCGACACAGACAAAAAGCAGCTTTGTCTCAAAAGTATTGATTCTTTACAGTGTATAAGAGTAATATTGTCAACATAAATTGTTCAGTGTTAAAAGAGATGACAGCTTATACCACTAGTTGTTTTGGTAGTAGCTTTCTTCATTTTATCTATGTGATACAAATAGAAGGCCAAAAATATTCTATCCAGCTACAGCACCACACCAAGCCTCCACCTGCCTTTTCTCAGTTCTGAAGAACTTAAGAAAACAACTTCCCAAATAACTTCATCAAGCACAAAACAGAAGAATCACAGTGAAGCAAAACAAAAAAAACACAGCAAAAAAGAAAGTAGCAAAGATCCATTTCCAACTTATTTTCCTCTACACTGCCAAAACCATGGTAGAATAATTGTGGTTGGAAGAGACCCTTAAGGTCATAAAGTCCAACCATAAAATAAATATAGCACTAAACTGTGTTCCTAGGAACCTCATTAAATGTCTTTTAAACACCTCCAGGGATGGTGACACCACCACTTCTCTGGGCAGCCTGTTCCAATGCCTGATAACCCTTTCCATGAAGATTTTTTTTCCTAATAACCAATCTAAACATCCCCTGTTGCAACTTGAGGCCATTTCCTCTTGTCCTATCACTTGCTACTGAGGGAAAGAGACCAACCCCCTCCATGCTACAACCTCCTTTCAGGGAGTTGCAGACAGCGATCAGGTCTCCCCTCAGCCTCCTTTTCTCCAGGCTAAACAGCCCCAGTTCCCTCAGCTGCTCCTCATCAGACTTGTGCTCCAGACCCCTCACCAGCTTCATTGTCCTTCTCTGAACTCTCTCCAGCACCTCAATGTCTTTCTTGTAGTGAGGGGCCCAAAACTGAACACAGGATTCAAGGTGGGGCTTCACCAGTGCCGAATACAGTGGCACAATCCCTTCCCTAGTCCTGCTGGCCACACTATTCCTGATACAAGCCAGGATGCTGTTGGCCTTTTTGGCCACTTGGGCACACTGCTGGCTCATGTTCAGCCACTGTCAATCAACACCCCCTGGTCCTTTTCCACCAGGCAGCTTTCCAGCCACTCTTCCCCGAGCCCATAGCACTGCCTGGGGTTGTTGTGATCCAAGTGTAGGACCCGGCACTCAGATCTGTTGAACTTTCATACTTCAACTTCGAGCATCATGTTCAGAGATGATACAAAATGTAATACTACAAAGGGAAATCTGCCAAAAGCTTTCAGGTGTTTATAAAAAATCAGGCACTAGGAAACTATTAGCTACGTAGAGGTTTGATGGAAAGAATTAAAAAAAAAAGTGAACTGAAGAATCAGATCCTAACTTTTTAGTATAAAACACTGGCATGAGGAAACAAAAAGTTGACCAAGCCCCCATGAATGTTATATGGCTCCCAGATAGGATAAAGAAACCAGAGCTCTAGTAGATCTGCTCATAAGCTGTACTACAGTCCTCAGCAGATGGCTTTCTCTGTTCCTCTTTTCATTCCCATCTATTCCAATAATTTGCAAACTAGTCAGAGAGCCGGGATGACTTCCCTCTGGTTACTTTCTTTGCTTTTCCCACCAGTGTCAACTGAAGCCTCCAGAAAGCACAGTGCACAGCATGAGTGCGTTGACAGACCATTAGCAGTCATGACACTCTGTTAAGGACAAGGAAGATGGAAGAATCAATCCATGAGGAATTAAACGTTCTCTTTGTGCTCAAGGGAATACAAAAAGAGAACATCAAGATCAGATGTTTGTGGGAAGGAAGAATTTAAGTCTCTGAGTTTTGCAAATACTCTAGCTAAGCAAAAACCATTCCTCTCAGATACCTTTGCTGACTGAAGAAAGAGCTAAAGAAAACTTTCACAGAATGATCTGAGGGATTAAATTCTGTGATAGTGTCCTGGTTTTGAGACTTCACTTGAAGCAGAGCACATCAAGACAGCTGAACAAGAGATAACGACAAAACAGAAAATATCACCCACATTATGCCAAAAATAATCGTCCACATTTCCAGCTGAAGAGAGACCCCAAGGAAAGGAAAGGTTAGGGAAAGAACAAGGTCCTGCAGCATGGAAACTCAATCTTAAGTAATGTGGATGCCAGTGGTGGTTTAATCAGATGGCCAAGCAGCGTCATTTGTGGTGATACAAAAGTGTGCTCAGCTTTTTGCAAAATCACATTGCTGCATGTACTTTCAGCCTTGCTCCAGCTGGCCAAGTTCAGGAGATGCTCAACACATCTCCTTCACAGAACATAATACTGTCAGGCTGTCAGGACATTGCTCATGTTAATCCGTTTTAGAGGTGTAACTGTGCAAGCATTTTGTTTGACTAGCAGGACTATTTAAAAGAATTTTATAGATACTCTAGGCATTGAATACCCTTATTTTTGATGCATTTACTTAAAAAAGAAACATTATTAAAACTGTGTACTCTTATCTTAGATGACAGTGCTTCTGTACACTGCAATTTGAATGTGATAAGATATGAAGTACTCTGGAGTATTCCCAAGAAACATACTCAAAACATCTGTGTATTAGCAGCATCAAGGAATGAAGCCAAGCTGAGACAGAAGTAACTACTGTGGATTGTCACATCAAGGACCAACTCTGATGCCCATCTGACCTTATTTTAACTAGTAACACTTAGACAAAAGGGAAAGCTACACTGATTAATCTGTCAGCTGACAGCTCAAAGGTCAGAAATCCTGTCACAACAGGAGGATTGGACTAACCTATAGAAAAGATTGCATGGGTTTGATGAATAACAGATACAGAAACAACTCGGTGAAAGAGAAGTGACAGGTCATGGTGCTCAGAGACCAGTAAAAACTTCTACCTGCATCTAGAAGTTTTAATAATGGGAAATGAGGAAAAATTAAGTTGAACCAGGGCAGGTCTTAACAACTCACCACAAGGTGGTTGTGATACAACCATGAAACATGCAAATATCACTTTAGGACAGAAAAAATAAAGATTATCACAACAGAAGTGATCAATACTACTGAAGATAGATTCAGTACTACTCTGTAAGACCCTACTTGGACCGTTTCTGAAATACTGTGAAAAACTGGAGTCCCTCATTTTCAAGAAATGTAAATTCCAACACAACAGGCATAGAAAAATTGCACAAAGATAGAGATTCTGTCTTACAGGTGTGAACAGAAGGAACAGGTTGCCCAGAGAGGTGGTAGATGCCCCATCGCTGGAGACATTGAAGGCCAGGCTGGACGGGGCTCTGAGCAACCTGATCTAGTTGCAGATGTCCCTGCTCATTGCAGGGGGTTGGAATAGATGACCTTTGAAGGTACTTCCAACCCAAACTATTCTATGGTTCTGTGAACTTCATCCACTTAGGCTGGCAAAACTATAGTTGAGAAGGGATATTATGGTAATTTACAAATGCAATGAAGTGGTGAAAATTGCTGCAGCAAAACAAATATAACCAAACAGCAATAAAAAAATAACCATGATGATAGATGGCTGGGAATAAAGATGGAATGGAAATCAGGAAGGATGATTATGAAAGAGGAAATGCAGGAGACATTTTTGCTCGTAACACACTGCTCAGGATGTTTACCAAAGCGAAATGCCACATGCCTGTGAGCACATGACACCAGACACAGTAAGCCGGGGAGATGCCTTCTAATTCAACGTATACCCACATGAGGTCAACAAATTAAAGATCTTGAAGGCAAATCCACCAGACTCGCTCTGCAAACTAAGGTTTCATCATTAATAAAACCATTATCAATATTTTGCCCTTAAGATTACAGCCCTGGACTAGGCCTACCAGTCCACTGAGGTTCTCCCCAGATGACAAGTTGCAGAAACATTTCACAACAGGTACAATGCACCAACACTCAGGCCATCTCAGAATTGGCAAGGAAAACAGACATCACCGCACTGAAGAGCAGCACACTTGCTTAGAAGGGATGTGGTAAAGTGCAGAATGCTTGGCAAGTTAGTTTTTCAACCTTTTATATCTCTGTGACCCTCAAAATAGCACAACCTTTCCTTACAGTCAGTTCTATATTTTTCTACGATTAAGCGGGAGTGGCAATCCTTTTCAATTCCATAAATTAAATCCAGCTTGAAATGGCCTTCAGAACAAATGCCTGGTATAAAAAGTGAAACTGAAATGTTATTAGACACAGAAATGAAAAGCAAAGAAAACTTAATTATCGCATCAAAATTAGTATTTTTCCTGTCAATTTATTTTCCTTAGGCAAGGGTTTGCATGATGTTTAATTTCCATAATAAAATGTCACAGCTGATTCATTATTTTACATTTGATTACCATTTATCACATTTTTGGCACATTCACAGATTGGTTTTGGACTAAAGCCAGAGTAGTTTTGTTTCAGAGTGTTACTGAAGTGAATGGACAGAGAATGAGCATTTCTGATCATAGTGGGGGGGTTTATAAAATACTTGTTTCACAAAGGTGTAACAAGTTGGCTTAGAGGTTTTATGTTTGTTTTTAATTTTGTTTGAATGCCCACTTGAGTAAATTCACAGAATCATAGAATGGTTTGGATTGGAAGGGACCTTAAAGATCATCTAGTTCCAAGCAGCCATGGGCAGGGACACCTTCCAGTAGACCAGGTTGCTCAAAGCCCCATTCAATCAAGCCAAAGCTGGAAAAAAAGCATAATCTTATTATAAATACAGGGATTAACTGTTAACATTATGCAGTAAATTCTACAGGCTTCCTTATCCATTGGCAGCTTTTCAAACCAAACCTTATTGACCAGACAAGCCCAACTATCCATCATAACAGTGATCTACACAACTATAACAGCAGGTTCCCTACTAGTGCTTCATGCAATTGTTACTACAGGGACCTCCCTGTCTGCCATACTCAACACATATTCCACCAGCACCAAGCTAAGGCTGAGAATGCAGACCAGGTGCACTTCCTACACTTTTTGGAAATCCTGACACCAAGGAGTAGATTGCAAATGTGACCAGAAGGTAGTGCCTGCAAACCAATCCTTCAGCCAAAACCAATACCAAGGACACTGCTTGCAGTAAAGGGACTTTTGGGCCATTGACACTAAAAACACTAAAATTCACCTTTGCTCCGTTTGCTTGTCCCCGCACCATTAACTGGATCTCAGAAGATGGGTCAAGTCGCATGCTATTTTAGTCTAGTCTTCATCTGAAGAATTAAAAGCACTTTCGCTGCTGACAGCCAACTGAGCTGATTCTTAATCCAACCTGAAAAAGGCTTTTCATAGCTCTAACGTACAATCAGAGGAAACCATCAGTTTAATATTGCTTTTCTGTTAAGATGTGCTCCACTCCAAAAGGCAAGAGTTGGGAGGACCCAGGGAAGCTCAATGTCAGTCTGAGCCCTCAGGACAACAGGGACCTGCACAAATGATGAACCAAGAATAATGTTTTGTTCATTACTTAACTGCTCCCAATCCCTAAATCACTCAACGCTTCTGTAATGGTAAGATTCCTGAGTCAAAAATCCTCAGGGAAATATTTTATCAGGAACTCTCTAGGGGAAATCTGCATATAATTTCAAGCTAAATCATGCTGCGAAATACTCTTTTTCAAAGAAAAATACCTTCTTCCAAAGACACAAACAAGCATGAGTACTGAGAGGAACCAAGCAAGCAGAAAAAATAATGGATCAAGTACTTTAGCAAGCCACACTGTGGAGTCAGACCACAGACACTTCAGACTCCAAGGGAAGTGATTTTTTTTTAAAAATAAACTTGGCACACACCAGACACTATATCCTAATGTGAACTTTAAAATATATTTTCCAATTCATCTCGGCATCCACCTCAAACACGGGTAACTAAAACATAACAGGCTGTTCTGCAGTCAATTCCCAAGCCCCTGTGAAATGACTGTTGCAAGAGGGACTCCATCCAGTGTAACGTGTTACTGCAGAGCGCAGAAAACGAGAAGTTTTCAGGTGATGGGGCAGGCAATGAAGCCTGTCGTCTGAAGCTTGGCCAGCTTCCCCCGAAGCGCCCTAGCTTAACAGACAGTGTACTCCCTTGACAGGTGCTGCTTCTCTTTCTGAAATAAATTGATTTGACAGGGCAATATTAACAGTGCCCTGAGTTGTTGAGAAAGCTGCGTACAAGAGATCTTTGTTCATCTGCCTTGGCTAAGCTCACGGGGGCGGATGTGAAAGGTATTCCCGACTCAGTGATTCCAAACAAACAAAAAAAAAACCCCACATAAAAAATCCCCCACAAAACCCCTACACAATCTCTCAAAACAAAACCTAGGTTAAAAAAAAAAAAAGACAAAAAGATGGAACAGTCTTGCAGGAGGACATTACATAGGTGGGCAACAGGTAAAAACAAACAAAAAAAACACTATGAGGCTAATTTTACATTCCAGGTGGCAAAACAGGAATACAGAAATTTGTTTAAGAATTATAAATGCTTGAGAACATGTATTGTGTCCTGACAGATACACAATCTTGATACATTACCTATTTACAAAGACTTAGAAAGATTATGAAACACAGTCAATGTCCAACCACTGTCTCAGAAGCAGGATAACTGCAGCACACAAACTCCACTCCCACCTGATGAACTGTGGCGATTGCTTACCTGCAGGCTCCTTGGCTGTGGCACACAGCCTGATGCTAAACCTATGTTAAAAGCTGACTAAACCAAGTGAAGTTACCTTTATTTGCCACTGGACACAAACACACGAGTGACAACCACCACTGCCCACCTATCGTGCAACAATTTGATGATGGGTTTAAATGGGGGTAACAGCAAGATTTGGTATGAGGAGGCAAAGAACTACAGGATGGAGACACTCCTCTTGTCTCACTAGGTGATAAGCACTTCAGAAAATATTATTATTTTGTGAACAAAACCAGTATACTTTTGTCCCACAAAGCCTGTCTTTTTGAGCAAATTTAGTTTAGGTATCACAAATCAGGATACGGATTTCCAGCGTAATGCACAGTAACTGTGGAGATGTTAATTAGCATTGGTTACATACAGGAACATGTGAGCTCCCAGCTATAAAATACCACAAGTCAGGTTTTTTTTGGGGGGTGTCTGTTTTGGTGTTTGGGTTTCATTGAGGTTTTCTTGGTTGCTTTTAAAGTTTTGTATCTTAAGAAAATTATGGAAGAGACATTTAAAAAAGAGCTTTATTCTTTTCAGGAGGCATTTCATTTATTTATATAATTTCTCTTTTGTTTCTCTGAAATTTGCATTATTTTTCAAGAAAATGAAAGCCATCATTTTCATTTCTTAACATTAAACTTGGATAAGATGCAATTTTAAAAAACACTAATGGACTTATACAGATTGTTTTTATCCTCCTTAAAGAGGATTAAAAATTGTAGCATAATTCTAGTTCAGAAGGGATCCTATTTTCCTTCGGCTGCCTTTTCTCCCCAATGTAACTCTCATCTGAAAGTCTCAATGAAGACCACAAGTTGAAGCCTTACAGGTGCTTCAACTCAAAATCTTAGTTAAAAAACTGCTGTTTTTTTAAAATGCTTAATGTTTTTGAAATGCTCTGCTTAAAGTTAAGCTTCTGCAACACCACCATTCACTTCTCAAGAAAAACATCCTTGCAGGACTTTTAATTTACACACATTGACTTGTTATGTTTTAATGATCTGTCATAATTTCCATAGCGTATCAATGCAGGTGTAGCCTTCCCAACTCTGTTTCACTTCCAAGAGTACTCTGGTTTTGACACACACTAGTATATCACATCATATGCATCCCAAAGTTTTTGAATTCAAGATTGCGTTTAAAAGCAGTTGACCTTCCCTAATGGTCAGTCTTAAATAATTTTAAACATTTTGTTGAGTATTTTATTTCTTCGAGTCGATTATGTGCTCAATATAAGTCCAGAATCTCAACTTCAAGCAGAATTTTTGAATTATGGTTTGCTTTCCCCCTCCATAATATTCAAGTGTTACAAACAGCAAGTATTACAACAGAAATTACCATGTATACATGGTTACCTTGCTAAATGTTCATTCCTGTTGGCACTATTTCATTTGATGCCAGCACAGCAATTCAATTACAGGGGAGTGAACAATATTACCGACAAACACTATAGGCACATTTAAAAATGAACAAAGACTGAAGCCTCTTCCCTTAGGCTGCAACCATTTATTCTGGAGCCCCATCCATTTCAGCTGCAGGGGTATGATTTTAAATAATTGTCTTTAGTAAGACAGAAGTCATTTTAAGTTGCTCCAGAAAAGGAACCAAGGTTTCCACATTTAATGTTTCTTTCAGCAAATATAAAGACTAAACTTCACAGCTACACAAAATGGCACTTAAAGGGACACCTTTCTTTAGTACTGCTCTGTAAGTGAAAAATCACCATTACCTAAAAGCTTCCACAAAAGGCTTCTGATTTCTACTATTCCAATTATCACTCTCTGGACAATAAAAGTTACAAAGAGTATCTATCTCAAAATGTTTTTTGTTATAAAGCACTTAAAAGCATTAACTCCTATCAGAAGTGCATTTGTTAGGTGGCGGTGTCACCAATTACACTTAAAATCATAGAATGTCCTGAGTTGGAAGGGACCCACAAGGATCATGGAGTCCAAGTCCTGTCCCTGCACAGGACAACCCCACAGTTCACACCATGTGTCTGAGGGTGTTGTCCAGTCTCTTCTTGAACACTGTCAGGCTTGGGGCCGTGACACCTCCCTGGGGAGCCTGTTCCAGTGCTCCACCACCCTCTGGGGGAAGAACCTTTTCCTTATGCCAAACCTAAACCTACCCTGGCACATCTTCCTGACATTCCCATGGGTTCCCTATAATTCCCTATAATTTTTAGCCAGAGAGCTCAGTGCCTGCCCCCCTTCCTCCTCCCCTTGTGAGGAAGCTGTAGCTGCCATGAGGTCTCTCCTCAGTGTCCTCTTCTCCAGGTTGAACAAACCAAGTGACTTTAGCTGCTCCTCATACTGCTTCCTCTGCAAACCCTTCACCAACTTCGTGGTCCTCCTCTGGACACCCTCTAGTAGCTTAATGTCTTTTTTATCCTGTGTTGCCCAGAACTGCTCACAGTGCTCCAGGTGAGGCCGCACCAGTGCAGAGCAGAGCGGGACAACCACCTCCCTCACCCGGGCTGGCAATGCTGTGCTGGATGCACCCAGGACACTGTTGGTTCATGTTCAACTTGCCATTGACCAGGACCACATGCTACCAAGTGCACTGGTTATACCACAACATGCTCCAAGCCCAGACTGCCACGTGAAAATGCCTTCAGTTACTCTTTTTGTTTATGCAAGTTGCTCTTTCTCCAAAGGCACATGTGTTATACACCACATTCTCTCTCACAGTTTGCTACCATTAGAAACACAAACCACTCACTGCACAGGACAGTTGGCTGATGCCACAACCCTGCAACTGCCTCCTCAGGATTTCTAAACAAAGACAAGCAGTGAGCAATGAAGGGGACTCTTCACCCCTCGCCCTTCTGCTTCCTCAGCACCGTAACCCCAACCACTCCTGCCTCACAGCCCCCCAGCGCCCCTGTGGACCAAGCAACAGCCCAGTTCAGAGCAAAGCACATGCAAGCTGGCCAGCAGGATGCAGAACCCAACTTATCACTTCCTTTGTGCTAATCTAGAGGCTTTTTTTCTCTTCCACCTGCTTATTTTCATGAAATTTACAGGCAACTAGTATTTGCAACTTTATAATTTTAGCAGAGAGACAAAAACTAGCCAATGGTTTAAACAAAACTAGTGCTGGAAGAGAAGAGAGAAAAGGATGGTTGGACAAATAATAATCTGATAACTAGTCTCATTTAATCCTAGGAAATCAGGCTATCAAATAATAATTCTGTGAGTTCCCTCTTTATTTTAATCCACGACAAAGTATTTTCCCATTATGATAAAAACCTTAATTACAACTACACAATGAGAACTCTTTTAAATGAACAATTCTCATTCTCAACATAAAGGAGAGGCCTGAATGCTGCCTGCTCTGCAGCCAATGGAGGGCTGTTCTCACTTACTAGGTATTTTAAATTACTACAAATATTTTCCTTAACATTACAGCATCACCATAAACTTCCTTATCCAGCAAGGGAAAGCATGAAACATTCAGCATTCAGAAGCTGTGCTGTTCTACCCAGTTCCACCCAAAGCATGACTCAAGCTAGGTTTTATTATTTCCTGTACCACCGCTTTATCTAAATAAAATAATTTTCTGTCACAGCTAAAAATATTTTGATTCCAAAAGCGTGTCATACTTTGAGCTATGTCCATGTGGAAGAAATCGGTCTCCAAACATACCTCCGTCAAACTCCATACACACAGAGCTATCGTATCCTACTGTCTTTCAAGACATCCTAGAAGAGCCTCAGGATTTGCTGGCAGTTTTCTTCTCGCCAGAGGCTACAGCTCTGGGTCTGGGGGCTTTTGTTGCTGTTTATTTTCTTTTGAGAGGAGAGCAGCTTGTTCAATACCTGGTAGAAACCACTTGCTCTACAAAAAGTATTCCTGTGCAACTTCTGGCAAATCTTGAACTGAAAAGGTTTTTGCTAAGCCAGGATTTTCCTTATTTTTCCTTTTCCAAAGTTTTTTATGGACTACAGTCCCCTGGATGTTTTCTTTACAAATTGAACATGAAATAGAATATAGGTCAACATGTTTGAGGTTGGAGAATGGTACTCAACAAGGAAAAGAGAAAACCCTCAAAACTGTATTAGATACTTAAACACAGAGAAAATAGTCATTTAAAAGCCTAAACTTTTTTTTTTTTTTTTAAACGGACATCCACTGCTCTGCCCTCACCCAAAAGCTAGTCACCTTGTTGCAGAAAGCCAACAGGTTGGTTGAGCACATTTTGCCCTTCATAAATTCTTGCTGACTACTGCTGGTCACATCCTGTATGTACCTGATAAAACCCAGTTTACTAGAAACCTTGTCTACACAATCATGAACCACACTTACGAGGAAGAGCCTCTAATCTCCCTCTCAAGTTCAGAGTTGTAAGCAGTAGTCCAGAACTCCCTTTGATTATGAGTCTACAAGATGAGGTGGGTCTAGAAGGTCTCATCGCTCTCCACACACATCCATAGAATGTCCAAAACGTCCTTAATTACAAACCAAGGATGTCCAGCACTCGTTTAATGACTGCCATTCACTTCTGAGAACCTGAGAGAGCACCTTGTATTTTTCCCAAGAAACGGTATTTAACAAAAGCAAGTCTCATGTTTCTGAAAAGCAATGACTGTCCTTGATGGCATCAAAACACTGAAAAGATTGTGGCAGGAGAAGTAAATCAAACTTGTAACAAGGAACAAAAAGCACAAACAAGCTATCTACAGTCAAACTATTTTACCATCCCTAAGTGAAAACACTCCTGTTGTGTGGTTTCTCAACCAACTTTGAGAGATTTGTGGAAGAGAAGCAAAAAGAGGAAAGAAAGAGGATGTGAGGGGTGGCATTTTCAGAAGCAGGTGAAGTACATAAAAATCCTTCAGATGGATGGGATTATGTTAACTCATGGACAAACATTTGCAAGTAATCTCTGGTGCATTGACAGAGGAACAATCCTGTGTTCCGTACAGGACAGGGACAGAGAACACTCTTGTATTTCAATACTGAAGAAAGGTGTTTTGGTGAGAAAATACATCATTACTGTCCAGAACAGACAAAGCTAAACAACTTTGGAAAAAAGTCTGGCTGTTCCACAGGCCAGCTGACTGAAAGCAGGACATATAAAGACACATGTCAGTCACGGTACCAAATAACAACTTTGCTTCAAATAGTACTCAATACATAATAGTACACATGCAATATATGCCTCGGACTATCATTAGTTTCAGTAGACTATCACTTCAACTTTCTGATCTGGAAGAGAAAAATCTATATTGCTTTCTTGAACCACAAAGATTGCCATGAAAAAACAGAATATATCATACAACTAAAAGCTTCTGTAACTCTCTTCTTCCTGTATTTGTGACAGAGATTTCACAAATACTATCAAACTGGCATGTCATTAAAACACAACTTCACACCTTAAAATGGTTTATGATGGGCTAAGCAACAAAAAGAGCTGAGCCTGAATTAACAGGCACCTGTTCCGAATAAAATTGGGTGGCTCAGATCCCTTTAGAACCAGCGATAAAATTAAGCTTTCATTTCTTATGACCTAACAAGCAGCAACTAAATTCACAGTGAAGTTTATAATCCAAATAAATTTTTATTAAATAAGCATCAGAAGTTATTCTAAATAACCACCGACGCCAACATGATATTACTTCCAAGTTAAAATCTCATTTAATGCAAGTGTTTTTTAATTAACAGTGGAATTTATTATCAAAGAAAACTCCTCATAAAAAGTATTTTTACAATTATTTTTGAAAGCAAAAACATGTCGCTGGTCTTAATCATATTAGTGTTCAAGAATTTTCCATCAAGGCTTCTACCGTTTTTTCCATGAGTATTGTTTTGCACACTGCATGTCTCAACATTTTAAAGCAGCCTCCTTCAAAATATCACGTGATGGCTATAGAAAAACATCAGCTGTTCGACAACTACTATACTTTTCATTCTTTTTTCAACTCACAACAAGATTTAGGCATCTGTGGAAAACGGATGGAGAGCACTTGGAGTTTGTATGCTGTCATTTAGAATTAGTGTTGATGTATTACCTCTGTCACAGCCCAGTGGTGTAAAAACTGGTCCAGATCAGTTAGGTAAAGACGGACAGGTGAAAGCTGTGTCTGGCTAATGTGTGGCTTTCCTCTAATGCCCTGGAGACTAGTCAACTCCTCTCTTGAAAACCCTAGGGAAAAAGAAGCAGTACAACAGTATCACAAAACAAGCCAAGCACTGTTCTATTTCATCAGCATCATTGACAGAAACTGTCTTTAAATGTATGTCTGCATAACATTTTGTTGTTCTTGTTAAAAGGTTCTTGCTTGGTATTTTAAATTTAAGAATATCAAAATACAAAGTCTGACTTCTGAGAGGAAACAAGAATACTTAAAATCTATGGCATACCCATTTAAACTATAATGTGGTATTAAAAAACGGTAAGAGGGCAATATTACGCTATTTTCAACATATCTTTTAAAAATAATTTTAAAACCCAGGTATAATGCAAGACAATTCACCATGCATTCACAACAACTCCGTAACATTCTAACATAACCTCAGGGTTAAAACAAACAAACAAAAACCAAAAAAAGACATCCCACGCCACTTTTGGCTAATTATTTCTAGCCAGGTATTAAATGCTTTCGGAGAACAGGACTACTACTCCAAAACAATCGCTCTGGTTTTGCTTTCATTTTCTCCGGTATCAGTACCGCTCTCTTTTCACTGTTTTAAGGAAAAAAGGTAATTCTTGAAACCAAAGCGGCTGAACATTACAAATAACTGAGGTGATGAAGAAAAGATACTTTAATCATGTGACAAGTTACTGGAAGATATTTCTCAGCAATATTGTGCCATTTTAACCACTGTAATTTCCAAAAGTTTCATCACCATAGAGTAAAACTATTTTTATATCTGAATAAGAATATAGCAGCAGAAGTAATTCTGCTCACATGCTGGGCAGCTCACTTCAACATACTTTGATTACTTTATTGTGATGGAGCGTTTTTAATAGCATAAGCATGTCCACAGGAAATCCCAAAGGCACTGTTACAAGCCAATAAAAGGCATTTACTTAAATCTAGAAAAAATTCTTATTCACGTCATATTCTGAATTTAGGTTTTCCTCATACTTTCCAAATAAAGTTGCTAAAATGAAGAAAAAGTATGCAAATACTCAGCCCAAGTGGCAAAGTGTAAAAATAAGGTGTCAAACAGAAAAAAAAAAAAAGGGTATATCGTATGCAAAACATATAACAAGATTAGATTTACTTTCAGGAAGTACTTACTACACCATTTATTCTAAATTAAATCCACTAATTGACTATCAAAACAAATTTCATTTTATTAATTCTGAATTATGACATTCACATGGATTACCTATAAGGGTTGAAAACAAGAAGCTGAAATAGTCCACATCACTCACTGAATTATCCTGCACTTGGCACTTCCAGCCTGCAAAGGATGATCTACACAAAACCAATAGCAGATAGTTTATTAAAAACCACAAAATTAAGAATTCGCAACCTACCTGCACAATACAATCAATTAGCATGACTAAATTGTTCATTTTAGCATTCCTGTTTTTAACTGTTGTTGTTAGAATAGCATTTTAAATAGATTCAAAACCAGAACTTGCTCTTTTCAAGACAAGTAACATTGAACTTTGCACCCCTGCATGGGCTTAGATTGTTAAATTGATTAAATTACTGAGATAGCAACTCCTCATAAATACCGGCATAACCTTTAATATAGTGACAACAGCCAACACACAGTAAATTAAATTAGTTTTATTTCCTTATTTGGTAAAAGTCATTATATTCCAAAGCTGGGCTGTATTTTTCATTATATCCGCTACTTCTAATACAGCTCTTTACATGAACAATAGATCCCATTTAAAAGCAGTCTCAGCATCTATTTTTGAGTAACTAAACCCATTCAACACAGAACTAAATTAAAAACTTGCTTTGAGGTTTGGAACACAAAGAAATAGCAATATGCAAACGCAGAAGCAAATCCATTACCGAAGCTGCCCAACACTTCCCTTTTTAGGGGCAATCTGTTAGAAGTTGGAGCACCAGCCTACTTGTGGTTTCTCAAATTAGAAGCCGCACACACTCGTGGAAACTCAGAGTGAACAGACACCACTGACCACCCAACAGCAGCGTCTTGCACACGTATCTGTGCAGAACCAGAAGACAGCCAGGAGCTGGGAACAAGTGCATCTCACACACGCTGCAGCTTTACATCACATTACGCAAAATGCATATTATTCAAATCCACTTGTACGCTGATCTTGGCACTTGTACTGCGGACTACCGATCTTTGCTGTAAGAGATTGCTGCTTTCTGCTCCTGCAATCTTGTGAAATTTCAGAGCATCCCAATGCAATTTTCCAAGCCAACTATCTGCCTCAGATAGCTTTTTTCCTAATTTCTCTCTGCTAACAGCCAAAATGGCTTAGCTCATGGGTAACAAAATTCTGGAAAGCTTGTTTTTAAGAAATTCTTTACAGCTCCGTGTTTTGGGAGCAAAAAAAAAAATCAAATTTGGAATACCTTTGTGCCAGGCATATGCATTTTCCCACCCCATGAAAATCCATCCACGAGATTTCAGCATCCAAAAAAATGACAGCTAGAATATGCACTTGTCTGGAGCTACTCAAAAGGAAAGAAAGAAAAAAAGGAATTTCAGAATTTCTTTAAATTAAATAATCTGGATATAATCAGACTGCCACATAGGATAATTAGTTATAGGGGGAAAAAAAAGAGAAAAATCACAGCTAGGTGAGAAAGAACAAAGAAAAGCTTTACTAAAGCTCCCACTTCACATTATATCCTTAACAGCAAATCCTTCTCTCCAGGTATCTCTCAGGCAACTCAGTGACTCTGCGGTGCAGGCAGCTCTGCATGGTCCCTTCTAGCTCCCAGGAGGCCTTCGGTCCTCCTCCGATGCCAGGCTCACTGCTTCCTTTTCTGAACCTGTAGTCTCTCAGTCCCTCTCCAGTCGTCAAGCTGCCACTTGGCTCCAACTCTGTGTTCTCCACCCCTTGCCCAGGGCTGGCAGTCTTCGCCCAGGAGAAGGGAGAATTTCTTCCTGCTTCCAAGGAGGTCCCAGTTTCCTGGAGAATCCCCCGATTCATTACAGCATCGGCAAGATTTCACGCACACTGAACTAAATCAGCAAGAGGTCTTGCAACCTCTTTCCCTGGGGATTCTACATAAGGTGAATATTCACACAAGAACTAGATCCATACACCAGAAGAGGGAAAGAAGCCCACATCTTGTTCAGCACAGGGGAAGAAGCTGCCTGAATCTAACGTAAAGGGACTACGAGTCAGACTTGAGGTCGATCATTACACCAAAATAAGCACTGAGGAGCATGAAGAGAGATTCAGCAGAATTTACGACTCACTGGACACAGAAATTGAAATTGTGATGCAATAACTAAGCAAAACAGTGGGAATGCAAGAGACTGGAAGACATACATCACATGACAAGCTGCAAAGGAAATCGGGGAAATGTGAAAATTTAAAAAAATATTGGGCAGGAAGACAGAAAACATGGAAAGAATTTGAGATAAGCCTGAATTCTAGGTGTGTGGACTTGCATGACAAAGTTAGCCAGAATCTGGTTTAAAATAATAAAATATATTTTTCCATGCAATAGTGAGATGTGTCAAACTCCAGACCAAAACCTCAGATTCACTGCAGGCTCCCAAACACAAACTGCAATAGGTTGAGGAGATCCTCGGACATGTAAAATTATTCTGAAACTTATTGCTAAGTGTCTGGAAATTTTTCAAACACTTCTGCAGTTTTGTTTTTCTACCCACGTTTAACTATCTGCACACTCACAAAACAGGACATTTTAAGCATCCTCACAGCACGCCAAGTGCCACTGACATAGACATAAGGGGAAGCAGAGAGAACCGCTGCTGTCCTGCCCCAGGAACCTGGAGGCAGCACAAACTCAAGCCCTTCAGAGCTGTTAAATGAAGACTCATCTACAAGTAGAGCTACACTGAGACCTGCACACACAAATCCAGCATCCCCAAACTCAGTGGCAGCTTACTTTTATTTTTTTAAGTGAAAGCTGTTACATACATAAAAGAAGTCTCAGTGTTAAAAGGGCATGAAGGTTAAAAATAATCTAGCATTCAATTTAGGAAGTGATAAAGTTGCCTATAATCTCCAGCTTGGCCTCTTTGTGCATACGCCTCATTGTATGATAATATTATGTGTCATATTTACTCTAAAAAAAAATTCTCTGCCTTGTTCAAATCATGGATGAATGGATCTATCAGGATTATGCAATGAAGGATAACACAGCCTGACCCATTCCTGCCTTATTTACTGTATCATCTATAACATGCCTAACGTAGGAGGCATGAGATGGATAGAAAAAGTGGAAGATTAGCTCACAAATACAGAAAAAACAAATAGATTTTAGGTGTTATACTGGATCACCCTCCTATCTGTATCACAGAGGTTCTCTGAGATGTTACATAAATACTTCTTAAAACTGGAGGACAGGAAGTCAGTGGAAACATATTTCTCCGAGTATCACACAAGATATTGATTTACTTTTACAATACAGAAAACCCCACAATATTCATAGCAGAAGCTTCTCTCATCCCTTCTTTCTGCTAGTTATCACTAACCCTGCAACAGTTCAACAATGCGTAGAAAGCTAAATGGGCAGTAACAGCTGTAGAGTGATACAGCTTCACAGACCCTAAAGAGCAGCACACAGACCCATTGATCTCTACTGCTCCACTCGCACTCATAGGGAAATTGAAGTCAACCTTTTGTTTTCAAGACAGAAAATGCTAAATATTCTGAAAAATCAGTGCCCAAATGCTTCATGCTGAATAGCTAAAGTTTGCAGGTACTTCTATGTACTTTTGCCTATACCTTTTCCTTGCATCAGTTCCTCACCTGTAAGCTGGGAAAAATATCACCTCTAGCTGCAAAAATCCTTGAGCACAAGACAAAATTCCATGGGCAGGGGGAATCACTTTGTTTTCCATGTGGAACATACAAAAACCAAAATGTGGAGCCTTCTACTGAAACAACAGGGAGAAAGCATAATACTATGTCAACAGTCCTCCAGTGAGCATGATGCCCTCCATACAGAATGTAGTTAAAGCTCCTTTATTTTGAAGTTCGCATGAAAGGAAATCAGAAATAAGACAAAGAAAGAAGAACAAAAAAAATTTAATCCTAGAATGGATGTTGATGTACTACAAATACATTACAAATTATTTTTTTAAATCTGAGTTTAATATGTTAAGACTACCACAAATAATTAAGAACTATGTGCACTTTCAAAATATATTTCCAAGATACTTGTAAATTACATGTCAGATATTTAACTAAAAAAAAAAAACCAACTGTTTTATAGGTGGAAGAGGTAATGAGCATATTATAAACACCCTTTTTTGAATATTTTTTTACTGACAATGGGAACATGCTATCAAATTGCATAAGAGTGAGACCTCTCCAGTCAGCGAGTCCAAACTCGCATTAAATATGATTAATCACGTGTTCTAATTTCCATAAAGTTACCTGCTCTCCATGAGAACCTCTCTACTGAGGTTAAGAATTAGGTAACCCTCTCTGTATGCCAAACGCTATTAAAAGAAAAGCTGAATGTAATTAATGGGAAAAAAAAAACCCACACACATCAAAAAAACCACTGCTTCTCTAGCCATTAGCATAACAAATATTTCTCAGTCACAGCAACTGTGCAATGGATTCCTTTTATCATTTGCTGCTAACTTTTAACTCTAGGCAGACCTCACTACTCTTGTTCACGCTGTTGTTAATTTCAGGTTGGGCTGTATCAGACAGTTGCAAAGTAAAACAACTTCAGCTTGTGCACAAGTGGTTATTTCCCATCTACAGACTATTATTGCTGTGCTTCCTAAACTACCTACCAATTGACTGCTGGTTCAGGTTTCAAGTGTTGGGTTTGACTTCTGTAGTCACAAGGAGTCTTTGGGTAATTTAGAGGTCTGCAGTAGAACTCTGTTGAACCCTGCTGCAGTCATTTCAGAAATTATCCTTCCGCTTGTCCTCCTGTAAAACACACTGCTCAAACTCTAATTCTGAGAACAATGCATGTATCAAGCACAGCAAGTTTTGCTTAGAATTTGGGTTGGGTTTTTGACCTATTTTTTGTTGTTCAGCAATAAAATGAAAAAAGTTAGATCAATCTCAAAACACCCTGAATTCAGTCTTGAAGTATTTTTAAAGTAAAACAAGAAAAATCAAGTGCAAGATTGGCATTTCTTGTGAGGCACGCTTTTCTTCATCAGTGCGAGGGTAACAGAACTCAAGAAGTACAAGGTCAAAGCTCTGGGTTTTCTGTTCAAGGAAACTAAAATCCAATTCTTTCACCTTCCAGTAAAATGCTAGCACTGCCACAATAGAGATTATTCTAGCACAGGGTGCTTCTGAAACTTTACACAATTATTTAAACACTTGCAAGAGAATAGGCTGAGAAATCTAACTTAATTTAGACTGTGGTAGGTGATCCCACTTTATATTTATTTTATCAACCGTTGGTCATAGATTAAAACCATGGCCTTTCACAACTCTTTCTTTAATTCTAGGTTACAAAAATTATTCTAAAAGCAGATTCTCCTCTATTTCTTCCACTGATACTTCTGTTTCACACAGAACATGTAAATATTCATAGGCACAGCCCCCAGCTGATTCACTCATTTCCTGAAAAGACATTAAGTGGATTCCAGGCCTCAACTCAGTCAAAATTTAATAAAATTAATATAATTTATTTATATATTATTAAATTAAGTACACCTCCTCAAAATAGTTCAATGACTAAGTCACTGTGTTAGGAGATGGTAAATCAACCTCCTCTTCAGATGAAAGCAGTGAATTCAGACTTTCTGCATCCTCAGCAAGTATTTTAACCACTGAGATTCTACTAATAAATTGTCCTTCGAACACATCAGGAGCAGAAAACTTCCCAAGTTTCTGTACACACAGCAGACAACCAGTGCAGGAGAGCAGCACTCAGGTAAAATAAGGCTACAGAACAGAAGCTACAGGAATTCTGCCCATCTCTGACCACCAGAGAAGGAACTGTGCTGGTTCCCATCCCAGAATGACTCTTTGGGAAGACCTGTTGCAACTTCAAGCAGCTGCACAACGTATTATGGAACCAACAAACCAGAAGGGAGTTACCAGGATGGGATGGCATTCACAGTGCAAAGGGAAGGCAGGGATGAGCAGAACTACCAGCAGCTGCGAGCAACCTGCCATCTGAGACCCTCCCTGACACCTACAGCCTGTGGAGGGGCAAACGTGGTGATGTTTTGGGAGACTTTGTTTTTAAAAGTAAGTTCCACATAACAAAGGTCTGTAGCTTTAATTCCTGCACTAGGCAAATTAATACACACTAGAACAATGGATAAAATTAGCTGACACATGAATACCTACGTCATGCTTGGGTACAGACAAAATGGTTTCTGAAAAAATACTTTTTTCCTCACATACCTCTTAGAAATCTTAGGGGGTAGGTGCACATGAATATGAAAGACCCTATAATACTTAGGAAAAGCAATTCCAGAAAACTAAGCAGACAGTGTTGGAATGAAGGTCCTTACATGAAAAGATAACTGGTTTAAAGGCAGGAAATGGTGAGTAGAACTCACTGATGGGCTCCCACAGCAGAATAAAAACATCACTGGAGGTTCATGAGACCTGTGCTGTATGGCCTATTCATCAACAACCCAGAGAGATCACACAAGTTCACTAACATTCACATTTAGTATACCAAAGTATTTTGTATAGCAGCATGCAGCTAATCAAGTCTACTCTTTCCTTTTTTTTTCTTGCCAAAGCTATTCAGACAGGTCATCTACCCACAATCTGAAGATGACACAACACCACCTTCCAGATGCACATTCTGTTGGTCTGCAGCTCATCAGGATACAGATGAGCAGCTCTTTTTGCCTACCCAGGGGTTCAGTTAAGGTCTTGGAAATAGGAGAAGCAGAGTAAGTGGTTCTTGCACAACAGCCAGAATAATCACACTGCAACCAAGGGTCATAAAGAAGTTGTCTCCACTGCATGAAATGCAGCTGAGTTTTCCTACACAACCCAAGATTACAGATGTATAGGACAAAACCTGTTTACATTTTTGAATCTTCCACCGTGATCACCCAGAAACTGTGTTGAGAAGTTACTGATCCACAGAAAGGGGGTAAAGAAAAGCTTCTCTTTTGGCTTTCTTGTGCCATCTATGACCTCTCAACACAGCCAAGTCTAATATCAGCCCAGAGAGCTTATCTATCAAGACAAAACTGTTCAACTACTGACCAGTGCTTATCAGGAGCAGAAGACATCCACAGAGACACTGCAGCATCCTTCTCTACAGCTAAGAGGACCCCCTTCAAATTCTGCAGCACACTGCTCAGGGGTCACTGTTCGAGTCCAGAAACACCGCTCTGCTGAATGAAAACCACACTAGGACAACACTGTACAGATGTGTCTTCTAGTCAGCCGCCTCACAGGACTGTCATGAACATCTCATGATTTACACAGACACCTAGCTGCATAACTAGCAACAGCAATGCCTGACAACCATCTAAAACGGCACTTACACTTAAACCTCCCTGTCAAACACGAGGTAATGGGACAATTCTGGAATTAGCTTTTCTGAAAATCTTAGCAAGTATGTTACCATATATCCCAAACACTCCCATGTACTCATTCTCAGGAACTGTCCATGTATAAACAACTATATACACTGGAAGGAGCAAAACCATGCGCAAGTACAATACTAGGACTGTTGAACCTTTATGGAAGAAAAATACAAAACATTTTCTCCCACATACTTGCACTACTGTAAAATATGTTATTTTAAAACACTAAAAAGCACTGTGCCAATATTTATCTCAGCTTTGGCATAGTTTATTCCTGTCTAGCTTAAATGAACAATAATTTGTCACATTGAAATGCAACTGCAATAAAGTATAAACCCAGGTTCCTGCATCAACTTAATTAAATCAGTTTCATGTTACATTGCTAAGGAGGATCAACATTCTTGGGTTCTTGAAGGGACAAGAAACCAACATTGTCACAAAAAGATGTTGAAATCACCTAAAAAAAAAAAAAAAAACCAGATCTTTGAGTACTTGTCCAACCCTCTACCCATCTCATCATTCACACCAACTCAGCTTGAGGTAGCATATGGCCTGAACATAAACTTTGAGAGTAAGTGAAGAGTTTTTATCTTCCTCTAACAGGTTACCATAGGTAGGCAATGGTTTGTTAGTATGAGTTTTTTGTTTTAACTTTCATTATCTCTTTGGAAGGATCAACTGTTTCCATTTGAAGATGTGGTAAAATACAACAAACATCTGCAAGGAATTACCAGGGATTTGGGGAAAAATATGAACCCTATTTTAAGAAAACAACAAGTTGAGCTATGTATTGTTAAAAGTAAGCCTGTCCGCTACTCATTTGCTCCATGGTTACAAAGGTTGTCTGAAGAAAAGAACTGCTCATACATTATAAACAAGAGCACAAATGGGGAAGAAACATTCACTAATGAGCAAACAGCATTTACTGACTAGTGCAATTTTAAGTGCAGCAACATAATTCTTTTCCACTTGGTTAGGAATATCAAACTACAACCAACCACCTGGGGACAAATTTAGAGGGCTATGTCCTAAACACAGGCTTAGCCACCTCCCTCGCTCAAGTCCTAGACCTTGACATAACAGCAAGCAAGGAAAAGGAAATTTGCTGAGGAGATCCAGATGAAGGAGTGCAACAACCATGGATCCCTTCTGATCTTGCAGTAAGGAAAAGAAATCAATCTTTTACTTTTCATCTTCAGCAGCATTGAGTCAGGGAAATGCCAGCATTTCTGAAAGAACACTGTTTATATTCAAAGGTGCCTTAAGCATTCGTTAACTTTTCAATACTCTTCTCCTTCATTTTTCTTCTAAATTCAGGGGTGTGAAAATATATCCAGAAAAACACTTCACAGTGAACACAGACCTTACTGCTCTTACATTTTTAATTTTTCTTCGCAACCTATTCATAATTACTACACCTTCCTACACAGGTGTGCTTTTCTTATTCTACAAAGTGTATTGAGTTGACTTTCCATAGTTACCACATGTAATGACTTGAAAGTGATTTTTTACTTTTTCTTATTCTCTTTTTTTTGTTGTTTTTAATAAAAACTTCTCTTATTTTAGTCCAAATTTTATGTCTTTTTTCCCAATACTGTTCTTAAATCTTTTCCTCACTGCATTTGTATGAGAATTACTGTATTTGATTACTCTGTTGGTGTTGTTATTCACAATAATGGGTTGCAATAGTCTTTCCAGGTTCTCTCCAGATTGCACATACTTTTGGGGAATATAATTTTTTTCTTGCCTGCAATAATGCATTCAAAAAGTCTTTAATGAAGTAGAATATAGGCCCTTAGCTACCTACATTCTGCATTCTCCCTGTGCTTCCACCAGCTATACTGTCAAAGATCACATAACTAGGATGAGTAAATAAAGCAAAAGTAATACTTACAAAGAAAGTATCTACAGAAAACTCTAAACTCTACTATGACCCTAAGACATATCTGGGTAACATATCTGGAGACACAGAATTTTGTATCTTATACTAAACAGACATTAAAACATCCATCCCCATTTTTTCTAAACATCATATTCTCAAGGACAGCAGGAACTCACAAGCATCCCCAGCTGCCTGATGAGATGCCAGCTGAGCTCCCTCATTATTGTCTGAAAAGCAACAGAATATTTTAAAGGTGTTACCTCTTAAGGAAGGAGTCCCTTTACAGTGATGACAAGCAGAATGTGAATTACCTCCACAGTTATCTCAAACCTGTGAAGACTAGGAACTCCCACACAATTTATGTCTCATTGGGAAAGAGCACTCAGCTTTTATTTATCTGGTCCTCACCCTTCTCATTTTCTACAGCAACAGAAACAACAGTTCTTTGTGAGATCCCAGCGGGGAAAAAGCCCCACAAGAATACAAAGTAGCTATTTGAAGCCACTGGAGAGCTCATTTGTGGACATGCTACTTCAAGATAGAAATGCCATAAATTAATTCCTATTGTTTTTTTATCTGGGCTGTGAAATATTATCTAATTCCATATCACAGTGAAACCATTTCCACACACTCTGTTGCAATGCATTAAAAATTCTAAAAAATCTGTAACTATTATAGATAAATACAGCACATAAATTGCATTTATGCAATTACACTAAATAAAGGCACATAAATTGCATTTATGTAATTATACTCAATAGGTTTTCCTTATTTGTACCTCAAGACATGTCAAACAGAACTGTTCTCATGAAGTCAGTAATCTAGCTTTTCGGTTTATTATTTGACATAATCTCATAATCTGCATTTAGTAATCTGTATCTCAAAAATACTCAGATTATGTATTAATTATCTTAAGTAACCTACCTTATACAACAGAAAAAAAAATGTGTTTGCAAGAATATCTGCCATTCAATCACCATAAAATCACTAAGAACTAGCAAACAAAAACATTGAGCCTAACAAATGGTGAGAAATGATGTTCCTCTGCCACTGTTACTGTACACAGATTTGTTGTATATTAACAGCAGACCTCCCTTTTGTCAGACAAGACAATCTACCACGTACAGGGTGAGTTTACAACATCTAAAACGTTTCCACATTTGACAAAAAGATTTGCCTCAAAGCCAGTCTTCCAAAAAGTCCTCAAAAATAAAAGTATATACCTTACTAGTCCTTTTAATACCATTCTGAAGCACCCCATCTGCCCTACAAGTGTAGAAAGTAGGAGCAGAGGGATTACACTGAAAATTCTTTCCAGCTCTACCTATAATACTGCTCAAGTTTGACTGTAGTCCCTACTAGACAACCCATGATTAATACATTTCTTGATTTCCTGGACAGAACCGTCTATCTGTCCCTAGCCACATCCTCCCAGAATCACCAGAATTCCACCACTGGGATGAAGCTAAGGCTGGAATTTCAAACCAAACAGCCCACTCACATTAATTGTTACATATTCCTGCCCAACACTTTAGCCATTCATCTTTAATTAGTAGAGAACTACTATTTGAGTATTTACAAGCTATTCCAATAAATAATTAATTTAAAATGCTTAAGTCCATTATTTTAGAAATGTAGTATACTGCATCAAGATGAATGGTTCATTTCAATATATAAATCTAAGTAGTACCACCTAACAACAACAAAAAAATCTTGTCGATTTGGTGAACCATCTAAAATACTTCCCACACCCTTGTATTTGTCTTCATAAATTTAAACTCAGAAGCTAAAATCAGAAGCTGACTCAGGGAATTAATCATCTTCCAAGGAGTCACTACCTCTTATTTCTCTCAGTCTGAAGTCACAGATGGTTTGCTCAGGTTGCTCTACATCTTTCCTCACCTGTTGGTGTATGATCAGGAGAGGAGAGAAATATCTACACTCTAAAACCCTGGCAGGTTTCCATCTCTCAAAACCCTGATTGGATTCATTGAAGTTACCTATGTCTTGGGTCCCCCACAGTAGGCACAAGGCAGGCACTGGACAACAGCAGAGAAATTCAGCCAAGAGAACACTTCGTGGCCCCTCGGTTTCACCTGATACTCACCAGCTGCAGCAGTCCCAGTGAGCCAAAGAGCAGCAAGCTCTGCTCCTTGGCACACCAATTACCTTAAGTCTGGCCATGTTCACACTATCACTCGCCACAGGGTGGTTGCATTTCAGCTTTGCTTTCAGAATGCTCCTGGCCTGTACTAGTGAATATGGACCAAAAGCATAACAGGAAGCATCCAAATAATAATTTACCACTATTGATAATCACTTCCCATGCTCAGAAGCCTTCCTATTATATACAGAAATATCAACACCATCTTAATTCTCAGCACACACAGAGCCCACCATGGCTCACTTTGTGGACTCCTGAAGACCACCTGACTCTTCATTTCACCATTGCAAAAGAAAAAAGTGGAAACTTTTAAATGTCTTAAGAATTCATTTCTAATCAACAAAAAATTCTAGAAGTGAACATGCAATAATTATAATTTAATGCTACCATCCGATATCATCACAGGGCTGTGGTTTAAGCCATCTGGATACATTTACTATCTACTTTTATAGTTTACAGACACATAAAGCTATGAGTTTGAGTTTATAATGATTCTTCCCAGAATAACAGCAAGTCTTATTATCATCCATATGTACGGTCATCAAATCCACTTTAACATAGCTTCTTCCCAGCAAATACACATGGGCATGTATGTGCATTCTCCGGTGCACCTAAGAACATACATGCTCTGCCATCAACAATAATGCGGAAATACAGTATTTTAAAGAAATTTAAAACAATTACCAAATACAGCAGTGAGCCTCTGATGCTACTGAATCTATTTAAGGCATGACAGATAAGCAGGTGGCTTAGAAGAAAAGAAATTTTATAAGAACTCCCCCCCCACCAAACAGAACATGAATCTACTGGAAGAAAAACAGTGCCATCTACTGACATCAGTTTTACTCATAAATTATGACTTCCAATGGAATAACTTATCCGTTCCTTTAAGCAAAACTACCATGACCTAGAAATAAAGAAAGTGTCCCATGAACCCGATTCTGGAACACAACTGTGAAATGAGATATACATTTTGCTATAGTACTTGTTCATTTCAAAAATTTTCAAGTTTAACTCTGAGCATCACAAGAGCTGTAAATGACTACAAAAGTTACCTAGTTCCTCTACTCCCTTCAGGTCTTTACCTCTGCTATCCACAATATACTTTTGTCCAACCTGATATTAATTATCTCCTGTGAATTATATTTATACCTCCTTCCTACAAAGCCTATTCCAGTATGTAGCTCTATCTTTGGAAAGTTTTGCTAGCACTCAAACCAAATGTTTTCCCTGATGTTTAAGGTTTATATTGCTAATACAGCTAAAAATGCATTCTCCCAACCCTTTCCAAGAGTCTTACGCACATGAAGACAAGTTCCCCCCTCCTTCCCAGCCTTATTTGCCTAACAGTGCCAATTTGTCAGTCATTCCCTATTATCACAATTTACAGACTATTGTTTTTTGTCTGCTCTCCTTCAAACTCACTCCAGTTCATCCACATCACTATCTAAAAGCAAGTCAAACTGGACACAATAATCCAGCTTGGCTTTTCTGATAAGAGCTGGAAAATTAGTTCATGTACCCCCTGTACAACGAGAGGTTATGAAGCTCATAAAGCCCAGCTAATGTTCATATCTAGAAAAACTACTACAGTTTCTTTAACTGTACAACTCATTTTCCCAAGGAAGAAGATATCGGGCTCTTCTCTTCTTGAGAAGTTGATAATGCTATTTATCTCCCTATCTTTGCATGCCTAAGTTGCCAAAGCAACTTTTTCTGGGGGAGGGCTTCCCTCTCAGCAGCCACTAGAATTTCCAACATCATCTCAGCTCTCGAATTCTTTAAGGCACGCTAGAATTAAGTTTAGGATAAAAATGTCTATGGTCATGATGATAAGAAAAAAAGGTAGTTTTTCACAAAAGAGTTTTCACCTATGTACTAAGAAGCTGAGCCACAGCTAAAAATATGTCATTGACAAGTCCTGTAAAACTTGTACTAAAACATTTTAAGTTGGCTATATAGGTGAGAATGTCTTTTCAATGCTCTTGCATTCACCTGGTCTGTAAAATATCTTTCCAAAGACTTGTACTATTTTCAGATGTGTTTCTAAAGAAAACTGATCAAGTTCCTGTTTTTAACACTGATTATTCTCAGTGAAGTGGGAACAGACTTTTCAAAGAAAAATAATGCTCAGTCAAGAGTAATACCTCTTCTCCAACTTTCATCAGAACCTGTAATCTTCCAGAAAGGAGGACTGCTAGGGCTTATCAATACAAGAAACTGCACTGGTATAACTATGGCAGTACTTATTTCCCATCTGGTTATTTCAGATTGACTTCTTGGGTGAATAATCCACAATCTTTGCATTCAACTTAATTAATCAATCCAAATGCCATAAATTAACATCAAGATACTTTCTTTGCACCTTTGAAAAAGGAAAAGTTGCTCCTCCTCCTCTTTCATCAGAACATAGCCTACTTTTGATAACAACAACGTCCCTTCAGCTGTCTCTTGCATCTTCTACTAAACGGATCAAATGCCCACATCCCACCTGCAGCTTTCTGATAATCTTTAAAAACATTAGTTCTAACAATGACTGTCTTTGACATGGTTATGGTTTGCCACCAAATTTCCAGTATACGGAAGGGCACTTATTTTTTAAAAAATAAAATTTGAGGTCTACCTTCCCAAAACTAGATAGATTTTCATTTTTATAGTGGTATATAGGATATTACACATTTCATCACCATCACTTCATACATTAATCACCCTATTCACATGTTATACAGCTAATATGAACAGGTCTGTATTTGACAGTACATTGTGTCATGTAATATTTTAATAAAATTATGGTTAAGTTCCAAAAAGCATTAAGACAAAAAAAAAGGGTAATCTATACAAGCTTAATTCCTGTTTATTTATCTAAACTCTGTACAATATAGAGCAATGGAGAAATGCAAGTGTATTTTTTTACAAGCAGCAAAGCAAAAATACCCTTGTGATACCCCAGCAAGCCTTCAACTCACTCCAGAGGAACAGTAGGATCTCTCCCTGACGTTGCAGACACACTTACCCTCTTTCAAGCCAGGACAAAACCAATAAGAGCGTGAATAATTTCTAACAAGACACTTGCCTAGCAACTATGATTTGGCTATTAAGCATGGTAATTACAGGAAAAGCAAGTTTTAAAAATTTGAAAGAAAGCAGAACATGAGAACACACACTGGTTGGTTGGCTTTTTACTACAAATAGTCAAGTCAAAGTATTTATGAGGAAAAGCTGCCATCAGTGCCAGAACAAAGACCACCAATGATGATGTTCTGGGTAAAGGGTGCTCAATACCACGTAGCCTTACAGGTAACTGATATGATTTTGTTATCAATCATTGGAGAAAACTGGTCAGTGTAAAGACAGAGTTGAAGGGAAAGGCTATAAGTAAAGTCTGATGGAAGCATTAACTTTCCTCATTATACCAATCCTCATCTGTTACACTGATTTTTTTGTGCAGACCAGTAACAAAGTTCATGCTTAATGACTAAACTTTCACCTTTTTTTTCCTAACCAAAAAAAAAAAAAAAAAACACCACAACACAACAGCCAATTAAAGCAGACATTCCCAGACGTACCTCATGCGCAGTATCCCGATGAGGGTGGCAGCCAGCTCAGAGGACATCCTGCCCATGAGGCAGCAGCGGCTGAGGCGGGCGAGCAGGCCGGCAGGCAGGCCGGGCAAGAAGTACACCAGCTGCACCAGCCGCCGCTGGGCCTCCGCCGGCAGCAGCACCAGCGTCCCGTCCAGCGGATCTACCGGCACACACACACAGTCATCACACTGTCACTCAAAATTGTCTTTACATACACAAAAAACTTCTGTACTTTGTGACAATTCCAGAGCATAAGCATCTCATGCAAAATGCTGCAACAATCTTGTAGTGACCCCTCCTCTTTCCTAGCTGCCCTTACTTAGCTAAGAGCCCGTAGTACGATACTACCAGAAGTAGATTTCACAAAACCTGAAGCTTCTAGTCTGTCAGACTAATGTTCTGCTAACTTGAACGGAAGATTTTGATCTTTTTACTAGACTTTAGGAAGGGACCTTATCACCATGTTCCAATATTTAAAGGGTGGCTACAATGAAGATGGAGAGTTCCTTTTTACAAGGAGACACATGGAAAAGACAAGGGTCAATGGGTACAAGTTACTCCCAGGGAGATTCTGACAGGACACAAAGGGGAAATTTTTCACGATGAGAACAATCAGTCATTGGAACAATCTCCCCAGGGAAGTGGTAGGTCCCCCAACATTTGGGCTGGACAGGGTGCTAGGCTGTCTTGTCTAGACTGTGCTTTTGTCAAGACAGGTTGGCCCAGATGATCCTTGAAATCCCTTCCAACCAATTCTATTATTGTATTTCTTTTAACCTTTATTATATAGGGGACTGAACCAACCTCCACAACCCCCATGCAGACTTTATGTCCACCTAGGAAACACCAGTGTTTTCCATGCATTGCAACTTCCCTGCCAAGTGATAGACAAAAATTCTGCTGTAGTGTAAAAGTCTTACCATATATTCGAGCAGCAGTGGCTTGTAAACTTTGTAGTAATTCCTTGTTTGAACGAGAAGCAGCAGAATGAATGATATCAATCAGTTGATTTGAAAGCTCAGGGTTTCTCAAGCCAAGTAGAGCAAGTTGCTGAGGTAAGCCAGCCAACCAACGAGACAAAACTTTACTTCGACTTCTAAAGAAAGAGGGAAAAAAAACAACAAAAAAACTCCAAAAACTTACTCTTTCCAGTCTTGGTTAAGTTGCTTTAATGTCATGTACAATTAAATTACAATAAACTGCAATACTGTGATTTGCTGAGAATATTTCACTAGAAGATTTGAGCACACTGGTGTGCTACTACAGCTACATCAGAAGTATGTATTTGATCCATAGGTTTGGCACTGCATATTTTTAACTCTTTCAGAAAGTATTTGTGGAAATTGACTGTATGCTGCCAAAGCAACTTTTTATCATTAGTTTTATTAGTTTATTTTTAATGAGTTATGAGTCAGGCTACAGATCCATGAGACTACTATACCCTCAATACCACTGAATCCCAGAATCAAGCTATTACTCTTTAGGCTAGACTTTCAAATTCACTTCTACCTTTGCTGTCACCTTGTTTGCCAATTCAGACACCTCTTAAAGCAGAATGAAAAACTAGAACTGGTGGCAACAGCACCAAACCATCTTATTAACCAAGTGTGTTGTGTCAAATGCTCTCCCCTTGTCCATGCAGCCATTCATCACAGAAAGTTATGATGTTGGCAAAGCATGATTTGCTCTTATGTGCTGGCTTGTTCCCAATTACCTGCTTGTCCTTTATACACTCAGATATTAATTTCAAGCAAAGGCTGCATGATCTTTCCAGAGACCAAGATGAAGCTCATCAGCCTGAAATTCCCCAGATTCTCTTCAAGACAGATTTGTCTTTTTCCATACAATACCTCCTACATCAACAAAGGCTTTTCATGGATGACAAACAATGGCTTCACTTTCACAAGACAACCTTCTCAGATATATCCCTGCATATCCACCTGGTCCACCACTTTCACTACATTCAGCTGATAAGATTCTTTACTTGCTAAATTTAAAGAGGCTTTTTACATAAGATCTTACTTCTTCTGCTGGAGTGTCTAGCTTTCTACCTAGATGCTCAAGCAAGTACAACTGAGGTGTTTTGGCTGATTCAAACATGAGTGGAAGGAGTCCTTATAGCTTAGGTTCCCCTTGCAGCTCTTACAATTCAGGTTTTCTTGGGCATAAGTCCCTACAAATACAAGTCAACTGAATGAGTTATCATGTGATCTAGTTCAAAGATTACAATACTTTCACATATCTTCTACTACAGCTTTGCTTCCTAATTACACTTTTTCCCCACAACCTTGGTGGGGAAGCACATAGAAGCACACAGATCACAGGATTATTGTTTGCAACTGCCTGGTTCAATTTGAGATTTAAGAAAATCCTGTTAGTTTTTTAAGTGCACCAATTTTTGTGTTGTATAAATATACCTTTTTCTTCTTCTACCATTCCCTCACGTAATCCAGTTCTTTTGGTTTATTTCTCATTTCCTCTGTTCAGGTAATGCTTCTGAACTGTATGTCACCAGAAAGTTTCTATTGGCATGCCCCTGCTTTGTGACCCAGTCCTTAATGATAACATGAAGTTTAGCTTCAAGAGAGCTCTGAGGAACTGTATAAGCAGACTCTTCAGTTTTACCATTCCCATTGTCACCTATGTACTGTGTATCCCATTGTAGACACACCTATTCTTTAAGTGAGACTCCATCTTTTACACTAAATCCAGATTGACTATTACCTTTAAAGGCAGGTAATGCAAAATTCTTACTATCTGCATTTTCACACATCAGCTCTCCCAAGTCTCTGGAATAAAATTTACCTAATGCTCCTCTTTTGCATTCATTTGACAGCATTCAATGCAATTTCATTCACAGCACTTTTGTTTCCAAATCTGAGGACTCTGACCATCCCTTGGGTTTTATGCAATTTATAATAACATTTATTGAAATATGTGACAAGATATTTATATTGAAGGACCTGAATTCATCCTAATTTCAGACTCACTTCTTCCCCTTATCCTACAGCATGATGGTTTTCACATCCTCTGAAAAAAATAATTCAGCTTGACATTTAGGAATTGCTATTTCTAACCTGATTGTCAGAAAAACAGAAATTAAGCCAGTTCATCAATTCCTCTTTTTCTATTCTCTGTAAGTGCTGTTTACCATAAGAGGCCCCTCAAAGCTGGCTAAGAAACAGCAAAAAACTTGGACATAAATTTCTTTCCAGGCTCTTCCCTAGCCCAAGATAAATTTTCATGTGTATTTATGACTTGATTCTCCAGACCTCCTCCTCTATTCCAATCAATCTGTCTGTTCATAATCAGGACACTTCACTAATTAGGTGTTTTGGTTTTGTTTGGTGGTTTGTTTTGTGTGTGTTTTTTGTTTGGGGTTTTTTGGTTTGTTTTGTTTTTCCTTTAAACATCTTTGTTGCTGAGCTTTAAAGCTTGACAACCTCCATCCTAGATTTGTTTTTATTCTTCCTTTCTAGCTGAAACTGGAACAATGTTATAGACCAACCCTATCTTCCATCAGCTACAATTTCTATGACATCCTGGTTTATCAAATCAAGTGCCATTTATACATCAAAAGCATTTCATCAGCTTACTACTAAAATGATGATTACACGAAAGAAGCTGCTAAGTGTAAATCAGGAAGTTCAAAGTAGGTCTTCGAAGGTGTCAACACAACTAGCATAATGATGATAAAAATTATTTAGTTTTCAGAAGGTCTGACAAAATCCCTCACAAAAAACTTCTTGAGGAAACTAAGTATCCATGACACGAGAGAGGGTTTTGCATAGAGAGATTAATTTTGTTTAACAGCAGGAAAAGCCTGAAGAAGAGACAACTTTAGTGGGTAAGTTTGAGGCAGGCTCCACAGAGGGCTCAAATCACTTGAAATGCAAGTGGTGGATGGGAGTAAATTATTTGTTTTCTCTTCTCACAGAAGAAGTGAGTACTGGTATCAAATGAAGTTAGAAGAAGCCAGGATCAAAACAAAGAAAAGATGGTCTTCAGGCAGCTGAGCTTCGTCACTCCTTGCCAGAGGTTGCTGCACTTGCTCTTTATTCAGACCAGTCCAAGCTCATGGAAAAGACATCCGCTGAGTGATACTAAACACACAGAAGCTCTGTGCAGTGAGGAAGTACAGGCTTCAAACGGTTGGAAGCTTAGAGTACTATAGAAAACTTATTCTTGTCTTCCTCCTCCAGCATCTCACATAGTTGCGTTGAAGGCAGGCTGTGAGGCTAAATAGCCTTTTAAGTCTCTACCGGTGTGTATATATATATACACACATGCAGGTGTATACACACACTATATGCACAGATAAGCACAATGACTACGCAAATGCGTGTAGCAATTAGGGGTCAAGATAACTAACATCAAGACCGAAATATTCACTCCGAACCTTGTAATAAATCAATCAAGTTTTCTTTCACAAAGCAACAATAAGCCAAAAGCTCCTACCTAACCTTTGAATCAGATACACCTAAAAAATAAACAGCTTCACTTAGATGTCCTTGGAAAATATTCCAACATGAATTCTGCTCCTCTCTGACTGCTCTTGAAAAGCTTCTGAGAAAAAACAAAAACAAGAGGACAGTCATCACAGGAGGGTTGAAGGAGCTATGACATCAAACTGAATGGAACAACATGAATGTCATCCAGGATCTACTGCACAGTCCTTATATTGAAGAAATGAGAAAAAAACAAACAACAAAAGCAACAACAAACAAACAAACAAACAAAACAACAACAAAACACTTGGCCCTAAAGGAAAGAAATTGATCAGTATAGTACACAACATTACATTGTCATAAAATTTCTTGTCAGACATAAGTGCAATTATCCTTTTTGCAAAGGAGTTCCGATATTTTGTCCTTCTGTTACTAAAAATGTCACAATTTGATGTAGACTAAGAGGAACAGCAGGAAAACAGCTGCCATTTTTGATGTCTAAATATAGAAAATTAAAGCTTTCTAGACAGTTAGATGATCACATCAAACTGGATGAGATGCTCAAGACTCCCAGGAAAGTACAGAAAACAGTGGTTATGTAACCTCAGGGAAATTAGTCAGAATGAAAAGATCTCTTTTTCACTCTGCGTGAAAAGAGGAGGAAAACAGGATATTCCCGAGCCTTTTTCCTGTCTTTCAAATTCCCTGTACTTTTTATAATATTCATAGGGCAGTATTAGATATTTCTGGCTGTAGATCTAATTACATGTACTCAGGCATTACCACAACATAAAATTTAACAAAGCGGAGTCTAGAGTTGCAGAAGAGAACAGTTTTCCCAAAGCTTGACTCTGTCAGTGGATGCCAGGACTTCAGGGGGCCCTGAGGTTTGATTTTAACCTAGCAGCAGAAACAGGTATCATGGGTATGATCTTATGTTCCTTTGCAGTTCTCAAATGAGGTAGGATTGATGCACCCTCATCTGTGCTCAAGGATTTTACATAGATGGAATCAGACGACTTGGCTAAAAAATACCTCCTGGAAAAGTTAACACTTGGGGACAATTTGGATAAATCTTATGATGAAAAAGTGTAATAAGAGTAACAGAGAATATTCGCCTCTTACTTGAAGCAAGTCAGATACCTAATGGATGCCTGAAACTGGAAACCCAAAAGGACAAGAACATTGTCTTAAACCTAGTCCCTTTGGAACCATGCACTCACAACAAAAGAAGAAAACTTTTCTTAAAGAAAATAAATACAAAAGGCTAGGTAGGCACCACCAGAACTACCACTGGCACTAAGTCTCAAGTCCACGATCTCAGGCTGAAGTAGTGGAAATACTGCATGGTTACAGCTGCACAATCTTGACACATCTACTGACTGCCACACAGCCAGTAACAACGGGCTTGCAGCAGTGTACTTCAAGTCAAATTTTAAATCCTTAAGATCTATCTAGTACTTACATTAAGAAAAAAAAAGACAAAAAAGCTAACACAAATCTCAATCTCACAGAGAACCTGAACTTTCAAATTTCAGTGACACAGTACCAAAACAGGTTCAGAATGAAGTTTTACAATATCTACACAGTGATTCAGTATTCTGACTTCTGAAATAAATAGACTATGTTGAAATGAAAAAAGAATATGCAAATGGGTTTTACCTGATTCTTTGAGTCCTCAAATCTTCTTTTTGGTAAACTTTGCTAAAAAATTTCAAAAGCAAGGTCCGAACTGGAAAGAGAAGATTCCTTTGCTGGTATAGTGTATATACTGCTTTTATCAAGGGTTCTGTTGCCACTAGAAAGAAAACATACAAAAATCTGAAGTAGTGCTTCTTAATCTTCTGATTTTATATATACATACGCAGAAGAGCTATAACCTGGATCTGCAATCAGCTATATTTAACTCCACAGGGAAGCAACAAAATGCTTTAAAACAACTACTGGATAGAATTCTACACCACTGAAACAACATTTTTGTGTAGCTTGTGAAAGAGACACAAAAGACTGGAGACAACATGCAAGTGAAAACTTCAGAACTTCTTGAAGACAAGGCAGTGCACATGTTGTGAGGTAGCTGAGAAACAATAAATTCCTTATTTCCAGAGCCATCTGCCACATGCTTGTCTCCTAATGCAGCGACTTCATACCAATCTTCTCCTTTACTCTCCACCTATGCTCCCCTAAACATCGCTGTCACCATGCCTTCAGTTCTCTCTATACCATCCCTTTCTCCCTGCCACACATACCAGCCTCGCCAACTCTGTCTTTGAACCAACTGGCTCCAAATGACATTTGCTAATCAACCACAAAATACATACCTCAAGATGTCACTTGTAAGCCACTGCAAAGAGAACTGCTAAACTCCACTGAAACCTTTCATCCTCTAAAGCTCTCATCACCAGATAAACCACTGGATGTAAAAACTAACAAAGCATGGAAAAATGTCTGAATTCAGAGAAGGGAAAGAATGGGGAAGCATCTGAAAACTTCAAAATATATATGGAGGGTATAAGACCTGACCCGATTTGTCTCAGAAGAGCCTGAGGTCCCCCAATGAATTCATTGCTGTGAAGACATACTTAAGTAGCAGCAATCACTTTATTACCTTCATAAATCAAGACTGCGAAAGCTTTGTTTTTCCACCCGGGTGCACAGAGCAGTCTTAAAAAGTTATGTATTCAAAACCAGAGAGTTTTGTGTTCCATGCTACCTCTTCCCACAGAGACTAGAACACTCCCATACTAAAAACAATTCCAGATGCAGTTAGGGGCTGATCTTCATCAGTAAAACTCTTGCCAGGGAACATGTTTAACTTATCATATAGAGGCTCTCTTTAAAAGACACTATATAAAAAGCACCTGAAATAGTATGGTCATACTCAGGTATAATGCAGAGAGCCATTTAGAAGTTACAATCTAACATATTTGTTAACAGAAAAATACAAATTATTAGAATGGTCTTTATTAAGATATATCATTAAGTTATTTTCATTACATCAGGAGCATTAACTTATTCAATTCGTGTATTCTTCAGGTGAAGACTCATTTTCTTAACAGAACACTGGCTTATTCTTATTTGAATAACAATGGTACCTTTCTGTAGTTTTTAGCTAATTAACAAACTGTTAACTGAACAAATACAGTAAGTAATATTCTAATGTGTAGAATGTTCAGCCACTTTCCAATAACTCTATGGCACATGTAGTAAAGCAGGTCCTACTATTTAATTGCTTCATATGTAAAAGCAGATGCAATGTCCTCTACATCTAGCCAGGCTTTTAGTCTGCACAAGGATTATTTTGAAGGAATAAAATAAACTGACCACACAAGCAGATACAGATTTGTGGGTAAACAATCTCTTACTTGCACTGAAATTCCTGAACCTTTACAGGATCAGCACACAAAATCCATCCATGCTAATATTTAGCAATTTCATTTAAATTTTTTTAAAGCTTATTATTTTCTGCATTCCTAAGGTAAATTATTGCACTAAAATGGCCACTTTGATTAGGAAAAACACCAAACACTATCTGGTAAAAGTTTGGTAGACAAAGGAAAAAAATCAGTTTCATTACAAGGAACAGTGCAACAATACACTTAACAGTGCAACAACAGTTTGGAAACTACTTTCTTCAGTAGCCACTCTTCTGCTTTACCTCAGCTGGTAAGACAGGCGCATCTCTGACTTTGGACTATTATTTGCCTTCAAGAGGAAGCTAAATTTGGAGTGCAAATAGGAATTATTAGTTATAATCTTTGTCATTAGGGACATAGGAATAGACAGATTCCCAATTAAAATGGATTTAGAAGGAGATACAACTGCCTGCCAAAATATATTTGAGGGACATTTGACATCTTTTCACCCTATAACGTTAACAATGAAACCTGCTGCGTGGCTGTGGAATTCACTTCTACTAGATTGGTAAGACTCAGACGTCTGCCACCTTTACTGAAATATACCTTTCTTTAAGAAGTCCTACATCAATCACTTAACAGACATGTCAACCAAGGTCTCATCTGGAAACACAACCAAACAGTACTTGAAAAGAAAAAAAAAAAGCCAAGCCAAAATACTGTACCACAATCAGTAATGTGTTTTCTCTTGAAAAAGGATTCAAACCAAACACCTTGGAAAATATTCTACTGCAGCTTCCATCAAAACTATTTTGGCATTTCATGTCATTGCAGAACTAGAATGGTTATCTGACAGAGCTCACAGAAGAGTACTGGCTGCATTAATGATTTTGAATAAGGACTGGAATATTAAAGTATCATGCACCTCTATGTTCCAGTAATTATTTATTTCAGTGAAGAAAACAATCTTTCCATCTATAAGAATATCTTTAGTAAAACCAGAGAACAGCTACACAAATACATTAATACTTTGTATATCAACAATATGAATCTAACAGCATTCCTGAAAAATCAAGCAGTTTTCAATGCTACACGCAGGGATATGATCACAAAATTCAATTCACCTCTATAGACAAAATACATTATAATGTAACAACTGAGGATATAAGATGAAGTGACCTGAAAACACTGGAATAACTCAACCTTTCTGTCATTGCATAATTTTGCTTTGTAGAAACTACTCATATCTTACCTTTGTTTTGCTGTATTTGCATTAGTCTCCAAGTCACACCAAGCAATCTGTTCACCTGCTTGCTATTCAGCTTGCTGCCATCCTGAAGAGTATCTGTCACAAATTTCCTTATCATATCCAGCCAACCAGAATCCGTCTGAAGTGTTGAAGTGCTTGCTAGTGAAACCATTATGTCACACAAGGTTAAGTTCAGTAAAAGATGGTCTACACTGTTTGAGGATGTCATACAATACCTGTTGCTAAGGGGAAGGGGCAGGAGGAAGAAAAGAGAGAGATTATTTTAAAATATATATATATTGTGCCTTTTAATATATGATACTTTGGTAGAAATTATACTATGTAGAAAAAATATCTAAATATTAACGTTATAAAGCCAATATGTGATTTAAGAGTCTTCACATTTGACATTTGGGTACTTGACATTTTTTGTTTTGCCACCAAAATGTCTATTTCTCATATTTATAGTAGTAGCAACAACCAGAGCTCTAAATTGTATCTTTATAGCTGGTTTCTCCTGTTTCACATTCTTACTGTGGTCTAGCAGCACTTCTAGGTGACTGAAACCAGTAACAGATTGGTAAAAAAAAATATTCCTTAGTTTCAGTGTCTTCTGTGTTTCTTCTTCTGTGGGGAATCACATGGATTTTGTCATTACTACACAATGACAAAAAGTACCATGAACACAAATTTGTGTACTTTTTTCCAAACTCCTGTGGAATCAAAACCGCCTTTTTCAACATTACAATATTCTGCAGGACCACTCTGTTGCCCTACAGAGGTTTGAGAGGCAAAATTGGGGGATATTAAGAAAGAAATCAAGGGTACCGCAGATTGACATATAATGCTCAAACTTCTCTACTTGCTGACTGGCCACTCAAAGCATTAAAAAAAATAATAAATCACAGCATTTATCCACAGAAAGCTGCACAATATGAACACCTACATTCACAACACAAAATCAAGCTGTGAAAATGAAATAACTTCAACCTGCACTAACGTAAATGTAGTCACCCACCAGTTCAGAGCCAACCATTTCAATATAAGCAAATAAATCTCAACCTGCAGACATCACTTACACATGGCATAAATGTTAATAACTTTTCCATGTTTGGAATGTGTAGATACTACATACTATGAATAATACCATGGTAGATTTCTGCAACATTTTGCAAACTGGAGAAGGGAGGAAGCCTCGCAGATTTCCACATGCAGGCCTTTAACCCAATATATTGGTAAGCAAGGAAAACAAAAGCAATCATTTTTACTTTCATGGATGAAGCTAAGTTTCCAGAAGACTTGAAGTAACAGTCACAATACAAACACAAAAAAAAAGTTTCACAGATCATTTTTCCTCCATGTATCCAACAATATGTTTATTTTAAAGTGCAAGAATGAGGTAAAAATTTAGTAGCAGAGTGAAAAAGGATGAACAGAAGTACAGTTAGTCAGGATATCATCCACAAAACGAGAAAGATGGTTCCATTGTCTAACTACTAATTCTGAGATTTTCAGTTTCCAGGAAGGGTGTTCAGGTCAAAACCTGGAAAAGCAAAACACCTTTTGGCTTTATAAACTTAATGGGTAAGACTTAGCTGAAGTGAAAGCACTTCACAAAGAGCTATGCTGTACTTCTGATCTACATGCCCTTCCAGGAAGAGAAAATGCAAGTCAAAATATTAAACAGGATTTCAGCCTCAACTATACCTGCACCATGGTAGACCCTTAGCATAAAAAGGGATGATTCTACTACTAGAGCTCAACCCGCATTGGCAGTTTGCAAGTATCTGAAACCAAGATAGACGTGGGCTGATAACCCTTATACATATACCAGCGTTTTACACAGACTGCAAAGGTGCAGAACAATTCCAGAATGGACTTTGTATGAACAGAGTCTCACATCTGGGAGCTGAGAGGGGAGGCAACCTGCTACTGGCCTGTACCAGAACTAAATTGGTGCACCTGCTCTGTCAGCCCAATAGTTAAGAAAAGCGTCTGTGTCTGGCTTGTCCTGCTCCAGTACTGCTTTACCATACAGGATAGGCACGATATGACTTATCTCCCCTCCTAGCTGTATTTATCCAGCCCTGTAATACAACTGTAGAAGAGTAGATGTGGGTGAAAAAAAAAAAATTTAACTATGTTTTGATGTAATTCAGCAGTCAACTGCAGAAGGCATGCAGAAATATGAAAACAATCAGACTATCACAAATAACCATGTAGCAACATGCAAATTACAGATCAAGTGTTCAATAAAATATTTTAATTTCTCTAAGAGAGCATTTTATTTTCTACTGGATGCTATTCAGATGACAATACTTCTACAAAGAACAACGAAAACTTCTCAATTCAAAGCAATGCTACCTTCCTATAAAAACTTCTGTACAGATCTTCAAGGAACACACAACAAAAAGTTTTCTTTTCCAACATTAAAAACCTAAAAGCATGTGATTCATATTGTCACACTTATCTTACAGAATTAAAAGTTGTAACATGACATTGATTTTCTTCTTACCCTTTGCACGAATCTTTCTTTTTGTGCTTTACTGTTTCGTGTAAAGAATAAGGAAAATGACGCATGAAGTGGTGCTTGAAATCAACAAGGTAATTCATTCGAAGCCACAGCTCCTGTTAAGGAAAGCAGACGATAGACAGGAAACATGGTAGTAAGTGAAATACATCAATGCAGTCATCTTCCAAAATCTATTAGTGTAATCAATGAAAACCAGGAACTTCACCATCTGTTTGCAAGTGTTCATATACTTTACCTTCAGATGTAAATGTGAAGTCCTGCACATGAACCTGAAGGTCCACAAAACAAGGTGGAGCAACAACATTTAATCCAAACTGGACCAGTATGTTTTCTTTGCACATATTGATGTTGATATGTGCAATATTAAACTGTGTGACTTACAGATGTGAATCAAAAGTGCTTTATATCAATTTATCAGGGTACTAAAAAATCAGAGTGAACTCTGATTAACTTGTAGTGACTGTCCTGAGTTTTCCATTAAGATGTATTCTCACATCACTTCCATCTTTTCCCATTATCAGGGTACTTGTAGTTCAAAGCCCGCTGACAAATGTTTTCCAGCAGAAAGGCTATCCTTACAGACAACGGATTTTTTTCAATATTTACAAATAATATTTGTGGGTTAGCAGACACTCGCAGTCACCATTCCATAAAGTATCCAGCAGAACTCATCAGAAAAAAAAAAAAGCCTGCACTGCTATCAAATCGGTCAGGCAGAATAATATTTTTGATACTCAAGTATTAAGAAGAAAAAATTACCATTAAACTATTTCAAAGGTTAATAGTTTTCCACTAAGTATATTCAGAGGTTTTCCAAAGTGTCTACAATAAGCACTTGGGCTTGTAAGCCCAAGGGCTATTAAATAAGCAAAGCTTACATTTTCAAACTGAACCATTTGAATGGATTTTAGAGATAAAGGTGACTGTAAAGGAAAAGACAAAATAAACTGTTATTCTCATCTAAAACACAATATGCTCAAAAAAAAGTTGTATGGACATCAGAATTTTTTTTTCCAAAATATCATTAGTTCATAATGCAACTGCAAAACAGAACAGCTCTCAACTTGCCACAGGCGCACACCTTTCAGATAACCAAAATGCAGGCACCCTATGACTAAGGGCAGCAGGTCTGCAGTACCCTAAAGAAAAAGGCTGCCACATGTATTTACCTGGCTAACTGCCTGTTTTCTGCCTGCTTCCAACAGGCCCTCTAGAAAAGATGAAGAGAGAAAAAAAGAGAACAGCGTGTTTTGCTCAGACAGCTCTGATCCACCCCTCAGGCTGTGTATGTTGGGTAACTCTGGTCTAATAGAATGATTCCACAAATGTGTTTCCATAACTACTCTAAGTGTACGTTTTTGTTTAGCGCATGGGCCTACAGTCCTATACACAGGTAAAACAAAGGGCTGTCAAGACATTCTTTCCAACTACTCTCAGCCTAAGTGGAAAGAGTGTTCTTTTTTCAGTTCACAAAAATATTTGAAGAGCAGCATAAGTTACAAAAAAATAGCAATTCATTTATCAAAGTAAAAGGCAAAATAATGAGGGGAAAAAAAAAAACTTCAAGGATATTTTTCCAAAATTCTTATTGAGGTCTTGATTCAGTGTCTTGTGATACTATCAATCGTGACACAACATAGGCTGCACGAAGCAATTACAGCATCTCATACCACCCGTTATTCCCTACCTTTCCAAGGGTTTTGGCTTTATTCACTTCCACCCCCACACCTCTGTAAATATTTTCAACACATAAAAGCAAGGAACAAACAACTCCATTCTATACTTTGTTCAGATTATATTCTAGAGGTTATGTGGGAGACAAAATGCTACTCTTCTCCAATACCACTTTCAATTTCAAAAGCTTTTGTGCTGCAGTCTGTCAAGGATCCCTGAGACTATTGTTGAACTCATTGCTCAGTTCAACAGATTCTTTTCTAGAGTAAGAGACTTGACAAAATCCAAAATAAAATTCTAACCAAACCTAGGCGTTTTCTCAACAAAGTATTTCCACTCCTTCCAATCACCAAATCACTAGTTTCCAATCAAAACAAAATGAACCGTCATCATTAGCCAGAGGTTTCATCTCCCTTACCATTTTGTACGTTTCATCATGTCGCTTTGTGAGTTTCCACAATAAATGTATTATACTAAGCACTTGCTGCATAAGCTGCTGAGATTCTGATTCCAAAAGGTTTCCAAGAATGGGAGCTGATTGTGCAGGAGAGGCTTCAATCCAGCACTCTATCAGTAATGGAATTATTATCTCAATAAAACCTTTTAAGTTTTCAGCCGAGGACAGGCCTTTTTCTGCACTGTCCATTACGCTTGCCACAGACCTAAATGACAAAGGCAAAAAAAAAAATTACACCTTTAAAAACAGGTTAACAGATGAGGGCAATATCACTTTCTGAATAACAGGAAAAATTACTTTTAAAATACATTAAATGTTTGCTTGCTTTCTTGCTACAAACTTCAGTAAGGAAAAATGGGAGTTTAAACCATCTACAACAAACCTTCTCCAGAGTCTCCCTGCAAGTTTGTAACAACTTAGATTTCAGTATTTCTTTCTCCATTGTTATATGTAAAGTCTATGAAGTGGAGAAATGTGATTTGCATCATCATATCACTTTAAACCAACAGATAAGAATTCACTGTACTCAACACAAAATAAAAAAGCTTTAAGTTTTAAGCTCCTTGAAGCAAAATAATGAAACTGACTACAAAGTATTGTCAAATGCATGTGCTTTATTACAGTTAATAACCATCTCTATAAAAAAACATAATGGTTGTTCATATTAATAGGAAAGGAAAAAAAATCATTCTGCAAAAATATAACTTCGGTTCCCACCTAATATTAACCTTTAATGCTCTGGAGAGCAAGAAGCTGTAAAGTTATTAAAATGATCTGATAATGAAGTTAAAAAAATCTTATCAAAAAATTACGAGATATAGTTTAAATTAAAATAACATCTCCCAGAAAGCAAGAAAACCAAAGACTTTCTGCCTGCCCCCCCCCATAACACACTTCATTTTCAAAAGGGATTGTTAGCACAAATGACAAAATCCTGCCCCTGGATCAAGTCAGGCAATTTGAACTCATTTTATAAAGAAGGTTCTTTAAAGAAAGAAACCCCTAAATAACTCCCAATAATTTTAAGCAATACAAAAGCTTCTGAAAGGGTTTCCAAATAACAAGAGACATTAAAAAAAAGCAACAATTTCAACTGATTATTTCTGATCTTGTTTTCTAGCTCAGAGCAGGGAATTCCCATCATAACTATAACTTCCTAATACACATAAAATTGGTACGCTGAACCTTCTGTTAAAACTCCTTTCTGTTTCAGTGACATTCTCTAAGTGATTATGTCTTTACATATACACCCAAAAATAGGATCTAAAAGACTATTTGCTTTCTTTCCACTGATAGGCAAAGAAGTTCTCTTTACAAATATTAGAACTGAATGTTCGATTGAAGAGGTAAAGCAGTTTTTCCTGGTCACCTTGTTATTTCCAAATTATCCAGTTATTTATATCGTTCTATGAAGCTTCATTTCTCATGCTGTTGCAATCATCTATAACATGCAGACAATAAAAAAATTTATTCTGTCTTGTGTCTCTGGTTGAAATTGCTATCTCAAGAAAATTACTAAACCAAAACAAACCCAGGTATTAACAAACTGTAAAAGGACCAGGGAGAAGACAACTCCAAATGAATAAAAAGAAAGTGAGAGACAAATGCCAGCCCTTTTTCCATGAAAGCAAAATGGGAGAGAGAATTTAGATCTCTCGCACAAAATAAAGTAAACAGAAACTCAACTGGTCATAAGAAAAAAATGCTAGTTTTATCTGTGGTAGCTACTACAACTATCAGACATCTTAAAATGTTATTAATATTAACCGCAACAACCAACATATGCAGTCAATGTAATTTGGATTATTTGTCCCTTTTTTTGTTGCTCTATATTCCTTCTACACCGCAGGCACTGCAGTAAAGACACCAGTTCCTTTCAGACTACAAAGAGAGTTTAGGGTGAATGGTTCCAACTTAGACATCTAACCCACAGTCATCTGAAGACACAGCAGACAAATTCCATCTTCCAGTTGTAACCACAACGAATTCTAAAGTGTCACTGGACAAACCAGTTGATACCAAGACCATAACTTCACTGAAAAAGTTAGGTCGTCCTATAAATACTATGCCATGACTACACACTCCACAGAGATCCTGAAATGTCACTAATTGGCTGAAATTATTTTGAAGTAGCAGTCTTGAATCGTTTCTCTGAAAATAATATCTGATATTACAGCAGAGCTCTAGAATTTGAGCAATCTCTGGAACACACACAAAGAAATGTCCAAATTAAACACTGAAGAGCACATGAAACCCGAGAACACACACCCAACACACACCTCAAAACTCCTAGAAAAGCCTAACACAGACCTCCAATTATTTCAGTACTTTTCTGAAAGGTAAGGCAAAGGGAAGACAAGGAAGTGTAAAAGAAAAAGAACATAAGGAAATAACTTTCTGTTGCTTAAAATATGAAAAGTCATTGGAAGTTAATAAGTTTTTATGGCTTAAGAGTCTAAGCCAGGTTAGTGTCCTCCTTTTGTGTGTGCACTGCCAACTGCAGCAAAGAAACATTCAGTACACCAAGTGAACTATATTTTCCCATTTCCATCTGATGCACATATCACACCATGTACATATTTATTCACTATGTTTCGTCTTCCATTTTGATCCCTCAAGTCTTCTTGGCTTTTCTCCACAGCTTCATTTTCTCCTTTCTCAGCAGAGACAGAAGATCTACCTTTTCTCTTCAGCATCACTTCCATTTCAAAAATACATCACACACCTTGGTATCACCACATTTAAATAGTGAAGGTTTTCCGTTTTTCCACACCTGAAATGAATTTGATGCAAAAAGCAGCACAGTCAGAGGATATATTCTGATAATCACTGTAATCTTTAATTCACACACAGTAGAAAGACCTAGCACACAACAGAAAATAATGAAGTCTTAAGATCTGCATTGTTGAACCATCCAGCATGCAAAGCTCAGAATCCACACCTTTTCCTAAACATTAAAACTGCAAACCACTTCTGAAAATTTTTCCATAATCACTAGGTTATCAGTGAGGTGCCATTACTAATCAATGAACTTGCAAGATTGAAAAGATATGAGAATTTTTAAAATGTAGCATACTATTAGTGGTGTTTGGAAGTCTGCTTTTTAAAGGACAAACTTGAAACTCACTTGCAGTACTAGTGATGAGTCCATCAATACATACCACAATTAGTTACTTATGGTTTGGTCAAGGTATTACCTACAGTTAGGGCTTGACTATTTGTGCATTAATTTCTTTAAGGAAACCCACACACACTGTTTGAGATTTTGGAAGTACTCAAGAAGCATTACAGATGTTTTGCACCTCTTATTAGAAGCAATTTCTGTCCTTACAGTAATAGCCACAGAAGAGGCCTGGGAATGGCACAGCTGGGATTGGAAGAGACAGAATTAATCATCTTCAGATGACTAGAAAATATTTCAGTGGTAAATACAAAAGTCACCACAGTAACTTCCACTCCTAGCATTTTGCAGATATCCACTAAAACAAGCTGTACTGGCCCTTTGGGCAAAATGAACATACCAAAAATATGCACAAATGCAATAGAAAGAGAACATTTTAGTACCTTCTGCAGATGGCCCTTCTCTTTCCATTCTTCTGTTCTGCTGCCATCAGCCTGCTTTGCCAATCTCGCCTTGGATTCTAGCAATGTTTCTTTCTATTCTTCTGGCTCCTCCTCATGCTTGCAAACTCCTTTTTGAAAGTATTTATAACCACAAGTGGATCACGATGTTTCACCAAAATCTAGCTTCTCAGAAAAGCAGAATCCAATTCAGGTGACACCAGAAGTTTATTTTCCTAGACCTTGGACACAATGCATCTTCAGCTACTACAGGGCATGGTATACCACACACGACATATCACTCAGGGCATCACACAAGAATCCTCTGAAATATGGTTGTTCACAATTGTATGCTTCTGACTGCAGAGATGAAGACCATAGAACTCTTTTGTGCTCAGCACTGATCCCTTTCCTCTTCCTCAAGTGGGCTTCACTGGCATAGTTTCCAACTAAAGTTTTAACCAGAGCAGACATTTTTGAGCATGACTGAACCCTTATGCTATGTTAATATGCTACCTGCCAAGAGGAAGACTAGGAGAGTGGGAATGGAACCACCTTTTGTGTGTCTCCATGACAGAGCTGGAAAACCTGCCAATTCAGGCCAGTACCTGTGGTATTAAAACAGGAGGTCTCTTTTCTGCACTGGATTCAAATATATGAGATTGACATAGCAATGGTAGTGGGTAGTGGGTTTTAGACTCTATTCTGCCACTGACTTCCTAGATTAATTTGGTATAACTGCTTTATATCCCTTATTCACTCTCCCCCAGCAGTAAAACAAGGATTGTGGTTTGTCTTCAAGCCAACTTGATACCTATGGATTAGAAGTAATATGTAACAGCTGAATAGTTTCTATTTTTCCAAGTCATTGTTTCAGGTATCCTATCAGCCAGTATGTAGCATTTATGGCATCCTCATGTATATGCATTGCTAATGCTTAAAAGGTACCATGAAGTGGGATGGTAAGTTCCTCTCTAGTTTGAGGAGTCGGTGATTCAGAAAGCAGAAAGAAAAATAAAGATGGTTAGTTATTTCTCCCTTAACTTCAGCTCGCATATATTTAGAGTATTACTAAAAACACAGAAACCTTTCTGTGACTAAGTACACTACACTTCCTTCCATATTTCTCAACATCTCAGACAAGACATCTTCTATCCTTAGTGAAGATATGAACCAGTGAATTAACTATCTAGAATCAGAAACTCAGCATCACTTCATAGAGCCAAACAGACAATATCATGCTGTCTTTTTAAAAAGGAGCTATATACGAAGAAAGAGAGTCCTGAACTTATGATAAACTCTTGAAGGCAAAAGCAAAAAAATTCAGTCAAATTCATTATCGCAGTGTAAGAAACAAGCTTATGGTTAATGCAAAGAAATTTGCCTGCTTGCCTCAGGTCTATTTGATATTCTGCAACAACCTGTAGTTGCCTGTTCACACTGAAAACAAACAAACAAAAACACAAACAAAAAACCAAACCGTACAAACAACACAAAAAAACCCCCAACAACAAATAAAAACCCTAGAGCTGATCTTCCAAAATAATTATGAATAGCATAAAATAAAGCTTTTACTTGATAATGGGAAAGTTCATGTTATATGCATAGCAGAGTTATCTGAGTTTTACATATTTTCAAGCCACTACATTAAGACTGCTCATTACACTAAATGCTGTAAAATACAGCAAAGGGACAATCCCACAATGAAAGAATAAATTGTGGTCTTCAACACCAACAAACCACAGTTTAACATTGTGATCATACAGTTGACATTAATTCCCAAATTAGCTAAGGTTTTCTCACCTCAGTCTAAACGATGAGTTGATCTTTGGTCGTAAGCCACCATTTTCAAACAGTTGTATATGTTGCTGATTATTTGCATGGTCCTTCCAACTGATGCATATTGGGTTCCTCACAGAACGAGGGGTATCCTTTTGTCCTTGAAGCCCTTCATCCTCTGTTACACAGGATCCATCTACCACCGCTTGGAGAAACTTCTTGAGTCTGGTAAGTACATTTAACCTCCACTGCTGAGAAGTTACTCTGCGATTTGGGTTAACAGAGAGCATCCAGGAAAGTTTCTCTCTGCTTTTGAGTCTTTTTGACAGTTGCTGGTGGGAAATAAGCTCTACAAAATTCTTCAACAATATACTGCTGCGGTCTGTGAGAAGAGCTGGGTATGCTTCCAACAAAACGTCCAAGACTTTCAATGAATCCTCCTGAATTCCCTCACTGATATGAGTCATGGCACTGGAGAGATGGGCACTTACCAATGGAAAAAATGGAGCAATCTGTTCAGCTTTTATTTTTGAAGCCAAGAATTGCAGCAGGTGAACAGCTGCTCCTCTGACACCAGAATCTTTGTCTGTAAACACGGCTGCCACCTCACTTATTACACTTGAAATGTGTGCATCAATTAAAAATGGATAATGAGAAAGAAGATCTTTGAGTCCAAGAAGTGCATTATGCTTAACCCCAGGACTATAGTGATGCATCTGTGAAAGTAGATCCTAAAAGGAAAGAAACATATAGACTTGCCATAATTATTTCTTTAAGCTCTTTAAACTTCCCCAACTATTTCCAGCACATTTTTCTTAAACACTCAAAAATATACAATTTATTCTTATGATGTGCTGCTGTTTATAAGAGCACAACACATTCAGAACAAATAACATTGAAGTGTAATAATGAACAATCATCGAAATTCAATGACAGGAAAAACAAGACATCATGACTTGTCCTTCAGGTAACTACAGTTATGCACAACCCTACTGACTTAACAGAGGGGTGATAAAAAAATAAGCCCTCTCACAGTTTGCCTCAAAAGTAGAACTATGAAATCTCAGTCTCAACAGCTTTCTTCAGTTTAAGCAGAGAGCTGCAAGAGACAGAAGATGATGCAAAGGAAGAAAAGCAGAACCAACACCCAAAGAAACACAAGCCTTTTTAAAAAACATAAGCTCAGGAAGCCTACTTTTTAAAATCCTGTCCTTAAGTTATCAACCAAGACTTTCAAAAACCAAATGTTAATCCTAGATACTTAAACATGTGCAACTTCAGTTTCCGCACTGCTGAAAACCTTTCCTTTGGGTTACATGCTGGTCCAGCAATTTGAGTCATTAAATTCACAGTTCAGCTTATTGCCAAGGACAAAGAAACTATATGCAGATACTCTCCTGGTTTTTTTTTTTTTAACTAAGTATGTTTTCCTGAACTCTAACGAACATAGTAAACCTAGACAAACGACAAGTAAACTTCTGTTTTCAGAATGTAATGCCACAGTATACCTTTATGTTAAGTTTTCTATTTTGCGTAGGAAGCACTCCATCTTCTTTAAGCTGCTCAGGAATTTGTATGGCCTTTGTTCTGAAGGTAGTATCAGTTGCATTCTCTAGTTTAGGCTTTTTTTTCCCAACTTTTAATTTCACTTTCTGGAAATCTTCTTGATGTTTCCTTTTTTTAGTCATTCTCATTCTCTGGAAAAAAAAAAAAAAAAAAAAGACATTAAGAATTTTAGTTTCATTAAATACACTACAAGTAAATATTTTTTCCACCAAAGAGCAGCAACTTCCTTATGAAGACTACTGTATTTATGTTTTTTCCTATGCATAAACTAGTGTCTGCTCCCAGGACAAGATGCTAGGCTAAACAGACATGCAGACTGAGCCAGTACAGCTGTTCTTCTCATGTCCAGAAAACACACTGCTGCTCCTTTGGTTGTCTTTGCTCTGAGAACTACTTTATTGAAAAAAGATCACTTAAGTATCTGCATTTCCCACTGTTTCATCAGATTAAGTTATTGGTTTGGTTTTTAAAAGTTCCTGCCAATAAAGCCACTTTTTACACAGTTGACTCTTGCCAAGCCAAAGCAGCTCAGTGAACTGTTTCATTTAATTTGTACATTGTTTACCAGCTCAATCATTAATAGCATACATTCTGCACAGGTGAAATCATGGGTTTAATCAAGCCTTCACTGATAACAGTATTATACAAGCAGCTAAGAAAACTTCCACGAAACACTGAAAAGTCCAGTCTGTGCATTAAAACACGAAAACTACAAAGAATGGAGTGGAAAGAGGTTAAATGGGCACATATAGAGAAAAAAAGACACTGAAAAACTAAGTCATGTTTCACAAGGCATAAGAAACATGAATAGCTATACTTAGTAGTCATATGGACATATTACAATAGATGTACAACAACCAAAACAAATAAAAACACACAAAAACACACACTTCAGTTTCTGAATGACTTCTTGGTTTTGACATATCTGTACTGATAAAAGCACTCTTAATTCTACCAGACTGTGGTGTGTTAACCCTGGCTGGACGCCAGGTGCCCGCCAAAGCCAATCTGTCACTCCCCTACTCAGCTGGGCAGGAGAGAGAGAATATAACGAAAGGCTCATGGGCTGAGATGAGAACAGGGAGAGATCACTCACCAATTACCAACACAGGCAAAACAGATGCAACTTGGGGTAAATTAATTAATTTATTCCAAATCAAATCAGAGTCAGATAATGAGAAATAAAAACTAAATCTTAAAACAGAAGACAGAAGCCACCCCTGTAGATGCCCAGCTACCTCAACCTTGCTATGCAAACCCAATTTACAGATTAAAAAAAAAAAAAAACCCACACAAAAAACCCCACACACAAACCAAAAAACAAACTATATACAGAGGCTCCTTTAGTTAATCTTCCTTCCCTCAATCTCTGTACTTTTAAATTCAATCATAACAAAACTCCAGAAGCTGATGTCACAACATTCAACATCACACAGAAACTGTACCTAGACACCTGTTAATTAAGACCATGAATCCACAGTCTGATGGCTGCTGGAAGTGGCTGCAGAGATTACTTACAGTTTAAAAGGGAAAAGAGGGAGGCAAGCACAAAGCCATTATGATGTTGAGGTTTAATATCTCTCAACTTTCTAATGGTAACAGGTAATTTACAGAGCCAGAAATCTGAATCCTTCCAGACCTCAGTGTACACAGTATCAAGTCCATGCTAACAGGTACATAAACTTTTTGTCTCTTCTCTCTTTCAAACTACTCTTTGGGTTCTTAACATCTGAACTATACAAAAAGTTGCAAACACAAATTTTAGAGACCATACTAACTAAAAAGAAAAAAAAAATACAGCTAACTAATCACAGAAATTTCAAAATAAAATATCCAAACAATGATCCTTTTATGGTGCATATGATCACCATTCACTGCAGAAAAAATTCTAGAGCTCATTCTCCCAATGGACTTCAAACCGTAAATTTGTGCTGTACTACATTATTTCATATATACATCATCAGGGTGATCATTAAAGAAAGTTTTTAATCCAGTTGACATGTTCTATTCCTTTAAAACAATTTGAACTCATTAAACAAACATTTGACTACAACTTAATTTCTGCTTTTCACATGTTAGCTTAAAATAGACAACTTTAACTGAAGTGTAAGTTTAGCATAAGTAACCTATCAACTGAAAAGGCACTGAAAAAATTTGGTGTTTGGTGCCAAAATAAAAAGGTCCTTTAGTGTCCAACCATAAAAACTATGGTTTCATAAGCTTTTGATTTTTACCATATACATCTTTTAGAAGGAATTAAAAGATTTTCACTATTTCACTGCAAGACATAGAGAAATAGCTACAATCCTTTGACATGTTATTTCCACTTACAAAGCTTGCTTTAATTAAGACATTTAAAGTCTCAGATTTCAGGACAAAATGTCTGGCTTCCATTTAGCACTAAAAACTTTACAATACAGGTGTAGACACACCTGAACAAAGTCAATTAAGTTCTCCTAAAGGAGGGGGCTTATGAAATATACTATCTCCAGTTAAACCAAAGCAGCACTGTTTACCTTGCACTGCGTATTCCAGAAATTATTTATTAGAAATCTCAACATATCCATTTCCAACTTATATGTATCATGTTAAATCAGAGATTAAATGGTTACAAAACTAAAGCCATAATAACATAATAACGGTATCTGCATAAGAAAACACTATAAGCTGTATACAGTTTTGCTTAAAGATACATAAATATTTTAATGAAACTTCTTGCTGAAAAAACTGTTTGCCTTTTGACTTCAAATGTATTTTCAGCTGGCCCTCTTCCAACAGGACTGAGCTAAATGCACCCAACAGCTTACGCACTAATATAGTTTTACAATCCAAAACATTAAAATAACCTCAAATCAATATTAGCTTCTCTTAACACAAAGCTGTACGCCACACTTTCGGAAGCTACTTCAGGTGTCACTTGGCAATCCCTGCATCAGGCTTAGGGAAAGAGAGGGGAACCAGAAGGAGCCACTGTTTCACCTGGAATTGCAGCTTTGAAGTGGTATCCTCGGGGAATTCTGCCACCAGCACATTTACAAGCTCGGGCAATCGGGAAAATCCTGAGAAACCAGAAGGCGTGGTACGCGCCCTAACTCCTCTCATCTGATACAGGTTTCCACCTGGGCAAATTCTCTGCCAGCAAAAGGCCACACTCCCTCGCAACTAACTCTCCGGGGCTCCCGCCAAGCACAGCACCGGTCACCAGAGAACACCATCACCACAGAACACATAAAACCACTACAGAACACAACCCCCTCCCAGAACACCCCGGTCACCCCGCCGTACCCCGAAGCCAACGCGCTGCTGAAGTGAAGGCGGCGGCTCCTCCCGCGGGTCTAGGCCGTTGAACAGCCCTCTTCGCTGTCCCGGGACATCTTTCGGCGTGTTCCCCAAGAGCTGCTCCGCTCCAGGCGCCCTACGAGGCGTTCAAATAAAGCGCGTTAGTGCCCGCCCGGCTGCCGGGGTTCCCGGCGGGGAGGCCGCGAGTTCGGCTCCCGGGAGCTGCCGCAGCCGCCCCGGGGATGAGCTGGGGCTCCAGCAGCGGCGGGAGCTGCGGCTGAGGTGAAGCCGCTGGGTGAGGGGAGGTGGGGCAGGAGTGGTGGGCGACGCCTGCCGCCGAAGGAGCCGAGGCCGCTGGTTCCCCGGGACCGGCACACGCCCGCGGCTGTGCTCACGCTTTCCCGCCGCCCTGCGCAGGAGCGTTTGGGAAGGGGGTGGGTCACACAAAGGCGGCCGGTAGCGCGAGGCAGGGCCGGGACAGATCGGGCCAGGCCGGGCCCCTCCTCCCGCGCGCCGCCACGGCGCCGCCGAGCCCCGCGCGCGCCGCGCGCCAGCCACTCACCAACCACGCGGCAGCGCGAGCCCCCTTCCGCCCCCGACAGCCTGCCCGGAAACGGCCGCCCACGTGAGCGGCTGCAACCAGCGAGCACCTCACACCCTCACCCGCTTGGAGCGGGAAAGAGCGCCCCTCCCTTCCCGCTCCGCCGGGGCGCTGGCGCCACCTGCAGCAGCGGCGGGCTCCGCCGCCCGCCCAGGCGGGAGGGGCCCGAGGTGTAAGCTGTGACCTTGCAGCTTCGGGGAAGCGTTGCAGAGATGTTTTTTCTTTCCCTCGAAGCGGTGTGCTCTCGGGTGCTGCTCTGGTGATGGGTTACAGCAGGTTTTCCCTTTTCTATAGAAAAGTTCTTTGCTGGCAAAGCAACGTGTTGAACAAGGGCAGGCAAACCATCACAGTTGTACGTACCTACACCAGAGCAGCCAGGTGTTGAACCAGTGGACCACGAGAGCTTCGTGACGCTTTTCACAGAATCACAGAACAGTTTGTTGGAAGTACCTTCAAAGGTCATCTATTCCAACCCCCTGCAATGGGCAGGGACATCTGCAACTAGATCGAGTTGCTCAGAGCCCCGTCCAACCTGGCCTTGAATGTCTGCAGGGATGGGGCATCTACCACCTCTCTGGGCAACCTGGTGGTGTTTCACCACCCCCACTGTAAAAACATTTTTTCTCGTGTCTAGCCTGAAGATACTCAGAGACACACTTTCTGCTTTGCAGGCTTGACATCAAGTCTCTAGACAGAAGGAGATGCTTTTGCAGGGGTATCTTTAAGTATTTTTAAAGCCACCTCCAGTTCACTCTCTGCCTCCCTCTGGGACCACATCAGGATGTTCTACCTTAGCGCATCAGTCAGGGGAACAAATCAATCAGATTGCTGAAGTAATTACACTGCACCGTTTGGAACAAACATGGATGACTGCCAGTAGTTCTACAGCATTTTTTACAATGTCAGCATCCCATCATACAAGGCGTTACATAATTTTAATTACTGGAATCAGAGACATCTTGGCTCAGGCTTCTTACTCATAGCAAGACATAGGATCACTTTCTTTGAGCCCAGCTACTTCAGTTCTTGATTTCTTTCTTATTTCCTCCAATTAGAATGCATTAATAATAAGAAATATGAAGATTTGTCTTTATAGAGTTGGAAAACATCTACAAGAGAGAACAATTCTGGTGAAGGCAATGCAGAGTCACCATTAGCACTTTAGGTTTCACATATAGTATCAGACTATCAAGCAAGCTATATAATTTTGTACACCAATACCGAGGTAAAATGTACAAGATGGGGCTTGCTGCTTCAAAATGGTAACAGATTTATAAACCAGAAGCAAAGAGCAGGATCCTAGAAGTCACAGGATGCAAAACCTGCTTAGAACAGAGATCATCACAGTTTACACCAGACAGTAAGTCTTCTGTTGCACTTTCAAAACTTTCCACTTCCTATCAATTCACCTGTGAATACCCTTCTCCTTTCCACTTTCTGCCTTGTCAGAGGAGTGCAAGTTCTGCATTTTTTTGTTAAGGATCTCTTCCCCTAATCTCTCTGGTCTCTGAGTAAAATGTGTAAAACCAAGGTAAAGCGAAAAGAAAAATTGATTCTGTCTTGGTTTAATTTTTCTTGCTGTTGCTTAAGTTTTAATCTACTAATTCTCCAGTTACCCCAGATGTCTGCCTTGCTGTGAGAAACAATTAAAATATATAATATTAAATACAATCAGCAACATCATTTAAGCATCATTAGGAAAGAGAGTGCCTTTTGTTTATTACTTTAAAATTCTGGCAGAAGTAAAACATTATCCTTAAAAACTGGTTTGGAACAAACATGCTGTTTTCCATTGTAGTATAATGCCATCACAAAACATAGGCAGATACCTGGAACAAAATAATAGAATTCTTTTGCAGTCTCTGTTTGCAACAGAAAATAAGTTTAAAAGGGAAGATAATCGTACAACTGAATAGGCTATGTCAGACATTCTTTCAAAACATTTCCAGAAACATACACTTCATGATTTTTGTGCAGTTCAGTTTTCTCAGCTGTTGCTGAGAAATACAGCAGTGCTCCACCGTTCAAACCAGTTTATATCCGAGTGCTGTAGATTCAGAGGTCTTTCCATTTTCAGCATGCTACTCCTGCACCCAACAGAAAAAAATACTCAAATCCAAGTAATTTGAACTTAATTTTATTTCCACTAGGAATGATTCCACAGTAAGAGAAATAAACTGTCCCAGAGATGGCCATTTACAACAGCTGAACATGCTGATCTTATTATTTCAATTCATAGAATCATTTTGGTTGGAAGAGACACTCAAGGTCATTGAGTCCAACCATTAACCTAACACTGGCACTAAACCATGTCCTTAAGAATCTCATCTACATGTCTTTTAAACATCTTCAGGGATGGTGACTCAACCACTTTCTTCAAAAACAAACAAACAAAAAGATGTTTCAATTTTTATTTTCTGTATTAGAGAAACAGAATTCAGAATTTCATATCAACTAAAAGATGCTTTTACTGATCAAGTTCACCTTCATTAAGCAGACATTAACATTGTCCCTACCATAGAGTAAATGAGCTGTAAGAGCTCTGGTTCTGTCTCTGCTTCTGATAACATATTTAGAAGCATTCTAGAAGTTCTCCACAATTTCTTTAAAACAGCATTTTGTGTTTTAATTTCTTGAATTGTCGTATAACTTCTTTCATTCCTGTTATGTGTTCATAGAACAAAACTAACCAATTTAATTGCTGCTTTCTTTATTACCCTTACTTTTATGGTGTCTTGCATTCCATGATACGAAGATGTGAAACCATCAGGATGAGGATTCTCAATTCCATCCAGATCTCAAAAAAAAAGTAAGTTAACATTAAAAGGTTCATTTACCATCTGGCCCCAGCACATCTATGTTATACCAGCATTTGGCTGCAAAACTGAAGAGCTATATTTAGAACCACTGAATGCTACCCAACATCACAAGCAGGAAGCAAATTTTAATTACACAATTTAACTTTAAATTTTTTCCCCCAAGCACAGTAATTTGTACCCATACAAAATATTTGTCATCATCCTACAAAAGTAGTAGTCATTGATATTTAGACCCTTACATTCAGTCAAAAAGACTACTACTTTATTTGGAAAAAAGTTCACGTTAAAAGAGCCTGAACTGAAGGACCGTATAAGCCAGCTTTCATTTCATTCTCCTGCTGCTGGGATAAGGGAGGACAAAAGATACTTTTGCTGCAGATTTTCAAATATCTGCGCCTCTTAACCATAGCCTGGTTAGATCTCTTGGGACATATTCCTGAATTTGCAAGCACGGCCGATCTCTGTTGACTTTGCTAAAGCTTCCAATTATCTATGCTTCCTAAATTCACTATAGTCCAGGCACTTCTCAACTCAGAACTAGACTGACAGCACTGAATCTTTATAAAAAAAAAAAATTTGCGGACACATATTCTTAACCCTTAAATGGGAGAGGACTTATGTTTACAAAAGTTTTTGAGCCAGGCCTAGCAGCCAAAGGGAATAACATTCACGTATCTGTTGTAGGATGAATTTATACTGCTGATGGCAGTAGCTCATTCTGCTGATAACTCTTTGTAAAAGAACCAACAATAAGAAATTATCAGACTGTCAGTGTACAGTATTTAATGAGAAAAAATAAAAAAAACAGTTACTTATTTTAAAAATATGCTTTAACATGGAAAGAAAGAACATGAGCTTTACAACCTTTCCACAAATACAGAAATTTCAGCTATATGGATAAATAAATAACAAGAATCTCAAAAACAAGTTATTAATTAAAATGACACTGTACAAAATTTGAACATAGCAACCTCAGCTACAATGAGTTCATATTAAGTAAAACAACAAACTTGTAGAAAGTAAGCATTGCTACATTAACTCTATTAACTACCATGTCACTGTGCGCTGCCGTTACTTGGTCTTCTCAGAGTTCCACTTTCAGTCAGGATCCTTGCAACACTCGGAATATCAATTCCTTAGTTAAAGGCAAACAAACAAAAGCAGAACATAAGTGGTTTGATGATAAAATAAATTTAAAAGCACAAGTTATACTGAAACATTTACATGGTGACATAAGTTGAGATCTTACTAAATGAAAAATACCATAACTGTCAATAATCAGAATATGCCTGGAAACTATAACTGTATGATATGAACAGCTCTACTGGTTCAGCTAAAGGGTCTGTTTTGCACCTCTACTTTGACTCTGAAAGATCTGCAGCTGATAATCAGGAAAGCATGACCAGAAATGCTTGATTTTATCATTGTGACAGTAAGTCAAAGAGTCTTCTTCTGAAGAGAAGCATAAGGCCACATTGCTTTGATGAAACTAATGCCCATGGCTTTAGGAAAGGAAGAAGTAGAAGAGATACAGGGACTGTTGAAGTGGTACTAATAAGCATTCAGCACCCATAACCAAATTCTAAGGGAAGAGCAGGGCAAGTTTCCCTGATGCTTGGTGGGGTGTGAGAACACTATGTTCTTCCCATATCAGATCATTTTCAGCTCAGGAAATTTTCCTAGTCTGATATGGCAAACCTTTCAGTAGCCCTCTTCCAAACACTTGCCCAGTCCGGCCCAGACAGTGATGACAAGGACACATGTCATATTTTTGTATCCACAGTATCCTTTTGCTCAGAGTTCCACAGATCATCCACCTACTACTGCATGAAGAATCATCGCTTTCTGCCAGATACAGGCAGAGCATGAATTTATGCAACAGAAAAAATGACAACTCCCATCTTTATTTCCATTCTCTCCTTAATTCCTTGTATTCAGCATATTCTTCTGACTGCTAAGTTGGCATTTCCACTGATCTGATGAGGAGCTTTTGAAATTCATCAGTCAACCAACACTTCTAACTGTTTTGAATTTGACAAAATCATGTCATCCAGATACTCATCCCTTTTCCCAGGTCATTTGTGAAGATACTAAACAGCACAGGTCTTAAACATAGGCCCACAGTTCTCTACTGGAACCTCTTTTCATTTCATTATAAAAAGTAATTGTCCATTTGCTATCTGTTTATTATTTTAACATTGCAAGGATTTGCCTCTTTCCCACAGCCAGTTAGTTCCCTTAAAAGCCTCTGATTAGACTACCTATCAAAAGCTTTGTGGAATTCCAAACAAACTGTATGAACTGGACCACCTTTATCTGACTTCTTTGCTGACCCCTTTCAAACAACACCAGGGGGTTTGGACGGAAGGTTTCCTTATCACAAAAGCCATATTCGTTCCCCCACCAACCACTCCAAGCAGATTGTCTTTTTCCAGGCGTTCACTAATTCCTACCTTTTTTTTTTTTCTAAACAGTTTCTATTCACCTCTACAACAGAAGCTAGAAGTTTCAAAGATCACCTGGAACTCTGTACTGGTTTTGGCTGGGATGGATTTAACTTTCTACATAGCAGCCGGGATGGTGCCGTGTTTGGGATTTTTGACCAAAACAGTGTTGATACCACACCAGTGTTTTGGCTGTTGCTGAAGGCTGCTTGTACAGCTTCAAGGCTTTCTCTCTTTCCCACTCTGCACTCCCACAGTGATTAGGCTGGGCATGGGAAAAAGACTGGTAGGGGACAAAGCTGGGACGGCTAAACCAAACTGGCCAAAGGGGATATTCCATACATCATACTCAGCAATAAAAACTGAGGAGGCAAGACAGTGGGGTTAGGTTCTAAAGTGGCTGTTGCTCAGGACTGGCATGGCATCAGTCTGCTTGCGGGAAGTGCTGAGCAATTGTCTTTGCGTCACTTGTTCCCCTCCACTCTTTCCCTTCACTTATTAGTGCCAGAGTTAGGTTATGGTTGGACTCGATGATCCTGAGGGTCTCTTCCAACTGAAATGATTCTATCATTCTATTAAACTGTCATTATCATAACCCATGAGTTTTCTCTACTTTTGTTCTTCCTATTCCTACTTCCCTGTCCAGCTGCTGAGTGGGGGGGAGGCAGTGAGCAAGCAGCTGTGTTAAATATAAAACAAAATTTTAAATAAACGAGAAATATACATAAAAGAGAGCCATGTTTGCCACCCACAAATTTTCAGGTTCCAAAGGAGGCTTTGTGGAAGAAATCACTACCTTCAGTAACTTCACCATTTTGTTCTGCAGGTCCCTAGGACCAGGTGATATTCATGGAAGAGTAATAACGATTTACAACTTTCATGGTTTTATGTTGTTAATTTCTTTCAGAACTTCCTTTCCAAGCATATTCTACTGAGCTGTGTGTGCATACACATGCCCAAGGAGAGCTTATGTCACAGATTGCAGTATCTCCAGTTTCTTCCCCAGTGAGGACTCTGCAAAGAATATCTTAAGCTGCTCTACCATGTACTCATCTTCAGTGTTAGGAACATCTCCTGATGTTCCTAAACACACTCTGAGAAGCTTAGAAATGTACACAGGAAGGTTCTGAAGAAGGGGCAGCAATTGACTGAAGATGTGGGAAGGTTTAGTAGCTGAAACTTGCTAGAAAAAACGAAAGAAAGACTACTTGTCTCTGATTCATTATTAAGTCTATGTTACTGTGCAAATACAGTTCCTTCAGCAATCAGTAAGTAAAAATTTCTTTGCTGTTGGCATTCCTAAACCCAGCATTTCACCACAGACAAAAGATTCTGGGGTTTTTTTCTAATAACAATATGTTTGATTTTAGTTTACCATCTCTCACCGTGTAAATATTACTATAAACAAATGAGAAAATAATTTAAAAAGAAATTCGGCAATTACTAACACTTTAATGGGAAGGCAGCCATTTTGAAATACCATTCCTAAACTGAATCCTGCAAAAGTTAAAGTGGGGGGGGAAAAAGTCTCTTCAGCCATCCTTAATACCTCAAAGTTCTTTGACCTATATAGTCCTTAATATTTCACAGAGCTAACAACATTATGTTAGATATATTTTTATATACATGCATTTGTGTGTATGCATGCATGTATACATGAATTACCTCTGAAAGCTGGATTTGCTGCTGCTATTTTGCGTAGAGTAGCAGTAACTTCTTCAACATTCGTATTTCTTAAGCTGTTCAAAAATTCAGTAGCGATGTTGTCCTCATATGCTGTTTCCAAAGCGGAAAAATTTTGGGGTTCATCTTCTTAATTTACTGCCAAGGATTGTTTGGCTGATTGGCTGCTTGAATAGTCTTAAAGAAGTATTTTTTTTCAGTAAGAAAATATTCTGAAGAGTCCTCATTACTTATATCTCTAAATAGGGCTTTTCAAAACAAGCATCTCCAGTCTGGCACAACAGCATTGCTGACAGGCTTCACATCTGACTTTGCTACATGTTCATACAACTGAGAGTGAGGAGTGCTTTCCTTTTACAGAAAATCCTGGAGACATGAGGGTGGGGGACTGGATGAAAGCCCTTTCTATTATGCTTGCAAAAACGAACTAAAAGTTTCAAGTCTCATATATTGTAAGTCATTTTTGTTATCAGCATTGTATTAATTTAGGTTTTCAAAACCTAATCTTCCTAGAAAAAAAAAATACAAAATAGTTTCACTAGTATTCTGGGTATTTTGCCTCTCCAAGCATATGACTGTACTTCATATGCTTGAGAAAAATAACCATTTGTTAATATCAAGAAGGAGAGGACCTCAAACAAATCCAAGATTCTTTGAAAAAATTAATCAGAAGCACTGAGGCCAAGTAGCTGCAATATTTACATGTTATTAATACAAAGAATTATCCATCCTATACAACATAATTTTGTTTTCGCTAACGTCTTGATTGGACTAGACCTGCACTAAGCCTCTTCTCCACCAAGAAAAAGAAATGGGGAAAAAAAAAAAGCCAGAGTTCAACTTTGAAAGCTTCCTTAGGAAGAGTTACCTCTGGACAGAGAAAAGTCAGAGTCAATACTAAATTTCTCCCCAGATGCTACAGTTAAGCAAGATGAATGTTTTCTGAATAGTCTGGTCATTCTAACATTTGTAGAGGATTGAAGAAAAAACCAACAACAAACTTAATTTATGCTACTTGACCCTGGCTTTATTCTGCTCTTATCTCTGCTTTTAGAGAAGCAGGAAGAAAAAGCTTACTAAAATTTATGCAAGGTTTAGTGTTAAGATTAAAGCACATTCAAGGTTGCAAAGCTAACATTACCAGTATCAGCGTCACTAATATCTGCTGAAGTCAGGTCAGACCATTCTGTGTAATATTCCAGTGCTGCTTCTCCATTATATTCAGCATCTATGAGGTCCTATGAGTTTGAAAAAATATATGTTCAGACCTTCATTAAGATAATCTCTTGAAACAATGAACATTTTTAATGATCACAAGCCAAATAAAAGACCAATACTCCTGCTACTAAATCTGCAAAATCAAACATTTCTTTGGAAATCATGCAACTGATAATGACCTTCTGTGTATACACTGCTCATGGTGTCTCTCTACATTTGAAAAAGCACTGTATCAGGACAAGAAGTGATACTTTTAGACCCTAATTTTTAACCTGTCAGGTCTAAAAAAGGAAACATTTTATGCACAGAGTAAAACATTTAGTTAAAAAATTACCAGTTGAAAGATCATAGTTCAGAAAACAAACAAAAAAACCAAACCAAAACAAAAAACAAACAAACAACAAACAAACACAAAACAAAAATAAAACAAAAACCCCACAACAACCTGATGTGGTTCTATAACTAGTACTTAGGAGTTACATCAGTTAGAACTTGATTGTTTTGTAACAGAGTTACAGATTTTGCCCTCTTCCCATACGAATAAAACAACAAAATCCTATATGGAAAAAAACAGCAGGAATAAGTAAGTTTAATGAGGAAGTAAAAAGCAGTAAATAATTAAAGAGAACTATAGACATGGAATTTATTATGGAGAAGTACTGCCTTTGAGGCAGAAAGAAAACAACAGAGGAAAGATGGAATATGAGGAACAAAGATAAACTTTATAATAAAAGTCCTCAATTAAGAAAGGCTTTTGAAGACAAATGAAAACAAAACAAAACAAAACTAACTTTCTTGAAGTGTCACCTCTGTGATTCTCTCCAGCTTATTGGCTGGTACTTACCTGTATTTGGCATTATCCACTTAAGCTCACCCTTTAAATAAAAAAGTAGTTACGTAGCTGTTGTGGTGAATGCGAGGTCTGTTCAGCACTGACAATTCTGCAAGAAATGCTGGGAGGGGATAAGGAATAATATTTCCAGTGGCAAAGATGTTGAATGGATCACCAACAAGACAAATGTTCCTGCCATCCCTGTTGACAGTGGGGGAATGAACGAGAAGTCATTCCAAGAGTTGTAACTGTGGAGATTATAGTATAGTGGAATGGAAACTGAAGGTGTAGGCGATGCAACCTCAAAGAAGTACTCGAAACACCTCCATGCTATGCCTATGTAAAGACAAATCAGTCAAAAGTAATAGCAGAGAGGGTGAAAAAATGTGGTTCTAATAGTGGAGGAAGAAAGAGACCTCAAAGGGAAGAGTCCAAAGAGTAGGACCAAACAGTTGTGCAAGAAAGAAAATGGGGGTCAATGTTTGATTACATGGTGAACAAAGTGAAGGCTAGGAAAGGAAATGGGACACAGAAGAAGAGTGTTAGGGAGGTCAGTGGAGATGAGAAAAACTTAAGTTAAAATCAAAGAGGGCAAAAATAGCAGAAAACTATAAATTTAAGAAAAAACATGGGATATAAGAGGCAAGATGATTTTTTAGCTTCTATTAAAAAAAAAAAAAAAAAATCGAGCACCCTTGACCAGGAAGTATTCAGACTCCTCAACATAAAAGCTATAAGTTTATCCTACCATCACTACAAAAACTTAAGTATTTAATGGCGGAAACTAACAATACAGTGTCCACATCAAGTTTGTTTAAACTATCTGTAATAACAAAAATGTGTAGTCCCAGGAATCTACAGATTAGTGGAACAAAACCAAAACAAAATCTGCATTACTTTTTTGATGCAGCCTGCTGATGATATTCCACCAGCGCGTTTGTAAGGGTCTGTGTTACTTTCAGGATAAATGAAGCATCATCTCCATTCAGAATCTCAAAACTTTACTAGGATAAAAAGAAAAAAAAATAATAATACACAATATAAAAATTTTCCCTCTAAAAGGATGAAGTATCACAATATATAACAAAAACCCTGCAAGAACCTCATTTTTTAGGCCTCTATTCTTCCGTTAGACACGGCTGAATTTACAAAGCAATCAAGTTTTTTACTTTTAATCCCATAAATTGGAGGGTGTGAGGTGGAAGAGGATCCTAACAGAAGGAAGCTGCAGCTACCCAAGAGAGCCCTTTGAAAAGAAACAACCCAAGAATATGCTTGGAAATACATACAGCTTTTCCTCAAGTATTATAATCTCTTTCCAAGATACCTGAATACAAATGAATACATGCAAATTCCCTGCGGCAATATAGCCAGAACCCATTTATCTAGAAAGTAGAAAAAATCCAGAATGCTACTGAATTTAAAAATATATGCCACCTTGCCTTATACTAGTGTTCTTCACAAAAAAAGCCTAAGGAAAAAGCAACCTTTGAAATTCTGAATCTCTAGTAGTGGACCAAGTTTTAGCACTAACAGTCCTCACAAAGAGAGCTACATGTATCATCCTCTTACCTATAATAATAAAGTTCTGCTGAAAATACTTCCACTGGGCACAATGCAACAGAACTGCAGGTCTGTCCTAATAATTCAAAGTCTTCTGGATTAGAACCAAACACCTTTAAACTCCCCAGAGAATGGGAAAAAAAAGTAATAAAAAACTGGCAGTGAGTTCATATGTGACAGCATAATAGAGATTATGTTATATTTTTAACACTAAGAGTAATTATCTCTCCTGGTTTGCACAAGTTATATTTAAATAAGATCTTATAAAAAACTAGGTGGAAAAAAGAAAATTAAACTTGGGCAAGGATATCTCCACTATCAGGTAGTAAAAGAAAGTCAATTATTTTAATGACAAAGCAGAGGATACTGATTTTGACAGTTATATTTTCCATTTCATAAGAAACATTTTGAATCAAACAATAGAAATACACCATGCAGCTTTAAAAAAAAAAAAATACTGTAGATGCTAATATAAAAAAAATTTCAAACTTTCCAAAACAGAACATTGTTCCGATCCTCTGTTGTTCTTGGAAGACGATCATACTAATCAAGAGGATGCCTCAAAACAAATTCAAGGTTTGTTAGCAATGTGCAATCTTTACATCTAATAATTCCCTACTAGAAAGGGGAAAAAGATGTTATGATAGTCAATAGTGCGTAAATTACCATGCAGTAGCTGAGTCATAGTGACTGTCAGTAAAGGTTTTCGTACAATTTGCCACTGATGCTTTTAATAAAATCACCATTTCTGTCTGTATGTATGACCAAAAATGTTGTTAATACATCTAACAACTGGCAACTGCTGGTTTTCAACTCATTGATTGTATCCCTGCTGTGAATGTGTACATAATACATGTTTCCAATAACTGAACAGAATTCAGATAGTCTGCCACTTCCTTTACAAAGAGATTAGAGGTTTTTTAGTTTATGTTGTTTGTTGTGGTTTTGGTTTTTTGTTGTTGTTCGTGGTGGTGGTGGTTGGTTGGGTTTTATGTTTTGGTTTGTTTGATTATACAACTCATATTTTATTTCTTAAAAAATGCTTATTTCCTCTCTGCATATCTCAGATATTTTTCTTCATTCTGCTTCTTTCTGTCATTGAATTACATCTTTTCAAATTCCTCATTTGAAAATCATAGGCCAATTATAAAAGAAGGAAAAAGAAATAGAAAAGGTCATTTTACTTAATCATGTAGTTCAGGAGTGGAGTTAAGCTATAGTTGAGAAAAACACATTAGTTTTCAATGCAAATAATTCCCCTGACAGTAAACAAGTACTTTGGCAAAATCCCTGTCCAGAAACTTTAAAATGAATAGATACACCATAAATTCAGTGATATTCATTTTATTCTGAATCCCACCTTCTGACAAAATATGTTGTTAGATTAGCAAACTGCGTAGATTTTGGCTTTCATGTTACTTGCTACATTTTAAACTTAGTAATGCTGTGATTTTTTTTTCCAAAAATTACATTGCAACGTAAGATTTAACACGCACCAAGTAACTCAACAGTTCCTCTTGACTCGTGAATTCTTCAGGATTTGCTGTAAAGTCTTGCTGTTTAGCATTAAAAGAAAAAAAAAAAAGTCCAGACATCTATTATGTGTAGCAATTCTAAAATTAAACATTAATTAATTAAACATGCACATGTGTTTTCATTACAAAGTAGGAAAAAGCCTTGTCCTTAATAGTTTTCTAGAGTTGAAAATTTATTTTTTTATGGCAAAAGCAAACACCATTGCCAATCATATATTGAAGTAATTATTTCCCCAACTATTTGTAAATTGGAGCTACACATTCACAGAAAAATATTCACCTCAACTTCCTAATTTTCTTCCTGTGGTTGTTTATTGGTCTCACACCTTAAGAGAGAATAAATAAATACATAAATAAATGAAACAGTATAGAGTTGATTCATCTGTCAAAAAAGTGTAGCCAGTCAATAACTGATAATCAGTTCAAATTCTTGACACACTCCTACTAGAGTAGTTCTGACACACTCTGAGAGGTCACATATTATTCCCCTGCAAAAATCCCAGTGGTCCCAGATATCATCATTAAAATTATTTATGTGTTGGAAAGTAAGATGTGGGAAAGCAAGATGTGTGGTTCCAGCCACCTGGATAGTAAAGGAAGATCAATACTAACATGACCATCTGGACGGTCAAAGACATAATACTAACATAACAATATATAAGGGCCTTGGAGAGATTACTTTGAAGTACGTTTCTTGTAATTGTAAAAAGTTATAGCCCAGACTCGTGAGAATGGCATCTCGGGCTGGATAACCACCCCCAAGTGCATGGGATGTGTGAATGGCCTGGTCTGTGAACGAGTGGAAAAACAAGTGAGACAAACATCACATGAGTTTAGTGTGTTCTTAATAACAATTAGTGGAAAAACACCTTTTTGTAAACATTTTAGTCCAGGTCTGTACCTGTAAATCCTATAAATTGTCAATGGTGAATAAAGAAGGCAGCCTAAGCCTAGGCCTAGGTCAGCTCTCAGCTTGGCCAGGCTCTGTGCTCCTTCCTGAACAAGATCTCTGCCTCTGCGTGAATTTCTGTCTGCGTCCTGGTATGCGTCGTTCCTAATCGCCGCATTTATGAGGGTTTTTTAGTGTGATTAGCTAGTACCCTAGTTCTAAAACCCAGAATTGAGAAAAAAGTTTGACACTGGTAGTAAAAGCTGTGAGCTTTTTATATTCATTGCAGAAAGACAAGGCCCCTAATTACAGTATAATTTTTATCAGCACTTCACAAACTTGCCTTTACAAAAATTCAGCTATAAAAATAAGTATTTTACAATGTAGCCACAAAGCTACTGGACATACAAAGATTCATATGGCTAGAAGTTACTAACCCGTATTTCCACTGTTTTGCAACTACAACTACCATAGATGCATTCCATCGCTTTGCAAGCCCAGGAACCAGGGCTGAGTGTGGCTGTTTGTTTGTTTGTTTTTATTAGCCAAAACCATGTGATTGCCAAGCCTAAGCCCTCCTCATTCTTGAAATCTTTATTAGGAATCAAAAGTGTCGTAAAAGCAGACAATGCACTTAACTCAAAATAAAATAATTTACTTCTTTGGATGACTGTCTGTGCAGAACTTCACTACAAAGAAGTAAGAAGTAATAGAAATTCCCTTACTGATAATGCCAAATCTTTCAAGATCATTTGACTGCTCGCTGTCAACGAGAATCTGATCTTACTGCTTTTAAGAAACTGTATATTGAGTTCACATCTCTCAGAAGTCTCACAAAAATAAAGAGTACACGAACAAGCTGAAGCCCTAATTTAGTAACGAACCTCCAAATTAGTCTCTTGCTGAAAGACCTGTCCGCTCTTAGTTACCCAGGATCTATCTGAACAACTGGATTAAAAGAACAACATTAAGGGGTTTTCCAAAGGATGCTGTTCTTAAAACTTCAAGTATGGGACTGAACAATGAGGATCTGCCTCTGGTAGAAACAGACAGCAGCATTTCCAGATGTGGATGTCTGAGCTTTTGTTAGTTCCCTATTTTTGATGTTTTCATGAATTAGTTCACTCTTCAGATTAAGAACTGTTACATTTATTTGAAACCCAGACAAATGAACACAAAGATTCATAAACCTGGACTTGAATCTGGTTTCAGTTAATCCTTTTCCTTAATGGTTGCCCATAGAGAGACAGAATTCCTACAAAAAGACATTTCAGGAACAAGAAAACTTCTCCTTTTACTGGATAACAGTAAACAAGCAAAAGGTGTTAGCGCTCCATGTCTGGGAGAGATACTACTGTTTTAAGGTTATGAACCGTTCCAAGAGGAAGTCATTAGAGCAAAACCAAATAACTTACTGTTGGAACAAAAGTCTTATGTTTGGGTTGCTGCATGTATAGCCCTTATCAAACGCTTTCCTGTGATTCCTGGTGTTGCACGAAGATGACTGATATTGGAGATATCCCCCTCACACAAAGGCTGATAGTTCAAACTACGCTCATGATGCTGTTGTTAATAAAGATGTTTACCAACAGCAATCACAGTTTCACAATTTTAGAACCACACTAATTGTTCCTCCATGAAATCTTTGTAAAGATGAACTCCAGTTGTTACAGATATTTACTGATTATCTTTTCCTTTTAAAATGAGCTCATATACCACTCTAATTATCTAACATGAACCTATAACAGAGGGGTTTTTGAACCATGAGGGAACATTATTTTTGAATTTGTAATACAAGAGGATTATTGCTTAAAGATAACACAGTTAAATATAAAAACTAGCTGCATCTAGAGCAAAATCTGAGGTCAATTTACATACGCTGGGTTTTCTGTTGAGAAAAGTTTACAGCTGAGCACAATTTCAAACACTAAGCATTTCACTATTATAGCATACCCTTCTTTCTCACAGCACACTCTGAGCAAATTCAGTGTACACAGGTATCATCTACAACATTTTCCTTTGAGTAAATGTAAAGGGTTTCGGTTTATAAGGGTGGTGTGTTTTTTTGTTTGTTTTACTTTTCTGAGTTGCTGCCTTTGCTGCCTTCTTCAGCCTTGTTGCCTCTGTTGCTTTTAATAGCCTTGTTAGGTTCAACCTTCTCATCTGGTTTTGCCTGTTCTTGATTATTTTTTCCTGCTCCTCTTGAACATTATTTTCAGCTAAAACAACAAGATCAGAATATTTAGTAGTGGTTATCCAACATTTTAATTTAAAATTATTCTTTGCTTAGATTTTTTAAAAAGATAATATCAATAAAACCTGTAGGTGAAAATAAAGTATCTTGTGAAGAAAAAAAATAAAAACTGAACCTAAAAATCAAAGATTTGGTTCAGTCATGAAGCACAAGTTTGTATTTCTGATCAGAAATACTCTGAATGAGAATAATTATAATGCATTTAGACAGAATTATATTTAGACAGAATCCTAATCTCACTTTTGACATTAAGTCTACACCCAAGCAGCAGCTTCTGATGCTTCTTCAATTACATGTTGTTCACTGATTTTTATATTTAAATTCTGGGTTTGCTTTCAAGAAAATAAGCATTAATCAAATATTTTAGATGTCATTCATAAAAAAAAAAAACAAACCAAACTATCCAATCTATTTCCTTTTTAATCTTCTTGTACTCCAAATAGTCTGGCATCCAGCTGTTCCTATTTCTTTTTCCTCACACTGAAGAACAGCTTATATGCCCAAAAAGAGTCTGTGCACCTTCCCCCAAAAATATACATAGTAAAAATTTCTAATTATTAATCTTGTCTTGTTTCGGTTCTGAAGTATCCAGTGACATGAAGTAAAACTGGATGTTTTTTTCTTCACAAACGCTGGGATTATTCTTTTGTCTACCACAGGCCCCAAAGCCTTCCAAACATTGTGGAAATTCACTTTCCATAGCAGAACATAACTCTAGAAACTATAAACAAGCACATAAGAGTAAATAATTAATACATTGTTGAAAGTTAAAAAAAAAATTAAAATAATTTTTCTCTGACTTTGTAAAATTAAGGATGGAAAAATGCCAGAATCTATTCAATCTGTTTTTTCTTCATTACTAAGAGACATACCCACATGCTGAACTTTAGCTTTTGAGGGGCTGTTATCTGCATTAGGATCTAAACCCATACACTTGAAATGTAGCACAATAGACCTTATCTTGATAGAGGATAGTTCTAAAACTGCACTTCAGTTGCAATTTGCTCTGTTCCTGCGCACTATTAGTTACAAACATTAAGAATAATTTTATAATCATTATTATGTGATGGCATATTAAATATGAACTACAAATTAATATAGAAGTTTTAAATGTTTTATACTCCGATTATAATTACATACATAAATTTCTTAAAATATGTAAATATTATATATAGTAGAATGCCACGTAGCTATGTGCAAAATTAGACACATTAACCAAAATCTTACAGTCAAGAAACATTATTTGAATAGGATTCAACCTACTTCAAAACACTTTCCTTGATTCAAAATGGGTATCTTTCCTCTTCAGAGCATGACACTGCTAATCTAGATGATTATAGAAATAATCTTCTCATTACTTCTATTGAGCTATTTTAAGACACCATTTACATACCAATATGCATTAAAATTAAGTGAATTAGTTGTAATTCAAATCTATTTTTCATGCAGGTCTGAGAATGATAGTCTTGTAATTTTTAGCATGCAGTTGTCCTGCCTGTCCATCTGGATGACATTGTACTCCAGTGAGTTTTGAAAGAGTTATAAGCTGAGTGGAGAAGTCCCACAGATACCACATTCCTCCAATTTTGTGAGTATTAATGGCTAGTTACACAGAAGGCTTTCTTCCACAGAAAAGAGCTATAGCTGTGCTTTAGGAACTCCAGCTGACTTTCTGGACTGTAAATTAAATACACACATGGAGCTCCAACCTGCTTCTTTTGCTGGGTTCACCAAAAGCCCCATGAGCAGTTAGCGCTGTAGAGACTACAGCAATTACCAGATAAAAAGAAATCCTAGGTAAAGGGGAAGCAAGGGGAGGCTGGGATGGAAAAGGGGAGAGAGAACAAAGCCCTATAAATCAGGTCTGTGTAGTTACGTTGCCCATGGAAGAAATTGTTCATCTATCAATTTTTCAATATAAACCATACAAAATGCAGCTTAGAACATAAGCACAGACTACAATTACTGACCAAATATTTAATTTGCCCTTAAATCAAGCTGATTTAGATTAAAGGGAGTTTACTCAAATTAGAAACATACAATTTACATATGACTGAGCAAACTTACATGCTTGCCATCTTCTCCTCATTATTGGAGCATCTGTAACAACCTAAAAATAAAACCTGTTTATGCTAGCTATTTTGTGGATAAAATGTTTCCATAGGTATTTCATTAGAGTTAAATACTTATTTTTTTAGGGATATATGACCAGTACTGTAAATCCCTGAATGTGTATTCAAAAGTCAGTTACCTGGACACTTATTTACCACAATTAAATTTTTGTCAGAGCTAAAAAAATTAAATACCTGGTTTCAGAAAATACAGCAGTAAAACTAAACCAGATTATGCACGCTCTATTTAAAAGTTCCTTAAATCAAGGATTGATTTGCTATGGATGTAGTGAAACTGTTCCTAGAGAAACAAAACATTCTGCAAAATATAAATGCAATTAATTATATCTATATCCATGAACACAGCTCTAAAGTAAAATATACAGTCTTGAGTAAAAATACTTGAATTTATTACGTAGGCCAAAAGAAAAAGTCACTGCCAATAGTCAATTTTGTTTTTCTTTTTAAGCTGATGTTAAAAATGAAGGATATGCAGACAGATTGAATTTGATCTCTCCCTTCTAGAGCATTCACTCTAGATGAAAGACTTGATCTTCCAATACTCCCATACTTCTTTTAATCCAAAAAGAATAGGATCAGTACAGGCTCTCATCTGCAAGCCTAGTTGTGATAATATCACAAAGAAAGAAATACAGGTCTCTTTTTCAGATGGGCAGGACATAAGGAGATTAAACACAGTAACATTGTGCACTCTGCTTTGAAACTGAGACATAGCTCACGCACTTTAAGTAGCTTTAGCAAGAGATCCTGCCAAGAAACACTACTTACCAAGCAGGATGTTGACAGACATTGGAATTGATCAAGAAAATAGATTTAATGTATACCATAAAGAACACTAAGCACTTGAATAAGCTTGCCATGAATCAGAGTAGTAAGGTACACCTCAGGAAGAAACTTTGCCAATATCATGCCCAGATAAAGGTGGTAAACATTTCTCAATACTACTGTGGTGTAAGCATCAACAGAAAGCAATATGAAGATATCTTCATAAGAACATGCTTCTAAGGTGCAGCTCCCCAAGAATTTAAGCTTGTGGCGCTCCTGGGATCCCATGTCATTGCTGATAATCTCATATCTACCTGCAAATTCACGCATTTCCCTTTGTACTACCAAGATTTCTACCTGGCTCCTCTGAGAGTCGCCACAAGTTGCTAGCAAAAACTAATTCAGAAAAGTTGTGGTTTCCTAGCAACAACAAAACAACTTATTTTACACACACACAGAGCTGGAAGTTGATTAAATATTAATATGTTATTTGTACACTCTAGAGTTGTATTTCTGTAGACTCAGGTAGCATGAGTATTATTTCAAACAAAAGAAATACTTACCATGGGAGTGACCAATGGGAATTGTGTTCAGAGTAATCATAGAATCAAAGAATGCCCTGAGCTGGAAGGGACCCATAAGAATCATCCAGTCCAACTCCTGTCCCTGCAGGTGACAACCCCACAGTTCACACCATGTGTCTGAGGGCATTGTCCAGTCTCTTCTTGAACACTGTCAGGCTTGGGGCCGTGACACCTCCCTGGGGAGCCTGTTCCAGTGCTCCACCACCCTCTGGGGGAAGAACCTTTTCCTAATGTCCAACCTAAACCTCCCCTGGCACATCTTCCTGACATTCCCTTGGGTTCTGTCCTTGGTCACTAAAGAGAAGAGGTCAGCCCCTGCCCCTCCTCCTCCCCTTGTGAGGAAGCTGTAGCCGCCGTGAGGTCTCCCCTCAGTCTCCTCTTCTCCAGGCTGAACAAACCAAGTGACTTTAGCTGCTCCTCATACAGCTTCCCCTCCAAATCCTTCACCAACGTTGTAGGCCTCTTCTGGACACCCACCAGTAGCTTTATTTCTTTTTTATCCTGTGGTGCCCAGAACTGCTCACAGTGCTCCAGGTGAGGCCACACCAGTGCAGAGCAGAGCCGGACAATCACATCCCTCGCCTGGCTGGCAATGCTGTGCTGGATGCACCCCAGGACATGGTTGCCCTCTTGGTTGCCAGGGACACTGTTGGCTCACGTTCAACTTGCTGTTGATCAGAACCCCCAGATCTGTCTCCACAATGCTGCTTTCCAGCATCTCATCCCCCAGTCTATATGTACAGCCAGGGTTGCTGTGTCCCAGGTGCAAAATCTGGCACTTGCCCTTGTTGAAGCTCACAGGGTTGGTGATTGCCCAGTTCTCCAATTTGTCCAGATCCCTCTGCATGGTCTCTCCACCCTTGAGGGTGTCGATAGCTCCCCCCAGTTTTGTGTCATCAGCAAACTTACTAAGCAATCCCTGAGTCCTGAGTCTAGGTCATTTGTTAAGACATTGAAGAGTGCTTGCCCTAAGATGGGCCCCTGTAGAATCCTGGAAAAATTACGAAAATGACAAAAAGCATTTGTAATAAAGGTTAAAAAAGCAAGATTTTCCTACCATCCAAAGCAGTTTTGTCCACCATAACAGAAATTACTTTTTTAATAAATATAAAACTTCTCGAATTATTAAAGAAATGTACCTTTGTTTGTTTTCTTCTCTCTTCTCAATTGTTAATGCAACTTGCCTAACTTTCCTGTTCATTTCGGAGCCTTTACCCCTAACTTCATCAGATTCTGCTATCTCAGGATAATGTTGTTTCTAGAAAAGGAAATGCAAATCCTGAAGTCACACTTCATCCTATGCAACTCTTTCCAGATTCAGCACAGCTAATAATCATGGAGAAAAAAAAATCAACTTCTATATATACATAGTAGAACTTATTAAAATGATTGCGTATAGAGTCACAGAAAAATTTATGGGACTGAAGCCAAATCGTCTGCTCAAAACAGAGTTGACAGTGAATGCTGGACTGGTTGCAGAGGGCTTTGTCCACTTGGGTCTTAAAAATCTCTGAATACGGAGATTCCCCCATCTCTCTGGGCAGCCTGCTCCAATGCTTGAGTGCCCTCACAGTGAAAACCTTCTTACTTTTGTCAAGTAGGAAACTCCCCTGTTTGAATTTATGTTCCTGCCAAGCACCTCCATAAAGGGCCTGATTCTGTCTTCTAAATAACGCCTCCTTAGATATGGAAGGGCTACTGTTAGATCCCCCTGACATTCCTTCTCTAGCCTGAGCAAGACCAGTTACCTTAGCCTCTCCTCCCAGGGCAAGTGCTTCAGCCTCCTGCACATCTCGGTAACTCTCCACTGGACTCACTCAATTTCATCAATAGCTTTATTGTCTGCAGGAGCACAAAACTGGACACAATATTCTAGATATGGCCCAACAAGCATCAAGAACAAGGGAATAATCACTTCTCTTCATCTCCTGGCTCTCTGACTCTTGTTAGTATAGCTCAGCTTCCGGTCAGCTGTCGTTGATGACAAGGTACAGTACTTATCTTTAGCTTTTTGTCCACCAGGACCCATAGCTCCTTTTCAGCAGAGCAAATTCCAGCCATTTAGTCTCCTGTCTTTCCCACTGCCTAGGATTAATCCATCCCAGATGCATGACTTGAAAGTTATCCTTGTCAAGTTCTTACATTTTATAGTATTTAAGGATATAGCAGAGATGCAGTTAACAAGTGCAAGATTCAGAACCGCAGGAAACAGTTCAAAGCAAACAAGAAATACAAGAGCTAAGAACATCAAAACTCAGCATGTACATCTGAATTAATGACCAGAAACAGCATGATGTTTACGAAGGACATAATTGCAGATCCATTGCAGTACACCCAATAACAACATTAGCTCTAAAACAGCCTCAAAATGCTATATGAACTCAGCTTTCTATTACTTTAAGATATGTGGGATATCTTTGAGCAGATATTTTATCAAAATACTTTTCAGAATATTGCTTTCTCAGTTTTGTTAAAGCCTATCCTAAACAAATATATTCAAGTAAACATTCAAAGACTAGATGGCCTCATTTCTCTAAACATACTGAAAAAAATAATGTATTTAAACATTTTTAGGCTGACATGAACCTTAGGAGCTTTGCAAATTTCCATAAAAGAGGAACAGAACTGATATGGTTTGTCCAGCCATAAAACTGGAAATAATTTTTTTTCTCCTGATTCCAAGTCACAGCCTCTATCCAATACCTCTCATCCTCATTTATAATTATGTTCCTTTTAACCTAAAACATCTGAAAGATGGAACAAGTTCTTCCTTGATCTAGTTCTTTAAGATAATAAAAAATTTAGAAAAAAACCTACTTCTAGTCAATTTTAGCTGTAGATTTCATTATTGGCATTACTCGTCAAACAAAACAGAAACTAAAAACTCAGCATCAGCAATGGACAGGCATAAACCTTACTGATGAGAGGAATTTTAAATCCATTTATCACATTATTTGCATGGCTGCAATACAAACACACACATTTTCACAAAAGCTCAGGTAACACCTTATTTTTTAAAATCATAATATGACTGGTAATTCTCTACTTAAATCATTACATTAAAAAATAACAACAACAACCCACAACCTTTACTCTACAAACCTATCAGGTATGCCAATCTATGCTTGGAACCACAAACATGCATGAACATGTTGCTCAGTCGTGTTTTACAGTGGCACAGCTGACATTCATAGAGAAAAGAGAAATTGTCTTTTGATTGGTATTCAATTATATAATTAATTCCTGTATTGATAACAAAAAAAGTTAGGAAATTTGCTGTTTGCTGAAACAAATAACCAGTGCTAGTTACAAAACCGACATCAAAGTAAACCATTACTGCTGCACACCAAACATGTGAATCAAGATTTTTAGAATCATCAGGTTTTTTATCTTTTGGGTGTCTAAACTTCCTCAACACCAAAGGTACAAAACTGATTTTTTTAAGATGCTTTATATTTACCACATAGGACTTGCCAAATTTTTTTTAAATAGTCTAAAAAAAAATAATAGCAACACCTCTTTAGTAACTGTTTAGATGGGAATGTATCTTAATATATGCCCCTGTAGTTATTTTTCCTGTCCACTCCACTCTCCCCTTTACAGGATGGACAGTTAAACTGCAAAAAATAGAGTAATGATCATCTAAGTCAAACTTCATTTCTGTTATATGACCCTAGATTTTTTCTAGAGAATATTCTCAATACATGGTATCTACCCTAATCAAACAATATTCCAGGTCAAATCAAATGATTTTGTCACTATCGGTCACTTTCCTACCATACTATTGGGTATTCAGTGTAAACATGGGGAGATTTTATTACACATTACCTAATTTTACATTTTAAAAAAATAATCATCACTCCTTAAAGGTAAACATCACACAGGCAATTGTGGTATTAAAAGCCGTCACCAAGCGCAGGTTCTGAATCTGTACACATGTTAAGCTGTTCTTCCAAGGTCTGTCCATGAAACAAACCCCTCTGGCTCAGTTTGCACTGTAAGAGAAAATTGATTTTATGCAATCCCACACCATTCACCTATCAACCAGTCTTCATGGTCTCAAGTCACATCACAAAAACCCTCAAAAAGGAAACAAACTCCTGAGTTTAACCTTTGGCCTAGAGAAAATATGCTGAAAAACTCACACTTAAGTGAATCCCTGCATATACATAGCCTGACATCACAAATTAAGTCAGTTATTGAAAACATTATCCCTCCAAACCTATTTTTACTCTTTGTATAGTATTTTGTTTGCAAATATTGTTCTAAGTATTATTACAAAATATTACTGCAGGTGGAAAATACAATGAACAGAAATGAATTTCCAATGACCTGCTAAGGTTTAGGCATCACTTGTCACACTGTACCTGAAAACATTTTATTTCTTCAACTTTTTTTTTTAATTTATTATTAAACATTCTTACCATAATCAGGAAGTTTTATAGGTGTTTTCACTTGCTCCCCTGAGTCACTTGCTGTTTTAACTGAAAAAAAAAACCAAACAAAAACAGAAGCAGAAATAAAATTCTAAGTACAGAAACCAATTTGGTACGATAATGAATTAAAAAAACCCCACACCTCTGAGCTTTTGTTGACATGATAGAAGTTATGTTTCATTTTGAGTGTGCTGTGAGCTTCTTTTGGCAAAAAATGGACCAAAAATGCTTAGACCAGACAATAACATACTTAATTTCAGGCAATCCAAGGAAGCAGGCAGAAAGGAAGCCTAATCAAACGATCAGTTAGCACAGAACATGGGTTCAACCACACATGACAAAATTCAATTATTAAATTATAAGTAATCATGGCTGTAACTTAGTTTATACAGAAAACCTGCATCTAGGGAAAAGACTGACTGATTCACTACAGTACAAGTATCTTTTATTCTATACTGAACAAAGCTTCATTTAGTAAATTTCGGGCCTACTTTTATCCAAATACATCACGGGAATTCAGTTTAAATCCACTGAACTTGAGGTGCTTAAACTGCCAGCCCACATGCTGCCTGCCAGGGTACATAACACAGCCCATAACCCTGCTGTCTTTTTCAAAAGGTCTGCAGCTATCCCCTCCCCAGTCAGATATATTTTTCTATCTACATATGGCATGTGATACGGTTGGGGCTGCAAAACTTTAAGAAAGGTAGGACAGACGATCACGTAACGTGATCTGGCATTGAGGAACCTGGAGAGTGAGAGAGACATCTGTATGAGATGAGATTTTGTGTTTGGGAGTGGAATGCAGAGCACACGAAGGAAGCAAATTGCTATTCCTTGAACAGGGGCTTAATGCACTCACTATAAGAAAATAAAAATAGGATTTCCGAAATTCAGAAAGCTCAGGATTTTACTACATGGAAATACATAAATAAATCAATCGCTAACAGTGCTTGAAACACCAGCTGAGGGCAAATTTGAATTTTTTCATCTCTTGGATGCTTCTCAACCCTGTTATTCTCCTGTTGCAAGTAATCTCTTACTGAAACATCAGATATTGTGAAGAAGTTGAGCATATGGCTTACAATAAACCCTATATAAAAGGTGGGAGTCACAAGGCTTCAACCTATACTACTATACATTTGCTTTGATTGCAGAGATAATCCTCATTAAAACTCTTCTTGAGTATTTAAGTTACAAACTTTATTGTGTTGGTAACTGATGAAGCTGCCAGCTCTTTCCTGCCAATCAGATGTTGCTTAATACTGGCTGCATTGCCACCACCTTTCTGAAATGAACTTAAATAAGAGGTCAGAAGAGTAAAAGAAGTAAAGTGCTAAGAAGATAAGTCTACAAAGACTCTAATAACACTAATCATATTCTGGTCACTAGAACGCGTCAAGTTTTTAAGTGATCAACCAATCCTTAAAAAAAAAAAATAGAAAGAAATAAAAACACTGTCTACCAATTTACCTCTAAACATTTCAGGGCACCAAATAATTTCAGGGCATCCATTTCAGCAGCATCCAGCTGCTAAGTATTAAATCACTTAAATTTCTTCTGCAATCCATATGAAAATTCCTGGATTGAGTAGGTACAATACTATGTGTAGCTCGGGCCACAACTTTCAAACCAAATTCTAGGAGCAGCGTCCCGTAGAAACCTGTAAGTACATTTTGGTGCATCATGAGATGGAAGTAGGAAAACAATTATGAACAGTTAGACCTTCATTCCTTCTGGAACTAGACCGGTCCATAAAGACCTGTGGAAGGTAAAAATACTTTGTTTCAGCTAATTAAGGTATTTTAATATGCTCTTTTAAAAAAAACAAACGTAAAGTACATACAGAAAAAAAAGTATTTCTACATGCTTTAATGAGCATTGTTTTTTAAAATATATTCTGAATCTTGAAGGTCTGTAAGGTCTTCAATTCTTTAAAGTTTCTCAAAACTTCAATGGAGGTGATTTGTATCATTGTGGCTAGCGTTTTTAATAAACTTTGCAAACCTCTTGCTCATATTATTGATGGATTTCTGTAGGATTAAATAATTATGTCATTAAAGAACACAGGACAGGTCTTAAAGCACAGGTCTTGAGAAAGTCTTTTTCTTGTTTGCTTCATAGACAGCATCATTGAGGCAGGGAGAAAGGTGCATGTATAGAACACAGTAAAAAGTGAAAAATCTTGCACTTACCAATGCCATGAGCTTTCAGCGCTTTTTCAACCTAAGTTACTAAGTCATCAACCAACAAAGAAGAAAGACAAACACTTAAGATTCGAAAAATAAAATGCAAACATTTTATTATTTATAAAATAAGTTAGATTAACACCAACATCACAGATCAGCTCAGGTGAATAGATAATTACATGAAGCTTGAGAAAGGCATACCTCTTTTTTCCTAGATTCTCTCTGATTTAAGTAATTCCACTTTGCAATTATTAACAGCCACCTATTCTCATGTATTGTTTTTACTAATTTAGAATATGAGACAGAAAGTTGTAACAACAGTCTCTGATAGGACCAACATACAAAACTAAGTTCTATATTATTCCAGTAAATTAAATAGTAAAGCAACAAAACTAGCTAAGTATCTGAAATTACACATTTTAAAATGAAGTTAGAAGTATATTTTAAACCCATATTCTATTGCAAAATGAATCTGTAAAATCTGGCAAAAGTTGCATTCAAAAACTGATCTTACAGTCTTGTGTTTGAAGCCAAAGAAGCAAGTCTGGAAGTTTAATGCAGAAGCACACCAGATTTTGCAAATCTAGGTTGGAGAGAAAAAGTATTTCTATAATTGCACATAAAACAATAAAAAATATCACTGATATCAAAACAAATCTGCTATCAAAATATCAGTAGATGTAAATTCTGCAAAAGTACTATTCCTACAAACTAAAGCAGCTTTTAAAACTTTTCTTTATGAGGCTCCAAGACCACCCAAATAGAGAAAATGAAAAGGAATCTCCACATCACATAAAAATTCCAGATGTCTCCAGAACCCTGCAGCTACCTCATAGCAGATTTTTTCATAGATAAGTAAAGAGAGATCCCAGATCTTCCTCATGAACTCCTAAGGCTGAACCAGAGACACAGCATAATTGTAACCAGCCAGTGCACCTGTCAAAGATGGTCCAGTTCTCAGCGCTCCACATAGACCAAGACACTTGCCCTCATCAGTTCAGAGCCTGCCTCACTCACATGTTTTTCAATCACAGCTGGTTTATGCCTGGGCAGGTTCAGAACAGGAGCAGATTAGGTTTAAATTCATGTGAATAGACAAAGGTAATCTAAATGTTTTCTCCTCCTCTAAAAAAACCAAGATCCTTAAAAATTACAGAAATAAGCCTGAGAACCAGATATATCAGGATTTTTTTTTTTCTGAACAGGAGCCGCATTTTAATCTTTCACTTTAAAATAATGTCTTTCTTTAGAAACATAATATTATTAAAATAATTCATTTTAATAAGTTGGTTCCTGACACAAATCCAAGTCAAACATGACAAAGACAGCAAGAAAAGTTCAATTCCAGTGCTATTCATAATTTTTGCTCAGTAGAAAAGATAAAAAAATAAACTTAAAAGTTGGTTTAGTCCAACTTTGTTCTAATAAAATTATTTTGTATTAGTTCCAATTTTCAATAAGAAATACTTACATTGCAGTAGAAAGGGTTTACTTGCTTCTTTATCTCAGCTTCAGGGCCCATATTTGATCTTTAGATGATAAGGAAACTCTAGACAAATTGCAAAAAGATGGCAAACTATTATTTTAGCTTCACAAAATCATTCATATTCTTGATCCACCTATTTAAGGGTCATGCATATTCCAATTTTACTTTGTACCCCACCTTCACTTACATTCAACCTTTAAATCTCTGGGCAAATGATCACATTTTTAACTTGAGAGCAAAGGACAGTGTGGAAAGGAACAATTCTGCCCCAAGAGTTTAGACTCGTAGAATCATTTCAGCTGGAAAAGACCCTCAGGATCATCGAGTCCAACCATAACCTAAGTCTAGCACTAAACCATGTCCCTAAGAACCTCGTTTAAATGACTTTTAAACATCTCCGGGGATGGTGACTCCACCACTTCCCTGGGCAGCCTGTTCCAATACCTGACAATCCTTTACATGAAGAATTTTTTCCTAATATCCAGTCTAAACCTCCCCTGGCACAACTTGAGGCCATTCCCCTTGTCCTATCACTTGTTGCTCGGGAGAAGAGACCAACACCCTCCACGCTACAACCTCCTTTCAGGTAGTTGTAGACAGCGATCAGGTCTCCTCTCAGCCTCCTCCTTTTCTCCAGGCTAAATAGTCCCAGCTCCCTCACCGCTCCTCATCAGACTTGTGCTCCAGACCCCTCACCAGCTTCATCACCCTTCTCTGCACTCTCTCAAGTATTTCAATGTCCTTCTTATGATGAGGACCTCAAAGCTGAACACAGGATTCAAGGTGGGACCTCACCAGCGCCGAGTATAGTGGAAGCACAAAGCCAGCAGAAGATTACGCGCATCTCGAAAACCGAACTAATCCGAACTATTTCAAGCTTCCCGCTTTCTTTCCTGTGCTTGCGATGCGCGCATGGGCTGGGACAGACGACACGCAACAGCCACCAGGCGCGCAGAGTCCGGAGTGTGCGCTTATGAAGAACACGATAGGGGTTTGTCCCACTCCGGACCGCGGAGGGGTGGGGAGGGGCAAGCTACAAATCCCACACGAACAAAGGCGCCCATAAAGTGAGCCGGCTCCGGGGCCGCCCGCCGAGGGACACTGGCCTTGCTGACACTTCCAGCCCTGCCGGGGAGGGGAAGGACACTTGTTCCCGCAAGGAGCCGGGGAAACCGCAGGGCTGCCGCGGGCAGGAGCTGCGTCGTGGGGGCCTAGGGGACTGTACGGTAGCGAGGGGCAGCAGCTCCGCGCCGGCGGGAGGAGACGGGGCGCGGCGGCGGAACGGCGCGGCATTCAAGGGCCCGCTGCTCGCCCAGCCGCCGCTGGGAGCGCTGGCGCACACGCGTGTGGCTCCGCCGGGCGCTATCGGAGGTAAAGCCCGAGCTGGCGTTTGCTCCCGTTGCACCGGGACTGCGGCGGGTGGGGCCGGGGGGTTCCCGTCCCGGGCTGGGGGGATGCGGGGCGCTGCGCTAGCGACGGGCGGCCCCGGAGCTTGGCCCGCGCCAGGTGCAGACGGCGCTGCCCACCCCCTTCCCGGCGGCCGCTGGGTGTTCGCTCCCCAGAACAGCCCCCCCGCACACACACACACACACACCCCGCACCCGGAGTGCTCGGGGTCCCTCGGGACGGCTCCTCCTCGCCGCCCGGGCCTCCCGTGGGGAGAGGAGGGTTGCCGCCCCGCCCGCGCTGTGGAGAGGCGGAAATCCAGCGCGGGGTTTGCGGGGAGCTGAAGGAGCGACCAGCCGGCGAGGAGGTGAGGGAGGCAGGCCCGGCCGCCCAGCGCGGGTGCGGGGGGAGGAGAGGGGAGGGGAGGGAAGGGGAGGGGAAGGCGAGGCAGCCGGCGACGGCTCTCGGCGGCGCTTTGTTACGAGGAGGGAGCCACCAGGGAGCCGCAGGGTGGGCTTGTCCCCGCCGGCCCCGCGGAGCGCGGTCTCCGGGGCGCTGGGTGACAAGCGTGACCGCCCGCCGTTCCTCCCGCCGCGGCAGATGTCCCCGGATCCGCGCCGCAGCCTGCATGCCCGCCCTGGGTGGAGCGGCCGCCTTTTGTCGAGCCGGGACCTGCTCTCTCCTTTCTCGTTCAAGCAGAAGAAGAGCTAGCGAGGCAATTAAAAGCAAGCTCGAGTTGATGTTTGAGAAGTTCGGGTGCGGGAGAGTCTGGTAGGATTCCGGTTTATGCCTGTTTATTGATGAATTTCAGACAATCGTTTGAAATAACAACCTGCGTCCATTACCTTTCTTTGCACAAACTGCTTTGGATGTCCTCCATAGGTAGCGGGATGACCCGCTTAAAATATATCTATGTGTGTGTCTAAATAATGTAATATTATATATTTTTAAATACATTTGTGTGTATATGTATATAAAATTTGCCAGGAGAAATTTAGGCAAAGTACTGTGAATTTTTACTAAGTCTATTTTGTTCATTTGCTGGATGATCCATGATAACTATAGATTTGCATTAAAACATGGGGGTAAAAGCACCCCAAAAGGTGTTTTTTTAATTTGTATGTAACATGATTTACATACAAATCTCATTCGTATTTATAATCTGCACCTAATAACGTAGTGATTTCAAGTCTTGAGGTAGACAGGGTCAGGCCTGGAAGCTCTGTGAGGAAAACCCAACATTTGAGGAAGAAGGACACTGTTTGCTGCTGGTTCTGTCATTCAAATGAAATGTAAACCTGTTGTTATGGCCAGTTTGGGTCATTGCATTCCATGCCTTCCTTTCACCATCAAACACTGGATGAAAAGGGCAGGATTATTATTTAATTCCAATGCTGCTAATTCATCTGCAATATAAGTTGGATAAATAAATTTTCTCTGGTTTTCAGTCCAATTTTGTCTTTTTTTCAATCCTTAACTATTTCTGTTAGTAATCCTTTTGGCATTGGCAAATTAATTATTTTTTCAAACCATAAGTGACCACAGTTTGCTAGCGAACTATTTTCTTTGTGTTTGGTTAGTGTAACCTTAACATTTGGGTTACCATCATAACTTGTTCTTTGCATTTTCTTATGCCTAAAAAAAAAAATATTTGGGGGACTGAAAATGCTCATACATACCAATCTGAAGTGATTTTTTTTTTTAAATGGGCTTCCTTGCAACTGGTTGGAGTTTGGGTGTATCTTTAGGTGTGTGCAAGTAAAATAATATGTATATATATTTATGAACATATGTGCACTTTTTCACTTGTGTAATTCTTTTGCAATATATTATTCCAGCAGATCACAGCATATCACTTATAGTCTTTAAAAGAAGAAAACCACACAACATTTCAAAGTAAAAATAAGGAGCTAGGAGATTTTTTGTTGTTGTTGTTGTTATTTTAAAGAGATAAAGGTTTGTGTAACAGGACAAGCACTTAGGACACTGATTTGTTTTAGGACAAGTTATGAATTGAGCCATGCCAGGAGAAGATACTTAGGATAAAGTACTTCATTACTGCACGTCTTAGAGCCTGGGCTCCTGTAACAGTGGGAGAAACCTTCCATTCTTTGTTTCTTTAAATTTACTGTGCAACTGTCCTCATGTGCCTACACATTCCCAAGTCAATCCTGTTTACTCTATCAACTATACACAGTAAACTACTTCAGTTTCAGCACAGATTGCTACATGCTAAATTATATCCTGGGCATATGTCCTGGAAGGATCTTTTAGCCTCAAAATGGAAATAATTTGGGCTTGTGAGAGTCCTTTCTCATATTCTGCAGAGGAGCCAGTGGGCTGCCAGAACATGATTGATATGCATAAAGCAAAAGAGGTGAATATAAATATATGGTGGTGTTTTACTGCAACTTCACAGTATTCTAAGTTCTCTGACATCTCAGAGTGCTTTTTGTTCACCTAATTGAAAATGGGCTTTAATATATTGAAGCAAGCAGGCTAAGCATGTAAGAGCTTGAAAAGAATCTTCAAGAACTCTTATCTTCCATGTAGTAAGTGCATTAAAGTGCTTTCATGAGTTCTTGAGTTCTTTTATGTGTCCTAGATCATAATCCCAGCTTTTTCATGCAAAGGACACAAGCACAGTGTGTATGTGTAGGAAAAAACAGTTGAGAATGTGTATGGGGGAAGGGAAGACATATATTGTGTTCTCAAAGTAGGACCTAGGTTTGCATTCTAAAGTGTACAGTATTGGGGCTTATAACTGGGGATCTCAGATGCTACCACAGTAAAAATAATAATAATAAATGATAGAGTGGTAGGAAAGTGATACTTGAAGTTTTGCTGTGGCTCCATCCATGAAAGATGAGCTGTTATCCTAGTACATAGGTTGTTAATATATATGAAGTCATATTTGGAAATGCTTTAAATATTTACTAATATCAGTTGATCTCTGCCAGTCTGTGTAGCTAAATATTTAGCCCCTGAAATCCAGAAGTCTCTGTACCATGGCTTGACTTTTTGAACTTAAGTCTCTGAAGTTCATGAAAATCCATTGGTTTTCTAATTAAAGGGATTTTCTACACACAAGCATGACATTATTTTTGGTCTGAGATTCTTGCACCTTTTCAAAGCTAGAAATAAGATTTATGTGCATCAGTGAAAGGCAGAATCAGCCATTTCTGATCACACAGAGGCTCTGATCCTGTTTTTTCAGGGTCATAAGCTATTGGACCTTATGACTTGATGGTGGGGACTGCTTTTCGTCCTGTTCCTTGGTGAAATAGAGGCTAAGAAAGGCTGAAGTATTTAGTCATAAAAATTTAATTCAGCAGCTGTCTAAAGCAGGTCAATAGTCTGAAATGGTATAATAAATACGTAAGTGAAATAGATTAGTAGAGTCCATTTCATTAGAGGTCTCTTATTTTACATGTTTCGAGAGCTGTTTCAAGGAGCAAAGTTGCTAGTTTTCAGTATCTCTTTGTTAGGATGTCCATTTCTTTTTGTTTACCTTTTTTTTTTTTTTAATTTATTTTTTGTTTAAGGAACTTCTGAAGTGATGTTCTCTTCTGTCTGTTAGACCTATACATTATAAAGATTGGTATGTGACACTTTCAAGTTTGTTTACATATACTTAGTTTGTTCTGTGAGATTATAGGTGTTTAAGAATTCCTGTCACCAACAGCTGGGGTGACTTAAGTTTTCACAGAGAGTAATAAATAACTTGATACAGCATGATGGAGGAAATGCTGGATCAGGGAACTGTCTTCCTGACACTCAGCCACCCAGCTCTCTTCCTTCTTCCACCTTTGTCTTTCCTGCAAAATAGACAAGCTGTTCTGCAAGCAGCAGAACTAATAAAGTCTGGTTTCCTATGGATCTTTCCCTTTGTCCCCTAAATCCCATCTGCTGCAAAACCTCTACCTCTCCCGCGTCCTTATGACACCAGCATTCAGGAAAAGGCAGCAGAATTGTGACTAGCCAGGAACCACAGTGCTGGCTGCCCAATCCATACATGCCTGGTGACTGCCCAGTTGAGCACTGACAGAAAGTACAATCTGAGTGTTTGTTGCCTCTTTTTCAGCAGGAGTACAACATACCTACTGCTACTGACTTAACACATTTAACTTAGATTATTACTTATTTCTGTTCACTTTATTTCAGTTTTACTATTCTAGGCTTTGTTCTGCTGCCTCCTCTAATCTTTGACTCTGTTGTTTTGCTGGGTTTTGTCATATTTCATAGGCTTCTTGAGAAAACTCCTGTTCTTATGTCAGAGTTGATTTCTTATTTTGGTGTTAGCTTGTTTGATAGCTTTCTTTGTAAATATAAGTAGTTGTTTTCACTGAAAGAGATGAGGATAAATGTAAGTATTGAGACATTTGGAGGAAAAAATTATAAAGATGGCAAGAAAAGAATCCTAGTGCAGCGGAATTAAGGAAAAATATTGTAAAGAGCAAATCTGATGGTGACATCTATTGCATCTTCCAGTAATGTTATGAGGGAAGAAGGAAACAATGGGCAAAATACTAGAAAATTCATTATGAGAGAGTCCTAGACTGTTAGGAATATGAGCCAAGTATCATATTGTATATGTTTCATCTCTGTTTTATTATTAAAACCAGAAGAAATGTGAGCTGAGACACCATTGCTCCCCCTTTTTCAGCTTAATCATCCAGAAATTTCTGCCGAAAATCTAGAAGTAATCTACCCCTTCCCTAATGTGTATGTAAGTCCTAGGCTTGGGAATAGTTGTTAAGATGGTCTAAGTATATAGAAGTGGCCGTATTGGGTGAGTCCAAAACTCTTTTTTAGCCTGGTCATTTACTTCTGGGAGTGACCAGCAGCACGAGTGCAAGGAAGAGTGCTGCACACACAGAGTCAGCGGTAAAGGGAGAAGAACCTGTACCTTCAGAGCGGTTTCTATAATTCATATTTTCTTGCAACTTTTGCTTCTTCTCAGTGTTGTAATACTGGTCAGGATCCTGCTGCCTATTGGATGTCAAGTCAAGGAGGCCTGAGCAGGGAGTAGAACCAACCCAACAGAACTCTTTAAAAAGAGAACTTCTAACTATCATTTGCAACACAACTTTCAAATATTGCAGAGGGAGGAGAGATATTAGTTATACACAGCAAGGACAGAAGAGGGTCTTTTGTGTACCAAACAAAACCCAAACCTGCTGGAAGTGGCTTTAGACTTAAACCTGAAGCTGTCAAGGGCTGGGTTTAGGGACTTGCTCCGGAGTTCGGGGCTTTGAAAACTCCCTGGGTGATGCAAAGTGCAATGAATAGGAAAGCAGGTTATTAAAAACAAGTTACTAAGTAAATTGAATACTAAGTATTTTGTATCAAGACAAATTGTGACAAAGACATGAAGCTTCTCCTCCTTATGGTATACTTCTGTAACTGTGTAGCCACTGAAGCCACAATAGAAAACAGGATGTAATTTTATTACATCTTACCTGGATGTTCCAATATGTGCTGTAGAACTACTCACAAAGTATGAAAATGAAAATGTTTTAGAATCAGAAGCTATGCTTAGGAGTTATTTGCTGAAATACAGTTTTCTGATGCTGTACCCAGTTGTAATTTGTGATTTTCTTTTTTCTTTCATCATTGTTTTCATAGGATTTTTGGCTTCCTGGAGAAACATTAGAAAATGCAAAACGAAATAATAAAGCCTGCTAAATACTTCTCAGAAGTGGAGAAGAGTGTGCTGCTTGCATTAGTTGAAAAATACAAATACGTGCTTGAATGTAAAAAGAGCGATGCAAGAACTATTGCTCTGAAACAACGTACCTGGCAAGCACTAGCTCATGAATATAATTCACAGCCCAGTGTATCACTGCGAGACTTCAAACAGTTAAAGAAATGCTGGGAAAATATCAAGGCACGGACAAAAAAGATAATGGCACATGAAAGGCGGGAGAAGGTAAAAAGAAGTATTAGTCCGCTTATAAATACCCACATCATAGGGAAGGAGAAGATTGCCAGCATAATGCCTGAGCAAATGTACTTTTTGCAGAGCCCACCAGAAGAAGATTCTGAATATCAGCCTGACGCTTCTAGTCAAGGTATAAATGTTGCTGTAATGATGCAAGTTGAATTGTTTTGTATGTGATTTTGCCAGTGATTCTCATCCAGCAGTCTAAATCTCTCCACTTAGCTGTGACTGCTGGTTATAGAAAAGTAATTTCAGAGCTATGATATTACGAGACTCCCTATTGTATTTCCTTAGGCCCCCAGGAGTTAAACTGAGGTTTCGCTTAATTTTTTTTCATCAGTTTTTGACATATCTGCTACTTTCTGGCAAGCATCACAGTAGCTATCATGCTGGCTTTCCAGAGGACAGTCCCTAGGATAATTTGATCCTTTATAAAATAGTGTTTGTTGGGAAAAGGTTGTCTGAGCACTTTAAAAAAAAAAAAAAAAAAAAAAAAAGCCAGCACCAGCAAATTGATACACAATTGTCTGCTGCAAGAGTTCCCTGTAGGTCGTCCCTCCTTTGTTTTCAAGAAGGACTAAAAAGAGTATGTAGAGCCACATTTCACACCGCAGTCCATATTGGAGAATGACCTTTTTGAAAAAGTTGAGCACCACATTCCTCTTTGTTTGACAAGCATACACAGAAGGAGTAATCCAAAACCACAGAGGGAGGGCGGCTACAGCATCTTCTTGCAAATTTTGTAATACCAGGATTGCAAATAGAAGAGCGTCCTTGAACAGTAACTACATTGTTAGATAACATTCTTACAATGTCTCGTTCATAATTGTATTCAACATAAGTAGTAATCATGATTTGTAAATAAATGTATTTTGGGACCCTTATTTGCAGCAATTACTATTTTATTCCATGAGTAGTTTCTCTTATTTCAGTAGAATTGGTAGAACCTTCTCGAAGTTAGAATAGTGTATTTTTTCCCCCAAACATACACCACTGCACTTACAGCATATAGAGTAGCAATAACAAAGGAATAAGTAGTAGTCTTCCTAGTATTCCCTCAGTCTCTTGGTGTTAATGTTGTTGCAGCTCTTTACCTAAGATTCAAATCTTTCATAAAAATATTGCAAGTCACATATGGATTTGGCTTGAACAGCTGTATTAAGGTTCAACTCCAGGCTCAGCCACCTAAATTTAAGTGTCTGCTTATAAATGTCTGTGTGCTCTTTAGTATTCTGAGCTCCTGTTATAGCCATGGAGGTCTATCAACGGAACTCAAAGTGTTCCAGTTCAGACCATTATGTCTGTCGTAATCTGTAAAAGAACTGTGTTATCTAGTGGCTCCTGTACTATAGTACAGAAGCACAAGTTTTAGATGTGTGCACCAATAACTGCATTATCACAAGTTCATGTTTCTTGAGGGAGAATAATGAAATTCTATAATACTTTTTCCTCTTATGTTTTGCAGAGTCATTTGTTGTCTCAAATAGAGAACTCTGTGATGAAGAGAAAGAACTGGTACATTTCCCAGTATGTGAAGGTACCTCTCAACCTGAGCCTTCGTGTTCTGATGTCAGAATAGCAGCAGATAAGAACTACAGAAGTAAAGCATCTCAGGAAAGTGCTCTAAAAAAGATGCATGAAGAAGAACATCATCAGCAAATGTCAATTTTGCAACTGCAGTTAATCCAAATGAATGAAGTTCATGTGGCAAAAATACAGCAAATAGAAAGAGAGTGTGAGATGGCTGAAGAGGAACACAGAATAAAAATGGAAGTGCTAAATAAAAAGAAAATGTATTGGGAGAGAAAACTGCAGACCATCACAAAAGAATGGCCTGTATCATCCTTTAACAGGCCCTTTCCTAATTCACCGTAGAACATAAAGGGGCAGAGAGTCAGTCTGATTGAGCACATTTATGAGTAACATGCACTGGAAAGAAGGTTTTCTAATGTGAATGTACAGTGACAGGATCAGTACCTTGCTGATAGTGAACACACTTTGACTCTTAACATTTAGGGAAACAGAGGCAGAGTCCACCAAGGGGAAAACCTTATTGTTCATTTGTAGCTAGTTCTGATTTGTTTAACTTTTAGACATGCACGGTGTTCTAAAATGTGAACATATTTTTCCCTCTCAAAATACCTGTGAAATTTAAGGTACTCTCGGTATTCTTACATTGGATGTTCTTAAGAGAACTTAACAGCTTTAAACATGAGGTTATAGTATTTATTTTTATTTCTATCTCTTTCAATCTATCATTTCCCAAATGAAGGCAAGCCTCTGTGTTGTTCTCTGCTATTGAGACAAAAGGTGATTGACAGGTATTGGTTGGATAGTTATGCTGGGGTTTAGAAAACAAAACCAAACCAAACCAGCTTGACTGTGGTTACTATAGTTCATAACTTATTCTTCACAGAAGATGTAAAAATGAAGAAAATAGCAAAAGGACCACTGTAGTAACTGTGCCCTTTAGTTGTGAAGAACAGTAATATTTTCCAGCTCGCTGGCTGATTGAGAGAACAGTTGTGGATTTGTCCTCCGGTTGTTTGAGCCTTGACCCTTAAGAAGTTGGAAAGAAAGGGACTTTTTCCTCAAAAGCCACTGTGCTTGTCCTCTCTTTTCAAGGCCCATCTCATATCCAAGTAGAATACGGAAATAGGAGGGATGCATGCTGCTGCCACTGCTGCGTGCTGTTCACCTGGAGCCGTTCTAAGGGCAAGAGCTTTTTAATAATTCATAAAGCTCTTAAAATGTCACAAGCCATCCAGTCCATTGGCAAAGTCTCCCTCTTTACCCCCGTGCAATACTTAATGGCATAGCTGGAGTATTTCAGCCTCTCCCGAGCTGCAAGAAGACTCAGATGCTTCCTCTTTTACCTTCATGTAGGATGGGAAGCAGTTCAAGGGAATCATTCCTGTCTTGGAGTACTGTTCTGTTTTGTTCCATCCTGCATGTTCTGGTGGTGTGTTTCTTGCCTGTCAGTGAGGGGTAATGGACATGATTCGTAAGAAAGCATTCACATGAAGGTCCGCACAAAGTTTGGGGACCCAGAACAGTAGATGGTAGGAAAGCACAAAAAAAGAAAAAAAAAATTTTAAAAAAATCCTTCCCCAGGCAATGATTTAGTCTAGTGGCACAAGGCTTAAGAAAATGTGAAATACAGCACTCCATGAAGATTCATAAGAACTTCTGAAGTGTGAAAACCTGTTTTACAGGAAGGTGTACAACCATCACTTGGAGCAGTGAGAAAAATGAAAAAAACATAAAGTTTCAGGGAAAAACCTGAGTATCCCATTGTTCAATAAAGTATTTTCAGATCATGATGCATGAGGGCAAGTCCATACGGTGAGCAACATATTCAAATCAGGGTATGTTACAAAACATACATTCCCAGTTACTCGCCCATCTCTTCCCTGGATGTTCTTTCTGGTGGTGTGAGTTTCTTTTGGTTTTGCTTTGGATTTTTGTTTTCTTTTTGTGTGTGTGTGTTTCTTTTTCTTGAACTGCTTTCCCTGCTGATGATTCATCTCTGCAAGCGCTGCCATTATCAACCACAGTACTCACTGTGGTTAACGCTGTGGTACATGCATTCAATGTGCTAACACCAGCAATCACAATGGGGGTGATTTATTGCAACTTATTTTATATGACAGAGAGAAAAGAAATTTGCAGAGCTGCTGCAAGATCAAAAGTAGGCCATGTATGAAATCTGAAGACAGATCTTTTTGACAGCAAACTCAGGTTTCTTATAAATTGGCTGTGTAAAGGAAGCACAAAGAAGAATATCTTTAAGGATGCATTTTTTTTCTGCTGAATGGAAACACTATTGGACAGTAGGACAATGATGTATAATAGAAGTAGAGGCAAAAGAAGTAAACAGGAGTAAGAACCTTTTTGTTCTGAGGTTGCGTTCTGTGGTCCGGAAGATGAGTCAGTTATTTGAGCAGTTATGATGATTGTTCAGGCACCATCCAGAAAAAAGGATAGGAAAGACATTTCTCTTAACCAGTGATGGGATTGCTTCCATGCTGCTTCTAAGTGAAAGTAATTTGAAACTATGAAATTGAAACCATGTACGTTAAGGTGTCAAAAGGTGACGGATGGAGACAATTTCAGCACTGTGAAGAGAGCAAGAATGGAGAGACAATTCAGTTCTAGATAGCCCTGTGAGAAAGAATGAAATAGCCCAGGGAGAATCTCGTGATATGTGAGACAAGCATAGTTTTGACTCCTGAAAATTATACTATTGCTTGTGAAAGATTTTTTTTTATTTTTATATTAAAAGGTCACTTAAAATATGCATGGTTTTGGACTGCACTAAGTGAGAAATGCCTTGCATTTTGGTATATATACTTGTCCTGAAATGAAAAGTTACAGTTCTTAGGCTGAACAAAAGTGTCTTTTAATTCAGGTTCTATTTAAAAGAAAGAAAATTGCAGGTGAAAAATTAGAAAAAGCCAGGATGAAGATGTGAAAGAAAGAATGATCAGTAGAGGAAGAATGGGAATGTCACACCTAACACAAATGATACAAGATGCTTTTGTGATACAGGTAATAGATGCCTTACTGATGACACAGTCTGTTGCTTTCCCATCTGTCGCTGATGGTTGGTTGCTATAAGGTTGGGTGATAGACACAGAACAATGTAAAAGATCAACAAGATGAAGTAGTATGTCTCCTTGCTAGGCTTTGGCTTCTCCAGCTAATGGCTTTATAAATTGATTTATGTGGTGGAGTTTAAATTACTTGAGAAATGTGGAATTTTTTAAAATTATTTATTCTGCTGATAGGGTTTAGCTTTTCTTTTTTTTTTTTTTTTTGACTTTTCTATTTAATATAGGCATCTCAAGCAGTATGTCCATTTCTTCTTCTCCCTGTCTTCTTGCTTACATCATTCAGATACTTTTACATCATTGTGTTTTCCTGTTAACCATTTGGCCAAGCTACGTAGGTTATTTTCACAAGTTTTTTTTTTTCATAGATAAAATACAGCAGTTATTTTAAGAAGAACAACATACCTGTTCTTCTCTGGATTTGTTATACAAGTTGTTGGCAAGAACGAAATCAAAAGATATTCTGGGTAAAATGATCCCTGCCTACCCCCAAAAGAAAAAATACACACTAGCCATGTTGTGGCCATTGTTCTCAGCCTCTTAATTTTTCAGCCAGCAATATGACCAGGGAATTCCACCCAGAGCTATGTGGTTTGCTCTTTCCTTTCTCTTGCCCAGAATGTCTGTTATCACAATATCTGACCATGAACTAGGTGCTTCTCACAGTCATCATCTTCCCCTTCCACAGAAAGTATGTTTAGTAAGCCTTTTCTACACAGCTGCCCGAGCACCCTGGGTTCTGTGCACAGGCTAGGAACATACCAGAGGATTCTGAAGAGAGATTAGTGCAGAGAAAGGGCTGTATAGAGAAGAGCACTTCCTTCATTCCAGCTCCCTGTAGTTCTGGGAGGACAGTCTGTGTTAATAGGCTGTCTAGTGAAGTGGTGGTGTCACCATCCCTGGAGGTGTTTAAAAGGCATTTAGATGAGGTTCTTATGGACATGGTTTAGTGCTAGAATTAGGTTATGGTTGGACTCTATAATCCTGAGGGTCTCTTCCAACCAAAATGATGCTATTATTCTATGACTACAAGGTAATTAATCAGGAACAGAGCTAATGCAGGATGCTGAAGCTGTATAAGTGGTACTGATTCTTCATAAATCCTTGGGGTTCTGCAGATGTTAGGTCTGGGGTTTCTTCCTAACAAAGTTCCTTCTTTCTAGGTAGTGGAAGAGTGTCAGTGGAAGATTTTCATAGTTATTTCCTCATCTTGAGACTCTTCCCTTGACAAATAACGCATCCTGCAATGTACTACACTACTTCCTTCAACACCCAACCTGCTCTATCACAGGAGCGAGGGACCTTACTGCTTGCCACAAATCTTCTCCGTGATGCTCCTTCCTACACTGCAGTGACGTGTTTAGCCGGGGCTGAAGCACACAGCCCCGCTGAGCAGCCAGTGCCCAGAGACGCGTTCCTTACAGAGCAGGTACAGCTGGTGTGGCTGAGCTCGGCACTCAGACCGCGGGGCTGAGGTAGTCCCATTGTAGCCCTGTGAACAGGGGAAGTCAGGCTGGCTCATTGCTGCCCTTTTCTGAGTAATAGCTCATCTAGTGCAGCTGAGGATGTAGTCTTGACTTTTGTTCAATGGTTGTTTATCTTCGTGTGTTTCCAATACCAAATTTTAATGGTCTCCCAAGAATTTGTATGATTACGTAGGTGTTTTCAATGATCTTTTGCAGATATTTTTCTGCTGGTTGTAGTTAAAGTGGCTTTTATGATCTGTCCTCCTTCTTCCTCACTTGCATTACAATGCTTCCAGTTTCATTCTGAATTTCTGTGGTTATGGTCCATACAACCGCACATCCGTGCAATATCGTATTTTCAGGTATTTTTCTCATAATGACATTGAAACAATAAACTGCTACACATTTATCTATTGTTACTTTGAGAGTAGGGGAATTACATGTTATTCTTAAAATAACATTTTAAATGTATTTTTTTCCAGGCAAGTAAAATCCCTTACAAGTAGTCCTGTGATTTCATATTTTGAGCTAGCTTGTTGGAAGCTATTTTTATAAAACTGATGCATCTTAGTTATTTTTATTAGGTAATTGCCTGTCTTTTCATATTATTTTTCTGTTTCTTCTCAAAGCAGCTAACTGTAAACTCACATCATCACTGTTCCTGAACTTTGTCTCTAGTTAGATACTCAGAAACATTTCCGTACAAAGTAAGTACTACTGTGTACTAAAATTAATACATTTAGGCTAATAAAATAAATCAAGTAACAAGATGATAGGATAATATGCAGCGACTGCCAATATAATTTTGAAAGCACTACAGAAGAAATCTCTGTACATTTGATAAAAAGAAAGAACACCTTTTTTTGCCATCTATAAGAATCGGATAATATATTTTTACAGTGAAAGCAAGCAGTGATCTCTGTTTCCGTTATCACAGATTAACTTCTGTGCTGCTGTTTTACAAGGTACTTTGCTTCGTAGATATTTTTAAATTTTTTAATTTTTTTTTTTTTTGGTCATGGGATTGCATAAACCAGATTGATTCCCTTATATGTAAAGAAAGTGCACATAGAAGCGTGGACAGATTCCTGGACCTAAAACAAGAGCAATAAAATAGAAAAGTACTAGCTGTGGCTCTGAATATTTTACTGTTCTGGTGGTGAAAGGGTTAAGCATCCCACATCATCAGTCATGTTAATAACCCTGAACAAATTAAAAACTTGCAAAGACAAAAATAAAAGGGCTGGTGTGGTTTTCAAGGCCAGTCAGAAGTGAAGACAGCTCTTGGCTGTCCTAAGAGGTAACACTGTCACGTATGTTGAACAACTCCCCTGCATGGTCTTCACCTTCCCTGCTGTTTCCTTTGAGGCTCTGGACATCTCCATTCACAGCTCCGAATGCCTGACAATAAGAAAAGTAACCACATCAGGTAGGAATCCCTCTAGAGTTATTAGACCTCACTCTTGACTAAACTGAAGTTGGACAGTTTTCTGTGACTGCGATATCCAGACATGCATCCTACACACTGTGGAAAGGCATGTGAAATTTGTCCGGCATCTAGTCTGCCAAATGGCATAGGCAAGGAAAAGGAAAAGGGAAAAAGGAAAAAGGAAAAGGAAAAGGTTGTCCACCACATGGCTGCAGGTTATAAAACTGTTGAGGGCATGTGGGTGTGTCTCACTGGATGGTCTTTAACCTCTTTAACAATAAGAATCAAGAAGTATTTTTGCCAAATCTTCTAATTCATCCTAGTCTAGATTTCCCAATCTGTCAAAACAGCCACAGGACAAAAACAAAAGGGGAAAAAATATTAAGCAGACAAAATAGCTAGAAACAATCTGTTGCCTTCCTGATGAAAGGCTGGCTAGATAAAAAGTTACACTACATATATACAGGGAAATAACTCCCTAATGTAACAGAAATAAAGCAAGATTTTTTTTTAGATAGTCCTTATTTAATTTATGTGGGTTTTTTTCAAATGTGGATTGAAATTGTTTGTTTCCCTTTTGTTATTCAGTCCAGCTGCAGAATAGTTGTGTGCTTCAGTTTCTGACCAAATGTTAGAGCACCTCATTAATCAAATTTGTTTGGCAAGAGAGCAGAAGTAGATTTGTATTCAACACAACTTGAGATTGATTGTATTCCACAAGTCTTCAGATATTTATTCTCAGATATAAGAGGCTGTTCTTGGACAGCCGTGAATCTGAAACTGGCATTATACACCAATTTAGTAGTAATTTATTGTTTATACGGCATTAATGAGGTGACATAAGCTGCTCAAGCTCTGTCCATTACTTGGTCACATAAAAGTCCCTTCCCTTGTCTTATCATTATACCCTGAAATGATCTATAATACTAAGCCACAAATGAACCATATGAATTCCTGCCATGCATTCTGTACAGTATAATGCAGCGAAAAATAACCTGCTTCTCTTTAATTACGGAGTTTTGAAATTTTGACCTGATATTCTCACTGAGGCTTTGCTAAAAATTATTCTGTTCCATTTGACACCTGTGTGTTCCCACAGAACTCTCCTTCAACCCAATGAACCATGCGGCTTTACAGCTTTTGAATATCAACTCTACAGACTGTATGAAGTCTGAATTGACACACACATGATAAGTCCCGTTTATCTGAAAAATATCTTGTAAATGCTCTCACATACTGAGAGTCTGAAAAGTACAATGTAAGGAGGTGATGTGATGGATTTGGTATTTAAACCGGGGCAGAGATTTTGGCAGGCTGGAAGTTATCAGTGCTGACATAATAAAGAGGTTCAACCTCTGCTTAAGGAACAACAACGTCCAATTCAAATATTGCCTTATCTCGAACTTTCCATCTAAAACGAGGTGAAATTACAAGTCCTTGCCAAATAAAGCAACAGTAGTTTCCAAAATGCACTTGTTTCCTTTCAATTATTGGCTTGCCTGAGTGCTCAGAGGCCACATTGGGCTTTATGTTGCGCTCTGTTGGTGGCTGATAGCATTTGAAGAAGACTTCCCATGCTGATTTTGTCCTGTTCCTCCTGAATGCAATGGTCCTACTTGGATGGTACTGGTCAAACCATCGCAAGGGGCTCACACTCTCAAGTTGTCTGGCACTGATTCCCCGTATCTTTTCCGATTATCAAATCAGAGGTGGTGGATGAATTCTAATCAAAAATGAGAGGCTGTGGCCAGCAGGAACAACCATCATTGCTAACTGTGTCACTGCAGTACCTTGTCACACTGACAAGGTGGCAAATTTAGAAGTACAATCAATAAACAGTTGGAACAGTGCTTTGTCTCAGCCAATTACAACACTGTCTTTTGGGGTCTATCTTGCTTTTACTCCTCTTGTAGTCTGATAAATTAATTGCTTCCTTCCAGTTTATGCTTGCACAGTCCTGCTGAAGCCAACAGATTTCTCTGCATGTTGCCGTGGGTTTGACAGAGAAGTGTAGATCTCTGCTCTCATTCTGGTCCAAATGTCACAGTTCCCAACGCTGCTTCTGTAAATCCAGCACTGTCAGGGGGCCAGGCTGAGAAAACAAGGCATGGGAAAAGTCTGACTTAAACTTAAGCCCTTCTCTTACCCACAGCATAGACACAAGTGGCTCAAACCCCATGGCACAGCAAACTCAAGCTTATATCCCATCACAACTTAAAAACCAAGTATGGACATAAGTAACAGCAGTGGGTTGCTTTGATCTCTGAAAACAGCTTTGGGTGGTAAGCAACTGGGGTTTTTTAATTGTTGTATATTAAATTCTTAGAAATCATGGGACAGGTTAAAATTATATCCTGTTAGTGTTCAGTTAACAAGAGCAATAAATTAACACAGTTTCAGTCTGAAAGATTCAGTTTTCTGTTAGGATTTGTTTGACTGGTATATAGTTAATATATCATACAAACATGGTCTCACCTTTCTTGCTTGTAAAATCTTTGCTACTTTCATCAAATTAGTTTGCATTCTTAAATAAAAAAATAAAGCCAACTCTGTTAATCCATCTCCAGTTAGCCAGATGCATAAACTCAAACAAATGAATAATATATCAGCTACTTTTCTAATATTTCATATTTTCAGCTATATGTGGGCTTTTATGTTTATTTATCCTTTCCACTTTTTAATTTTTTTTTCTCTCTGTAGACTCTTAGGTTAAAAACAACGAGAGGTCTGGTCTTCAGCTTGTTGAAATGCAGATGTCCTGACATTTTATATCCATATCAGGAAAAGTTCTAGTAATCCATAAATGCAAATACAGAGATATTCAGATCTGCTCTACTTCCCAGAGCACTATAAGGCGTAGCCCTGGCAGTACCTTTCTTTTGTCGTGTTTCTGAACTTCTACTCACAACATGTGCCAGCTCTTTTGCCACCAACTGGCATCTGGCCGCACTGGTGGAGTTACAGGGTCAGTTTGTCAAAGGTGTTGAGCCACTGTCTTCAGCAGGGGTCATGGCGAGTCAGGACTTCAGGGCAAAATGGGCTCTAGAAACCATGGGTGGGATTTTCAACAGAGCACTCTCAGATCCCACCAATTTCCAGGGAGCACTGGAGCCTCGCTTCCCCTGGGCATCTTCTGGAATTTCCAGCCTATGAGACTACAAGTAAAAAAATACGGGTTTTGCTTATAAAAAACAATTGCATCATGGTTTTCTTTAATATGTTTTCTTCCTGTGATCTTTGAGTGACTTGTATTGTTAAGTGAGTAAGAACTTCTACGTTCCAAAAATTCGTGCTGTTTTGCAGATGCATTTTTACAATATCCAACAAGCAAAAATGCTTTAAGAGATTTTTTTTCAGCCCCCAAATGTGTAATTGCCATCTCTGCCAGTACTACCATCTTGTGATGGTACATCATGTTGACTATGTTTTGAGAAGTCTTATTGGCCAGGTTTTTAGGAGTCTTATCTTTCCAAGGGGAAAAAGTAACTTTCATTTTAATTTGGCAATGACCCAGGGTATTTTTCAAGGTTGTTGCCAGACTTTCTCTCTCCACCACCACTTTTTCTTATCCTGCAGAAGCTTCCCTTATATTGCATGTTTATTCCACCAGCACTGGAATTGCACCTGAATTCCTTTGGTCAAGGAGACAAAAAGGATCCTCTGAAAACCTCTGAAAGAGGTAACCTTTCCATGTATGTTCAGGGGGCTCAGGATCACTGCAGTCTAAATGCAGAGGCACTGAAAATCAGATCTCTAAATTATTGCCAGCACAAGAGCTTGAGAATCTCAAGCAGAAACTTGAATCTAGGTGCTCCTCTTTGTCATTTTTGTATAAGCGGTCAAATAATTAGGAAACCACTCTTTCCTTACACTGTGTTGTATTTATTATGTGACATTAGATTCTGTTGTATTTTAGCAATGTATAAAATTACATTGTGCAGTGTTTGTGCTTATAGTCAGTGAGCATCTAAAATGGAACTAGCATTTAAGTATTGGGCTATTTGTCAAAAGATACTTGAAAATGTATACACTCCTTCTGATACTAAATATTTCAATGGAGTATTAGATGGTACCTCTTGTGGTCTTTGCCTTTTATTAGCAACAGTTTCTGGGTTTTGCTTTTTAAATTGCACTAAAAGCTGTATATTATTTAAGATTCCCTTTTTTAGCTGGATGGTAGGCACTAGGCTAACTTGATTTTCCTAGCATGATGTCAGCTTCAGTCATCTCACCTGTTGTAAAGTGTTGGTTCAGTATTGTAGTGCCTCAAACACCACGAAAGCTGTTTCTGCCTGCACAGAAGTAGCTTCTGAATTGCACCTTTAAAAAAAAAAATGTTACTGTTGTTTTTAACTGATAAATAATGCCCACATTATAGTTTGAATCTCAAGTAACTCACAGTATATCTGAGTCCTTGGAAATGTGAGGAATCGGTTTTCATTATCTTTATTGTGTAGCTAATTTTCATAGCAAATTATTTGTTTTTTCTACAGAAACAATGAGTAAAAGGAGACAAAAGCACAGCTCAAAAATGTATACTTTCTAACAATTGGGGGTGTGTGAAATGAAACAATAAGTACCATTGAAGGAAGAGATATTAAATAATTGTCTAAGTGAAGGGAATCTACTGTATGTTTGAAGCTCACAGAGCATGTAATAAGGATGACTAACTGTACATTTTAGTGCCTTGTTTCTTGTAAAATGTTTAACCATAAATTACTAAACATAAATAATTAAGAATTTCTGAGAAAATTTATCTAAAGATTGTTAATAGAAATTGTATATTCACAGAAAGGTCAATAAATCATCGACTATTGTTACACATTAATTGGACAAGATTTCTAGTCTCCAATCTTTCAAAGTTGTTTTCAAATAATGTCATTTAATTTACACACAACTGTGCTATTTCTGTCTTTTAAACTAAACTCCACTCAACTACATGGAACAGAGAAACTTTCTCAGTTGTGCCATCAAATTTTGTGGGGCCAGTTGTACGTATTCTCTACCAAATTTTATAATTTTGTTTGATGAAATGTTAATGCAGTCATAGATTCCTCTGAAGTGCTCATCCTGCAGGTCAGGGGTGCCAAACTCGTTTTCACCAGGGGCCACATCAGCCTTCTGGTTGCCTTCAAGGGCTGAATGTAATTTTAGGACTGTATAAATGTAGGAGTCTATTGAGTAGATCAGATTTGAGCCTGAGTTAAGTGCTGGCAGTTTGCTTCTGGGCAGCCTGTATCAGTCACTGATGGGCAAGAAAAAGAATAGGGTTCCTATTAATAGCATCTTAATGATATCAGTTCAAAGCCTACATAGAAATCCAGAAACTAAAGTACGCTGTGACACATTCAAGAAAGTGAAAGTCTGTCCCACTCGCAAGCAGCAAAATGAACAAGTAGGGTGCAAGAACCTGCAAGGCTGAGTGTTCAGAAGCAAGTGGAGGAGAGGGAGGGCAATGAGTGAATAAGGACAACCTGAGTTTTCTCCCTGCTTCTCTAGGGTGTGCCATGCAGGCCTGTTGAACTGGAAGCCATGGTGTTACAGGGCAATTTCCCACCAATGTCTCACCTGCCTATACCACGTGTAGAACTTTGTGGTCAATAGTATGATATCCAGAGGAACTGGGACAAGACCTCAGAGGCAGCTGGGTTTGTGTACATCAGACCATGCAAAAGCTGTTTCAGATCAAGCTACAGCTCCATCTAACCCAGTATGCTGCCTACAAAATGGGCTAATACCATCTGCCCAGCAAAAAGTAAAAATCAAAGCAAGCGTATGATACTTTTGTAGCATGTACTTCTCTGCGAGGCAGATCATTCATGAGAATGAAATGGTATCTTTGCATATAATGACTTCTGAACCTATGTAAGCTATCAGTAACCATGTGTTCCACAGCTGAAATATATGTAGAGTGAAGAAATACCTTCCTTTATTTGCTCTGAAGCCAATTTCTGCTATTTTAGCTTGCTGGTCTCTCTCTCCATATAGAACCTTGAGTTAGAAACTCATAGGTGTTAAGACTGGTTCAAATCAGATGATGGTTGTAACAGGTCATTGAGTTGGTTTCTCTTACAGCAGCACAGGGTTATTTTTTTAATTGATACAGAACAATAACAACAAATCTCCTCCAGTGCACTTGATCAGAAGACAACAAATACTTTCATGATACCTGAAAGAAAAATAAATGGTAGCATAATTATGAATAAAAGCAGGGATGGAACATCTTTATACTTTTCCAGCAGCCACTCTTCACTTAAAGTAAGGTTGCTCCTTTTCTACTCTGACTTATTTCAACAGGAAAGAACAGTTCCACTGAGTTAAAAAAAGCCTTCATGCTAGATGATTTTGCTTTTGACCAGCAGGTTGCTCCTTAGTCCTCAGCATCAAATCGTTTCTTCTTCCTGAAGACTTCCAGAATGTGACCACAGGACACCAGAAGAAAGGTTTGTGCACCTGCAGTCTTCTGTCTACAACCTTCCTCTTACCGCTTTTGATTCCTGAACAGAAGTAGCCAGGTTTGTGGCTGATTACACCAACAAACTCAGCAGTTTTTCCTTGTGATAGAATATACAAGATTCCACATGTTATGCCATTATCTGGATTTTTTTTTTTCACAGCTAATTTGAGTGCTCCTGGAAAAAGGTAAAGCCATGAATTGAAGGGTGTCATATGATCAATGATTACAAAACTGACTAGTTCCCTGTAGTAGCAGTCACCACCATGTTGTCACCAGGTCTCTTTAGTTTCCTAATCATCTGGCTGAGGACAGTGTCCACACTTCATGCTCTTGGAAGTGAAGTGAAATAGTGAAGTGAATGAAGTGAAGTGAAGTAAAATAAGTGAAGTGAAGTGAAGTGAAGTGAAGTGAAGTGAAGTGAAGTGAAGTGAAGTGAAGTGAAGTGAAGTGAAGTGAAGTGAAGTGAAGAACCCAAGCACAGTCTGCCTCAAAGGGGAAATAAATGTAGTTGTTGGCACTAAGGGCATTATTTACCAAATAGAAGGATATAAAAATGGAGAGTGATAAATATAGACAAGCAGCTAATGAAGTTCAACAATGGTAAGTAAAGCTAAACACAGTAAGAAGTCTTGACCAGCACAGCTAAGTACAAGAAAAGGGTTTTTAAGATGTACAAGACAGGGAACAAAAACACTTTAAAAATTAGAGAATATAGTCCTATTACTATATGTCAATGGTAAACTGTTGTTGATACAGAAAAGGCAAGTGTTAAAATGAATTGTTTCTTCTGTATTTAGAAAGCAGCAAGATCTTGGGTTTTGGCTGACAGTTGTATGAAAATAACAAAGAACCTCACAGTTGTTTCTACAGAAAGAGAACATCAAATTTCTCCAAGAGGGAAAGACCAGGTTTGGAGGTTTTTTCTTTCCATTAAAATGTGCAGGAAACTTGTACCAGGACTCCCAGAAATGATGGCTAACATTGCTCAACTCAGGAGACTGGGAAAATTCATAAAACTCAAGAAGCACTGATGGTTGCTCTTTGAGGAAAGGGTCATGTAAGCATCACAACGCAAACACGAAACTCTGGACTTGGAACTGACACGCAGAGGCTGTGCATGAAGGGAAAGGCAGACACCCGCAGCAGGCAGCGTTTCTGGATCACCAAGGCAGGCACCTGATCTGGGCGCAAAGAGGATTAAAGAAAATTATAGAGGAGGGATGGTGCTAAGAGATGGAAGTGGTACCTCCCCATGTAGCCCTGGGGAGTCCAAGAACAAAATATTGTCGGATCTCATGTCTACGCTTTACACCAGTGTTAAAAACTGAATAGGTGAGGGTGCTCATGTGAGCCATAAAGTGATGGATAAGAGGATTTCTCATACCGGCCATCTTAATGGGAGCTGTCTTCTCGATATATAAATAAAAATTTTGTAAAGTAGCATCATCTGAGTGCATAAGAATTCCCCCCAGGAAGAAAAAAGATTGCTGAAGGTCTCTTTAATCAAGGAAAAAGGTGCTCTAGCGGAGTAAGCCTGAGCCTTGGAAGTCTGAATGGTGATGGGCAGACAGCCTTTGGCAGAAAAGCCAGCACAGACAACTGGGGCTCCTCCTTTCGCCGCCATCCCACCGCGACCAGGTGCCTTTCTAGGGGCTGCCATAACCCAGTTATGGACTTGATCCGGAGGCAACGGGAGTCAGAGGCCGAAACACCGGGCCCGGGAGGGACAAGCAGGACAACGGGCCATCCCGGTCCCTGCCCGCTCCCTCCAGCGGGCGGCAGCCGCGGGCCGCGGCCGCCGGGGGCAGCCCGGGCGTCCGGCCGCTTCTCGGGAATCAGCCACTCTCCCAAGGGAAAAGCAGCTCTTACCCCGGAAGAGCAGGAAGGTCTCCGCGCCCGCCGGTCTCCCGGGGAACCCCCCCGGTACCGAGCTGACCCCGGGGGGTGGCTTCAAAGCGGGGGCGGGGGTCGGCGAGACCACTCCCTCCCCCCCCCGCCGAGACCCACCTTCTCCACAGGGGGTGTGAGGAAAATGGCCGGCGCCACTGACCTTCCGTGGCGGGCTGAGGCCCCAGCAAACGCTGCCCTGCTGTAACACACGATGCTGCTTTAAAATTAATTTCACCGCCGGTGCTGGAAGCCAAGCCAACATCTTTATTTCGTTTCGGCCTAAGCTAGTGAGGGACTGGTTGATACTGAAAGAAAATCAATCACTTTCTTGGAGAAATCAGAACTACATATGGCCTAAATATAGCCTGTTGTACTTTGCCTAAAAGCCGACTTAGGAGACTGAGGGGAGACCTCATGGCAGCTACAGCTTCCTCACAAACGGAGGAGGAGGGGCAGGCGCTGATCTCTTCTCTTTAGTGACCAATGACAGAACCCGAGGGAATGTCAGGAAGATGTGCCAGGGTAGGTTTAGGTTGGACATTAGAAAAAGGTTCTTCCCCCAGAGGGTGGTGGAGCACTGGAACAGGCTCCCCAGGGAGGTGTCACGGCCCCAAGCCTGACAGTGTTCAAGAAGAGACTGGACAATGCCTCAGACACATGGTGTGAACTGTGGGGTTGTCACATGCAGGGACAGGAGTTGGTCTCCATGATCCTTCTGGGTCCCTTCCAACTCAGGGCATTCTATGATTAGAGAGAGCAAGGCTTTCCAAACCCCTTGGGGACATCTGTTCCCCACCCTCCCTCCTGTAAGTCTAGAGTTTTATGGGTTCAACAGAAAACCAGAACAAGGGAAAGGCATTGCAGGTGAAATCCTCACATTTTTTTCAGCCTGTGGAAGTTTTCCCATTGATGTCGGGCTCCAGGAATTCCTTTATAAGGGTTGTGGCAGGATCTGAACCTGCAGAACATTTTGGCAGACTCCTCTTTGTTTTCTCCCCCAAAAAGAACAATTCCCCAAATCCCCATCTCAGTCTGGTGTGTTCATTGCATTGCCTGGTCAGGGAAATTCTTGAAAGTCTTTGAGGCATTTATTTTCTCAGGTTATGTCTACACTAGGAAAAAGGTTTGTTTTTCAGTGATAGTAGTCGCTGTCTTGTAGAAAGTTAGAGAAGGCTAGCTGTGGTTTGAACAGACATTATGCGTAAGTGGGGTTTCTTTAAAAACCTTGGTTTGCTTCTACAGGTTTTTCCTCATTGAGCCAGCTTATATGAGAAATGCCAGGTACTAACTATCATGTTTTAAAATCACACCATTTTGCCAATCCAGGCAAAGCCTCAGGGAAATTCTCCCAGATTTTGTTTATCCACACAGTGCATAAATCTTTTAACCACTCCATTTGCCTGAGGCCACACGGGGGTTACACACTGCACATAAGCATGGGGAACATGCCGTAGCCTTAGGCAATCCGAATTGTTGAAAAAATTGTATGTAAACAGTTATAAACAAGTTTTCAAGATCTCTATTAAATAAGCAATAAACTAATCCTTGTCATACACAGATAGGCACCCATGTCTCAGCTGTTTAAGAGCAAATTGCGTAAGACATAGTGCCTGAAATACCTCAGTCTGAAAGCAACATCATTGTGTTCATGCGAAAATGAAAACACAGACAACCAAAGACTGAGGAGGCTGATCTGTGCAGATAACACTAAAATACAACATATCTGAAGTTCCTGGCTCTTGGTAGCATTCGCATTTGTTTTTGGTTTTCAAAGAAAGCGTACCTGTACCTTGTCACATCATTTCCACCAATTCAGCTTGTAGGTGCCCTTGCTAAAAAAACTCCTAAATGACACGAGCTTAAATTATCAGCCCCAGACCCAGGAAATTCAATTATACCCTGAGAGCTCAGCCATGAGTAACTTTTTCCCACTCCCAAACTGAGAGCTAAACAAAAGGAGACTAGATGTACACATTTTCTGACCCAAGGAGAGAGGCCAGGGAATTAAAAAAAAAAATACAACAACATATAAACTTGGAAAACCTGCTTAACTGATAGGAGAAATAGCCATCCCCTGCCAGCAATCATCCTGACCCCATCCTGACTCTCAGCCATGCTGCCCCAGCTAGAGCCTACACCCTGCTCCCAGCTCATCCTCCTGGCCTGGATGTGTCCCAGTGTGCTGGGGGTCAGTATTTAGTCTCCAGCGGTGTTCGCGCTTCAGGCAGCAGCCTCGGCACTGCCGACCACCAGCTGCCCGCAAGTCACCGCTCTGCCTGCTCCAGCCACCTGTAGTTCCAGCAGCCCACTCCCCCTCTTGCCTCTCCAGCCTCTTTGACTCTTTTGGGATACTACAGGTCCAAGGGTACCCACAAATCTATTTTCTTGGGAGATAAATGAATGGCAAGCATCTAGCACCTATAAGCAAAGAAAGCCGTTTCTATTTTATTTTATTTCTCCTTCTCTTCCATCTTGCTTGCTCAAGGCTCCTTCATCTCAAGCCACACAGGCACATTACTCTTAGCCCTCTATCACTAAATACAAATATAACCCCCCACACTTTCAGGCTTTTATTTTACTGGGATAGCTGTAAACCAAAAGCTGCAAACAGGCATCAGCTGAGATGCACCTCACTTGGGTCGGCTGTTCACACATCTTTTCTGCTGTAGGATGGACACCTGAGAGGTGCTCATCCCAAACCTTCCAGGTGGCTGCTGTGAGTCAGGCCATTCTACACTCTCTGGGCACTGGGATCTTGTTAAAAATAGCACGGCCAAACCCACAGAGGACATAAGGTAAACGCAGAAATATTTTTAGTGTGTTTGCCCTTATATTTCTAATATACAAAAATGCCAAGTAATTTTCTAAACATGAATGAGGCTATTCAAAGGGTAAATAGTAAACTACATATGTATAATAGAGAAACTAAATGAGTAATAAGCTGTTCCCTGCTTCTAGTCACCTTGGGGAAAATCAGAAGACTGTAATAGGCAGAAAAGAAGAACCTGTGGACTACTGCTGTCCAGGCACTTGCGCAAAACACAGTGGAGTAAAATTTACAGATAATTATCAGTTTCCTTCATTCTAACAGAAGAACCATCTATGATAAGTTTTCTAGTTTCAACTCCCCTGCCTCCCCCAATTTTTGTTTTTAATAAAGACTATTTCTGCCAAGACTGAAAAATGCGACAGATCCCTATCTCAAGTTCCAGAAGAGTTACTTGATATTTATTGTATTACTGAAGAAGCAGAATGTAAACAAGAAGCTAAAGACCACTGCCTGTCTGGGTAAGTCTGGAACGCTACCGCTAGCCGGTAAAGTTACTACTTTCCACTAGTTTTGCACTACCTTTGTCAGCAGAATACCCAAACTGTTTGTGGGCTATGTCAAGTAATCCGATGAATCTATGTAAGCTTGGGTCTGCCAGGGCTCGTTACCTTTGGCAAAGTCCCAAATCTTTCTAAGCATCTTAGGTTGATACCCACTGCTCTGAAATCCAGGAAGGCTGATGAGCTCACTGCTCAACCAGGCAGACAGCAGGCAGCACCTCCTGCATGTGAACTGCTTTGGGGTTACCGTGATGGTAGAATAAGGGAACTATGGGCAATGCAGCAATCAGTAGAGGAGATAAGGATGGTAAGAGATGGAGAGAGAGCCTGTGTCAGCTCTTGTCTCTTGGCATTTCGTAACTTCAGGAAAACGCTCTACCACTGAAACACAGCAGTGAGTATATGGTGTGCAGATGACCAGCAGCTGAGTCAGGTCTGTTCCACCTGAGCCCGTTAGCTCTGGATCAGTGCTAGTCCCACTGGACCCATGCTGGCACCAGGAGAACTCCTTAGGTATCTCCTTCCTGCTCCCACGTCCCTTGCTGTGCGGGAAGCTTGCTTCAGATATCATAGAATGATAGAATCATGGAATGCCCTGAGTTGGAAGGGACCCACAAGGATCATGGAGTCCAACTCCTGTCCCTGCATGTGACAACCCCACAGTTCACACCATGTCTCTGAGTGCGTTGTCCAGTCTCTTCTTGAATGCTGTCAGGCTTGGGGCCGTGACACCTCTCTGGGGAGCCTGTTCCAGTGCTCCACCACCCTCTGGGTGAAGAACCTTTTTCTAATGTCCAACCTAAACCTCCCCTGGCACATCTTCTTGTCATTCCCTCGGGTTCTCTCATTGGTCGCTAAAGAGAAGAGATCAGCACCTGCCCCTCCTCCTCCCCTTGTGAGGAAGCTGTAGCTGCCATGAGGTCTTGTCTCAGTCTTCTCCAGGCTGAATGAACCAAGTGACAGTAGCCACCCCTCATGCAGCTTCCCCTCCAAACTTTTCATCAGCTTTGTAGCCCTGCTTGCCAATGTGCAGGCCCTCATGACTACCAAGAATTCGTCTGTGTCTGACATCATACCCAAGCTGACAAACCTTCTTGAGACCCACAGCTGTAGGAAACATAGTCCATGCAAACAGTCAGAGGTCCTGCAGGATCTCTGTGTCGGAGCTCCCTGCTTTATTAAAAGCATGATGCTAATGATAGGTCAGCGCCATCCTAGAAATGTTACAGCCGTGACCACTAGCAGCAGGTCCAAACCAGCTCTCAGCCTTCCTTCTGTTGCCATGTATTAGTACCCTCACCCAAAGAACGTACCAGTTGTCTCCGGAGGAAGCACAAGCACACTTCTCATTCCACCAAGAAAACTGGGGTCAGGATGTTCAAACCCTACATAAACAATGTACCTCATAGGTTTGTCCCAGTTCTCCCTATCACCAGATACCACTGTAGCTTCACTGCTCCACTGGCATCCCCAATGTACAGTTCTGAAATTACTGTCCCCAAACTTTCTTCCTTTATATCATTTTTGCAGGTGTCTGTCTCAGAGGCCCAAGAGCATTTTCTGCACCTGAGAGGTTTGTCAGATACAAATAGGTCTCAAATCTGCAGCTGTAGCTAAAGGGCTTTTCCTTTGCACTGGGGTGATTACTGGAGGAAGGATTATGAAGGATGCATCAAAGGAATATCACCAGGCTCCACTCACTTTTCCACCGTTTTTGATACATTAGCAAAGCTATTGCAAAAAAAAAAAATGCTGGGGGTAATTGACTCTTTGACCACTGTACACAGAATTACTGTTGTACTGCTCATAATACGTATGTTTTCATGATAAATTCCTTGCTTTTAGGTTTATGGAGTGTGTCAACAGTGCAACTGATAAACAAGAGACAGACATCAGGCATCAGATGAAATGAATGCACTCAGCTTTGAGAATGGTGTGTATCAAACTGGATACCACAAAAACCACAGGAGAAATGTACTAAGGGAAAGGCTGACGCACTTGTCACAGGAATACCCTACGTCTCTGCCTCTTTATCTCCATTCCTTTGGAGTTCTAAGAAAGCCAGGATCATTGACTTTGAACTTGGACAGAAAAATAAGCAGGCTGACTCGTCAAAGAATTGGCTTGCCCCTTCTCATGCAGCATAGTGCTGGGTGGCTGAGAAAGATCCAGCCTGTACAGGTAGAAAATGGGTAGAAATCCTGTATTTTGAAAGGAATTTAATGATTAGTATCTAATTGTTCCTCAGCAAAACAAGGAGATACCTAGCGATACTTAATGGAAATAAAAGACACTTCTAAACAATTATGATTCTGCAAATAATTTGTTGTAGTGACAGAAGCATTTGACTTAGAATAAATATTTCAATTTTTAAATAACCTTTATCATGTCTTTTTCACAGAATCACAGTTTACAACAGATCACAGAAAGCCTGAGGTGGGAAGGGATCTCTAGAAGTGAGCTAGACCAACCCCCTTCTCAAGCAGGGCCACCTAGAGCTGGTTGCTCAGGACCATTTCCAGATGGCTTCAGAGTATCTATGAGGGTGGAGACTCCACAGCCTCCCTGGGCAACCTGTTCCAGTGCTTGGTCACCCTCACAGTAAAAGATTGTTTCCTCATATTCAGAGGTAACCTCCTGTGTTTCAGTTTGTGCCCATGGCCCCTGGTCCTGTCACTGGGCACAACTGAAAAGAGCCTGGCTCTGTCTTCCTTGGACACTCCCTTCAGGTATTTATATACATTGACAAGATCTTCCTGAGGTATATATACACAATGATATAGACAGGTATTTATATACATTGGTAAGTTTCACCCTTTTTCATATTTTTTTTTTCATTCCCTTGCAATAAAAGATACTCTGTATCATCTAAATATAGTCAAAGAAACACTGAATTGAAAAGCTAGAGAAGCTAAATTCAACACTAAGTCCACAGAGCATGCATGAATGGACACTAGAGACAAAAAAATCTATGAATGGTGTGATGTCAATGATGATCCATTTATGCTTTAAAAATATTTGTCCTTAACTCAAATGCTATACTGAAAAATAATAATAAACTGATTCAGGAAATCAACACGATAGTGAAACTTGTAAGCCACTCTGAGTCAGCATATGAAGAAATTAATGCATCACATCACAATATGTAATCAATAAATCAGGTGCCAGGTGTAGTTGTTCCACTTGGCAAGTTGCATTTGTAAACACAGATGTCCAGGTTGTTTGGGGTTTCATTTCTGCACTCTTTCAGCTTCTTAAAGCAGATAAAAGTTTTGCCATTCTAGAGGTGTAACAATTTTGACAAAATAAATTGCCTCCAATTGCTAGTGGTAAGAACAAAATGAGCAGAAAAATAACTTTGCTATCACATATATTTTTTTCTAAAGAAACATGGTTGGGAATTTCAGTGCTGCTGATAACTATTACTGAATATTTTAACAGTCTGAAAATATGGGTTACATTTGGGCTGTCCAAAAGACCTGTAAAAAAGGTAATCCTTGATGCGTAAAAATTTGGCTGGCAGGTGGCTTGTAGCACATGCCTTGTTCTTCCTGCATAGTAGGAATACTCTGTGTCCCAAAGAGACAAACCCAAAACCTGGGACAGAGAAGACCCAGTAGAAATGAACAGAGGAGACTGAGATCTTATTAATGTTTACAAATATATAAAGGGTGAGTGTCAGGAGGATGGAGCCAGGCTCTCCTTGGTGACAACCAGTGGTAGGACAAGGGGTAATGGGTTCAAACTGGAACACAAGAGGTTCCACTTAAATTTGAGAAGAAACTTCTTCACAGTGAGGGCACCAGAGCACGGGAACAAGCTGCCCAGGGAGGTTGTGGAGTCTTCTTCTCTGGAGACATTCCTGTGTAACCTCATCTTGGTGTTCCTGCTCCAGCAGGGGGATTGGACTAGATGATCTTTTGAGGTCCCTTCCAATCCCTAATATTCTGTGATTCTGTGATCAGCAACACAGTCGTGTCTCAAACCCTCTCCTTTGGCTATGAGGACAGCAGGGGATGACTTCTGGAATGACACCACTTACATTCTTCCCACACTGTCTGTCAGGGTAGGACTGGGGGATAAGAGGCATGTGAAGAGAGTACTCAAAGCCCCAGCAGTGACTCAGAAGCAACAGTGTTCCAGTTGACATGTGAAAGGGACCGCTTGAGATTATTCGTTATATTTTTTTGCCTCACTGCAGTGGAAGGAGACCTGTGCTGGGACTGGCAGCGGAACGGTCCGCTCCTTTTCCTGGGCAAAGATTGGAGCCATCTGTCCTTGCTCCAGAGATGATCACAAAAAAGAAGGGGAAAGATCTCTTTGATATTTCTTTGCTATGCAAGACTTCAGTTTCTATGTGGCACAAGCATTTATGAAGAGGTTAGGAAAGATGGCTGATGATGTAGAGGGAAAACCACCAAAACACCTGAAGAAGTTGGGGGTCAGTTGAGGAGCAAGACATACTTTGAGATGCTGGTAGAAGTCTGCAGTTTTCTATAGCCACTTAATGTGTGTCTGCCCAGAGACAGATCTCACGGTGTAGCTACATTTTGAAAACAGGGGATGAGAAAATAGTAGAAGTCTTACAGGTCCACCTTTTGCAATGCACAGTGAACATGGTCCCTCTCCTGCTTTCCCACTCCCAAATGTCATTAGTGAAGATAAGATTACCGGTGGCAGCAGTGAGAAGTGCCAGTTCCAGCCACAGTCTTTCTCCATACTGGGAAATGAAGTCCTGAAGGTGGAAAGTTTCCAAATTGCTGCAGAACACCACCAGAAATCACCATTGCTTCATTTTTCCTTCCTGCTGAGACTTGTCATCCTTAAAGCTATGGGGAGTGCTATTGCACAAGACTGGCACTGCTAAGGGAAGAAAATTTCCTGACCATGACGGCTGCCGCTGACACAGTCTGCAGAGCTCTTCATTGAAATATGTCTCAGGATATTCTAGTGCAACTCCCCTACCCTAAACAGCTTTGCCAGGCTGTTTTGATTAATCTTGTCACTCTTCGGTGTACTAACCCCTAATATAATGAATTAATAAGAATTAACACGAAGAGCAGATTTGAACTGTCTAATTCAAAAATCTTATCCTGAAGAGTCTTTTTATGTAAAAAATCAAGGTTAGGTTGTTCTAAAAAACTCCCACAAACTTTGGAAGGAGAGAAATGACATGTGGAGTTGGGCTCTGGTTTGGGACAAACATGTTCTTTGCCTTCTCTCCAAATATTTGATTGTAGCAGAAATGGATGTTTTGGAAGTCTGCAAAGTATCCACTGGTTAACTTTATAGCACTTTATTAAGGACAGATCTGAGCAACTAATTTCTGTATTGATTAGATTTTTGGAATCTTTCTGTTCCGGAGCACACGTTTCATCCAGGGAAAAATAATTAAACTGCTGTGTTGCTCCTGCTTTATCTACCTTTCCACCGAAAAGTGGTGCCATGCTGGACAAACATCATGCAGCCCATCTTGCATGTGAGAGTGCTGTTTTTGAAAAAGATGCTACTAGTGAACTGAGGCAGTGCCTAATTTTAAACACAATACTTCAGGTAAAAAAGACCCCCAAAAGGAACCCAAGTGGGGCAACAAGAGTGATCAGAGTTTTAGAAATAATGGCGTCTGACAAAAGACAGAAGGAAACTGTCTTTATTTTTTCTGCTTTCCTCTCTTTTTCTAAAAGCAACTTATTCAATTCTATATGTTAGAATGGAATGATGATGACTTATTAATAGCCTCTGCTGAGAAAAGGGCAAGAGTAAATGGACTTGCTTTTCAGAAAATCATAATGGAAAAGTACTTGAACAGGATACCAAAGGAATTTCTGGAATCTCACTGGGAACTCTTATTCTCTAGTTCAACACCCGTTTGTTGTCTGCCTGTGGTCTACATATAGCTGGTAATGTCTTGGTGCAGGCATTTGACCTAGAGAGGACAATCTCGTTAGACCCTGCACCTCACCCGCATGGAGTGGACGGGGCCATCCACAGCAGATATTGTGATAAAGGATGGCCTGAAAGAAAAGAACTCTGATCACTGGTCCTCAAAACAGCTTTGTTCACTTTCTTTCCCACCCATTCCACCTTACTCTTTCTTCTCCAAGCTTTCACTGTTTTAATCCATCTCTTCCCTCTCCACCCAGGAAAGAAGAAAGATGGTGAATTGTAGGAACAGGCAGAAACAGGCGATGCATGTTATAGACCAGGAGTTTAGAAGGCGGTTGCATGCTTCCATCTGCAGCAGGGGAGGTTCAAGTGTGAAATGAAGCCGTCTCTTCACTGACATTCACAGCTGAACAAAACAAGCATGACACATGAAATGACAAAATCATGAATTGCGCTTTTCAGAACTGTAGAGTATTCCTGCTTCTCTCTTTGAGACTTCAGTAGTTATGTGCTTGCTACATCCCTCTCCCCACCACAGAACACAGTTTCTCAGAAAAAGCGATGCAAAGGAAGGAAGGCATGGCTGCCCTCCTCCCCCTGGTCAATTAATAATGGAGGAAAAGGTGATGAGGAGATACTCCTTTCCTAGCTGGAGTACCTGCTGGGGAACAACTGGTAGATGGGTACAAAGTGTGCCTGTGGAAATCCATTTGTCATTCTAAGTGTTCATCAAAAAATAGGAATCTCAAATGAGATTGCTCAAATGACTTACACTGAATTTTCTAGGAGCATATTTCCCTCAAGAGTTGCACAGAATAGCCTTATAAGATAAAGAGTAAAAGAGAGATTGCAAACAACATTGTTCACTGTCCTTCACTAACTGTATCTGTCCTCAAAAGCGGCAAGAATGTGAATAACAGCAGATTGTGCTGAAGTGGGAGAGGAAGAGGGAAACGAGATGCACCGTATCATTTTACTCATTAGTCAGAAATCTATTTCTCTTTGTTCAGTTGCTTAGAATATGTGAAAAGCACAAGTCACCGTGACAATATTGTAGCCACTTGGCGTGATCTTCTCCTAATACTAGGTTCTTTCACTAGGAGCCTAAAACAAAACCAGAGTCTGCATGTGGCTTTCTGCCCTTAAACCTACAGGATGAGCCTCTCAAGAGTGCAGGCAGAGAACGACGTAAGCAACAGTTCTGAAAGTTCAAAGCTAACAATCTAGTTTGCAAAAATAGCATTATTGCGTGCTTCTCACCATTGGTATAAATTTGTGACCACAGTATTAAGTTCTGCATCACTAACTAACTTTTTATATAAACTTTTTTGCTAGGCAATGATTAATTGTAAAAGAGACTGGATTCAATTTCCAGGCATACATGCCAAAATGTTTAAGAGAGATGCCTTGATCTCCTCACCTCCAAACCAGGAAAATTTATCTGCACATCTGAGCACTCAAAACCGAGAAGACTCATTTGCAAAAAGTGATGCATAGAGGAGATCTAAAGAGAAGTCCTGAGGAAAGACAGTGCAGGAAAACTTTAGCAGGGTCTTGGTGAATGGTAGGTGAGATTCTCATGCTACAGTGACTCTGGCAATAATCCTGAAGCAGTTCTCCAACTCCTATGAAGACTGAGGGAGCCAGCTAGAACCTCCTGTCTTATTATGCCCCTGTTTAGGTATCCAGGACTGGAGTCCAACTGCTGCCCAAGGTGACCTCTTAACTTGGAGGGATATGCAAGCCTGCCCCATCCATAGGGGTAAGGACAGCAGGATGGTCAAGTTCTGGCTAGCCAGTTTGCAAAGGTCTGCTGTTCTGCAGATGCCTCCTGCTTCATGGCATAGCAGTGCCTGTTGCTGCTGTGCTCCATGGGAAGAATGGGAGAAGTGCAGGGAGAAATGTGAAGGACGATGCTGCTCCTATGGTCAAAGTGAACAGATACTACTGTTCCATTTTAATGTTCTGGTACAGACAAGTTTTTGTCTTGCTGCACTTGCACATCCTGGGACACAACAAGCACACCCTGGCAAATACATCTGATGTTTTTCAGCTAGTCCTGGTCATCACGCTCCAACTGATGCCTGGGGTAAACTGATGATGCAGTCAGTCCTATATTAGAGGCAGAAGCTGATACCCTTGGTGGTTTTGCCACTGTAAAGCTTGTGTAGGGCTGCTGATGTGACACTACAGCATGGAATAAAGCTCAAGGATTTGGAAATGTCCAACAACAGCACTTGAGGCAAACAGCACTCTTGGCAAGGCTCCCGTCATGTCTCCCAGCTCTGAAATTGGACAGGATTGCTGGCATGGTACACTCATTCAGACCCACACATTTAGGCATGGCCAACAGAAGAGAAGTTGATGACAGAAAACAAGCGCCAAGGAAACAAGATTGATGACTCTTCCTGAAAGAGTGCACCAGATAGCTGAAGCCTGACAAGACTTTGCAGAAATGGAGATGGCACCCCATCCTCTTGCTCCACCACCAGCCAGACTCCTTCCCTTGAGAACACTTGCTCTGTCAACAACGCTTCAGAGAAGATGGCAAAAACTGCTCTGTGCCTGAGGTTGGTATGCTGATTTCAAAGCTCCAAAGAGGCAGTAAAATTCCCTTAGCACTCCCTGAGGGAAAGACTAGATGTTCCCTTTTTCACCCCATGAACTCTGTTTTTTACTGGAATGTCAGGATTAGCACACTGCTGAAAATGACTGAATGCAAGCCCTTGCCCGGCTTGCCACATCTGTCATCTCAGGTTGCTTTTCTTCCTGTTTGTGTTTCCTTCATTTTTGAGGGGGTAAAAATTCTGCCTCTTGTGAGCTTAGAGAGAGGATAGCAATCCACTCCAGCTCAAGCAGTGAGTATCTGGGAAAGCAAGGGACAAGGCCAGATTTGCCTTATAAAGTTCTAGTGCCATCCAGTTCAGCTGACCCATCACATCAAAACTCTAAAGCTTCATTGATTCTGATATAACAATTTCAAGATATTTAACATGAGACCTCCTAATGCTACTTTACTTGTCTTTACAAAAGATGCCAAAATTTGGCTCAAATATCTGATGTGTCTGCCAAGGAATTAAGGTAAGTCCTCAATTAAATGTATTAAACGTCTTGCAATTATCCACAAAATCTAGATGTATTGAAAAAGAAAACTCCACCTTATCCCCCCTTCACTTCTTGGAATCAATCAAATCAATTCCTGTTGCACTGCATCTTCCCTGCATTAGCTTTCAAATCCGGCCATAGCTTCTTCTGTGATGCTGTGTACCTGGCTTTCATTGGCCATCCCAATACACCATGAACCCTATCACGGAAACATTCTAGAGCAGAGCGCTGCATAGCTGAGGATTTGTATCCTACAATGTACATATTGGATTTTGATCACAAAGGAAATAACTTGAGAAAAAAAGTTGTGAATTTTCTGAGCATATCTTGGCAGAGCACTTTTGATAGTAAAGTTATCAAGCACTATATCAAGTTTTCTGTAAATCGCAGTGAAGAAGATGGCAAAAGACACAATGAAGCAACACTTTGGTTGCATCTTCTCCGTGGAGCCTTGTACTGACAAGCACAGTTTTGTGCCTGTTCCTGAAACATACTGACCTGCTGAGTTAAATGAAGACCAAACTTCTGGCTTGTCTGCAGGAAATGGTGGCCTCTGGGTCAAACTGCAGGATTTCTCAAAGGTGTCTCTAAGGCAAGGAAAAGACAAAGGAAGAGACAGAGAATGGAAGGCCAAGGATGACAGCAGAGGGAGGTGAAAATATGAAACTTGCCAGATGACCTAGCAGAAGCAGGACTTGACGTGTTTGAATGGGGTGTGGCTGTTAAAAATGCCAGTTTATACAGAGGTGACACGGCACCTTGCAAAGGTGAACAACCAAACTCCATGAGGACAGGCTCTGTCAAAATTTCTGCGTGCTTCCTGTCTTCTAAGCTACAGGGTTCCCAAACCCTATTTCTATTAGCATGTAAGTGATTAAATCACTACCAGGTATTGTGCTGGCAAGACTCATAGGTCTCAGTTCTTCCCTTCCTGAGGGAGCCAAGTGCCTTTACATCTAAAAGTTGGTTTGTTCCCTTCTTACAACACCTCTGAGGAAGGCAGTCTACTCCACTAACTTTGACTTCATTGTATTGAAGATATTATTTACAATTCTCCCTTTTCCTTAATTGAACTTTTACTGTTAGCACAGTGCAGAATATTTGCACACTTGGTAACACTTATGCTTTGTACTTTAAGTACAAAGTCATGTCCATGAGATACCTACAGCCAGACTATTTCTTGGGGGAACACAAGAGACAGTACTGTTCTCCCTCACCAAGACTAATACTTTATGGTGAGACAGGCAAGAAACTGTTGAGTTGTGCAGAGCTCTCATTCTTTGTACCATTAGCTATATGCAATCCCTCTCTCCCTCAAGACCCTCCATATGGAACCTGGTAGGTCCAGGCACTCAAGCTGGACATCAAATGAGAGTTTACAGTAGTTAGTATGTTAAATTCAATGAAAATACAAAAATGTGTCCAGATCTACTCTCCCTCAGCATGTGCACATACACAGGCATCCACAATTGGCAAGTGCTGTTCTGCAAGTTTAAAACTCATAAGGACATCCAGAGCGTGAAAAAACAATTGCTCTACACCTTTGTCCTCTACAGCAGAAGTCCATTGTGCCCTATTGTCAGCTTATGGGCTGCTGCTCTTTGTGATGGGGCAGCTTGAGGCCGTTCCAGGTGTCTCAAGGAGCTCCCCACAGTGAGACTGGGAACTGAGCTGAGAATGTCCCTGCCTGGCAGAACCTTTTTGCTCATCCATGTCTCACCCTGGCACCCATTCCCATATCGCTCTGTTTCATATGCCAGAGGCTCCTTTAGGAAACAGCCTGTTTTCTCCTTCTTGGATAGGAGCAGGGTCAGCAGGGGCAGAAAGTCAGCAATGGGGCACTCTGGGGTCGGTGAAAGCCTGCACTGTCCAAGTGAGCTGCATGCAGGGCCAAGATGGACTGGAGTGGTTTCATATCAGATCCATAATAGAAGAAATACCCTCCATATTTTACAGGACTCAGAAAAAGATCGGTATGATGCGCCTTTTCACTATGGTTGCCTTCCCCCACTTTGATTTGAGTTTAACATGTTTACCAGCTGTAATCCTGTAGTGGAAAAGCTCCAGAATGTGCAGTGTCCACTTCACCAGTGAGTGCATCAGTCAGAGGGAGGCAGCAGGCAGTTTTCTGAAAGAGAATATCATTGCCATACTGTTATAACTCTGAGCCCAAGGTCAAACAAAGCAGTGTTTGGTGCTCCTCTGTTGCCCTGTCCCTCAGGATAAATCATTTCTAATACTTCACAGAGAAAGTGCTACATTCAAACAATTATAAAAGCTCATGGGCTGTATTACACCTCAGGTTCTTCCTATATGTGTTAATAAAAGCTCTCCCTTCTCTGAGTTATCTATAGCTGTAAACAGAAATCCACATGTTAATACAGTGGTATTTCCCCCGCACATAAATCCTAAGTACCGTAACTACTTTTCTGTTTGCACAGCTTTTAATTTAGTTACAGAGCTGAGTAGCAAGTGTGTTTTCTGTTCACCAAAGTCACTTATCACAAACACATATTTATAATAACATATATCTTATCCAAATGCATTTTTCTTTGGGCTTAAAAATTTAGGTTTCAGATTGCGTGTACCCCAAAGTTCCATAACTACAGGGTAATAGAGTATACTAGTGTCTTTCAAGTTAGACATCTGTTTAGAATGTTTTGTGGCTGCGCTAAGTCTTAAATCAATTTGGTTATAAAAACAAATATTCTTTACAGTATTAAAATAAAAGAATGGGGAAGATTTATTGTTTGTTTTTAGCAGCTGACTTGTCTGAGGGAAGATGGACCATATGGAATGAACTGACTCAAAAATTCACTGACACGATGCAGTTATTTATTGATTTTTATAGACAATAATGACCTGTAAGGGCTTTGGTCTTCCATGTGTCTGTTGCTTTAGCACCCTCTTTCAGTACTTAAGCAAATCAAGTCCATTTAGCTGTCTGTATGCCTTCTCACAATAAATGAATAATATGACAAATCAGAGTTTAGTATCTCATAAAGTGCTGTTTTAAATATTTTCTTATAATTTTCTTTCTGCTTATTCCCATTGGGAGAATACAGTTAGAATTCAGATTTCTAAACATATTTTCTTCTTTCTCCAGTCTCTATATAAGTGTGCTAAACATTTCTCCTTGCATTTTGCCATAATCCACAGGTTCAGATTGACATCTAGGTAAGAAAGGTCGGCGGAATTGCTAGAAACAAAATTGGAACACACAGAAGCATGCAAAAAGTGCCACAGAGTATGCGAGAAATATCTAGTTATAAGCACTCAGTCTTCTTTTGCATTTATTCCAAGCGCCTTCATTTTTCTTTTTCATCTCGCTTTCTCTGGTGGCTTGTAAAGGTGGTTCTGTCCCCCAGGCACCCACCTGCAGTTTCTGGGCTGGACACCAGGTCCCGCTCCTGCCTGGAGTCGACTTTCCCCTTGGCGGGGAAGCAACAACAAGAGTGATGGAGTTTCAATACCGAAGTCACTGTCACACCCAGGCTGTTGTTATCTGAGATCTTGGATCTACCACTACTCTGGGCAGCAGCAAGCAGTGCTTTCAGCCTTCTCTGCCCAAGAGTTCATTTCTCTCTGAGCAAGCAAGTAGCAGCAGCACCCCGGGCATGTGGGCAGCAGCAGAGCATCAACTGAAGTCTCTCTTTCCTTCTCTGCAGCGTTCAGAAGCCTTCAATGAAACAGCAGCATCGCTGCCACACCAACCTACAGCCCTCTGAGGAGCAGGAGGAGGGAAACAAAAGCAAAAGTAGCTCAGATGATGAAACTTCTCTTGCTGTATAACAGAGGTGAGGTTAATGGAGACAACCCTTGGAAGTGTGCAAGTCTAGAGAGCTATTGGTTAAACACATCTTGAAAAAATAAAATTAAAGAATAAATAATTAAAAAAACCCAACTGGTCATCACGATTCTTTTTTGAGCTGCAATTTGACTTCTTCTGCATTTATTATGGGCATTTGACTGAATCAGGGACTAAATAAAGAGTGAGGACAGCTTGCAGTCTAACAAGGATGTTGTCCAAATATCTTACACTTTTTTTCTTTTTTTTTTTTTTTTCCCTTAAATAGGATATGATAGTTCTGACAAACTCTATTCAGAGAAAAGGAGAAAAGATGGTAATTTGAAATTGCTATCTCTGACAATCTGGAGACCTACTGTATTTCAATCACTTTGTTCTCTGAGAGTTTCTAAAAGCAGTATGGAAGGAATAAGAAGCAACCAGTGTTGCTTCATGAGGAAATGCTTGTGTTTATGAGAATATTAAGAATGTCTGTCTTTTTTTTTTTTTTTTCCCAAATAGTGTGTGTCATCTAAAGCATCAAGAAGAAAATTATATTGGCTTCCAGCTCCCTGCTAGTTTCCTGCACAAGATCACCTCCCTTCCTCGTAGCCTAAAAATCATGGGAAATATTAAAAAATGAGCAAAAGGATACCGTTAAGAAGGCAGTTATTTTCAAGAAACAATAATACTGAAGATAAAATGGATGTTCTGAGTGGGTAGGGGTTTGAAGACCATAAGAAGAGTGATGAAGACCAAGGTCTATAATTATTTTCCAGAAGTGAAGTGGGGTTATGTGAGAAATTGATGGCACATGGTCTAGAAAACAAAGGTGCAGATGAGAGTCTAGGTTCAGTGTTCAAACCAGCCCTTTGAATGAACATGCATTTACCCCTGAGTGGAGGGAGTCTGAGGAGAAAGCAGACTGGTATTTCAGTTTCCTCTTTGAAACCTTGTGCAGGCACAGATTTGCAAAGTGGATGGAGGGTCTATAAGCCACTGAGTAGCACTATCCAGAACAGGCTTTCCTGGTCACGCAACACAGCTGAGACTGCATGGGCCTCCAGCCTCCTTTGTCCACTGCAGCTACAGCTCTTTCTGTGTATCTATGTATATGTGCGCATTAGTGCATGTGAGCCTATAGATGATCACATCGTTCATATAAAACCAGTGTGTTCTGATAACCTTGGTCTCAGCCCTATGAAATATTGATCTCTACTTCCAGTGCCTAGATGCATGTCTGAACTTCTTAAATGCTTGTGCCTGTGGTGAAATGCTTTGACAGCTCAGGTCCCAATTCCTCCACATTCCCTGCAGGAGGGAACAGAGGAGGAGTAACGAGGGCACTGACCCCCTGCCTCTACGGTGAGTGATGGAACTTAGTGTTCCATTTACAGTTCCATTTTAAAAATAGATGCTGGGCAAGTAAGCAATTAAAATTCAAGAAGGAAAGCAGAACTATCTGGCAGTTGTTCAGTAAGTCTAACTTGTATAAAAAAGATCTGCACATAGCTGGTATAAGTATAAACAGTCAGCAGCATGAGATTATGAAAAACAATTCTTGCCTGGCAAATGTGATTACTTTTAACAAAATTTAAAAACCAGGGAGTGAAGAGAACACAGCAGAAATTTTCTCTCTGCAGGTTGGGTCATTCAGCTGTACATGGAATAAGTTCCCATAAAACATATGAACCGTCATCTTCGGATGTATCGATGCAGACAGGTGCAAAAGGATCCAAATTCCAAGCTGGACATATGCTAGCTCGGCACTGTTCCCAGTCAAACGAATTCACTAAGAGATTTAGTGGAGAGGCCTGAACGCCACGTGGTGACATCGCTTCTAAATCAGAGCCGGTTCATGGCTGGTCAATGAGCTCAGATGTGTCTTCACACACTGAGACACCTCCTATCTCCCCAGCTCTGCTCCATGGCATTGCATTCACCAGGAGAAGGGATGAACAACAGTTGTCCCATGACTGTCTCACCATTATCCAGCACTTTCTGGGCTCTACCCCACCCTCCCCAATTCTCTACTGGGTAAATCACTGCCTGTCAATGGCCTGGCAGCAGAAGCACCATTGTTCCATCTAGTGGAGAGCTATTCAGTGTTGATGGCCTTTGATTTCTCTTCCCAAACACAGGCCTCGCCTCTGCCAGATAGGATTTTGCTGGTAGGGTTATGCTGACAAATCCGCCCAACATAAGCACAGTCTGTAGTCCCTGAAGATTTATTGTGGCCTAAACTGGTCTATCTTCCATCAATCCTGTGAATATAATAAGTGCAGACAATACCAAAACCTGTCAGAAAACGTCCAATATAAAATAGACACACTAATTTACTGTGAAGTTTACAATCCTAAATAGCATTCAGAAGAAAAGTAAATAATGGCATTCATAGTTTGGCACAGACATGCTGCCAATGTGTCACATCCTGATGGATTGGGGATATGTCTGTGTCAAACTATAAATTCTGGTTTTGCTTTTTGAATGCCGTTTACAAATGCAACTGTCCATGTGGATTATTGCATCTATTTTTATAGCCAAAGCTCTGTCTGGGAAGATGTAACAGAGCAATCAACAACACTGACGGGTTCTATTTTGCTGGAACAATAATGTTCCTATGAGCCTGGCTCTTCAATATTCATGCACAGGACAGGAGGGCTTCCCCTCATGTTGAAGAACATAAGCAAAAGAAGGATGGAAGCCTATTATGTGAGCACGTTTGTCAAAGGTAAGACAGAGTGGTCAAGCCAAAGACAACCGTGATTGTGAGGTCAGGTGGTCGGACACTGCAGAGACATTCAGAATCATAGAATCACATAATGGTTGGGGTTGGAAGGAACCTCTGGAGATCATCTAGTCCAACCCACCTGCTAAAATAGGTTCACCTAGAGTAGATCACACAGGAATGTGTCCAGGTGGGTTTGAATGTCTCTAGAGAAGGAGACTCCACAGCCTCTCTGGGCAGCCTGTTCCAGTGCTCTGGCACCTTCAAAGTAAAGAAGGTTCTTCTCATATTCAGATGGAACCTCCTGTGTTTCAGTTTGTGCCCGTTGCCCCTAATCCTATCATTGGGCACCACTGAAAAGAGTCTGGTCCCATCCTCTTGACACCCACCCTTGAGATATTTATCTGAACTGCCAGGGGAGCTGGGAAGCCACACAACTACAGCCACAGAGAACTGCCACAGAGCTGGTGCCACCCTCCTCACTGCTGACCAGGGTGAGAGGGGTGAAGAGAAGGCTCAGGTATGCTTCTAATATTCCTGTTCCTCTCCATTCCTTCCCACATGCCCGGATAGTGCATTTTTATGTAATCTGTACCACAAGCAAACTGAGAGTAAAGCTTCATATGGATGAAACATCTGAAGATTTGCATGGACAAAACATATATTAGGTTATTCAGAGTAGATATAAGGAATAAAGTTTTTACAATGAGGGTGGTAAAATACTGGAAGAGGTTCCCAAGAGAGGTGGTAGATGCCCCATCCCTGGAGACATTCAAGGCCAGGCTGGACTGGCTCTGAGGAGGCCAGGCTCTGAGCAACCTGATCTAGTTGCAGATGTCCCTTGCTCATTGCAGGGGAGTTGGACTAGATGACCTTTGAAGGTACTTCCAACCCAAACTATTCTATGCTTCTGTGATTAGCAAAAGTGGAGTTCTTTGCTTTCCTATAAATTATTCCTGCCACCTATATATTAATAACTGGGCTTTTCAAGAATGACTACCCATGGATATAGAGCTAAGTCAGCTGGGGCATAAGAAGCTGCAAAGCTGCAGCACTGTGTCTGGGGCACAGGCAGATGGTGCAGGGTGCTGCTGTTGGAAGGGTAGTACCTGCCACAGCATCTGCATCTGAATGGACACCTCCGCAGTCCAGGGCTGTTCCTCCTGCAGTGATCAGTCCCAGAAGTCTACTGGGGGTTCAACCTTTGGATCTCCTCGCTAAGGAGTGGTATCCCACCAGGGAGAGGATTGCTTTTCACTTTGTTATCTTTGTCTTTCCGTATCAGCCCATTCTGGTTTTGTCTGTCCTGTCCTTAAGCCTCCCATGCAAGAGCCACTTTCCGTACTTATCAAACTCAGGTATCTAACACCACTTGCAAAAGGCATTGCTGCTTGACTGGGATCCCCTGGTACTTCCAGTACAACCCAGAAATCCGTTGGCAAAATGTTCTGGGAAAAAAAATAAAACAAAAAACAAACAAACAAACAAACAAACAAAAACACACACACCAAAAACAAAACCAACAAACCACATGGTAGTTAAGAAAAAAAAAAAATCCCAGATATTACTCAGCTTCCTGGTGAGGCTGGTAAATATTGTGCTAAACCAAAGGTACCGATACGCAGAGTGAGACGCGCTTCTACCATGCAAGGCGACAAGCGCAATGGACCTGCACCGGGCAGAGACCGGGGCAGGCAGAGGGAAGCCCCTCCGGAGATACCGATGCCGTGGCGGTTGAGGCTGCTGCAGACGTCCCGAAGGCGGCGAAGGACCTGCACCGTACTTTTCCCTTTCAACTTTTCGGGAGAGCCAGCGCAGGGCTCGGCGGCCCCGGGGGCAGGTGCACCGCACCGGGGAGGTGTGTGCCCGGCTCGTCCCCCCATCCCGCGGCGGAGCGGTGCGCAGTACAGGCGGGAACAACCCGCTTCGAGCTGCGGCCCCGGCCGGCCGGCGCCCGCTGGCCCCATCCCCGCCGCCGCCGCCCGCCCCCGACCGCCGGTGCCGCCGCGCCGCCGCAGCGCCCTCTGCCGCCGGCGGGGGGTCACGGCGGCGGCGGCGGGCCGGGGATCGCGTGCGAGCGGGGAGCCGGCGGCTCGCCCTGTCACTCGGCCGCCCGCCCGCCACCTGAATCACGAGGGAAGCGGCGGCCGAGCATCCTCCTCCCCACCCCCGCGGCGTCCTCCGTCCCGCTCCCGCCGCCCGCTCCCGCATCTCCGCCCCAGCATCGCCGCCGCGCCTCGGCCGCCCGCTCTGCGCCGCGGCCGGGGGCTGCTGCTCGCCCGGAGAAACTTTGCACCCCTCCCCGGGTCGTGGCGGGGACCGTGGGGTAAGTCGTTGCATCCCGAGAGCTCGCGATGGGCAGGCGAGGCTTCAACCCGGGTTTTGCAGGGGGGCCGGGGGATCCCCGGCTCCGGCCACCTCGCCCCCAAACCACCCCCGCTCCGGGGGGCCGGTGCTCCCCCCGGCCCTTTCGGCGGCGCTGAGACCGCAGCCGCGCAGGACGCGCCCCGCTTCTTTCACCCAGGCGCTGGGGATGGTCCGCAGCTCCCACGCGAAAGCTCCGGGAGGTGGCGGGTGCCCGCCGGCCCCCCGGCGGGTGTTGCCCGGGGTGTTGGCCCGCTGTCCCCAGGGATGAAACTGGGGGGAGCGGAGGGCTCTGCCGTGGCACCTTGGCCACATCTGGCTTCACCCATCCTTTCCACTGATGCCTCGAGAGACCTTTTCGGGGGGAAAGCAAGTGAAATAAAAGTTTCACGTCGCCTCTTTACAGCCCGAAGTGCACTCGCTTGGCATAGAAGAGGGTGGGTATGCTTTGGGGTCAGTCAGTACGTCCCCTGAAAATCTTCATTTTCAGCGGTTTATCACTCTAGAGCTAAAAATTCTTGTTACGTTTCAGTTTGACATACCAAAGGGGGGGAAATCAGTGAGGGAAGGGCGAAGCGTGTATACAGGTTCTGGTGCTTTTTCTGACTTGACTTTGTTTAGTAAACAAAAAATGTGTACGTCTTTGGGTGAAGCTGTAGTTTTATGTCTTTATTAAAGAATAATGCAAATAGCATAAAACCAAGTTACATAATGAAAAACTTTTTTTTTTTCTGAAGACGGGCACAATGTCCTGCGTCATTTTGCGAGTTTCTAGGAGATAGACTATTAAGACAAACACAAAAAAAAACCCCAAAAAACAAAAAACAACCAAACAAGCAAAAACCAAAAAAACATCCAAACAAAAACCACCAGAAAAACACGAGAATACAAGAATATGCTTGACGTTTTTTGGTAATCGGAGGTTTCAAAAACAGAGCCGGGACTGGATTTAAATAAAACTGACTGACTGGTTGGGCTCAGAAGTAGTCTGTTGAGAAGAATGTTGATGCACATATGTTTGCAGTAGATAAAATAAAACTGTTCTCCTTTATGAACCGTAGAGAGTGTTATTATCCAGGGCTAAGACTAAATCGCAGAATCACAGAATCACAGAATGTTAGGGATTGGAAGGGACCTCAAAAGATCATCTAGTCCAATCCCCCTGCATTTAAGCGAGATTTAATGACTGACACAATCAAATTCACTGGCAAAGCCCTCGGTTAATTTGCAACCAAGAGCAAGAACCTATTTCCTTGAAAAACAAAGTGCCTAATACTGTAGATGTTAAGAACCAGAAAGAGTTACCAGTTAAGGTTTGGATAGTAACTTTAACACCATTGCTCCTGCTGGCACTCTCTGCCTGAGCACAGGCTGCCACACTTCTCTCTTTCTACCGCCACATCCACCGCATCTCTGCATCAGTATATATGTTTGTGACAACCTATTTTTTTTCAGTAGTTGACTGTAAAAGTGTATTTGGGTGTTCTCTGGTCTGAAGGAGAGGACTGGGTTTCTAGGGGATGCATTGGGCTAGTGTGTGAACACCTCCAGTCTTCGGCTCTAGAAGCCCAAAGCTCCACAGCGTACTCAGACTGAGGGGGACTGTTTCTGTGAAGAATGCCAGGGAATGAACCCTTATATATGGAAAATCTGTGTTGTTGTGGTTTCAGGATTTTTATTCTAAGTGAGCCGTAAGAGGGGGAGGTATATTATTACCTCAACTTCCCATTGATTCAGATTTCTGCCCAGGAATTGTACGGAGGAAATGCAGCGTTAGGCCCTGTTTGCAGTGTAGATGCTTACATAAAACAGCCTGCCGATCTAATATTGATTCATGGGTTTCAGTGTATAAACAGGTTTAAACTCCACTGTGGAGGATTTAGTAGTCAGAAATGATTTTTTCATTAGATTTGCCTTTCTGTAGGTATATCTAAAAATATAATAAAAACACTTTCAGTATCAGGAACTGCCGCTATGTAATAGAACTAGACTAAGAACTTTGTTCAGCTTTTGCTGTTGTGTTTTTAAGGGGTTCAGTTCAACCCCAGACCCCACTAAATGTGGGGGCTCTGCTGTTGAATAACTGAAGTCTGGTGCCAAATCTTTCCTTAATATTCCTGGTAATTACTGCTGACTCATGCTGACATGTGAGTTCAATTAGCCCCAACTGGAATGTAAATGATGTGGGAGTGTCTCTTTGTGCCCAGAGACAGCTAGGACAAAGCAGATTTTGGAGGAAAATTTAAGGAATTGCCAAATTTGGGTAGGAAGTGTCAGCCGGGTATTTTTTTTACTGTAATATTTAAATAACCAGTGAAGTTTTGTCCCAGGAAGGGGGCAATTTGGATAACATGGGCTTGTCTTCACTATGGAATAAGTGGAGTCCTAACTCAGACGTTGCTTCTAATTTGTCTCATGTCCCCACACACAAACTCATTGCTGGAGAGTGGTGATGTTTTCAATTTGAATTGGCTTACCCATGAGGAATAAGCTATAGCTCAGATAACCGCAATTCATCAGCTCCCAACACGATCTGCCTGAATAGCACAAGTGCGATTGTGCTTGGCTCTGGCTGCTCCCACTTGAATGGGGTTACCTGGACAGCAGGCAGCGCCTGCCTGATTCCCCAGTGCGGGCAGAGCAAAGACGTCATGGGTTCAGCCATGAGGTAAGCAACAGGACATTTATCAATGCAAATGCTCCCACACAATTGCTGCCTAACTGCCACGTCTGTGACAGCTCACTGGTGGGTGTCACCGTCACCACACCACCATGGTGAGCCGGACAGGAGGACTTGGCAGCAGTGCAGAGCTTGCCGATGTGCAGAATGAGGCACGGCTGCAACAAGTCATGAAAAGCAAAAAATTGTCTTTGCCCCTACGTTAGTTTCCTGTCAGTTATCAGCTGGTATGAGAAGGTCAGTTATATGTCAGAGGTATATGCTTTTATACATATATATATATATAAAAATCTGTCCATACTTGGCTAGCAGTAGCAAGAGCTGCTGCTTTGGGAGACGCAGTTTTGTTGTTGGCCCTCTGTGCAAATGGCTACTAGGAAATGCAGACCAGGATTTCTACAAACATTTTGAGGTCAAAGAAGCAGAGATGGTGGGCACAAGAGCAAATATGCAGCCTTAAGTGTGCCAGGTGGATTGTTTTTTTTAAGAGGAAGGTGATCCTAATGCAGAGTCCTCGGTCAGCATGAAGAATGAAAATTTCAAGGTGCTTTTCAATAAATTTGACTGAGTTAGGGACCAGCTGAACATCCTGAGATGAAAAATGCTTTCAGAGTATGGCTCTGTCAGTCCAGAGCTCCCATGGAGCTGTTGATAGTAATTTTGGAATTAATTCAATTTACCTTCATAGTTGTGACCTCTGAGGTTTCTATAGCAGTCGAGGCTGTGTTATGCTGTTATCAGATAAAAATACTATGTGGGTAACTGCAGAACTTCGATGGATAGATTTAGAGGATTGTACAGGTGAGGTGGATGAAAAATAGGAACTGCCAACATAATGCCAATGAAATGCACCTCACATACTTAGGAACCCCTGAAGTTCCTAGATCCAGTATGTGATACAATCATTTCAGTGCAGACAGGTAGGTTCTGCTCACTCAAGTGCAGTCCTCAGGTATGCGGGTGTGCAGCTACAGTCGCAAGAAACCCAGTGTATCTCTCTGACCTTTGTTTTAGAAACCTTATTCTGGATCTAGTCCTTTCGCTCTGGTAAGTGCCTTCTGTTGTGCAGCAGCAGGGCCAGTGCAGCGTGGTGGTGTAAAACTGTGCAAGACGGCAGCACTCAGCAGCCTGTGTCAGTGGAACACCTTCAATATGAGAGTCTGTGAAACAAAGCATTTAAGTCTGCTCCCAGGTTACTTGTCAAATGGTGAGATTGCTTTGATCTGGACCTTACTGTCTATAGTTTTGAATCAAGGCTGCATCTGCAGACAACAAGTAAATCATTTGCATGATGCAGTCTATTAAGCTGGGACTGCAAAACATGCTTGCAATCATGTATTTGACCTGTCCTGTGACTGCAGTAGTGCCTGGTACACCAGAGCTATGGCCCTGTATTCAACAGCAATATCTGTGCATGCATTAAATATATTAAATATTTATTCTTTACTCTTCAATTTTGTTTGTATTGATTCTAAATGGTGGTCATTTCAGTAGGTTTAGCTTGCTGAAAACATGTCCTAACATAAAATCAAATTTTGTCACTCATTAGGACTGTAAAAATCCACCATTGCTGGATTTTTTCCTACTCTGTAACAGTGGAGCTGAGACAGAGTGAAGCTGAATACGTGGCAGTTTTGGGGTCATTATAGCTGTTTGCTACATTTGGTGGTATACTGATCCCTGGGAATCATGATGCTGAGTAGCCTCTCGAACTTTTTCCTTTGCTGAAACTCCAGATATTTTGCTCTCACCTTGTAGTCAGGGCAGGGTTGTTTGGAAAGCGGGTTCTTCTTGGCCGCATTGTCTTTCACAGGGATTTACTTCTCCAACATATGTTTCTCTGATGTCTGAGAACTCCTAGTGATCTTGTCAGATTGAATCTCCCTCTCCTTGTCCTCAAATGAGGAATCCTTCCACAAATATGTTGTTTTCTTCTTGTTTCAGGCCATTTCTAGATACGCAAAATTTGCTGAGGTTTTTCTGTGGGCAAAGAATACAAGTACTAGAGATTTTGGAGGGGTATATCGAGAAGACTATCATTCAGGTTGGGACTCCATAGCAGTTTGTCAGAGCTGTTGCATATTTCATTAACAGCTCAAGTGATGGATCAGAGCATGTGGGCATTCAGCCTGCAGATGTCACCAAGCTGAAACGGGTTATCAGGCACCCTGGAAGACAAGACTTAAAATCAGAGTAATTTTTGACAGTTACAGACTCTAGAAAACCAAGCAGGATGCAGATCTGTAAGATTTTGTGCAGAAGTTCATCTTCATTGGGGAATAACCATGTAGGCAAATACAGCATGGGGAACGGCTGGCTAGGCAACGTGAGCCAAGGGGAAAACAATGTGTAAATTTGGTGGATCTCAAACTAAATATGAGTCAGTAGCATCACACTGTTGTCAGAATGGTAAAGAGAACAATGGAGTGTAAAAATAGAAGTGTTGTTTGTAACGTATATGAATAATCTTTTTGCCCTGCTCAGCCCAGGTAGGTCCTTACCTGGAGTATTGAACTCGTTTGGGAGCAGGGTGCTTGGGGAAAAATACAGACGAAATTCAGAGTTCAGAGGAGAGCAACAGGAATGATGAGCTGTCTAGAAAACACCACTTATAAGGAAAGACTAAAATAATTGTTTCGTCTAGAGGTGGGAAGAATAAAAGCCAAAAAGTTAAAAATCTTTAGAAATATAGGGTTAGCTGCAAAGTTAGTTAAACTATTTTTGTGTCACCTAGGGCAAGAAATTATGATCTTACATTGCAGCAAGGAAAAATTTAGGTTAAGATGCTTAGGAAAAAAAATGTGATTTTGGTAATAGTTAAATGCTGGAATAAACTCTCTGGGGTACTCACAGAAACTATACTTCTTCAGTAGAAGCAGCTTTTGGGAGTGGTTGAACAGCTGTGTTGTTACAGCTATGATGGCCTAAGCATGTAAGAATGGAAAAGACTAGAAAGACGTAGTGCTTTTTTATTATATCAATTGATTTAGCTAGAAAAAACAGACAAGCCTTTCATGCTCACAAACCGTTTCTCCAATCTGAAACCTCTGAATGGTTTTGGTACAGCTGCTTCTGTATGAAACAGGGAAGGATGTTCTGGATGATCTCTTGAGGGTCCTTACAGCCCCATTTGCAAAGATGTAATGATTAACAAAATCTTTCTGCCTTGGGATAGATGGGTGTTCAGGGAGTGGGGAGGGAAGGAATACTGTGAAAGCAGATAAAATAGCTCCCTCCTACCCTGCAATCAGGGAGATTCCCTAAAATTTTCTCTCTGTGAAAAATTCTGTTTTATTACTTTTCAGGAGGGGATGAGAATCAGCAAACATTAAACTAGCTGCTTTATTAGTGTCAGGTGGTTTTGGATTATAGCAAATGCTTTATGACAAGTCATATTGGGATAGGATGTATCTACAAAACATTTGTGTTTTTATGTTGCAGACTGAAAAAAACCTGGGAGTTTTGAAGGCAAGAGGTCAATTTGTTTCCCCCACTTCTCACCCTAATTATATAAAGTAAAATTCTTGCAGTTATTACTTGTTTATGAAAACTAAATTTAATTATTTTTTAAAAATCCATAGAAAATACTGTTTTTGGGGATATTAATGAGAATAAATTTATAAATATTGCTTACCGTAGGGTAGTAACAGATATAAATAATGTTAGAAGACAGAGTTTTACTGCAGGCAACTTGCATATATATTTAAATGTTTTTTTTTTTCTGCTGGAGATGTATCTCTAACATAGTAAAAGTATTTACAATAGAAAGTACCAAAAAATGTCAAATAATGAACAAAAAATGTAGATATGTCCATAGATCTCAGAAACAGGATGGAAATAGCTATGTTATACTGCTTACAATTGAGAAATTTATGTTCCTGGAGAAGAAATCATATGCTTATACATCCATAGTTAAGGACCTGCAGTAAATTTGAGTACGTATTGAAACCAAGGCGCTGGAGTAGTGCCTTGTCAGTGTAGCAGACAAAACTAGGCAGCTTTTCAACCAGTATAACTTGTTTAGCTACTTTTATAATCTCCAAAATAATAGCTGCATCAGTTTTTATTTTTACTTTTACATTCAGATTCTGTATTTGAAAGAACAGGAACTTTTGAATTTTCATTCTGATTTTCATGTGGATCATTAAACTGAACACTTGCAACAACTGAGTAAAATCCTGACAACTCATACGCCAGCCCGGCTCTCGGTGGGCTTTTCTAAACTCTGACGCACTGCTTTCAAATGCTGCAGGGTTTCTTATGCTGTTAGCAACATCATTTTAGAAGTCTGAATTGCAGCAACAACAATAATAACAATGTCAATTTAGACATCAAGCTAACATAACTCACTTCTAGGAGATAATATTTCATGTTTCCTTTCAATTTTTCTCTGCATTCCGATTTTCCATCCCAAGCTTTGAGAGAAACACCTTTTTTTCCCTGGAAGATGTTTGTGGTCTTTTCCTTTTCCTTTTTCCTTTTCCTTTTTCTTCTTCTTCTTATTTTTCTTCTTCTTTTTTTCTTTTTTCTTTTTCTTTTTCATTTTTCATTTTTCATTTTCCTTTTTCATTTTTCTTCTTCTTCTTTTTCTTCTATTTCTTCTTCTTCTTCTTTTTCTTTTTCTCTTTCTTTTAAATATTTTTTCTTTTTTGTCTTCCTTTTCATCTTCTTTTTGTCTTTTTCTTCTTCTTTTTCTCCCTCTTTTTCTTTTTCTTTTTCTTCTTCTTTTTCTTCTTCTCCCTCTTTTTCTTCTTCTTTTTCTTCTTCTTCTTTCTTCAGTTCCCATTTTGTTGGCCTTAGATCCATCCTTCTTTTGCTTCTTTTCTTGGGGAAAACACTGTGCTGCATTCTCCTGGTGTCACAGAAGCGCCTCTGAGGACAGGCTGTGTCCCTGAGCCAGAGACAACCACTTCTTTCTCCATCCACGCTGTCTCTCTTTCTACAGTGATGCAGAAATACACAAATATATGAAATATATATGAAATATATACATATATAAAACCCCATATACTAAATATATGAGCTGTCATATATTTTTGCTCCTATTCTGCATCGGAGTGCAACTAAAACCTTTTAAGAAGCCTTTTGTGAAAAAGAAGAGAGAAAAGCAAGTATGGTTATGGTGTACAGCAGGTTTTTTTTTTAAGGACTTGGAGCTGGATTTTGGCTCATTCGCAGGAGCGGTTCACCAGCTTATTAGCTACTGTAGAGGGTCTCCCTGATTGTCGTAAGCAGTACTTTCCTGACAAAAATTCCATCTAAATTAGTGCCCTTTTGGCTTTACAGTAGAAAACTCTGCTGTAAAGGCAAAGTAAAAGTGATTCCTAGTGTTTTGCTCTTCCTCTCTCATCTGTTCAACTCTCTAAACCAAGGGTGTCAAACTCATTTTCACCAGGGGCCAGATCATCCTCGCGGTTGTCTTCAAAGGGCTGAATGTAATTTTAGGACTGTATAAATGCAGGAGTAGTTACATCTCTGTAATCTATCTGTAGCTTCCCTTTGTGTAACTGAGGTTTTCTCATCATGCTGTTAACATTTGCTTCAAAATTGCTCCACACTTGTGTTTTGGCCTGGTGGATGCATTATTGTCTTATCGAAGACCATTCTACTATTTCAAAGAGAATCCCAGACCCAGCATGGTTTCATAGTTCATAGTTCTGCAACTCAAAGTGTCAATGTCTAGTTCACCCCATCACAGCGGTCTGTGGGTGCTGGAACACAGACCACTTTGTAGTGGATCAACGGGAGTGGGAAATGAGGGTAAAACAACCCAAAAAGCAGCCAATGCAGGGCCACATGTGATTGTTGTGACAAAAAGTGTCACGACCAACCCAAAGTTATGCTGCTCTCCTTTTATCTGAGACCTTTTATCACTCACAGTTGGGGAGGAGTGTAGACAAACCAATGAACTAGACAAACAGGATGAACTAACTAGCTCTAGCAGCTTCATCATGACAGCACAGAGCTACATCTGGGCAGAATGCAGCTGAAAAGTTATATATACACTTGATGAATATACTTGAGTTGTTAGCTGGTAGTGAGCTCTGTGTTGCCATCATAAAGCTGCTCCCAGAACCTGAACTAGCTGTAGGCTGAAAACAGCTGAACTAAGGCCCTGCTACACTGCACATTCATGGCAGAAATACTTCATTGACCTATCTTACTGTTTTCAGACAATTGTGCTGTGGAAATGATGCTTATCCTTTCACAATATGTGCTTTTCAGTCTCCAGAAGTTACTTCTTTTGACCTGTTAATCAGATTCCAGCAAACATAACAGAGGGACAGAGATCTCAAAGATATTACGTTCCTGAGAGTTTAAAGGTGAAACGTGCTACACTAATATCCCCACTGAGGGCAAGACTGCAATGTGAGACTGTCGTGTTAATCATCAAATAAACCATATGGTTTAGACGATATCTTAAATGCCCCAGCTGCAGCAAAGCTTTTCATCACTGCTCACAGCTTTTTATGCAAAGGGTAGTCTAACTGCTGGGGCAATCCCATATTTTCCTCAGAGGGGCTGTGTCTGGTAAAGATTCCTGAAGAGTGTAGCTGCACACTCACCCTGTAGCAAAGGGCTGAATGGCTACCATGTTTCAAAGTCAAGCACTTGCAAATTATTATAGGAAACACAGGAGTTAGAGATGAAATGTGAATTCCTCACCTATGTGGACAGGCACGAAACTTAATCACATACCAAACCCAGAAATTGCATATTTTGTTTTTATTATCCTCATTCACCTTGTGGTCCCAGCTCTGTACTATGCACTCACTGTTCAAATCGCGTTGTGAACACAGTGCTATTAATTTTGTCACAGACTTTTCTGTGGTAATTGTGACTATAATATCTAAGTACATCAAAACCACTGCTGAATTAATCATTTTTATACTTCTGAGACATATGTTCCTATTCATAGAGACAAATCTGAAAGATGTGTTCTTATTTGCTCAATTCCAGGCACTCGGGGTGATTTTTCTGAAGACGCAGCCTCTGGTGTACGTTCATTCAGAGCGCAGTTCTGGCTGCCATCAACTGCGGCACTGAGTGCTCCTCACTTTCAGAAATCAGACCAAGGCTCCCAGAAAATGAGGGTTCACACCTCTGACATCACCAGCTGTAGTTGTGTGCCTTGTGTCGCACACCCCTCACTCCTACAGCTCCTGCACAGCCGCAGTTCCCTCTCTGGGCTCTCTTTGCTCTGCCTGCTCAGATTTCTCCCCATTGCACAGGCAGTGACAGCACAGGATCCCTCAGGAGACCTGGGCAGGAGACTGCATTAGGGAGGTGCAGGCCACCTAATTTCTGGCAAAAATGCCAAATTTTGGATGCTTACCCTGAAGTCCTGATGATAATTCAAAAGCAGCGCTCCCCAATGGTCCCTTTCTGGAGTGTTACGAAGCTCAGCGTCTGTCTGCAGCTCTTAGGGATGCTGAGACTCAGGACTACAAGCAGTCTGCTTATCTCCCCTTCCTACCTCATCCCAGTCCTTCACACGGCAAACTCCCCATTCCCCTGCCTTATATTTGGAGTCCCTCGTTTCTGGGCTGCAGCTGCTGGAGCAGGGAGAGCACAGCAGGGTGAGGAGGAACAGCAAGAGGGAAAGTCTGGCTCTGCCTTTGCCACTCGGAGGGGAGGCATGTAAAGCACATGAGGATGCATATGTATAGCGCAGATGCCTGTAGGAGGAATGAAGGGGATGACATGTGCTCAGCTCAGGCAGAAACTATAGATAACCGTCAGACTGCAAGTCTGCCGAGCACACGCGAACTGGATTTTTTTCTCAGAAGCTCCAAATGTAGCCAAGTTCGTACATATTTTCTTTAGAAGAAAGTAAAGAGAGATTTTCTGTATGCTCCATCAGACAACCTTAGCTATTCTGTTAGCCCAACATATGATTCCCAGTACTTGCAGAACACCCTCTGTAAGTCAGGTGTTATACCTTTTTGTTAGTCAATTAACATTTCTAACCACTCTTCAGGTTTGTGAATTAACCTTCTTCTTTTTTCACTGGAGAGGAGATTGAGGTAGCAAAGTTAATTCTAGGACCAGAAAGAGTCATCATGATCAATTGTTTCAATCTCCTGTCCAACATGGACTACCAGATATCCTAAAACAAATTCTTCACCACATGGGTCTAATAGTTTCCTTGAGAAAAAAAATCTTGATTAAAAATATGCTCAGTGATGGAGAGTTCTCTACAGTCCTGGGCATATTATTTTAATACTTATCCTCATTTATTTGTAATTTGAATTTAATTAGCCTCAAATTCTGCAAATTGGATCTTGCTGGAATTAGCTTGATCTCTGTCACGAAATGTTTGTTTCTTACATAATGTAGTTACTTATTGTGAGGAAATTCTCTGCTGCTGTTCTTCATGATAACCCAAACAGTTTGAGCTCCTGGACTCTGACTGCAGGAGTCATTTTCTCAGCCTTTAATCATTTTTATGTCTTTCTGCTCTAGCTTCTCTTGAAGTGGGGCTGCTTCAGCTGGACACACAGTATTGCATGCTATTTGCAAAGGTAATATATCCAAAGCCATTATCATATTTTCTCCTAAATCACGACCGTTCATCAGAAGCGAAGCATTTGGCAGAAATGTGCTAATCGCAATTAATTTAGTGACAGCAGGCAGGTAGATTTCTATTCCGTTGATCAGCCGTCACGAGTGGAAGTCTTTTCCAGAGTCGCTGCCTACCAAGGTAGAAGCAATGCATAATCCTGCGAAAAGCCATGCTGCACTCCAGCACCCTCCCTTTCTCACTTTGCCGGTGAAGCTGCGCCGCGGTTCTGTGGTGTGGTGGGGATGGGAACACAACTTCCTTGCTCCCAGGCTGCTTCTTTGAAACCTGCGCCACTCTGAAGCTGTGGTCTGCACAGCACTTTTATGTAGTTCAGGCATTGAATGCAAGGTATGTGGTCACATTCGAGCAGGAAATGATTAGTAAAATTTAATGAAAGGAGAGATCATTGACTAATGTAATTTGACCTCCTATAGCTACGAAAGCTACCGAATTTTTTTTGGACTATGCCTGCATTCAGCCCAATTGCTTATATTTAATTTAAGCATAATTAGTGTACATTACAGAAAGATACCTAACACATCTAAGAGTGATTTCAAGAGAGCTTGCTCTAGTGTTTAAATGCTCACAATGTTGCAGATTAATGCCTTATTTCTTATATGGATGTATCTGGCTTCAGCTTCACTTTCTGAGTTCTTGCAATGCTTCAGATTAAAATAATTCAACACCCTTTTCTTCCCCATGAAAGTACTTCACTGTACTCAAGTCACCCCTAATTATTTTTTCTATGCAAGGTAGTTTCTTCAGCCTGAAAGTATTTTTTTAAGCTTCTTTCTTCACTCTTTCCAATTTCTAACATTATTTGAAAAACACATGAGAACTGTACACACTGTTCCGGCATCAGTCTCATCATATCTGTAAACAGAGGTAAATTCACTTCGCTTAAGTCAGCAACTGCATTAGTGCCTTTGCAGCAGCTCCTCCCTGGGAGCTCAGGGTATGTATTGTACTGATTTTCACTTTGATCCCTAATTCCTTTCAAGAATCACTGGCATTTCAGGATGCAGTCTCTGTTCTGTAGCAATGACTTGCATTCCCTATTCTGAGATGTAAGCATTTGCATTTGGCAGTATTAAAATGCATTGTGGATAAATAGAAACAGACTACTGGACCCTCCAGATTGCCGTTTGACTCTGTCTTCAGCTCTATCTACCACTCCCAAATTTTTATAACTTTGCAAATGTTACCACTAGTGTCGTTGTATTCAACCTTGATGCCTGTAAGATCTTCATAAAAACCTTTCTATTTAGCAGTGATTTCTCTAGGATTACTCTTAAAAAAAAAAGGATTAGTCACTTGACAAATTCTTTAATTATGGAAACTTTGCACTACAATACTTCATTGTGGCTTTTAAAAATCAGAATGTTGTGCTGCTAAGTTAAATTATTTACTAATACAAATGATTTCCTGTATCTGCTAGAGGTGACAACTTCTCAGTGAGTAAGCTTCACTCCAAAAAGCATGATATACCATAAAATTCTGCTAAGCGATGTAATTCTTCTTTCTTATCAGGTTTTCTGGTATTTTGCTTGGGGTGGATGTCAGTCTCTCCATCCGGTGGTTAGCTGGATCATTATGTTTCTCTTCTCTGAAGGTCATCATATAGCAGCTGTCTTTCAGTCCTTTGGGTTTCCCCAGCATTCAGAGATTAATTACAACTTAATGTCAGCAGTGATGAAAAGCATCTGACATAAGAAAGTGAATGATCATGACCCACATTTGCCCTTTCGCAGCAATTCTGTTGCTTTCAGTCCTATCTGTCCTTCTCCTGAAGCTCCTCAATCTTGTAAGCCCTGTCTCCTGTGCCGGAGGGGCGGAAGGTTGCTGCGTTGGGTTCGTCTTCATCCTTCCTCAAACAGGGGGAGAGCATGTGAGGACTCTGAAGTGTTCCAGAGAGAAAGAGAGAGGAAAGAGGACAGTTGTCCTGAGCAGCTGAGTGATGTCCCCCCAACTTCTTCCCATTTCTCGTTCACTTGTGAGGCTGGTAGGGGAAGGAGCCCCTGGCCTCCTGGAGCAGTGGAGATGGGTTGTTCTGTACCAGTGGTGGAGAGCAGAGCTCACAGACAATCAGAAGAGAGCATGGTCCAGGCAGGACCATGAACATGGGCTCTTGTCCAGTTTTTAAGATAAATGTTTTCTTGGTTTCTGTTTCTGCACAGCTCAACATCTTCAAGTGCCGTTTTCAGTTGTATTTTTAGAATGACTAACTATGAGCTTTCTGACTTGGTTTTTATTGCTGTACGTTCATTCCCAAACTCATTTTACCTGCGTGGCACTATTTGCATTAGTGGTAGTAGCGGAAGCACCTCTCAGCTGTGCGCATATCTAGGACGTTGGTGTTCAGTTGGTGAGGCAGTGCTTCAATATGATGTTGCTGTGGTAACCCCTTGTCCTAATTCTGTAGGAAGTTCCTGTAGAAAGCCTGAAGAGTGCATGGTCGATTCCTGTTTGATGCAGGTGCATGATTATCCTTCTTTTCAGAGACTAGAAATAAATCTGTGGAACAGTCTTGCCGTTTATGCAGTTCAAACATAGAGCCATCTCCACCTAATAAGCACTCTACACACTTTTTATACTTCTTTTGTTCGTAATATTCTTCTAAAAAGCACACTATCATTTCTTCTTAGTGCTACAACTTCTGAATTTTCCTTTGAGCCTTTTTCTTTCTTAACCAGCATTTTACACTTCATAAATTCGAGTTCATGTTGTTTGCTCTTTATTTCCTGGTTTGCAGTTGTTCGAATACGGAAGTATTTTCATTTATCTCTATTTGCTGTCACATATTCATCAACTGAACCAGAATGGGTTTTAAAACAAAGTGATCCATGTGGGAAATCAAATGAACTCTTAACTTTCAGTTTTCAGTTGAATTGTGCTGTCCAAGTCTTTCTCCTCCTTGTAATTTCACTCATGAAGGCAACAGAAGGGAAGTCTAGCATGTGACACTGTTTTGAAACATGAACTATGAGTCATAGCTTCATATTATGGACAGGAAGGACTCAGAACACAAATGTATTACAATACAATGAAAATATCTTCTAATGTAAGGTCTCATAAGAAACTGCAGCAATTCTTTTGGCACCTTCACATCATTTCAGCTTCCCACTGGAGCAGAAAACCCACCAAGGTAGATGAAGTCTTAAAAACTGTCAGACTGTTGCAAAAAATGAGCTTGTAGGTTAGCCGAACCTAACAAGGTCATCGAAGATGGCAAGAAGGCTTTATGTAAGCACAGGCTGTGGGATAAATAAGCTTTCTTAACCTGGAGCCATGTTTATTGCACCATATCTTATCCCTCATAGACTTCGGCTAAGCAGTTCATCCATCTAATTTCACATGAAATTGTCCCAGTAACAGTGAAAAAAATTGCTTCCTGTATTTCTGGAAGAACTCTATACCTGACACTGCAAGAGCTGGAAAATGACTAGTGTTTCCACAATCAGTTACAATTGAGAGAAGGTGACTACTGACCAATTTGTCCGATCTCTATACTACCGAAGGTTTTAGAATGAATTCTCAAGGAAATAACAATTAACAGCTGTGGTTAGTTGTGTAACGGTATAAAAATGGAATGTAGATTTAGACCAAGTAACCTGAGAGCTTTCTGTTGATACAATAACTGATTTTCCAGATCAGGGAAATATGGTAGACCTGATCTATCTGAATTTAGTGAAGGATGCTGTGCTGCTGAGGAATAGTAAAGAATTGAAACTTTGGGGGAAGGAACTGGGTCAACGACACATGCTGAAAGGATAATGACTGATCAGGAAGGAAACTACAGAGTTCCTCAACTCTCAGTTTGGAGACAATCGTATTTTTACTAAGAAATTTCATGCAAAACCAGCAGTGTACCGATAAACTTAGTTGTTTATGCCATCAATATAGAAGAAGATACAATTCTCACGTAACAAAAATGAACTGGAGATTATTTGTATGAATGAAATTACTGGGCACTTTGCCACTAAAAGTTAGATTTTCTCCATAAACTGTGCATTTATTTATTGTACGTTATACATGAGGATGGAGAACTGTGCATATTAGGTAACCACAGGATGACTGTGAACCACTAATTTGATCATGGCTATGAAAAAGAAAAATACAGTCACGCAAATATCAAGTGAGATCATTCTCATAAAGAATTAATGGTTTGTCAATACATATGTATATATACGCAAGTATTAAATACTTTTAGATTTTACTTAATATACTGTGCATGATTATGTTTATCCATGTTTCAGACAGATTGACTGAAATGAGAAAATAAAGGCTCCTAAGATGATGGGAAGAATAGTTTGTAACATGAGAGGGAAATAAAAGAATTTGGGTTGTCCTAGAACACAAAAAATGAAGGCTGACCAAATGTAAGACTGATATTTAAAACTATGCCAGTGAGTAAACACAATGGAGGAGGAAGAGCTATTTAAACTAAAAGACAATGTTGGCAGAAGAACAAATGGACATAAAATGACCATGAACAAATTTAAGCTGGAAAGCAAAAGCTTTCTAGTTATCAGAAACCTGTCTTTCAATGAAAAGCAAAGCTCCTCTAAACAGCTTTTAAATGAAGTTCAATAGGTTTATAATTTGCATCATATGTCACAGCTGTCTTTAGTATTAACAGCATGGGATTTGATTCAATGACTTAGAAGATCCCCTTAATTTTACTTCTTACACAAGGCAGCAAACACTCTTGAGATACAGCAACCTCTCAGGCAGCGTGCACCCAGTGTTGAAACAGCACACAGCAAGGCTAAAATACTCTTTCAAACAGAAAAATCAAGAGACTTTGATATTCAGCTAATCTCTACAAGATTTAAACAGACCAAATGCAAAGACTTGTTTCAGAGCTTGAAATGTCTCTTCAGGCAAACGTGCTCAAATAGAGAAATAATAAGGCTAAGTTTTGTCTGAAAGTTGTCACCTCCATCAGCACTGCATTGGGTCCTAGTGCTGACCGCAATACTGTGTGGCACTTCTTAGGCTGTTGACAGATATACTTTCAGTCTTTAAAAATGAGGATGTGAGGACCTGGAAGAATGCAAATTTGAATAATTGCATCTTACTTTTCACAGTGTCAGTAATGGAAGACAGTATTCCTGTGTATTTAAAAAGCTGTGAAATCCTCCCTGCAGAAGATGATGGGTAGTATTATTCATTGTTATTTGTTTAACTGAGGTTAAAAATGAGCCTAGAGGAAAAAGATCAGTTTTGGATATTGAGTAAACAGGATATATTCTATACCCATTTTTATACCATGTATAGTGTGCTTAATTTAGAAAAATGAAAATTGAATATAAACATCAATATTATAATAATATTAAGGTAGGAAATTGGAATAAGCCTTAAGCTTCTATCTTAACTAATGCCACTGTGCTTTTTAGTGTTGTTGAACACCACACTCAAGGAACATTTTCCTCGGTTGAACTTTCTTGGTGCTGTCATTTTGTACAGTGTATGAAACACAGAAACCTCTAAACTAAGAAACCTGTTCCTTTTGTTTTTCAGCATCAGAACAATGATTCCTCCAGGGGAATGCCTATATGCTGGGAGGAAAAGGAGGAAACCCATTCAGAAACAGTTAAGTATCATATTCATCAGGAGGCATATCCCTCCGAATGTTGTACATGCTAGAAATGAGGTAGAAGGATGAGTTCCTTCCTCCCGTGGTCTGCTGACACAGGAGAGACCTTACCTCCTACTCTGCAGGGAGAAAGCCCTGGTCAGAAGGCTGGCTCTTCATAGTTAAGATTGTCTCCAGAAAAAATGCTGAGCATGGGTCAATCCTTACCCATTACTAGGTGTCCCAGAGGCGGCTGGTGGTAGCTGTGGTATCTACCATGGTGTACTGCAGACTACACTGCTTTGAGGAGCAGAGAGGGACAGCGTTTTTTTGTAGGCAGAAGGTAGTGGTGGACTGAGTGTCAACTGGGCAACGGGCAGCTGGGCCCTGCTCTTCTATGTTCCCCGCTTCCCATTCAAGGAACCTTTTGAGAAGCTTTGTGGCATCAGGACACTGGCATTGTGCCCTCCCTACCCCCTTCCTTAACTTAGCCTTGCTTGGAGCATCGCAAAGTCCAACATGTGTGAGCCTGGAAAGTGGGTCAGTTCAGCCAACTGAGAAAACAGACCAGTGACTCACTTTTTGCATAAAGAACACATAATTTTCAAACCACTATTTACTATGGGATCACTTTCATTAGGAGAAAAATGGGATAGAGGAATTGTATGCTTGCAGGCAAAGCAGAAGAAGAAAAAAAAGCAATGGGAAGTTGTTACTGCAGGATGCTTCAGATGGGAGAGAAAAAAGGTTTCTATCAGTCAAATTTAAAACGATTTCCAGATACCATAAGCCACTCTGTGAAATGAAGCTTTTTAATATAATCACCCCATGTCTTCTCTGTTACACTTGATTATATGGTTATAAAACACACATTTTTACTGTGTTAAAATTATGAACTAGCACTGGTGGCCTTCACAGACAATTTAAGGATGAGAACGTAACTAAAATAGATTTCCCTGTTTTCACTTGTTCAGATCTTCTAAAAATAACCCACTTGGCTTAAAATTGTATATATTGGTCTAAAGTCAAAGGGGAGTTTCTCTGAGTGTTTGACAGAAATCTTTTGATTTTGTTTGGATTTTGTAGAGTATTTGCACATGAACCACTTGTTACCACTTAAAAAATATTTCTTTTACTGTAAAATGTATGATAGGTGACAATTACAGTAGACAAAGATAATTACATAAGAAAATTATTCTTCCTGCAAAATCAGTGTTAAATACAATATGTATGTAAGGTTTCCGCACTACTGTTCAAGCATGGGTGTAGATATTTAACTTTATAATTGCATAAGATATGGAACTGCTCCAATACATAAAATTACCTCTGTGCAGCACTGTTTATGGATCATAACTTTTGTGAGAAAGGAGGGAGAGTTGCAGTTGCTTTAAGAAACATGAGGCTTCATGTTTGGAGCATACATGCTAGCTGAAAGAACTTATCTCAAAGATGACTTCTAGATAAATGCAATGGTTAAGAAAAATACCTGCCAACAAAGGACAGATATGTCCTCATTAGACTTTTTTGAAATTCTGGCTTCAACAAAATCAGAAGCAAATTCTCTTTTACTTTGATGGAACCAAGTTTTCACTTTCCAAGCCATTGCAAGTAATGCTACCTTGAAAATAGCTTTGCTGTGAGATTGCGGGACAGGTACCTGAGTATGAGTGTATCCAGCCACGACAGAGACAATTTTGACTAAGAAACTTGATTTTGGTTAAAACAAAGGGCATCATTTGGTTTATTAGGATACTGAGCTTCCACACTGGAGGCAACCCTCTTTTCTGTGTTTAGTTACTTATCACTTGCTGAGGATGATTTCTCAGTTCCTAGCAACATTGGTCTCTTCCTCAGACCTTATCTGTTTGTGGGATTGGTCTCTGGTAAGTCTTTCCTGTGCTCATTCCCTCACTCAGGGACTTCCTAGCTCTCATCTAAAGAGGCTCTGAGTGCCCAAGACCAACTGGCTGACGTTGCTCCTTTCACAGTCTACAAAAGTTGATGAGAATTCTTTGGCCAGTCCTAATAATGATTTCTCTCTATTTTTCCCCAGTAATATCCTCTAGATACTTAACTTTCTCTTGGCAAAGGAATAAGTTAGCTCAGGTGTCAGTCTGAGGAGGACACTTTGATTTCTGTAGGGATTAATGGGTTAGTCCTTTTGAGGACCAGGATTCAATGGGCAGAGGAGAGCAATTCTCCTCTTTGCAGAACAACTGAGTTGTTGATGTCTGTCCATACTCTGTGCATCCCATGGGACCAACTCTGTCTCTCCATGAGCTTTTTGTGATCAGGCTGTCAAGCCAGGTGGTGATCCTGCAGCTGGCTTTTAATTTGGGATGTCACAGAATGATATTACTCACTACTTCTGTAGTTTTTCAGGCACAGAGATTCTATTCTGAGGTTGTTTTACAGAACAGTGATGAAAATATATGAAGAAGCTCCATGGGAGAATGCAGAGACCCACAGAATTGTGGAAGAATGTGTAGGAGAACTTGTTTTAACAGGAAGACCTAATACGTGTCAGTTGTCTTCACTGAACTAGGAGAGACTATCTTCATTAGGTTCCAATTCTTCAGACTACACATCGGGTTCAAGTTCTACTTTTATACATGCAAATAAATAAAAACCCCTTACTGTTCTCGTTTTGCCCCAGAAAGCTTCCAAACAAACCCCAGTAAATGTGGTCTACACTAAGAATTTTGGCTTTTATGGAACCAGTTCAAGCACCTGGAGCTCGGACTGATTGAAAAATTTCCATCAGATACATTTTTTTCAGCCAGAGAACTGGAATTTTGGCTAAAGGAAATATTTTCTACCAAATGTTTGTTTCCTGTGGAAATCTAACTTTTTACTGGTAATTCAAGCATGTGTAAACTAAAGAGATCTTGTTTTTAACCTGAAACTAAAATCACTGTGGTGAAATTATTATTATACAAGAAATGCTAAGGCAACACTTCTGGACATTTACCATTTGAGAGCTTCAGCCACTTCTTCACCTCAAACCCTGGCATCTTGTAAAACTCTCTTCCTCCACAAAACATTTCTTGTAATGGTTTATAGGTCTTTAAAAGCAAACTCCAGCTGCCCTAGCTCTGAGTGTATCTATAACTGCTCCAAACTGCCCACTTCAGCCAGAAGTGTACCAATGCCAGGGTAAACAGAGACCTCAGGAGGTGCAGCTCTCTCCTGCTTCCTAGTTCTCATTTTAAGGTCTTCTGTGATATTACCCTTCCTCTTACTTGGTGTCACACTATCCCACCTCTCATCTGCTCTGCCAGTGGGATGTCTTAGTTCTGCTTTTGCCTTTCCTTACTGTGAAGACCCAGAAGAGGTAGAAGGTGGCAAGGGGCCCCCTTTCCTTCACACAGCTTTCCCTCAGTTGGTCCTCGTAGGAGATGGTGAACATCTGCATGTGTACAGCTGGCACTGGAGCTCAGCTCTGCCAGGATACCTCTGCAGTGCCCAAGCACAGCTCAGAGGCTGTGGGCTGCTGGCCACATGATAATCATCTTGCTGTTACTTTGCAGTTAGCCTATCTGTTGCATCTCATGGTCTCTCTCTTCCCTTTCTTACTGAAAGCTTGCCATCATAGTAAATGATTAGATTTTTCTCACTTTAGACCATCTGCTGGTTTAACACTTCAGCATACATTAAAAACTTATTCAGAATGAAATTTTCGTTACTAGGGTAGGGCTCCCTCAGAGGGTGGTGAAGAGCGGACAGAGCTGTAGCTGCAGGAAATTGCTCTGCGCGCTCACCAAACTGGTTCAAGTGGTGGTCTGTCTGTCACAGGCACACTGAATCATTAAAGCACAAATGGCTCAATGACTGACATACCACCGAAACTGAAAATGTTCTCTGGCACCACCTCCCACACTCACTTCTTACCACACAGTGACTGGAGGTATGGGTCTTGTACAGATTTGAATGGTTAAGCAATGCATCGAGGGAAAAGCCAGCTTTATTGTTTTAATTACATGTGCTACTTCATTGTAGTAGTGTTGTCTGAAAAGCACAGTAAAAGAGGCATCATAGAATGAGTGCTGTGTCTCTGTTTAGACCTGATTTACACAGTCTGAGAATCCCTGGTTTAAGGCAGACACAACAAGCACCATCTTCTTTCAGCTCAAGATAAGGTCTAGTATTTCCATTGGCTTCAAAACAGCCCACTAAGAATTTACTTGCCTGCCCTTTTCTGTTTCTGGATAGCCATGCTGGCCTTTCCATGGAACTTGCATTGTTTTAAATCGCATCCACTTGGCACTTAATTAGCATCTACATCAAACCCCTGTTTGCTTGGCTTCACTCCCTTACTGAATCATTTCCTTGAGTTTTCAGGGAGACTATGTCCTGAACTTTCTGTCATCTTTTTATTCTATTCCTTACCATCTCCAGAAAGCTGGTCCTTACACTCAGAACAAATGCAGTCCACATAATTGCCCTAAACCATACCTCGCTGGCATAGAGGAGTCACTATTTTACATGGTAAATAGGCTTGAGCAATTTCTATTTCTATTCCATGTTAGCCTTGGTAACTTTCAGCTCTTGGATGCATCAGTCTGATTTTCCTTATTGGAATTAACTTTTTTCTGTCCTAAATTGCTTCATTGCTTCAGCTGTTTTGTCAGACATAAAGAGCAATTAGGAAAAGCTTATGTTCTTTAGCTTCTACTGAACTACAGGCTATAATCCCACAAAATTACTGCTCTCCACAAGTCAGGCATCCTTTTGGTGTCATAGTGAGGATGGTCGAGCTTCAGGGTTTACTGCAAAAAATTAGTGCCAAATATGTACAGACTTTTTTGAAAAATAGTTAACTCTGGAAAAAGTAAAAAAGATTATTCCCTTTTCATTGATTGCATTATTTTTTTGCATATTTGCTCTCGAACAGAGGAAAGTTATTTATTGATCCCGATCAACAAAATCCCCCCCATGTCTTTGGAAGCAATTCATCATGTTATTGAAGGGCCACATACCAGTATTGGTAATTTTGAATAAAAAAGCAGGAATTACATATTTTCACTACCTCAAACACTTTTTCATTCATTCTGTCCATCAGTGTTGTCCTGCTAAAATGAAGTGAAAACTCTCAAAAGTTCATACCTAATTTAGTTTAAGAGGTTTTCAATTATCAACAATCACATGTACAAAACATTGATTTTTTTTGAACTAATTTTTAAGCATATATTTTTTCTAAAATCACAGTTACAATGATTATTTAAGATTGCACTAACAAGAGGGTAATATGCAAATGTTATCCTTTAACTTTTTAACCATCTTGTGAAATACTAATGCTCAAAATTGAAATTACAATTGAAAAATATAGTAAATGTGTGAAGCGTGGAAATGCAGTAGTAAAGTGCTACAATTAATTAGTTTTACCCTGTTTCTCCACTGGAGCACCAGCTAAGCTACATAATGTTATGATCCTTGCCTTTAGTGAGGAGAAGATGGAAGCTTTTAGCACACATATTTTTTCTTGCCTACCGTTTCCCATTCTTGAGGGTTTTTTTCCAACTTTTTTGCCTTGATTTTTTTCTCAATGACTCTTATTCTGGGGAATGTGCCTCAGGAGGAATGTGGCAATGTGCTACATTAAGAACTTGAGCATGGGTATTAGGAGACCGAGTGGAGGACCAGCAGACACAGCATTATGTCCCCTGGGAGATAGCAGTGAAGCTATAGCACTGTGCTGCTGCACTCCCTCTGGGATGGTGGATCCAAGTAGTTTATGGCTCCAGTGGCCAGTGGCTCATTGCTGGATAACGCACTTGACTACTGCTGTGTCTAGCAATTGCTGTCTGCTGGAGATAACCACCTTCTCAAACTTACCACTCAGGTCTTCTTGCTTAAGTGACAATTCTGTGTTTCAGCACTGAGCACCACCATCATGCTGGAAATCAGGTGTCCATGACTGTGTGCAAGCGCACTAGCTTTTCCTTTTCTTCCTCTTGAGAACAGCATCTTACATGTTCTGTGAGAAAGAATATCAGCAGATACTCCAAAACTGAGCTTCCTCATCTTAGTGCATTTTCACAATGGATTTTCTGAGGCATCTCGTGCTGTTCACTGCATGAGAAAGACATGGAATGGAGATGGACTAGGAGTACTTGTCTTAGAAATCTGAGTAACGTTAGTCTTTATGTTTTGGAAAGGATACCAATGTTCTTAAGAGTGAAACCAAATTATTGTATTTTTTATTACTGATATAGGAAGGTAAATGTGAGAATGTTGAGGAAAGAACGTCTCTTCACCTTGCTTCCCATACTTTTAAAAATCATGTCTAAAGACAGGCTCTTTTCTTAATTATCTCCTAACCCACAAGTTAAATCTGAGTCCTTAAATAGAGATGCTTTGAATGAATATGGTGGATATTGAATGGGTTCATGCATTAGTCACGGTAATTTTCCTCTGTTGTTCTGATCCTTATTTGTACTGCATAGGTGAGAAATTGTTTTTCCTGGTACTCAATGGAACATGAAGATAGTGCCCTTTCCCCTAACGTGAGAGAGTCCTGAGTATGACATATCAGTTCTTTGTCTGTTTTTACGGGGCAGGTGTGAAAAGAGAGGCCAATGTCCATGTCTTTGCAAACACAATGGTAAATCTCTTTTTGGCAGAGGACAGAAACTTTAAAGGTGTTCATGGAAGCTAGGTTAAATATGTCTGTTATTAACTAATTGCAGACAACGTCTCAGTCTCTGGTTCTACTTTCTGGAGGTAAAACAGGTAATCGAATATGTGTTCTCCACCACAGAAGGCCTGCAGTTGGGAACGAAAAATCAAATCCTTCGAAGAGACACAGGGACCGTCTAAATGCGGAACTGGACCATCTGGCCAGCCTCTTGCCTTTTCCACCTGACATCATATCAAAGCTGGACAAACTTTCCGTCTTGCGCCTCAGTGTCAGCTATCTCCGAGTCAAAAGTTTCTTTCAAGGTAGGCCTCTTTAAGATATCAATATTCCATTATAAGTGTCCCTCTAATTTATTGGTGATTTGTACTAAACTTGAGTAAAATTAGTAAGTAGTATTATATTGATAAAGGAAGAAAAAAAATCTATTATTGAACTTATTTTGTGCATGGGATGTTGTGTTGGAAATTTTGTGCATTTTCTTCTATGCCATTTGTGTGTTTTTCACCAAATAATTGGATAACCTCCACCCCTCCTCAGCAGGCTTTAGGAAAAGAGGAAAACATGACTGCAAAATCCCTAAACCAGCAAAGAGGCTTGGGGCAGATGTAATACCTGTAGAAACTTGGAACTCCGTTTTTGAAACTATTATCTGCGTGTTTGCAATGCCTGTTTACATACAATGTGAAAGTCAAGCAACTGCTGTATTACCTGTGTTTGCTGTATGCCAAGAGGAGATCGGCTTGCTTGAAAGGCCAAAAAGATAATTTTCTCTAAGTGAGATTCAAAGTTTAAAGTGTTGATTAAAACTGTACTAGGCTATGCTTTGTTTTTGTAGCTGTCTGGCTTACCACACAATGAAAGCCAAATGTGCATGTTCAGATGTACATAATAAGAATTCTTCCAAATTTGCAGACAGTTTTAGTTTCTTCTTGTTACTGAAGAGTTCAAGAGAGCAAAATCCAGCTTAGGGAATGAAAGTCCTCTCTAGAGTTGTTTAGGAAAAAAAGAAAATAAATACCTATTTAAAGGAGTATAATTGACCCAGACTTATAGGTGAACTGCAGAGAAAAACAGAATGGGCATTATTTTTCCTTTTTTACTCTTTGCTACTCCTTCCTGTTACTGTTCCTTATTCTGCACAGTGTATAAAAGAGAGCCTTAGATTTTTTTTGTTTTTGACTGGAGAATAGTATCTGTTGGCTGGTTTCTTGCTTTTAAAATATATTTTAGTACAAAAGACATGCAAGTTTGAAGAGGCTTTGGCAGACCGCAGAGTGTTTAACAAGCTGACATCAGATTACAGATGGTGATGTTACTGACAGTGGGAACCTCCCATGTCAACTGTGGCAGCTGGTTGCCCAGACTCCAGTTTACAGAGTGCCTTATTTTCCCTTTGAATTCATACCTGAATCTTATAGCCCCTTCCTTCGAGATTTACTTTAATTTCTCTTGAATTCAAAAGCACTAAGCTGTCTTCAGCTGACTTTACTACTCTTCTGCTGGAGTTTCTAAGATCCATTTTCTCATTTTTTTTTTAGAAAAGGGATGGGATAAAAGGGAAACAAGTAAAACCAGACTTCATTACTCTGAAATGTTCCATGATTTGAGAGATTTCATTTAATTTAATCCCCAAATTACCTAACTGAACACATAGTTTGTGTTCCCTTCATTCTTATTTTTAAATGTTTACATCATGAAACTAAGGTTACAGAAAGCATTGTTTATAGCAAAGGAAGGAAACTACTTGCCATTTTAAGACAAGAGAGCAGGCTGGAGCTTCAAAAGAGTGAAGTGGAGGAGAGATGAGCCGTGGAAACAGAACTGGGGGAGCAGTGGGTGTTAATGTTTGGGTAAGAGCAGGAGCTGCAGCCTCAGCTTCATGGCATGTCTACTTCCTTGTAGCTGTGGAGAAATAAGGCAGAATCTGATTTTATTTTTTTTTAAGTAAAAACTTTGGTGGGAAGTCACCTAAGAAAAGCAAACCAAAAATATCCATCCCAGTGTTTTGATCTTGGTTGTGATGAAAGAGGACAGAAGAGCACAAAGGGCTTGTTTGTGGCTTTTTAAATCAGAAGATGGTACTGAGTCGTGAGCTGTTATAAACACTGTGAGGACAGAGAACAGACCAGTACATACAGAGATGTTATAAAATTGGAGAAAATAAAATGTATCTGGAAAAACTGACCTAGGAGATCTGTAGTAATTCACTCAGGGAAAAATAATCCAAAACAACTGGTGTTCAATAGAAGAGAGAAACCTGGAAAAGGGAACATAAAGACAATAATCTAAGAGGGACACTGGTCAGCAAATCATTCTATGCTTGTAATACGATATGTTGACATAAACAAGAAAGCCAAGTGTGGATTTTGGTCTGTTTGCCCAGAGGCAGCATGTCACTACACAGGAAGGTTATAATCCCTCTCTGCATGAGACCAGCATGGCTCCATCTGGAATACAGCTTTCTGTTGTGGGCATCTCCTGGTCACAAGGGCATTAGCACATATTACGGAGTTTGAAATAAACACAGGCAAGATGTGACTATAAAGTTGGCTGGACAAAAAAAAAAGTCAAATTAGCTGGAATGTGTACAGTTTGTATGCTTCATCTGTTTGTCTTCATAGGAGAAAAGGATGAGAACGGAATGAATTGCTTAGGATATTTTAGAGTGGTACAGTAGAGGACACAAAGAATGCTTATGACCAAGCTGAAATTTGGCTGGAATATTAAGCAAAACAAATCCGTATTGTGTTCTGTTCAGATATCCAATATTCCTAAAAGTGATGCAGTGGAGATTCAGGACAGTCAAATTTGTAAGCTATGACACACAGGCATGCACATCTTTTGTGCAGAATACTGTTCTGAGAGTTTTGAGGAAGTTAATCTTCAGTTCCATGTTTTTAAAAAGTGCTTGTAAGAATGCTGTTTGCAACTTTTTAAAAAACACAAGTAGTGCTATTTGACACATAAGTTCATTTATGACATTGCAGATTCAACCCACAACAGTTCAGCAAATCCCGTGTCAATTACAATTATACAACTTCAACAGTCCCAACAGTTTCTAGACATACTCATTTACTTACCACTAGGTGTCCTTTCAGCAGCTACTCTGCACTAGTCAGCGTGTAGCACAAATTTTGTATTTATAAAGATCAACAGGCAATTAGAGGGCATGGAGTTACTTCACCATATTGATTTCAAGCATGAAAATAATTTTGCAGAGAAACAGATATTAGGAGATAGAGAATATTCATTAGACATTTATTCCCACTTTGCTAAACATTATAGGTTAGTACCTCAAAGCATATGGCCAGTTCATCTTAGTTAAGTTCTTTAAGCAAAGGCCTGGTTCTTTTCTCAAATTTAGATCAGGTTGTTGAGACAGGTATTTCTGCTATTCAGTTTAACAGTCACTACACAGATTCCCTCTCTCATTCTTAGAAATGTTTTCCTTTGGCTTCAGAACAATTCTTCTGTCTACTTGGTTTACAGCCTTCCTATCTCTGTTATCAGCTGGCAGTGGCTCTATTAATAGCCCTGCTGCCCCCAAGCTATATGCATCTAGTCATTTTGCATTTTCCTGATAAGCACTTCAAAATTGCTTGCAGCAGTAACCTTCCCATCTCACCAGATCTCCTGTACAAACCAGTACTTAGACTGAGAGACATCGACTGCTACAGGAAGGTGAACTGGTCGTTCAGCCCTGACAAAAATTTGCCCTGGGTGGGGCTCCTGTGGGAGTGGGACTTAGTGGCTGTGACCATTTGAGCTTGCTGAGCCTCTGTCTTGGCCATGTTCCCTCTTGGTTAGTTATATTCTGTCTTCCTTTACCACTCTTGACAATACATCCTTTAGTATAATACCTCTGATTTTCAGTTTTTCCAGTGGTGAAAAAATGGTGGTCTTGCTCCACTTCAAAACTGACTCCCTTTTCTTGATTGTTTCAAATGTTCCCTTCTAGTATAGGTGCTAATTTTGTAAATCAGTGTAAGAAAGAGTAGCACCTTGTTCTTTTAGCATCTCAGACTCTTTGTAAGAGACAGCTAACTTAAGTTTCCCAATACCTCTAAGGAAAATACTTATGACAATTTAGATAGACCAACACAGGTCTATCTAGCCACAACTAGGGCTTAAAGCTCCTCATGTTTCAGTTCTTAGTGTAACTAACCTTGTATTGGTAGGCCACTCAAACCTTCCTTCAACATACTGTTCATTAATGTTAATCCTTCTAGCCATAAGCACTCCTAATAAATGACAACTGATGTTGTTGAGTACAGTCTTAGGTGGCAAATATAGACACCTCAATATGGATCAATTTTTTGATTATTCAAGAAGTGGAGGTATTTTAAATCCTTCACTACATAATTTATATAAAAAGTAGTTTAATTCCATAGCTTGTTTTTCCCATGTGGACACTTTGTTCATGCACAAATGTGTATTTTGTGTTTATACGCACATACACATGCAAATACTGAGACATGCATGCACACACAAAAATACTGTAATCACAACAAAAATCTCCCTTGCAATATAATTTGTACTCTCTGTGTTTATTTCAGACTTCAGTGCCTTCTCTGTATTTACTTACTTCCAGACTTCGTTTCATTTTGAAAGCTGAAAATCTGATAGATTTATGGAGAACTACATAACGAATGTAGAGAATCGTAGATTAAGTCTGTGAATAAATATATTCAAAGTTTCTGTAAATTTTGTATTTAAATTGTATTTAAATCTTTCCAAAATAAGTGACAGTCAAGCATGGAGACCTGTTGTTTACCTATCTTAGACTGAAGTTACATATAAATTTTTAAACTGAATAGCAGTAGAATCTGAGAAAGTTGTGATAAATGTTATGTCATTTTCCTCCACATAAAAATCAAGATTTTAGGAAACAGGACTATTTCCTCAAAGAAGAATCAGCTGTGCCTAAACCTGAGGGACATTTGTCTAAAGATTTTGTCAATCTGCAACACGAGTGATAGTTTCCACACTTTCTTTGGCAGTCCCTAGTATCCAACCTGGATCTCTGCTACTGCATTTTAAACCCTTCTTCTCTAAATGAACAATTTATTTCCGTTTCTCATAGCACCTGTGCTTTTACAGCTATGAAGTTGTCCCACGTTTCCCTCAGTCTTCGCTTCTTTAGACAGAACAGCCCTGCCCTGCTTCTTTTTTATTTTTCTTTTCCCCTCAAAGACTATGTTTTCTTTAATCACTCTTGTTGTTCTGCTTTGTCTTTTTTTCAAAATTCATCTAGGGTATGTGCAAAGCATCCTTCCATTTTACAGCAAATGACTGATAACTTTTCTCCTATTATGGTTTCTTAAGTAAGCTTGGACTCCCTTCCAAAAAGATTCTTCAGTTTACTTATTAAAGCACTGTGAGACAGTAGGAATAACCTTTTTAGAGTTATGAAGACTTGTATTATCTATTGTTCTTCCCATCTACATGTACAGTTGTAGAAGGTAATTAATTTAGTGTAACGTGGCACATATTCTTGTAGATCTGTTGATTTCTACTTCTTTTTTATTAGCTTTTAACTCTTCACAAATAGGTTGTTTGATATTTTTCTCCAGTATTTTTCTATGTGTTGAAACTCAGCTTAGCCCTACTATTCTTTGATTTTTCTCTTCCCATCCTTTACAATGATAAGATCCATTGTTACCCTTTTCTAGTCTTTCAAATCTCCCTATTTTTATCATGATTTATCATAGATTTATAGCTCTGAGTATGCTTTAGCTCATTATCAGAATGTGACGCAATGACTTTAGTTAGATGCAACTAACTTGTAAATATTAAACTAATCCAAGTAGCTAAGGTGTTAGCCTCACTGCTGGTGTTTAGTGGCAGTGTTTGCCTGAGCCTAGATGATGGAAGTAGAAAGAGGCAGTAAACTCTCAAACTTTTGTTTTGTTTTGTTTTGTTTTTAATTATCTATAACTCTCCTTCTGCTGACTACCAGAAAACACTTTTCTCAACCTTGTATGCTTAAAGGACTTCCAGCATGCTTTTTATAGCCTTCCCTTTCTTGCTACATATTATTTTATGCATTGACTTTTCTGTTTTTCTTGTTATACCCTTGTGCTTTATTTTGTTCATTTGTAAAAACATTTTCTGTGACCTTCCAGTCTTTCAATAACTTAAGATTTTGTTAAGATGGTCCTTTCTTATATTTCCTCTCTTGGCTGCCATTGAGATAGTTTACATTTATCCTCTACACATTGATTTATAGAAAGGACATCTAGGTCCTACTTCCCTTAGGTGTCTGTCCTCTGAGATTTTGCCTTCCAGTTCTCCAGGTGTACTGAAGTTTCCCTTCTTTAGGTCTGGTGTCTTCATGTTGCTATGCCTTGGATTGCTGCTGCTGGAAACACAGAATCACAGAATGTTAGGGATTGGAAGGGACCTCGAAAGATCATCCAGTCCAATCCCCCTGCTGGAGCAGGAACACCTAGATGAGGTTACACAGGAATGTGTCCAGGCGGGTTTTGAATGTCTCCAGAGAAGGAGACTCCACAACCCCCCTGGGCAGCCTGTTCCAGTGTTCTGTCACTCTCACCGTGAAGAAGTTTCTTCTCATATTTAAGTTGAACCTCCTGTGTTCCAGTTTGTATCCATTGCCCCTTGTCCTGTCATTGGTTGTCACCAAGAAGAGCCTGGCTCCATCCTCGTGACACTCACCCTTTACATATTTATAAACATTAATGAGGTCACCCCTCAGCCTCCTCCAAGCTAAAGAGACCCAGCTCCCTCAGCTTTTCCTCGTAAGGGAGATGCTCCACCGTCAGTTCCAGGATTTCCTGTTCACTGTCATTAGGCTGCCCTCCATTCTTCTAACCCATTTCTCCCCTTCAATTAGATCTCTTTTATAGATTTTTTTTTTTTCAGTTTTGGCAGAATAGCACACACTGTGTGGTTTCTGTCTTTCTTCTGATTTAACTTTCATGTTAGTGGGTCATTTCCTTTTACTCACTTACGTGTTTGGTGTGATCCAATTCCCACCAATGTTTAATGGAAATTGGATTTATCCCTTTTAAGAAGAAAGCAACAAAGGATTCCTCCCAGCTGGCCTGATTTTCAGTGTCCTCAGTTACTTGCAGTGTTCCAGCTTTCATCTCTTCTAACTGTATTCATGGCTGATTTCATAGCTCAATAACATACATGGACTTCTTACTACTTTCATTCAGATTCCTTAGGTTCATTCATTAGATTCTTCAGATCAGGCTGTCCAAAGGAAGGACTGCTATAATTTACTGTAGTATTTGAATATTTAGTGCCACAGTCCACACTTCGTAGCTTGCAGACCTGTTTAGCATGTGACACACCTGCCACTCCAGTGACACAGAAAATTAAGAAATCAAACTTGAGGTGAGTGGTGAAGCAAAGAATGATCTTGTTTTCAGTCTATTATCTGCACTGTAATACTATTCAAACTGCTTTATGAATGCTACTTACCTGAACCAAAGCTCCTGGTCTGAGGATGCAGGATTCCACTGCAGTGAAAGCAGAGGGGTTATCAGGCACCCCTTTTTTCCCCACTGTCTCTATCTAACATTTCTATTTTCCCAGGATTTTCTTTTCAAAATCTCTCAGCTAAAGCTTTTTCTGGATTGAAAAGTTCTGCTCTTTTGGTGTAAATATATTTTTTAGATTTTTATTTACATAAGCAATGAAAATTTTTCCAGAAGAAGATTTAACTGATTTTGAAACTCAACTCATATGTTTGAGTTTATTGTTACAATTATGGCTTGTACTGGATACATTTCCATGGGAAAATTTCTTCTTTCATGTATTAGTTGGTTCCAGTAGCCTGAAGCTTTCCCTTAAATTTAAAACCATAGTCTTAGCGAATCACAGAATCACAAAAGGGTTGAAGTTCGAAAGGACCTCTGGAGGTCATCTGGTCAAATCCCCCCACTCAAGCAGGGTCACCTAGAGCCAGCTTTCCAGGACCATGTCTAGACAGCTTCTGAATATCTCCAAGGATGGAGACTCCATGGTCTCTCTGGGCAACCTGTACCAATGCTTGGTCACCCTCCCAGTGGTCTTTTCTTGGTATGATTTATATATTGATTTCCAGTATGGAAATAATAAGAGGCTTTCAGATGACCAACAAGCCTCTAGTTTTTTATGAAATCTGTATTTTTGGGTTATAAATCTAGGATTTCAGTTGTGACTCTCTGCTTAGGTAGGGTTGAAGCTGATATCTTGAGTCAAGAAGTCCCCAACTTATCTGAACAGTTTAAAAATTACAAATTTCTTTTTTAAAGACATACTATACCAATTCAGAGCACTCACAGTGGCATCCTCTGAAATGGAATGCCTGAATGATTCCTTTTTCGAATGAGAAATAAGAACCTTCTTTTTGCACACATACAAAATGTCTTTAGGGTATCTGTTGCTGTAGTTCACAGTCATAGCTTGTAAGATTGTCTGTAAGCATTTAGGCTGTTCAGCTTTCTTAGGGCAGCATATTCCATGACTAGCACTGAGTAGGAATCTTCATGGTCAGAGTGAGTAACAGGTAAGGTTATTCTTGTGACTGTATTGAATAATGGTATTCAAATTACCATAGCATTCAGAGTGTTTCAGCCAAAAGGGGAGTGTTCCTGAAAGAAACGTTCTCCATTCTCTACTGGCCTATAATTTTGCCATCTTCATAACAACATAGTGACTGAAAAGAGGAAAAAAGTGTTCTGCTCTGTAAGTGGTACATGAGTAAATCTTTGAAGGAAGACCTGCTGTCTGCAAGTCTTCATCTAATCAAGTGCTAAAACAGTGAAATTTTAGTGCAAGTATCAAGAATTTAGGCAGGCTAGTTGCATATATACATTCCTGAGATCTGGCAGGACTCATTTCTGGAGAATCCGCTGCACATTGACTCTCCCTTACACTACCCATTTCCAAACAGTGGATTATTTTGACTAGATTTTTGGACATTTTTAATTGCCAGAGAGACTGTTTTATTGTGACATATTGCTTATACCAATGCTTCACTTTTTTTTTTTTTTCTTCTTTCCTTCCCCCTTTGTTTTCTGGGGACACCATTCATTCCATGTAACAAATACTTGAGGCTGTTTTGGGCTACATGTCTTCTTGGATAACCTGGAGACCTCTCTGACCCTTGGGAGACCTTTGCTGACTCTCGGAAGAAGACTATATCTCCTCTTCGTGCCTTGTAAGAGGATGGATCTCCTTCTGCTAGTTGTCTTTCGTTTCCTGCAAACAAGGAGGGTTTTGTAGGAGAATGAGAATAGATTTACAAGCAGGATTTACTTCAGATTAAGCTTATATTCAGGAAGAACAAGAGGACTCTTAAATTGCTTGAATTCCTATCACCTTCAAAAACCAAGGGAACCTGTTAGTGCGACACTATATTAAGTGTCACATTCTGAGACTGACTCTAAATTCCATACCTGGTTTTTTTGAGTCATGGCACTTAGTTAGAAATGTCATATCTTTTCTGGTACCCCTTGGGTACTCCTGTCATGTGCTGTGGGTTGTTCATATTGTCAAATCTCACAGGCTCAGAGCTGTTAGCCTGAGTCAGTCATCTGCACAAAGAGGGCTGGACTCTGTGGACTTTGTGCTGTCTTTGTGCAATACACCATCATTATGATTGTTCTTGCAGAACTTCCTCTTGCGATTCTGGATCTGTATCTTATACCACTTTTCTATTGTTGGATGCCATTCAAGTGAACATCCCTGTAGGCCTCAATGTTTCTCCTGGTATTGACAAGGCTGATTATGAAACCAGGGAGTGGAAATGACAAGTGGTGGGGGAAGAATCTTTGAATGTTAGATTTCTCCTGAAAGCATTTGGCACTGGAAGAGTTCCACTGTTTCTAGTGATAGTAGAAGTATACTCAGAACCAGACAACATAGTCACAGAAACACACAGTGGCTGGTTTTATACGTGTTCCCCAAAACCACAGCTGCAATATTGGTTCAATGCTAGGGGAAGTCCCCAGTACACTTTCATCCATTAAATGTGGGCTTTTGTCTTTCTCCAGCTTGTTTAGTCGTTTTAAACCATTCTGATTTGGTAGGCTTTTATGCTCAGTTGCATTTGGTTAATTCACACTATGCATCTCATGTAGCATTGATACAAATAAATGTAAGTATGTGGCAAGGAAAAAAATGGGCCCATCTAATCCAATGGGCTGTTTTATGCACTGTCTTTTGTATTCAGCGATGTTCATCTTATTCAAGCACTGTGCTTTCTTAGTCCTTCCTCTGCAGCTAAGATCCTCCTTGGCCCAGCCTGGTAGCAGCAGTTGAAATACCTTCATAGTCCCACATGAATCAAATTCTGTTATCCTGTGCTATAATTAATGAACTTTTATTGACCTTATTTTCTTGAGTTCAGTTGTCTTTGGATGTCGGAGACTGAGAAAGAACTTAGCATAAGTTTAGTTCAACTGCAACCCAAGTTTTCCTTGAGTCTGGAAAGAAGAATGGTTTTCATCATAGGAAATATTGTATTTTTACTCCAGAAGTTGCTAGCAATTGCAGTGATTGTGGAAGGTCCTTGCAATAATTCTGTCCTAATCACAGCTGCAGTGGATGTGAGATAGGAAAGCATTACCTCAGGCATGAACTTTGGCTTGGTTTACACTTGTTCTCAGCTTCATGAGTGATTACCATCTCTGAGAGGAAACGTGCTTTCTTTACTATCAACAAAATGATTTACTTCATTTCTTATTTTAAACACAGATATGTTTTAAAGGGAAGACAATACCTCTTATCCAACAGAAAAAAGAATTTAGCTTGGCATAATATAATTGCATGGGGCTTTGAAGACAAATAGGGCAAATCGTTCTAGGCTAGAGAACAGTATCTCAGAGTGTCCTCCTGGTTTCTCTTCTCGCTTTCATATAGCCTCACTTCTGGCTTACAGCACATGGTGAAAGTCTCTGCAGAGAACTCCAAAACAATGCGGATGCTAAAGCAGGTCCTGTATCAAGAAGCAGAGTGGCTACGTGTCTTTGGGGATAAGCCTGCATGACTGGAATATGTGCCTCCTCATCCCAATACAGCCACACCGTTTTCCAAGCTCTTGTTATCTCCACTTAGCAGCATAAGACACTGTATGCCCATATCAATATCCTTAGAGCTAGCTCCAAGATCTCTGGGCTATGCTTCATTGTGTCCAGTGCAGACATATCTCTCAGGTGCTTACCAAATCAGTTAACTTCAATCTTTTGAGTCTATACAGTTATATTGATTATGCCAAGACAGAACTCAATATGACACTTGTGGTCCATGGAGATGGAAGACTGCAAACCCATTAATATCTTGAACTAAGAGCCTGTCATTCAGAGGTAAATCTAAAACAATGCTTCCTTTTAAAGACTTTTAAAGAATAATTTTAATTATGAGACCACCATTTAGCTTTCAGACTTTGTAGTACTTTCCTAGAGTCAGTTAATGAAGTTCTCAAATGCTATCTCATATGCCTCACTAGCAATGCATGGTGGTTACTGGAATGCTGAGAAGCCCATGAGATGCAATCTGAAGGCTAGGCATAGGGGCAGGGTGAATGTGGAGGTTGCAAAGGTGTGTCAAGACTAGATGAAATTATATTATTTTAAATTGTATTTAAAACCACTTTTCCCTATCGTGATTGTCAACTGGATTTCATGGCTAATACACAAAGCATAGGCTGGAGAGGAGAGGATAAAGATTAATAGCTAGATCCTTAACTGGTTTTCATCATCTGCTTACCAGACTTTCATATAAATGCTGTGTTACTTCTATCCTATCCACTCGCAGATATGTTTTATTATCCACTTTCAAGAGTTTTAATTTAAAAACATTCTTTCTTGTTCTGCTCCCCGAAGTCCTACTAATTGTTAGGCCACTGAAGCTCTGAGACTATTTCCAGTTGTGTGCATCAGCATTGTCTCACTGTTGTGTTTTTTTTTTTTTAATTGCTCCCTCTGCATTGTCTGCATGTGTCTGTTGTTCCTTGTCTTACGCTAGATATGTTTGCACTTTGTCAGTGAGTGACCCATGTTTTTTTCTGAGGGGCCAAGTGTATTTCCATCTCTAACAGCCATAAAGATCCACTAGAACAACTCAACCCAGGGACAAGAGTATACCAAGACAAGAGGGCAAGGCTAAGTGCCCTGAAGGGTTTCTGTAATTCATTGTGTCTTTTCAAGATTTTATTTAGTCTCTGACAAATTCAATTTAAATTTTGTTTACTGATAGCATGTTATTGACTTTTTTAGATGTACTTGGGGTGCTTTTTTCTTTTTTTTTTTTTTCATACTGTACTTGGAGTTTTAAATGAGTTTAAAACAAGCAAATGAAATCTAAATTAAATGTTAGCAATAAACAAAACACCTCACTAAAATTCAGATAGACAGCCCTGGTTAACCTAGTTACTGCTTCAGAAGATGTGTGCCAATATCTGGAAACTCTTATTTTATGTCATACAATACTCAACGGTGACATCTTCTTGAGTAGCAGCCTGAGCCATGTGGTCAGTGTTGACATGGGAAAAAGAACATCATCAGGTGTTCTGGAGACACCATTTCTCAGGATTTCTTTAATAATTGGTTTTCCACATTCTGACCAGTCCTCACAGTCCTGGAAAGACTGAAGTGTCTTCAATTTATGCCTTTCAGTCTTCTCTGTTGCGTAATTTCCAAAAGAGTTTGACGTATCTTTTTCTGAATGCTGTCTGTGGACAAGATTGGTGCTTCCTTTCTTTCCTCCTAAACCCACGTCTGCTTGTTTGCCAACACCACTGCTGCTCCAGCATCTGGTGTCAGAAGCACCTGCCAGGGGGCCGTGAGGGCTGGCGGCTCCCTAAGGAATGGAGGTTGCCCATGGTGTCCACTAGGGCCTCCCAACCAGGGCCTGTCCCACCACTGCAGCCAGAAGCAGGGCAGCTGGGGGGCACCAGGAGGAGCCCCAATCCTGGGCATTGGGCACCAACCTGGGGTCCAGCTGAGACCACATTCTATCCTCTCTCTGTCTTGCCTCTATACCCTGGGGACATCTTCTCCTCCTCCATCATTTCTGGACTGTAACTTCCTTTCTGAACACTGTGCAAAGACTGTTGTCTAAATCTTGTACCTTCATGGTTTTATAACCTCTGTATTGCAGGCCTTCCTGACATTACTGGCATTTGTGCTCCACAGAAATCATAGCTACTAACCTTTCTTTCTTGCCCATTTCTCTGAACAATTCGCTCTGTCAGCTCCACGGCATCTCTGTGCTGAGCTTCTTCCCATTAAGGCCACATAATTGTAATAATCCTTGCCTACAGAGTCTTTTATCAACCCTCATTCCTCTCCGCAGGTTTGACTCTTTCTTCTACAGCAATCGTTCATTTTCTTCACATTGCCCTTTATAGAATGAAAAGCCCTTCCTGAAATCACGCCTGGTTTACCCACCAATTCTTCCTGCACAAAAATCTTAGTTGTAAGCAGAGATGCAGGTGGCTGCTAGGTTGAAAGCAAATAAATAAATTGATGATTTAGTCAAACCCAGATATTTATGATTTATCACATGATTTATATGGCTGAGTCTGTGCAAGACACCTGTCTTTCTAGGCTCTGACGAGAATTTATTTAGATGCTTGGAAGTCATAAAACATGAGATGGGATTTGGTTTCTGCGAAGCTTACCTCATTTTGCTATGTGATTAGTCCTACAGTTGGGCTTAATGAATCACTCTAAAGGGATTGTTATCATTTAACTGTATTTGCTCTAGGGTCTTTTGTATGTTATTGGAAAGAAAATACCAAGTGACTAACACAGATGCTTTTCTTCTCTGTCTAATGTAGCAGTAACATATTAGTCAGTGCTCTGAACATTCACTACCATGAAACAAAATATTTTTTTTAGATAAGGCACAGCAGATTTCCCTTTATAAATCCAGTTTTAATTTGCTTATAATTTTTGGTGCAATCATGTATACGATGCAACAGATAAATTTTCTAAAATCTTTATATCTATATGAGTAGAAGTGGAAGCAGAATGCATATCCATAAACTAAATTAAATCCTCACTTAGAGAAGTTACAAATAGACTTTAAAACTTCCTTCGAAGAAGCTCGTAATTTTGTGAAAGTTTGATGCTATGGAACAGTCTTGCCAAATACGTATCACATGATTTACTGTGTCCCTAAAATTCTGCTGAAATCCCATCAGTACATTCCCTTTTGTATCTTCATGGGTATATGAAGTTGAAGGCATATATAGGAAGTAAATCTCTGCCTGTATTTTTTTGTTACAACGAACAAAATATCTGCTATTCCTATTTATCTCTGAACATGCAACACGAATTGACTACTTACATATTGGAAACAGCTGAAAGAAGTTGAGAGGACTGAAAACAAGCAAAGACCAGATCTAGATCAATACCCAATATATTTTAGATTTTCTTTTTTTAGTCCATTAAAAACTTCATAACCACTTTACTAATTAAGTAGTTGCAAAACATGTATGTTATATTAATCTTGTGTATTCCCCTGACTGTTTCAACACCTGTACAGAAAATGGTATCTTCTCTGTGGTAATATCACGTTGTATGACAGTGTCACTGTAAACTTGTCACAAAAACTCTGTAATTTTTTCCAGATAATTTATTGATATGATATTGTGCCATCAAATGAATGCTATAAACCTTGTACAGGAAAATGGCCCAATAAATAATACTTTAGGAAAACATGTATTGAGAAGAGAAGTAATCTAGCCTAGACAACACATCTTGAACAGATGAATGTAAAGATTTCTGCGGAAAATTATTTCAGTAAGTTATTTGGAGGGCCAAGTCCGTACATGGAGAAAAATGGAATTGCATTTCTTCTTTCCATACTTTTTAATGTCTTAATCTACATAGCTGCATATAGGAAAAAATCTGTACATCTCAAAACAAGTAATATTTGTGTGAGGAAATCAGAGATGTTTAAAATCATGGGAATTACTTCAACAGTTATTAAAGTTTCAGTCATGCAAGGTGCAGAGTGCTGTCAAATTACTGTGTTCAAAAGAAACTGATTGTTTTCAACACTTCTTGACAAACATCAGAACTGTATAATAATTAATTTCTAGCAATAAATCTCTATATACCTGTTTAAGGGAAGAGTTCTTTCTTGTGAGCCAAATGTATACTTGGTGACATGGCAGAGGGTTTGAAGGTATTACACATTGTAACAGTCAGTCTTCATTCTTATTGATGCTCACAAGCACTGTAGAAATATATAATAAATTTGGTAGTAAGTGCCATATTATCTGGGGACAGTGACCCACCCTACATTTGTTGTTGATGACTTATGGCTAGGAAAGAGGAGATAATGTCAGTTTGGAGGTTCGCTTCACATTCACACCTTGTAAGTATCGCGGTGGTAACTGATAATGTTTTTAAAACTATTCGTGTGACTGAGATAATCACCTCTAGCAGAATGAGGTAGGTGGAGAGGTCAGTTTCTAGATAGAGGACGTGTCCATTGCAGCAACACTGTAGGGGCACCAAGTTACAAGGGGTCATCTGGACAAGAGGAATTTCTTTGTTGTTTCCTTCTTGTCTTTATCTAGTCAAGTCATGACCTCCAGACAGAAATCAGAGTGCTTACTTTAGATATTCTATCTTCAGCATATATTCCGTCTTCTAAATCTTTGAACGTAACATTCAGCTAGCTTAGTTTTAGTTCTGGAAATAAAATGGAATGCTTTCTCCAGCTAGAGAGAGTTTACAATGGCAAACTACAATGTTGTGACTCTCTGTCATTCTCCTGGCAAATGATACATACAGCAGCATGTGAAAAACACGTTGGGGAAGACTTTTAAGCCCTGAAATGCCCGTAGCGGAGACTGGGAAATGTAACAGAAACTTTCCAAGAGGACAGTGGGAAACCTAATCTACTTCCTACTGAAGGCAATCTGCCAGGAAAGACCTACTGTAGGCAAAATTCAGGCAGAAAGCCTCTTCTCAGGTATCAACAGGTTTGGTTCTGGGGGTGGGGAAGCATAAAGACAACTAGTCGAGTCCTTAATTCCTTATTATGTTTCACTTAACTTTGGCATTAGTGGAGTAATACAAGTCAGGTCTTCATAATCTGGCCCAGTGTTTTGAAAACTGCATTGCCTGAAATTAGATGTATTGTTAGGAATCAAAGCAGAAATGCCATCAGAAAGGCATGAGAGAGATGAGTGTACACCTTCACCACTTCAGTAATTTGGCTGGAGCATGTTTTGTGCCAGGTGAACTGGGCACCAGGTAGCCAGATTGCAGCCAGATTTGCAGTGGTGGAAGATTGCTGGAGGGAAAGCACTGGGAAGTGAACTCAGATCTACATGGAGGTAATGGGATACATGTGAACAATTTGGGGACATTTTGTCAGTGTGCTTTCATGTCAAGCTTTTAATTAAACCTGCCAGTTTTACTTTTCCTGAATGTGCTTTTGCTGTTTACCTTGATGAATTTCTATCCCTGTTTTAGTGTCTGTAGTTTATTAATCTGTTTTCTTGCAAAATCTTTGAGAAATATTTTTCACCTATTTTTCTCTAGTGGCCTTTCTAGAGATAACCCTCCTCACCTCTTTTTAAATGCTTTTCTTTATTGCATCTTCTTAATCTGTAGATTTTCTTGTTATATAGGGTTTTTTTTCCCTTTTTCCCATTCCCAAGCTCTTTTTCCTACATCTGCCCTCTGCCACTCCAGAAAACTAGATCTCCATCTCTTTTCACTACTAACAGACTGACTTTGGTGGGAAAGCAATGGTCTTTTTTTTTGGTTTGTTTGTTTGGGTTTTTTTTGTGAGTAAGACATTGTTCTTGTCCCATGTTGAGTGAAAGAAGGACCAAGCAAACCTCTTTTCCATTCTCCTCCACGAGGGCCTTTTGCCCTATGTGGTCTGGGTGTGGTGAGCTCAGATAGCCCACTGATGCTTTCATTGCATGGGCCACAGGGAGGGGATGTACCTTTCATTCCCTCCCCTACACAGAGCCCTACCACAGCGTCAAGATGATGAGAATCACTGCAGCAGAGGGACGAAGCCTTAGGGCGGGAGGGGGGAATAAATAATGAATTGTTGTCAACCCTCCCTACTGCGTTAGGCTGCCAGATGATTGCTTATTCCTTGCTCCCACCCACACGCTTCATGCCACCACCAGCATTCTTGGTCCTTTGTGGCTGGTGTTGTGGGCTAGTCAGCTGATGCGTCAGCTCTGCTAACCAGTGCTTTTCCAGCTCCCCATGGCAGGGATAGCTTTGGCGTTATGGGTTTTAGCCAGGATTATCTGTGTGGAAGAGGGGGGCCGCTTGGGCACATTAATTGGTTTATTTAGAAGTTTACCATTCTGCATATAAAGCACAGGTTTCCAGGGGTGTGCAATTCAGCTCGTCTTTTTCCCTTTGCGTATTCTCTGATGCAGGGAGTTTTGAAACTACCCCTTGTATACCATCTGTTAGTATGGGAGTGTGGAGTTAATGGGAAATTCAAACTTTGAATAGGTCAGGAAACTCAAAGTTTTGTTCTCACAGCAATTAACTACATGTTGGTCTCAGATGGTATTTTAGCTCATCGGGTTAATGTACAAAATGAATCTTGCACCACAGCCGAGTTCCTGCACCACAGCTGAACTTGGCACAGGGACCAAGCGGGAGAAGAGACGATCAGAACTTCAAAATACCTTTGTGTCTCCTCAATGCCGGGCGGGCCTGGGCCTCTTTAGCACTTCCCGGGGGTCAGAACACCCTCCGGGACTGGCGCATCCAGCATCTCTTAGCTCGTGTCAACTGGGGAACATCTGGGCAGTGGAAAATATATCAGGCATAAGAATGTTCCAGCTGCCCTGTTCTCAGCCTGCTCCATCCTGCCTTGACTCCATTGACTCCAGGCTGTGTTGCCTTGGCTAAGGCACTATGGCTGGACACACCATCTCCTTTTCTCGTCCTGCATGTCAGGCAAAGTCTATGCCGTGCTCGGACAGGTTGGACAGACCACCACATGTGGAAGGCTCAGCCACAATAACTTGCTTTAAACTAATTTCTGCAGCTGCAGTATTTGCTGTCCTCTTCAATCTGTCTTCTACTTGGATAGTGCCAGGTGTCCTTCAGCAGTCCTGACCAGACTAGAACTTCATTTATGTTGCAGTAAAAGAACACTTTTTTCCTCCACTTCCAGACAAAAAGTGGCTGGAAAGCATTGGGTCAATAGTAGAAAGGCAGCTGAGCACCAAGTGCGCACAGCATGTTGGGGCAGCAGAAAGGAGGTGATGGTAGAAGCGTTTTTTTTGAGCATGCTTGCTATAATTTTTGTAACTGAGTTACCCAGAGATCCTTCAAGCTTGATTGTAATTTCTGTAATTTCTCACAGCACTTAAACTTATTTACAATGACGAATACCTCCTAGTAGCTGTGTAAAGTCAATGTATCTATTAAATAACCATTTATATAACACTAATCTATAATAGTTTGGTTTTGGATTATTAGTTGGAGTATAAAGTGAGCTAGTTTACATTTCTCTGGATAATTTTTAAATTCAATAAACTTTACAAAAGGACTAAAATAAGGCAGATTTGCAGCTAACACAAAGTCCTGCCTGCATGTTCTCTTGCATATATTGGTGATTACAGATATTTGACTGGCAGGTGCAAGTTCTTAGAGCTGTGGAGGGAACAAGGAAAACTTGCGCCAATTACTTGGAAATTGGCATAACAGATGTCATTGTTTATCTTGATTTGACTCTATTACATTTTCAACTGATTCTTTCTCTAGAGTTGCAGGTCCAATGGCACTTAGGCACATGCATTAGATGCCTTCTGTCATTGCCTTAGAAAACGGAGCACTTGACCACACTGTCTTTGAGTGGAAGAGGTCATATTCCTGAAAAACAGATTGCAAATATTTTCTTTTCATATAATAAGGGATATAAAAAGGACTCTCAGTAAGGCAAGGTTTTTAGGTACCAGCTCTGTGGCCAGGCTGCCATGCAGAATGGCACTGAGCAGCAAGTATTCTGGCAGCTGTTTAGCCTAAGATATCTGTATGTAAACTCATTCCTACTGTTACCAATTACTTTTTCACCAACCCAGTCCAGAGGAACACTATAATTTGTTTGTAAAGGTAAAGTAGCACAACAGCATTCTCATGTATCTCTTTCCATAACTGGAAAGGAAAAATTTCCATGTGAATTAAATATTTGCATTAGTATCCAGCGCTCTTTCACTTTAGATTAACTTCTCGTGGTTTAGCCGAAGTTCATAAAGAGGGACAAAGTCACATCTCTTTATTTAGGCAGGAGTTGATTTTGTCTAGCTTTTATTTCCATGGGAAGTAGTAGTAGTGATACATGAACAGGCACAAATCAATAATGTAACACTCAGGAACATCTTCAGAAGTTTCAGAGATCTTCAAAACTATGGCCTGTGTTCAGAAATGTCTGTGACCTTGTCTAGACCGGCACTATTGCCCTCAAAGTCACTCTGGAGGCTGTCAGCACCCTCTGCTTACAGATCAGGGCTTCAGTCTTACCACCTCCAGCAGAACTTTGCCTGACCCGAGAAACAGTGGTGGTGCTGGGCATCTGAGACTGGGCCTGCCTTGCTGCCCAGCCACGGAGTGAGCCAGGTTCTGACAGTACAGTCCACCAGCAGCAACCCCACAGTCCCCTGTCCACTTTCCAGACTAATTCCCATCCATAAATATAGGCAAGACCTGGAGAGGGTGCAAGGCTGATTTTTGGGTGTCATCGCAGGGGAGTTGGACTAGGTGACCTTTGAAGGTCCTTTCCAACCCAAACTATTCCATGATTGTCTGATTCTGTGATTAGTTTCCTATCAAAGTTAGACTGTGGGGTCATCTTTCGTGCAAACTGCAGTACAGATGGGAGGCTACTTCTCCCTCTTCTTGAGCTGGATGAAGATACACGTCAAGGTTAAGCTTGAATATCATTTTGTATGAAGCCAAAGGCACTACAGAACCTGTGGGTGCATCTCCAGAACCCCTGAAGCTGTCTGTAGCATGTGTGGGCACACCTGAACAAGCTTTCACCTGTCTAATGTGGCTAATAATAGCAACGAGCTTGTGGGACAGTGTTCAAACAAGTCATATCAGCCTACACAGTGAGTCCTCGATGGGCTTAACACTGTGACCTCATTGCTATTGTTACTTATTCAAACTGGATTATAAAGCTGGTTTGGACAAGCCTGTTTGTGCTGTCTTTAAATGAAATGTGTCTGTATACTAATCCTCATAAAATGTCAATACATTCAACTACATTTTTTTTTTAAACTGTAGGCTCCAAAGTAATTTAACAGCTTTTAAAAACTTTATTTCAGGTAATTAGTGCAAATAATTTGTGACGGAACTAAAATGGTTGCTTTCATAGCACTAACTGCTTGTGAAAATAGACCAAACAATTTCCCTTCATTGGGTAGAGTTGACTTACCACAAGAGGAAAAATATTTTTAACTTTTTTCTTTAAATTCCCACCTGCCACCATCTAACCCAAAGGCCATTCCAGCTACTCCCTACAAGGCACGTCTATACAACAGATTACTATGTTGGTCACTCTCTCGGCTAAAATGTAAAATAGGCTTTTCTGTCCTAGAAACAAGCTGTAACTAGTATTTTCATATTATTTTTTCAGAATAAATTTTGGATAGTAAACCTATTTCCTGATCTACCATTTCTATGTTGGTATTTTTAACACTACAGCAGGGCAGTGTTTAATTCAGGGCAATCATGTCTGTTGTTTTACTGATTCTAATGTTTGTTTGACTGTTTACCATAGCTTTTAAATATCTTAATTAGCATAATTCACAGTAGCACATGGTTGGCAGACATGGACCTTTAAGATAATAAAAAGGAACATGCAGAATAAATATTTGGAAAAGGTGCCAGTATAGTTTAAAAGCGATTTATCTTAAAGTTTTATTTAATTCTACTCAGGCAACATGACTCCATCCAGACAAAACTCCTAAGCTACACCTTTATTTCCTGCTCCGAGTGAAATAAAGTAATCCCATGACATATTTGGGGGAAACCCCTACGATATCATGCATGTTCCTTGTATCTGCGTGGGTCGCAAGGATGGGCTGCCTCTTTAAAAGGTTTCTGTGAACCTGTGTTGTTGTATTATAGTAAAGCTCTGGTAGGCGAGGCGTTGCGTGACTGCAGCAGCCTCATTTGTGACCTCAGAAAAGTGGTTATGAAAGTGATCTCTTGATCAGAGGAATAGAGCTCTGCTGCCTGCCAGACCGGCAAGGCAGAAATGAGCCTCCTCCCTGCAAATCTGCCCCGGCAGGAGAAAAAATGTTCCTCTTTTAGATGCAGCGTTCATAGACTAAGTTTTTCATAATTCCTCTGGAAAAACACGCGGCTTAAAACACAGCAGGGTCCAGAGTACACATTTTCTCCAGTTAACTTTCTCATTTTTTAAGAACATGTGCAAAAGCATCTTTGCTTTTGCTCTTTGCAGTTTGCAGTGTTTGTTTTCTGCCTTAAAGCTATTCATATTTTCTTTGGCATAGTGCTAATAAGTTTTGTTTCAATGGTTATTGGGCTGACTCTGGCAGTGTATATGCAATGAAGATCACATTATGACTGATGAAACACCAAAATAAACTGATGTTTATGTCACATAATGAGTGTAAAACAGATCTGATGAGTCGGTAGGTAAGAAATCACCAGTTTTCATCCAGAAGACCTTAACGGAATAAGAAACATCAGAAGTAATTTATGTATCGTACTTCTCTTTATACATGCTATTCAGCTAGTATTGATCACTTGGCGAAACCTGTAATTAACTGTAATTGCCTTGAATGTTGAGGCCACAATCCCATATGTTTCATGAGTGGGAGACAAGTTTTCTGTCCTTATCACATAAAGAATACTTGTTATTTCTTTGGTAGCTTGCTATGAGTCAAGGTAGCAGGCACCTTCACAGGACTCAGACTTGCCTGTTCAAGTCAATGACACATATGCAGAAGAGTTGGAACTGGAGAAAAGGTTATATTTTTATTAGTTAGAACTTTGTTTCTGAAATACAGAACATTATTTGGTTGTTCCTTGTCTTCATATGAGACAAGTCTGATAAGAACTCTGTGTCTGCCTTTTAATTTTATCGCTATATCTAAGTAGTCTCTGTTTTTAAATATTGAAAAGCAAATCAAAGCAGGCCCACAATTTTCATTCTTAGAACATCCAAATATTACCTTTTCTGCCTGTTTTAAAGATCGTAATTTTCATTTTGCTTAGAAATTTTGAAGGTCCTAATTCTCGTCCTTGACCTAGGGACTGTGGCATTTTTTAAATATACAGTTTCTCTAGTGCTAAGGGAGGGAGAATATGTAAGCCCACAACTGGCCTGCTTAGAGTCTTTAGGATCTGCTTGGGATATTTTTCTGAGTGTGGAACCTGGCTGTGAAAAAAGGCAAAGCAAAATGGTTGTGAGGAAGTGAAAAATGAAGGTTCTTGTAGTAATTGAACATGTCAAGTGCATTCATTTTCTAGTTCTGCAGAAGGTTCCTGTTCTGTAAAGTGATTTTATTTTTGGACAAACCATTCTTTGCAGGCCCTCTGACTTACAAGGGATTTCAGTTGGGAGCAAGGTCTATCTGTTAGGATAGCTTTTCAGGACTAGTTTTTAAATGCATCATTAAAAAATTAATGTGTATGAAAACACATTAAACATATCCAGGGACAGTAACATTATCAATGTAGGGTTCAGGTACTTCAATTTTTGACTTCTGTTGTTGGCATGTGCTTAATTCCGAGCTTTTAGATAAGATTTTAATCTTTCTGATTTTCTTCAGCATTCCAAAATGTTTTGGAATGTAGTTCAGTGTTCTAAAATTATCCTGAAAATTGATTCTGAATTGTATTTTAAAACTTTTAGATACTGTTCGTGGTGTTTCATTTGCCTTCTCAGCACTTTCTTTTGCTTCCTGAAGTAGAAAAGCCAAAGCTCAAGGACCTGCTCTCAGGCATATTGTTCCCACAGCTCATTAGGTCCATTTAACCTCTCAAGGCAGCTCTTCATATAGTCAGTCTTATCATGGCAGTCCCCACAAATGGCAGAAAAGACCAAAAGCAAAGCAGCTCTGCCTCGGAAAGAGAATGCCGTGTTCTGTGGGGTGTGTGTATTTATTGGTGACTGTGCAGCTGTGGGCTGTGGCATCCAGCTGACTCAAAGGTGGAGATTCTCGCATTTACCCTGTCAAGCGTGTTTGCTTATTTAAAGTACACTGGAAAGCAAATGTGGCTGTGTCTTTGCCTTTAATATCAGATACAGTATGGGTGCTATATAAGGCAGATATGAAGGAATTGCTCTTATGATATTGCTAACTCTGAAAGTGATGAAGGCAGATTTGGTTTTCTGGGTAACATATGCACATCCTGTGCACTAAGGTCTCAGCGTGAATATTTTAGATGCAATGTTTATTTCATCTTAAAGGTTTCCTTTATCCTCTCCAGATCGTGTGCTGTGGCTATTTTTAAACAGTCTCTTGGATGATATACTGGCCTACTGACACATGCTCTTTCAACTCTTTTCTAAGAGATACTGACTTAAATTCCCTCTTGGATCTAGCAAGTATGAATTTAGCCTGTGCCTTTCCATGCAGAGTGGTGCAAATGAAATTGTAAAGCTGCAAGAATGTTATAAAAGCAGTAGAAGTTGAGGAGTGGAAGCTCAGGAGATAGTCTGTTTGAAACACAGGACTGGAAAAGAGGTTATCAAATCCAAAAAGGCAAGCAAAGATCATATAAATTTCATGTAAGTCAGTCATTGCCAGGTTGATTTAATCAGGAAGGGGGAGAGATGCTTTCTCGTACACTCTCCTAATTGCATTTGTTTTCACGCTTTGTCTTTCATTTGATTTCATTCTTCAGGGACCGATTTACTAGATGTTCTAAACTATACGTGTAAATTGAAGAGGGTACAATTGTGCACATCTTCTGCAGCCAATAATGACTAAAAATTTTCTGATATTTTCAAAATAAATCTGTTATCAGGAACTTGTTGCATTTCTTCTGTAAGATGCAATTCTTACAGTTTCCTTTTTCAAAGTGGGGATGATTGCACTAGACAGTAGTTTCTTACTTGTGAACACAAATAGCTTTTCTCTTGGCTGTCTTTTCAGTAAAAATGGATTTTGGTCTCATTACTTATGTTTCTGAAAAATATTTCAGACTCAATTTTATTTCAATAGGCTGTTTATAATAAATTATTTTTTTTTGTTTGGATGTAATGATTAGTCACAAGCTGGTCTTTCATCATATGCTTAAATTTAGTCACACACAGGCTTTCTCATAAGGTTCCGATTTTTCTTATTGTCACTTCTGTGGTATACTTTGTTTCACATCACAGATGCTGCTTTTGTTCATCTGTTGTTTATTTTCTGTCTGCAACAAATTTTGTGGACAAGGTCATGGCATTGCAGTGAGAATATAACAACATAAGAAGTACACTACCATGTCACACCAGTGGTCCATCTAGTCTGATAGTCTCATGTCCAAAATGGCTTGCTTTCAGCTGCTTTAAAGCATACTTGTGGTGGTGTCATTGAGCGCTTCACTGTCCTCATATTGTGGAGCTGGGCGAACAGCAGTTCTGCATTCAGCTTATCCATTACCTTTACAGTTTTATAAACCTCTGTGATATATATCCTCTCATCATTCTCTCCTCAGTGAACAGTCACAGCCATTTTAGGCTCTCCTCAAAAGGCAGCTGCCTCTGCTGTGGACCCCAATGTCCATTGTTGTATTATTTTCATTTTGAGAATCAAACCAGTGAACAAATGGCCTTGGGACAATTAAATAATAAGAGCCATATCAAAAGAGGACTACATTCTTGGACTACAGAGTGACTGAGTGCTGGGAATTCTGAGGGCATGGAGAACGTAAATTTTATTTTTCCCTGTACAGATTTTTTAAAATATCTGGACATGGGAAAAGATGAATGGCTATTTAAGCAAGAAGCCATTGTGAATGACACAGTTGTTTTGATAGACCATCTGGTACATAGATCCTAGAATCTGTATGTCCCGATGTGCTATTCCTCTGAATGTGTACAGATATCATGATCAGTGGGATATGCTGAGATCCCACTCAAGCAATCTGGATGTGGCAGGTCAGAACATGCTGTAGTACACTTCAGGCTAATGTAGTTTTGTTTGGTGAAGTCTGAATCCCTCTACATTGGCTTAACATGCAGTGTTTTAGAGTGTAAGACAGAGGAAAATGCAAACTACAATAAAGCAAACGTAAAACTACATTGATTGTACATTCCGAGGTCCTTAATGCTGGAACTAACCAATGTTAAGCAAGTTTTCTACATATAGAGTAGTTCTCTTAAATTTATTTTTTTTCTACACGAAACTTCTGCTGTTGGTCTCAATTCTGATTTATGGACATGTACTTTACAAGCTCACAATGTAAGGGGCAATGATTTTGTTGGAATCATCTTATTTTTTTATGAGGGGTGTGAGTATTGATTTGAAAGTGGACTAAGTGGTTTGTAGATTTCTTACTCATGGTTGTCGATAACTCAGGCTTGCAATCCATTTTGTAGTTTGACGGAATAACCTGTTTGTACTTACGTTTTATGGATTTATTCAAAAGGGTGTGCAAGCAAATACACGCTCAGGCAATCTAATGTAGTACAGCTTAATTAAACTAAGAATGGAATAATACAGGGATAAATTTAAGGCCGCAAGACTGAACCTATAAATCAATAGGTTCCCATCATCAAATCATCGTATTTAAGGTAGGAGGTAATCAAATGGAAGGCAATTACTTGGAATAAATCTTATATCGAGGGATAATTTAGGAGGACTGCCTGTCTGTGACAGTCTTATAGCCAGTATAGTGTACCAGACCAACAGATAAATATTTACTCACAGTGATGCAAACAGATCTCTAAAATATTTTATTTGCCAGCGCGCAATGTGGGGTTGTCTTATTGTGCAGATCATCTGTTGAGTCATATGAAGAAGGAAAGGTTGCAAGACCAAGCTGCAGAGAGGAAATGTGCTTTCTAGGCAAGGTATTTTGCGTCTGTTGCTTGTACAGTTAGCACACAATTCAGTTTCACATTGAAGCAGCTTTTCTTTGGATCTGTGATCCCTCAGAAGTTATGGGATATTAAGGGAGATGTGACAGTCCCAGACTACATAAAAACATGACATACAAGTTCTAGACTACATGAAAACATGACATACAAGTATAGTTTCTTGTGAGCCAGTTGTGTGAGATACAGATAGCATAAACCATGAAAAAACATTATAAGAATAACTAATAACTTATTTCACATATTCTCCATTCTTCACAGTTTTCATGACAGCCACTTAGCCAGTCTCAGCATTTCTTAAATTATTCTAAACATTTTACAGACCAGGAATTGTGGAAACAGGACATGTCCGTCCAGAACTCATCCTAATGCACATTCACCTGAATAGATAAGCAGCTTTTACCTGTAAAAAATACTCCTGTTTGTAATTAAACAATGTAAGTTTTCCTGGGGGGAGTGTGAAATGTCCATTAGTGGAGATGCTCAATGAAAAAACCCTGAGCAACATGCCTAACTGAAGTTAGTTTTCACCAAGGTGGGATAGACCAGATGGCCTTCCAAGGTCCCTTCCAACCTACAACTTCCTGAGTTTCTGTGGTTCCCTGTGCCAACTCAGTAAATGGGCCTGGGTTCCCCACAGGTAAAATCCTTTCCTAAAGCTTCACAGAACTCCTTGCACCATAGCACAACTGAACATGAGCAGGTAATTGTTTTCAGCCTCTTATCTTGCCTCATCTAAACTGTATCCCTTGAAAGCACACAGACCTCTTTCTCACATGTAAGAAAAAAACACCCTGATTTTGTCACCACCCCAATAACTCCTTGGTTTTCATTTCTTCTTTTCACCCTCACCCTGACTCTGGTGCTGCCTTTTTGCTGGACTTGCTGGCACTGCCTGCCCTGGCATCACACAAGCTCCATCCCAAAGACTCGGTCTGTCCATCATGACCTCCTACCCTGAACTGATTCCCTTCCTGACACAACCTTGCTTGACAGATAGGTCAGGAAGGAGAAGATGGGACTGATGGAGTTTAGAGGGCAGTGTGAGAAAGAGGGGAGATTTATTCTGGGAACCGGAGGACAGCATATCAGGACTTGCCCAACGCAAGAGGTTCACTCTTCTCCCTTTCTTGCCTGCTGGAAAACCTCTCTGAGATCTCATCCTTAATATCTTGTCTGATCACTGCTAAACCTTCTAATGAGCCAGATCTCTCCAGGCTGATGTAGAAAAATTATAGGAATGTGAGCTTTTCCTCTCTTCTCTGTTTTTCTGTAGAAACAATTTCCATGTGTGCTCTTACACAGACAGCAGTGGCAGCCAGATTGCTGTTTTAGAAAGTTTATCACACCTGCAGTAATTTCTAAAAACACAAAACTGTCCGGTGGAATACAGTTTTGATGATAACTCTGGCAGCATTTTTTACTGTTTGCAAAAGGATTTGACTTCAGGGAAACGCTCCTCACCTCTCACACTGCCGGTTTTCTCCCTTCTCCCTGCTGCACAAGAGTCATTTTCTGATCCTTTCCTTTAAGCCCCTTTGCTTTTTTTAGGCAACTTCCAGATATCTGATACAGTATATAATGAGGAATTAGGTTCCATTACACGAAGGCTTAACCTTCTCAAAAAGCATTCAGCGCTTGCCAGGAGTCATCAATATTTAACAGCTGTTGTTATTATGAAATACTTCATAGGGTAATGCGGCTCGTCTGCTCGCACGCAAGGGTTTGAACGGGCGCCAGGCCCCTGTCAGAGCCGCCGGGAGATTGACGGGCGGCGAGGCTTGCGTGACAGCGGGGCTGGGGTTAGTCAGCAGTCTGCCTCCTCCGCAGCAGGGACTTCTCCTCCCCCTCGCCTCCCCTTCAAAAGGGCTCCTCAGGACGGGGAAGCGGGGGGCAGGGGCTGGGGTCTCAGTGGGGGAGAGGTGGCCCCACCATCTTCACGCAAGGGCTGCGGGGAGAGGAGGGCTGCAGGGCGGTGGCATCTCTTTGGTGCCGCTCTCGCATTTTGGGGGGAAAAATGGATGAGGCTCTTTGGGGAAGGGAAGGAGTGGTTCTGAAAGAAAGAGGGGACGGGATCTGGAAAGCAAACAGTTCGGTTTGTACCTTAAATAAATGTCATGCTGTACTCAAGAAACTTCAAAGGGCAGTCAGATTTCAAAGCATCTCTTAAGAAGAAGCAGACTGAGAAAACCGCTAAGTTGGGAAGAAAAACTTTGCATTATTGTTAGCATAATTTCATCTGGTGTTCCAGTAGCCTCCACAACAGGACTGAGCACCATACATCTTTTATTCAGAGGACGCATTTTGGTGCTGATTTCTTTCTCGAAGCGTTTGTGCAACCTCTATGTTGCAGCATTTCAGAGTGCAAACATTTCTTTTATATTGTTCGCAATGTATAACTGTCCTTTGCGTTGAATACTTTTTAATTTCAGTGTGCATCTAATGAGTGCTGTCCTTATTGTCACTCAGTGTCTGTAACACAACAAGAGGAAACAGACTATTTCAGTTCGTGGTTGTAGGTTCGTTAAGCAGAATTGCTCCTACGGAGCGTTTCCTAGTTGTTTTGTTTTGTTTTCTTAGCATTCAGGGTAACACGCATAGCTGATTCTTCCTGCAGCTCAAAAATCCAGGAAGAAAGACCTGGTTTTCACTTCCTTTCAACTAACAGTCACCAAAACTAATACTTGTATTCATAAAGCATTGTCTTTGAACCTGCAAGCTAGATTGGGGTATTTTCATCTGACCATTTTAAGAAACAATTTATCCCCTGGGCATCTCTAGAGAGAAACGGTCTCACAGGGACTGCTTGTAGAAAGGCTTGAAATTGATATGCCTGCATCATACCAAGTCTGAAGAAGACAGTACCGTCCCCTTCTTACACCCCAAATGAAGCCAGGCAAGAAACAGCATCCCTTCACCACTCATTTCCCTCCTGTGCTGTTGCTTGTTGCAGGTAACCTGAGGAGTAGGAGGACCCTGGGATGGCTTGGGGTACAGTTTGACCATGCATTAGTTTATTACAGAGCTTAGCTCAGCAGGTAATTTTTCTGATTGTTTTCTGAAGAAGGATGGTTGTGCTTGTGTAGGAAGAGGTACAGAAACACTTGGGGGAATGTAATCCTATGGGTTTAAAAAGCATAGTTTTATGAGAGTCCTGAAATTTCCATCCCTCTGAATTAAAGAGTGTTCTGCAATGAATAAATGTTCTGTTATTTCTGGGGGAAAGGGAATGGCTGGTTTCATGATACTTCTATAGACTTTAAAGTGTCAGGCAGCTTTGCTCTTCTTTATAATGTTCCAGATTTGATTTTCAAGCCAAGGAGTTTGCAAATGCAGATAGCAATGTTTGTATCAGAACTGGAGGCTCAGAAGAGATCTCAGCTTTTTACAGTGTTCTGGGGAGAGACAGTGCAGCTGTGAAGGGCTCAGCAGCATTGCCTGAGACAGTCCTATACTCCATTCAGCCAAACTCATCATCCCTTTTGTGGACTTTTTTCCTCACATTAATTTGCTGTCAAATCTAACTCTACATTATTTTTTTCATTTCCACTCCTTTCACTTCTTTTAGATAAGAAATTGGAACAATGTCCACAGATCTTTGGCCTTTCCTTCAGGAAATCGTATTGGCCATTTTTCTTAATTTTTTCGCCCTCTTCTTCCTCCTCCTTGTCCCCTTTCCCCCATCCTGTGTATTTCAACAGCGTTGTCCTTCTGTAGGACCCAGCATTTCCAAATTTGTGGACTTTTAATATTGCCTGGGATTGCACCATGCTCACTAGATGGCATGACCTTGCAAAACTGTCAGCCCAAGTACTTGTATATGTTGTATTTATCACCCTATGGTATCAATACGCTCATTCATCTTCTTTGGCAGAACAGCTCCATCTTCTGTTTTATTTTGTGTTCTGGAAGTGCAGGCTGGATACGTTGCACTCAGAAAAAGGTCTCTGCTGTTCCTGCTTCACATCTCTTCACTTCGCCAGTTTGCAACCTAGTAGGTGAGCACCCTGCACTGAATTGCTGACAGTTGCCTCTTCCCTCAGAAAGCAGTCCAAGGCTCCATAAAGCTAAAATTTTCCTTACCCCCCCCCCCCAAAACAGCAGCATTCATCAGGCTGCCTGCAATATCAGTTTCTTGATATATGGGAACTCCAGCAGGCAGAGGTTTTCCCCTCAGGTCACTGAGTCATCCTTTGCTGTTTGTTATTTTTTAACTTTCCAGTTTGCTTCTCCCTGCCTACTAGAGACAGTACTGCATTCTCCAGCCTTTCGATTGTTTTCATCGTCATAGGCTTCACCTTTGCTCCAGAGGGCAACCATTTTATGTACTGTCTAAGCCTGATCACAGCCCACTTGGTATCAGGGCCCTTGCTTTTAAGCCACGAGTTGTAACCAAAACTTACTTTCCCTCAGTTCTCCCACTTGATTCTTGGTGGTGACAGCAGTATCGTTAGGCTGCTCTGTTTCCTTTTCCCTATTTTTCTGCCCAGTCAGGTGATATCTTGCAATTTCCACTCCTCAACCCATCATGTCTTCCTCTTCCTCCTCCTCATCCATTTTGGGGATTTGCATGGTCTTCTGCCTTTCTTGCTCTGCTTTTTCCAGGTGACAGGCTGTCACCAGCAGCAGTATCTCCTCTGAGCTGTCACTGCAGTATCAGCCAAGCCCTGGGTGGATTAATAGGGTATTTCCAGCACAGGGAGGCAGAACAAGACTGAACATTAAGCAGTGGCTCTGCTGCCTCAGGTGCGAGGAACAAACATCCGTGTCTCTGAGGATCTCCCGCTTCTTGACACAAAGGGTGTTGTTTGTCTTTGATGGTGCACTCATACCCAGTGAGTAGGGTATGTTATGAAACGGATATGTGTGGCCTAACATACGGGTAACTCTATCTGGCAAAATAACATTAAAATACTTTCCATTTGGAGAGGGAATTTATAGTAGCCAGACGAGCAGCGGAACAAACATCCCTTGTGCTTCTGCTGCTGTGTTTGTGTGAGCCTGAAGGCTAACAAACAGGCAGGGAGCTCTGGCCCACTCAGGCGGGTAAAGTAATACTTTCCACTAACGATGAAGTTAGAACTGGTGGAATTTTCACAGCACCAAGAGAACGCATTAAAAAAAAAAACAAGCCTTCATTTCCTTTCACCCCTCCCTGTCTGTCCTTTAACCTGCACAAAAAACTGCAAACCACCGTGTCAGTAATTACAAAAACATCTTTTCTGAGGGGGGAAACTCTGGAAGAGGCTATTGGAATAGGGACTAGGCTTTTAAAAATTATTGTCATGAGTGTCCATATGTCTGTTCTTATGGACAGCCGTAGCAGCAGGCTTGGTCAGTCGGGGGAAAAAAAGCACAACCTTTTCCAGTTAATTCAAAAAGTATACCAAAATGAAAATGCAGACTGAAAAATCTGTATATCCTGTTCATTGCAGCCTAGCTTTCAAATCTGAAATCACAAAATTGTTTTGGCTGGAAAACATGAGTAGGGATCTGTTTTAGGCAGCTTGGGATTTTCCTGATGTGTTTTCTCATGCCCAGGGGAGGGATTTATTACATCTAATTATACATTTGAGATGATTGCTCTGGGGTAATGACCGACATTATCACTGGCGGCAAATATTTACAATGTAAGCTAAAAACCATCACGAATATTCAGTCAGTATGATTTTGCGTTGCCATGATCTGTTGTAAGACACTAATATATCTTGCAACAGTCCCTTGCTAGGCTGTTGGATTGAGAAGGGGCTCTTGTGCAGCTTTTTGGAAAGGAAGTGACTCCATTTTGATTGTATCCTCAGCCATTTGCAACAAATGTTATTCAGTCCATTAACTTTTTCTTAATTTGATCTCTTACTAAAAACTTAAATCCCACTGTCATGACTTTTAGCAACAAGCTCAGGAGCATTAGAGGCTTTCTGGCTGTCTCCTCTTCTTATTCTGATTTGGTATAAACTATTCCTGACTGTCTAAACCTCCTTTTTTTTGTATTATTAACCATCTCTGGCTGTGGCTCCTCCATCTCTCCTTTAGCTGGAAGGGACAATGTGTATCAAATGTCCCAGCTAATCTCACTGGTATGCTCTGCTCTCTCATTCTCTCCATGAGAAGGCGAGCAAACAGAAAACTGAATCTCTGTTTCATACCAGGATTTTCCTATGTCCCATCTCTGGGATGGGGCAGTAAGGGTAAAGCTGACTCCTTAACTTTTACTGACCAAATGGTATAGAGAGGTTCCTGTAATACCCCCTAGGTGATGCAGAAGCCCAATGTATCAAGTGATGTCAGCCTTCTCAGAAATCCTTCTATTATCCCCAGAAATAGGTCTGTTTTTCAGGGATTTTTCTGTGGGATATATAAATATAAAGACTTCAATCTGACTATTCAAAGATATTTCAGATCAAGCAATGATAATCCATGTGCAGGAAAAACACTCACCGATTTTGACTCACATGAAGGTTTTTATTATTATTAGGAAAAAAATATATGCAATTTTAATCTGTAGTGAGAGATTTTCAGGAATTTCATGAGTAAAAACAAACTTTAAACCTCTCTTTAAAAACGAAACAGTTTAAGAACATTCCCTTTAATCTTACAATCAGGCTCAGACTCCTAGAAGTGAATAGGGTAAAGTGAGATGAAAATAATCTGATGCCAAGAAGGTCAGCACTGAAAATAAGAAACTTATTTCAGATGCTTGTCTTCTGAGCAACATAAGCATTTCTTTACATTGTCATAATACATATTTTTATAAACAAAACAATACATATTTTTATAAACAAAACAACTTGCTAACTTTCTTTTATTTCTTTCCCGTGGGTTTTGGTTTTTGCTTTATGTAGAGTACACTAATGGAAAAAATATGTTCAATAAAAACTGTGATAGATATTTCATATAAAAAACATCTGGACGGCCAAATATGTATCTCTCTCCCTCACAGCAAAAGAAAGTTGTCAGTAACTGAGATCCAGACCACAAAGACAGTTAACTGCCAATTAAATCAATGCATGTTAAGTGCCTAAATAAGAATTTTAGTCTAGTGGCCCTTATCATTACAATTTCTAAATTGATAATAACTCTTTCCAACAGCCATTCAAGAAAAGCACTTTAAGAAGCAAGTTGGTCAAATAATAAAAGAAGACAATGCATCTAACAACACTGCTGTACAAGAAGGTGGACTTCTACTAGAAGTGAGTGAAAAAATGCTATCTTTTTCTGGCTCGAATTTCTTTAGTTTGATCATATATTCAGGTTAATGGCTTGTGGCAACTTTTAACAAATGGTCAGTCTTGGTGTGAATCGTTCAAGAATCACACTTGTGAGAGCTTCTTGCAATAGCAAAACTGATAGTTGTGATAGCCCCGCTCAGCCTCTGCTTGGGCATTTGTACCGTACCTTGCACCCCCGCATCCTTGAAATTACCTGTGAACTCCAGTGGGTCAGTTCACAGTTCCTTTTCACCTGGAGTGATAGCAGAGGTTTATTTTACTTGGGCCATATTCTGAGGGTGCCAACAGGACCTTGTCTGGTTTCTGATCTGAGTTAGGATTATTCTGGGATATTTTGATTTATCCTACTTCCTCAGATCTGTGCTCTGAGGGAAGCTGTGTGTGCAGAAGTTTTTCCTTCTATGTATTTTTATCCCCTTTAGGATGACTTTATATTGGCAGAGCAGCATAAAGGGGCCATACTGTAACTGAGAATTGGATCCATTAATCTGGATGAAGAATTAATACTGTTGTGAACTACTGAACCAGCTAGAGCACAACAGTCCATCCCAGATACATCTGCATTTCAAGCACATGATGTAATAATGCCTTTTGTACACTGAGGTCCTTGGAAATTCCTGTGTAATGAAGACTACATATGCATAGTTGTTTTGGATAGGATAATATTCATGGTATAAAAATTGTGTTTTAATGACAGCTCTGAGATACAAATGTAAATGAAATAGTAGTCTCCAGCAAATAAATGCTGTATACTATTAAAAAAACAAAAAGACTTTTTATCGTGGAATCTAAATCATAACTCATTCAAGTCTATGGAATGGAAACTGCCACCCTGCTTTCCTTCCTCTTAATACTTTAGAAGATTTTAATTCTGTATTTCAAAGCGAATAACACAGAGGCATCTGATTAGTGCCCTGGTGTCATCTGGGACAGAGTTAATTTTCTTCCTAGTAGCTGGTATAGTGCTGTATTTTGGATTCAGCCTGCGAAGAATGTTGATAGCGCACTGATGTTTTGGTTGTTGCCAAACAATATTCATACCAAGTCAAGGACTCTTCAGCAAGAAGGCTGCAGGTGCACAAGAAGCTGGGAGGGGCTACAGCCAGGACAGCTGATCCAGGCTGGCCAAAGGGCTATTGAGTACCATGTCATGTCATGCTCAGTATATAAACTGGAGTTGGCTTGTAAGGCAAATACTGCTGCTCAGGAACTGACAGGCTGTTGGTGCATGGGTGGTGAGCAATTGCATTGTGCATCACTTGCATCGCTTGTTTTGCATATTCTCGTATTGTTGTTATAATTATTATTGTCCCTTCCTTTTTTGTCCTATTCAACTATTCTTATCTCAACCCAAGACTTTTTTTACCTTTCCCTTCTTTCCAGTCTTTCCCCCGTCCCACTGGGAGGGGTGAGCAAGCAGCTGCGTGGTCCTTGTTGGTGGCTGGGGTTAAACCCCAACATTAGTTATTGCTAGTGCCAAAATGAGATGTTTGGCTGTCAGGTATTATTTGCAATCATTTCCATTCTCAGTGAATCAGGAGTACAGGGTGTACAATATATTATAAATATAGTGATGATCTAATTTTTAATGAGGGTTTCCTAACTTCAGTCTTTGTTTTGTTTGGTGTATATTACTTGTCCACAAGTTATAATCATTAAGGATCTTCAAAGAGTAGCCCTACTGCTACGAGCGCATGGAGAGAACCATTTTGAATATATGAGAGAGATTTTATCCTGGATCATATTTAATGTGGATCATTAACTAGAAGATTAATTGCATGTTAATATGAACGTATTCACCCGACTTCATTTATGGGCATGCCTGACCTAGAATAAGAGGGTGAATTTTCGTTAGGCCAGTCTGGGAATGTTCCCTGGGCACTGAGTTTGGCACAGATGCTCATTCAGTGGCCAGTGCATGTGAAGAAAAGTGGGTTTTTTTGTTGTTCAACCAAATTCACCATGTTGCTTATTAGAGACTGTGAGCTTTTAACTAAAGAGACAAATTTGTGATTCCTTCCAAGGAGAAGCAAGCAATCTTGCTGGTGGTTGCAGTTCTTTGTATATTGACTTGTGAATCTGTCCACTTTATTGGTTCTCAAAAGATTTTTTTTTACCTGTCAAAAGCTGCTTTCCTTCTCATGATACCACCGTGCACTGTGCAACTTCTCTCACATGCTTTATATAATACAAACCAGAATAATCTGAATCACCAAAATATGTGTGAATAATACTGTCTCTGGCTGCAATGTTAATGGAAAACCAGGGATCATTGCATTTTTTTTTTTCTTAGTGGGTATGATCACTGTGCTCTATGTATAGCTAGAAATACAAAAACAAACCAAGAACCCTAATTACTGGTAAATAATGTATCTGGAACTCTAGATTCTTGGAACAATGCAATACTTCCCCTTTCAGCTTCAAAGAAAACAATGGAATTAGTCTGTCTTGAAAGTATGTTTAAAATGTTTTTTATTTTTTAAAGGCCTCTGCCACAACATGTGTTTTATATTTAAGAGTTTATAGATATTTTTTACGGCTATAATCAAATAACTTTCATCAGCAATCATAGAATAAACAATGATACCAGTTTATCACAGGCTTTTTAGTGGAGCACAGTAGGTATCTAAATAAATAATTTCTTCCAGTTTTCTAAGATCACTTCTGGATAAGAGAGCCTTTCTTGCCATCTTTGTTTCCCTTTGGAAGGAAGACAGACAAAGCCCTAAGAACCAAAGTCCAATGTTATTAACAGGCTTTCTGTGTATACCCCATTTTTGCAAACTTTGCTCTTCTTGGAGACTTCAGACTCCAACTGTTTGCTGCACTAATGATTTTTGACTCTGCACTTTCAAAATATTTTCCAAGACAGGTGGTATTGGAACCCTTGTGCCACATGCCTTCTGGCAGAGAAGGGTCACATTCAGTTTCTGAAGTTTGTTACTTCATACTTAAAGAACAGTGGGCCAAACCCGTAACCAGAAAAGTGGGAAAATAAATTGTATTGGCAGTTAATAAATCCCAGCAGAATTTATGGGGTGATGGGGTGGAGAAACACAATAAAATGGTGAGTTGGAAAAATAAGAATGAATCACTGGCGGGTATCTAGGCAATAGCCTTGATTGCAATAATAATCTCACAGCTGTTGGCCACCTCCTGCTCTTCCCCTCAGCTATGTTGCACTCACAATCTCAAATCTAGTCTCAGAGTCTACACTGTTGTGCAGGTAATTCCTCATCCCAAATGCATGTGTAATTTTCATGTGTTACACTATCCTATTGGAAGAGCTAAATGTCTGTTGTTGAGAGGGAGGCCCTCTGTGGATTTGTTTTCTCAAAGACATGCAGTCAGGCCATGGCCCCATCATCACCACTGACACTGCTTCTTGCATAATCATCACCTGTATACTAAGCAGCACACTCCTAAAATTATCACTTGGACTTTATTGACCGCCTCACAGTTGCTCCTGCAGTTTTTCTACTTGTTCTGGAAGAATCATGGGTGTTCAAATTTCTGTCTCAACACTTGCTGCTGAAGGAGATGTCTTGATGGTCTCCTTCATTGTGTCTGTTGGTCTTCTATTCTGCTGTTGGAGGCTGCAGGATAAGGTTTATGGTATCTCTGTCTACACGTGTACTGGAAATAAGTCTTTTCAGGTGTGAAAATAGTGTTTTATATCCAAAATGTCACAAAAATTAAAAAGAAATCTGGATGATCCAGGCAGCTCCCAAACAGATGCTAATGGAGTAAGGCTGCCTGATTCTGTCATGCCCCATCTCGCCGATGAATACTGATAAAGGCCAGACCTGGCCTCTTTTGTCATTTCTGTGCTCACAGGCAGCTCATGCTCTGCCAGGGAAGGTCCATGCTATTTTCAGAATGTTCCACACCACCCTTTTGTGCAGTTCACAGGCAGATTTCTACATGAGTCCTGTACTCTTCAGGCTTCAGTGCACAAGAATCACATTTTCGTGGTTTTGTCTCATGTTTTTCTTCATGGCTGCACTGAAGAAGACAGTCATCATACTATCTTGGTATTTTTTATTCAGTGACACTGTACATCTACTCTTCCTGAGCAGAGGTAGTTAACTATGCATGCCTGAGCTATCTTTTTTCCTGCTAAAACCAAAAAGGACATATGGTTGAATAGAAAGGTATTGGATTTTGTGCTATAAAACACGTGCAGGAGAGTAAGAAATGCAAGGGCCTTTCAGGCATAATTTGAATTACATACAAAACAGAGGGGTGGCTGCAGGCTCAACCTGAAAAAAAAGCTCATAGCCTGTTTTTCTCCATGTACTTCAAAGAGACACCAGGCTCCCTTACAAAAACCTCGACAACATTGCTCAGAAGCTGAAACCACCTGCTCTTTCAGTGGGAACATCTGCACCTCCCTGGTTCTGCAGCCCACCCCACTCTTCTGGAGCATCTGGTGGTAACTACACCAGTCTTCGTTCATTTTAGCCTGTCAGGAGACTATGCGCAGGAGACCTGTGCTTTCAGTGTGTATGCTTAGCAGCACTCTGCTGAATGGTTTGGAATCTTCTTGTGCGTGTCAAAGAGACGTTGTTTCTTCTGGCTAAACACTGTATAGACCACTTAGCTTTCATCAAGGGCAGAAAAAGCAAATTATTGACATTTTATATGTTAATCTATGGCAAATGTCTTATTCTCCACCCTTCCTAGAGAGTACTACAATTACAACTTAGTTATTTAAAATTTTAGGCGAAGACTGTCAGATGTCTGGCATCTTAAAAATATCTTAAAATCATAGACATATGGGCTTTTATTAAAAAAAAATAAAAAGAAAGAAAAAAAAGGAAGTAACTTCTTCAAAATCATGTCTGTCTTCAGAAGTGGAGAAAAACAGCAAAAGCTAGTTTTGGTGGTGCTGCCCTTATAATTCTCTACCGGTATCAATAATCTTAGCTTCATCACATTAACCACTTAATCATCTAAAGCTGGATTTTTCAAACTGAGCTTCTGTGTTTTGTAGGCATGCCTTTATTCTACCATTTAGCAGATGAATTTTGCTGATTTGAGTTGTAACATGACCAGTGAGGCAATTCAGGTATGTAGCTACTGAACCAGCATTTGTGCTTTAAACTGACTGTTGGTGCAAAGTGATGGCATAATCAGATATAGGCACTTTTTCTCACAGAAAAGTTCTTTATATATTGTTTCTTAAGTCCATCTCACAGATTTGGGCACTATTGTGAATAGGAAGCTTTGGATCTGCTTAGTAGTTCCCACTGAAGTCAGCGAGGCATTTTTCATTAGCTTTAATACCAAATAAAGCCCAAGTCTTCTTAATCAAAACCAATCAAAGTCAGACTTTCTAAGTAAAGGATTCGGGACTTGATACAATGCAAGCTTGAAGCATGCTATTTAACATTATGTCATTACCTTAAAAGTAGCTGCAAATAATAAGCTTTCTGGGAGTTACTTTGAAGAGAGAGGTGTATCTGCAGATTTTGGCACTGAAAGGTATTTTCAGGTGTCCTCTACTAACAGCTTGAACCAGAGTTCAAGTTTCATTCCAAGGGAATTGGAAAATGATACATTAGAAAACATCCTATTGGTACTGTTCTTCACTCTGCATAAGGAAATAACATAGGAAACCCTTTTCCCAGTTGGTTTCCTGTAATTTTTTTAAACTTGTTAGTGTAATTCCACTTCCTCCTTCCAAACTGATTTATGTAATCAGTACTTGATAAAACCGTGCACTTGAAAAATACACTCCAGTTTAAACTTTAGTCAGAGAGCAAGAGATTTTACTCTTCCTGTTATTTTTTAAATTTAAACTTGGAAAGGTAAATTGGGAGTCAGGCAAAGTGCATGGCTTTTATACAGGGCTATGACCAAGGCTGCACTACAGAAATCAAAAACTAGTAGGGAGACACTTTTTGATTTATTCTGGTCTTGAATTCCTTTTCACCTTCCAACAGTGCTGACTCTCTTAGCACAGTACCTCTAAAGTAAATCCTGTTAGATTTTGATACCGTGCTTTACCTTTTAATCTACTGGTTTAAAATGGGGCCATCAAAATAGAAGTCCTTATAAAGAGCTCATAGTCTCAGTGCGTTTTCTTTTGCTGTTAATACAACCTTTAAAAGTTACTCAAACAGCCCTTTTGCTTTGTTTGTTTGTTTGTTTGTTTTCAGACAGGAACCTTTTCCCAGTAATTCAAATGACATGATTTAAGCTGACATTAGTCACTTGGGGTGATTTACAGATAATTTACCCATGAAAAAAAGAGCCATAAATGGGGTCAGGAGTAACTTGCCATTCTATCACATGCATACATTCACTTTCTTCTTGCCAGGCGTAGGCAAAACACAAAGGAACATTTCAGAGGCCCCCATCCCTTTTTTTTTTTCTTCTTTTCAAGTAGGCATATTTCTAAAATCCAGACTTGAAATTTGGCATGGCCACAACTTTGTGCAAAAAATATCCTTTCTGTTGCCCTATAAACAAATAATGTTGTCACTTATTCTTTTTTTTTTCGCCCCCTTTTTTTTTCCTCTCAAACAAATGTGGACAGAAAAGCCTGTGACCTCCAAATACCATTTGCTCTCTGCTCCAGTCCTTGATGCTACTGTTACAACTATAGCAATTGCGATGCTGCCACCGAACAGAGGTTTCTGAAGTGCAAGGCAGTGGCACCCTCCAGTTTGACACGGAGGAGGGGAGCAAAACAAAAAGATGTGATCGTCTCCGTTCAGGGGGACACGTGAAGAAAGACGCATTTCAATGGGCAAGAGGGCGCACAGAAATAATGAAAAAAATTGTAACCACGATTGCCAATACTCACAGTGTATGAGCAGCTTGACCTTTGCCAGGACCTTTGCAAGAGTTCTAAGGAGGGATTTGAAGGAGATAAATCGGGTATCCCTGCAGAGACTTGAGTGGAGCCTTTTAGCAAAATGGGGAACACCATCAAGTGCTTGTTTTCAAATCTTGCATATAGGTGAGGGTAATGTGTTGGACTGATGGGAGTTAATACTTAGCTTCTCCAACATGAAATGATAGATCATAATTGAGAGGAGAGCAAGCTGTGAGCAGATCGGAAAATCAGGACAAGCAGCTTATGTTAATGTGATATAGAAAGGGGAGCTAGGTGCAGCGAGGAGGGACAGTTCACATCCTCTCTGGTTTACACTGGCATCAGAAAAGTTGGCTTCCATTTGGTGGGGCAGAGGCAAACCTGCTGTCATATGGGGATGCCGAGCTGAGAAATTTTCGATATACTGGTGAATGGAGCAGCTGTCTATCAGTGGTGTTAAGGTAAAGAATCAACAAACTTTGGGTGCAGACCACATGCAGATCTGAATTGAAGCTCGCTGGTGCTCTATCCAGCCCATTCACGGCAGCCTGCTCCATCCGAGCTCACTTTTCACAGCCCCTTCCTCTGTTTCTGCTCTGGCTATTTTGGTGCCTCTGGAGACGGTCCAGTGGCCACGTGACTTCCTCCCCAACAAAACATATTCTCCCGTTCCAGCTCCATTAGTTTTGGGCTTTTTTCTTTCTCTTACTGACTTCAGAGATAACCCTTGGCAACCGTTCTCCCCAATCAATAGATTCAATATATCTGTATGTGAGCACTGCATCATGTAGATGGACAGGGATTTAGTCTGCTACTAGAACAGGATTTCTTGTGTTCAAGTAATGAAGACAATCATAACACACTATTCCTTCCATACACATTTCTGCACGAGCATTTTCTTTTGAGGAAGTGTCCTGGTTTTGAAGATGGCAAAGTAATGTATCGTAAATAAATAAAAAAATTAAAAAAAAGAAATAGAAATATACTTCAAGTAATGCCAGTCTGTTATGATAGATGATTGCAATCTTACATGGTTTAACTGGTTTTCAGCTGGCTGAAGTTAAATTATAAATTAGTAACCTAACCTGTATTTACAGCTGACACCTGCTTCCAGTATGTTCCTCGTTTTCAACTCAGAAAAGCTATTGAACTGCAGCCTTGCTATCTTCTAAGTAAGGCGAAGTGACAAGAATTTTTGCAAGTTAGCAGTGATTTTGTTTTGTGGTTATGAATGTTTCAGAAGAAAATACAAATATTGAGTACATTTCAACTTTACTTTTTGCCTACCTCAGTTAGTAAAACTTGAATATGCTATTTGATGGGTTTGAACTGAAAACTGTTATTAAAAAATATGATGCTGACCATTTAATGTACTGTTTCCTATTAGCAAGGATATAGTATCGATTTGGAGACAGAACAGATAGACACCCTTCTGATACTTCTGTTCCTGTTCCAAGAACGTCAAGAGAAGTCACCATCATTCTGATTTTTAACTGTCCATGACAACTTATGAGTAGAAAAAAGAAAAATGAGAGTTTTTGCATCCCATTGTAGCTGCAGTTCTTCCAGGAACTCCTAGCTGCAAAAGCAGAAGATGACAAACAGCAGGCATTTTCGCCATTGTGTTTTGCACCTTCTCCCTTCCTCCCAGTACTGCAATTCTCCCAGAATTCTCCACTAACTGAGAGTGGGCTTATTTTAGCAATAAGAAGACAAATGTCTGCTCAAACTGAAAGCAGGGGCTTGCAAAAGAGCCTCGGGGAAGGGTTCATCTAGCCTATAACTCAGCTTTCTGCAGTCATTGCTGCTGGGTAGAGGAGTTGTCCCTAACTTTCCATCCTTACCTCTTTCCAGACAATCCATTGTCACCCACTTGATATCTAGATGAGAGGAAGTATTGCTTGCCTCTCGGGGTCAGTGTGACACATTGACAGCAGAATTCACAGCCAGTGTGGGACAGCATGTTTTATACAGAATACAAAACATGTGCAAGGGGATAACTGGCACAGTAAGACAGTTCCCAGAGTTGAATTCAGGAATGCCACACTCTCTAAAACCCCCAGTGACCTGAAATGGTGTTGAAAAAAGCTGGTTTAGTATATATCATTGAACAGAATGTGAAGTGCAGATTGTTTTGCTCTTCTCCCTGAAATAATTCTGCGTAAGAAAAACTGATATATAGTGCTAAATAGACAGAAAAATAGTGCTGTGAAATTAGGACATCACATTCTGTTTATAGGCTGCAAGACTGTGTCTTTTAGGTTTTGATTCCTTACAGCAAGAGATGTCTGCCATTCCTGCTCATTAACTGTTTGCAAGTACAAACAGAAGTCAGCTGTGGTTGGAATACTATGATAACTTTTTCTCTTCAGGACTTGACGCACTTACATGTATATAACACTAAAAAAAAAAAAATTCCAGACATTTGGTACTTATATATGTCCAATTGTCCAACATGTTGGATAAATATTACTTGAGATTCTTTTCAGCAAGTTGTTTCTGTGGAAGATAATGGGTAATCTTATTACACTTGTTATTGCAAAGGCTACCTAACTAAATTTATTATTACAAGTGCAGATTAGTGAGCAATTAATGCTTCATTTTGAGTCTTCTTAAATGGAATTAATCAGGCTCTCATTTTCTATATTGAAATTGTTGAAGAGAAGACTGAAAAGCCCAGAGCAGCTGCAGAACTCCAAAAGAAAGAAGGGCTGAACTTGCACTGAAGATACGATATTGCCCCAGCTTTGCTTCCATCTGTGAATACAACATCTGCTTTTGAGGCAGTGAAATGAGAAATTGCATAAATCAATATAAAGACGGTTTCTATTTCCAAGTGTAGTCCAGGGCATAGTATTTGTGAAAGAGCATTGACAGTACAGTTTTATTACCGGTACAGCACAATTTTAAATTCAACATCATGATTAAAGAGGAGGCTAAAGGAAAAGTTATACAAGATTATGTCAGTGTCCTTTCATGGTAATTGCTAAGGTAAATGACATGTTACTCATCCAAGTGCTCACAAGCATATCCAGTAATCATGACACAAATATCTATGTATTAGTTAATAAAATGTGTGTGAAGGGGTTTCTGACAATTTTTGGATTAATGATTTGAATATTCTTCTTCTTTAGATTGCTATGAATAGTCTCCAGCACTTGTATAATGTCCACTAATCTCAGGTAATATGTGTATACTCACAAAATCCTAACTGGTAATGCAAAGAAGAGAGTAATGGATTTTTTACAATTAGACATGAAACAATCCACCAAAACTTGCCATCAGTACCAAACATTGTGGGTGTTAATAATTTGATCTAAAAAAACATGCCATGTAACAAATTTGTCATGAGGTGTTTGGTGTCACCCATGAATTTTGTAGCCGCAAAACCTTCCCAACCAGTCTTTAAGCTACCAACCACTCGCACTACTCCCCTCTGGAAGCATGGTCTGTATTCTCATTTCCAGTGTTTAGTACTTGTGAAAACAATGGGATCCAGTTGGGATGGGTTCGTGCATATAGTAAAGAAGAGAGGCCCAGCCCCAAGGACTTGACACAGACTAAGCAAGCTTTGTTGCAAAAGCTTAGCTTGGAGGGAAAGTATAAGGGAAAAACCCCCCTACATTTGCAGTTTCACATAATGCAATTAAAACAGCTTTAAAGGCAAAGTTGTTATTGGTTGTGTCCAATATTTATTACATATCAAGCAAACAAAACCCAACATCGCTGTAGTTTAAAGTGCGTTTACATGTGTGTACACATTACAATCTCACCCTCTAGGGAACTACTATGTTTTCTTGAAAGTTTATAGCTCACAATTACCAGAGACCAATGACTTACATTTTCCTAACTGATTTCCAAGAGGCCAATTTTGTCTGCCGTCTCTTGACGAGCCACAGCATTCCAGCTCCCTCGTTAGACTGAAGACACGTATATAAACAAGTATCTCCAAAGTTGCCCTCGTTCCCTGGTGGAAGTGATGGGACACTGAAAAATGCAATAATGAGAAACTTCACCAGCTGAATGGTTCACAATTGTCTGTGTCTTTCAGATGGCACAGCTGTTCCCTCTGACAGTAAATGGGAGTGCCAGGGCTCAAATTCTTCTGGGAATGTGAACGATCTTTGAAAATGTTGCCAGGTTCTGCTCTGGGTAGCACAGCACTAGATGCTGAATTTCCATACTGTCTCTAAGGCACCTTAAGTGATATCCAGGCTCAAGGACGTAGGCAGGAATGTGAATTTCATTTTATCTGTGAAGACAAGAAGAGTGGAAGGGGCATAATGATCACATGTATGTATTTCTTTGTATTTGAAAAACAACATTTCTGCTGTATATGAAAACAAATCAATTAGATCTGACACTTTCCCACTGAAAAGCTTCCCATATAAACCAATGGCTGTAGGCTTCAGCCTGTAGGATTTACTTCCTCCCCTGGCTCAAATAATGGGAATTCATCTTCTGTTTTGTTTCTTTTGCCTGAAAACTAAGCAGTGCACGCAAGCCTTTGATCAAAACTGAATGCTAAAAACAATCCTGCCACTCCCCCTTCGCACGGAATAGTGCTTACTCACAGAAATATTCCTTTTGAAGTTGCTTTGTAGATACCAGAGAAATGCAGAAGAGTCCGGAGGGCTAAGAGATACTGTACTTGTCGAGCAAAGGCCATATTCTGATGTCACCAGATATGGTATTTCTGAATAGTCTTTTATGTGGGGTTTTATTTCAGGGTTCTGTAAGAGTCTCATTTATTTTATTTTTTTATTTTTTTCGGTTTATAGGGAGAACCTCAGGGATTCCAGAGGGATTTTTGAGAAGGGCAATTATGAGTCCTAAAAACACTAGCAGAAGAAATACCGATTCATTAAACAATACAGTTAAAGACAGAAGACACATTAACTGTCTGCATTTTCATCCTAATATTCATAAGACAAAAATGAAGATATCATTTCCAGAGTTTTTAAATAGCTACTTATTTAGATCACCGGAAAACAGCCCCATCCCACATAGGATGCAAAAATCCAGCGATACACTATTAGATGAAGCTGTTCCAGATAAACTGCGAGCCAACTGACCCTGGAAATTTAGTACCCAAGTTGCGTGACTCGAAAATCTGTTCAAAGCAAGGCATGGCTGCAGGCCTTGACTGTTGTACTTTAGTAACCATAGTAACATGGTCTCTGGAGACCTAATGCTAGTGAATTTTCCTTTATTTCAAGGAAGAGTAATAAGAGAAATGTGGCTTGGAACTTGTTCTCTCTTTCTTTTTTTTTTCCCCCCTCCTTATTTTTACTATGCCATGACCTTGACCAAAATATCTTTGAAGTATTTGCTGGCTGATTTTCTGCTATGGGACCAGAAAAAAAAAATCAGGATATATAAAGGATCTTGCCAAAGGAAGTTCTATCTTCCTCAAAATATTTGCTTTCATTCCCAAAGAGAACCTCTTGACTAATAATGTTTCGAAAACTTCTTAATGGAAGGAACTGATACCTTTCATCTCACAGCTACTGTGAGCACCAGAATAATGTCATACATTCTTTGAACTGACAGATTAATTGTTTTTTGTTTCAGTAGCAGGTGCAGCTTTTCGTGAGTACATAATTGGATGTACATGTTTTTTCAAAAGAACACAGGCCCCTGTCTGGTGCCAAGCTCTTTTTTTTTTTTAAGTACAATGTAGAAAACTCATGTAAGAGCTTTTAAAAAGCCAAACACAAACAAACAAACGTTCACAAAACATACTTAAGTCTGTCTCACATGTTTCAACTATTATCCTGGATTAGAAATTCCATCTGTCATTGAATCCGTATGGTTTACCAAATGGAAGTTGGCAACCATGGATTTTTTGCAGACTTAAAGTCAGTTGGTTTTCGTTGCAAAAGTTTAAACGTCCACCCTAATATTTGTGTGTGTGTTTCTACGCATGAGTGTGTCCCTGTGTACCTGTGTAACTATATGCAAATTGCTAAAAATTGTGATAGGATACAAGTGGAATTTGTTGATTAAAACACACCAGTTGTACACAAAGCAAATAACATTGTCATTGAGCCATGGAGTTCGGTTATTTCCCCCTCTAAATCCAAGAGCCCTATTTTAGGCTTTCCATTATTTCTACTGAAAGGAATAAAGTGAAATGAGGGAGCTGCCTTTACATCTCTGTGCTGTTCCCCCCTGTGTTTGGGGCAGAGATGGCCTCACATTAGGGAGGGATATGAGGCTGGTGTGCGTCCTCTTTCCCTTCTCCTCCCCCCAGGTTATGGATTACCCAGGCAGACGGCTGCTGCGGTTCTGACACAGCACAGCAGTGCAGCCTCCCGTTCGCTGGCAATGAGAGAAAGCTATCACTGGGAATTTCATTTCAGTAACTGAGAATGTTTAGAAGCATAAGTGAAGTCATTTAATACTTTGTTGTCCTGTTTAACGTGAGACCTGATAACTTAGAAGAAAAAAGCTGGGAATAGTTTTTGTTAATTCTCATGGACTGAAGCTGTCTCTCTCTTCCACCCAGTCTTACAAATCATTACGATTTTGGCCAGAATAATGGAAAAATAGCTATGCATTATTACGGTAAAGGGCTTGAGTATGGAGTTGCATATGATACCTGAGATTTATCTGAGAAAGTCAGATGAGGTCTTTTCCTACTCATTTGCAATCACTGCTACCCACTTCTGGGGTACCAGACCTATGCTAGCAAACACCCTTCTCGTTTACACCAGCTGTGGTAAGTAAGTAAGAAAAACATAAATCTCAGCCCAACTCTGGCTCTATTCAGAGTCTTCTGTGCTACAGATGTCAGGTTTCACACTGAACTGCACTTGAGGGTAATACTGAGAAAACAGAAAAATTTGCAGTCATGGGTAGGCCTTACTGGTTATAAAGTCTTACTCCATGTGCAGCTCATCTCTTCTCATTGTAGTTGAAGCAGCAGGTTTCCCAGCTAAAATGGGGTTTAAACACATGGAATTTGTGTTAATCCTCAATAGCTTCATGTGGCTTCATAAAAGTTGTTGTTGCACCAAAGTGGGTTTTGCTTCTCCTGCCTGCAGGGCAGAGCATCTAATGTGTTTGGGGTCATGAAAATCAGGCAGTGCTTGGTTGAGAGACCTTAACTCAGAAAAGGACGTCAGCATTTTGAGAACAAAACAAAACAAAGTGGGGGAAGTTTGTAATTCTCTTTATTTACATACCTCCCTGAAATCCATACTTTTTTCTGTCTTAATTTAAACACATGGATCCTTGAACTTTTCCTCCACTTTTTCTTTCCTCTTGCTCTCCCCTGCTCTTCCTCAATACCTACTCCAACCTCACAGATGTAGTTGCCAGTCCACTCATCTAAATCCTTAGAAATACACATGGTCCCATTTCCCATTCTCATTTTTACAAACTTCTGTACCTGATCCAGTCCAACTCTGGCTTTGTGAAAGAAAAATGTGTATGAAGAAAGAGCTGCCCACCTTCAACTATAGGGGAGCAAGTTTTATATTTTGAAGGTAGAGACTGATCTCTTAGGCTACATGTCTGGGCCTAAAGAGTATGTGCCCATATGTTTGATTAAGAAGATTCATTTTCACATAGAAGTATTTATGTCTTTATTCGTAAAAACAGTCCTTGGCAAAGGCAGATGGTCCCCCAGATATTTCCCACTGGGGCTGAAAAACTCCAGCTTGCCTACAGGACAACGGAAGGCACGTTATAAAGATGTGCAGCGTGATACTGTATGAGATTCTTTGATCATACTCAGGTCTTGGGGTCATTTTCTAAGCCTTCCCAGATAGGGCTTGGTGTATTAATTTGCTCAGGTTAGGAACATCTCTTTAATGTTCTTAATTTCTACCTGTCCCAGCTGCATGAGCGGGACTGGAGGTCTTTTGGAACGTGCATGGTAACAGCCACAGACACTCGCATGAAGGAGCTCCCTTAAATGTCCTATGGTTAACTTGTGGAAATTTTTAGTCTGTTCAAATTAAAAGACCTGCCAGATGTTCAAAATGCAACAAAATTCCTAACATCGCATCACTGATGGTTTCATTGCTCTGAAGATGTGTCCAGAGACAAGATGCCAAAAATGCTTTCTTGTCTCCACTTGACATTGGGAATGGATATGACAGATACCATTTATGAAGGCTCCTCTCAGCATAGTGAAAGGCACAGATGTGAAGATGTAGAAATCTTGACATATCTTCTGGTTGGTGAGGTGCTAGGACAGATCTGGGCATTATGTGGAGCAGAAAATAACACCAGTCCAGCAACTCCTTGTGCTTGAGGAGTCAACAGGGATAACCAGTGTTCAACACAAACCCAACTAGGTGGAGATAACACTTATACTGGAAAGGATCTGTACCTGTGGAGCTGACCTGGAGCTGAAAATGGTTTGCCCTTGACTGTTCTCAGTGATGACTCATGGTTGGTATTGACTTAATGGAACCACTTGCTGCTACAGCTCTTCCCAAACATAGATGAGCCATTCCAGTCTCTCCACTAGATTTCTCCAGTCACTGTTTCACATGTTCTTCGAGGTGCAGAGGCCCTGGCTATGTATGGTCCCCACGGGCCATGTTTCCCAAGGTGCTCCACATTTGTGATTGGGGTCAAATCTTCTGAGGAGGTCGGCCTATTGTGCACGAAACTCTTGAAATTCTGCCCACCATTGTCACAGTGGGAACAGGCTTCGAGCAGTCTTGGAAATCTGGTCCTTATTTAGGAACTGAAAACAGAACCAAGCTCACAAAAATATGTCAGTGTATCTGATTACTGAGCAATTGAAAATCTGCCCTCATTGTGGTTCAGGATTAACTCAGGATTAATAGGCACATCACTACAACAGTAAACTGCGAGAAAGGTGAAGCAAGGATAATAATAATATGGCGGTATTTCATCAGCAGCCATTTCAACTGTAATCTGAAAAGACCTCAAAACCATCACATGAAAGTATCGTCTAAACTACCTTGGAATGCAAGCCTGGAGTGAAGATATGTTCATAGAATCATAGAATGTCCTGAGTTGGAAGGGACCCACAAGGATCATCGAGTCCAACTCCTGAATGTTGTTACTGAACCTTTATCAAGGGAAGAGAGGCAAAATTAGTCTGCATGCAGCGTGATGGATCTTAATGTTCACGTCGTGTGTTTCATTTAAACCTTACTTCTGGTTTTGGATTTCTCTGGTTGCTTTCCTTGCATCACTGAGTCTATGAGAATTAATTTAGCATTTTTCTAGACTAAACACTGGTCTGTATCAGTGACATATTTATTGCCTACTTTTTAAACTCATTGCATTTATGCAATTATGCTATGTATTTTTATAGAAGCTTAAGAAAATACCCATACTTTAAAATACACATCCAGTTTTAAAGTCATAGCTACAACAGCACATGTATATAATTTTCTTGTTGGAGATTATTATATTATCTATAGGTATCAATGCATATAAATTCAAAGCAATTATATGGAATGTGATGTTTTAAATTAAAATTAAAAACACCTTTAATTACATGAATTAATGACAAATAAAATTTAAAGTAGATAGTAAACTACTAATGTAATATGGTAGCTACACTGTAGTTAGCTATCTTAACTTTTTTAAAAAGGGAAAAAAAGCATGTTCTGGATTAGTAATCATCTTTTCATTTTAGGAAAAAAAGGCCTTTCTGGAAAAATTGGATGTCCAATGTTTTTTTCTGGGTGATTTTTTTGTATCTAGAATATTATTTAAATTATTACATTTTATATCCATTTTACCCTTTTTTTGTGAATATATTTTTAATTATTTTCTCTTCTTTAGTCACTGAACGGTTTTGCGTTGGTCGTGAGCGCAGATGGAATGATATTTTATGCATCATCAACGATTGTGGACTATCTAGGGTTTCATCAGGTAAATATACTAACAAATATTTAGACTACTTAGTCACTGTCATTGTAATGACTTTCCTGGAGTCTCTCCTGATAACTGGCTTTCTAAAACGTAGCACTCATGGTTTTTTTGCCTTACCCTTCTACTGATGATTAGACATACACTATTACTGAAATGAAGTCATTTTACTATGCCATTTCAGACTAACTTTCCTTTTTTTTTTGGTGATCTGACAGGTGAAGATTAATTCCTTGTGATGACTTTCCTTTTGGAAAGCTTTTGTTAACAGAAACATGATATATTGTAAAAATAAGATTTAGCTAAAAGTTTCCTTTCAATTTCAGTATAAGATGCTACTGTTCTAGACTGGTTGCCTGTGTAGAATAAATGTATTGTAAAGTCACAGAATAACAGAACCATGTAGATGGAAAGGAGCTCTGGAGGGCATCTAGTCCAACCTTATGCTCAGAGCAGATCCAGTGAGAGCGGGTTGGTCTGGAGCTCCTCTAGTCAAGTTCTGAGTTTCTATGACCCCTCTGGAAGATCTGTTCCAGTATTTAGCCACCCTGACTGTAATTTTTTTTTTTTCTTATAACAGATCTCAGTTTCACATGTTGCAATTTGTGTCTGTTGCTTCTTGTCCTCCCACTTTGTTCTTTTGAGAAGAGGCAGGCTTTGTCTTCTCTACACCCGCTCATTCGGTTGATGTAGACAGCAATAAGTTCTTCCTGAATTTTTGTCTTAAGACTGAACAAACCCTCTTCTTCTCTCCTCTCCTGATGAATCACGTGCTCCAGCCCTTGGTAGTACACTCTGGGCTCACTTCGGTATCTTCCTTTTCCTGGGGTACCCAAAATCAGGGAGAACTTTGCCTTTGTTGAACTTCCTGATGTTTCTGTCAGCCCTTTTTTTAGAGCGCAACAAGGTCTGAGTAGCCATCCTGCTCTCCCTAGTTGGTATGCTCTGCAAACCTGCTGACAGTGCACTCTATCCTATCATTCACTAATCAAGAAATTAAGCGGGGTTGGTCCCAGCATCAATCCCTGGTGGAGACCACTAGTCACTAGCTGTCAGTTGGACCTTTCTATGAGTCGCATTTGCATATGCGCAAAGAATTCAGAGTAGAATCTAGGATCTGAAGTCAAAAAGCAGATGTGAAAAGCGGGGACCTCTGAAATAACTTTTCTCAATCAATCATTGCTCTGAAGGCATCTTACACCAGTCATTATTTTAAGGAAATTATCAACCTAAAGATAAGCGTCTGCCCCACTGCCTTTACAAATTTGTTGTTGTAATTGTTTCAGACTGATGTAATGCACCAAAACATATATGATTACATTCATGTGGATGATCGCCAGGATTTCTGTAGACAACTGCACTGGGCCATGAATCCTCCCCAGATGTTGTCTGGACAGCAACTACAGACAGAAACAGGTGGGATTGTATATGCTGGTTGGAAACATAGGCACCACTGTATAAAGCACTGTATAATTGCACTCCGCCTACACCCGTCTGTTCCACATCAAGTCTTCACTGGAAAGCTGCATAGTGGCCATTTATGATGTTTTCATCCCACAGATGACATTTCTTCCTGATGTGTGACGTTTATAAGGTAGTGTGTGATACTGAGGTTGTAAAGTTGATGTTTCCTTCATTTTTCTCTGACCAATGTACCTATGGATATTCTTACCCATGCAGAATGAACAGCATCATTGTTCGTCCTACCAACCTTTTGTTCATACTGATCAGGACATTATTATTTCTCTCATTAATGAAAAGGAACCCCATGCTAAATGTTCCTGTACACTACCACAGCAGTCACACAACTTTCTGCCACTTGTTATACAATGCAAAGTTGTGTGGACAGGAGTTTTCAGAAGAAAAAGTAGGTTTAGCAATGGATTTTTTTCTCACAATGGGGTCAAAATTGTAAACTTTATAAAGAATTATTGATCCCAGGAAAATGTATTCATTTCAGCCAAAAGGTGAGGAAATAATTGAGGAAAGAAACTGAGGAAGCACAGTCTTGAGAAGGCTGGGGAGAAACTTTCAAGCAATCCTTCAGCCGCCTTTATGAAGTCCTGAGGAACACAGTCGTGAAACTTCAGTAGAATTTCTTGCAGTTTCTGTGTTTTGCAAGTGTCTTACAGACATCTGAGGAACTTTGCAAGATTTTGTAGGAATTACACATAAAACAAAACAAAGTGTATGAATATTTCAAACTATTAAAAGTTACAAAACATTTGGAATTTTTGTCCTAATATCTACAGCGGAGAACTTCAGAACTTCTGCACAAATACTTGTGTCTTTTGGGACATACGTATTTCAAAAGCTATGCACTTGTAGTCCAGAACTGGAAAATGCTTCGTTAAAAATCAAGGAGGCAGCAGTTGAACATTAGCTAATCAGCGATTGTTCATTTCTTTTTCTTGCATTAGCATTTTTCTTTATTTCATTCCTTTTTCTAATGTATTTTCTGCGATCTCTGAACTCAAAACCAGCAACATCTGTTATCCTGCTTTGCAACACCAGAAATCACAAAAACTCAGGAAATAAGTTGAAGTTTCTGAAGAAAGTCACCTGAAACCCATTGTAGAGCTTTTCATTTTTCTTTTGGTAGAGCATGTGCAGATTTATCTATACATTATGCAATTTAATATTCGCCCCCTTCCATAAAGTAATTTTTAGCAATTGCCATAACAGGTTCTACAATTGGCTACAGAACATTTTTGTTCTTTCTTAGTGTGATCTGATATATATTGCCTCCACTGTTGTTCTTAGGAGAAGAACATATTCTCAGTAAATTGTTTAAAGCACAAGAGAATGACAGCACGACAACAGATTATTCTTCCTTCTTAACTCGTTGTTTCATCTGCCGAGTTCGCTGCTTGTTGGACAGTACTTCTGGCTTCCTTGTAAGTATAACTGCACTTAGAGAACTGCAGTCATGGCACACTAGATTTTAATTACTTTGTATGAAAAATATTTGAACATGAATATTGAATGTAAATATTGTGGAGAACCATGGACAGGATACACTTTTCATTTGCTCTACACTAAAAAGAAACATCTATTATAAAGACATTTATTAATATATATAAAGAGTGATGGGATAAAAGAAGGTTGTAATATTTAAAATTGAAAGCATCTATAAAGTTTTATATTTTAAGCTCTTGTGGACAATACCATTATTGGTTTGTACTAGGCCTAGCAGAAGTGTGGCAAGCCTGAATTTCTAGACAAAATATTTGCTTAAAGGAATAGGAATAATTATGATGCATTTTCCCCTTTTGTAAAGGGTCCTTCAATAATAAAAACCAGAATTAGAGCATCTCTCACATCCTTCTCAAATATCCTTACAAAGAGTGGCTCATATCTAGAAATCACTTCCCATTTCCTTAGTAAAGACCAATGCTGATTCTTCTTACAACAAAGTACGGCATGTACAAAGACAATGAGAGGATCAGCACGAGATGAGGAAATGCAAGTTCTGTCTCAGATGCTCCCTTGCTGGAAGACTCTGGTCTGAACAGATGTACCAGTTAGCCATTTTTGCACCCCTGTTTCGACCTTGTAGCTCTGGAAAATGCCCCGACTCAACAGGACTGATTTTGTGGTAGGTTATTTTTGTCTGAGAGGCAGCAGCTTGCTATTAACTTGATCTCTGCCTTCTCATTATTATGGAGATTTGAGGTGGGGATAGATGGTTCCTTCCAAGCTATGTACTTTGTATCTGGCTACCTTGGGCATATCTTTCCCTTGGCGTCTGCCTGCACAGCCCTCGGGTTGTGCCAGTCCACAGGCTTCCCAGGGAGAGGGGAGGGCAAGAGGAAAGAAACTTAGGAACCATCTCACTGGAGAGAACAGAACACAGAAAAATAGTATTTCCAGCTTCAGAGTGAGGCACAGAGTAAATAGCTGTTTGCACCACCATACACTGCCCAGCTTAGCAAACAGAACGTAATGCAGAACTTCTACTTTAAGTACACAGGAGAAAAGGAAAAATAACAAAACCAAACCAAAACATCAAAATCTAAACCACAAACAAACAAAACCAAACAACAACAAAAACACAAACAAAACAACAACACAGAACTAACTACAAATGTTTCATTTTACTGCTGATAGTACCTCCACTCACCATGCCTCTGAAATGGAGTGGCTTAAATTGCATGAAGATAATGATATTCTTAGTTTTGTTCCCTGTTTCAAAACTGGTTTTAATGTTAAACAACATGGTCCTAGGTTGTATGGGCATTTAAAATGTTTATACTAAACGCTTAACATGTTCTTTTTTTTTTTTTTTTTCCAAATAACAGACGATGCAGTTCCAAGGCAAACTAAAGTTTCTTTTCGGACAAAGGAAGAAATCCTCATCAGGAACGGTGTTGCCACCTCAGCTGTCCTTATTCTGCATAGTGGTACCACTTCTGCTCCCTTCTGTGACAGAAATGAAGATGAAAAGCCTGCTGGTGAAAGCAAAACACAAAGCTGATGATGCAGCAGCAGTGAATACAAAGTATTTGCAAATTAGTCTTTTAGCAGTTAGTAAAGTATACTAAGGGCTTTCTGTTTATTAAGCATGCTAAAAGCACAAATTAGGCTAAGTAACTCCATTTTAAAACTGTTTAGAAAAAGTGAATAACTTACCTGGATTTAACTATATAATACATAATAACTACAGTATAAGATAGTATATTGTACTTTATATAGAATACATATTAAGTATATTTATAATTTTATCTAAAAACTGGAAAGTTAGGATATCTTCCTAACCTTCAGATGTTATCAATGCAATAAGTCATCCTACTAATTGTGAAAGTGGAAAACAAAAAGTATTTTTACTGAGAATTCTCAAATTTCAGTATCTTCTTGTAGCACAATTGTTTGGACTTGGGCATTTTGGTAGCAAACAACGGAAAACTTTAGAAAGCTGAATGTGTCGGTGGGTGGATGTTCAGGTAGAGTTAAATGAGACGTATTTGGTGTATGTATTTATCTTACAACAGAAGGCTTATGAACACATAAATCTACAATTTCACTAAATGGCCTGGGGCTGGTCACTTGGTAGCAATCACAGAAGATGAGGACAGATTGTGTTCAGACTCATTTCCTTCCTAACAGTTACTTTCATTACTCTTTATATGATTGAATTTTAGATGATGTTTGGGGCTGGGATTATGTATTCCCTAATTTGGTTAAATATAACCTTACAGCAATGAGGTCCATTGCTGTGAAGTAAAATGCTCATCAGTGTGACTGACAGCCTCATAATTTTGCTTTTAATTAGAATATGCATGTTTGTATGTGTGGATTTACCATCCAGGCGTGTAATGTGGTTCTAGCACATACATCCTTTTGACAATAATTAAAATACTGGAAGGCTGATATAAGGGACTATGCATGGTTTTGGAATAGAGTTAGAAAGTCATTTGCCAGTTTTTCAGTGGCCCAGTAGAAATTAAATGACAATCAGAATCCAGCTCCTAGAAGCGAGCTGTTTTACTTCGGTTTTACTAACTGACTGGATAGTGGCCAAGGATTTGACAGGAATGAAGTGGGCATATGACTGTTTGCTTTGGTTCAGACCTGAGGCGTGTTGGCCAGGGATGGTGGGCAAATTTATATAGTAATTTATTATGATGGTCTTAATAAAGGAAAAATTTGTAAAGCGGTGTTGTAGACTTTGCTCACTTCACAAACCCTAATATGCACTTTGAACTAAAGGTTGGAAGAAATCCGTTCAAATCATATGATGATTATTTCACACTGAAGTCACGTTAACTCTTAAGTGTGTTGCTGGTCAGTGTGATGTATGTATCTTGAATGTGCCTTGAACGGGCAGAGCACAATATACACAGCATTTGGCTTCATTCAAGCTGAAACATCATTCCAGATAGAGTAAGTCATGAGCAAAATTACTTAGTTTTGGTTACTGTATATTGAAACTGTAAGTCTTTGGTAATGGTCAACAGCTTGAAGATCACATCTTTCAGAGTTTGTGATTACTGTCATTCACTGACAAGGAATTTTTTCTATTTTCTGTCCTCTACAGCTCCAGTTCCAAAGGTAGTTCAGGCCTCTGTGAAGCAGCAGAATCGTATGGAAGAAACAGTCATCATGAAGGTGCATCTTTCACCAACGTGTTACAGATTGCTGAAAACCAAATCAAAGGTGTGTCTGCTAAACACTTTTGGATTATATACAGTTCATGGAGAAAGAACCTTGCCTTTTCTTTTTCCTTGTTAGGTTTTCTAGATTTTGATCCCAGTGCTCTCTTTTATCTACTCTCTAAAACTGCTTCTGTAAAAAAATGGAAAAAAAAAGATTGTCCACCTGAAAAGATAGCTCTGAATCAGTCTGCTATTTTGGAGTGAGCAGAAATACTGCAATGCCAAGTTTACAGTAAATAGGAATACTCAATGTATGCTCCCTAGAAACGGCAGCACTGAATTTAACAAGATTATGTGAAAATCTTAATAATAGATTACTATATCTATGCCTTCTCAAGGAAAACTGGATCATATGCTACAAATGCTACTTTTCCACAAAGATCAAAAACCAGAGGAAATTCAGAATGTATTGTCTTTAAAACTCACTGTTTGCTTGCAGATTTGACTCATGCTTTCTGGTGTTTGGCTGTGGCAATACTTTGACAGTCTATGCTACATTTCAAATTTTACGATGGATAAAATTCTGACAGCGAGTCTTCCCTAATGGGCAACTTCTTCTTGAGCAGAGTTATACTCAGTCTTCTGTCATACCTGCTGGAAAACTTTAACTTCTTTAAAACCATTCCTCTGTCATAGCCCCATTTTTCATGAACATCTTCTTGTCAATATAGTGCTGAGAGGGAAAAAGGATAATGAACTCATAATACTGAAAACTCCTTGGTTACAGTTTAAGTGTTTCATATTGCCTCATTAGGTATTTAATATTTTATTTTTTAATGTAATTTGCCTAGTTCTGTGACATATTTTAGCTTGTACTTTCCTGTGCTGATGATTCCAGGGCAGCAAAGAAACCTGTGAACATTCACCATAGTTTAGGCGAGAAAAAAATGTTAAAAATTGCTTATATTAAAATAGTGTTTCTTTTGAATTGTGTAGCAAAGAATAACGGAGAAAATGGCATTTCTCTAGTCAAAGTACAAACAAATGAAGATCACTGGGTCTGGGTTCAAGCTAACACTCAATTTCTCTACCGAAGTGGTTGTTCAGAGTATGTCCTTGCCCAACAGCAAATGTTGAAGTAAGTATATTTTCCAATACTACGAAAAAAAAATCTGTATTTCAGAAAAATGAATGTATTCTTTATGCATAAGATCTTTAAAAGGACTGTCGTGACCTAAGAGAAGAGCTGTCTGAGAAGGGTTTATGAAATGAATATACATTTTTGTTGTGGATCATATCAAATGGCTGTTATAATCCTAAACAATATTTATTTCTTTTCTTCAGTCTTTTTTCTTCTGAAGTTGAGTGCACATAGATATTAAAACAGAATAATTCAAAAATAAAATGCTTTATTATTAATACGTTTTGACCTTCTTGCACAAAAATGTATTTTTGGGTCTTGTTTTACTTTGCAGCCAAAACTCTTTGCTGATTTGGTGTCCTTTTACTACATTTTAACATTTGAACATTTGATGATGCTAAGCTGTTGTTTTTTGGGTTTTGTTTGGTTTTTTTTCCCTCCTGGGTGACAGTTGAGCTCATGCCTTTAGTTACGGATTTTCAACATAACCTAAACAGGAATGCTCATAATCATTTTATGTTGATAGATACATCTAGTTGGCTGTAGGCTCAACCTTGAATTTGAAGCCAGTCTCAGAGATTTGCATTCAACAAGGACCTCTCCACCAGGTTTTACCCTTTCCTTCCAAATAGTTTTTTCTTCCTTCCCGCATGGGATTGTTCCAGTTCCTCTGGGCCTTGTTGAGGTATCTCTTCAAGCTGGTCTGATGGAAGAGATAAGAGGGTGGACGGAATGAGCAGGGGCCAGGAGGCCTATGCAGGCACCAGCTGGCCCAGTGGAAAAAAATGTGGCTGTTAGCTCTGTTCTTTTCCTTTTGGATACCTTGCAGGTGAGAGAAATAAATGAAAAAGTCTTTGAACTTCCAGAGTAGATATCGCTTGCGGGCAGCAGGCCCAGTGTCCATGTGAACAGCAGAGAAGCTCCCACCTGAGGGTGGTGGAACTCTTCACCTTTGCTGGGATAGCACAAGTGTCATCTTGCTATGTGAGGGAATAAGCTTCTGTTAAGCAGCTGGTTAAAAAGGGCTGTTTCTTGTATTCGGGTTTCTACTTACAATTTTTGTGTATATGTGTGTGTAACTAAGCATGCTCTTCGATGTTTATTTAGTTACATTTTTACCCCCTGAGTGGTGAAAATCCTTCCTTTGTGCTTGATAGTTCCTGCAGACTGAAATGTTACAAGAGTTGGTCTTGGGGGTTATATTCACTTTTGTCTTCCTAATAGTCTGCAACAGACTTCATCCTTACTACTGCTCTTTTGGAGAATTTTCACTAGAATTTTCACTGTAACAGTCTTCATTTGGGGGTTTAAGCTTTTGTGACTATTGCATTTTGTTCAGTTCGTGGTTTCCCAATTAGACCATGTTCTGAGAAGTAAGTTCTGCAGCAAACTTGTATCACACCATTTGCACCTCAGGACTATCAATAATAACAATATTTAGCAGAGGACTGAAAATATTCGATACCTCATGGAAAAAACGAGAGAAAATAATCTTCTTGGTGTACTTTTATTACAGTGGGACACTCTCTCTTTGTAACAACATGAACTCCCTCTACTGGAAAATCCTATAGTTGCACTTTGAGTCGGTACCCAAGGAAAACGTTCTTCGTAACTAGCTAAGAAAAAGCCTTCTAAACCCCTTACTAACTCTCCAGGTTTTCATGCTCTGTTTCTTACTGAGATGTCCATTTCTTGTCTAGAGAGGGTGGTTTCATAGCACTGATCCTGACTGGTCAGGAATCGGCACATTAGTGAATTCCAGACAAATCCTGACCTTGAATATTTGGACCCCAAGTTCTGAAAACTGCTGCATCGGACATGGAAATGCTCAGGCAACTTTCTCTGCCAGAGTTCTTCCCTAATGTTGAGCACTTCAGCTGGAGGCCATGGAAAATTAATTCACTGGTCATCTTAGAAACGGAAAGACAGCATGAATTGAGTTAGACATGTGAAACAAACCTACGCCCAATATGAACATCTGTGACTATTCTAGATGCTTAATTCAGGCATTTTATTTCCTCTCAGCTAACTCTGCATTCTTGAAATATAAGATCCCCATGGTTCTCCTTCAAATCACTTTGACCAGAAAGTTCTTGTGCATCCAAATAATTCCTTGCTAACAAAATGTATCTCATTTAAGATACTTTTTGCATTTTATCTTTAGATTTCTCCTCACACAAATATTATTTAGATATATTTTAAGGGAAGAAGAAAAGTGCAAGGTAGTTCCCATAGTGTACTATAATATTTGAAGTCTTTGTGAACTGTGTGCCTGAAATGGAAGAATAAGTGCATGTCAGAATTTAAATGAAGCAGTGACACAGAAAGGTAGCTGTGCACACATGATGCTGACACCCTGATTCATGCACACTCTTTTTTCTCTTGAATGAATGCAAAGGTTATATGGACAAGAGTGTGAGAGTCCTCTATTAAGTTAAGGGCAAAGTATCATTTGTAATGTATGTTGAGCCACTCCATTTGTATCCAAGAAAACATCAGTTTAGGAACCTCTGATTGACTTTTTTTTTTTTTTCCCTATTGTGTTTGAAAGGGAAGAAGATGAACAACTGAAGGTACCAAGTGGTTTTGCCAGTTTGAAAGGAAATGTGGAGGGACTTTCTTATAACAGTGCCATTGAAACTCTGGGCCAGTGGAAGCATCTTAACTGGACAGGAGTAAAAAACGAACAAGACAATGTAAAAGTGAAGCTTGAGCCTCACACAAACGGTGAGTGTTTTATGCCAGAGGAACCTCTCAGTTCTAACACATCACTTTTAGGCGTTCAAAACAACTGCACCACAAACAGCAGCTGGACTTTAAGAAACTCAAGCTCTTGTCCTATGAGCCAGCGAATGAACGCATGTTCAAACAGGAGAGCTGGATCATTCTACAACAGAGACCAAAGCTTCTTAAATTTAGCATCAACCTGCCCTTCCCACTGGGGAAGCACAGAGAGCTGCCAGTCTTACTCAGGTGTCCAACAGCGTTGTGCCGAGAACTATGCGTCGGACCATCTGAAACTGCAGAGGCCATTCGTATCTTCAGAGCCTCTCTATGATGCACCCTTTCCCTTGGAGATGCCTATCAAAACCGAACATGATTCTGATTCTGAAAATATTGCCGATAACTACCTGACGTCGCAAAACCGAGCCTGGCTGGATGAGAACAGCTCGGTGAGAAAGCCGGGGTTTAGCTACCCCAATAGAGTGAACCTCAAAACAGAACCAGACCTCTGTGAGCCAGCCTCACTTTGTCAGAAACCACGGCACTGCCTTTACACGCCACATAACTGGCAATGCATCGTAGCAAATCATCCCAACAACCTAAACCTGAACAGATCTTGCAAGGGTTCACGTAGCAAGGAGGTGGCCCCGTTTTGCCCTCAGAACTCCTCTGGGTGTTTGGAAAGCTTGCCTGACCTGCCGCACACGACGTGCTACAGCCACTTCTACAGTTCCAGTCCAGGGGAGGAGAAAGAGCAGAATAATGAGGTTTTTAAAATGCCATGGGAATTTAAAAACCCCTGCTTGGTTCAAGCAATCAAGCGTGAGCCCCTGGATTCTCCACCGTTGTCCAACGGTGGACAGAACAGAGTACACGTGAGCTTCCCCGAAAATACATTTGCAGGTCCTGTGCCTCATAAAACCACTGAATGTACATTTTTACAATAGATTTTATAACAGTTGGAATATTTATAATGTTAAAAGCAAGAAGTTGTAGATTCTCATCCGGTTGGGTTAAATGAGTTTCTAAAATTAAAAGCCAGTGGAAAGAATTTGAGTGTGTGTGTGCCCATCTGTGTGTGAGAAAAACCAGACACAGACACACACACACTTCATCCCCCCACCCCCTGCCCTTCTCATAGTGATATTTGGAAAGAAAGCAAGATAAAACCTCAGGCACAGAAAAATAATCATTACTGACTGCACAGGTATACCTGCTCATTTGTCTTCATAATCTTTCCTTTCTTGTCTACAGTTCATTATGAAGGTCTAGCTATTTCTGTTTCCTGCCTTTCTCCTGTTTGTTTTTCTCAAGCTGATGCGATGCCTCTGTGAAAAGAGAAAATGTTTATGGTCTCCAGTGTGCCCAGTTTACCTTAGGAGTTTTTGTTCCTCCCCCTTCCCCCCCCGTTTTTTTCCCCCTACTCTGAGAAGATGCATCAGCTGTTCCTTTATCTCAACAGAAATTAATGCCAACAGGCAAGGGCTTCCCAATACAATATTTCACTTCAAACTGAAGTTCTTCTCAAGTTTTCTTGATAATACTAATGTTTATAGTGCCCGTATTTGTCGATTTTAAAGCCATCAGCCTTTCATGTTGCTGTTTGAAAGACTGAACAATGGGATGTTATCCACTTCTATAAATGAGTTACAAAGTGCTGCTAAATGTACATAAGAAAATATTTCTCCAATTATTTTCCTTGCTGTTACTTGTAACATTAACAAAAGAAATGCACTTTTTTATTTGATAGTATCTCTGACTGATAGCAGCTTGTTAGACATCGCCACCTTATATCAAAACCAAATCCCACACTAAGATGAGATACGTTATTTTTGAAAGCACCCTGCTTCCATTCCCAAAAGAGAATCTTAATCTCACCCAGAGCTAATTGCAGGATGAATACAGATCCATACACTTTCCTTTGAACCCAGACAGTAATGTATTAAAAAGAAAAAAAAAAAAAGAAAAAAGAAAAAAAGAAAGAAATCAAGAAATCTACAACTTCTGGTTTGATTTTTGTTGTTGTTGTAGTTTGACTCCTGCACTAACTTTCATTTAAAAAATTGCACTATTTCCACTTTTTATCAACTTCACCTACATGAAAACCACATCATTTAAAAGAAAGCTTAGATGTACATGTGCTTTTTGAAAGAAGCCCTATAATGAACGTTTACTTTTTCAAAATGTTATAAAAAATTATAATGTCTTCTTTCCTATATCTACTAGTCACTATGGGAATGGCTTTACATGCCAGAAAAGTGACATATACTTCTTCCAAATGCTGTAAATATGTGGGATAAATGTAGTTTTCAGGTAGAGGAATGGTTCTGCACCTGGGAGCTTGTTCTTCTCCAAGACTGCCTCTCTTTTGATAGAAATTACTGCCTGTAGGTTAGAATTGGCAGATGCAAAGATACACATTCTCTGCATGTCATTTAAGCACGTGTGAACAATGGTTTGATCTGAAATGCTGCACTTTTCACTGAAATGGTTTAGATAATGTACCTTTTGATGACTGTCCTGCAGAAGGCAGTGTTCCCAGCAGGAAGAGTGGACAGTAAAGAAGTGCAATAATGTCTTACCGTAGCTCAGGTTAAATCTGCCATAGTCCAGCTGACCATACCCAAGCCATGAGAACTTCTCTCTTTTTGTGTCTGAGGCACATCAGCTCTCTGTCAGATATGTGCTGCCTCTTATTTGAGACAGTCTGATATCCTTGGCTTGATACTCTTGCAATGCAACATCAGACCCCTTTCAGAGATGAGATCATAATTTACACCGCTCTCTGATACACCACTGTTCATGTCACATAACTTTAATCCAAATCACAAAAATATTTCCAGGCAAGCAAACTGTGTACTCACATAGAGTGAGACCGTCAGATATCAGGGGCACTGCTGATCCAGCTGATACAGCGGTTCCTTTTAGACTCTCTCAGAGCAGCTCTCTGAAGCCGTAGCTTGGCATTCAGCGGTGGCACAGCTCATGTCCCAGTGCCAAACACTCTGCCAGGGCTGCCCAGCCACTGTGAGGGTCATGCTGTGAACCCCGCAATGTTCTCAAGTCTGGGTCCTTGTGCAGCTGCCGGGTAGAAATAGGACAGTGTGGGGACAGAGTAGGGTGGGACTAGATGGCTGGGGCAAGCGGAGGACACGCCAGCGTCACTGCAGACAAGCTGTTTAATTCCACGCTTGGACTCACTGCCACAGCCCTCTGAATGAGAGCACCTGGGTCTAGTTTCACACTACCTTGCACCTTCTCTCAACATTTACATTGCTCTAACATGACTGTAAAACACTATGATACCCATCTGGGCTTGCTGGTGCCATGTCACACAGGTGTAAGTGGTCACACCAGGTACAATTCTGTACAGTAGGGCTGTCAAACTCATTTTCACTGGGTGCCACATCAGCCTCACGGTTGCTTTCGAAGGGCCGAATGTCATTTTAGGACTGTAGGAGTCCTAAAGTGACATTCGGCCCTTCGAAGGCAACCGTGAGGCTGATGTGGCCCCTGGTGAGAATGAGTTTCACAGCCCTGCTGTAGAGGACTGTGCCAGTGAATGCTTGGTCTGAGCTTAGGAATATTTCCTGGCATGACTACAGTGAGACAACTGTACCAGCCAGATTTCTCTCTTCAGTGAGGCGGTAACTTATATTAAGAACAGAAGTTCTCTATAGATTTCTCTGTTACTGAATAAAGGCTGTTTTGTTGACATAACTCTATCTACTCTAAGGCTTTCCTGGTTTATTTCAACTGAGATGACTTTTCCCATGTCTCCAACAAACCCAGTCACATTTTACACAACTGACATTATAGAGGTAGATTAAGTTTCTACATGTAAGAGAATCTAATCTAAGTCACATAATGGCTTTCTTTTAGGCAGATGGATGAACGTGTGACTCAAAAGTGAGATGTCACCTTCTGATTCCCCACTGAGTGAATACAGTCACCTTTACTTCCTTATCGTACCATACAGCCTGAACCCAAGAAAAACACACTTATTCTGCATATCACATTTGAATTTGGTCCACTTAATTTGTGGCAGAGTCATTACTCCATTAAAAATGTGTTATCAGTGAAATTCCTTGCAGTCTAAGTTATGACAGACATGCAGCAATCTCCTAAAAACTGTGCCTATATAGAGAATGGCAGCTTATCCTATTCTTGGACAATCACTAACCACTGTTGACAGTAAATAAAGACCAGTTCCTTCTAAGTTCTTGGTATATCACACCATTTGGAAAGAACAGAGGACACGAGCGCTAAAAAAAGGAACCTCTTGCTAGATAGCTTTTAAGGCACAGATATTCCTTCATCCTTTCCACGTGACATGCGCACTGGATTGAGTCTGGACTGAAATCTGACATTGCATTGTGCCCTGTTAAATTGCCACTGATTCAATCTTATAAAACCTTTTTGTATGCAGACATTCATGATCCCTTGACACTGATCAGTAAATAGCATGAAAGACAGAGCAGTTGCTTTAAGTGGTTACATTTTCTTAGTAGTAGTTGTTGTTTTGGTATTATTTAAAAAAACTAGCACTGAGAAGTAGGGTTTAAGATGTTTTCAATCACTGGTGTTTAGCTTTTGTCCTTAATGAGCTGGTATTTGCACACCTCAAGCGCAGCCCTAAGGTCTGTTTTAGGAGCCTCCCAATGCATCTATTGTAACAACAACAAAAAAATTATTCTTGTAGAAGAAATGCCTAGTGAAACGCTTGCCTGATATGAACTTGGAGCATTCAGGCTGGAAGAAATGCCTTTCTTTTTCCAGTGTGTGCCTCCAACACCTGACTGATGATAGCATTCAAACTTCTTCAGCCATAAACTCTCCAGAGGCTGAGACAGAATGAACTAATGAATTCTGGCATTTGGGGAGCGTATTTTTGGGGATGGAAGGTGAGCAGTTCTAAAAGCTCTGAGAACGTATCTCCCTCTGAGCTGTTACTCGGTGCACAGACAGCACAAGCTGTTACCAATGCTGAAGCTGCTGATTAAGGTCTTGTCTTTGCTGAGAATGTGGCCTGATTTTAGCTATCAGCAAACAGCTGCTGAGCACCATACAAATGGTAGTCCTACTGAAATACACCATTGTAAGCCACTATTTTTACAGAAAACCAACTTGATTTGAGTGGAGTATAAGCTTGTGCAGCAAAAATTTTCATGCTGCTTCTAAGGTCTGCTGGGATGCAGTTACACCACTGGCTGGAACTGGGGCAGACCCCCACTGTAGATAACACTATCAATAATTTATACTCACTTTAGACCCTTTGGATACCAAAGCAGAGCTTTGTTTTGAAAATCTGAAGTGAGGGCAGCAGCGTGCAAAGGCTAAGCTGGTTTCAGTTCCTCCTCAGTTCAGAGACTTCGTGGAATGAAAGATCAAGGGACTGCGCCTAAATCTTCTGTAGGAAAGACTAACTTCCCACTCCTTGATTGTAACATGGTAATGTGAAGTATATCTCTATGCTTTAATCACTCTTCATTAGAACACAGTGATGCAGTCTTAAAATCCTTAGAACTGAGTCTCTTCTGGATGGCACAGGGAGGCCTGACAGGTCAGGCCTGGTCAGTGAGACTTTAGGTGCTGATCCTTTGATGCAGTATTGAGATTGACAGGGCATGTGCAATTCTTCCGGAAATCGCTAACGCTTAAAATACTTAAGTGGGAGGTAACAAGCCTGAGGCAGGGAATATTCTGTGGGATAAGATCAGCTTCTGCTGCCTAGAAGCCTTTCTTAACTCTTTGTGTTGAAGCCATATTGGAACTTAAGTAGGACAGCCTCACCCGCTGTAGTTATTTTGGAAAAGCTATTGTCTTAACAATGTGTGATGTTGTAATTGAAGTAGTTAAAAAGACACGATTTCCCCTACTTATAGGTATATACATTGCCTTAGGTAGTGGGGCAAAAGTTTACATACTCATTTTCTTTCATCAGTGTCACATAACGAAAAACCCCATCATCAGAATGATGGAGGAATGGAGCTGTTGTTCTATTTTTCTTGGCTTTCTGCTCTCTTCCTCTTTTTCTCTCTACTGTCTCAGTGTGAACATTAGAAATGGAAAAACTTTTCTGATTATATTGAGACAAAAACCCTAAACCAGATCGTAGAAAATTTCTCGCTAGAAAAGGAACTTCTTTCCCTGGAGCTTCTTCCTCTTTTAAATCTTGCAAAGTCCTGTGTGAAATTGTGTGTCGCACCTGAAGCAGACTTCTGTATTGTGTGGTGAGCAAAGAGATTCTGCAGATGGCCACACTCAGGTTGTAGTGACAAGGTTTTTGTCTCACTGACTCCTATAAGAGGGCTGCTGGTAGCTTATATTCATAGAGACTACCACCCTGGCAAATACATCTTTGTCATGTTTGAATACACGTGGCACATGTTCTTGCTATTATAATTACATTTCCCTATCATACTGTCAGAAATGCTTCTGAACAAAATCGGCACTGACAGGCTGAAAAATATACTAAAATCACAAAGATTTTGTTTGTTCGTTTGTTTGTCTATTTTCTTCCCTAAGTATGGAGATCCAAGCACTTGCCTGTGCTTAGGCAAAGACTTTCTGTAGGTGGAAGTTTGGAGAGAAAGAAAAAAAAGATTGTTAAAACAAATTTTGGGGAGGAAAAAGATCACCCACTGCTACTAATTCTGTGTCCTGAAATCATGTCCTTATTTTTTCCGTAGAACTTAATTTGTAAATTTTCAGGCTGAAAATAATTTATTGAAAACAAGGTTTGAGGTACTTCAGTATGAAGTTATATTTATCAGTCAGACAGAAAACATAATTCTAGGAGGCAGGAAGTGCTCCTGCTCCTTTCCTGGGGTTACCCTTTGAAACTCTGGCAAATTTAGTGCCTGCATTAGCTCTCTTGACGCTGGTCATTGTAGCCCAGTTGTCCAGTCTGAAGTTTCTCAGGATTTCTTTGATGCAACAGGACTCCAGTGACAGCTGTACAGCAGCCAAAACTTCCATTTTCACACTTTCATTGGTAGAATTATGGTATTCCAACAACTAATACAAAAATGTGGCAGAAGGCAATGGAAAGAACATCAGCTGCTTAGCCAGTCACACTAATTGTATTTAACTAATTAAAAGGCTAAGTTAAAAAAAAAAATCAGGTGAGGTTCTGGTGTAGAGCTCCCCATTCTGCACAGGAGGTTGTCAGGAATTACACTGCTGTTCTGCCTCTTTTTAGGTCACCTCTTGATCTCTCCCTTCTTCATCCCACTACTCTCCCTTCTGAACCTCTTTTTTTTTTTATTCTAACTTTTGGACCCTATGTGTCTTCCCTTTGTTCATTTAAAGTGTGAGATAAGGAGACGCAAGTGTCAACTGTTGTGTGTTTTTTAAAAAAATTGTCTTTCTAAGAAAGAACTTAAAAAAGGCAAACAGTTATCTCAGTTCTCAGGAACAGTATTCAGTTTTTCCTTGACATGGTCAATAAGCTTCCCTCTTCTGAAATGGTCCTTCCTCATACCCCTTCCCCCTAGACAGCTTCTTAAGAAAACCAAAGAACACTTTCTTCCTTAAAATCAGTTGTATCCATTAAAAAAAAAGAACAACCAACTTTTGCTTTTTCTTCTTCTGGCTTTTCTAACTTCTTGATTTTATAGTATGATACATTGTGGCCTCCACTCTCTCTGTTTTCTGTATCTGTAGCTTGATTTCAAGCTCATGCATACTTCAAAAGTTTTGCTAAAACAACATTAGGCAGAAGTGCAATCCCCTTTTTGCTCCCTGCCCTCCTTAAGAAGGCAGAGGTACTCATTAGTCACAGCTGTACTACTAAAACAGAAAAAAAGTCACTTTGCTGGTGAAGTGTCCTCTCTTCAGGAGGCTGCACTGACAAGAAACTCGGAGCTATCACCAACAGTTTGGTTCTGCAAGTGTAGATACCACAAAATCCTTTTGTGTTTAGACCTGGTCTCTTTTTCAAAAAAACAAGGAACCCTTTTTCTCCTTTGTTGCTTCTCTCATTTTTTTTTACACATGTTTATTCTTTCAATGTGCGATTGCACTTTTAATTCTTTTTTTTTTTCCTCAGGAGGGTATGGAAGAATTAAACATGTACAATGCAGTATTTTCAGTAAGTCCATTTTAGATTTAGAAATACAAATAATTACAAAGCATTTTAATGTGACTCCATAATTCATCTTGAAAAGGGGTATAATTTGCCATCAAACTCTACTAACAATCCTGTATTAAAACTGCCATTCCTCCTTCTCCTAAGGAAATACAGTGGAGAAAAAGATGTCCCTGCTCATTGCAGGGATTTGGACTAGATACTCTTTCAAGGTCCCTTCCAAGCCAAAGGATTCTATGGTTAAAAAAAAAGGTGCATAGAAGTTCATCGACAGTTTTGGCCTAACTGGTATCCTATGACACTCAAATTTAAAGGCACATTTCTGGAGAGAACACCACAAACACCTGAGCATTAGCTGAAAACGTGCAGATTTGTGTGCACAAGGTCTGCATATAGCCGTGCAACCTGGACATGCACAGTGGCTACCGGGACAGCCAAAGCATTAAAGCCCGCACAGCCTCAGCCCCCACACACGTCAACCCCGCCGCTCCCGCAAAGGCAGAAAGAGTTAATATGAAAATACCTGTGGCAACGCATAACCGAACCAGTATCCACCATATGGCTTTGTGTAGGGAGTGTAATAGATGCCACAATGTAGCACTAGCGGGTTCATTAAAAACAGGCAGTAAAATCTGGGTTTGATATTTTGGAATTTTGCTAAAACCGGTGCACTTTTCTGTTTGTGGTTTTTTTTTTGTTTTTTTTTTTTTTTGTACTGTTTTCTCAGTCTGCTTTTAGAAGGAACTCTCAAGTGTATTTCTTAAATTATATTTTACATTTATTACCAGTTGGAAGTGTAAAGTTAAGACATTTTAAAATAAATATTTGCATTTAAATTAAAAGCCTGGCGGAGTGTGTTTCCTGCCTCTTTCCTCAGGGCTGGAGGTTGCAAGCCCCAGGCCCAATCTGTGGGCCCTGGACTGGGACTGGGAAATGGGTCTGGGAACTGGGGCTGTTCAGCCTGGAGAGAAGGAGGCTGAGGGGAGACCTGATCGCTGTCTGCAACTACCTGAAAGGAGGCTGTAGCATGGAGGGGGTTGGTCTCTTCTCCCAAGTAGTGAGTGATTAGGACAAGAGGAAATGGCCTCAAGTTGCACCAGGGGAGGTTTAGTTTGGATATGAGGAAAAAATTCTTCACGGAAAGTGTTGTCAGGCATTGGAACAGGCTGCCCAGGGAAGTGGTGGAGTCACCATCCCTGGAGGGGTTTAAAAGGCATTTGGATGAGGTTCTTAGGGACATGGGTTAATGCTACAGTTAGGTTATGGCTGAACTCGATGATCTTCAGGGTCTCTTCCAATCGACATGACCCTGTAACCCCAAGACTCCCCGCGGCACGCCGTGGGGGCGACATTCCCGCTCTTTCCCGCTAATTCGCTTGCGCCGCCTTCGCTCGGCCCGCCAGGAGGCGCCAGGACGCCGCCGGGGAGAGCGGGGCTGCCTCCGGGAGGGCGGGCTCAGGCTTCCCATTGGTTGAGACGAGCGCCTTCTTGTCTATTGGCTACCTGCCTATGGTGGGGGCGTGGCAGCGGGGGCGGTTTGCACTGATTCCGCACTCCGGCTGTCTCCTCGTTGCTGTGGAGCAGCGGAAGTGATGTGAGGGGCCGGAACTTGCCGTTGTTACCGGACCAGCGGGGGAGGCACGGGGCCCGGGCGCACCGTTGATACAGGAGCCTGGAAGCAGCGGGTGAGGGCGGCGCTGAGGTACCGGCTTGTCTCCAGTGGTAGGCGGGAGCAGCGGTGCTGTCCGGGGGCCGGGCTCTCTGTGGAACCTCTCCAGAAAGATGGGCGGGGAGGTTTCCTTTAGTGGAAGGCTTAAGGCTGTAAGGGTGTCCTAATCATCAAAGACGTGGTTTCATCGAGAAGAGTGTTAAAGCCAAATAATCAATTCATCCAACGCATCCCTCCCGTCCCTGATTGTTTGCTGAAAAGTGGCGTATAAACAAGAGCTGGATTTATTTATTTTTTTTCCTCACTGTATGCAGTGAACCAGTTTTGCAGATTGAGCACTGGAACTGAAGAAGTAAAGCCAGAAGACGATAAACACAGGCCTAGGGTATTAGAGGCTGTCTGCTTAGAAAGACAGAGCTTATCTAAGTGTGGTGTGGCAAATGTGCGAGAGAAGCTGTTAATGTGAAGAATAGTGTGGTCCGTCCATGAAAGAGCTACTTGTTTGGGGATTTAGTGCATTCTGCTTGTTCTTGAGCAGTTACAGGTGTGATAAAATGTTCCTTAATTATAGTCTCAAATCTCTGTCAGGTATTTCTCATAGCCTGCTGTAAAGGCTCATTTATCTTTAAAGGCTACAACTCTGTCAGAATGTGTTAAATTTGTCTATCATACTGTTCTAACAGTCTGGTGCATTAAACTTTTGGGACAGTATGTCAAGAGAATACACAGCATTAGCATATATTAGTCACTGTTTTTTTAGCTGAAGATAATGAGAAATAATTGTAGATCTGTATTATCTTCCATTCATTATTGTGATGGTATATGCCTGTATGTGAATCTTAATGACATGCAGGTGTCTTTTTCTGTTGTTTTTCTGATCCCTTTGATGAAACAATGAACAGTGTTATGGTTATTCTAGGGTATAATTTTGTCTCTGTTCCTTTCTAGTCACTGTATGATTATCCCTTTTTCTTGACTTTCTAGCCTGGAGAAGGTTAGGAAACTAAGAAACCAGAAAGTGATGGTAGAAGGGAAGGGGAAGGCTCTTAAAGATTTGTACCACCTGGTACATTAAAATATATATTTAAGTATCATTTGAACAGTTTTGCACACTATTTCTTGTCACTTCAGTGGTATTCTGCTCTCCTAAATGTCATGCATATTTTACTGTTTAAATCAAAGAAAACATTGAGAATTATGCTGTAGAAACGGATGTATTTCTAGTTCTTATAACTCACCAACTACAGAATATCCTTAGCACAACTGAAGATGTGCTTTCAATTTATCTTTTTAGGTTTGTAAAGTTCCTTGTATGAGTTCTATAAATTTTCAATCTCACTATTGTGGTGCAAAGCATAGATAAGTAACCTTTTTCCATAGTAAGTATATAAGCAAATTAAGTCATGAATCTGATTCTTGTAGAGTTCACTAATTGATTTCACATGGCTTCAAGTACTTAGTTAACTTAATGGTAGGTCTATAAGGGTAATTTGCTTGAGAAATCCCAAGAAAAAGATGATGTGGGAATCTTACAACTCAATTTTGTACAGCATGTAACTTTAAATGTAAACACTTGTTAATTGTGAGATTAATGTTGGAATTACACAGAAATCACAGATGGTGGAAGAATGCAAACTTCTGGGCCATTTCTCGCTCCCTTTGGGATTTTACTGCCGTGACTGTATATGCCAGTGGCATACAGCAGCTGGATGATCTCAGCCCGATTAAATGCTCTTTCTGCCTACACATTCCCTTGTTATTTTTTGTTCTGGGGAACAGTTCCTGTCCCTGCTTGTTGTGCAGGGTCCTGCATTGGGGAAATGGCTCTTGCATTTTGAAATGGAGTTGGAATTGTGACCAAGTTAAGATAGGAAATGTTTTTCAGATGCTTCTGTGCTATTTGCTGCCTAGTCTGGTTTGGTATTCTCTAGCCGCTATATATGACACACCCACCCACCCAATATGCACGTGCTCCAGTGTTTCTGGTTGCTGTGATCCATGGTTCCTACCCTGGTTGCTGTGTCTTAGACCTCAATACACTCCAGTCTCTCCAGCTGCTGACTCTACAGATGCACAGATCCCAGTGACCTGTGGTCTCCATAGAATCATAGAATGGTTTGGGTTGCAAGGGACCTGCATAAACTCAAGGAGACTTAGCCTAGATATAAGGAAGAATTTTTTTAAAACCATCACCCTTTGTCCTGTCACAACAGGTCCTGCTAAAAAGTCTGTCCCAATCTTTCTTATAGGCCCCTTTTAAGTACTGAAAGGCTGCAATAAGGTCTCCCCAGAACCTTCTTTTCTCCAGGCTGAACAACCCCAACTCTCTCAACCTGTCCTCACAGGAGAAGTGTTCCATCCCTCTGATGATTTTTGTGGCCTCCTCTGGCCACTCTCCAACAGGTCAATGTCTTTCCAGTACTGAGGACTCCAGAACTGGATGCAAGACTCATATGGGGTCTCACCAGAGCAGAGGGTCAGAATTGCCTCCCTTGACCAGGTGGCCACACTCTTTTTGATGCAGCCCAGGATACGGCTGGCTTTCTGGGCAGTGAGTGCACGTTGCCAAGTCACATCCAGCTTTTCATCTACCAGTACCCTGAAGATACCCACAAATTTCTTAGTATTCAAATGAAGGGTAAAAAGAAATGGACAAAAGCATCTTCAGGATGCAGCTTTGCAAAGGGATTGTTTACCCTTGTGACAAAGTGATGAATATTTTTTTTTCCAGGGCTGTGTAGACTTGTGAGTACCAAGCATCATTGCCTCATGTGGAGGGCTCTGTGACACCTTCTCTTCCTCTGTAGGGCCAGGTAGTTGCAACTGGGGCTGTTTTATTTTATGGGATACACCCCAAGGATCTACCTGCCTGTTTTACTTCTTTCTCTCTAGCTCATCCTACAAACATGACTTTGGATTCTGTTTCACTCATTCTCACTCACTTCAACCCTGCTACTTTCAAAGGGCGATCAAATTATGCTAGGAAAACATAAATCCAGGCTTCTGACCTTTTAGCACCTGACCAGTAGTGTCCACAAAGACACCAGGTAAGAAGATGTCATGGAAATAAAAGGAAAAATGTGCCTTGGAAGTTCTGTCATCCTGCCAGTTACTTCTTCAACAGGCTTGCATAAGCTGAGACCTCCTGTTGCTTCTGTTTTCCTGTCTTGGCCAATTTCCTTGAGTCAACTTCTGTTTTTTCCTTACTCCCAAGAAATCCCTTTGCCTTATCTTGTTCCCAGGTAGTAGAACTGGAACAGAATGAGTCTTCTGTCTGCTCTTCTTTCTCTGGAATTTCTTCTTCAAGAAATAACGTTCATAAGGTAGACATTGGTAACCTGCAGAGCAGCATCACTTTGCTTGCCACCTGTCAGCACTAATACAGCTACACCATGACCCTTGGTGCTGAGGCAAGAGTTTTGAGGCTGCACCAGAGCCCTTTGAACCAATTTCACGTTTCCTTAAAAAGCTGGTGCTAAAAATCCAGACTAGAACATGCTCTGGTGAATAAGCCAGTTTCTTGGTCTGTGCTGTATCTGCTTTCACGCCATCAGAAGCATCTATTTCCCCCTGAGATGAGTCATTCCAGTCCAGAGCCACTTGAGTGATTTTCCACAGCAGCAGGGCACCTTTAGAAAGTGCTGGAGCCAGTTGTTCTACACAAAAGACAGTGAAGTATAGTAGGTTTGGCTGGAAAGGGAGACATCCTTTGCAGGAGATGACTTGGAAAGTTTCTCAGGCTCCGGCTTTTTTAGTTTGGTACCTTGGACCTATTAATGGTTCTCAAAATGCTTCCCAGAATTATTGCATTTCATTTGGGTGGATGTGTGATCCAAAGGAACCGATTCCTCAGTGGGAAAGGAATGGGCAAATTCTGAATGGGGCCTTTTACTAGAGAAACTCTTTGGAGCCCAAAACTTCAGAGCTCTTCTTTTTTTCTTTTTTTTCTGAAGAGAATACACATACTGACCATCTCAGCCTTCTGGGGAGAAGTTCAAGCAGTAACTGTTGGAAGTCTTTCTCCCTGATCTCCTTAAAGATAAGTTAATTTTCAAAGTTTAGTTATTTTCACGGTTCACCCAAGTCTGTTGGGTGAGGTGGTCTCTGACGTTACTCATTATTCCTGCTCTCCTACCTCACCCAGCAACAATAATCCACTGCCCTTTGGGTGATGATGCTCAAAGTGCTTTGGGAGTGCTCCTTGTTCTCGTGTGCTTATGCTGTGAAGACCATTGGTCTCTCCCCAGGTATTTCACACCAGGAGAGCATTTAGAAAATGTTGCTGAACTGTCAGTAGGGCTCTCTTTGATTATCGCTTGACATCTTCTCTGCACAAGAGATGTTTAGTCCATAAATGCACAGTTGGCACTTGGCTGCCATCACCCTAACACCAGATACTCTGACCAAGACAACTGGGAATAACATTACAACACTGATTTTGGTTTTTTTTTTTTTTTTTTTAGGCAGGATGTCTTTCTGTCTATGGATGCAAACCCTCTCTGCATAATCTCTTGGAACATTGCTTGATATCAATGACAGCATCAGTTTATGTACAGGCACTCCTATCAATGACGGCTAACCGCGCTCTGCCTGTATGTACTTATAAATTTGAAACATAAAGAGCACATGAGGACTGTCTGCACACAATGAGCTGGGGCTAGGAGAGGAGTTAAGAGTGAATCAGAATTGCTACAGTTTGAGAAAAGTCTTTGAGCTAGAAGCTCTTGCCTCTAGGTACCTTTGTAAACATAGCCACAAGAGTAACAGTTACAGGTAAGTAACAGCGCTGCTTGAGTATTTTAATTGCTTTGGAAAGCACCGGTGTAAGATTTTCTTAGAGCAATCTAAGATAACTTGTTAACTTCTCTTTCAAGTTGCTTCTTCAAAGTTACTGCAGGGGCTAGTGTGTGACAGGAATTAGTAATGACTTTTTTTTGGTTCAGTTTTTCCACTGCATCCCTCTCCATCTGTAAATGGTGGGATGGAAGGGAAAATGTCGAGAATGTTTGACTGTTGATTCAAGGCCACTTCAAATAAGTGCTTCAGCATGAAACAGAAGACTGTTCGTGTTGAATGAGCCCACTAAGCAGAGGGAGCTGTGTATCCAGAGCAGTTAGCAGTTATTTTTATAGGGAACTCATTGAGGAAGATGCCATATTGGACACAGGTGTGAAGAAGTTGTATTTGAAGACATCCCAAGGATACCCTGAAAGAAGGAGGCAGCTAGAAAATGAAAAGGCAAGGAAAAAAGGCCATCACTGTTAAGTGAGAGGGACCTCCGAACTGTAGAAAACAAAAATACAGAAATAAACCCACCACCTCCTTAAAGAAAGCTGTACAAAAGTGAAGTAGACTATAAAAGTTGATCTAATATTTTTACTTAATTTTAAATTCTGTATTAAAAATTAATACATTAAACTCTTATAAAAGTAAGGCACATGCAAAACATGTTGTGCAACTTCTGACTTTTGACTCTCTTATAAACTAATAAGCATTATTTTTATTTGGCATTTCTAAAGAGTCATTTTTTCTCCATGCAGGATATGTGGTAGAAGGTTAAGTTTGACATTGCACCAGTTAAATCTAGATTCTGTGCTTTCTGTACTACAGTAAGCAGAGATGGTCTTATCATACAGTCATACAAAATAAAAGCCAACTCAAGTACAGATTCTGAAGGTGATGACCAACATACAAAATGTAAGAATGTGACATTATATCCATTATAATACATCTTATTCAGTACAGCATAATTTGGCAGCTCCAGTTTGTGTAATGCCAGTGTGCAGTTCCTGGATACCAGTGTCATACGATGCTGAAGACCATGGAAAGATACTGCTCATAGGACACTTGAATCCAGCCATCTTGATCAGTATCGTATCGTCGGAACACATCAGTCAGCCTCTGAAAAGAGAAAAAAAACATACATTTTTGTACATCGGTAAAGTTCAGACTGCTATGTCTTCCCCATGCCACTTAGGTTTCACTTTCTGCTCATCCCCTCTGTAAACACTTTTCAATCTCGTGCATTAGAGCACAAGCTCTTTGCCGTGTCTCGTGCTTCAGCTGTGCGGCAGATCAGATTTTAAAACCAGCTTATGATATGATACTCAAGGCTAGTTATGCCCTTCTCTGTAGACCAGGCAGTTTTTTTTATAACTGGCTTTAAAGGAGGAAGAAACAATGCATGGTTCTCATGAGACATTTGAGGGTCCTCTGGAGACAGAATCCCATGAGTACCTTGTCTGTGTGTCATCTCCTAGCCAAATATGCTTTGTGTATCAGCAGTATCTGCCTTGTCTCTGTAAAACCTCAGAAGTGCTCTGCAGTACAGACCGTGGACCAAAATAACCACCACCATGGTGTCACCAACACAATCTGTATGATATTCCATTTCAAAGCCCTCTTTACCAGAGGTTAAGTTTATAACAGAGTATAATTGGCTTCTATAACAAATTAATATAAAGGCAACTGATGTTTCAACAGACTTACAGCTACACAACAGCTGTATGCAGATAACAGAGATAGGACTTCCACAGGGCACTCCTTTCTTGTTGCATATCATAAGACATCTTAAGATACTGTTGCAATGCCGACCAATGTCAGAAGAGCAGCCTTCTTCCTCTCCTACTAAAATTGAGCTTGGCCCACTGCTACAGCTTCCCAGCTTTTCCCCAAAGTCTTACTTACATTTCAGAAAAGTCAGAGATGCTTAGAGAAACCTTAAGCACTGAGGTGAGGAATCACAGTGATTGATTTTTAAACAAAGTAACACAGCTGTAAAACTACAGTTCTCTCTCTCTGTCCACACTTGAATTTCTGTTGCAGAAAGGGCTGGTGAGGTTGTGTTTGCTTTTTTTTTTTTTTTTTTTAAATGTATTTTACTACCATTGCCCCGGCAGGATCACCAGCGACAAAAGGCTGAATAATTCGGCCACTAGGTCAAATTCCTTTTAGTCAGAGCCTTAAACAGAGAGACAAAAAACTCTCACTTCAGATACAAGAATAATGAGCACCAGAGGACATGATACACTCCAGTTTTAGCAAACGCAAGGTCCAAAGGAAGTGTATGTATTAAACTAATGGAAATAGTGTTAAGTGTTTTCCTTTTAAAACCCTAAGGCTATTTTACATTTTTTCCCCATAAAAGTATTTAACAGGTCAAAAAAAAAGTATCAAATTTACTTGTGATCCAAGTGGATAACAAGTTAAGACCAATAAATGAAGATGTTTCTAGCACCTCTCATATACTTTCTCCAAATGATTTATTTATAAGCAAGTTCTAGATCCAATATCGTAGTTAAATCGAGAACCATAAAACTTATAGAAAAGGTGATTTGTTTGCAATTGACATTAACATACATCTCCTTTCTTACCTGTAAAACAACACAGCACTGAATAAAGTCATCAAAAGCAACTTGTCCTCTTCCTTGTCTGTCAAATTTCCGAATAAGGATATCATAGAATTGATCAGACAGTCGGTAACCTTGGGAAAGAGAAATACTTTAAAAGGTTTCAATTACTGCAGTCATTCCATAAAAAGAATGAGGCTGTGTAGCAGGCATGTATAACAAAACCAGAAAATGGTAAGAGAATTTGGTTTTTTTGGGCCAAGTATCTCCAGTGCACAACAAAGGTGTTAAAATAAAATGCGTGCATTAAAAACCATGCTTAATAATAATTACAGACAGAGTCGCAGTAAACATAATACTGATTAAAGTGACTGGTTGGTTAAGGGAATGATTTAGGGCTGCAGCTGAAGTTTTTATAAGTGAAGTCAATTGAATAGAAGTTTTTTTGTTGTCAGAATGTTACTATAGCATAGACAGCTGGCTTCATTTTAAAAAGCAGCAAGCTCTAGCAAGTGCTTTTGTAACTTCAGACATTTACCTGAAGTATTGGTTAACACTCAGAGCAGCTAGCAGAGGAGAAAGAAAACATTCCACACATATGTACCAGCACAACCAGTTTCTTCTTTTTTTTTTTTTTCCCTAAAAGGAAATAGCTTACAAAGAAGGACTTGTGGCATGGACATCTTTAAAAGGTGCCTTATACCCAGAAGGATAACTGCATTTAACTTGCCTCAGTTTTAGTCACATTTGTCAGAGCAGCACAGCCCTAACAAGGAGTAGCTCATTTGATAACATAACCCAGTCATAAAAACTGTAATTACAAATGAATTACCAAAACCTGTTAGTGCTTGCTTTAGTTCATTTTTGTCAATCATTCCAGAATTGTCTCTGTCATACGTTCGAAAAACATTCTGCCAGTCTGTGATGTACTTCCAGACTCCTGTGAATTCATTGTAGTTCACACCACCTTTGTTTTCTCTGTCAAACATGCCTGAAAAAAAATAAACACATATCAAACCTTAATCATACTACTTTTCAGTAAGATCTGCTATCATTTCAAGAAGATGGCAAGAGTGCTTTGTGGAAGGTACTGAAGACAGAAAAGAAATTGCTAAAATGCCAATGATATTTTTGAAAGTTCTGCCAAAAAAGCAAGTAGTCATCCACTGAAGAAGGAAAATACAAAGCAAGATAAAAGAGGACCGGAATGAATCACAGAATGTTTGTTTTTTCCTGGGTTTCAATTCCCAGTTTGAAAATATTGAGGGCTTGATTGATCATCCAGTGACAAAAAGGGTGGGAGGGAAGGGTTTTTCTTTTCTAAGGTCACATGACAAAATGAACCAGTCTATTCACTGCCAAAAATGCTGCGATATTCATCTGATTTGACTTACTAACACTCTCATCTTTATACGAAAAGCACGTCGCACAGCAATAGAGCTCAGACTGCTGCTGAAAATTTATTAAAACAAAAAATTTTAGTCCTTGGATTTATGAACTGTACAACAAAACATTTTTTTATGCTTCAATTTTTCTCTTACCACCTTCATCTTCTGCATTACTGGAAATAATTTTAGGACACTAAAGAATTCAGATATTGTAAAGCTTCTGTTTGGTCTTTCTGGTACAGAACATAGGCTTAAAATGCAAGACGGGAAAATCTAGGTAAGAAGACAAGCTATGTAATATCTTTTTAGAATATTTAAGCTGACAATTTCCCCATGCATAAATGACATTTGCTGTCTATTCAGTTGTATGGTAGCATTTTTTCAGGCTCCTTCAACAAATGCGCGCATGTGCATGCGAAGGACAGACCTGTATTATTCAAAAGGGAAAATATTTGAGTTTAAGTTACTACTGCTGTGCTGTCTGGAGGAAAAAAAAAGAAGAATAATAAAGACATTGAAACATAACTTCTAACAATGAAAGATGAGCTTGTTAACACTACAGCCAAATTAGTGCAAAAGACCTTTAAACGGGCATTCATCATTGCAGCAGAAATACATATTGTGTAAGTATTGTAATATTTGTGCATACTTATTTCTCTAAAACAGTGCAGCAATTGATTTACAGCATTCTTAATCATCTGAACAAATCACAAAACAGTATCTTGACTAGTTCACATCACACAGCTACACTTACCAAGAATGGACCTGACTGTTGCTGGATTAAATGGAGTCCATGTGCCTGAAACAGAGAGAATTACTTAGTTCCTCAATACTAAGTTACACTTAAAAAAATGTAACCAACCAACAAACCAACCAAAAAAATCAGGTAAGAACTTAAACAGTGAATTCAGAGCTAGAGGACACGGAGCTAGCATATTATAAAATAAGGCTGCTTTGAAGTAATTACGCTCTTGACCATTCAGAGATGACTTCAGACCAATCCTTTACAGATACTACACAGAAACCAACATTTTTCAGGCTGCACCAAAAAAAAAACAAAACAAAACAAAACACAAGCAACAAAAAACCAAACAAACAAATCACAAAAAATTCCAAACTAAGAAGGATTTTTTTTTCATTCCAGGTAGTCAGGAGATACTGGATAAAACGCAAGATCAAAACTCAAGTCTCACTTTCTTCTACTCATGGGAGCAGGAGAGTTTTAGAAGAGTTTTAAGTTATAACTCAAACAAGGTCTCATACCTATTCCTCAATAAAAAAGCATCTGCTTATTTCCTGTTTTACAGGTCAGTTACTCCAGGGCATTTAGTTTCTGACAAGTGAAAAGGCTCCTAACATGGTGTAACCACACGGTGTAATTTAGCATTGAGTTTAGTTTAAATCCCACCTCCACTGCTAAATCAACTAAGTGTTACTTTATATTAGTATTTTCAGACCAAGAACTGTTGCTTCTTAAAAGGGCCTAAGCAGTAATCACCTGAAAAGGAGCTTTGTACTTCTCTGAATATTTAGAAGCTAGTCACTTGGGAATAGTTTTCACTTGGTTGGGTACATTCCAGAGTGCTAGGAAGCGTTAAGCTTTAAATTAAGAGAACTACTGTGCCTCATCTAGAATTCCACCACCAATTCTCTAGAGCCTTTGAAAAAACCAGGAAGACCAAGGCGGCCTTAAATTAACTGTGGTTGCGTGCAGGGACCAGAAAGGAATGAGTGAGAGTAGGGGTACTGCAGAGACATTTGCAATGATGCAGTTGGCTGCCCAGAAATACCTACTAGAGAGGCTGTTTGGGTACTGAGCAGGCTTTGTGAAGGTGTGGCTGCTTTGCCAGATCCAGCTGCAATGGTGTGAGCAGCGGTTATACCAGTGCTGGATTTCTCCCATAGAAGGGAAACTGTATCAGTCTAAGTCTACAGATGCAGTAATGGGGAAAAACCTCATACCGTAGGCAGGCCCTATGGCTATTTGCACATAAAGAGAAATGTAAGCAGAGAAAGAGAAGAATAAAAATGGCTCTGAAAATGCTTAAGTGATTATTTTAGACAGAACATCAGTACTTTAGAGCTATATGTCTCCTGATATAAATAAAAAATAATGGAATTGTTAATAGGGTGCCAGCATTTAATGCTGAACAAAATAGAGGAAAAACTGAAAATACAGTTTGGAAGTTAACTTTTTTAAAAAAAAATTTCAAGAGGCTCATATAGACAGCACAGAGTGAAATCAGAGAAGCTCCAGTGCTGAAGAACTGTACTGATTTCAGCCTGTTGCAATAAACAGTGAAAGACTGTTCCCTCCTTTTCCTCTAACTCTACTATTAACTTTACATGGCAGCACATTAAAAAACAAGCAAACAAACCAACCAGCTTTCCTGCCCCCCCCCAAAAAAAAAAAAACAACCCACAAACAAAACAAAACAAGCAAACAAAAAACCAAGAAGGAAGCACAGGATTTTGCTGTAGAGACAACTATACGAAGTGAAAATCAGTCCCTTCCCGGTAAATATACTGTTATTTGCATAAACTTGACATGTTGAAAAGCTGAATGTCAAAACCACGTTGAACTTCAAATTTTTAAGGAGCACTATGCAGACTTTTAAAAATGTTTTAGAAGTAAACAGATCAACTTTTTTTAGCCCATGTTAGATTGCAGGACAGCTACACACAACCATTGACTAGAGGATATATTCTGAAGAGAACATAGTGAATTGTTAGTGACTTTGGTGTACAACATCTAGGATCCCTTGGAATGAAGGAAGCTTACAGTTTTGCAAATGTTTTGCCTAATAGTGAAATCACTTGGTGGGGATTCTTCATAACTGCAAAACACTGAAACTGCTAATCTCCACTGTAAATAAGGAAAGAAAAGAGTTCAGATAGTCATCGCTGCCTATTACCCTTACATTCAATCAGATGAAAAGGGATTTAAAATATATGAAGTTTAAAATGGCAGGTAAAGCCTGCTTCCCACAGTTATAAACAGTACTGTAATCTTAAATGATAACAGTGACTCAATACATTTCCTTTAGTTTTTGCTGAAGTTTTTATTCAAAATAGTATTTTAGTTATGGATCAGATCTGGCAGCTACAATATATTGCTTTTAATTTATCAGATATATTATTAAACAAATATTCTAGTAAATCCAGTTTAGTTATAAGACCACAATTTTACTAAATAGAGCCATCCAAATTTATTTCAAGTCAGTTGATTACTGGGCAAAAAGGAGCCTTTCAGTCTGTGTGCATTGCAGTTTAATCCCTTCTCAGTCACAAAGCACAGGAACGGTGAAGGAAATAAACCTTTGGAGAAGGGGAACTTGATACAGACTCAAAGGTGCACAAACAGCTTCAATATGTACTTTTCCAGTTTTCTAAGTGGAAAAAAAAACCCACGAAGTACAACCATACCCACCCTAAGTCACCAGAGGAAAGTAAAAATAGGCTACTGGAAACAATTCTCATTTTTTTATTTTGTTTCTATGAGTTATTTGACCACACCTTAGTTACTCTACAAACATCATGACAAAGAACTGACAGACTACTAGGAAGTTTTAATACTAGATCCAGAGTGCATCTTTCTACTTTGTTATGGAAAAAACCACGCATGCCTCATTTGGGAAAAAAAATAAATTCCCATCTTCAATTCCTGCACCGTAATGTATGAAAAGATTTTATGTGCAGTGAAAAGGCTGGTTGTAAACATCTGATCTTTGTCCAGGTTATACACTGACCCTAGTTAAAAAACAAAGGTTCAGTAGTGATGAGTGAGGAACGTCCAAATCACTGTTTATGTTTTCTAGGAAAAAGAATTGGAAAAAAAAAAATAAAGGGATGTGCATGCCTTCATTCCCCAGAATAAAAATCAGTAATGTTTACAACAAGTATTCAGTTTATAATGTGTTATTACTGGCATGCACCAAACCCACAAAACTTCCCTTGAAATCAAGAAATCCCACCAGAAACAATGGGTTTTTAAAAAAAAAAAAAAAAAAAAAAAAAAAAAATCAGTCAGAAGGATTGTCCATGTTTCCCCCCTTCAGCCTTTTGCTGTAGATTCAATAGTATTAATCAGTGGTAGGAACATCTCCTCCACCCCCACCAAGCAAAGAATTATAGCATCAAGTAACAAGTCTCACATGAAATTTAACATCAAGCTTACAATAAACTACCTCACCGTTCACGTACAGACTTACCATTGGATAATGCCTGCTGAAGTTCATTATCAGATATTATTCCACTCCTATCTTTATCGACCCTAGGAAAAAAAGCGGTAAGCTTTAAATGGCTAAAATTAACAGGTTTTACCTCCAGAAGACTTCAACATTCTGATTCTCACTCACCAGATAAGATTAATCTTTTCAGGAAAAGTCAATAATTGCATTTTACTTGGTAAATCATTCACAGTTACTGCAAATCAAATGCTTCATGCAGACTGAGAAGACATTCTGGGACATGATAAAAGCTATGAAGAAAACTGCAAGATTTACTTGAGGAGTGAAGAGACACACAAAACCACATGCTGGCAATAAAACAGTGTGGGCATACTCCATACAAGAAAGGTTTTTTTAAATTTATTTAAAAAGAACTGCAGAGCACATCCTGCTGGTTAAATCCACAAAAAGCCTACTGTTACTGCACTAAGCTGTTTCCCAACAGCTGCAGTCTCAAGGGTGGCACCCAGTTTCTCTCCAGAAGATGCTGGCAGTGGGGAAAAAACCACTAATGTAACCAGTGCCAAGTACTAAAAGAATCAACCGCAGGGCCTTAACCCTTTTCAAAGGGGTTCAAAAAGTGAAAAAGTGCAGGCAGGTGCGTGCTTCCATTGAGCCTTCACAGCTTATTATCTTAGAAAATGCAGGTCTGTTCCCAAATTAATAAATGAAGTAATTTCTGCCCACATAAAGCAGGATTGTGCCTTCTTTAGAAGGATATCTGAAAGCAGTGGAGGCTTCCCTCCTTCTTATACAAAGACCTTCCCCTTCACACTGACAGTTTTATTTCCCCTCAGTTACTAACATTCCAGAGTCCTTCTCAGTTGATTCCCCTGCAGCAGCTCTTTTTTTTAAAGTTAGTTCTTGTTGTCTTTTTCTAAGCCTTTTCAGCTCATTCTACTTGATTCCTTTCCCATCTCAAAAATTATATAAACCACATACAACATTCAAATTGGAAGCATAAATTGCATAATTATAATAACAAAAAGACACTCCAGCTTTATATTCTCTATTTTTCTCCTAGGTATTCCAAACATTTTTTGCCTTTTATGAGCTGCTACTAAGTGATAAGCTGATATATTAATGAAAACATGTTATGACCTACTTATCTTGCTCCCAAGCATCATCAGTCAGCTTAAAGCACATTAATTTTTTATACAAAATGACAAAAAGTTAAAATGGGTCTTTCACATGGACATCAGATATCTACTCTGGATTTGATCTGATCATGATATGGTGATCATGATGTGGCCATGACAGGATGAGAAGACTCAGGCGCCTCACCTATGAGGTGCTCCTGCAAGTCTTCATAGGCCTCAATTACTGCAGGAGCTGTTTAGTGTAAGCAAACATCATCTGACCATCCACTCTATTTTCTCTCAGTTGCTCCTGAACACACTGAATAAAGATGCCAGAGCAGCTCCGTCTGTCAGTGTGATAGATGACTAAACACCCCTGGTTTTAGTCACTTATTTACCAACCAAAGGACCCTCCCTTTCATTCTGTGCCTACTATGTTTCTTCAAAGGCTTTTATTACTTACGTATGTTGAGAGCCTCTCTGGACACTACACAGATCATATCAATGGCACCAATTCTAGCAATATCCATACCCAAGCCTTAACCAACGTACTCCAAGCCTTACGCAGTAGTTTGCCAGACAGAACAAAAGCCATGCAACTCTCCTGACTAGCTACATTATTTAAAATGGTTTCTTCTGGTTTGCCTGGTGCAGAAGTCAGACTGTTGATCTGGTTTTGGACCCTTTAAAAAAAAGAAACAGCATCATCCATTCTCTCTCCAAGTTCTCATATAGTTTTAGAGAAGGCTGGGTAGGTAAGTGTCGCATTCCTGAGTCATTAAGTAAATACTAGCCAGTTTTAGCAACTTATTACTGTTTGTCTGCTCCTTCCTTAACCTCTTCTTGTTATCACTTGAGTCAAGATAGATCCTCTGAAACATCCCACGTAAAAATGGATCCAGTGTAGACACCTCCTCAAGTTCCTTGACATGACACAAATGTTAAGAACTCCTTTAACTTCACTACTGTTATGGTCTTGACAGTATGGTTTTTTATTTTTTTTAACATGAGCCTGCTATCTCCCTTGCAGGTTCTTGCACCAGATGTATTCAAGAGATTTTTTTTCTTGTTAGATTTTAAGTTTTCCATTAAGCGTTTTTCAGATTCCTTTTCACAAACCTCCCTGTACTGCTACATTGACCCTCCAGGCTTCAGAAGCCATTCTGGATTCTCAGGTCAAAAATGACTTCAGCGTTTTCAAGGTTACCTTCCCGCTTCCCTCCCCTTGCTCTAAAATGCAGCCATACTTAATCCTCCTCAAACCTTAAAGCTCCCCCTCAGATTCCTCCGGCGGGGACAGAACCGCGACGTTTGCCCGCCCTGCAAGGCCCGAGGCAGCCAAGCAGCACACCCTGCGCTGCGTTCCCGGGCCGGCGACAGGCTCCCGGTACCCGCTGACCGCTTCCGGGCACCTCCCAACAGCTGTTCCTTCCCGGTGCCCCCTCCGGCAGAGGCAGCCCCGGGAGAGCCCGGTCCGCCCGCCCAATCCGGGAATGACCGAGGACCGTGACGGTCGCCTCAGCGCGGCGGGCACAGGGATCCCCGGCCCAGCAGGGCCGGGGACCAGGGTTCCCCTCAGGCCTCCCCCCGCAGCCGTTAGGGCGGCACGGGACGCGGATCGCCCCGCCAGGACCCCCAGGGTGTGTGTGTGTGGGTGTGGAGGAGCGGCAGCCTCACCTCTGGAAGACGTTCCACAGGAAGGAGGGGTCGGGCAGCGGGGCGCCGCCGCCGCCGTTGGGTCTGTAGTGATACCCCGCCGCCATGGCCCCTCCGCGGAGCCGCCGGGCTGCCCGAGCTTCCCTCTCCTTACTTCCGGCACGGGTCGCCTGACGCTGCGCGGCTGGTGACGCTGGTGACGCCGATGAGCCGGGCAGGCGCACGGGCCCCGCCCCGGGGAATCCCGAGGGGAGGTGCTGCAACGCCCGCCCGTTGCCACGGCGACGGCCGCGGGGCGGCTGGCGTCGGGCCCGGCGGGGCGGGGCGAGTCATTCCCCACGGTGAGTGCCCACCCCCATTCTTCCTGGGCACCGAGCCTTCAGGGGCTACCGGGCGGAGTTCTGTGGCTCCGGCCTCGGCGAGTTCCGCGGGGCAGGGTGCAGGGAGCCGCGCTCCCGGTTTAATGGCGCTTCTCCACACAAGGCCTCACCCACCATGCAAGAACAGGAGCCGCCCCTATGACCGCTCCCTGGCAGGCAGGAAGAGAATAAGAGGTCCCCTCTCCTGGAGGGAAACGGCGTAACATCCCAGAGAGTTAGTGCTGCAGGGAAGAAGAGGGTACAGGGAGAAAAAAAAGCCCCATGATCTGACTGCCTTGGACAAACTGACAGTAAAAAGCACATAGGACAAGACTATCAGGTACAGGATTGAAACTGAAGTACAAGCCCAATTAGTATCACCTAATTCTTAAGTGAGAGCTGAATGCAACACTTCAAAAATCAGCCTAATTCCTCTCTCCCTCCCTGCAATTTCTAGGAACGGTGTAAGGGTTCCATGGGACCTGGGGTGCCTCCAGACCTCACTAAAACTCCTCAGGTACAGAGATACCAACTTGATGCTCTACCAAAACGTGCTTAGCCTTCGGGACAGGCTCCCCCATCAATGAAAAAAAAAAGCCACAATCTTTATTTTAATCCCTTGTCCAAACTGCTGACCTTGCACATACCTCTTCAAGGGTAAGGAGGAGTCAGCAAGAGGGCCTGAATTGCACAAGGTCTGGGTGTTCACAAGCCAAACAAGTTCCATATCCAAAGTGCAGAACGTTAATTACAACACGTAGGCTTGTGTCTTTGTACTTATCTTTGACAACTCTGTTCAGGTACTAACAGATAATGCCTTCACTGCATCCTTCCTCAAGTCATTCCAAATCCACAATTTTTTAGTAGTATTTTTAATTAGAACTGATAATACTGAAAATTACCTTTAAGCATTACTCTGAAAATACTGTGGAAATAAAAACCAGTATCTTGTGTTTTCAGAAAACTATTAAATCCAAAGTTTATTCACACTTCAAACAAAAATTTTAAATCTACTGTAGATCTATAAGGATGTAACAAATACATAGCTGAAGGTAGCAATGGTTTAACATTTTATTGAACTGGTGGTGCTTTATGTGCTGTTTTTAGTGAATCAATTAAAAAAAAATGTACCTCATATGTCTATTTATTCACCCTATAATCAAATTGCACAGTAGCAATTTCATTCAGTCCCTTAAGTCAGGTAACTGATTTCATAATTAGGTTTTCTGCAAAATATTTTACACCAAAGTAAGTACATACACAAAGTATAATGTGAAAGTGGATTGAGGACATCAATACAGGCTCAAAGCAGTGCCATATAAAGACAGTTCTAAAGGAGTCTGCTTAGGTATTGTAAGCGATGTACGTTAGTCTATCCAGCACTAATCCAGCTCTCTTGTTTTTGGTATAAATATCTTTATACGGCATTGCAGTGCACAGTGCAAACATTCCACGATAAAAATGTATTTGCTGACAGCAAAAACAAATGGATCAGTAAAAATCCCCTGGCCATTATAAGCTTCGTTCTTCAAACATGACCTTTACATCCATCTTCTTTCAGAAATCTGGTTACATTTCCCCACATCGAAGTCTTTAGGAAGAAACATGCCTAGCAAGTATCAGGGTACGCTGAACTTCACTCGCAATTGCATTGCCAAATTTGCCCTCAAATATTTCAAACGTGCTGATCCCAGAGCAGTAATGACACACAGCGTTGTCAATTACTTAAGAAGTTTTGGCACAGTTAGAGTGGGAACTGTAATTTCTTTAAATATTGGCACATAGTTTGGATTTGCTTGGCTTTGACCTTGATCCAAAGTCTCAATGATGGTCTGCTTCATATCTCTGCTGGCATCACCTCTCACGGTCAGCAAAGCTGCAATATGGTCATCCCTACCAAAGGAAAATGGTAAAACGGGCATTAGTAGGACACTTTGCTCAAGTAAGATCTTGTCAACAGTATCCCTTAGTTGGCAATCCTTTCACTCAGTTTCAGCATGTACTTTAATTTTTAATCAGATCAAGTCACTAACTGTTTTTTCCAGCTCAATGTGAAGTACTGTTTTGACTGCTCTTAGGACTCAAAAACATATTTTATCCCCCCAAAACACAGAAGTATTTTCATTATTCCTTTGCTGTACCGTTGAGCACTTAAATACGTAAGTTCATGTACATCCTTGTCCAGGTCACATATATTTTATATTAGCATTATTCTTCATAAGAAAGTGGCTACATTCTAAAATACGATCACATTTACACATTGTTTTAAAGTTTGCCCAAGACTGCAAAGAAACTATGATGTTATATCTCTCTCTTAATTTCGAGGGCAGAGGGAATTACCTGATATCTGGGTATTTACTGACTAAAGTTGAAACTTCCAGATAGAGCAGTGAAGGATCAGTTAGCTTGATAACCTCTGCAATGGCTTCAATGATGTCACACAGTCCTTCGGTGTCCTCCCCAGAGCCCTGCAAGATGAAAAGTAAAAAAGAAAAACATAAATCCCCAAAACAAAAGCAATCCCCTCAATATCCATAAGCAATGCTTCCGTTAGTACTTTGTCTGGCAATGCTCTCAAATTCCTCAAACAGCTGAATTTTCAGACATTTAGAAAACAAAATATTTGTGGAATTGTCACCGTAACCCTCTTCCCCTGTTCTTCATCCAGAGACCTACCCTCAGAATATCAGTAAAGAAAGTAATGCCTTACAAATGGTGTTGTATTTATCCACATGGTGATGCATTCTAGTCCTTAACTTTGGCTAATTTGCCAGCACAAACATTAGGTATAACTGATGTAAAAGCCAAATCTCATATGAGACATTGCTTAAAAACTGGCCCTGCATTATCTTCCTTCTAGTCATCTGGCCACCAAGGCAGCTTTCAACAACTGACCAAGCCAACTGTAGTATCTACTATTTAATCTCTGGCCTATTCTAGTGCTCTTAGTTTCAGGTCATCTGGCCCTGCTGATCTGGTATTTCATCTCTTTTATTCCATAACCTCTTCTATCAATGCCTTAATCGAAAACAGATCTTACACAGAATCCCATATAATGGAGGACTCTGACACAGGAGTTAACCCAGCATCTTCCATAGTGAGCAGAGATGAATACCACCCCTTCCCCCACACCACAGTTTTTCCAGCTTTATCTTTCTCTGCATTCTTTTTCCATTTTGTCATCTGTTGGCCCTCGGAGCGTTCCAACAGATTCCTGCTCCTTATGCAGTTAAAAAAGGATTTAGTTTTTATTTTAGGCTTGTGCTGTACATTGTTTCTCAAATACCTTTTTCGCCCATCTTTTCTATTTCTACTGCACTTTAAATGGGGTCAACATACTTGATTCTAAATTAATACACTGCATGTTACTTAGGTAATAAGTAACTACATCTGTTTGATGGTATCACCCTTTCTTCTAGCCAGAAAAAGCAAAGCCCAATTAAATTCTTTTAACAAACAACTGTTTTTTTCTTTCACTTACTATTACAAATTCAGAGTACTTTTTTCTGTGAGGCCATTCAAATGTATAAAAACAAAGCAGCAGAAACTGGTGCTCAGGAACTTGAGCAGCAGGCCTGTGTGCACTCAGAAACTCTGCCTATGCCCTCAGCTGGCATCCTTGATACTCACAAGTCACCCAACATTTTGGAGACATGGAGATCTAACTCCAGCCATTTTCCCCAAGCAGTAAATGAGTGTTTTATTCTAAATCACCAGGTTACTGCATTATCCAAGTACTTACAGCTGCAAGCTTCTTAAACAGAAATCTGAACTGTTCTGCTTCTTTAATCATTCTTTCTGCACCCTCTTTCCTCTCTTCTGCATTCTTGAAAGATATACGTTTTAACATGATTGCTCTGATGTATTCCACAACCACTCTCCTATGGGCCTCAACAGTCATTGTCTGAAAGAAAATAAAACAGTGGTGGATTATGCCAGTGATACCTGCAAATGCAGCCACTATATTTAGTCTTTGAACAATTATTAGGCTTTGAAGTGTCTATTTGCACTTAATCACCAGTACACAGTTTTTGCCAATACTACACATTTTGAGCGGCTTTAGATTTTCATGATGCCAAGAGAAATGCAAATCTGACCTTGCCTAACAAAAGGAATGTGCCAATTATGAGAAACAACAAAACCAAGATATCTCTAATGACACGTCTGAATTATTTTGGAGGAACACAGTCATATCCAAAGACAGAAGAACAAACATGATATAATTCAGATGACTGTTAGAACAGACCTGTGCTTGGCTTTGCAGACTTGTTCTTTCTATCTAGTCTAGGAAAGACGAGCCATCACAGAGGCTTTTACTGGAGAACTCCAATACATTGCATAAAGCATTGCAAGTCTTGCCACGTTATCTGTGCTCTGGGTCAAGTCTGCTAAGAAGCCTGGAGAGCCAGCAGCAATCACCTTCTCACACCTTCTGTGACTGCTTTGCTGTTCTCCACTTGTGTTTTTATGGGAAATAGCTCCTGGTAACTAAATGAGCATCTGGTATTGGTGCAAGAGGAATGCTAAGGTATGCAAATAAAAAACAAAAGTAAACCCACAAAAAAAACCTTTACATGTTTTTTCCACCCTAATGTAAGGAGAATTCTTAAATCCCACAAAGCCTCAGGCAGGCTTTCTTTCCCCTTAAGCATGGTGGAAAAGTTACTTAAGAAAAAAACTGTGTAACAGGTAGTCACAAGCTTTTAATCATATTTTATTAGTATATATCATGCTTTAGTTTCAATCGATGTGTGCTTCCAGCTTCAGTCAAAATTCTGGAGAAAGGTTTCAGGAAAGAGAGAAGAGGGAAAAAAAAAATAGAGAAAAGAGAAAACAACAGTTTGCAAAGTATTGGAAGTCTCAGGCCTCATCCAGGACACAGAAAATATGATTTCAAGTCCTGCTCTCAAGAGTGTGCAGAAATACACTAAGTTTACTGGTTGTTCAAGGGTGGCTTCTCCTGCATTGATGAAATTGATGCCAAGTACACAAAGGAAAACTGACTCCACAGAATAGACTCTGGGAGACTGATATGTATGCCTCATCCCACTAAAAAGTAAGTGAAGAACAACAGCTCTACTACAACTGAGAAAAAGAACACTGAAGGAGAGCCAGCAGTGCAGTAATAGGGCACACGAGGAAAACAGCAAAGCAGAATGACTAAAATCCAGATCTCCCCTGTTCCAGACTTGTGTACTACCTACTGAGCTGTAGTCTTTACTCAAGTGCTCTGTTCATGTGGCTTTTAAAAACTGGATTTTCAAATCAGGGTCAACCAAGAATATTTTAAAACCAGAAAAAAAAAAAAGCCCACCTCAAACAAGAGAAACAAAAAGTATGTCCCATCCAGTGCTAGAATATACAGTGTCTTGTGTGGGAGATATTTTTTGTCCTAGGAGACAGTGGAATAGTAGGCATGATGAATGCCAAAAATAATGTATTTGTGATCTTCTGCCCCATAAGATGGCAGTAAACACTACATGATGAAACATGTGACTGCAGAGATTGGTATTAACACTTAAAGAAACTCATGTTAAGCACTATTACCTCACAGCAACAAACCAGATCTGGAAAAAAAAGCTGTTCCATGAATACAGACTGATTCTGGGACTGACCTAACTTATTTTGTGTACCTTTTCTGAATATGTATGCAATTCACATACATAATAAGGCCTCTAGGATCTGCAAATCCTGAAGGTAAGAGGTCATAAGGGGAACTTTTGAGCAGTCTCTTCTATCTCTTTCAGAGTTGAAATAAGAAAGAATAAGTGTATGATTTTGAGACTGTGTCTTTTAAGCACCTCCACTTCGTAAAACTTTGTTCAAAGACCTCACCTAAACCCTGATCTTGCTGGCTTCAAATAATTTCTAAATTTTAGCAAATAATTTAAGACATGCTATCTTAACTACCCAAATTTACTTTAATTCAATACAGGACAAAAATAAGTACAGCAATACTAAAGATTAAAGAACATAAGAGAAATCTCAATTTCCTTTGATAGATCGCAGGGGAAAAAAAAACTTGACCTAACCTAGCACATTATGGTGCTGTAACAGTACTTTAAACATGAGCTATGCATTTGTTAAACCTTATGGCATCAATTTAACTATGTGTCATTGTACATGCTAAAACTAGGAATTACAGAATGTGCATTTATTAAAAATAAAAAACTAATTACAGGCCACCAAAACTAGTTTCAAAAGAGCCATTTTTATCTGACTACAAACTTCTGAGGAGACACAAAAAAAAAAAAGCTGTTAAGAACACAATCTAGTAACATGCCAACGCATTTTTTGGACTAAATCCTGCAACTCTGATCTGTCTTTCCCAATATTATATGGCTGTGAACAAGAAAGGAGAGAGAGAAATATTAGATTTGGACTCTTGCAATATGATTATGAACATTTTTTCATTTCCAGTGATGAATCACTTCCAGTTTCTGTATTTGAAATCTGAATTCCATTGAGTGTCCAGAAATTCCCATCCAACACAATATTCAGAGTAAATTAGCGAAGCATCATAGAAAATTTTGCACCTACCTTTTTATAAGGCTTTTTTATTTTTGCAAAGTCATTGAAATAATCCTCTACAGTGACACAGATAGTCCCCACTGCATTAGACCCCATCAACCACTTCTTTGTCATCAGCTCATTGAGATGTGGCTGAGAAGATAAACGACTGGTGAGAACAAATTTTTAATACTTTCATCATATCAGTGTAGTTACAAAAAATAAGGGACAACTTTAAGTGTTATACATTTCTGAACTACACTCCTTCAAAAGGAACAAGTAGTTAGTGTAGGAAAATGATCAGTCGTCAGAGTGACAGTTGTCACAGCGTGCCCCCCTGACATATACACTGGGTATGTATGTAAACCAACTGTGCTAACCTGAGCATTTCAGGAGTTCTCTAAAATCCTTTATGACATGCTCTATTTAAATGTCAATGCTAAATTAAAAAAGAAAAAAAAAAGTCTGAAGATAAAATCAGCATAGGAAGCATCAGGATTCAAATTTTAAATATAAGGCACCTTTAAACTGTTGTGATAATGTAACTCGATGTCCGATTTCTTGAACTGCTACTGGCTACTCAGTTGTTCCTCTTTGATGGCCCCACAAGCTTCCTGTGCCTGTACCCAATTTGGTGGCCTAAATACTTACTCCTTTCCCAGAACTCTATGATATGCAATTTCAGTATTCTCTACATCTACATACCCACCTTTCCTTGTTCTCCCCGGACAAAAAAAAATCTTAACATGTTAGAACACAGTATTTTCTAAATTATAATAGTGACACAAAGTTTGAGGTTAAGTGATTTAAAAGAATGGTCATTAGAGTAGAAGGAGTGTCTTCTCATAGTGAGCACAGTAAATGAGAAAAAGGATTTGCTTAAGACCCTCAAGTTTGTTCTAAACAATTTTCCCATATCTACCTTACTGTGAACCACTGAAGGTGTCTACATTAGTTCAAAATACTATTACAAATCTAACAAATCACAAGGCTTCTTTCTTCACCCCCCCCAATTCACTAATTTATGTGCCTCCCTCCCCCATACTCCCAGTTTCTTTTTAGCTATAAAAAATTTTCTATTTTTCCTGAGAGATTCTATAAAAGATGCCGGAATTCTTAAACATGGAAATTTATCAGTTAAATGCCTCAAAATGTGGGCCCATTCTGACTATCTTAATTACAGGTGTCCTTCACCTGTACAAAGATGATAACATTAGCAGAAGTTTCCCAAATAATTCTTAAAACACAGTATCAGACTAAGTACAATCTGCTAGAAAATATTCACTATATACAAAGCATCTGCCTGAAGTCACCCTTTGGAATATAAATAAACAACCTTTCATTCTCCTACATACAAACTATACCAATGAAGAATAAGACTGATGTTTACTGTCATTTTGCTAGTGCACTACATAAATATGTTTAGCAATGAAAAGGCTTCCTAACTACTTTGTTCCCGAATTATTTTTCCTTATAAAATAATACTTCTGTTGTTTTGAGGAAAAAAATCTCCAACCTCTAAATCCATGAAGACTTCATCTAGCAGGCTAGAGCATCCTTCTTTGGCAATGATGTCTAAAGTTGCATCCATGCTTGTATGACTGCTTGACAATGTGTCTTCCATTTCAATTTTCAAGTATTTTCTTTTCAGACTGATTATAGATTCTCTGTGACAAATAACAATGCTTTTCATCACCCATTGATGCACAATTGCATTGCTACTAAATTTTTGGAGTGTATACACACAGAAAGACGTACTAGATAGCATTATTTTTGCAAGGGGAAATAATGTCTGTTGCTTGCTTTGGAAGCCTTAATTTACTCTCCAGCATGATATCAGAGTGATCAACCTAGGCTGCTTGTATGTTGGTAACAAACTACTGCTGACTTGTAGACTTGAGAATGGCAGCAGATATAGATGAACCATGGAGGTGGATTGCTGAACACTGAAACAAACAAAAAGGATTTCTCTCTCCTGTTCTGATACTCTAAAGAGAGCAAACTCTACTCTTTTCTCCAGTTCAGTTCACCTTGATCATACTGCTTGAAGGTGACCTGTGAGAGATCAAATGTAAGAGAAGATTGCAGGCCCCAGCCAAACTAAATGAAATGACTTTTTGAAATTCTGAAAGTTGAAGATAAATTATTCTTTGGCAATTAAATTATTGGAATAACAAGTGGATTTTTGCCAGTGAGGGGCAATGGCATGGCTTGCCAAGGGCAAGACTAATCACAGTATCCACCTCCTAATAAAACATTAATATATTTAAACCTGTTGTTTTTGTTCAGTCAGCTAAACTATCTTAACTGAAACCCTCTTTGTATACAAAAGAAGACAAGGTTCTGGGAACAAGTAGTATTTTTAACACAAATGAAATATCAACACTTATTTTTCTCACAATACTGCAAGAACATGCAGACTTACTTAAATGTTTGACAGTTGTTGATGACTGCAATCATATATTGAACATAGCACTGAGGATACTGACGATTTTTAAGATGTTCTTCTTTATACAACTGTGCTTCATCTTTGTACCTGTAACATAGACAAAGAATGGCATTAAACAGAAATCTGTAAAAATATAAGTACACCCATTTGACCAAATGCTCCACAAGGGCCTTTTAGGTATTCAGAACTATTTTATACAGGGTTTGGTGCTCATGTGATGTTTAGCCTCTCTGTTCTGGGTGGAATCCAGCCAAGGTGGTGGTTTTTGTCTTATTTATGAGAAAAAGATAAAAATTTGAGATATAAAAGAAAGCAGAACTGACTTCAAAAATTAGAGCTATTTGCAGAGAGGAACTGAAAGTGTCAGAAGAACTTCTGCAGTGAAACTGGGGAAAGGAGGAAAAAAGCAAGGAAAGGAAAGAGAAGAAAAGCTTGGTTGGCATGAATGTGATAGGAGAAAATTCAAAGCAATAAAGAAACATTTACAGGAGAACCAAGCATTGGAACTGTAGGAACAAAAAGAGGCTGAGGCAATATAAAGCATTTATACTTCAAAAGTTATGTTACCTGGTCAGAAATGAATTCATTTGTTGAACACATAGGAGGAGTACCTTTGTTTTCAAATCTTCATTTATCTGAGCAGCCACCTGAAGATTCTGCTCAAACATCTAGATTAAAAATTGTTTAGTTGTAAAGACAGGCCTTCATCAGTGGGAAACCAAAGACAGAACTCCTATCCTGTTTGAGACTGTCACTAGCACCAGTTCCACATGTGTTTTTTTTTTCTAAAAAAAGCCCAGACAACTGCTGCTGACTAAACAAACAAATCACTATTTCCATAAATGTAATTAATAAATTATTGACAACCATTCATCCATATTGCAGTTTCCTTCTGATTCTGAAAACAGTTGCATTCTTTGTTCAGCAAAAAAAGTATTTAATATTTCTAATTCAGGAGGAATTTGGCTTTACAGTGAATCAAAGTTCTTCAGCAAGCTCCTGCAGCTAGTAATGAATGACCTCATAACTGAAATGTCTTTGCTCTCCCCATCTATGAAAGCAGTTAAGTTCACATTAGTGAAGTTGAAGGGACTCTTTAAATTCAGAAACTAGACCTAGGTGACCTACAGGGAACTGTGTTTGAGAGGAGAGGGACTAGAAAAGAAGGGTACAAAGACAGGTGGAAACCTCAGCTGCTTTTATGCTGAGATGATTTTGAAAGCTTCACTGCTACATGAATCTCAACAGTGCAGCCCGTAACAGTATGACATGAGAACCAGCCACCAGTTTCTCTGCCATCACACACCTTCTGAAAAGAATTAGATGAAGTCAACCTTGGCACTAATACAAATATGCAAGAATGTAGCAAAAATGTTGGTGTAAGACCGGAAAAAAAAAAGCAGGAAACAAATGCAGGAAGAACAGTCCATCTGTCTTTTATTGAAGGTGCCCAACACAATATTCGTAAAGAAAAATTAAAAAATGAGCTAACATTTTTCTGGTTGATAAAGATCACTTTAAAAACTTCTACTGCCAACACGGTGGTACAGGCTGGTGGGGGTTTTTTGTTTGGTTGGTTTTTTTGTTTGTTCATTTGTTTGTTTTGGTTTTGTTTGTTTTGTTTGTTTTGGTTTTTATTTTTAAAGATCTTAGAAATCTTAGAAATAACCTCAAAACAGAAAAGATAAGGCTATTTAATAATTCGGACAGGTATTAATGTAAACTGAAGTAGTATTTAAAGAGTAACGTTTTTGGTCTTCAGTGGAATTTTTCTTTCCAGTATTAAAGTGTTTGTAGAACGAATAATTTATGGGAACAAATACATGCCTAACTACCTCAGCACCATATTAACAAACAATGTTCTAATAACTTACAAACATCTCATTGACATGAAGAGACCTAGGTAAAAGCAATTAACTAAATACACATATCAACTAAAAAGGCTGGAAAAAATAAGTTTCTAACCTACACATAAAAAGAACTAAGTCTGTAAGTGTTAAACAACAACAAAAAAAAGCAAATAATAACCTCAAAAGAAACAACCCCTCTAGCTAACAACTCCACAAGAAAAAAAAATAAATATACTTCAATAGACATAGAACCAACAGCATTCCAAACAGTTTGGTTCCTGTCCCTTCCCCAGGCATCTATTTCCCCAAATCTTTGTACAGTTTCTGCAGATTTTCTAGAATAACCAAGTTCTCTTATACCTGAAAAACAATAGCTGGAAGCGTAGTCTGATAGTACCCATCTTGATCTGCTTCTGGTTCAGTTTCTTTTATCCAGTCTTTTTTATCTGTCTCCAGTGCTTTCCGTAGCCAGCCAATGATGTTGGACTACATTAAATAAAGCAACCAAGAAAAACCAAAGTTTTAAAAATTTAATATGATGAAATACCCCACTACAATATTTGGAATAGCAGCCATTTCCATAATGAAGAGTGTAATAGTAAGAGATAATGTTGACCACTACTTGTCATCCCTACAGGATATAGATAACATAGACATATTAAAATTTGCATTGACAAAGATTATTTCTGGTAAACTAATGACGTAGTTTGAGTCTAGCTTAGGCATGTTTTGCAAGAGGAATGCTCCAAACACAAAGAGCAAGTCAGTTTGTCAGAATCAACATATACCTACTTCGGAAGTATTTATCAAGCCTCAGGTTTTAGGTTTCAAATTGAATTTTTCAACAACTGAAACAAATTAGGGTAATACTTTCTGTAGGAAAATTAGCACATATCTGCTTATAGTTCCTTCAACCTATATTTTAGGAAACTGATGCTTGTTATCATGGGAGACAAAACCCCAGGATTTGACTGAGTTGTGCTTCTTGGAACTTAAGTGCTGCAGAAAACAGTGATGGAGACACAGTAGTCGGCCTTCCTCCCATCCAACAAGCACATAATACAGCAAACAGACATTAAGAACAACTGTTCTTAGAATGAGATTACACCAGTTTTCTGATCGCTTTCATGACACAGGTATCATGTGCATATTTGCAAGAGTGGGTAGTAAAGACAAGCATATTTACTAAATATGTAGCTGCATTCCCTGATGGCTATCTAAAATAACTATCTCCATGTTTTCAACGGGTTGAAGATTCCTGTCTCTTTTCTACTTTGTTCACATTTAGTTAAAACCTCTAGTAATATAAAGCTTCATACTTCTTTCCAATGTATAACAGGTATATTAGTGTGCCCTACCATGGAAAATTAAAATAACCAGTAGGCATGTACAGAAAGGGCAAACCAGTCTAAAACAGGCATTTAAAAAAATATTTACATTTTTAAACGTATTAAGTCAATATCTTTTAGTCAAAACTCCTATCAGCAGATAGGATAAAGGAAGAAACTCAAAGTACAAGTAAGGTGGTTGACCAAACACAGACCTGTAGTTTTGTTGTTCTCCTTTTGACTACAGTGTCAGTGTTTTTGCCTATATCTGCTAAGTACATATATAATAGCACCATCTTCAATTACATGAAACAATGTACTATGCTTTTTTTCCTCATAAGCATGGAACTGCTCTGATGAGATGATTTGCAAAGAAGAATTTACCTTTTAAGCCAGCTGTCTAGGGGACACCAACATTTTTAACCTTAAGATCATAGTTTACAAGAGCATTTTTTTCAAAGGTGAGGTACTTAAAAAAAACTATTAAAAATCTGTTAAAATTTATTATTATTCTTTTATTTCTCATGAAAATGAGACACTTTTATTGACTTAAACATCAATATTTAAGTTGATATATGCAGTTAGGAAATACTTTCATTTACCCAAATAGAAGTAGTTATATTTTGTTCGTAAACAGCTTTAAACACAACATCAAAATAAAGTTGAACTGCAAGTAGAGATAGGTAGAAAATTGCAGCAGGCTGAATCCTGTGAAACACACAGTTAGTTTCAGTATTTTCTGCCTTAAAAAGAAAATACAGCCAAAAATCAAAGCCAGCAAAAGAAAACCACTCTGTGTTTAACAGAATAGCAACTTCGCATTATTTTATTTAAAGAATATAAATACAACAATGTTGTATATATACTGCTTCTCAGTAAGTAGGGAAAAACACTACTTAAAAAACAATATTGGTTATTTTTTCCATCTTAAAAGGGGACAAAATGAATTCAAAGGCATTTCTTGAGTCAAGCCAAAACTAGCTTGAGAATTTTTTTTGTCATACAGGTAAGTGCAGAAAAATAAAATTGCATGAAAAGTTCTAGTAAAGCTAATGTGAAGCAGAGTCTCTACTGGTAACTTCCTTGAGACATAACAAGATCAGTTCGTATTATTGAGATGAATATCTATTCCAAGTAGTTGCTGTTGCTGGACATATTTTAGTAGCCAACACAAAGAAACAAAAAGTTTCCGTCCTCTGCTTGGCAGAGCTCATAAAATCTGGAGGAGTAGGAATTCAATTCAACGATGTAAGAACAGCAAGTACCAAGTTTCAGTTACCCCAATATCCAGTGTCAGGGGCAACCAATGATGGATCTTTAGAGAAAAATACATCTAAAAACCTGACAATCACATACTGATTCCTTTGCCATGTAGTCAACTAATTTCAAGTGACTCACAGGATAACCAAGAAGCAGCATCTTTATATTTAAAATGCATTTGAAATGGCATCGACAAAAGGAAATTATGCTCATGCAGTCAACAGGCATGAAAGGAACAAGACTGTTAAAAGAATCAAGTTGGCAAATATGAACATCCCGAGTACCTTGAAAAGATCACATCTGTATCAAATATTGATGTAGTTACTACAGGGACCAAACTGCATTCAGTGGCTTGTAGCCATAGCAGTACCCAACATACTAGCACAATGAATTTAGATGTACAAACACTGGAATTCCTTCCTTTCTAATAAAATATTATTAATAGAGTCTGTAAAGCATAATTATTCCATGAAGTGTCTTGATTTCCATCTATAAAATCATCTGATCCTAACTTTATAAACAAACTTACACATGGTCTATGAAAATTTATAAATGTAATGATATCAAATTCACATTTGTCACAATAGTTTCCTCTGATGGAGGAACAGCACTGAGGCACTAATGCAGCTGCACATTCATCCGAAGGTGTCTCTGAATTATTATTACTCACAGTAAGTGTTGACATGTATTTGCTGAGCAGCTCGTCTACAACATCTTGCGAAATCAGAGGATCCAGAGAATTTACATTCACTTCGGGAGACAGTTCTGAATTTCCCATCATCTCTGCACTGAGTTGGAAAAAAAAAAAAAAGAAGACATTGAAAATTAGCAAAGAAAAATGAGATAAAAAAGTTAAAGACTATGCAGCTTTCACTGTATGACCACTGTATAGGGCAATTCTTCAATATTTATAAATTGCAAAAAGTTCTGAATAGTAACCGCAACAATAAATGCACTTACAAGGATGTAAATAAAACTATACAAGAGAAGGAACAGGATGTAAAAGATATAGCACAGCATATATTAAAAAACTTACAGACATTTTAAATATTCAACCCTTTCCTGTGTTTCAAACTTGACATACAATAACTAGTGATTGCTTAAGACTGCATAAAATCCAACTGGTTCAACCTGGGGGCTCTTAATGGGGACATTTTTATATGTCTTAAATTTCAGAGGTGATGACAGACAACTCACACATTCTGAATTTCAGAATGGGAAAGATCAGTCAAAAGTATGAAACACCCTGCTCAGAGTTTCTCCAAAGAGCTTCTGTTGTGCTACTTGGATCACATACATATCACAGGTAAAAATATATTAAAAGAAAGTCTACCAATGCTTCCTACACTGATAGAGAATACAACCAATATAAGACAAGGAGGCATCTTGCATGCCAAATCAAAAGTACATTTCATGGATACTTTATTATAATAGCACCATTAGCTATACTTGCTTGCAAAGGAAAATTATTGATTTTACAGGATCAGAAAGAAACTAGAACCACCCTCAAAAACATTTCAACAAGGATTATATACAATACTCTACAGTAATATAATCTTATAAATTATTGATGAAAAATATGAGTTGCTTGTGTAACTAAAACAAAAAAACCCGAAATCTATGCCAAAGCACAAGATAGCAAGAACTCTTAATATTTCATACTCAGACAAATCAATAACTCAAAACCACACTCTTCAGAGAGTGCTTTATTAACAGTTGATGGAAATATACTCAATCATAATAACATGTATTGTTTCACATTTAATTTCTAGTGTGTTTTCAGAAGGAAGCCACAAGTTCTGTATTTGCAATGGCAAATACATATAAACCAAACAGTAAATAATAAAAAAAAACCTGCCTAAACAAGTGTTTAGTTTGTATTTCTGCAAGTTCAAGATTTTCTCTGGGAACATGCAGTGAGTCAGTACAGTGGTGCTTCCACATTGTGAAAAAACTTCTCCAAGCACTAAAAAAGCCCATATTATGACTAAATAAAAATAATTTCTTGTATTTGAAACTATGAAAACTACTGTAACTGAACACTTTACTTTACAGCATCTTCCTGAGCCTGTAGGAAAAGGGATTGAAGATACTTAAAGCAGGGGACATGTGAAAAACTGTGTGGCACTGTCCCCTATTAGAAATATTTCTAGCCTCATTATAGAACCATTGTCCCCACTTCAAAAGGCCACAGAGACATTAAACCCTTCTCAAAGCTTGTTAACTGAAAACCCCAAAACAAAGATGACAGGCTTCTACCTCTAGCCCCCAGAGCCAAAAATTCTTCCTGTACACATGCTCTCCTTCCTTATTGCCACAACCCAAGTCAAGTGTCTGGGGAAAGAAAGTGCTAGACAACGCTCTTAGAACTGTCAGGAAGCTTCTAACCATTAGGAAGAGTTATTTCCCTTCAACAAAAAGTTTATAAACAGGTTGAAATTTCAAACAGAATTGTATTATCTGGAAACTAACATTTTAGAAGACATCTGTTCTGCCTACTGTGTCAGGCTTGCCACCAATCCTTGTCTATCTTGTAAAAAAAGATACTTTGATCTAGAGACAGTCTCCAGCTAGATATATAGCACCATTCCTTCCAGTGAAGGCCATTGACACTGTCTGTAGCAACACTGGTGAACTCTTTGTGGTTTTGTCAACACTTGATGAGTATCTGATAAAATGATGCTATGAATATGGGCATCAGGATCCTACAAGACTTAAGTTTTCCCTAAACCACAGATCAGAGTCCTGGTACCAACCCAGTACAGGCTTTGGAATAGCAGCATGTTTCCAAAGCCCTCGTTGACTTAAATATGAAAGCGAAATACAGTTCTAAAACCAGCTTCCAATACATGTTCGGGTAAAGTGGAACATAATTATCTAAAAATGCCTATCCCGCAAATCTTGGAAATAAGTTATGAATGGCTTTAAATTCATTACATGAAAAAACCTCAATGTTTCTCTTAATTGGTCAGTATTTTCTCAGCTGGTTTTGAAGTGCAGCTCTAATATGCAAATACAAGTACAAATTTCCACGGTCCCTCTAACATCCAATTACATTTAACAACAGTAGAGAAAGGTTTAAAAGGACGAAACTGTATCTTCCACCGTACAATGTTCCACAGAAGTGAACAAGAATGAAACAGGAGTTTAGAACCTATTTTTTTATTCAGACAAAAGAGGGTCAAATATGACCTGCTCTGCTTTCTGGGGAAAGGGCAAAAGAGCAATTTTAAAACCAAAAATTGCCTTACTGGAACATCAGCCCCAGGACATAAGTTCAGAACTTGGGAGCAGGATTTCTGCCAAGGCCATGGCCCTAGAGAGGGATCCACATATTTCTGATTTTCATTCACTGTGGGGTTATTCCTCTGGGCTTCTATTAACAAAGAAGAAAAGGCCAATAAACTTAGCTCCTTTATCTTATCAGCTGCTGTATGCTTACTAGTAGCTGCATATCATATACCCCACACAGGCAGGTAAGTATGCATTAGTGGGTGCTCCTGATTGTTCCTTGCAGGGAAGAAAAGCAGCAGAACTTTGCAGCACAGAGCAAAGATCAGAGTTCTAAACACAAAATGGATCTTAAAACTGGTTACAGAAATTCTACAGAACAGTATTATTTCCTACCTGTTTGCTTTATTATATTATACTTTAAATCTATCAAGCTTCCAATTTGTTGAATTAGTGAGACTGAACAACTCAAGATGGCCAAAGTGTATACAGGCTGAGTCAATGGCAGCTACCGAGAACAGCGTTAGTTGTAACCCACAGAAAGGCTAGCATTAATTTTTCCCAAACAAATCAGTTGCCCTAGTAACTACATGCCAGCAAAACCAAAACAGTTGCCATTTGAGCGGTTTCTACCTGGAGGACTAAGAAAAAGAAAAGATGACATAATGGTTAAATTATCTCAACAAACCACACAAAAGAAAAGAGTTTAAGAGTATCACAGGAGACAAAGTGTAAACAGAAATTCTTCTGAATAAACAAATCACCCCACAGTTCTGAGAGAAAACCTGAAGGAAGTTATTACATTCTTTCCATTTAACCGTAATGAAACAACACTGAAACAGTCCCAACCCCTGTAAAAAAAGAACAATAGAAAGTTCTGGGGCTGTGGCCAACAACAAGCATTTTGTTCCACACACGAGCTTTCAGTCTCTTCTGCTCTTGCCAATACTTCAAACTAGCACACAAATACAGGCGACTGCAGCTTCAAGCAGGTCTTCACATTAAAACTTCAAGCTTACAAAGCAACTTAAAATCACATATTAGAAAATGCGAATAACTTTTAAGGACCAATTTCCAGAAACCAAAATGCATAACAAATATCAAACCAGCAAGTTCTTTACTATTATTCCTGTCTTGTTTTATCTTATTTGTTAACAAACATGCAAATATTAGCACATAAACTGTGTTTTGCTTGCTTACTCCCAACTATTGCTAACAGAAGAGATAAGGGGACCTTACCTTTTGTATGTATTTAAAACCCAGGTGAGAAGGCTAACAATTTCATTTGCTTCCAGATCCTCTGCAGCAAGCTCTTGCATGCGAGTAGACAAAGCCTGATGGTACATGTTTAGCAACCTGTTGAAAATGTCATAATGGGGAGGAAAACACTGATCCAGCAGGGTTTTAGCCACAAGCAGGTCATCAAGGACATATTTACGTATGATTTCTAGATGGCGCACAAGCCACATTTTGTCAGATTCTCTAGTATCTGCTTGAGTGCCTTCGATTCTTGTGCTCACAGTTCTTTCCAAAATGTTGAACATTTTTTCTTTCCACTTCTTTGGTCTGCCAGGAGGTATGAACCCAGTTTGTTTTTTCCGGTCTAACATGCGCCTGTCAATTTTCTCCTCCCTCTCAATTATCCTAATAACAGAAACAAGCAAGGTTGGATCTCGGCGGACTGTAACAAGAGATCTTTGAACCACCATCCAAAGTTGCTTTCCCAACTCCTCAGAAAGTTTCTGCATATCCCCAAAGTACGTATGGATGAGGTTCATGTCATGTGTGTTTTTGCTGTCCATGCGATATTGCTCATACATCAGGTTATCACGAGAACACTCTAAATCCATCAGTTTTCGATGAGCTTGCAGAAGTTCCCCTCGCTCAATGTGATCTTGGGTCTCCCTGACTATCTCTGGAACTGAAAGAAAGGCGAAGAAGAAAAAACAGAATAAGACAAGACAATCAAAATACAAATAATAAATACAAGACCATAAAAGTACTAGGAACAAGCTAGAGAACACCTATAGTAATTTTTTTGAAATAATTTAAAGGAAATTATTTTGGAGTATTCAAAAAATTTTAGTAAATGCTATATATCTTTATATATTATTAACTATAATGCCCTATTTTGATCAGTGGCTGAACAAAGATTATAGTGCCAACAGAGCATAATGTCCTCTCTCCCACTCACACCACCTTAAAAAAAAAAAAATCCATGAAAGTCTACTATGAAACAAAGTGCAGGACCAGTTTTCTTGTATCTTACACAAAAGGCTTTTAACTTGCATAAGTCACTTGCCCTGTTGAACCTGAGGCTGCATTTACGCAACAAATACTAAATTTTGCTTGCTCCTTCAAGGAACGGTTTTTGCCTGCCTAAGGCACAAAGGAAGAACAGGGCTAATTACCTATGCTGCTAAACTATTTTGAAGATATTTTTCAGTATTTGAGGAATACTATAGTAGCAGATTAGGATCCCACAGGGGAAAGGACTGAAAAAAATCTCAGCAGAGAAGTTGCCACTGCAAACAAGGCAGCTAGTGATACAACTGGCAGCCCCAAAAATTTTGTTAATGTTTGTGTGTAACTGTCCTTTCAATGATGAAAACCGCTTCATTTATAAAACATTTGTTTTGCTCAGAGTGAATTTATCAGCAATTACACTGTTTAACAATCTTGGGGGAAGATGCTTCACACTAAAAACTTTTCAGAATGCCAGAAAATAAAAGGCTTATTGTCTCAATTGCATACATCAGTGTAAAAGAAAACACCCCTCCAAAATAACTCAGCATTGGAACATACAGAGCTTTTTGTTCTTTGTTTTTTATTGCTGGACACTGCATGTAAACCAGTTTTTTTTTCTTGAAGTTGCACACTGTATCCCAGTTTAGTAATGCAGCAGTTAGACACACTCTTACAGAAATTAAACAAATCAATCTGGTATGACCAGGAAACAATTTTTCTTCATGGGTACATTTTGTGAATTGCTATCATGAGAGGATAGAGAGTATTATCTAAATAAAATCAAAGGGCTACAACAGGTTTAGCCCCCATTACAGGGGTAAAATTCTTACAATTACTCATAAGCAGAAGAACCCTGGCAAGAAATTCATCCTGATTCAAGATGGAATGGAATGTGGACCAAAATGGCTGCATAAAAGGACAGAGATAATCCCATTATCTTTACAGTATCCATTGTATCACATTGATCTTATTTTGTCAACTTTTGCAGTTGTGCAGTGGTGCAATGAAGAAGTGTCTCCTATGTATAATTTCTTTACGGATGAGTTGGTTTATGCGATTGTGCTGCCCCATTCTGAAGAAAGGACTGTTGCACAGTTGAAACTGAATTTCAGCTGGTTTATACTTAGGTTTGTAACATTAATGGAAAACCCTGAGGCTCCTGCCTCTTGTGTGAGAAAGACTGTCAGGGAATCTTTTGACTGGAGATCTTGCTGTTCCTTATTTTGCCATTGTTTGCAAGAAGTTTTCACTTCCTAAAATAATTTGGGACTCTTTACCCAACAGGCTTGCTGTAGGAGCCCAGCTCCTACATTCTGGATCTTTCCAAATTTTCCTTCTGTACATACTGCTCACATATTTCAGTCTTTCATATTAAAAATGTGATCCGTGCTACCAATTGCTTGTGACTTGCATTTGATGATGAGATAGGCCAGACCAGAAGTTCTTAAAGAACAATTTAGAGTCAATATATACTAAACAGTTACCAGATACTTCCCTAAATGTGAGGTCTAGGTGACTCTTCCTTAATTCATCATCCCCAGTGAGGTTTAAAGTTCTCAACATTACCTGATAACCTTACAGTTGTTAGTACCATTTTAAAGTGCTTTCAGTATGTGATAGATTATATAAAGAACATGACATTACCTGAAAATATGTTCTTGAGATTTTCTACAGCAGCTGCCAGTTGACTATGTTGTACTACAGCATCTTTAACATCCTTGAGGTTTTCTATGGTGTTGATGCTCTGTCTCCAGTCCTTATTGACATCTATCAAAGACTGCTGAATATCCTTTACATCATTCAGTGCATTGTGCAGTTGACTCAGACCTGTTCGTACTCCATCTAACTGTGACTGGATTGCTGCCTTAAATACAAACAGAACGACAAAGAAAGAACTCGGATTATTATAAGTTCTGTATTTTCAACATTCCTCAAGAATTAATTTTCATTTCAGTATCTAACACTTTCAGATTTAAAAAAAAAAAACTAAAAAGGTAATATTACAGCTTACTAGGAATATGTAACTTACTCTGTGTTTGCACACATTTAATTTTTTGGCTGAAGTAATATCTAGTTTAAAGAACCTAGATACAACTGGTTCACCCACAAAGCTGGCATAGGAGATTAGGCAGATAGATCATAATCTTTATAAATCTATATTAAAACAGGATCATGGGAAGGTAGAACGAGATTTCTTTGTGTTTCCTTCATAAATTCATTTCAAAGGGGAATATCAGAAGAAAGCTGATCCATGTGTTTCGACAGAATGCTTGGTATGTGCAGATTCACAAAAGATTTTACTAAAGCAATTAACAATTTTGACTGGCAACTGAAAGTGCTCTAAAAAAAAAATAAAATTCTGAAATGTTCTAAAAAAAAAAAAAAAAAATCACCCTCTGGCCTGTTGTGCCTTAAAGCCAAGAAAATCAAAACTAATTCAGCCAAAACAAAAAACAACAAAAACCCAAACTGAATAAAATTCCCACACTGTGAAACATCAACAACCAGACCAACAATCCAACTACTAGATTATTTTGCCATAAAGAAAGGTTATTGATATAGATATCTTTTGTGACAGGTGACACTTGAAATAATGACTCTGCAAATCAGCTGTTAGTCCTGAATACCATTTGATAGTCCAGACACCTTACAGAAACTATAGTGTGTACCTGAAAGAAATCAGATCACATCCACAGCATGTTTTTTATACATGTATTTTTAAAAAGACATGACTAAGGTGAAATCAAGAGAGTGGAAAGTGAAACTGGAAATAACAGACTTCAAAAGACAAGCCTAAAGCAAGACATCAGAGAAAATTCAAGGACTTGAAGTAAACAGTAAAGAAATGAGGCATTAATGGCTTTGCTAAGCTCAAACCACATTTTTTGCCATACTTTTAAGGCCAAAAAGCTCGGGGAGTCACAGAATTTTTTGTTTGATACTAGAAGCCAAAGAGGAAATCCTGGTAAGTACAAAAAACATTTATTGTGTTTTAAATGTACCGGGAAAGTCCCAGAAAAATGCTGTGATTCTTCAGCTACTGCTATTTATGTACTTTCAAATGCTGATTTTATTGATAAAGATGTATTTTCCTGACAGACTCAGTACAATTAAGCAGTAATAAGGCCTTTTTATACAATATCTATCTACAGAAATGCTGCATTAACACATTTTTCCCCTACAGGAACTGATGTAATTAGGATACTCAAACACAAATGTCTGAAGCTAACGATAAAGTATCTTAAGAAACACAGGATTATTAACTGTTCAATACTTCTGATCTGATATTTCAGTTTCTTCTGAGGCACATCTACCAAATGTTACACATTCAATTTTTTGCCTATTTAAATTTTGCAGAAACTTGATTATGCTAAACAGAAACAATAATTAATCTTGGTCATAGCCACAAATAGCAAAGGAAAATTCAAAAAACAGACATCCACCCATGTTCAGTTTGTCTTCTAATAGTCTGCTGGAGCCAGGGGAAGGGAAGGGGGTGCTGGAACGCAGCATGTCCCAGCATTGTGGACTTCACTTCCTAATATGCATATTCATCTTAGATTGGACTGACCATCACTGTACTAAAAAATGAAAACAAAACCAAGTCATCCTAGAAACAGGGCTCAAAACTTCATTTTTATCTCTTTTCTAGTGATAGCCCTCAACATTAAGCCATGGAACCAGGATCCTGGCTGCCTGGTCTCCCTAGAGCCCTACGGTTCAAATTCATGACTGCACACCAGTTAAGAATCAAAAGGTAGAGGATTCAAGCATATTTATACTCAGGAAAACCCATGACCCAGGATCTCTCCTAGAATATGTATACAGAATTTCTTCAGGGTGAGAGAAAAAAATCTAAGTTAGCCCATTGACTAAGTGCACAAAGACAGCTGTCAATGCTTATAACTTTTCAAGCTCTGGAACAGAGTCCAAGCAGCTCTTCACCTACATTTTGGACTGCAGAGCTGAGAAGTACCAGCCTACAGTGCTAGCTGGTGCTGATCCATCCAGCATTTCAGAGCTCTGTTACCAATCCTTAAAAATACGGCTTCACTAAAAGCCATCAGTCTCAAATACGAAGCAGGCAAGTTTGACCCATTTCAAAGCAGTTTTTCCTGTAAGAATTTGTATAACACCGGAAGAAATGTGGAGAAGGATGTAAGAAACAGATATAACTAAATATTTGGGAGAAGATGTAGAGAAAGAAGTAGGATAACCAACTGGAGGAGATGCTGGCTTTTTGGGCAGAACACTGTTCCAGATCTTTGCTGCTTCACCCCTGTAACTGGACACATAAATACAACCCTGGTTTTCTACTCTTCACCCTCAATTGACTTGATTGTCTTGATTTATCTGAAGAAAATTATGACAAAGATAAAGACATATCCAGGCAGAAGGAAGTGCCAACATGTTGACACTAGAAGTTTTACCATGTGTTCATTCACACAGACGAAGCAGCTGACACTGTTCAACAGTGATCCAACCTGAAAAGTCAGCAGCTCCTCCAGCTGATGATCTTGATGGCCCTGACTCTCCATCTTCCACGTCATACATGTATACAATCTAAATACAGAGCAAGAGTATTTCTTACATCCTCTCTGCTCTCCCATCCATACAGACACTAAACATAGGATGGTCTTACCCATATTTCAGGTTAAGTCTGTGTGTGTGCACTCACACATACATGTGTGGTGGAGGGGCAAAATCACCAGTTACACTTCCGCAAAAGACAAGAATGTGAGAGATTTTAGCTATCTTACATAAACCCCTGTAACAGTCAAAGACTAAACTTATTGATCTTTTTCAGATGCAATTATAAATTTTGTGTTACAAGTTGAGTATTCAATCATCAAGACAAACATTTGCTGGCTGACAGGCTATACAGCATGAGGGTAGCTGTCCATGTAGAATTTACAGGACATAAGAACACTTAAAGTGCTTGAATAAAATTTCAGTAAGATATACAGCATTAGTTTGTGTTACTTTCAAGATGCAAAGTTTAATTTTTGTTCTCTGTCCAAAACAGAAAGTAGTCTGTGGTTTAAAACTATCTGGATGAAACTGTAGAAGAAAAAAAAAACAGAAGGAAAAAAAATCAAAAGTACATTCATGCTGCACTGTGGACACTTAGGTTTATCAAACTTTGTACCTTGAGTCGAGCTTCTACTGAAGCCTTCTTACGAGCTTCCCTCCTGCGATACTGCTCCACTTTATCCAGCTGATCAGGACGCTGAAGCATTCCCGCTACTCTCTGAACAGCTGTTGCAACTGCTTCCCTATCAGTTTCCTCCATTGTTGATTAGGACCTCAAAATGTCTTCATAATTTAACAGTACTGAAAAGAAATACAACATTTTTAAAACCATATTTTCATTTGATGGCTATGCGTCATTTCAAAGTTAACGATTTGAGAATTAACTTTGACAATAAAACTTGAAACTTGACAGAAGCATCATTAGAAAGCATTACAAACAGCAGTAATCACAATTCTAGAGGAATCACATTTGAAGTCACTTAACTTCGTTTCATTAGTTTACCTGAAATGTTCCTTGGTTACTACTTCCTCATTTACTTTGGTCTCTGTAAGTTTGTATCAAAAAAGAACAACGACAAAAGAAGAGCAAATGTTCATTTAAAAAATATATTCTATTTCACCCTCGATTAGGATTGCCTATTAAGAAGTGAATGAGATAAGCACAAAGAAATCTTGTGGCAAGCCCAAGCAAAACTCCTAACTTTTCCTGAACTAGAATCTGGTAGAGCTGAGAGAACCATAGTCCCCCTGCCATAACTCAAATTTGGTACCAAAAGTGAAGGGAAACATGGCTGTGGAAGCTCCAAATCCAGAGACTTAACTATAAAACACTTCCACTTCCACTTTCAATGGATGATATTTTTACTTCCTACTCTTTGTTTTCAATTCTTCCCACAGCCTCAGTCCATCAGAGGTGCAGATGTGTAGGGAAAAATTAATCATGTATTTCACCCAAGTCTCCACTGGAATTTCTAGTGAAGTTTAGACATGCATACAAACTAGTATTAGATTTAAAATGCATAAAAGGTAAAATTTGCTGGCCATAAAACCAAACCTATTCTCTCAAGCTTCACTAGCTACTGACAGAAGGCAGGAAGGATACCAGTCAACAAAGATGTAAAAACGTGATATCCACAGAACTCCAAGGAACACACCTGGAGTACCCCATTCCTTCCAAGTAGGAAGGAACATTTCATGTCTTCACTCTTGGAATCAAATATTAATGGAACATTTTAGGTTCTGCTGCCATGGCTACAGATTATACTCTCTCATATCTATGTTATTGATTGAAAGTACCCACTTCCAAGGCAGTCTGTATTTACATATCCAGGACACCACTTAATCTCAACAGAGTAATCAGTGAACTGATGAAGAACTATACTAGGTGCATGGAACTGAAAAAGCAAAAGCAAGAAAACTCATGGGTCAAGAGAAAGACAGTTAATAGGTGAAGGAAAGAAGGAAAAAACCCTACACCAAACCAAAACAAACAAAAAACCCCAAACGAAAACAAACAAAATTAAAAACAAGTGAAGCAAAGGAAATTGTTCATCACCTACCACAGGCAAAACAGTGTCCCAGCCAGCCTCTGAAAAAATGGCCACCCTAGAAGCTACCTCCTTCCCTTTTTTCTTCCTCTATCCCAATTTTTATTGCCGAGTATGACTTTGGCCAGTTTGGGTCAGCTGTCCTGGCTGTGTTTCCTTCCAATCTCTTGTCCATCCCAGCCTGCTCAAGGGTAGTCAAGGGCAGAGTAGGAAAAAAGATAAAGCCTTGAAGCTGTGCAAACACCCTTCAGTAACAGCCAAAACACTGGTGTACTATCAACACTGTTTTAGTCATAAATCCAAAACACAGCACCATACCTGTCCCTACAAAGAAAATAAATTCCATCTCAGCCAGACCCAGTACAGCATTATTAGAATTAGTCATTTTATAATTTAACAGGGTTAAAAAAGATTCCAGGCAAGGTTGCCCAAGAGCTGGTCTGTGAGACCCTAAGTCTATAGCTCAGGTTCCTTCAGCTGATATCTCAAGATCTATATCCCTAGTACCTTCAAAAGTTAAATGCACAAGTATGCACTTATTCCAGAATTATTCCTACAGTGTAAACTCATGGCCTACTTCACCTCCTCAGCCACGCAACCATACCTGTCACTTCTCCAACAGCCTGTCTAGCTCAAACGATACTCTATTTCCTACTCTGCATCTCAAGGTGCAGGATCTATCCCTACCACTCACACTTTTGAATGAATACTATGGTTTTGTCGAGCTCAATACATTTCCAAGCTGCCAGAACTGTACCTACGATTAAAAAAAGTATGTTACTTTTATGTAGCAGCAGAAATGCTATCTGCAGTAGAAAGCTTTATGCTGAATTACTTCCTTTATTAACAACTCTGAATACATTTAAGTCACGACAGCTCTCACCCACACAGCCACTACCCAGGCATATTAAGTAAACCTCATGAACAAAATGAGTATACTGTAATCTCCTAACCAATTATGTACTAACTTGCTGAGGCAGACAGGTTGTTGCACAACTACTGACCATTCAAAAGGAAGAACAAACTTTAAGAAGGCACACCAACTTCACACAGAGGCTGTTAGCCAAAACCACAACCATTTTCAGAGCAAAGCACTGGAAGAAGCAAGCAAAAGAATCCTGAGCAGTCTTGGAAAGACTGCAGCTGCAAGCACACCTTCATCCTTCTGAACTGAGACATCAAACTCATTTTCACCGGGGGCCACATCAGGTGGAATAGTTACATTTATATAGTTCTAAAGTTACATTGGGCCCTTTGAATGCAACCATGAGGCTGATGTGGGCCCCGGTGAAAATGAGTTTGACACCCCTGCTCCAGCCGGGAGACAGCGGGAGTGAGCCGCTCACAGGCCCCTGCCCCCTCCAGAAAAGAGGTTCTGGGCTAGAGGCGCGAAGCGACGCCCAGGTTTGGGGCACGACCCCTCACAACAGATCTCGGAGGGAGTTGCGGCAGCCCCCGGCCGGCAACACCTGCTTCGCCCGCCCCCAGCTCCGCCCGCCCGCGCTCTCTGGCCGAGGCGGCTCGGACGGAACTATCTGCAGCGACGCAGGTGCCCGTCCCTGCCGGGCAGAGGCCGGAGAGCTGCCCCCAGGCATGCAGGCGAGGCTGCAGCCCCGCCGCGCCAGGCTGCCTTAGCAGACACCCGCTGACGGCGGCCGCGCCGGAGGGGCCCTCAGGACCCTCTTCGGCCTCGTCATCCCGAGGGGCTCCCCGCATCGGATCGGCCCGGCCCAATCCCTCCCGCCCCCCCGCTCCGCTTCCCGTTGCCGGACTAGGGTAGCCACGGGCAGCGCCAGCCTGACAGGAACGGGCAGAGCGGCGCTCACCAGTCGGGGCGCTGGCGCAAGGCCAGCGGCAGGGACAGAAGGAGTCGCAGCTGCCACTTACCGGCTGCCGCCCGCCCCCGGGGAAGGTACTGACAGTCCCGCAGCGCGCAGGCGCCGAGCGCACACAGCGGCGCACGACCGGGCGCGCAGGCGCACAACGCAGCCTCCTCCCGCCCCGCTCTCCGCCCCGCCGTTCGGCCGGCGCGCATGCGGGCTTGGCTCCCTCACCTGTGCGCGGCTGTGGGCTGCGCCTGCGCGGCCTTGGTAGGGCGGGTGCGGGGAGGATGCGGGGGTCGTTGTCTGGAAAAAGGTCTGGAAGAGGGGTCTTGTTCTTTCTCAGCAGCTTCGTCCGGGCGGCGGGGCGGCTGTGCGCGCGCACATGGTGCTGAGTGCGATGGGGGAGGTGGGAACGAGGGGAAGCGGCAGCGGCTCCTCAGAGTGCGCTCCGTGTTGCGGCTGTCGCCTCTTTTTCTGTCTCCCTTCTCTCTCTCCACTGAGATCGGTTAAAAAAATAAAATGCGGAAGCCATTTGAAGTATTAAACCTCTGGGTTTGGTAACCTGTTGCATTGAGGGCTTGGCTGCTGAGTATCGTGTGGAGAAAGGAAGGACGCCAAGTAAGGGTGGTGCAGGTGTATGAGTGTGAACCACGCGGTGCCCATCGGATCTATGTGGAAGTGGCTTTGCCCGGCAGCAAAAAAAAAAAATAGCTGAAGTATTAATTCAGCCACTTACCTCAGCTGTGTCTCTTCACCTGTTGCCCAGAACCCAGGCTGCTGAGACGGGCTGTGTTGAGGACAGCAGCGTGGTTGTCAGGGTGCACTTCACTACGGCCTCCTCTGTCTCTACATGTCATAGAATCATAGAATAGTTTGGGTTGTAAGGGACCTTCAAAAGTCAGCTAGTCCAGCCCCCTGCAATGAGCAGGAACATCTTCAACTAGATCAGGTTGCTCAGAGCCCCGTCCAGCCTGAGAAATGCCAAGGCTCAATGAAGCTGCTTGCTTAGGTTTTAATTCATATGTAAGGGAAAGCCATGGTGCTTTTGAGAAGACGAAGTAGTTATGAAATTAGCAGTGGGTTGGTGGATACAGCAGGAAATGGGGACAGAGGAGGTGCCTCCCGGGGCCTGGGTTGTTTGCTGGGTTTGTGTAGGGGTTGCCATAGCAGCTGCCAGCAGCTCTCAGTGCCCAGGCAGACAGGCTCAGAAACCCGTTCCAGATTAAGCAAGTGCCTCAGCCGGTGCTCTGTGCCCAGTGCTTTGGAGTGGGACCTGTAGCTGTCGTGTGAGAAGGAGCTTAACCTGTCCCTCGATGCGTGAGTTCCAACCTGCAGCATGCCTACTCTGACCAGAGAGAAATGTCAGCTATGCAATTAGAAAAAAAGTTTTGTTTAAGGGTGACCTTAGAGTAGCTTCTGTCATTTTGTAAACTGCTTAGATCTTCTCATTCTAAATTAACGACCAGAAGTAGAGGTGGTGGCAGGTGTGGGGTTTTTCCTTTTTTTTTTCCCCTTCCTTGTTAGTCTGTCATACTGGTGCTTTAACAGGGATAAAAATACTGGTGGCGTGGTTACTTGTTACGGCTTTACATTGTCCAATCATTTTCTGCATTCTTGATTTAGGTTGATATTTTTGTGTGTGAAGATGGAGGAGGCTGTGGGAGGTGAGACTGAGTTAGGGGGAAGAGTCGAGTCTAGTTCCTCTCCTCATCACTTTGCACAGCAGGAATCAGAACAACTTAGAGGAATGCAACTTTCTTCCAAACCTGACACTGATCTCTGTCCACCCCTCATTGCTATTAAAAAAGGTAAGGAAGAAAATGATTATAAGAATGTATAAGTACTTCATGTCGGCTTTGTATGGAAAAAAAAAATCAGGAACAGAATGAGAAACTAATTATTATGGAGCATGTGTAAGTTTATAACAAGTAGTTATACATAGTGGGTGGGCACATGCTATTCTGAATATACCAGTGTGGGGACTACAATATGCTATTTACAGCTTTATGAATAAATATGTACATATCAATAAACACATGCATATATGGATTATTTTGTATATATGTACTTACAGTGGCTGGTACAGTGTGACTCTGATCCCTTAGCAGATTTCCTAATGTTGAATCATAGTAACATGATTAGAACCATTTTCTGGGAATTAAAATTAATAGCACTCACATATTAGTATGCCATATAGTATGGTATCTCCTTTCTGAAATATATCAACAGTGATAACAGATTGAATAATTACTTCAAAGATTGAGTGTGGCCTTATGGGAGAGGATCAGGTCAGGGAAGCTGGTATATACGTAAGTCCATGGGCCCCACTGGGATGCACCCGTGAGTGCTGAAGGAGCTGGCTGATGTCATTGCAAGGTCACACTCAATAATCTTTGAATGTTCATGGCAACTGGGAGAGGTACCTGAGGCCTGGAGGAAAGCAGATGCCACTCCTGTCTCCAAGAAGGAGGACCAGGAAAATAGAGGCTTGTCAGCCTCATGTTGGTCCCTGGGAAGGTGACAGAGCAGCTAATCATGGATACCATTTCCAGGCACATGAAGAACAACCAGGTGACTGGGAATAGTCAACATAGATTCATCAAGGGGAAGACATGCTAGACCAACCCTCATTGCCTTTTGTAATTAAATCACTGTCTTGGTAGGTGAGGGGAGTGCAGTGGATATGGTCTACCTTTTCTTAAGTGAGGCTTTTGACACTGTCTTCTGTTGGGATTTTTTTATTGTGCCCCTTGAGGTGAATTAAACACACATTTGTGCTGAAATATATATATATATATATATAAATAATTAACAATGCATTGGACAGAGTCCTGCTGCCATAAGTGGTTCAACAAGGGGTCTGCAAAGATGCTTCACGAGCTGATTCCTTATGTGCGCTTACACCAGCATCGATCTGGTGAGTGTAAGTAACTGGGGCACCTCAGCCCGGCCTTGGGTCCATTCCCCAGCACCAGCTCTGCTGCCCAAAGGTGGATTGACTCCAAACACTCCTAGGATGGCTACAAGAGAATGCTTTAGCTGTTTCTTATCTCATCACCAAGGGAAACCAAAGTCTCTTACAGGGAATTGTGTCTGTGGCACTCCTGCTTCCAGTCAGCTTAACCCCTTCTGCAGCTGAGCATTTTTGGTCTCCCTGCCAGGTCATTCCTTGACCACAAATTTCTACTGCTGAGCAGTTACAATTTGATTTTCCTCTTTGCTTCTGTAAGATCCTCATAGAGAAGCTAATAAAGTTCGGGGTATATGAGCAGACAGTGGGATGGATTGAAAACTGGTTGAACAGATGGGCCCAGAGAATGGTGATCAGTGGCACAAAGTCCAGTTGGGGGCCAGTAGCTGGAGGTGTATCCTGGTGGATCAATACCAGGTCCAGTCATATTTAAAATCTTCATTAATGATCTGGAGGACGGGACAGGGTCGAGCCTTAGCTAGGTTGTTGATGACACATAACTGGGAGGGATGGCCAATACACCAAGGGGTTGTGCTGCCATCCAGAGAGACCTTGAATGGCTGTGGACTTGGGCTGATGGGAACCTCCTGCAGTTCAACAAGAAGAAGTGCAAAGTCTTTCACCTGGGGAGGAACAAGCCCAGGCCCCAGTACAAGCTGGGGGCTGACCAGCTGTAAAGCAGCTTGACATGAAAGGAGCTGGGGGTACTAGTGGGGACACCACGTTGAGCATGAGCCAACAGTGGGTCGCTGTGGTAAAGAAGGCCAAAGGTGTCCTGCGCTGCGTTAGGAGGAGTGTTGGCAGCAGATCAAAGGAGGTGATCCATCCTCTCCAATCAGCACTGGTGAGGCCATGCCTAGAGTACCATGTCCAGTTCTAACCTCCCAAGTACAACAGTGACATGGACCTACTAGAGAGAGTCCAGTGAAAGGCCTTGAGGATGATGAAGCCACTGGAGAATCTCTCTTGTGAGAAAAGTCTGAGAGAGCTGGGATTGTCCAGGCTGGAGGAGAGGAGAATCAGGGAATCTCATCACCATGTATGAATACCTGAAGGGAGTGTGTAAAGGTGGAGCCAGGCTCTCTTTGGTAGTGTCCAGTGACAGGACAAGAGACAATGAACAAAATGGAAACACAAGAGGTTCTGTCTGAACACCAGGAGACACTTTGTGAGGGTGATAAAGCACTGGCACAGGTTTCCCAGAGAGGTTGTAGAGTCTCCCACCTCAGAGAAATTCAAAAGCATCTGGACATGGTCCTGACAACTTGCTCTAGGTGGCCTTGCTTGAGTGCAGGGGGTTGGACCAGATGATCTTCAGAGGTCCCCTGCCACCTCAGCCATTTTTTTGGTTCTGTGAATAATACGTTATAATCAGGGGAGACTTCATGGGAGAAAAGACACAATCTATAAGGAAATTTATAAGGAAATCAGTACTATTAGAATATTAATTTTAGTCACAATCTCGTAATTTATTTAGAATAGATTAAATAGTAGTTCCTGAAAGTTTAGTGAGCTGCTTGTTAACACTACTACATGCTCCGCTGCTGCCAAGAATGGGATCTAAATACCATCTTCTGAGAAACAAGATGGTTGCTTTTTCTTGGGCTAAAAGCAATCTGTAGCAACTACAAACAATCATAATTTTAAAGGTAACTAAAACACTGCTTCCATTAAGGAGAGGTAAAGCAATATTTACAAATGCTTTGTAATTAAAAACAATTTAAAAGAGAAATGGTGGCTGGCTGGAGATGAGTTGCACTTAGTATCAGGAAAACATAAACATTCCTATTTGTTACTTAAATGACTTAAAAATATACAAATTTTAATTTTGGGGAAAAACAAAAGCATGTGATAAATTTTATTTAATAACTTGAAGGGCTTCAGAAGTTCATAAGGAGGCTTAAACAATCGACAAAAGATAATTACACACTGTTTTTTATGCAAATATTAGCAATTTTTATTCTTCAGATATTCCATGTGCTCAAGTTGTCTTGCAAGTCTCTGCAAGTTTGTCAGAGATACATGAGGCTTACAATCAGAATTTAGGTAAAGAAGTAACAGAAAAGGAATAACTGGGTGACAATAGCAAAAGTGAAAAGTGGTATTTCAGTGTCTCAATTTTTTCCAGAACTGATTTCTTCAAGCTAGTACCTTAAATTGCTTTTTCTTACCTGTACTGCTGTCAGTAGGGATTCTGTGCAATTGAACTTGAGATAAAAGTCATTATAAGACATCTTTTCCCCTCAGCTTCCTGCTGAGGTACCGGTTTTCTAATGTTCCTTTCGTGTCTCATTTTCCCCAACCTGAGAAGAAGTCAACGAGCAGATACTGAAACACAACATAGTGACATCATTGCAGGTCTTGTAAATGTGTTTGCTGTGCATATACCTGAATAATTAGAACTTTTCACTTCTTTTAACTAGACACAGGAAGTAAGCACCGTAGACGTGAAGGGGACCTGAAGACAAGGGGCACTGAGCTGGGATCTGCTGTCACAGGATCACCTTTGACTGCTATTCTTCCGGCAAGTATTTTCATGCTAAAAAGGTGGCGCCTCAGCTATCTTTTGTCTGTTAAATTTTCTTCTGCACAGATTATTTTTAAACTCTTCATTCACAAAGGTAGGCCTAATACTGCAGGATGCTGAGTTCCTTTAATATCTCTTAATTACAAGGAAAAAGAACAATGAGCCACTCAAAAGTTTATACAATGTTAGGCCTTTTACTTCCTGTGCTCATAATGTGTGTTGCTGGGATTGTTTTTATTTTCTTTTTTTGATCATCCACCAGTTAATTCCCTTTCTTTGCCAAATTGAAAATTAATATCGCTTAAAAATACTTGAATAAAGTCATGCTGCATCAGGGAAGGTATATGCAAAAACAGAAATCCAGCTGTTGGCATAGAAACCAGAGATGATAAAAGATTGGCACAGATGAGCTGGGACCTACATGAGAGAAGAATCAACTGTGAATCAGAAAATATGTAGGTTTTAGAGACCTCAGAATGGTACTGACCAACAACTACAGGTATTCGGGCATTCTTCGTGTCTCCTGGTCTCAAAGAGATGCAGGTAGAGACATGAGGGATGTAGAGCATTCATTCAGTCTGGGATAAGACCAAATGGTAGGAAGCAAAGGTGGATGTTGGCCAGCTTTTTTTTTTTTTCTTTAATCTAAGAGTAAAGTAGGATTGATCAATTACAATTTTTAGTTTTGAATACTGGGAAGATGATGTAATTTATCTTTGCTTCTCTCCAGTAAAAATTGTGAGGTACAGACGTCCCCATGCTCCAGATACTCATATCAGTGGGAGCTCTGTGTAGAGGGAAAGGCTCAGCATGGTGACTTTTTTACCCAAATCTTTAGTTTTCTGTATAGTTTCTAAAAATTATCTATTGACTTAAAAATCTTATCCACCACATCTATTTTCAGTCTTGTTCACACTGTTATGAAGACTTAAGAATCCTTTGTCTACATGAATATCCTTTATCACTCTGCTACTACCCTTATATGACCTGCGTATTAAACATCAATTGCATATTTGTTCCAGTGGTGACTGATTTTATAGTGGATTTGTTTTATTTATTTCCATTGAGGTAATAACTTGATGCTCTATATTAAAATGCTGAGAGTAAAGAGATTGATCTGGTCCCAGATCTGGAATATGGACATGCAGAAGTTTGGAAGCTGGATTCACAAAGCAGAGATTTGAAGTAGAGCCTTTATAGTGCTAAATTTGTATTGTCACGTTAGCCTGCATCCACATCTGATTCCGAGGCCCTGATCTGAAGTTTCCTTTGTAATGGCCTTAGAGTAAGAATTAATTCTGGCCTAACAAATTAATTATTACTAATCTTTTCTTTCTGCATTCCTTAGATATATTTTTATGTTCCTGTTTGAAGTAGTTTATGAAACAATCTTAAAGATCAACAATATCAAATACAATCCTCAAGTGTGGAGAAATAATCTCTCTATAACAAACTTTTGTCTTCTAGACAACTGGTAAGAAAAGTATAGTACTTTCCAGTGAAACTAGAAAAGAACTAGCCAAGCAAGCCAAAGTCACCAAAGAGGAGAGAAGAGCTTGGATAGATAAAAGACACAAGTATTTGATAGCAAGATTAGCAGATGGGATAGGCTTAAGTGAACAGCAAGTGGAGGAGGCCATTGTTTCTGATGACAAGGTAAATATTAATTAAATTATTATTATTAAATATTTTTCAAAAAAAATTCCAGTCTTTTGAAACTACTTCACAATTAATTACTTGTAATTTTGGTTTTAGTTTCAACTTATAGAACAATTCTTTGCATCTGGTGGATTTAAAAAATTGCTCTTCTTTTACCAAGATGTATTGCAGGTATGTTTCTGCTATTATTTCTGCAAAAGCAAAGTTGCATTTTTTTAAAGAAAAACATGACTGTTGCAAAATTCAGAATATGTTAACAGAGATTATTTTGCTATGCACGCTAATGTGAAAAGAACCTGGATCTCATTGTTTAGATGCTGCCATATCAACTTACATGGAAATGGGAGGATGACCTGTGGCATGGTTTGATACTGTTCTTGTTTTCACAATAGAACACTTAAAAAGGGCAAGTAAAGTAATAATTCAGACTTCAGAAAAGATAAAGATAATTGAGGCAAAGTGTTCACAGTAGTTAGAGTTTAAAAAGACTAGATTAGTTCATGTATTATAGGAATGGGGAAGTATCCGTATAAGAGCAGTCTTCTTTTGGTGTGAACTTCACCAGCTCTGTTATGGACAAAGCACTGATTCAAGAGCGTGAAAAATGGTGCAATTTCTTTCTAAATTAAGGTGGCTTCATGTTCAAGTCTGTCCTGTTCTGCAGAAAATAATCTCAAGCCTGGAAAATTATACGTAACTAGAAATAGGGTAATTGTAGTCCCAAAAATGTATTTCTCTCCCTTTCAATTTTGAAAAGGGGAAGCCTCTTCATAAAAAGCAAAATAACGTGTTCAGCTTCCAATCTGTGTGTGGTATCGGAAGTTGCAGAGTGACCCTGAAATTGCCTAATGTGACTGTTGTGAGCTTCTTGAAGTGCAGAAGTCCTTCCATAGTCCTTTGAGGTTATGCCATTGAGGAGGTGTTAAGGTGAGCTAACTCACCATGTGGTGGTATTTTAGGCTTGTTGGGGACAATAGAACAATTGGTAATGCTTGATCATCAGTAAAGTGCAAGAATGAATTACAGATTAATTATAACTGATGGAAATTAAAAGAACTTTTGAGTGTTACTGAAATTGCTTAGAGACTTCACAAAGCACAGGATCAGTTCAGCTGTCAAAACAGTTTAATCAGTTTTTCCTTCACTGAGACTGTGTGTGCACATTTCTGAGATGAGCATGTTGTTCTCTGACTTAGAACAAGATGAAACTAAAAATCTTGAAAGCGTTTTCCTCAACTTACGAGCCATAAATGTATGCCCAGCTTGGGTTAAGTGAAACGTTTCATTTCTGCATTTACTTTTGTTTTATTTTGGTCTTTTTAACTATTAAAATATGAATTCATGAAAATTTTGTTGCAAAGGCAGCATAGCATAAAAAGAAATGTTTCTGATGGAAAGTATGAATGCCATCTCTACCATCTTCCACCCAATTATGATAAGTCAAGAGATCTCATCAAATTGACTGTTCTGTCAACAGTTTGGTTTCAAACATATTGGAGATTACTCAGGGTCAGTATCATACATGCTTGCCCTGGTTTTAACCATTTTTGGCCATTCTTGGAGACAAAATACTGGTCTGGGCAGATGGTTGGCCTGACTGAGAAATCGTGTTCTTACCAAGGTTTCTCAAGATCCTTTCTTCAGTGCTGCTCATCTCTCTTCACCAGCTTGGGTGCATGATGTTAACTTGAGACTCTGCATAGGGGTTAGAAGATACTGATTTGAGGTGGGAGTGGGGAGCCACTGCTGTGTATCATACATCACACATTTGGTCTAGCAGGAGCTGAACATTTGACTTTTTAGGAAGAGTCCTCTCCTTAAAAGAGAAATATACTTGCAGGCTTCTTTCACAGTATGTTCTGTGACATTCTTCCAAGTTTCAACAGATTATTTTTCAAATTGTGTGACAGAAAATTCATAGAATGATAGAATCATTTTGGTTGGAAGAGGCCCTCAAGATCATAAAGTCCAACTGCTAACCTAACTCTGGCACTAGAATTAGAGGGATGCAGGTCTTTATTAGGCTTAAACCTTTATAATTGCTTTCAAGAGACGAGGTTGTAGATACATCTCAGTGGAGAGGGACCAGTGACAGCAAGGCTTTTCAGAGAGGAAGTTTTTCAGAGTGATATGTGGTTAAAGACATCGGCAGAAAGCTAAATTTCTTTGCATTGTTGCCAGGATCTATCTGAGAGTGTTCCTTGTGAGTCCCGCTCACAATTACAATAGGACTCTGCAGGCCAGGAACATGACTCTTTCTGCAAGACATCCAGTTTGTTTCTATGGAGGAAGTTGCTCCAGGAAACATTTCCAATTTTCTTTAATTATATTTTTTCTGAGTTTTTTTTTCCCCTTCTTCTTTGAGTGTTTTCTGAAAGAACAGGGCTCTGAAACTGTTTACTGTGGATTGTGAGATTCATACAAAGCTCCTTCACCAAACCATAGAATCATAGACTTGTTTAGGTTAGACAAGACCTTTAAGGTCATCAAGTCCAACCATTAGCTAGTACTACCAAAGTCAACCTCATGATTTCTGTCTGGGGATTACTAACAGATTTAGAATTAGCTTAGTTATAATTCACATATTCAAATAGGATGAGGTATTTGTATGATAATAGTTTTTATTAATCTTTTATTTATAATTGCTAGCAAAAGTTGAATGCATCACTGAAGTCAGATGGATCAACGAACAGTTCGATTCAGAAGAAGTTATTTATTACCATGGGTTCTACTGAGGTATGGTTGAAAAATTCATTAGGTAACATTTGGAAAGTGAAACATTGGAAAAATGTAACAGTTTTACAGTGTTAAACGGATTTTTGTAATTCTTGGATAGATATTTAAGTATTTAGTCCATGTTGTCATAATGCAAGATCTCCCAGCTGAGCTTGGAATTTACTAGTAAAGAAGTAGTGATTAATGGATTTGACTGTCTGAGAGGAGAGCAGGTCAAATAAATGCTTGTTTAAAAATTGCAGATCTTAACATTTTGACTCTATGTTCAAGTATTTTCCAGTGCTTGTGCACTTCTAGTTTAAAAGTGCAATTCTTCAGTGGTTTTAATAATGCTGCACATAACTCCAAAAATAACTTTAATAATTCCTTTATTCCATTCAAATTCTTATGACAACCTCCTCACTGTAATATCTAAGCATTATTCAGGCTAGTCATTAACATTTCCGATTAATTTTATTTCTGTCTCTTTTGGAGGAAATCAGGTGTACCATATGTAACTTTATTTGAATAAGGCATGGTGATGTCTTTTTATTTTTTATTTTTAAATTTTTTTTCCAATGAGCTTATATTAACATAGTTATGTTAGAAGAGACATAGCTGAAGAATTCTTTCTTGCTTTCAGAGAAGAAGTGAGGTTCACTCCTCTGCCAATTGGACCAACGGGAATGGCTTTTAAAATTTGTTATAGTTCAATTATTATTAAATTTAATATATTAAAAATAAGCGTTGTTGCAGTACTGATTTGAAACTTTTACATTACTTCAGTCCATTAAAAGATGAAAGCACATGTTAAAAAGTAGTTGAATCAGAAATTTTTAGTAATCTTTAAGTTCCCCTTCAAAAAAATGATATAAAAGTTATTCTAACATGATCCATTCTGGTCTAGGTATCTATGAAAAGTACTTCAAATGCCTGAAAGCTGAGGATATCTTTAGTTTTTTATAAATGAATTTGTGTTGGTAGATTCAGAAAGGGATTAGACAATCTCATGGATAGGTCTGTAAATGGATACTAAAATGACTAGGCAGGAATTTGTCATCTCAGCTCTCACACAATGTTTGCAGGTGGCCAGGGAACACAGGAGGAACGGAGCTCAGAAAGGAGCCTGACTCGCAAGCTCTCCCTGAACTGCATTTTCTTGATAGAGACGTGATACTGGACTGGTCTGCCCAAAAGGGCATTTTTGATGTTCTTATGTCAGATGGAGAAAAAATGACGTTTGATTTGAGAAGGATGGATTTTGAAATATCCTACAAACAGTTCCCTACTTTTTTTGAGTAATATTTTTTTTTTACAATTTTGTTTTCAGCACAGTTTTACATTGTTAAGTAAATTACTTTTGCTGTAGAGGTGTGTACTTTTTAACTGATTGTGTTTTGTCCTTTTTACAGAACTTTACAGGCACTTGTGCATTTTTCCTAAGGACATCAGATAAAGTTATAACTGCATCAAATATTTCCCAGGTCAGACCAAAATATTTGCAACAGAAGAGTATGCAGATACTAACATTTAAGAATAGACATTAAAAAAAAATGTAATAAGCCTGAAATAATTTTCTCAAAAACACAGATGCACTCATTTTTATGCTTTATACATTTTCTCCTTATTTGTCACTAATAAGTTGATGTGTTCCCTTTGAGCAGTCCAAAGTTGTAGTAAGTTTGTTTGCCAGCTACAGTAATGGAAATTAGTACTTCAATTTCTGTCAGTCTCTTGCTTTATGACAATATTTTTACAAATACCTCATCCGAGGGTGCAAAAGTAATTTTGAGGCTTCCTCTTCTCACGGCCTGTGAGTACTGCTGCAGTGTTTCAGTTGGGTACCTGTCAGAATGGTTGTCCAAACTCTTCAGTGAGCTTCCCTCGTGTCCTCTCTCTGTGGTTCTCTTGCAATCCCCTTGTCTTGGCAGTAGATGTCCTGTAGCTGTCATCAAACTTCATCCCTCATGGGAGGCAACATTTTTAGATGACATAGAAGGTAGAACAAGTCCTAATTTTCCATCCGGCAGTCTTCGCACTGATGAAGATTGGAGCTTGGGCTCAGACTGGTTTGGCGAGTTTTGGTTTATCCTGAAGAGTTGTGTTGGAAATAGAACCTGAGCACCCCCTAGAAATACACAGATTAGTCCTGTTTCTCAAGAGGAATAGCCGAATCTTCAACATCCTGTGGAAAGAAATGGTTCAGGTTGTATATCAACCTTGTCCTAGAGATTCAGAAGTCTTGAAAGACTTAATTTGCCATGTCTCTCCCTCCCTGCCACAAATGTAAACACTAATATGGGAGAAACTGGCATTGTTAAAAGCATCTGAAGGGGGAAAATAGAGGTCAGTTCTTTTCTTCAGTAGCCTTATGTCCTTTCCTTCTGTTATTTTGTTAGCACACCCTCTTGCAGAAAGAATTAGTTTAGGAGCATTTCCTTGTTAACAACCTTGTGAGCATTGCCTCCCAGGGAACATGTTCAGACATGCCGAGAAATCTGGTCTTCCTCCTAAGCACTTCTTCAAGCAGAATGATGTCATCCATAATACCACCACTTTTTGAGAAAGAGCTTTCTACCCTCTTGTACTCTAGTGGGATTATAATACTGTAATACTGTTAGGATGTAGTATTCCACCCATGCATAACAACTAATTGTCTTAAATGTTCTTCTTTTGCATGCAAAGGGGGACTAGCAAGAAAAACACTAGTGAAATTAATAATCAAGATAGCCAAGAATGTCAGAGCTTCTACAAAACCTCATTTGTAGTTGCTGTTCCTAAAACACTCTGAAATTGCTGTCTTTACACAGACAGAAGGTGGGAGTAGAAGCTTCCAGGGCAGAACTCTGTTTGCTTTTCCCTGTATGAGTGAAGCATTCAGTGTGATGAAGGCAAAATCAGTGTATGTTTGTGCAGCTCACAAGTTCTCCATGAGACTCCCTCTCTGCTAACAGGAGGCATACCCAGAGTTGAAATGGCTAGTCTGTATGGGTCATAGAAAGCACATGGCCCATGTTCAGAATGTATCCATCTGTACACAAAATGCCTGTAGAAGAAGATAACCAGTCCATAAGCAGATAGCACTTCGAAAACATGCAGTCCCTCACTTCCTCCAATTAATGCATTATGTTCTGCAGTAAAATTCCACTCACCAGTGCTGTTTCTGTCCCCAGCTTCAGAAATACACTGCTTGTTGCTTCACATTAACTAGAATGGACTATTAAAAGGGACCTACAATGGTCATATAGTCCAACTGTCCGACCACTTCAGGGCTAACCAAAAGCTGAAGCACATTGTTAAGGTCATTGTCCGAACGCCTCTTAAGCGCTGACAGGCTGGGGTCATTGACCACCTCTTTAGGGAGTCTGTGCCAGTGTTTGACCACTCTCAATGCAAATAAATGCTTCGTAACGATGAACTGGAGAGCAACTGAGGCATTTCTTGCCTGATACATTTGTTGTCCATTTTTAGGCATTTATGATAGATGGAAGCTGTTCCTCTAAAAGAGAAATACAGACATAGAATTGTCTTAATGCACTGATGTTAAATGATTCATTTTAATTGGTGACTGGAGTGTTGCTACAATATAGGACTGACTCTTTTGGTGATTCAAACTTAATGGCAAGTCTTGGAATTTCGAGTCTGTTGGAGAGATAAAGGACTCAGCATTCCGATTCAATGTGAATCACGCAAAGCCATTTATTACAGAAACAAGTCTCCTTATATACACAACTGTTCTCTAATCACGTGTCCACGCTCCAAGCATGGATTCGCTAAATGAGTATCATGGGCAGTCCACATGCTGGAGCCCCACCGATGATAGGTCCAACGACTCAGGCCATGCTGAGGCCCTGTTAATGAAGAAACGCCCCTCTTTCTCACAGCAGATTCTGTTCTCAGCTTCTCGAAGTGGCTTTGAGATTCCTTTGGGCCTGACTAATTCAACAACATATCTCCTTCTAACAAAACCCCTCCACACCAGTCGAATTTTAGTCTACGTCCAATCCAAATTCAGTGGGGGGGGGGGGAGGGGGGGCAATATCCTCATGGAACCTACACAGTTATGGACTGTATGTATGTCTGCCACATGTCTGAACTTCACTCAAGTACTATAATGCTGCAAAAGTTTACGTGCACTCTGCTGATTTTTGTTTCTTCCCAAAGGAGGTGAATTTTGGTGTATTTGATTGTGCTAACGGAAATATCCTTCAGGGCCTGGAATTCTTTTTGTCCCAAATCATGATACCAGCACTTAAATCCCAACAGGTAATCCAATAGCTAGTCTTTTTTCCCAAGAACATGTGGAATTAAGGCAAGTGGCTGCTGCACTCCTGTTTGTGCATCAGTTGAACGATACAAAAAGATACAAGTCTAATACAGACCTTTATGGGAGTCATGCAATTTGTATACAAGTGTTTGAAATACATATATTTATTTTTTCTTTTCAAGCAATAGCACCAGCTGTAATGCTCATAACAAAGGAGAATGTAGCATATCAGCCATACTAAGGTAAAACTATGATGACTTATTTAAAAGTAGATTAAACTTGGATTGAAAGAAGTGTCAAGTCCCTCTGGCTGCACAAAGGATCAGTGTATGATTTTATTCTAGAGCATGGACAGCAAGTACTGTATCACAAAAAGAGTGTCCATCTTCTCTAAGTTTTGTTTGTTCTGTGTCAGTCACAAAGCATCACAGTTGGTTCTGTTGCCTCCAGAAGGACACGTTCAGAGGTTGGAAATATACTGAAGCTCAGTGTCTGTCGAGAATGATGGTGTTGTATGTAGTTACCATACGCTACCATTCTCTCTTAACCAGGAGCAGGAAGGGAAATTAGAATATTTTTTCTCTGTCCAGAGAGAGACAAATCAGACCAAAAAAAAGAAGACAACAATTCAGTGTGGAGACAGTGAGAGCAGGAAGACATTTTCATTTCTTGAGAGCCTCTTGCTCATTTGTCTCTTCTTGTCTAATAATTAGATCAATGCACACTTTGAAGTATTTACATTATAGTACAGATGAGTGTATTTTAAGGTGCATACTGATAAATCTTTATATACTAAATAAGAAATACTTTTCTAATGAAAAATAAGATACCTTTTGTGTTAAAAAAAAAAGCCCAAAAGGAAATGTGACCTTCCTAATTTTTTTTTTCCATAAATCATGAAATATTCAGAATTGGGGAGCTGTGAAAGAAGGCTTGAAGAACAGCCAGATACAAGACTTTCTGTATTCAGTGGATAAATTTGTGGGTACTTTGTCATCATCGAAACAAAATATAGAAGATAAAATTCAGCTCACAAAAGTGGATATTGATATTTATATCAGCAACTTACAGAACCCATCTGACTACATAACTGCAGGTGAGTAATTCCTATGTCAAAATAACCACAATGGTGCTGTTTATAAAATAAATGTTATGTCATTAGTAAAAAGTTACTCTGAAGAATTAATTCGTCTTCCCTGAGCTGTATACATTTTTCTGCTTACACTTGCCAGGTTTCTCACTGTGTAATTATAAAATCATCAATCATTTGCCCATCCTTTAATTCATAGATCTATAGATTAGGTAGTTCCTTGACATATCATGTATGCAGTGGCCTGTGTTCCTCCTAGTTTGCTGGCCAAGTAGATACTGAGTGTAGCCATCTACTAGCGTGTATAGTCTTCACTTTCTCTGATAATGTGGAAACCGTATCTGATGTTAAGTCTGGCTCTGAGGGCTGTGAGTCAAAACAAAACGTATTTATAAAAATTTGTCTTACATATATACATATATGTTTATGTGAGAAAAAGAACAGTTATGTCTTTTTGAACAATAGCTTTCCGCCATTTCTTTTCACCACATGGATTTTCAGAGTGAAATAATGCCAAACCAGTAAATACTTGTGCAATCCCTCTCAACCCTACATGAGCCTGTGACAGGACAATTTCCACAGAACAAATAGTGACTTAAGATGAGACAATAACATTATATAGCTGAGCAAGTTCTTCAGATCCGTTCAGTAGCACAAGCTCCATGAGTCCTAAATATAATGCACTGAGTGAACCAGACTCTTTTTAGCTGCTAAGGCAATCTAAAAGATGTGCTGACTTATGAATCGTAGGGGATTTTTGTGACTGTTAATAGTGGTGTCAGTTACGTGATGCTTTTGATGTGGCATAGGCTGCAGTGGCAGGAGAGAAATGTGGAGGTGTAAGCCTTTGCTTGTGAAATACAAGCAGAAAAATATACCCATAATAGTTAATGCATTTCTTAGACCTCTGAAACACAATTCTCCCCAAACCACATTACTGTTTGTTGTTTTTTGTTCCCCTTATGAACTCAGTGTATTTTTAGCTGTTTCCATTGTAAAGGATATGCAGGATAGTAGGTAGGTACAGGTTTTATGTGTGTGCATCTTGTTATTACCGTCTTAATAATTTCCTGTTGTTGATCAATGATTTGAATATCATCAGCTTACACAGTTTCAGCTTATGTTTGACAAGGACATTTACCTTCTGTAGTTAAAAATCTGTATTTATTTCTTGGTACTTATAAGCCCATACTATTCTATGATTTTGAAGGCAGTAACACAGAGGTCACTGAGAAACTGGAAGAAGTGATCATGATTTGGATCAAACAGATCAGACAAGTTTTAGTGGAGAGTGAACAAATAAGAAGAGAAGCTGGTGATGTTGGTCCATCTGCAGAGCTGGAATACTGGAAGACAAGAATGTCATCATTTAACAGGTTAAATCCCTGTGTTATTTCTCTCAGAGTCTAAAAAATAGTTTTTAAAAAATAGATGTAAACTTCATTTCCAAAGGGAGTATTAAGTATTTCTTTCTTCAAAGCCTTTTAGATGAGATCAAGAGTACGAGAGTAAAGAAAATCATAAGTATTCTTCAGGCAGCAAGATCAAAGACTTTAAAGCAGTGGAAAGAGCTGGTAATTACCATGTTTTAATAGAAGTTTTAAATTAGTACAGTACCATATTTGTAATACACAGAGAACTGAACACAACGCTAAAAATAGGTGTGAGTGTTTATGCTAGTTTTGTACTGTGGTTTATTATCTATTTGTTGAAACATAACATTGAAGAGTCTGAAGTTAAATAAATGACTTGAAAAGAAGTCAGTGCTTCTGTATGTGTTATTCATTAATGTAGTGAGCAGAATGGTTGTGCAAAAGTAAAGCCATACAGCAATACAACATTTTTCTGTCTCTCTCCAGCTGTACACTATGCAGGCCACCTGTAGAGATGTTGGAAAGTTCATCATGTTGCTTTTAGAATTATTGACAGCTGGCTTTTTGTAGCATAACAGCTACTTCAGATAAGTGGATATCTGTAATGTAAACTTACCAGTCAAAATGTTAGGCAAGCCAGAAAATAAGCTGTAGACCATGTACAGCCAATCAGACCTCCCCACCCCCACCAGAATGCAGAACTTCTAACACTTAAGAAGCTATTCTACTGTTTTGAAAATAGACCAGCAAAAGGGTGTCAGCCTACAGAGTTTCTGTTCTTGTGCTTAACATTGTCACAGACTTCTGTGATAAATGGAATTTGGATGAGAGTGTGTGTACAGAGCCAGTACAAGCCACAGATGATGAACTAGATTTCTTTCTTCATACCAAATTGCCTCCTAAGCACTGGATAGTTCCACCTGTCATGAACAGAAGGATATATGAGCATTAGTTGTGAACTCATTTTCCCTAACAAGTGTTTATTAAAAAATGATGGGAAATGCCTTGGTAAATTTCAGGGATCTTGTCTAAGTTCTATAGGATGGGTATCATGCTAAAACCATTCTAAAATGTAAGTTGGATTATTGAAACCACACTATTGTTGCTTCTATCAGGAAAGAAAAGTTTAGGGGTTTAAGGAAGGAGAGTTCTTCTAAATCATATCCAAGATATTGCTGATTGCCAGGTAGATCTTACCAATTTTTGCCTGTAAAAGTAGATATTTCTTATGTAAAGAAGAAATGTCTTATTTGAAAGAACTTTCTGCAAGAAAATGTTTGCAAGATGGAATAATAGTCTTGCAGTAACATGCAAGAGAAAGAACCTCTTCAGTAAACTTTAACTGTATTAATTTTTTTTTTCTCCCCTCAGGATGGCAATATAACAATTGCTGCCAATGATGCTAAAGACAACATGAGATATTTATATACATTGGATAAATTTTTTGGCCCACTTGCCAAAGCCTCACCTGTAAGTAGTACTCTAAAAGCAACAATTAACTTGAAATTCAAAAAATAAAGGCTTTTGCTTGTGAAAGATATTATCTTTTCAGTATTTAACTCCTATGTTTAATGATTAGTGGACAGCTTAACTCTTTTGGCATCAGTGAACTGAGTTTACAGATTTTGAATAATCCAGAGATAATACTACTTCTTATGTAGAAGGCAGTTATCATTCCAGGAAATAATGGAAGGGAATGAAAAAATAAGCAAAAGATGTTTTTCCAAACCTGATATCAAGCTGAATTGTCTTTGGGAGGTTGAGCTTTACATATGGTACTTCTTCCTGTCTCCATGCTTCAGTTACTAGTTACTTGTGATTGTTTTAATGCAAATATCATAAAATTATCTTAAGCCTTCAGTTGAGCTGAAATTGGACAGCTTCCACTTACTTTACAGGTTAAAACTGTTTCTCTTGCAGGTAGCACAGATTTACTGTCATCTTGGTTCAAATGCTAAAACTTACTTTTATAACCATATGGGTCTGAGATTTCATTTTTTTTAAGTGAGAGCATGAATTTTGAAGATACAGCCACCAGGCAAAACTGTCTAAGCTTCCGTGGTTCAGTAGATTTACACATAATCCAGCTGCTTACAATTTTTCTAAATGTTGTTTTCAAAGCTTGTACTCTGTTTGAATCTATTGTGCAATTTCACACGGCTTTTCTTCTGCAAGTATTCACTATTTAGCCATATTGGATGTGATTTTTACATACCATACTTTTTTTTAAAATACTTTTCTAGACCATTCACTGTCTCTTGTTCTGAGTTCTCAAAATATCTGGCTTGCATGCATTTCTGTGGGACAGAAAAGTCTCTAGTTCAGTGTCCTCACTAAGAGAGAGATTATTGTTGCCTTGCCACCTCCTTTTGTATTTCTCTTCTGTACAGATCTAGGCAAAATGAGCAAAGGCAGACTTTATTCTTGCTGTTCTTCCTACAGGGGGGCAACTCTTTTGTAGCAGTGTATGACTCCTTTACCTCAGGTAGCATATTCCTTTGCAAAACAGACTACAGCACCTTCATGTACTGGAGAGCATGGCCAAAAAGAGTGCAGCCTCTGTTTTTCCTCTGGAAAATCCCACTCTGGAGGAAGACCTATTCATTTATTCATTACCCATTCCCCATTTTTTCCTCTTGGTCATAGTGTGTTAAGTCCCCTCAAATGAATTGCATGGTCCAGTTCATAATTAGATGTCTACAAGAACAATGTATTACAAGCAAAAAGATATTTATCCACTGACCAGTGTATTCCCAGCACTGTCACATTTTCCATTGTGTTAATTTTTTAGGAAATTCAAATTGCTGACTTTCCCATTTTTTTCCTGATGTAGGTAACAATGATGGAACACGTACCCAGTTTAATGAATACTGTCTGTATGATCTACTGTACATCACCATACTACAACACGTCAGAGCACATGACATCTCTTCTTCTTAAAATCACTAATCAAATGATAAACACATGCAAGACCTATCTCTGTGAAGGTGTTTCAAAAATCTGGGATCTGGACAGGTAATAGAATTTTAATTGAATCTTCTTCTGTTAGCACTAGAAATAAGTTTATAGATTACTCATCAATATTACTAAAAGGTAAATTTAAGTAACCCTTTGTCCTCCTATCAGGCACTAATTCCTATGTTAATTTTAAGCTTGTGTCTGTTCATTTTCTGTAGAATTAAGTACTCTGCAAAAAAAAAATACTATGTGTTGTGAAAAAAACTGTTGCAAAGCATGTAATATATATCAGTATGCAACATTTGATATTTTTGGCTTTTTTTAGACTAAAACACACTTGAGCAATTAGAACTGGGAGCTAAGGTTTTTCATAAAGAAGCTCTCAGGGCAAACTGGTGAAGTTCCATCTAATACTTGTATTTTGCTGTTAGTGGACAGGAAAGTCAGGTTGAGGAAGGAGACAGTACACACCAGGACCAGAATCACAATTCATTTATGCTCTGGCGTGAGCTATGTGGGTGATGAGACTCAGACTTTAATTTTCTTAGTATTCTGTGGACAGTGCTGTATGAGCAAACACATGAGGACTGCAAATGGTGCTAATGAGGCACCTTAAATTAAAAAGCTAGATTTCCTCTAAGTTTACTGGCTAGACATACCTAAGACAAGTTTTATTCTTGTTTTCTATCATCCTTGTTACAGCTCTTGGTATAGGAAGAGTCCCAGGTTTTCAGCAAATGTACAAAAAGTTTCAGAAAATGCACAAAAAGTTTGCCCCTGCTCTAAGGACCTTGTAATCTAAAACATAAGAAGAGCTTGCAATCTGAAACATAAGAAGTGAATAAAGAGATGGGAGAGGAAAGAGGGATGAAGAAAAACCAGCAGTCATGCAGCGTTGGTCAGCTGGAGTGACAGTGTTTTCAGCAAACACCTTTGGGTGTTCTGTAGGCATCACTGCCAGGAGAACTAAAGGAGACATTTCAAGGAAGGGACAAGTTAGCTACTCTGTGGCTACTTGCAAGGAGCTGCTCCCAAGTGCTACATACAGCATAAGTGGAAGCACAGAAGAGTTTGTATGAAACTTAACAAGAGGATGGTGAATGCTGACATCACTGGCAGAAAAAGTGATGTCACTTATCTGAAGGATAAGTTAACTGGAGATAGGCTAGGAAGAACACATAGTATCAGAACAACTCAATTATTTTCATGCAAAAGAGAAGGGAGAAACCACAGAGAGGCTTTAAGATGAGCATGACATCTAAAGTTATCAACTAGAAAAGTAATGATTTGAATAACCTCTTGAAAGAGTACAATTGGAGCAAGATTATGGTTACTGAGGTAAGAAGGGAAAGGTGTTATGAGCTTCATCAATCATGGACAGTCAAGATATCTGTGCTTAATTCCAGCCAAGTCAAAAGTGACATTGAGGTTAGGAGACATAAAAGTGAATCTAATACATAATTTGGTTTTGTCCTGTATTTTGGTGTTGGTAAAAGGAATATTTCAGAAATTACTGGTAATCAATCAACTACTGGCTATGTTTATTCTAAAGAACTAATTTAAATAAAATTATAATACTTTTGTTTGCTTATTCTAGCTGAATTTATTTTTGATACATTCTTCTTGTTTATTTATTTGCTGCTGCTGTCCCTGTGAAAGTTTCTCTCTTTCCCCATTAGTGGTTTCAGTCTGTAAAGTCTGACTTTCATTTTCATTCCAAATGATCTTTTGGAAGATGAAAGACAAAGCCAAAGTGGAGCAACAGCCTTGAGGAAATGGTTTATGGCTAATTTCCATGCCTCATCTATGTATCTCATGCATAGCAGGACCTCAGGGTTCATGAACAACTCTGTATAAGATGTAACTGTTTGTGGCCTTAGGAACCAACATGTTCCTGGTGTATCTTTTTAAAGAAACAAGACTTTCCTCATGCTTACTGTAGTCTGGAAAAATACCTCTCCAGTCTTCTCTGCATAGAAAAAAACAAATAAACAAATGAAGGAAAACCCATCAGAAATATGCAGTTTACAGAAGATGAGAAATGGCCAAGCCAAAGGCATTCAGGAGCCAGGGTTTACCTGGTGTAAATCCTTTCTGGACTATGCTGTGAAAGTTTTGGTTTGATGACAATAAAACCTACACTAAAAATATCCAATGTAGATAACAGATTTTAAGAAAAAAACTTTTAATGTAATCCTCATATTTTGAATGTTTTCAGGTAACATATAATTTTGTATTCTTATTTTGCAAAGTTGCGTGTCTGACTGAAATATTCTGGTTTTATTTATACTCTTTTGAGGACCTCCTTAGAATGATTTTCTGTCTTCTGTACTTTCTTCCTCAGGCATGAATTGCTAAAGAGGATACAACAATGCATTTCCCTCAAAGAACTGTACCGAACATGCTTTCAGAGAATTAGGGAGGAGCTAAAGGAAAATCGAAGTAACAGGCAATTTGATTTTAGGTAAATAATTTACTCTAATATGGAATCATATTCATTTATACAATTTACAAATGAGATGTCATTGTTTGTTTTCAGGAATAAACCAGTGACAGGTTTTTGCCAGTAACTTGTTGATTTAGCAGGTGTCCAAGGGGACTTCAGGAGAATTTATGCATGTGTTAATTTAATACATATGTTTACATATGGTCTGAAATCTCAACAAATTTGAGTAATTAATACAAGTGAAAAGACTCCAGGGGAATTTAGTCACCTTTGGGCTAGCTTGTCTATCAGAGTGCTGAGGGGATTTTTACCTATATTGCCACTTTCAGCATGGGACATTTCTTAGTATTGTACATTCACATTTTGGTCTCCTGCAAATGTCTTATTTAAAAGAGTAACTCCTGTGAAATATAATAAAGGCTTTTAATTTACAAATATAAGGATTAAGCATTTTCTGGTTTATATGCATTACTTTTAAATGGTTCTTATTTGATTTGTAATTATTAGACTAGAGTTTTTTTACATGAAACTTGGCAGTAGTTCTGGTAGAACGTGAATGGGTTAAATAGATAAAATCTATTACAAATATATTTGCATAACAATCCCTCTGTTGCTTTTTTATTGTTAGTGAAAACTATATATTTGGAAAATTTGATACATTTTGTAAACGTTTGGAGAAGATTTCAGATATGAGCAATATGATGGAAAGCCTTTTAAAGCTCCAGTGTATCAAAATAGAAGGTATTGAAGAGATCAGTACTCATTACCAGACCATTGCTACAAACACCAAATCCAAACAGTATGATGTTCTGGATCACAGAAAAAAAGAGGTACAGAAATTCAGCACCTATTGGACAATCATTCCCTTAATTCTCTGCTTTTCACTGGAGTTATGCAAAGAAGATTAATTTTGATAACAATGCATGTAGTATTTTGCTGCAATAATAATACTTTCATATCCTTTAATACAATTTGAAAGTGTTTGGGTAAATTTGGCTTTTATTTCAAATGTTTTCGTTACTTTTGATAAACTAGGTTTCGTGTGATAGGTAATGCTACAAACAAATTTTCTTAAACTTGTTTGTTTTCAGATGCATATATTTTGTACTGCAAACTGAAAACTAATTCAGGCAGGTCAACGCATTAAATACAGTTTATCTTGTTGCAAGAGTTAGTCATTGTTAGTGAAAATACTTAGTGTACAGACATTATTATAGTAAAGGCACTTAGATGAACATTTTAGAGGGAGAAGTTGCTCCAGTGCTGAGCAGAGTGGTAAAAACTAAAGAAACTTTTCATGTGCTTCAGACTCTTGTTTTAGCACAGCCTGTACCTGCTGGAATTGAGCTGTAGCCTGTTTGCTTTGCAGGATTGATAGCCCCACAATAGGAGTGCTGTAATAGAAATGTTGACTTACCTTCCTGCCTTCCCAAACTGTAACTTGCAACTGTCAGGAACTTTCCTTTAAACGTTTAAGTCTAGAGTACCTTTGGCTTTCTTCTAACTGGCTGATGGCTTACATTTCTGTAATCCTTGCTGTGTGGTTGTTTTCTGAAAGTGAACATTTACTCGTAACTGGCATGTGGAGGTGTTTAAAAATCACATGGCTTTCCTACACTTAAATTATTTGAGCAAAGTATACTATGGACTGTCTTCCCAAACTTGTAGAATGCTTTATTCGAGAAGTTTGCATTGAACTCTTTTTGCATGTCCTCAGTGTTTTGGACTTCTGAGAAAGATTATTACAGATAAATACCCAAATTACTTATAGTTAGGAGCTGCCAAATTTGGGAGTCTAATAGCAGTGAGGCTGTCACAGTTCCATGCCCCCAGGTCCCCTCAACTGCGAGGCTGGTTGTGTAATTCCTAACAGGCTGCACGCACGCATATACACCATGCATTTATACACGGTTCTGGCCATACACTTCAACACAAGCTGAAAACACAGCAATCATACAAACAGTATTAGTGAAGGCCTGTTAGTAGAAAATATATTTACATGGTTCCTTCCAGTAGCTGGTCTTACACAGTCTATCCAACAGCTGACTCCTGGGTACCCAGGTCTCCCCAGTTCCTGAACCTAGAAATCCTCCGCCAAGGCCCACAGCCCCACTCCTGCTGCTGGAACTCAGACCAATCCACACACAAAGACACATTCTGTGGGGCCCTCCAGTAACTGGTCTTAGGCCATCAGTCTACCCTCCACTTGACCCCTGTATCCCTTTGCTTTCTTGGTTGCTGACACACAAAGTCACACACATGCAAACATTTCTTTCTTGCAGTTTGTCCAGACTTACAACCTTATCAGTGGCTGACATTCAGACCCTACTGTCTCTCTGGTAGCTGGTGGGGGCTGCCTAGTCTGGTTTGGTATTCTCTAGCCGCTATATATGACACACCCACCCACCCAATATGCACGTGCTCCACTGTTTCTGGTTGCTGTGATCCATGGTTCCTACCCTGGTTGCTGATACTTAGACCTCAATACACTCCAGTCTCTCCAGCTACTGACTCTACAGGTGCACAGGCCCCAGTGACCTGTGATCTCCATAGAATCATTTGGGTTGCAAAGGACCTTTGAAGATTACCTAGTCCAGCCCCTCTGCCACAGTGGACAGGGGCAGCTTTCACTAGATCTGGCTGTTCCAAGCCCTGTCCCAAGTGACCTTGAACACTTCCATGGGTGGGCATCCACAGCTTCTCTGGGCAACCTGTTCCAGTGTCTCACCACCCTGAGTGTGAAAAATCTCTTCCTTCTGTCTGATCTAAATCAACACTCTTTTGGGTAGATTTAAAACTGTTATCCCTTGTCCTGTCTCTATAGACCTTGGTAAAAGTCTGTCTTCATCTTTCTTCTAAGTTGCCCTTAAGCCCCTTCGCTCCTGTTGCTGGTGTGTAGACTCCCATACACACCCATGCATACAGAAGAGAGCACCCTTTTACCCAGGAAAATGGTTAGAAATGGAGATAAGTAAGAAGACAAGACAGACTCTGCCGATCAGGTGCAGGGCACAGACAGAAAACCGTACTGATCAGCAACCTGTTCAAGTGACAGACTCCTTTTATCCCATCATGCCTCCATTTTCCCACACTTGTTCCTCCCACAAACCATATTGATCCCTGCATTTGCTTCTTCTCTAACTCCCATAATACATTTTGTACAGTCCCAAAGTGCTCTTCCCTGGTAAACTATAGTATTAGAGCCTCTTGTGTCCTAGGCAATAACTTCCCTGAGCCTGTAACATGCTCTAGAGAGTCTGCCAGTTTGCTCATCTCAATGAGTTTCATACCTGGACAGTGAGCTGAATGCTCTGCTATGGCAGTGCTGGGTGTAGGTGATGAGTGTGCTCTGTTCACTGATTAAGTTATTAGATTTCCTCTGCCTGTCCTTCTTCCCCTGTGCTCCTCTGTGCTCATAAAAATGAGGCTTCAATCATATAACCTAACACTTTTATTTGTTTGCTTTGCTTAGAATGTAAATGCCTTTGTTACTGGTGTTGTCCTTGTTTTCTTTCTTGCAGTGCTGAACACATGCACTGGGCACACAAAACAAAAACTTCAGGGAAACAATTTTGTATTACGTGAAAGCTACACTATAGGTACCTTCTTTTTTTTTTTTTTTTCCTTTTTTACCCTTTTCTAGTTTGAGAAAGATTACCTTGAATTTAAGAACCAAATTGCAGCATTGTATGAGTCCATACAAGAATTTGTGGATTCCTGGTTTGAGAAGACCGTAACTGTAAGTAATTTTACAAATGCAACCCGCTTTTTCTGGTACTCAGAAAGGCTGAGCACCCACAGGTCCTGCTGAGCTCCTTCATTACTGCCAGTGTTCTGTACTGTGCTGATGGCTGCCTGAGATAATGTAAGAGGACACTAAGCCTGTTACAAATGTCCTAAAAGGTGACTGTAGAAGTGCTGGAAGATAACGTTCATTTTTTCTTCGTGCCAATTTTCTGTTCCTTCTTTCCTTACCAATTTTATAGCCCTATTTTTCTAAAGTTTATTTTCTTTTTTCTTCTTGGTGTTGTCCTGCTTCCTGTTGCATTTTTGAGTTATTCCCGTTGGACTGGTAGGAGTAATGAAATAATTTCTGCCGTCTGTTACCTTAATGTCAGTACTGTTCATTGGTTCAGGCTCTGATCATGATACGAGATGTTAACGAAGCATGAATAAAGTTGTAGGTGTTCTACCACAACTGTTTGCAGAAAAAAAAGTGTGATGAGAGTCAGAAAAAAACCCAATTCCATTATACCGTAGTGGTAGCAGTTTCTCAGTTCATAGTATGTTAAATATATTCTATATGGGACAAAATGCAGAAGTAAAATTCACTAACTCATCTGTATGGACTTTTCTGTGTTTCTTAGAAAGCAGCTTACAAACTTACATGTTACGAATTTAAAAAAAATATGAAAATTGACTTCATGATCTATTAACACCTGCTGCAGTAAATGCTCCATCCTCCTTTTTAGACTGAACAGATGCTAGGACTTCTGATGAAGCTTGAACAAATTGGAGAAAATCATATTGATCTTGATGAGAAGTATACCATTGTCCTTCAGCAGTACAGCCAAGACTTAGAGTTTGTTCGTAAACTCTACCAGGAGCAAAAAGAAAATCCACCTATACCACGTAATATACCACCAGTAAGAAAGAACTAAATGAGAGAGAGCAAAGACTTTGCTTCTCAACTCTTTTTAAGTTAATGGAAAGATAACCTCATATTTTTTGTGTTTTAGGTAACAGGGAAGATTATGTGGGCCCAGCAGTTATACAGAAAAATCGACCATCCAATGACATTCCTTAAAAAGAAAACCACACTTTTGAAGGTTGGAAATTAGCAGAAGTGGATTTATGCAAAGCTTTCACACATGTTATTAAGAGACGCATGGTTTATTTTTATACTTCTAAGCTCACTTTTCTAGCAACAGATATTGAAGCTCATCCGACAGGAAAGGTGTTGGTGTTTGTTCCAGGATTTGAATTCCTTTTTGCAGCATTATTGTTCTGTGGCTGAGGACATTACTTCCCATGAGACATTAAGCTGATGACTTAGGCCAGTGCTTTTGTCCCTTCTGAGACTTCACTCGTGTGAATCCTGATAGTGGCACTGTTGGCCTTGTACCTAAGCTTAGAGCCTTCTGTCTGCTGTGCGCTGTAATGAAGAGAACTGAAATATTTAACCTTAAATGCTAGCCATACTTCGTGAAAGAATATAATTTTTACAGCTTTCTCAATGGGACATTAGTGCCTTGTATAGGTCACAATATAGACTTTGTTTTATGGGCAAGACTGGGAGGAAAAATCGGGAAGAGTTCTTTTGCGTAGAGTAGTCAAGTACTTCTTAATAATTGAATTCCTAAATATACTTTAATGTTTCTGTGTCTTACCTTATCTTTAAAATAGCACAACTTAAAGCTTTCTGTTTGTTTTCTTTTCCTAATGGTGGTGAGGAAAAGCCTAGTAGAGGACATTCCTACTATATTAGACTCATGGAATTGACTAAATGGTGTTTGCCTTTTTTTTTTTTTCCCTTGAATTGCAGACGCAAGAAATGAAAAAGGTTATTAAGAGCTACAATCAAATGGCTGCAGTTCTTCTGGAATTTGAACTTATTTATCATAGAGCCTGGTGCAGGTTTGCTGACCGGGCTAGAAATGCTCTGTGTGCTTCCTTACTTGTTAGGCACCCAGAAACCAAGGTATATATGATTGATTCTTTATGTTACTGTTGCCTTGTTTAGTATTACATATGCTGCTGCAATCATATCACGGATAGACAAGCACAGCATTAAAATAATCTGAATAGAGTTTAAAAAAATGACCTACTAAAACTGTTGTGTTGTTTTGTGTTTAATTTTTTAAATTTACTTTCCTTTTTGTGTATATATGGAACAGAGTTTATTATGTCTCTTCTTTGTAAGTTTCCTGCCTCATTCAGGGCATAAAAGAGGCAGTACCCAGCAGATACGTATCTGTTATTGATTTATCTACATCCTCCTAGATATTTTTTCATGTTTTAATTTCTATGTTAACCAAATTTTAGTCAAGGAATGAATTTTTAATTAGATCATGGTCTTCCCTGTAGTGATCGACATCACTATGTTGAGTATATTGCAATCATTCATTAATTTGCTTTCAAAACTGCTTGCTGAGACAGAAAATCTCACCATTCTTACTTCACTGATTATTTTTTCTGCTGTAGTACAGAGAAATTATGGTCTAAATGTGTCATTTTCTGATCTAATTATTCCATAATGCAGAACTGGAACCTTGTTTTCAAATTTATTTAGCATCTTAATAGCATTAGGTGCCTCAAAGTGTACAGAGATCAACCTACACAACATTTCTCCCTAGTCTACCAATGGAGAAACTGAGATGAAAAGGCAAATTACCTTCCACAGAGTGTAGCTGCAGAACTAGAATTAAACCTAGGAAGTCACAGGAGCCAAGTGTTAGGGCACAGTGAAGGTATCACAGGAAATTGAAATCAGTGTAAGATACAGGTTGATTAATACTTTGGAAAATCCAGATGTTTGCAGAGGAGAATCAAGTTCTGTGTAGAAACATGGGTATCTGTTTTAAAAATCTTCTGCAGTCATCTACATCTTGTGATATGTTCCAGTTATATTACACTACATGTAACCATCAAACTGCTGCCTTATTTTCTGTATCTTTTTTTTCCCTTTACTGCTACATGAAGGAATTACTCGTAAACTTGGACCCAGTGGTCTTGGAAGTACTTTATGAAACAAAATACCTGAAAAAAATGAACTTTGACGTTCCAGATGTTGTCCTTGGCTTGTGGGCAGATGAAGAACAGATTAAAAGACATCAAATGGAGTGAGTGAACTGTTTTTTGATCTGATTCTCATCTGCAAATGGGAATCCCAAGCTTTGAGTCCATTGCATATGCTTTTGATTTATTATAATTTTTCCTTTTGAGGGAGTTTAATTGAAATTCAATTGCTTTCCCCTGCATTTCCATAGTAATATGGGTAATATGCAGTTGTTTCTGTCTCCACAAAAATCTCATTACCGGAAAATACCTACATGCTTTTGTTTTGTTACTGCAACAGCTGCTCTGTAAGTGAGGCTGCTAGGTACTGCTAAGGCATCTATGCACTATAACATAGGGATTACTCTCCAAAATATTACTGTTAGCATCAAAAGCTTTTTTCTGTTAGAAAAACAATCTGGAATTTGCCACTATATTAAGGCACAAACCACACATTTGTATAGGTGATACATCACCTAAGTTATAATTTGCTCTCTTACGTTGAATATCTGAAAATAACTTTTGCTGATTTTAAATAATTTCTTTCTGCTTATTTTAGCAGTCTAATTCTGTGCTGGAAGAGTTCTTTCCATTCCCCCTGATGCTGATTCTTCTCTAACTCACTAAGCAAGGATGACAGGTCTTATAAAAAGCCATCCTTTGTGCGGAGTGGTTTTTAGGTAGTTTTTAAAATAGAAGTGGACTAAAAGGGAAAAAGTTCAAAGAGTTTCAGAAACACCAGAATTCAACACATCCTCCCTTTTTCTATTGTTAAAGTTTTCAGTCTTTCACTCTTATAATACCACTTTTTTCTTTAATTATCTGTGGAGTGTTATAAGACAAACTAACCTAAAGTTTGTAACGTGCAAGGCAAACTCGCTATGTGCTCCAAAAAGCCACAGCCCTAACTTTTGCCACCCGAGAGAAACAAAAATAACAGAAAATGTTTGCAATAAAAAAAATAATCCAAACTTACTTTCTACTCTAAAAAAGACTTCAGACCCACTCCCCAGGCAAAGAAAGAATATTCAGAGATTGCAGGCTTTTGCTTAAGCAACACTGGAAAAACACTTCTGGATATATTGTGAATGGGTTATCTCAGTATATGGTTTGTAATAATGATGTTTAAAGTCATGGTTTTAATCTGGCCCAGAACACAGCAATTACCTTATTTTTTTTCAGCAGTTGTAAGAAGCTCATTATGTCTCTGACTTCTGAGCTGCATTCGCTTCTAATTCTTGTTTATGCAGCTTTATTATGTAGCTTGCTCTTCATGGAACTATATTGGTAAGTCGTGATTCAGAATTTGGACTGCTTTTCTTTGGGATTTGGTGTCCTAAATGATTTGGATCTAGCTTTTCTTATAAGCAGTGTCATTTCATACCATGTCTTGTAAGAGAGGAAGACGGGAACAAAAAAATAATGTTTTCAGTTTTGTGGCTTTAACTCTAATAAATTTTCCTTGGAAGAAAGTTTCTCTAAATCCATCACAGTCACTTTACTGGAGGTACTTATGTCCCTGTTCTGGTTCTGCTGTTAGTGGGGAGAAGGAGGCTTAGTTTGAGCTAGGAAGAGCTAAGAAGAGTTCTTATTTTTAACACAGGGCCAGAACTTGGAAGTCTTATTAACAGAAAACATGTTCAAACTTCTGTATGTTTCAAATATCTGACTTAAGTACATTCTTGACATGATCATGTCTTGCAGACTCCAGAATCTATTGATGGATTACAAAGAGCGTGTGAATGGGATTCCTGTTATACTGAAAGCAGTGATGAAACCATTCATAGGACAAGTTGAGGATGCACTTACTCCGGGCCTTGTGCAGCTGTCATGGACTTCTTTGAACATCAATAAATGTACATCTAATAGTAGGAGAAGAAGTGTCAATTTCCATGCCAATTTTAGGAAGAACACTCCATCTGTACAAGTGAAAGGGTTGTGAAGCACTGGAACAGGCTGCCCAGAAGGTGTTTAAAAGGTTTAGATGAGGTTCTTAGGGACACGGTTTAGTGCTAGAGTTAGGTTATGGTCAGACTTTATCTAAAGGGTCTCTTCCAACCAAAATGATTCTATGATTCTTTGTTAAGTATCTGAATAGCTATAACTCAGGTTTTAATGCTTCTTTGGATCAGGATTTGCTCTGGTGGAAATTGGCCTTTTTTACAAGGTAGCAGTTGTGTAGCAGGAGTATCTGGGCTGCCTTCTGTTTCGTGCTGCTGCAGGTGAAATAGATTTGCCCCTGGAAAGGAATGCTTTTCTCTAGGGTGTGCACCATAGCTTTTTGAAGATATGCAATATCTAAGGTGACCAGAATGTATGTTGGATACTTACAAATTAGCTATTGGTTCAGTGTTCGCAAAATAACTCTGACCTTCCAGTGATGTGCTGAACTCACTTTGCATGAGCTAAACATCTTCAGTTCATCTAATACATAGAGGTATGAGCTCCTGTGATTGTCTTCTAGACAAAAACTCAGGAGAAAATGTGAAAAAATGGATTTAGGACTACCTATTTTATATATGTGTGTGTATACATATATAAAAGCTAAGGAATTGGTTGGATTATTTGTCCATTTTAGTCAATAAAAAAGACAATATCCATCATTAACTTCCTAAGAGGAACAAATTATGTTTTCCACTTAAAGCATCAGTAGTTGGGCACCACTTTCACACTGCTGTGTCTTAGATATTATAGTGATTTCTTTCTATGTACAGTAAGAAAGAGTATTGGTGATTCAAGCAATGCTGTCTAGTGATGACAAATACAATGGTATCAGGTGACATATTTCATTTTTGCAAAGAAAGTATGAACGACAGGGAAAGAATTTATCCAATCTGTTCAAAACCAGTCATTTTAACCTAGTTTAATAAACACATCCATTAAAGGGCTCCGACTATCTCTTTCAAAAGCAAGTTAGGTCAAACACATGAAAGAAGAAATCTAGTGGTTTAATTAGTATGTAATCTTGGCTGGAGGAATTTTAACCATAAATGTGTAAGTTAATTACAATGATAAAAGTAGTGGATTTCCTTGTTAGTTTATTTAGAAGCACCAAAATAATTTTTGGACAGTTGTATCCTTTCAGTTTTCCACTATATTTTATTGACCTTTTTCATGACAATGTTCTTTAACACACACAAAAAAAGAGATATTTTGAAGGCAATTATACTACTTATTATAAAACGGTTTCATGTAAAGTCTCTGAAGTAGAGTAAGTCCATCATGTTTTGGTTCCTGTCCTTAATTGCACATTGCATTGCCATTAAACCCTCATCTTATTGTAATACCGGGGCGGGGGGCAGGGCAGGGTGGGAAGCAGAGATGAGGTTTAAGGGGTCTGTATTTTGCATTATTTATTTTCATTTTGTTTTCCTTGCTTAGTTATTAAGAGTGTTTATAGTACCCTGAGGAAGCTGGACTATGCAGTGAAAGAAGCAGCTGATACCTTGGAATGCAGAATTGAAAGAATTCTGGAGGATATGTCGAACACTGCTCTGATAAGTTTGCCCGAAGATGAACCTACAGATGTCCTTTCTTTCCTGGAACAGACAGAAAAGCTTGCTATCTCTGCTGCTCACAAACTCTCTCAGTAGGTTTATTCATTGCTTAGATTTGAAGGCCATATTTGAAAGGGATTATTTATGTTTTACTTTTTTATGCATAGAGAGTTTATTCGTAAAATTTTACTTTAACAGAGTACTAGTCTAAAGCAAAATGACGGTTTCAGGATGCAGGGAGAAACTCCCAAGTGTCTTGAAAACCGCAGATGTAAGATTGCATCTGTAGTGCTTAGCATTTCATATTTTTCTTCTTATGACATTCTAATAAGTAGCAAGAGAAATGAAGATGGATAGACTTGAAATCTCATCACTATGTTAATTGATTGGTTCTTAGTGGTAACTAGCTAATGTAAGACTTCATGTTCTCCAGTTGCTGTAATTTTTTGGCCTTATTTTCCAGCTTATAGCAGAATAGTTGTTCAGTTCTTCTCCAAAAGATGTCCATGCTCACTGTGCAAAATTAGATGCATTCTATTAATTTTTTTTTTACTAATTCTAATTTCACAGATTATCTCACTGTATCATCATGATAAGCCTGTTTTATTCACTACAGTTAGAAAATAACTTCTTTTTGTTTCATTATTATGAAGCTCAGTTGAATCAGATGTAACAGAGTCCAGCAAATGGGTTTCTTGATAGTCTGCATATCTTAATGTCTTACATTGTATGCCCAAGCAATAGGATCAAACTGAAAAGTATAAGGGTATTCCCCCACACATACAATTCTTCACAGCAGAGTGGGACTGTCATATGCAAAGGGTATTCCTGATGTTTGCTTCCCTGTGGGTGACTGTAAGGTTGTTTTTGTAGACAGAGTCAGCAAGTGGAGTGCTGTGTGTATGAACTGGTAGACATTCTTCAGCACACGTTGAAGGCAGATGATGGGAGAGCTTTGGAGGTAAGACCTCTACAGTGTAAAAAGTAGCCTTTTGTAACCTAGTTGGATACTAGATATTTCCCTTATATGCTGGGTAATTCCTAAGAATTTCCCTTTAACTCTTCAGGATTCATACACCTGTACACAACTTGACATGAAACAGAAAACACGCTGCCAAGAATGCCTGTCCTGTAGTTACTACAATCTGATGGGACAACTTTGTCAGAAGAATACTGACTCTTTGGTCAGATGTGAGTCTGGTTTTTTTCTGATATGTTTAATTTTTTAATCTTATTTTAAGCTCTTTAACCAAGCTTATTGTGGTAAATAAAATGTAACCTCACTTAAACATTATATTTATTTAGGCATGAAGATTTCTTTAGAATCTTTAAGACATCGACTGCGTGTTGATGACTCTAGGTATCAGATGACCAAGTTTGTAGAGACACAGAGGGCTCCTTTGTTCAAAGCTGAAATTCAACTGGCTATTCCAAATGTTGTGTTGAGACCAAGTCTTGAAGATATTCAGGTAACAAAAAAATAAATGCGCATCTTAGTCATTTATGGTAAAACATTTATAAATGCATTGTTGAAAAACAACATGTGCAAATTTACTCTGCTTTAAGAACTAAAAGGAAGGGAAAAACAGATGAAATGTCACTTGAGTTTGTGGCATCACTGGGTGCTAAGGATGTGAAGCTACCCACTGTCAAAATCAGTAATTAAATTTTTTTCTCAGATTTCATTCACAACCTTCATGGTGTTGTCTATAAAAAATCAAACCACAAAGCATAGTTTAAAAATACCATAGACAGAAGAAGTTATATAGTAATTTATATGGCTCCTGGATAGATCATGGACTATGCCATCACAAATCCAGACAAATGTATTCAGACATTCTGATGTAAATAGAAAAATTATTATTAATAATAAATAAACTATTATTAATAATAAAAAAATAACTGTTTGTAACCAGTTTAAGAGAAAATAGTACTGTAAATTAGGTTACGATCCCCAGTTATTCATGATTACTGTTCATAAAGCTCTGTTACGTTCTTGTTTGAAAAACACATAAATGTAGAAGGACTATGATAAAACGCTATGGAGTACTCTTTTCCCTTATAAAATGCATTTTGGGTGAATCTGCTTTATGCATCTTAGAATATTTCCTGTAAAGATAGAGGTATAATTTTTCCATTTTGGTATTGTTTGGTGGATCCAATTTTTCTTTTTATTTTTTTTTCCTTTCTTTTTCTTTTTTCTCCTCTCTTATTTGTCACAATCTCACTGTGTGCTCAAGGTGACTGTTTTGCTGTTTTCAGAGTGCTGTAAACAAAGCAGTAAATATCATATTGTCAATAGCCAAAGATATCCCCCTGTGGAAATTTGCTTACTTACATCATAAGCAGCAGCAGGTGAGTATTTCATACTGATTATTTTAAAATTTTAGTATTTTGGTTAACATTTCTTAATCTGTTAGGAATATACTCTATACTAGTACTTTAACTTGTAATCTGGTGAATCTTCTTGTTAAGTGAAAGCCTAGCTTTTAATCTCTATAGGAACCAATTGAACACAAGAGCAATAATTCATAAACCTTATGTTTGGTTATTTTTATTATTATAATAACAAGTTACTTTAATAAAAATCTTTTTAAAACACTGTTGACGTATGATGATGAAATTATAGAGAATGTGTGAGAAACATCCATGGGCACTACTAGCTGAGTATAGATTATTATCCCATTTCACAGGCAAAAACTTTATTGTAATTTAGACTTTCAAACTGCATACAGCATCTATAATGCCACAGTAAATACAATACAAATATTCTAACTGACATTAAAATGAGCATTAAAACCTTGGGAAGGTCTGATGTTTAGACAGAAACTGAAATTTGTGAAAGTATAGAAAGGCACAGTAATGGTAATTGAATGGCCTTAATACTCTCCTCTGTTAATGAAATACAGATCTGTGTGGATCTCTGCTGAAAAGTGTCTTTGTAAAAGTAGCTTCCTATTTTATCGATCTGACATGAAAAACAGATCAGCTCGTTGCAATACAAAAACCTCATTCAAGTGCTGAAAATAAGTAATAAACACAACCAAACAAACCACAAACTAGAGAGAGTGGGTTGAATTCTATTTTCTTGAGCAGAACTGTTTGCTGGTTACCAAGCAGCCAACCCTCCACTGCCGCGGAGACCTTTTTTGGCCAAGAATGGGTATAGATCAAGAGTGTCAAACTCATTTTCACCAGGGTGCTACGTCAGCCTCACATTTGCCCTTGAAGGACTGAATGTCATTTTATTTTAACATTTACATGTACAAATATATACATATACAAATCAACTGTATAAATGTAACATTTATACAGTCCTAAAATGGCATTCAGCCCTTCAGGGGCAACCGTGAGGCTGATGTGGCCCCTGGTGGAAATGAGTTTGACACCCCTCGTCTGGAGATCGTAGTTCTACACTAAAGAAAGCAAGAACAGCTGAGCAGTCGTGTAGGAGCAGCAAACAACACGGTTCTATATGATGCATATTTGACAGATGTCATTGAGACAATTACTATAGAGCTCCACATGGCAGTTTTTTATAAAATCAGCTTTAACACTAGAACTATTGTTCTGTAAAAATCCGAGCTAAGAACAGGGAGTCTTCCTGTGGATGCTTTCTTTGCACTTCCTATCTGTTCTTAGAAGTTGTTGTTGTGTGTGCATTCTTGGGCATTCCATAATAATAATAACAAACAAACAAAAAAACCAACTACTGGACATAAGTTTTTTCTTGTTTAATTTATGCCAGATGGAACAAGCTGTTGCTGTAGAGCTAGGTGATGAGAGCAAATTCACCAGGATGGTGGCACTGAAACCTTTAGACAAGCAGATCATCGAGCACAAGGATGTAAACAAAGTGGTGATCCAACTAAATACAGTTATTTTGTCTCTTAAAACTGAAGCATCGGATCTTCTGAACAGCTTTTCTGAATTTTCAAGCATCTGGAACAAGGTTAAATACATATTCAATTAAATATGTTGCTATGTTATCAAATCTTCTAAATAAACTGGTTTGGGTTGCATGAGAAGACTCTGCTCACTAGGAAGTATTGGTTTCATATACCCCTAATACCTCCACTGTCTGCTCTTGTGTTGACCAGAACTAGTCATTCTTTACCAGTTAAACGATCTAAGGAGGAAAGCAGAACAAAAAAAGAATGTTGGAGCATAAACAAGCTTATGTTCTCATATGCTTATGCATCTTTCTAACAGCATCTTGTCTGCATAGGTTATAAAAAAGAATAATTTAGCAGAATCTCTGAGAAATTGCAGGCTACAAAACTGCTCCTGAATATTAAACTGACTAGTTTTTCTTCAGCAACCACTACTGAAAATAGCTTTTCTATTTCTTCACAAAAATGATAAACTAAATCTAAGAAATCTTTCCAGTAATAAGGATTCCAAAGCAGAAGAGAATCTGGGATGATGGTGTTGGCTTTATTAGGAAGTGGGTCCAGTCACATAAATGGTAAAGCTCTGAGGAGATATTAGCAGGAGATATTTCATGAAATAAAACCTTCTGTACATTCTGACTAGTAAAATTCAGCTCTGTGTGGATGGACAACTACTGGTCTTACCTATAAAAGGTGCTTTAGTCAGGCTGAGAAACCAGCACTCAACACAGGATTAACCTTATGTTTTTAACTCCTCACTATTTTTAACTCCCACTTCCTAAACCAACTCCTAGGTGACCACGTTTCAGCAGCTGACTCTTTTGCAGTTAGAGTTCAGGCTAAGACAGGGAATTTTCCCCTCTTTATGGCTTCCCCATTTTGATGCTTAGTTACCTCAGTTTTTAGAGATACTGTTTGAGCCAATCACATGTTGATGGTATGTCATTTCACCCAGAGAAGGTGCAATCAGATTGAATGATGCAGTAGCATGATAATGTTTCCTTTTTACTAAAATCCTCTAAAATAGTCAATTAATCTCCTCCTTAACCTTAAAGTTCCTTAGGAGCTGGCACTGTTTCTGCCTGTCTTTATAATTTCTGTAGGAGCACTGAGAACTCTCACTGTTAACTCGTTATTGCCCTGAGAAGCCATAACAGCTTCTCAGGGACCTCACAGTGCAAACTGGAGATGAATATCACTCAGCCAGGTGAAGATCATTTGTGTGTAATTAAACCAAGAATCGAGCACATTTATTGAGTTGGTGACACTGAAGTTCTCACCTCCTCAGAAACTGGCCTACCTTAGGAACCGGATGGATGCTCGGTGCTCTGTTGCATTTAAACAAACTTCAACAAGCTGAATGCCCCCTCTTCCTTGGATCCATCCTTCCCTGCCAAACCATGCTTGCTTCAAATGGCCTGGACATTTGTAGTTAGAAACCACAGTTAAGTCTACTGTTTCAGGAAGAGTGAGGATGGCCGAGTACAATCACTACCATATAAATACATGCTGGAGGATGTGAGCTGCTTTTGGGCATTTGCAGGCAGAAGGGAGCCTGGGAAGGAAACAGTTCGAGCAAAGTTTTAGCAGCTATATTGTAAATTTTGCAGGAATATTTGGACAGATAAGAGAAATGCTGATCTGTGTCAGTTTTTGAGTTGCAGATAGATTTCAAGTGGCTGAAAGAGTATCATGCAAAGAGTAAGAGTGAGGAAAAGCAGTTCAAGTGAAGAAATTTGATCTTAATGTTTATATCTTAACCTCTTGTGGAGAGGCATCATTTGTTTCTGCACAGTACATCAGGCAGCTGGATCCCACATAGATTATTGTAATACCAATGCTAAATAATAATTAATATAAACTTCTCTATATAGGATCCAGAGGAAAATCTGAGGGAATTTATAAATACTAAACCAACAATGGCTGAATTCCAAACTCAAATCAGATATTTTTCTGTAAGTATTATATCTTTAATAAAACAACCCCCTCAGAGAAATAGTAGTGAAATTAAAAGCTGAACACTTGTGTTTGTCTTAGCAATTAGAAATGCAAATCAGAGAGCTGCCAAGTCACTGTGTACTGGAATCAGTGGATATTGCAACAGAGTCACTGAAAATAGCCTTAACTCAGGAATGCCGCTCAAGACAAAGAACATTTGGATTAGCTTTGAATAAAAAGTCTGCCACAGACATGGATGAAATTTATTCATTTATTGAAAATGTTAGCAAGAGATTAAACAGACCTATCCGTGACCTCGATGATGTTCGGGGAGCAATGGAAGCTCTAAAGGAAATTCGAGAGAATGAGATTAGAATTGACATGACTGTTGGACCTATAGAAGAATCATATGCTGTGCTTCATAAATACAGTCTCCTCTTTCAAGATGGGAATACAGAAAGAGTTGATGGATTGGCTTATGCCTGGAAGAATCTAAACACACAGGTATCATAGCTGTATTATTTCTCCAATTATATGTATATCAAATTTATTTTCAACCTTTTTAATGTTGAAATGGCTAGAATGAAAGTATTTTCTTCCTTAAAACTCTGGTTTTTGTTTTGTTTTCCTCACTTCTTTTACGCCTGTTTTTCCTCTTTCTCCACATGTAGGCACTGCAGGTTGAGGACTTGCTGCTGAAGGTACAGCCAGACATGAAAACAGATTTACTGAGTGGTGTTCAAAATTTCCAGATTGATACTGCGGAATTTTACAAAGATTATGATGAAAAGTAGGTGACCTGTGGTGCGATAAAATTATGCTTCATTAGTGACTGTTTGAACATGGTGTATCAAAAAGGCTTCAGAAAATAAACACATCACAGCCTCAATGCATATAAGACAGCTGATAAAAAAGCCTAATTTCAGAATAAGATGAGCAGATACTGTCACAGATTCATTCTCATAATGTCAATGTTGGTGAAATTTCAGAAGAGTTTATAGGCTGGGGAAAGAAAAATCAAATTCTTAATCCAGATCCAAATATAAAGCTCTAAACTCAACAAAGCACTTAAGCAGATATTTAATGTTAAGTATATACATAGTTCATTGAATGTGAGTGGAGATTCCAGTTCTGGGTATTTCTGTGTTCACTGAGTATCACTCAGTCTTACTTTTCTGCTTACTTTGGCTTTTTTTAAAATTTAAATTGTGGAGTATGTGTGCTTCATTGGACACGTCTACATTAGCAATGAAGAAGGAAATACCAGAATTTGGCTTGCCGTGATCTGTTATGATTCTAGGGCAATACACGCACAGAGTGTGATTTGGCAATGAAGTTCATGTCAGCAACTGACTCTAGACATGCACTGCACACCTTTAGCCCATGGGCAGCATCAGGCAGCTTTATGTATAGCCTCTGCAGGCTGCCTTGCTGGTATGGACAGATTTCAGTGCACACACAGCTCACACACTCTTGGATTGCCTTGGAGAATGTGTACTGTTCTCCTAGGGCAGCTGCTTTTGCATTGGTGCTACAAACAAGGTGGTCCAAATGGTAACCAGGTGTTTGGCTTGAACCTTGGCTTCACCAGGAGTAAAACCTCTTGAGGGCACACCAACAGTATGTTTGAATGCATGCCTTAAGACTCCAGCTACAGACACAAGGTGAATTTGCACCTGAAAGGAACCTCCTGGAGCACCAAGTTGCCAGTGCAGATGTGTGCATAGTCCTACCTGCCGTTCTGCTCTCAGAGTTGTCTGGAGGAATTCATGGGAACACCCTGTAGCTGCCACCAGTTGTAGGGACCCTGAGAGCATCCCCTCTGCTGGAGGTTCAGCTGCCTGGGCTCGAGGCCAGCTTAGAGCTGGTGCATCTGAGTGGGTTTCCCCCTTCCTTTGGTGACAGAGCACTCCCGCACAGCTCTGCTGGGAGACCTCAGGAAGGCTGACACTCTTTCCTAGAGGATCTGCTTTTAAACTGAGACTTCACTGCTTGGCCCCCTGACCTCTCTCGCAGCCTTGCCTGTGCCTGACCATGGACCTTACTGAGCTGAACCTGGATCCTAACACAGAGAGTCGCTTCTCAGACTGATCTCAGGGCAGCCTGAGACCCTGCTTGACTATGTCTCATCCTGGTTACCTTCACTAGATCTGCTCCTGACCCTGACTTGCTGACTCACCTTCCCTGCTTAACCTTGATCCTGTGTTATTAATGTGGACTTGTCTAAAGATCTGGACTCCCGTTTGAACCTGACTTACCATCCCCTGGCCTGCCTTGCTCTTCTTGCTCAGTTACTATGGGACCAAGCCCTGGCTGCCTCTGCTGACCACGTTACTTCTTTCATCTCCAGGTTCCATTTTCCTTGCCAAGCGGCCAGCCTGCACTGCTCTCTGATGCCTACGTGCCTGTATTTGTTTCTAGAAATAACCATGGCACAACAGAAGATGATATGCTTGTGGTTCTCATCCCAAAATATTATGGTGCAGCCAAGAAGCAGACTCAGAAGTGAGAGCTGGGGATTACACCCAGTATCTCCAGCTGAGATGTACTCATTAGGGCAAAATAATATTTTTTCTGTTATTTTTTCTGAGTGCTTCACTATGATTCTAGTACCAACTACCATAGCTTTCACCCCTGAATTCTATACCTACTGTCCTTCCATTTTTAAGAATATAAATGAATAATCCTTAAAATGTATTTTACAGAAGAAATTAAAAAGAAAAAAAACATATGTAGATCTTTTTAGCTGTTTGTAATGTACGTAGTAACTCAGAAGAATTTTATTAGTAGAAAATAAATTGGTATTTCAGGGTCTACTCAATATGTCATGTTGGGACACTGAATGTACTTTGCATTTTCTCTTTCAGAGTATTTTGTGAAAAATTCTAGAAAAAAATTTAGAAAATAATAAATACTGTTCAGTAAGTCAGGTCTGGGTTCTGTTGTGCTTCTTTGTGAAACTTGTATGCCTGTATGATTGATACTTGCACTGATTTTTTTCCAGGGGCCCCAGTGTGGAGAATGTTCCTCCTCATGAAGCAAGTGACAGATTACAGATCTTTCAAGCCAGATTTGATGAACTATGGAGGAAGTATATCTCTCTTTCTGCTGGGGAAGAGTTATTTGGTCTTCCTATAACAGGTAGTTTCTCAGGGGATATGGATACCTGGTCCTAGGATGTTAAATTTTTCTTGTGGGTCCTGCTAAATGCATTCAGTGCTGGATTCATTGTAGAAAAAAATCCTTGCAGTAAAATGTTATTGTCTTTCCTATGAAAAGCAGCTATGTGAAACTGGCTCTCAGTCTGTACATACATAAACATCAGGTGGAAGAATATTGCACCGTTCTGTGTATCTCAGGCTCCAGCTGCCTAGCTCTCTTGCTTTTTTCTGTTCAGAACTAAGTGCATCTCCTGTCTGTAGTTTTCCATGTCCAATTTTGGGAACTCTGTTGCCCAAAATACTCAAGTTGTCCCTGCTGCAGATACCTAATGAATTCCCTTGGGCTGTGCAACTGATCTGTAGTATCCTTGTGCCTCCTAGTCAGGCACACTTCAAGTTTGGAAGAGAATAAAAATCACAGCAGAATGTATGATAGACTCTTTAATTTGTCCATACTAAATGCAGTATATTTTCCTATCTGAAGACATATACAATAATCATGATATATTTAACTAGGAATTTCCAAAGACATGAGAGAAACTAAACAAAAAATTTCCATTAAGGAGGTCCATTTTAAATACTTTCATAGTGTAACGTGTTCTATATTTTTATTTTGAAAGCACAACCCCCATCTCCAAACTCTGCTTCTTAAGTAACTAGTGCAAATTGAGGTGGGGGATATTTTAGTTCTTGTATAAAACTATAGTATGTTCTTTTGCCATTTCAGCTACTTTTTCAACATTATCTTCCTCTCAGGGAGGTGCAGCACCTCCCTTATGAGATTGCAACTACTGTTATAGAAGAATACTGTTATAGAAGAATATTTATAAAAAGCTCAGTTCCTAGATAATGTAACTTGAAAAATTTGTCTTACTAGACACTGTCTAAAAGACTGCAAGCCTGATTTCAGACATTTATTAAATACCAATTTTAGAAATGGTTTTTTGTGTTCATGAATACAGTTGTACCTAATTAACATTCACAAGTGCTTTATTTTAAAATTTCAAACAGAGTATCCTGAACTGCACAAAATTAAACGTGAGCTTTCATTGCTTCAGAAACTTTACAGTCTTTATAATTCAGTTACTGTTAATGTTGATGGATACAATGAAATGCTTTGGCGTGATTTAAATATTGAAAAAATTAACAATGAACTTCTGGATTTTCAAAAGAGGTAAGTTATTTTCTTGTTGAAGTGCATACAATTTTAATTTCTCAGCTTTCTGTGTTAATTATCTTGTGAAAATTGCCCTGGGGGGCAAAAATCGGTTGGTTTCTTTGAAGCTTAGTCTTGTTCATGTGCTCAGCAGGGCTGTGCTGGTTGCAGACAGGAGTACAATGTGCACCTAGTGCATGACCTCACTTAGCAGAGTCTGCAAGTCCCTTTAGGCTTGTTGGAATATACAGACATGGAAGGTTGTAGCTTATTTAATGAATTAGGTACATAAACCTGTGGCAATGTAGTTGTAATTCTAAATAACCTTCATAACTGATCTTCATGTATTACCTTCTCAGTGATTTAGTTTACAGCTGATTAATTGTTAGTCCATGTTATTAGACAGAATTTTGATGCTATTGTCTACCTCTGCGCATTTGTATGCATTGAAATTGTTATTTCTAAAAGATGGGTAGCCACACTAAATTCTGAGGGGTTGTTTATGAGGTCTGAGAGGAAGAATGTTTTCCACATTGCATGCAAAAGAACTGTTAGGTGAAACCGTGCTTTGCTGAAGTCAAAGGAATTTTTCTACTGTGGTGGTAAAGATGCACCTTTGGTTTTTCAACAGCTATCGCTGGGTGTGCAAGACTTCTCCAACCTATGTTGTTACTTCTCTTAGAGACAGGGCCTCATGATCCAACAGGATTTGCATTGTTTCCCCTTTGCCATCTTTGAATTCTGATGCCTGGCACTGGAGTATGGACAGTTGCTAGAAAAGGGGAATTTGGTTACATGCTACAGTGGAGAGTCTATATGCAGGTCTAAAGTATTTTGTGCTTCCATTCCTTCAGAGGAGCTATCTGTACCAGTCTCTGATTTACTCTTAATGGGAATTACAAAATATACATGAGAACCAAATTACATGCAAAAATTTGAAAGCAGATGTACAATATTTTTATCCAGTGCATATCTATTGTAAAAAAAAAAAAGTGAACTATCTCTCTGTTTTCTTTCTTCTTTTATTATTTTTGTTTAAGTATTTTCTTTACCTCTTTACACAGTGGCTCTGTTTGCTTTCTCAATCAGTTCTGTCGAGACAAGTTCATACTCAATATAAAGAGCTTTCTCTTCTGCAGAGCCCCTCTGCTACAACAGCCAGTGTGTGTGTCTCTGCTTCATCAGATAATTCTGGTCAGCTTCTGGTTTTGGATTCTCCAATGTGACCTGAGAGAGATTTCACTTACATTTTGGCATTATTCAAGAGACAGAGATCAGATCTGTGTTTTTCATCTCATCCCAAATCTTTGGGAAGCATAAGAAAATTTATTTGTGCTCAGTCTTTTTAGTCATATGGTATTTTGAGCATGTCACCATTTTAGCAGTGTCCATTTGTGTACACAATGAAGGAGCGAGGTGGAGATTTTCATATTTTTCTGGAAAAAAAAGAGAAAAGAATGAACTGTCTTCTAGTAATTAATTTGAAACAAAATCTTAATTTAAAAAAATAATAGTAGTAAAAATGAATTTACACAAAATATATATACTTCCCTATTTGGACAATATTTGTAAGTCTTAATATCATTTCAGTAGAGTTCTGGAACTGCATCATCATTTTTTCTATAGTTAATTATATTTTACGGGTTGGTAGGACTCTCTTTATGCTTCCTTCTCCTGGAACTCTGAAGAAAACCATTGCGTGACACGTTTTGAAAGTTATGTCATTTTTACTTCATGTTTGACTTTTCTTTTCTCCTCTGAAGTGTTGATCTGTATTTGGAGCAAGATGACCACCAATAGGCAGTAATTATTATTATTTTTTTTTGTGGAACTCTAACCCAGTACTATCCTTCCTTTGGCAGCCTTGCTAGCATTATTGCATCAAGCTATTATCATTAAAGCTGGAAAAATGTAAACAGTGTACAGAGGGTGCCTGCAGAAATTATTCAGATGGTATGCTGTGTTATGAAAGGAGCAGGAACACTGGAAGGGCAATTAGTGTTTTAGTGTAATTGCAAAGATATGCACAGTTCTTTACTGTAATGTTCTTTTTTGGTACCCCTTAAAAATGGTATTATAATAGAAAACCTAGAATAATGAAAAGAAGAAGCACAAAAATAGCTGTTGGTGAAAATAAAAAGAGATTAAAAGGATAAATATTTAGAGAAAATGCATGTGGTAGAGACCATTATAGAAGTTTATAAAAACAGCTAGGGAGAAGTTTCCCTTTATGTTTTACTACAATATATTATAAAGGCAATGTCAGGAAATTTGAGAAGGAAATTTAAACCTGATCAATGGAATAGGTTTATTACATAATATGTAACTCATGGAACTTGCTGTTAGAAGATATTACTGAGACCAAGACAAAGGAAAAAGGTATCTGTGTTTAAAAAAAAAAAAAGTAGTTTTCATTACCAAGCTAAGAGATCACTTTTCCAATTGGCAACCTAAGACAAAGCTTGTGAGAGTGTTATTTGTTCTGCCTCAGCATAAAAATAGCCAGGAACTGCCTCTTAAATCCTTGTCTATACGTGTCAGAGTATACCTTTTCATTCCACAATACTTTTCTCTAGCATATTTAATACTATCTATTGTTGGATTCAAGAAGAAAGACTACAGAGATGATTGCGGTGCTGTGGCAGTTTGTCTATGTTTATCAACCTATTAACAGAAAGTGCTGAAGAATTCACACATGCTTCAGTGTTGTGTGGCAGATCTGTCTGATTTTGAACTGCTGTTGGTCTTTGGGCCATAGCTTTGAAAGACGAAACTTGTTAGAAGCAAGTGGAGCTGTGACAATTCACAGTGTAAGAGATTTTTCCTTTGTCCTGTTTTTCTAATGTGAAATTGTACAGAAAGGAAGGTTTTTCTTTAAATTTCTTTCATACAAACGAGGTGTAAAATAGGACTTGTTTGACTGAAACAAATATTTTCCTGTTTGCAAGCAGGTCAGTTTTGGTGTAGGATGTACTTTATTTTGCTTGAAAAATTATATGTTGTTTAGCCCTTTTTGCCCTTTACAAAATTGGGTGCACTTTCACATTTTCAATAAAACAATGATGCTGCAGAAGCTTAAGTTCATACATGGGTTTGCATGCGAAACTAACCTGTTTTAATTCAAACTGAAATAAAACCCAAACCTTTCTAATGTGATTTTCGCTGTCTTTAGCACTGTTTCATGCCTGCAGTTAGAAACATTCGGCTTATGTTGCCAGCTTGCAACTGATCTTTATTTACTGGCCCACTGACTGAAAAATGAGAATATATTGTACTATTAAATTGTGGATTGTGATTATTAAGAATTAAATATTTCTTCCTTTTTTGTGCCTTTTAAAGAATTCGTAAGTTACCGAAAGCTTTGAAGGAATGGCAAGCTTTTCAAGACCTAAAAAAAAAAGTTGATGACTTCACAGAAAGCTGTCCTTTGCTTGAAATGATGGCAAACAAAGTATGTTCTGCATACTCATTTGGAGATAAGATTCACCTGAAAAACTCTATTGAAGACTGTTGTATGACTATAAGATGCTTTCCATAATTCTTTTTTATAGATAAAAGCAGTTATATTTCTTGAAAAATCTAGTTAGGCTTAGTTATAGAAAAGTAAAACAAGAGTCTTTGTAATGTGATTAGAAGAACAATTAGTGGTTTCAATGAAATGGAAATCAAGACTCTTGTATTTGATTAGCAGATGTAGTGCAAGAGCATGTGATGATTCTAGTCCTAAAAATAATACCATTTAAAAAAATCTTCCCTAATTTCTATGGACTTTTCTAGGCAATGACGTCACGACACTGGGAAAGAATTGCACAAGTGACTGGGCATCACTTTGATGTTGACTCTGAAAATTTCTCTTTGAAAAACATAATGGATGCCTCTTTATTAAAATATAAAGAAGATATTGAGGTACATGTACATTTCTGTTTGTTTTTAATGAATAACTTGTGACTGGGGTTCTGCACTTTTGGACTCCTGTCTCTAGTCAGCTTTGTAACATGAAAAATGTTGGCTTTAGTTGGAGGATTTTTTGAAGAATGGAGTTTGGTAGCTAGTATTAGTGCTGATGGTTAGTTTATTTCATTTTTATTCTGGAAAAGGATTAAATGGATAGATGGTATTATGCTAATCCTTTCATAGAAGGAATTCTATTATTTTAAGAGTAGTGTGATACTGTCGTGCTTCTAGTTTAGGGTCTGCCTACTTTTAAGTTTTTCTTCCTTTCAAGTGACTCATCAGAGAGAAAAAATAGTTGATGTAAGTCTGATCCTGTTAAGTGTTTGAAATCCTTGGAACACAGTAGAAGTGGAGGATACAGGATTAAAGGAGAACAGAGTTTTTTCGTATTTCAGAAGTGATTCTTCACAAGAGCAGAGAGCAGTGAGAAGACCTGTGTAATGTGCACAAGCTACAAAGCTATTGCCTCCTTCATTTTGGGGACAGTGGTCATCTAGCAAGTACATTAGCTTTATGCTCATTACCTTTTGATAGAACGAATTTCTAACTTCAGTTCTGTTGTCACTTAGCTAAATCTGTGGTCCGTCCATAGTAGTGACCTGATTTGTCTTGTTCCACAAAGGGACACTTCTAAGACAAAAACATGACATCAAACCTCTGCTGTACCCAATTTCCAAACAAGAATTTAAGACATATGAAAGGTTCAGAGTTGATAGCCTTACACTCAAGGAAAGACTTTAAACCTGTGACGGAATCCTATATATTTCTGAACCTGAATTTGAGATCCAGTTTGAATAGATGCTCCTTTTCTCTCTGATGGAATAACCAATTTTATGACAGTCCTGTCCTCACTGTCTTCAAGAAGTAGCAGGTGTCATGTTGTCCAGGTATGCTCGGTTCTTGGACTGTTTATTGGTTTTGATTGGTAATGTGTATTTTCCTTAACCTCACAGAAGTTATATTTGACTTCAAATTTTTATACATTATTTACAAATTCTGCCTGCAGATTCAGTGAATGAGTGAATTTTAAAAAGTGTAAGGCGTTAGTGCCAGTGAAGATGGGAGTATAGCCCATAAAATGTTTCAGTTACAACTAGTACTGTAATACAATCTAGTTTGTAATGTAATAGTTTTGAGGTGTTTCAATGTATATTTATATTAGCTAGAGCTTACACTGAAGTCTAGATCTAGCCAATGAATTTGAGTTGTCTTTGTAAATGTTCATCATATCAGCCATAGAGGAATGTACTAGTTCAATTTTACACAGGATATCTGCATCAGTGCTGTTAAAGAAAAGGATATTGAAGCAAAATTGAAGCATGTCATCGGTGAATGGAGTACTCATGCTTTCAGTTTTGGCCAATTCAAAACTCGAGGAGAACTCCTGCTGAAAGGATCAGACATATTGGAGAAAATAGCTTTGGTGGAAGACAGCCTCATGATATTGGGGTCACTCATGAGCAACAGGTACAAAAGCTAAGAAGTGTGCATATTGTGTCAATCTAGTCAAACCCAAAAGTAAACAATGATCATCTTAGGTTCTTTTTCCCTTTAACTCATGTTCATACAGGTATAATGCACCATTTAAGTCCACTATACAACAGTGGGTTCAGAAGTTGACCAATACTGCAGAGATTATTGAAAACTGGATTACGGTACAAAACCTCTGGATTTACCTTGAAGCTGTGTTTGTTGGTGGAGACATTGCAAAACAACTACCTCAAGTATGTTGATTTGTGATAACAATATATTAATGGTAATATGTTGTATGAAGAGATTAGCCACATCACAGAGTTTAGTTGCCAACATATATAATGCATGTGAGTTTTGTGGGCTGCACATAGACAGTTCAGAAGAAGTTTTGCCAAACTGTGGTCTGTCTGGTTGAACTACTTAGAACTTGGTCAAACCTACAGGAGCGTGGCTATTTGTAATTCAGGTTCCAATGTTCCTGTCGCTTGCAATACTAGTGAATTGTATGATAGATAGCACAGGGCTCAGGAATACTCAACGGTACAAAACTGATGCATCACCTCTCCCACATGTGCCAACGCCCCTTTCTTCTTGTGTGCCCATGTTTATAGGTTCTAAGTTATGTAAGAATACAGGGTGTTTCAGAAAGATGGACCCAGTTTCATCCAGTGTCTCATTTCCAATTGGGTCCATCTTTTTGAAACATCCCATAGAATGACAGATTTTCTCTGTTAATTCTGTACTTACTAGGACTCAGTATAACTAAGTCCCAGAGAGAGATGCTGCAAGACTTGGGCAGTTGCATGTGTGTTAATCCGTGTGAGCTAGGGCAACCTCTTCGAAAGGCTATTACGACCTCCCTTGGTAGCAACTGCAAAAGAGTTAAGGAATGATCTGACTTCCTACAAGAAAGAAATATCAAAATAAGTCATCTTCTTTCTTGCGTATCCTAATGAGACGTTTTCTTATAGTTCTAACACATCACAGTTTAGCAGCACTGGATCAACCAGTGCTGTAAATTAGCAAATGCATAATTATTGGGAAATTATTAAATATTAGTTTAGGCCAGGTATTTTATAACTAAAGGCTTACAATTTCCAAAACTAGCATTAATTTTTGTAAGTAAAGCTTTCTTAAGGGTTATTTAGGATAACAATATATATATTTTTTTTAGTTCATTAAATATTTTTATATTTTAAAGTTTATTAGAGAATTAATAAGCATTTTTTTTCAGATAAGTAAATGCTGTGGCACAACTGAGGCATTTGATAACTGCTAAAGCTAGTTCTGATAAGGATGATGTTATACATGAACCGGTAATCTGGAAAAAAGTGAATATGGTGACTGTCTTTAAAGGAGGAGGAGAAGGAACAGCTTGGTGGAGGAGTAATGATAGATGAGTGGGCTTAATTACAATTCCTGGATGAATACTACAAAAAATAACTGTCTATAAGCATCTGGAAGGTAACAAGGAGATGAGTGACAGTCAATGTATAATTGTTAGGAGCAAAACTTGTCAAACAAATCTAATTTATTTTTAGAGTGGACAACAAACTTTGTGGATAGAGGAAAAACAGTAGTTGCCATATATCTTGATAGGCTTTTGACACTGTATCTCATAGTACTATCAGAAAACGAGTCCTAGATTGCTGGTGTGTAAAATGCAGACAGAAAAGTGGAATGCATAGACAACAGTAACTGATAACTAGAATATTGTACCTGGTTTTGGCTGGAGAAACAAATAGACAAATTTGAGAGAGCATAGAAGACGGTGATAAGAATGAGGAACTATGCAGGAAGGAAAATGCACAAGAAAAGATTCAACAAACTAGGCTTGTTTGGCTTGAAGGAGAGGAAAAACTGAAGAGAAGATGTGATAAGTTTTTAAAAATATAAGGAAGGAAACGATGTGTTCTCTGTATCTGTGAATATGATGAGAAGTAATTGGTGTACACACAAGAAAGATTAAACTTAAATACTAAAACAGAGTCACCAGAAATGAAGATTTCCTAGAGAGGCTCCTGAATCTCCAGCCTTGAGCATCTTCAAAGACAAGGCAGACAGATGTTTTACAAGAGTGGCATGGGTGTGATCCTGTCTTGTGACAGGCAAATGGCTTTGGAGGGTCTCTTGAGATGTCTTCTAAGTCTCCCTTTACCTACAATACCTTACAAATGCGACAGTTTCAGAGTATTTCTAGTGGTTTTGTATTACTACTAACAACTTACTCCTCATAACCTGTGGGAAGCAGCCATTATATGACATTGTGTATTGCTGTCAAAAGACTGTAATTTCTGAGAGTTTTCTGGTATGTTATTGGAATCCTTTTATGTGGACAATTTTGGTGCCCAACATGAAGTAAAAGGCATTTCCAGAGCTGTTCCGTTGGAGTCTTTCTCTTGCAATTTGAACTTTGGTCATTATAAGCACTGATCATGATAAGCATGCCTATAAATATTCATACATTAGTCCTACAAAGACTTGAATAGGAAGCAAAATATTAAATTGTTACCTTGTTTCACAGAATTCCTTAGTGTTTAGAATTTGACAAATTTGAGGAAGAGCTAATGCATTTTTTCATGTATTTCAGGAAGCCAGAAGATTTCAGAACATTGATAAATCATGGCAGAGAATTATGCAGAGAGCCCATGAAATATCAAACATCGTGCAGTGCTGTGTTGGAGATGAGACTTTGGCACAGCTATTACCACATTTGCTGGAACAATTGGAAATCTGTCAGAAATCACTGACTGGGTATTTGGAAAAAAAACGGTTACTATTTCCAAGATTTTTTTTTGTATCTGACCCTGCTCTTCTGGAAATCCTTGGTCAAGCATCTGATTCCCACACTATTCAGGTACAAGTACTAAGGCAATAATGTTCTTCTCTAGTCAATAAGAGTGAGGACCATGGATGATTTTGTTGTTTAGTTGAGAAAATTTCATACACTGATGGAAAGATTTACAGAATCTTCTAATACAGCATTTGAAGGCAAAGTAAGAATGTGATCTCAGATCAGTTTATGGAGCGCTTTTTTTTTCTGATTCTATTGTAGGCACATTTATTAAGTTTGTTTGACAATGTTAACCGAGTGGGATTTCATGAAAAAAACTACGACCAGATTTTATTCTTTGAATCTCAAGAAGGAGAACAGGTCAATATTATTGAACCCATTTTAGCTCAGGTAATGGAAGTATATATTGCAGTTTTTCATGACTTGATTTAAAGTAGATTTGTGTTTTAGAAACAAACAGTATCGCATTATGCTATTATTTGACTAGCTGAATGAAAACCTTCCAATGTGAACAGCAAGAGCAAAGGCCAGAAAGAACAAGACATTTGTGTTATTCTGTAACAATTACTTTACCTGTGTTTTCAGCAGTACTGAGGTGAAGTGCCAAATCCATCGCATATCTCTAGAAGGGCAGTGGAACAGAAAGAGGAGAGGAATCTTTTAAAGATTAGAGAATAACAAAGAGGGAAACGGAAGTATGAAGGACTGGGAAAAAAAGTTGTATAGGGCTTTTACTCCTTGTGAATTATTCATAAACTAATCCTCTAAAAGTATTTTCTTGTTTATTTCAGGGCAATGTGGAATTCTGGTTAGGTCAGCTGCTGAATGGGATCAGGAAAACAATCCACACCATCATTAGGCAGGCATCAATGGCCATTAACGATGCAGGATTTAAGCTGCATGACTTTCAGGCAATGTTTCCTGCACAAATAGGACTTCTGGGAATTCAAATGATCTGGACCAGAGATGCAGAGAATGCACTGAACAGTACCAAGACAGACAAAAAGGTAGTATTTAATGAATCTTTGGGGATTAATTAAAAGCATTGTTTGGAACAGTGCATATTGTGGAAAGTTAAAAGTAACATGTAGGAAAAAAGCACAACATATTAGTTAAGTAACCAGAATAACAAATAAATTAACAGGAAAACAGAATAATAAAAAAATGTGTTAAGAGGTCACACCTTCTCACCATCCCCCAGCATGTGCTTTAGAATTGTTCCTGACCTGAGGTTTTCTGTATTGTTCTGTCAGTGCAGTCATCTTGGCATGGAACAATTTGTCAGTTTGGAATACAGGGAATCTTATCCTATTACTTACCCCATAACAAATTTTGAAAGAAATAAGAGCTCCCCAAATTTGGGAAATAACTGTACTTCATGGGTTTTGGTCCACTATAACAGAGTCTATTAGATTCTTCAGCTGGTAAGCTCTTTTATTTTAGGGAAAGGAAAGAACAGAAGGCATTTGAGGAGCTGCTTGTTTAATCTCAAACACATAGAGAAGATACTGTTAACAGCAAGGTGTTATTCCGAACAGTGAATCTGTGAAGGAGGATGCAGAGGATGTGAACTAAAGAGCTGCAAATTACTATTAATCAAGAGTATACAGTGAGATTGGACGAAGAACTAGTAACACTGTCCTACCATAAAAATAAATGCAGGGGAACAGTATCATGCTCTGCTTTGATACTGAATGAAAACAAAGACTCTAAACTACAGAGAAGGCCAGTTAGTGCTACATTTTCTGCATTTAACAAAGTTTTAAAAAGACACGGACTTACTTTTAGTCCTCTCCAGTTCATATACTGACTAGACTCAAGATTCTTTTGCATTAACTGCAAAACAGCTTCTGTTTACTTAGAATGAGCTCTGTTTGTGTGTTTGGGGGGAAGGGATGTTGTTTAGTTCTCCATTAGTTTTGCAGTGTTTTCAGCATTTATTTTCTTGGCGAACAGTGTGAGTTTTAGGCTTTGCATATATTTACAGAAAGCTGGTGTGATTGTTCTCTCACACATTTGGAACAGGAGTATATATGAGCTGCCCTTTCTGAAATCTCAGTGCTTTATAATGTGCTGTGTACCAGGAACATCACCAGCAGAGGCTGAAGCTGTTTACCTAAGTTAATATTATGTAGTTGGTATTGTATTGTGTGGAATTTTGTAACAGAATCTGGTGCCATGAAATAAATTATTACTTTAGCCTTGGCATATAAAATTACACTGCATTTTCCCCCTCCTCTGGTTGGAGGGTGTGATAGATCTCCAGGTTCCTGTTCCCCCTGACAAGCAGATTCTCTTTGGGCTGATGTAAAATACCCAAAATCAGAGACTGATGGTTCTGAAAATATACAGGGATGCAATCAGCTAAAGATGCAATGTAGAGCAGAAGGAGCAACAGTCTTGTAATAAAACCTTATTATGTGATCTGCTCGTCTAGATATAACCATATTATACTTTGTTGGGCTAAGAATGCAGACATGGAGGGCAGTTTGCAAATCCATATTTAGCATTCCAAGCCTAGTAAATACAAAGCAGATCTTAGATGCCAGGGCCCATATGTTTGCAGGTGCTTTTTATTTTTTATTGTAAACATTGGAAGAACAAATGTAATGCATTAATATGGCTGTTCTTGCTATGTGGAAAAGGTAATGCACACAACAAATCAGAAGTTTTTGGAACTTTTAAATGATTTGATTGACATGACAACACACAATCTGACAAGAATGGAGCGCACAAAATATGAAACTTTAATCACCATTCATGTGCACCAGAAGGATATCTTTGATGACTTGGTGAGTTTTGAAAACCTTTAAGGTACTTTCTATAGGGAGGTTTTTGCACATATAAAAAAATTATAATCAAATATTACAATCAGTCTCTCTGAGTAGCTATGACATTACTGATATAGCATATCAGATTTAGTTGTATTCATATAGATGTCATGCAGAGATAAGGGTAATTTATATATAAGTATGTTAATAGGTACAGACTTCAGTTTTTAAAATGATTGATACCCATCATGCACCACTGTGAGCAAAAGACTTTAACTTTTAAAATTAAATTATTCTCTTAAATTGAAAATTTAATACTTGAAATGTAAAAGGAAAAAAGTCACTTGAGTATTGCGATCAATCATATGTATGATTACCAGCCAAGCCTATATGTTGATTTAAGGTAATGGTCATTCAAAGGTTAAAGTGGTGAGGTTCCATATATTTGAAAATGGTAGCAACAATAACCAGAACAAATATTTTAATTTCTTTTTGTAATTGAGTTGCATCAGACTTACTTTGGACAAGTATATTGAATACATGAAACTATAATAATAAAAATGGAAGTAAAATAACTTTCAAAAAGCTTGCATGATACAAACATAAATAAATCAATATTTCATAGTTTAATTTACGCATATATGATAGAAAGGTAAAAATTAAATGCATGTGTAAAGAAAGACAGAATATCCTAAAGAAAAAGAGTGAAAGTTAGAAAAAACCAGCCAGCTTCTAAGATAGGCATGGGGTTTTATCCTCCACCTGTCATTTTTAATTTATTTCCAGAATTATTTTCTTAATTGGACATTTAATTATCAATTAATTTAATGTCATATTCGTAATAAAATTAAATCACAGAAAATTGGTTACATTTAAAGGGCCTGTATGTGAAATAAAGGGCGGACAAGTCCAAAACTGGGGAAACAATTCTTGGTTCTAACATGTAATACTATCCTTTTCTCTCAAAACCTTATATCCCCTGCTAAACTCATCCTTCTGTCGTTGAGAAAAAGTAGAGGGAAGTGACTAAAGAATCCAGAACCTCGTGTTTACCTTGCAGCATGTCTGCAAAGCTGATAACCAGAACTACATATTCTGTAAGAGGCCAGTGATTTTGAGATCAAGTGTCAAAAATAATGAATCAAGATCTGTTAATATGCTGCAAATTTGTATGTGGCAAGTTCATACTGAAAAATACACCCCAAATTAACAAGCATATACACATGTATTCAATATATTAAAACATTATCCTTGATTTACTATTTCTGTGAGTAATGGCACCAGATACACTGTACATAAGATATAAAATAGATAATAATATATAAAATATAGAATAATATAGAATAATATGTGTTATATATGTAATACATATAACCTGTATTGTTATTTAGTTTTTTATGAAGTTTTCCTTCACTGTTCTTCAATATCTTTGTAAGACAAAATTCATCATCTCTGTACACAGTTCAGAGAAAATCAAAGTGGTCAAAAGGTTCAGACCATATCTTAGACAGGTTTGAAAAGATAATTCTGGATGTTTTGGCTCCTGACAGGTTCTGTGCTTGTTCTTCCTGCTCTTGCATTTATGCATAGTAGATTTTTTTTTCTGTATGGAATTTCAGATGAATTTGTTATACTGTTTCATTTCTGAATTAATGATTTTTCTTTTCCCTTGTAGGTCCGTATGAACATTAAATCTCCGTCTGATTTTGAATGGCAAAAACAGTCTCGATTTTATTTTCTTGAAGACTTGGATAAATGCATTATCCAAATCACTGATGTAGAGTTCACCTACTGCAATGAATACTTAGGCTGTACAGACAGGCTTGTTATAACTCCCTTAACTGACAGGTAGTTATAAAAAGAATGCAGTGCATAGCACTGGAGCTAAGACTTAATTCCTTTACCGTTCATGAGTCAGGATTCTCACTTTGGTTGCACTCTAGTGCTGCAGTATCGATGGTGAACAGCAGAGGCCAGTGCTTATATATTCAGCTGGCGAAAGCAGGCACCCCTGTGAGGGTTCTCGAATTCTCTTTGAGTGTTTGCTTGAGCTATATGTGCGGTGGTAGGCATCGAAAAGCTTATTTGTGCTAGAGGTAAATATAGCTTAACATCATACTCTTCACCAGCCTAAACAGAGTGGATCTAAAAGCAATATATTGCTGCTTTCAGTAAGCTAGCAGTTGCATGAGAATTTGGGGTTATGGCAAGTGATTCATTGGAAGTCACCCGAGGGGAAAATTCAGTAACTCAAGACATAGCATTGAATAACTAGCGCCGATATGGTTTTAAGCATGACCTATGGAGAGTTACAAGACTACAAACACAGGAAAAGCTCAGAGAGCAAAATAGAATGAGAACTTTTTATTGCTGGAGTATTAGTTATGCAGCACAGTACGAACTCCACTAACTGCGTATTTTCCTAAAGTGCTTGGTAGTGCTTCAGCTGGGCAAGAGGCGGATGTATTTGCTTTGCCAGAGCTTGTTCTTTTAAGCGTGGCTAGGAATGTCAAAATACTGTGCACGTTCAATCATTTGTTGTGTGAAGGATGACTGCTGGCCACTGAATTAATTTTGGAATTGTCTTTGCACTCTCGGTGCTACTAGATTTTATTTGCTAGTGAAGTTTCAGGCTTTTGGCAATTTCTGAACCAAAATTATGCCCAGTGAGCTGCTTAAGAGAGCAAAAACCCTGTGCTTGGGTACCTGGATATTGATATGTAACACACATCTGCCAAATTCTGTTATGTACCCTACCATTCCTATGCTTTATAGAGACTGCAGCAGTAACCATGCAGTTGATTAGTGGCTATGGCAGTACTAACATGCAGACAGTATTTTCGTCCACCAGGAGAGACAGTATCAAGAAAATGTCATTCCAAATTTGTTCACAGGATTAAAATGCAACCTAATTGCTTAGGGATTGATTCAAGGTGCTATGCTACTCAATATTGAAAACTAGCACAGGGTGACAGTACTGAAGAAAAGGAGTCTTTTGAATGAACTTAAACTATAGTAACAACAGCAAAAAAAGAACAGAGGTATCTGTCTTTGGACAAATGTAGAAGATTCAAACAGAGCTGCAGGGATTGGTGGTTATCCACTGTCATATACTGAAAGAGTATTTGAAGCAGAGATGTTTTTCTAGTGTTGGCATGGGAAACTTATGTGCCTAAGCAGTGTTGTGTAAGAACAGATTTTATTCCGCTTATAGGCTTTTTCCATTTTAATATTTTTAATATTGCTATATGGACTTCTGTGAGCTTCTCACAAATTTCAGGTGATGATATATTTGCTTTCCATTAATCAACTTGAAGTCAAATGCTGTTTGGCTAATGATTTTGTGTTCTGAAAGATTCTCAAAGCACATGGTAAATACACACTGGCAGTAGTACATTACAGTAAGATAATGGGACTGGAATTGAGTGGTCCTAAACATCATGTCAGACACAGACCATGTCACACCAGATACAAAAAATGAAATGCAAGTTCTATTTAGGCCCTGTATTATGTATATAATTTGTCCTTACCTTATTTTCAGTAGCAGAATTGCTAGGAGTGGTTTTTTAGTGTTAACTGAGTGCCTGTTAACTGATAACTGAGTAATAAGGTGATAAAGCATTATTATTGCTATTATATTAGAAAAAGTATTATGTTATAGGAAGTGATACTAGCTGGTATCATTTGGATTTTTTCAGTGCCCATTTTATCTCCCCAGATATATCATAAGGCTGTTGAGTTTCACAGTATTAAAATGGGCTTACTGGGGTTTTGGAGCATTGTAAGATAGAACAACAGTCTTCCTACACCCTTCAATAGTCTCCACACCATCTGGGGAGGCTGAGACTTAAACCTGTAGATATCAGCCTAGGATGGAGGCTGAAGCAGAAGGTGATCCTAGGATTCATGGATCCTTCCCCTTCTTCATTTACCATTGTTGGGTTGTTAAGCCTGGAGGAAGGGAGGCTGAGAGGAGACATTATCACTGCCTACAACTACCTGGAAGGAGTTTGTAGTGAGGTAGGTGTTGGTCTCTTCTCCCTAGTAACAAGTGATAGGACAAGAGGAAATAGCCTCAAGTTGCATCAGGGGAGGTTTAGATTGGATATTAGGAAAAAATTCTTCATGGAACAGTTGTCAGGCATTGGAACAGGCTGCCCGGGGAAGTGGTGGAGTCACCATCCCTGAAGGGGTTTAAAAGGTGTTTGACAAGGTTCTTAAGGACATAGTTTAGTGGTGGACTTGGCAGTGCTAGGTTAATGGTTGGACCTGATGATCTCACATGTCTTTTCTAAGCAAAATGATTCTATGATCTATGATTCTATTAATCTTCCCTCTTGTCCATTCTCCTTTTGGAACTCAAACCCTCATGTGATTGGCAGCACTGCTTTGGTTTGGCATGCTGGTAGGGAAATGGCAAGAACAGAAGCTGCTTCTAGCCTCTGTGCCTTCCTGCTGCCAGACCAGAGAGCCCATCTTGTGTGTTCTGGGGAGAGAGTAGGAGGATGGGAAAACAGGGAAAAACCCCTTGGGTCTGGGTGTCGCAGTATAAGACTTGAGTCATGGAGAGAGGGCATATGATTACAGTGAGAAAACAGTGATGCTGCTAAGAGTTGACCTGTGGGTTTCCTGGGCTGTTGCACTCATTGCAGTGCTGGACGTGCTTTTCTGTAGGTGCAGCAAAGGGGGTACCTGGTAACTCAGCTTCACAGTGTGTAAAGGAGGTGAGTGAGGACTTACCACATGGAAGCACAACCCTTCCTGCCTTCTTCCTGAGCTCTGTATAATGCAACTACTGTGGTTACATTAATGGACTTCAAGTAATTAAGAATAGAAAAAGATTAGTAAAATTCTTTGTTCTATCTCTAGGTGTTACATCACTCTGGCACAGGCCCTGGGCATGAGTATGGGTGGTGCCCCAGCAGGACCTGCAGGCACAGGGAAGACAGAGACAACTAAAGACATGGGCAAATGCCTGGGCAAGTATGTTGTTGTTTTCAATTGTTCAGACCAAATGGATTATAGAGGACTTGGTCGTATCTATAAAGGTAAGAAATAATCTAGTTTGTTCATTTTAGAGTCATAAGTATTTGTAAATGCTTGTCAACTTTTCCTGATATTTGATTTTTTTTCCTTTCCTTTTTCTTCCTGCATACTTTCAGGCGCCTTTTTATTTTTTTATTTTTTTTTAATGTTCTTGGAAGATGTTTCCTATCTACATCTTCTTTTCCTTTTCCCTTTTAATACTTTCTACTGATTTTCTTTATGCCTTTACCCCACCCATGCCAAAGGGAGAGGATATTTAGCCCTCCCTTGCCATTTTTGTATCAAGCAAGACAAACAAATACGAAACTCAATGATGTTGTGCGAGGAGGGAAACATGCAAAGTGGTGTCGTGTCTCATTTTGAACTCTAGAATTTTTTGGGAAATGAGATAGTGGTCAAACTCTGATAACTTCTCATGATAAGCAGAGCTTTGAAGTCAGATTTGCGAACAGTGATCAGGTGATCCAATATCTGTGGACTCCATTATGTCTGTTTTCTTGTACATAGCTACTCCTGGTTATATGGATTGGCAGACCACAGAATGCCACAATTTCTGTGAGTGGTGGACTCTTAAATCTAACACAAGGCATCATAAACATAATTTTCACCATTGTGATATCTCGTGAATGTTAAAACATAACCTGGAGATCATTTTTGTTTTTAATTCAGAAGCCCACAGAGCTGGCCAAGATTTTAACAGAAGTAGCTTTTGTCTTTGGGTTCTCGTTTAAGAGTTTAAGAGCATCCAATTAAGCTTTTCTAATGGAGATAGAAAGTCTGAAAGGTATGTGAAGTTTAAAGGAAGGTGATTTTGTATTTAATTGTGAAAAGATTTTCCATGTTTCAATCTTATCTCTTCTGTGGTCATACTGAGTTTGCCTGGGACTGAATTAGATCAAGACCAATAGTACTGATTTGGAAAGAACTGAGTTAAGAGCAGTACTTGCACTGACTTCACTGGACTACTGTTCTTCCTCCTAATCCTTTTGTTCCTTTACAGACATTTTTAGGCCTCATTAACTTGTTAACTTCCTTTAATTGCCGTATCAAAAAGAGGGAAATGGGAAGAAGTAAAGCAGAGAAAGAAGGGAAAAAAATATTTAAACAGTTTGACAAGTTTTCCTAATCATGACTCAGAAGTTTTTTAGCTGTCTGTGCATTCTGCAGAATGTCCTGCTTCTCACTAATCAAACACATTAGCTCCAGTTATAGGAAGGGGAATATAGATAAGGAACATTTCTATTCTTGCTTCCATTGCCTCAGCCAGCCTCCATCCCCTGTTCCTCTGAGCCATGACAGAAGAGATATACTGAGCTTTGAAAAGGCACCAGTATCTCTGAATTTCTATATCTCCCTCTCTCTGAGGCATCCCCATGTCTGTTGCCTTCCCTTCTACTGGGGATTTCTCTAGCTGGGGCTGCAGTGAGGGGCCAGCCTGGAGCAAGCAGGATAGCTGGAGAAAACAGTCAAGGAGGCACTGCTATGAAAAGAGGAGATATAGTGCTTGCTGTAGCCCTATCATTTTCATATCAGGAATCTGAGGTAGTGCAGTAAATATAGAAGCAGTGAATGGTAGAGCTAATGACCATCCTTAGCTCTTGTGGGAGTTTAACCCCCAGTCTTGAACTGGTCCCATGAAGAGGCCACTCTTCTAGCTAGAAGTTCTGCTAATGTCACAAGAATGGAAAGTTTGATCACAGTCTTCATTTGAGGCACTCTCAACGGCAGAGAGGCCCTGCAGAAGGATCTAGACAAATTAGAGAACTGGAAAATCACCAACAACATAAATTTTAACAAGGACAAGTGCCAGATTTTGCACCTGGGAAACGGCAACCCGGGCTGTACATGCAGATATTCAGAAAAGGTTCTTCAGCCAGAGGGTGGTGGAGCACTGGAACAGGCTCCCCAGGGAGGTGTCACAGCCCCAAGCCTGACTGTTCAAGAAGAGGTGGGACAATGCCTCAGACACATGGTGTGAACTGTGGGGTTGTCACATGCAGCGACAGGGCAGGAGTGAGACCCAATGATCCTTGTGGGTTGCTTCCAACTCAGGACATTCTATGATTCTATGAAGGTGTTAGGCAGCCTTTTAGCTAGTCTTTTAGCGTTAGCTTCGGTCTTTTTAGGTGAATTCAGGCATTCACTACCTTGGAGAAGGCTGAAACTGAATCAGTGCTCCTATGACCAGTGAGAGCAGAAGAGAGGTTTCATAGTATCTTGTTACATTATGCTGAGATGTGGTTAAACTTTCATAGAAGCTAATGACTTCTGTATTGAATATATTGTGTTATTGTAGCCCTTACCTGAGGTAAATACTGTGTTTATAACCAAGGCCAGATCTTCAAATGTCAAGAGAGAAGATAGTGATCAAGAGCTGGGTGACCGGGAGCTATGGAAAGCTATGGAAAGCTGCTTGTTGATATAATACCAAACAAACAGAGGAACGTTTCTAAGCTAGAAACTGAACTGGCTGTGCATGTGAATACCTTCAGTCAAGGTCACGAGTTTCTCAAATCACCTCTTGTAACTCCTAGATCTTTGGGCCAACATATAGTTTGCGTATCTTTTATTGTGTGTTCAGACTTTCAGTGTCTCAAGTTTATTTTACTCATCGGTAATAAACAGAAGAGGGCTGGGACCAGCTTACTGTCTAAGCACGAATATGCACATAACACCAAGCACAGTCATCTACAGGGTCTTTGTTGTACCAGCAGTCACCAGTTCAGAGAGGGGAAGCTTTTCCTTGGAGTGGGCTTGTCTTTGATCTCACCAAGCTGTTGCCTTTTTCCTCTCTGCTCCTTATGTGATAACATCTGTGGTTCTTTATGTTACCACCTTTTTTCCTGACTCCTTGGTGATTTCACTTTTTTGTGTTAAACTATTTGTGACTTTTGTCAGTTCAGACATCTAGCCTTTGTATCCTTGCTTTGTTTCTGCCTTCTTATCCTGAGGTCTTTGGTAACTTACTCTTTCTTGTTTCAGATGAAATTATAAGCACAGCTTGGCATTTCCTTCTTTTAGTAAACTTGGGCACAATTTGTGTGTCTAAGAACATCAGCTGAATTTTAGGGTTCAGCTTTCTTTGTTGTTTTTCTATAAGCTGGCCATTTTCTGTAGAATATTGTCATCAAATGCAACAAAAGCTAAGTAATACTGTATAATGTGTCCTTGTTATCTGACTATCTCATTTAATGGTGTGCTGGTGTTCACTATGAGTTAGAAAAGATGCTTATAGAACTCAAAAAATTGCTGCTCAGGTGACCAAGATGCCTGTGACTGTTTTCCTCAGCCAATTTTCTAGTGGGATGGTGGCTTACTTCTCAGAGAATTTCCCTGGGAATTAAATAATAGATCCAACTGAATAGGTCCTGAATAGGGTGATTCTTTTTTTCAGCATTCATCAGACTGTTGTGTGTCTGGGAGGAAAAGTAAGATGCTGTTCTTACAAAACTCATTGATTCTTTCATTTGTGAAGGTCACCAGTTGCTTTAGACTTATTTTCACAACTTGGAAGGCCCTGGCTTGGAATCACGATTTTTATGTTGAAAAGTGAGATATTTGCTGTTTCTTGAAGAGTGGATATACTTAAGTTGGGGAAGGAAATGAGCTCTTTTCAGTTTAATAGGAGGAGCAAAGTGAGTTTAGAGAGAGATTCTTTGATTTGTATGAGATCTCTAGTGAAAAGAAGCATAATTCTTCACAGCTATAGAAGCGCTTTCATGCAGACTGATAAGAAAGTTGTCATGAAACATACTACCTATTTTAGTGCACACATTGAGAAATTGTTCAGAATTCCACATGTTTGCAGTGAGCTTTGTACTCCATCACCAGTGTTTCTTCTTCCAGACTTCTCACTTAGTTTGGTGTTGTGGGTCAAGTTATCAGATAATAGCAGTGAGGAGAAAAAGAGGGTGTAGAGGTGGTGTTGTCATGTCTACAGCTGTGTTTCCAGATTTTTTCTGCAAGGAAAATAAGTTGATCTTCACAATAAATAAATAGAAAAATATAATTAATAATATAATTAATAATACAATATAATTAATAACATAATGCAATGTAATATAAAAACCAATATCTTGTATACTATAAAATTATAAAGTTCTCTTGGTTGGCTCAGAGCTGAGGTTCTGTCTCCCTGTTTGTCTGTCTTCCTGTCTCTTTTGTTTTCCTTTCTGACTCCAGCTATTCACAGGCAGATGGTCTAGTCAAGATGTCCAAGGCCTGGACCTTCACCTTTGATAGTTTTGTTTTTGAAATTTGAACCAAAAAGTAGATTCAAATGTAAGTGGTCATCTGAATTGGACCAGAGGTAACCCATGAAAGTGCAGGGAAGCAAGTGAGAAGCTGAATTTTTGAGTTTTCTGTTATATCAAATTCAGTGTTAAAATTGCCCAGGAATAGGTAATCAGGGGTACTTCACCACTGTTACTGAAAAGTGTTGGTGAACACCCTTTAGGAAACGTTTTGTCTGTGGTTGTCTGCAGATGAGTATAAACGTTTTATTTGCTTTGGTTCTGTTTTCTATAGTTAAAGTCAAACAACTTCAGTCTTACCCGAGGTGCCTTTTTGCGATTTGATATTCAATGCAATACTTAATGTAAGATTTGATATTTATCTTAATTGAGAAGGTGAATAAATGAGTATGGAGCTCTGTAAATACTTTTAGGACCAAAAAGTACCTTCTAGCTTACCGCTTCTGGGCTGCACTTTGGCCAGACAGAGTTCTGTTTTAGTGGAATTTGCTTTGAATTATGTCACAGTAGTCCTACCCCTGTGTAAAACCTTAAGAGATGTGTTGTTTCAATATGAATATTTTGCAAGAAATGGTTTTATTCAAAGCTGTGGGATATTGACCTTGCCTGAAAGTCATTTTTCCTGACACCATGCAGCAGGTGGCATTACAGAACAAGTGATTTTTTTTTCTTTCCCAAGGAAAATTGTTTGGTTAGAACTGAACCTCACCATTCTATAGAGAATTTCATTTCAAAACTCTTTAGTATACAGATAGTGAGTGTAAGAGACTATTATATGGAACTAAGTCTCTTTGTAAAAGCATATCCAGTTTTAGGGCTTTTTCTTGTTGCATCCCAAAGAGTAGTAGATACAGATGTTTAAAAACAAAGTAGAAACCCCTATTTTTTTAAGGATGGATTCTAGTAGTCATGTAACACATGTAACAAAAAGGGGCCAAATGCTTTTGAAAAATCTCTGCAAGAATTTTTCATCTGGAAACAGCAAGAATGGGGTAGCTCCACAAGGGAAGACAAGCCAGGGCCCACGGGTAGCCACCCCACAGGCAGAAGCAGGGACTTCACTAACCAGGGCACAGTCCCACAGTGCCTGAGCAGGGCAGGTTGGTGACAGCTTCTTCCATCAGCTGTCCAGGGACCATCAGACAAGGTGAAATAATAAGCTGGATCCAGCGTCCATCTAGGAAGTTCAGTCAGGATCAGCAGGAGGCAGAGCTGGAGGTAAAACTGTGGATAGTTCTGGGGTCCTGCAGGAATTTCAGTCAGAAAGTGGGGATAACAGGTAAGGGTTGTCAGGGCAATTAAGACCTGTTGATTGTAAAGTAGTGGAACAGGCTGCCCAGAGAAGTGCTGGAGTCACCATCCCTGGAGGTGTTTAAAATGTGTTTAGACAAGGTTCTTAAAGACATGGTTTAGTGCTAGAGTTAGGTTATGGCTGGACTTGATGATATTTAGGATCTGTTCCAACAGGAATGGTGCTATGATTCTGTGTTGCATCCGATGCCCTGATATTCTTCATGCAAGATGGAGAACTTTAGTTAAAGGACTTTCTGCCACACTAGTGAAGTCAGGGAACATCCTGCATTTGTTTTTAAAGACAGTATGATTGAGTCTTTCATATTTAAATTTGGTACCTATCGATAGAATTACATTAATCTTTTCTTCATTATGGCATTGTGGTATTTGTATATATTCCATTTGATTTTAAATTTTGTCATTAAGACCATGTGACATTTTATTATGTTTTCTCTTGGAGCATGTTTTTCCTTGTAATTTCACATAAATCATTTAGAAGCAGTTTAGGAACAAAAATTACTATACATATTTCTTCATAGAATGCATTGTAAAATGGTAGAACAGGCTGCCCAGGGAGGTGGTGGAGTCACCATCCCTGGAGGTGTTTAAAAGCCATGTAGATGAGGCTTGTAGGGACATGGTTTAGCGCCAGATTTAGGTTATGGTTGGACTAGATGATCTTAAGGGTCTCTTCCAACCAAAATGATTATATGGTCGTTCTTTGATTCTATCATATGGAATAGAACTGAATTTCATGGGAGATCTATAGCATTGCCCTGGCTGAATCAAATCTTAAGGAGCCAATTTTGGCTGTACTACCACTAGTTTTGATCTGGTCTGACTCCACTAATTTTGTTGAAGAGTTCTTTCAAAATTACATGGGTGAAAAAGATGAATCAATGAAACAATATAAAAGAGGTGGTTAATGGGAATGAAAAAATAAAAAGATAAATATTAGTGTAAGGGGATTTTTTTTGTTCTGTTTTCTTTTTTTCTGTCAGCAAAAACTGACAAGTATTGATCTGGCTATGATAGTTGATTACAGTAGAAGATGGGACAGAGGAGAACAGAGGCAGAGAAGAAATGTAAAAGGGACCTCAAGAGGTTTGGAGTGTGATGAGAGTTCCTTAAAGAGCAAGAGAAGATCAGACAAGGAACAGTAGAGGGAAGGGAAGAAGGATAATATGAGCAGAACAGGCCAGAGCAAAGACAAGAGAAGACAAAACAAAACAAAGTAATATGTATATTGCATTTTTATTGATTTTTGAGTATGTTCTCTTTCATTAGCTTAAGTGTCTTAAGGAATTAACATTACGCATAAAACACCCCTTGATTTATTTTACCAGTGCTATAGGCATTGTGATATAAAGTATGGAGATTCAGGGGAGCGCTGGGTATAGTCATTCAACATTGCAAACACACAAATGCCTTTTTTTGATTTGTGCCCTATTTCTGCATTTAGCACTACCTTCAAATGGGTTACGCTAAACTGAGCTCCGCCAGTCCTGGGGAATGAACCGAACCCCTCTGAACACTTACATGTAGCATCAGTTAAAGTACGGATCCAGGTCCTTGCTGGACCCAGGCAATAGGAAATACTGGTGCAGAGTGGGCTTTGGGAAGGGAGGAGATGGCACCCCTGAAGTTCCCATGTAGAGCTGCTGGCCTTCGTCTCTTGTGAAATGGAGGTGGAATAGGAGGGGGTTGTGTGGCTTTCCCACGGCTGCTCTGGGAAGCAGACAACTGTAGACTCTCCTATTTCAATCCTGTTAATGTGACACAGAAGGAGGAGTACTTGACTTTCCTAAAAGACATTCATTTTGTGATATTTATGGTTACTAACGTCCATCTAGAAATCCATGGCCTGTTCCAAATAATAGTTGTAAGTATGACATCAGATTCCTCTCCCTTGAACACCAGGCTGCTCTTCTCCAACAATTTCTGACATATGAATTAATTGTTTTAAAATGCTATCATGCTTCTGTCACAAATATAGTGATTTCTGAATTTGATTCTGTGCTTTTCATTTAGGTAGGTGTCTCTCAAGCTCATCTTCATCATCATTATTATCAATTTCATCCCGAGTAGATGCGTTTCCACGCTATATTTATGTTTATGCTGCTAGGTGGTATATGCGGTATTATTGAACATCTTCCGCCTTATAGTTGCTGTAAAACTGTAGAATTGTTTGTAAAGAAGTTTGTATATCTTTCTTCCAAGAGGTTAATTTGAGTTTTTACTTCTCATTTTACTTTCTGTTCATACACTCTGTTCTTTTCATGTTACATTAAGTTGTATAGAATATGCTATATTTTATATATACATGTAGTATATATAAAATATATAAATTCTTGTTTGATATTATTACCAAAATGTTTTTCTTTTTCCCTTTTTTTTTTTTTTTTTTTTTTTAGGTTTAGCCCAGTCAGGTGCATGGGGTTGTTTTGATGAATTTAACCGGATTGAACTTCCAGTTTTATCAGTAGCTGCCCAGCAGATATATATTGTACTTCAGTGTAAGAAAAATAAGAAACCTCAGTTCATTTTCACTGACGGTGATGTTGTTGACATGGACAGAGAATTTGGTATATTTCTGACTATGGTATGTATGTAAATATGTGTAAATGACATCATTATGGAAAATCTTTCCTATTTAATTTCCTATTGAAATTTCCATGTTGAAATCGTTGGAACTGTCTGTTAGAAAATAGAAACCACAATTTGAACAATGATTTGGTCAAATAGTAATGATTATATTTTCTCTTACCTATATTTCTAACTGGAACTTAGGACTTGAGGTATGCAATTATCATTAACCACATATTTTAAGGGCCTTTTTAGTTGAATATTTGACAGATTGAGGCTGAACCAAACCATCTCATATTTTCTGAAAGCCTGTCAAAATACAACAGAAGTAACTGTCCACTGCAAGGACTATTGTTGGTCTGGTTGGCATTTCACCATCAGTGAAGAACCTTTGACCACAATCCTTCTACATGACAGCATGAGGGAAACCACCCTCACTCTGGCTCACTGGCCTCCTGAAGATTAATCTTTGGTGCCGGTGAGCTACTTCTTGCGGTGCAGGAGGCAAAGAAACAGGAAAGTGTAAGAACATTTTGAAAGCCTCTTTGTGTCTCACCCCCCTTAGCTATAGGTTACATACCCATAACTCAAAACGGAAGCATTTGTCTTTGTTTTAAGGGTTCCCGCCTTTGAAAAGGTGTTAATGTTATCACTTTATTTTGGAAAAAGAGGACAAATTAGTGGCATAAAAGACCAGTGGGAAGGCAGGTTGGAAACAGCTGGAAGAATTTAAGAAGTTATCACTGCATAGCCAGCAACCGCTGTTCTCACAACTGAGCCACGCAGTATCACATGAATGACTCAGACATCTTCAGGGAAAGGTCAGATCCATCAATTTAAATTAAATTCAATAATGGCTTGCACTGCTTGACTCACTTTGCGCTGGAATGGTCTGGGAATGCTCACAAGGGACAGGAACCTCCAGCACTGGAAGACTATCGAGACGGTGAAGAACTAGCCATTTAAAGCAGCTCCAACAAGATCTGTAAATGATTGTGTGTCTATGTCTGTCTTGGGCATCTCTGAATGACATGTGTGATACTGCATAACTCATGAATTGCAGTATGTGGGCAACTCTGTAGTGATGTGTTAATTGTGCTCATGTGTTTGCCAAATAATTATCAGAAAAGATAAGTCTTCCCATCCTGCTTTCATTACATAAGATTTTATTTTATAGTATTTTCTTTTATATTTTGTGTTTTTCAGAACCCTGGCTATGCAGGACGACAGGAACTTCCAGAGAATCTGAAGATTCAGTTTCGCACAGTTGCTATGATGGTGCCTGACCGTAGTATTATTATGCGAGTCAAGCTGGCAAGTGCTGGTTTCCGAGACAACCAAGTCCTTAGTCGAAAATTCTATACACTCTACAAACTCTGTGAAGAGCAGTTATCTAAACAGGTAAAATAAATATTTGTCCAACTGTAAGCTGTCACTGGAAGGGTATGTAGAGAATATACTTTCATAGAATATATTATTATATTTACACTTGTGAACCTATTCATTTTTTTAGGGTTTTCAGTTTCAAGTTCTAGAAACAGTCTGAAATCCTAATGTTGTTTTTATTTTTCACAGTCATTTGTGTGGTAAAGGAAGTTTGATTTGTGATTTTAAACAGAATGCAGTTACTGGAGAAGTTATGAGGAACGGTGTATGTTGCTCTGCTGAACTTTGTAGAGGACACATTTTTCAGTCTCCTCACTTATGGAGGCTACCTCTGTTGGAGAGGCAGTGTAAGAATTGTAAATAGCTGAAGAGTGCCTAGAAGGCACTGTCTTGCTGAGTGCTACCAGAAATGTGCTATTCTATTTGGTAGAAAGAAAGAATAAAGCTGCTTTTAAGAACAGAACTAGTTGTTGCCTTTTGAATACCCTGTGCTGGCTGACCACCAGAGTCTCAAAGAGAAATCATATGAATGGTAGGTAAATTGCAGATCAAATACCTGCTTTGGGTATATTGACTGCATTCTCCATTATATTGTTTCAGTTCTACATCAAATGTTTATCAGTGACTAGGTTGACATCCATGTAGAAATCTTGTGTACTACACCAGAATGACACAATGGTACATCATATTGCCCTCTTTATTTCAGAGGTAAAATTAAAAAGTACAGATTTGGTTTTCCTCTTCCTTTCTCCATATGTCCATAATTTCACTCTCAATATATACAACCTATCTGGATTCCCATTTTAATTTATCTCAGGTTTGGCTTTCTGGGAGAGTTTTACTCATCAGCTTTATGTTGTAGATCGGCTTCTAAGGGTCATGTTTGCTACTGGCTTCCCTGTAATATTGCCCAGGGTGTCTTCATTAGCCTTCAAATTAGTTTTTAGGCGTTCTCAATCACCCTATATTGACTAGCATCACTAGTATTAGTCCATTTGTTGCTGTCCAACCTACTCTCTCAGTCCTGTCATCTGCCTGTGTTTTATAGTTACCAGGCTTATAGGTTGCATTTGTAAGAGGATCATTTTCCAAGAACTCTCTCTTAAGTGGGCTTTGTGAAGATTGTTTAGGAAAATTTGTGTATGTACAGTTCTAGCAGTTAACAGCATAGCTTGCCTCCAGAGTATTGAATATGGGTCTCTCTTTTTTTCCTCAGGCTTGACCTTAGTAGGATAAATTTTCTCATTGCCTTAGTTTGTGAGGTAATTTTTGTCCCTGACATGATCCATTCCTCCACTGTGGAAGAGACATTTAAGCAGGCATCAGAAGTTTGACCACCTATCTCTGTAAAATTTCTTTCCTTGTTTTGTGTTGTCACGGGCATTGGAACTGTTTAATTTCTGGACAGAGTACTTAAAAATTGCACACACACCCAAAGAAAACTTAACTGTGTACAAAACTGTTTTCACTATCTCAATGGTGTAAAATGTTTTGTACATGACTATTGCTGCATCTGCAGCTATGTGTGGTTTGGTTATTTCTGAAGCAGAAACTGCCCTGGAGTCTCTGAGACACCAAGATTCTGCACTCAGCATGTTAATCAATGTATTGAAGCATATAAGTAGCACTTATTAGTTGGCCGAGGGTTCATAGGAACTGCCTGGAGGACTCTGTGGAACTGACTGAAATTGTCATGTGGAGAACTCCTCTACCAATTAGTCAAATACTTTCCTATAAAGTAAGGTAGCTCAATCACCTTGTCTCAGGTCAGTCCTTGGTCTCCATGCTGATGCTAGCAAGGGAGTTCCTTGCTGTTAATTAATGGCAATTAATGATCAAGTGCTCTGGGTGTGCACATGGGCACAGCCCTCACACCCAACTACATCACAATTATATATTTGAATTTTATGCTTATATCTCACTTATAACTTAAATTCCATAGTTCTTACTATACGAGCCATGATGTCTGTGGGGAAGATTCTTCATGTGTATTTATAATTTCTTCAAGACCTTCTAACATTTCTCCAGTATCCATCAGAGGAGGCTGCTATGCTGATCCTTGCTCCTAGCAGTTTGTATCGTGGATCAAGCCTCTATACCCTGTAAGATGAGCCAAGAAGCATAGCTTTCTGCAAACCCATGGTAATATGCTAGTTTGTCCTGCCTGTGCTGCCTCTCAGCAGTGTTTTAGACAGTCTGCTCTTGTTTAAGTCCCTTATATACAGTTATAAAATCAGAGAGGAGCTAGGTTTGGGAGGGACCTCTGGATGTCAACAAGTCCCATACCTGTGGCGAAAGTGGATGCAAATAGAGCAGGTGGCTCAGCACCTTGTCTGGGTGAGCTTCGCACAGCCTCTCCAGTCAAGCTGTTGAAGTGTCTGAGCACCTGTCACCATTTTTTCTGTGAGGATATTATTTGAGACAGTGTTGAAATCTCCTGAGATGCCGCTACCGTGCTGTGTTGTCCTTCCATCAGATATTGGGGTGTATGAAATCCCCAGTGAGGACCAGGGCTTTCAAAGATGAGGCTAATTCCAGTTGTCAGAAGAAAGTTTCATTGGCATCTTCCATATCAGAAAGCTTGCAGCAGACATCCACCATAATGTTGATCACCCCTAAACCAAATGCTCTCAACTGGCTCATCAGCCATCCTAAGACAAAATATTCCCACTTGCTTTACTTTAAAGGGCAACTCCCCATGTGGTCCTCCTGGGTTGTCCTTCCTGAAGAACCTGTATCCATCCATGGAAACACTCCAGTCTTCTAAGCTTTCCCACCACATTTCTGTCATCCCAGATAGGTGGTAAGCCTGTAACTGCACACAGAGTTCTGGTTTTTCCAGTTTTGTTCCCATGCTGCGTGCATTAGTGAACAGGGACTTCAAACTGGCACCTACTTGTACTGGTTACTCAAGAAAAATGTAAGAACTTCTGCCATGATGCTGTCCTCTTGGCCCTTCCTTATCTGCATGCAGATACACTTGAGATGGGCCACTTTCCTCCCTGTTTTGTTATTCTTGAGGTCTCTCCTGTCTACATCAGACTGCATATTTTGCTTTTCAGTTGGGCCCACCACTTCCTCACTTGAATGTGAGTTGTTAATCTCCCTCCCCCATCATTCATACTTGTAAAGGGATATTTTGAAAGACTTGCTAAAGTTCCTTGTGAAGGTTGTTGTAAGTTGGGAAATACATCTGATGTGATACGTGATTATATGTAGAGAGAATTCTAAATAATTCATCTGATTAGATAGGGGAGTCCAATGAATTGGAGATATTTCTAAGAGTACAATGGGACACAAATTGCTTCTGTCTAGCCAGAAAACTAGAACTATAAAGTACAGACAGACTTTCTTAGAGGCATATTAATTTGTCTTTCCCAGTGGAAGTTCTTATTTATTTAAATTTTTAATGGTAAATTTTAAATTTGAAATAAGTACTGCTGGGTATCCAGGCAGTTGGCTGGAAAGAATAGGGTCACATAAAGAATCAGTGCAATAGGAAATGGCAGAACATTGCCTGTTTTTGGCAAATTCAATATACATCAACAGGAGAAAATAAAAACAAACAAGCATTCACCAGCCAAGCTTACGTCCCACAAAATTTAAAATGAATTTGCTAGAAGGATTACATTAAGTCCTCCAGACATTTTACACACACAAATGCAGACTCTGTAGAAAGAGGAACTGTGACTCACAAATAGCCAAAGGCACCTTGAGTCATTATCATCTCCTTCAGTAAACATACAAAAGTAAAAGAATAGTCCTTAGCAAATGCGTGAAGTCCAAGGTGTCCACAGACCTGTAAAACAGTTGTTGTGACAGAGCCCCCCAAGCTGAGTTATTTGCCTTTGTCGTAGGACTCCTAGCTAAAGTTCTCTGCTGCCTACTACCACAGAGCCTCGCCAAGATTAGGGAAAACCATAGAAACTGAAAAGAAGAACCTAAAAAAGCTTGAAAGCAAATGAGGCCATAATCCCTTTTTGAGGATTATATGTTCAAGGTGCTTTCATATGGAGAAAACCACTGATACCCCTTTTTTCTTTTCCTTACAACAGCAAACTATGTTTCTAGTGTTTAGATTTTTATTTGCAGATTTTTAATTCTTCCCTACACAAACATCAACCATTCCACTGCGGTCCATTTTGCCCAAGTGCAATCTTTTGTCTGCTGCTAAAAGATGTAGCAAAGAAATATCTTATAATCCACATTTGCCAGTAAATTCTAGCTTTTCTGTGCTATTCCTGAAAGGCAAAGCAGTTGTAAATCTAGCAGACTGATTAAGGAAAATAAATGATGGTCACTTTAAACCACTCGTCATGTAGGTCAGTTGAAATGCACCAGAAAAAACTGTCTTTATAAGTCATTTTAGCCAATTTTATTTTTTCTAATAGGTATGACAGTATTTCTTCAAATTTAACAAAGCTTTCACTTCTGTAGAATATTTGCACTTGTCTTTATTTATTTGTATAATACGTAGATCATTTATTGAATTTCTCTGTTAATTTTGAACTCTGGTTGTGGTCTAGTTCACCAGCTTGGTATCATCTGCAAACCTCATCAAAAAGTAATTTCTTGCTAAAAATTCAGAATTGTACTCAATGTATTGTTCCAATTTGTCAGGCTGGGAAATAGGGGTGGGGACTTGGGGGGAGAGGTGGTGTTTTAATTTTGTTTCTGTTTCCCACCATCCAAATATATTCTAATTTGCCATAAATTAAATTTATTTTCCCAAAGTCAAGTCTGTTTTGCCTGTGATGGCAGTTGGTGATTCCTCCATCCTTATACCAACCTTTCTTTTCGTCTTCTCCTTTCCCTCTGTCCTGTTGAGCAGTTGGAGTGAGAGAGTGGCTGGGTGGGCATCTAGAAGCTGGCTGAGGTCAATGTGCAACAGATAGTATGAAAAGAGTCTATGCACTTGGTCTTAAAAATATTTCCAATCAATCAGGGGGAGCAGATATTCCACAAGTAGAAGAATATATTTCTTATCTCCTATGTCTGCTTTTACAACTTATAGTAGTTTTCCAAACAGCCAGCAGTTGTGGAGACTTCATAGTTTAAAACCTTTACCCTGATAGCTTTCGTTCTAGGAATTGCATCAATGGTCAAAGAGGAAACACCTTACAGAACACTTGCATATATTTTTAAATCTATGTTGACTAAGAGAGAATTGTACGTTCAGGCATAAGTGCTAAAATTAACTGAATATGTCTGTATGTCTCTACAAATATGCAACTGTGCCCGTAGTGAAAGGGAAGATTTTCCACCCTTACCTGCCTAAGTCCAAAGCTGCATAGATACACCTCTAGGATGCACATGGCTGTTGGAAGTACATCCTTCTGCTCTGAACCAAGTTGTTATGAAACCATCCACAGAGCAGGGAGCCATTAAGTACAGGGTAGAATATGCTTACATATAACAAATTGTATCTGAATATTTTCAGTATGTTTCTTTATATCAACAAGAGATTGGCCCCTTTAGTCGTGAATCCCAGTACCATATATCAAGATAGCAACAGTCCTTGCGTGAGCAGAAAACTGATGCAGGTCTGAAGATGTATGGTTTGCTGTTTGTGCAAATTATGAATTTAGAAAAATGACAGAATATGCAGCTCTGTTACAAATAACTTATAAAAGTGGTAGTCTACCACTGATAGACATGCTTGGCAGGTATGGACATAAAACACTGGAAAATATCTTCAAGATATGGTAGCAACAGTACTGGAAATGTAGTTGAAAAGAAGAGGTGTGAATTTAATCATATTTAGAAGTTCAATAGCATATTCATTTATTTAATGGATTTAGTTTTCAGCCCTCTCTTGATTTTAAGGTGTTTAATCTTTGTGGTACAATTTGTGTTCATGCATTATTTCCAGGTTCACTATGACTTTGGGCTTAGAAATATCCTGTCTGTTTTAAGGACACTTGGAGCAGTGAAAAGATCGAATCCCAAAGAGCCAGAGAAAACAGTAGTGATGAGAGTTCTGCGGGACATGAACCTTTCCAAACTGGTATTGTAATGGTGGTGACTTTCCCAAAAAGAGCACTTTGTTTGCATTTTTAAGTGTATTTATTACGCACATTGAAAAGCTCTTTTTCTTCAGTCATTGAATGCATTATTTTGCAGTTTTTAATATGGTCTGCCAGTGAGTGGAGAATGAGAATACAGTTACAGTGTGAGTACTGTTTGTCTTTTAAAGAGAGGAAGACACATCAGAAGCCTTAGCTGAAAAAATTGTTGGAAATACCATTAGAACCTAGGGGACCTAACCTGATCCTCTAATTGGCTCTTGTTTTTAATTCTTTCTGCCTTATCTAAGGAGAGAAAGGAAGAATACATTGTATTAACTTTTAATAATGTCATTAAAGATCCTTCTTAATCCAGAATTTCAATTTATACATTTCTTGGGAATCTTGCCTTTTCAGAACACCATAAGAATTGCAATGAGTGAGGTAATTGGAAGCAGCTAACGCCTATTTGTATAGTCTAATATCTTTTGATATTACTGTTTAAAGTATTCATATTTCTCTTTATTGCTATAATTGAAAGGTTATAACACATCTAGGCTCTGTGTGTTTACCTTGGGAGCCGTTTTTCTCACGGAACCAATTACTCTGTATCTGATGTTAATCTATTCAGTGCATTGGTACGTGCATTCAAACCTATAGGCATGTTTCAGTGACCTGCAGAAGGAAAAAATCGTAAAAAATCCAAAGTAAAATATAATTTGAATAAATCTTGCTGGCTTATGTGACAAATGAAGAAACGTGTGTGTGTGTATATTGAAGACTACTTTATTAAGATGTTAACATTTAATTTAGAAATTACTACTTGTATGAAATTTGCTTAATAAAACTGATTCATAATTATAATATTTGCTTTGGAAAATAAAAGGTTTTCTACGGCCATCCTTTAAATTGCATGTTCTTAAAATTGTTTACAGCTGTAATAATCATTTCAATGAATAAATAATGTATTTCCCTCTACTTTATCCTTGACAGGTGGATGAAGATGAACCTTTATTTATGAGTCTCATTAATGACCTGTTCCCTGGAATTACTCTGGATAAGGCTGGGTATCCTGAACTTCAGTCAGCCATCCAGAAACAGGCAGAGAAAGCCGGGCTTATTCATCATCCACCATGGATACTTAAACTCATCCAGCTGTATGAAACTCAAAAAGTCCGACATGGTTAGCATGCTAGATGGGGGTTTGAGATTGCATGAAAGCGATAGTTGTTTATTTTATCTGCTACAGAACGCAGATTATTTACAGAAATGTAATTATTTACAGAATATGTATTTTAAAATTGAACAGATGTAATTTTTAAAGCCTATGAGGTTGTTTTGCTAGGAAACTGTTATGACTCTTTTTTTTGGGGGGGGTGTACAATGCACACATAGTGAGATTTTAGCTTTGTTGTGTTATGTTTTTGTGGGAAATATGAGTGTGGCCTTCAGTGATTGACATTTCTGTGGAACAAGGTGAAATGTAGAGTATACATTAAAATTCAGAAACAGATTATTTCGTTCAGTGTTCTGTAAACACTTGTTACCCTCAGACACAGTACAGTCATGAAGCTCATGTTTAATGTTCCTCTGAGATTATGATGCTGACAAGATTACAGAAAATAATCTCTCAAACCTTTACTTTGATAGATTCTACCAAGCATGGAGTATAATTCCAAGTGTTGCTTTTTGTGTTCAATTCTGGCCTTATCTACTGAGGAGGAATAAGCTGGACCTCTTGCTGGACTAGGAGGGTTGGACAAGGTTGTCGCCAGAGGTCCCTTCCAACCTCAGTCATCCTCTGTTTCTGTGAAAATACGTTTTTACATTGCACAAAGGGTTAATGAGTAGAGTTTATCATGTCCTAGGAAGGCTACCAAAGGCAGTAGTAAAACCAGGCTTACAATTCATAGCTGAGTGGAAAAAAAATACGTCTACTTTGAAATGTCCCCCATCCCCACAACCTGTAACAAATAAGGATTTTTTAGTTTATGAAGGACAAAATATAAAGGAAATGTAACTGAAGGAGCAAAGATTGATGAAGATATTATCCTTTTAATTCTCCATTCCCACGTCATAATAAGAGAACAGTAAGCTTAAACTAAGGGAACAAATAAAAGGAAATACCCATTTGCATAGCACAGTTTCAGAGCTTAATGTCTCAAAGGTTAAATTCAGATTGTTGGTTGGAGCAAAGAACTGGTTAATGCTGTGCCAAGTTAATAATTTACATCCAGATCACTGGGTTCAGTGTTCTGTATCAAATCATAACACCTATTATCTATATTGGAACTACGTTTTGATGATTTCAGTCATGATTAAATGTGCCTCTTGTAAGAGGCAGCTGTTTGGTCTGTGAGATGCCACAGACCACTGTTGCCCCGAAATCTGCAGGGTCCACTGTGTCATTCTGCTTAGATGCTGCTTCTCTCCACGTATCCCGGCCATTCCCAGGGGTCATGCACCTCCAATTGGCCTAACATTCGGATGCCCGGGGCCTTTCTATGACACAGGTTGTTGCATGGAGGGAAAAAGATCTCTGTTTTCCTGACCTCCATTTGTCCTACTCATGGACCCTTGGATTTACGGAGAAGTCACCATGGCATTTCAAGTAATGAGGAAAAATCTGTAAAATGCATGGCTGCTCTTGGTTGAAATAGAGGCAATATATGCAAATGGAGTGCTCATGCACACACACATAAAATTGTAGAATCATAGAACAGTTTGGGTTGGAAGGGACCATCAAAGGTCATCTAGTCCAATCCCCTGCAATGAGCAGGGACATCTGCAACTAGATCAGGTTGCTCAGAGCCCCGTCCAGCCTGGGCTTTAATATTAGTTTCCACACAAAAACACGTGTGCATGGAGATTCCGTGCATGGGTCCTGAAGTCTCTTTTGCATAACAGTTTTGATCCAAATGCTGTTGAAAACAGCAGAAAGGCCATTCCATTAACATCTCCCTAGATGTTACATATGGCATGAGTAAATGATTGTCTGGGTGCCCAAATTGTTTTTGGGAACATTCAGCTTCCTTTAATTTACAGAAAGCATCAGGCAGTCTGCAATGTACTAGATTAGGTTTGTAACTGGGGTTTGTGATTGTTCTATACCTTTGCTGGAGAGGTTTTAAAAGCCAACTAAGGACTATGTTGTCCAGTTGCCTCAAGGGTTAATAAGTGTTATCTAACTCCCTTAGATGACTTTGGAAGACTTGGTTTGAATGTCCCATCTGCTTTTGAACAGACTCTAGGCCTCTTGCATAGTTGATTTAGAAAATATAACTAAAAATAATCAACTGTAGGCTCAATTTATTGTTGAAGATGTGAAATTAAAAGTGTTGTTGCTGTTTAACTATTTTTTATGCAAGGAGAATGTATTAAAATGTCAGCATGGATAGATGCAGGTACATATTTTTGTTATTTTACTTCAGAAAGATACACTCAATTTTGAATATAATTGAGAACTACTCGTTCTCATTAAATACATTTAGAAATTACTGGTTTTTTTTTACCATCAGTCATGTCAATGTCACTGCGTGCAAACATCAAAAGGCAGTTGTGTTTTCCAATTAGAAAGAGGAACAGAACTGCCTGAGGGAGGATACAGACCCACATACGCCTGCCTATTATAATAGCACAGACATTTATAGAGGCCTTTTAATGATATTTTTAAATTCCATTTCAGTCAACATTGAGTAAATGGAGTGAGAAACATATTTTTTGTATTGGTTTTTGATAAAAATAAAGCAAAGATCATTGATGCAAAGAACCGTTAAATGGTAGCATGACACTTTGACATTTCATTTTAAACCATGTTTGTATTGTTTTAAGGTATGATGACTCTAGGTCCAACTGGTGCAGGAAAGACAAAATGCATTAATATTTTGATGAAAGCAATGACAGATTGTGGAGCTCCCCATAAAGAGATGAGAATGAACCCAAAGGCAATCACAGCTTCCCAGATGTTCGGTACCCTTGATGTTGCTACAAATGACTGGACAGATGGTATTTTCTCTACACTATGGAGAAAAACTTTAAAAGCAAAGAAGGTAATGGATATTGTATCATGATAGTTTCTAAAGACATTTAATACTGTTTCCATAAGGTCTCATTACCTGTTATTTATGTGAAAGATCTTATATCGTAAAATTAAACAGGAAAATAATTTTACTTTGTGTCTGAATAGCTCAGTGTGCACCAGAGTCACAATTACGTGTATGTGCCAGAGAGCACAAGGCTTCCCAAACACTTGAGGTTCCAGAATTAAATTGGAAAAGGTTTTAAGGGTTTTGCTTCCTTCTGTAAGCAGGTAGTCCTGCCACTCAAATGCAAAAGCAAGACCTGTTCATGTTTTGATCTGAGGACAGGAAAGTTAATTTTTCTCCTGTCTCATTTTTTGCCATTGTCAGTCTTTTTCGCTAATTATATCAGAATGTAAGAGGCTCTGGTGAGAAATCAGTATAGACATTTCCCAATTCTCTTAAGAAACCTGCAGGTGATGTTTCATGAAATCATAGTTACACTCTAATCTTCAGAAGCTTCATTCAGTACTCAATTGGAAAACGGGAAGCCTTACAAGAAATCCTTGGGTAACATCCAACAAGGATTGACTTTGTCCATGTGTGTGGCTGCGTTTAATGGAAAATGTTTTCATCCACCTCGATGGATGCTGGGCTGGCTCATGTACTTTTGTAGAAGAAAGGGACAGCTTTATGCTTAGAGCAGCCCAAATTAATTTTTTGTCACTATTCCTTAATATCCTTTTCAGTGTGACACAGGATAGCAAAGGAAGGATTAAAATCACTTAGAAATGATAAAAACTGCCGCTCATGCTGAGCCAATCAACACCAAATTTTTACTCATTACTTATATCCAAGAGTCCGTTTTCTGAGATTAAGTAAATGTGTATTTTTGGTCAATGTATGCAAAATTGCATGTGTCTGTGTCTCCTTTTTTTAGGGTGAGCATATCTGGATAGTTTTAGATGGACCTGTTGATGCAATATGGATTGAAAACCTGAATTCTGTTCTGGATGATAACAAGACCCTTACTTTGGCCAATGGAGATCGTATTCCAATGTCCCCCAGTTGCAAAATTATTTTTGAACCACACAACATTGACAATGCTTCCCCTGCAACAGTTTCTCGTAATGGGATGGTCTTCATGAGTTCTTCGGTGTTAGATTGGAAGCCTATTTTAAGAGCTTGGCTGCAAACACTACCTGTTACATACTCTGATGTCCTGTGGAATTGCTTTAATGCTGTGTTTCAGGTACTTAATTCAACAACTGGAGAAAAAAAAAATGCACTTCTTATTTTTTATTTAATGAAGCATTGTTTTTTCCTCAGTGCTTTTTCAATTATTTACTTCTCTTTGTTTATGTAATAAAATAAGGATGAAGGATTTAAGAAAAAAAAGAGAGAGAGAAAATTATCTCTAACACTAATGAATGAGAGAAACTATAACAGATGAATAATTTGGGTGCTTTGTTTTGTCTGCATAGGTTGGTTGGCAATGAATTGTTAACTCTGTGATTATTTTATAATGTATATTAGCAAAACAGAGATATTCTCTTTGGCTGTAACTGCTACTGAAATTTTAATTCTTGTTAGGATACATAAAGGGAGTAGATAAACTTCCCTGTTTGTTTTAAATGTGAAGAAGTAAATTTTGGGAAAAAATAAGCTAAATTCACTCTGGTGAAATCGTGCTCAGTTTCACTGCAACAGGAATGCATTTGGCCCATTAGTTGTTTTTAAAAGACATTCTATAGCTCGAAGTAATGTAGTGCAGTTCTGTGGTGTTCTGAAGCTCAGCACAGGTGTCTGTAGTGGTTCCTCCTGATTCTTATAATCTATGATCCCGTTCTGAAGGAGATTTCTGAGGTGCTCTCTCTTTGATACATTCTGTGACTAAGATGTGTTCAATCATTAGATCCAAAGAGAGAATTCAGAATCTTTCCTCCTCTGCATTTGGCCTTAGCATACTGAATAAATAAAAAGGTTTAATTAATATTATGGATAGTTGTACTCAATAGTGGATCTAAAAGCATAATCTCAGTAGTACATGGTTTTCAATTACAAGAATTTTTTAAGAATTTTTAAAAGAAATAGTTATTGCTTTGCAATCTTTTAGCATTATTGTCTTGTTTTCCTCAACATCGGTGTAACAAATGCAACTACTTGATACACCTTGCTTTCCTATTGCCTCTCTCCTGCCATTTCTCTTGTGTAATTGGTGTTGGATTTCACAGGGGTTTCTCCTGTCATGTTTTTTATCATTGTTGGATTTTACAAATGCAATTTTTAATGAACTTTGAGTGACATTTCAGAAAGTTTATCTATGAATCATGATAAAAGCAATGATTAATATAGTTTTGGAACGCCTTGAATGTTAACAAACTTCTTATTACATATATGTTTCATTTCAGTGCCCATTTACTTTAAAACCAGTGTTTAACAAGCTATCCATTTTGTTCTGCCTCCGAAACGTAATGATATGACATAGTATTTACTGAAGTAGCAAGAGAAACAATTCTGATAATGAATTTTAAAATATACTTCCAAAGTAATGTATATGTGGGTCAATTTACTGCTTCTTTGCCACAATTCTATTTATATTTTATGCTACAACTTACTCTGAAAACATAATAACAACATTTAAAATACCCAAGCCTGCAGCAATAACAATAAAGTCCAGAAAAATATATATTTTATTAGATGGAGAGATGAAAATGCAGTGAAATATGAAGTTAGTTCTGTGCTGAAGGCTGCATTTGGAACTATCGAAATGTAAATGAAAGCTGTCACACTGTCATTTTTCTTTTCACTTTTAATGAGCTATCTTTGCTTCTCAAATAATAGAAGTAATAACAGTGATTTTACAGATGAGGGTAACACTAATTTTGTATTCAGGTGGCTCTTTTTACAGTAACTATTTTCTCCCGGATAAAAAAGACGGGATAAATGAATTCTAAATGAAAATTTGTGAAATAAGATGCATCAGCAGCGGTAATCAAACTCCAAATACAGACCATGGTGAATTTAATGCTAATGTTAAGAAAAGCAGCTTACAAATATCTGATTTTTAGTAGAAAATAAAGATTATGCTATAGTTGGAAATATTGTAATTAAAGTCTTTAAGTATGCCTATAGAGACCTTTTGAAAGCAATCTAAATTCAACTAAAATACAAGTAGGACAACTGGTATAGTAATTTTGATTTGCTTACAAGAAAAACTTACTGTTTATGCTAATAGTATTTGTCACTGAAAGTCTGCATATTGGACAAAATAATAATGAAGGTACAGCAAGTAGCAATAATGTAGGAGGAAGCACCAGAGAATAATAGTTGTGAATCAGAGGAAGGAATGTGGTTTTTGTTTTCATGTATAGTATAAATTCCACTGCAAGTCATTAGTTTTTATATAAAATTCAGGATATACTCCAAAAGACAAGGATCAATTTAAAACCAAACAAACCAAAACCAAAACATACAACAACAAAACACCTCGAAACCCAAACCCACCAAAACAAACTTTGTTTGAATAAAGATTATCTTTGCGTCCTTTCTATTTCCATGGGATTTTTTTAGAAGCATGACTGAGGAACCGGACTTTCACCCTCGCTTTCCCAGTTCTGTCTTTCTGCTTAGGAGTAGTTTCAAGTAAACTCCCATCCCCATATAACTTCTCTGCTCTCTTAAATTTAGAAGCTATACTGCCTGTTTCTTGTCTGTGAATGATGCTGCTACCTGTAAGCAACAGAATTGCTTACTGATGGAAGTAGTTCTCTGAGACGGTTTCAAACAACTGAAATAATTAAAAATTTACCTGAGTGACTTTATGTAGTGTGTCTACAAAGTGTGAAGCTCAAACTAGTGGTGGATGTTATGTGAGTAGCATAAGTTCCAGCATTTGTATGTATTGTTTAAATGAAAAAAATTTAGTATTTTTTAAATCACGCTCACTTTTTTTTTTTTTTAAAAAACCAAAATCTGATGTCCTGGATACCTTATTGACCTGTTCTGGAGACTTCAGAGACATCCTAATAGCAGCAGAGTACACAGTTATGATTTATTGCTCCCTCCACACTAAATCTCACCCTAGTCTTATTTGGGTAAAGGCTGCTAGAGCCTCTGGAGCACAGAGTTGAATATATAGTCCAAAGAGTTTCTTAGCTTTAATATTTGAATGCTGATGTTCAAATTAATATTACAGATATTAATAACTTTGCATTATTTAATTGTTCTTGTGCTTGTCTAAACCCTTTGAGTATGTTACCTACTTCTTGTCCTAAAGAGCTTTCTACAGTCCACTACAGTGACTGTACACTCTATGAGTCTCTTCTCGTATGAGTTTTTACCATCTAATTTAATTTTGAAGTTTCCCTGTAAGGGATAGCAAATTTCTGATCCAAATTCTTCACAGTTTATGTATATCTGTCATGGTCCAACTCATATTTCCAGAAGCCCTGTCCAAAATTCTTGCTAACTGCTATCTTAATCTTGAATCTTTTTGTCAGCCATGTAGTGTTTTAAAAATAGTAGTAATAAAATATTAGCATATATGGACCTGATTTTTTTTTCATAAACTCAAAGAATAAAAATTACACAAACCTCACTGAGATCAGAAGTACCCTAAAACTCATTCTGCTGAAAATTGGGCTCTTGAAAGCACAGACTTCTTTGACTCATGAAATATCTTTATTCTGAGTGTATCAAATCAATTATTAATCGATTCGCAGTGCCCTGCAAGGCATCTAGTCTATTTTACAGATGAAGAAATTGAAACTCAGAGAGATCGAGGTCCAAATTTTAAAAGTCTTCAGACTCAATTCTCCCACTCTGGTTTCAGTGCCTTATTCCTACCCATTCTTTGAAGTACCCACAACCCCCTCAGTTGGTCACTTGAACGCTCTGTGTACTGCTGGGAGCAAAACAGGCATTTTAGAGGGAAGGCCACAAGAAGCAACACACAGACGTGGAAGCGCTTTTGCTGGTCAACAAGAAATAACAAAAAAGGGATGTTTGTTTTCTAAGCCTTTGTCACGCATGTTACCCACTGTTCTAGTGAGATGGAACTCAGGAGGATAGATAAAAGTCTTGATTCAGTGCCAATAAATACTCAGCTCGCTGATTTTTCAAAAATATTTAAGTGATTGTTCATCTTTGTGTGATTTAATGTCTTCATTGTCTTAGCTTTCTCACTGGAAGGACACAGGAGACATAAGTAGAAATCCCCCCAAAATTACTCTCTCCCATAGTGTCTCTGTAGGACTTGACTTACCAGAATGAAAAAGCAGTGTTGATTTCCAAAGATTAAGAAGGCAAGTGGAACCCATAGGGATGGAATTATATTAAAACTTGTTAAATGAAGGTGGAAGTGGATTATCATCTACATCAGTCTGTACTGTGGTTGGCAATTGATATTTTAAAATAATTCTGCACTGCAAATCTCAGAGAGGACTTTACATCAATTTACCACTTTGCTAACGATGTTACAGAACACTTGGCAAAGGCAGGCATGGTAGCCACCACTATGGAGTAACCTGGGGAAAGTCCAGGTTCCTTTAAAACCAACCGCAAAATTTCTTTTAGATCCTACCAGGACTCTACAGAAAACTGAGAGTATTGGTTGCAAGAGGGACAGGTACATTATGGTGCAGTCAGAACAGATCAGATCGATAGAAATCTATAGCAGTGAGGTTGTGCGCCAAATACATATCATTACAGCAATTCTAGTGCTTTGATCTTCCTACTACGAAAAATGGCAATGGTAGAGTAAGATCTCCAGTGGAGAGTACAAATGGCAGATCCCTGATGTAACTGAAAAGCAATCTTCAAATTACTCTTCAGGAAATTGCTGTATGCTGTTCATATGAATAATTCTGCTGACTGTGGTACATCAAAGTTATTTTTCTAATATGTTATTGTTAGCAAAATTTCATGGTCTAAGTATGAATATTTATAAACCCACAAATTGGGAAAAATATTGTTTGGAATAAAGTTTAATATATATTTGAAATTAAGAAATTGGTCTCGTCTAAAAATAAATCACACCATTGAAACTAGCGAACAGATTTTTTAAATTATGTTTTTCTTTTCCAGGATGTGATAGATTTTGTTTTCTCTGCTGTGACACCAAAAATGCCAATTTTAGAATGTATGTACATCAAACAAGCTATTGACCTCCTACAGGTAGATATGACATTCGTTTTTTCTCTCATTCTATTTTTTGTGCTTGGAAATTGTTCTAGGAGGCAGTAGTTTTATATTGCATCTGCTTTGCAGGGTTTATTGTCTGACCGAAATGAGAAGCAGCTCAGCGAGGAACACATTGCTCGCTTGTTCGTTTTTGCTGTGATGTGGTCAGCTGGAGCTCTTTTGGAACCAGATGACAGGCTGAAAATGGAGCTGTTCTTACGGAAACACTCAGCAGTGAAAGAACTTCCACCTGTGAAGGGAGAAGAAACCATGTTTGAATTTGTTATCAATGCCTGTGGCCAGTGGGAGCACTGGTCAAAGAAGGTTCGTATGCTGTGACATGCCAAGCTTTCTTAATGAGCATACAGGAAAGATGTATTTGGTAAGAGGCATATTATTGTATCATTTAAAACCCTGCATAATTTGGTCGGGAAGATTAACCCTACCAAATGCTCGAAAGTTTCTTTTTTGAAAGATTTTTTTTTTTTCTTTTTTTTTTTTTCATAGATATCTTTAGCAAAGAATAGGAACATGCATTTGACGTAATTTTGGAAGTGAAATAGAAGTGATCTTAGCTTTGTCTACTGTCTATCGCCCTACTACTTAAAAACTCCCAGCAAGGAAAAGCTTTCTTCAGGTAGTGGAGAATAGTGGAGTGAATATCTCCCGTTAGTCTAACACCCTTTTAGAAAAGCTTGGGAATGTACTGATTGATTATTGTCGAGGATTAAGATTGCGGGGTGACAATCAAACCCTGGCAGATGTATTGTTAACCTCCTCTCCCCCACCCCCACTTCCCTCTTTTGCCCCTCCCTCTCCCCCCTTCCCACTCAGGACAGGTGATCGGGAGGGAAAGAAGGACAGAGAGAAGAGAGTTGGAAAAATTAAAGATGTTTTACTAATGCTACTAATAAGAATAGAGAAAATAATACAAAATATACAAAACCAATCTTGAAAGTCTCAGCAACTGCAGAGCCAGCATCCAAAGTCTTGGCTTAGACTCTGTAGCCAACCGGAGCTGGATTCAGTCTCACTAGGCCTCAGTTCGCAGGGACAACTAGCAAGGTCCTCTCCGAATGTCGGCCATAAGCAGAAGGGAAAAGGAAAAGGGCAAAGGGACGAGATCCTCGTGATCTCCCACTTTTATATGAAGTATTCACGTGAATGGAATGTTATACACGGTTGGTCAGCTTCTTGGTCACCGGTCTCTTGTTGCCCTTCTCGAGAGATGTCCATCCGTGCTTATCAATAAGTTTGCATTCCATTGCTAGGTTTACCAAAACATGTATCTGGTTCTCCAGGAAAATGCAGCTAATATGAAGGCTTTAGCTGACAGGCAAAATTCACTAAAAGAGAAACTTGTTTTTAACAAAACCAGGACAATTATAAATGGATGCTTGGCCTGCAGGAATAAAAGTTTTTCTAATGTACATTTTATGAAGTATATTTGGTTTTGTGCTTTTATGCAAAGTGATTATGTGGGCAGGTAGAAAGTCTCCAACTTTTTGTGTGTCTTTCTTCTGCAGGTCTCTGAATATATTTACCCTAAAGATTCAGTACCAGAATACGCTTCCATTCTAGTTCCGAATGTAGACAGTGTCCGAACAGAGTTTCTAATGCACACTATCATGAGGCAAGGAAAAGCTGTTCTGCTGATTGGGGAACAGGGAACAGCAAAAACAGTTATGATTAAGGTAGGTGGAATGGAAAAACATGTAATATCTTTGTATGACAATATTGCAATAATTGACACTGGCAAAAATATTGAAGTGTGAGAGTGATTTGGTTTTTCTTCAGCTTACATACTAGCATTCTCACTGAGGCATTTTGCCAGTACTCACGTGGCCTACAAGCAAAACCAACATAAGTAGCAACAACATAAGTATACTTTAGTATAAAGGGTTCTTTTAAGCTTTGCTAACCATGGCCATAAGGTCATGTGATAAATGTTCTTTCATACACGTTCTTTTCTTTTGAGAAATCAAACTGGAGATTTTGCTAAGAAAATATGGATCCTTGGAGGACTTTTTATTTCCCTGTGCTTTGGTGGTGGTGCCATGTGTGAACTATCTTTTGTATACCTTGGTTGCATAGACTTTCTTCACAAGCCAAGCTGAAGAGAAATAGAGAACTTCCTTCTTTACTCAGGGTGTTTTCAGAGGGTAAATGTAGTGTTTATTATCTGCTCTTGTAATTCCTTCACTGAAAATGACATATTGATCTTTCTGTAGAAGAAAATAATAACAGGATTGCTATTACATTAACAAACATGTGCTTTCCATATTATAAAAAGGTGCAGGCTGATCATATGACCCTTAAAAAAGATAATAACTTACTACAGAAGAGCAAATGATCAAAAGGCTGAACAAACCTAGAAGTCGTACCAAACTTGGCATTCCTTATTCGAAAAAAATGCAAGAAAATGGTTTTCAGCAGGGTTCCTGTGATTTTTGGTGGAATCTGTAGACTCTGATCAACGAGAGGTAGCTAAATAAAATTGATCTACTGTTGGGACAGCCGAGTTTGCCAGAGGGGCATCGGTACCTCCACCGGAGGATTTGCAGAGACCTTGAAATTGAAAATATCTGAAAAACACTGGCCTAAATTGACCTTTGGCTTTCTTAAAATCTGGAGCCATTTTGTGTCCCCCAGCCATGTGCTTTTTGAGCCCTGACATAAAGCGAGTTGTACCAATGCCAGCAGCCATCAATACTACTTTTTCAGCTTAGCTGTTGATGCCAACATGCATGCCGGTGTAATGTCAACTTCTGTTCCTGGCACCAGCTGGAGAACTATTTTAGCAGAGTGAAGAGGTGGGGTCCGGGTGGTGGTTTTGATATTCTGCATACTGGATTTTGTCCAACTACTGGCAACCTCCAGCCTTCAGCTGCCATTGCTGTCCCTAAAAATAATCAGAGCTGATTCTTGGGAGCTGCTTACCCCATGTCTATTCTATAGAGCAGAGTATGTTCCTTACACAAGGGAGCATAATGCCAGTAGATATTTGATCTCATTTAAGGTTAGGAGTGAAAGTTAACTGCCTTCACAACTGTTCCCCTTCTGTTTTCACCCTCTGTAGAATTTTGCTTTACTATTCCTTGTGGAAAAGAAATTTCCAGATATAAGCAGCTGGTTTAATGAAAAAGTAAAAAGGTTTTAATATAGAACAGTTCAGGTAGTAATCTGAATTAATCTGAAGTAATCTTCAGCATTGAGTAAGGCATCAGTATATGTCAAAATAAAGAATTTACAAGGGAATGTTATTTAAGACCTTTACTCTCTGTGCTATTAATTCACAAACTGAAAAAAATCCAGAATTAAATGTGAAACTGGTATGGTAGAGTTGAAAATTCTCTGACAGTTTAACTAACAAAAACGATCCCATTAAAGAACCTCTTATTTTTCAAAGATAGTTCTCATTTATATATTGTGGAATATTACTACTACCATGTAAAGATTCTGAAATGGCATAATGAATGAAACACAAGCGTGTTTTTCAAATGGCTGTGTGTTCATAGTTGCGGTGGGTTGACCTTGGCGAGCTGCAAGATCCCCACCCAACCGCCTGTTCCCTCCCCTCCTCAACAGGACAGGCGCTGAGGGAGGGACAGGGAGATCCCTCACCAGTTACCGTTACGGGCAAAATAGACTTGACATGCTAATGAAAAATAGCGTTGGATGGTAAAAAACAAAGACAATACTAAAACCACCTTCCCCTTGCCTCTCCCATCTTCCCAGGCTCACCTTCACTCTTTCTTTCCCATCTAAGCAGTACAGGGGGATGAGGGCTGTGATCAGTCCATAACAGCTCTGCTCTGCTGCTCCTTCTTCCTCACGCTGCTCCCCACTCCCACGTGGGGTCCTTTCCATGGGTTACAGTCTTCCGTGAACCGCTTCAACATGGGTCCTTACCATGGCTACAGTTCTTCATGAACTGTTCCAGCATGGGTCCTTCCCATGAGGCACAGTCCTTCAGGAATGGGCTGCTCCAGTGTGGGTTTCCCATGGGCTTTAGTTCCTGCCAGAAAAGGTGCTCCTGCATCAGCTCCTTTCCACAGGTCTCAGCTCCTGCTGGGAGCCTGCTCTGATGTGGGCTCTCCACATGCTACAGCTTCCTTCAGAGCACATCCACTTTCTCTGGTGTGGGCACCTCCAGGGACTGCAATGTGGACATCTGCTGCAACGTGGACCTCGTTGGGCTGCAGGTTGACAACCCGCCTCACCATGCTTTGCACTGTGGGCTTCCCCCTCTGTCTGCTCTCACCTGTGTGTCTGCAGGGCTGTTTCTCTCACGTTTTTTCTCACTTCTACCTCTGTCTGTGTCTGTGTCTGGCATGGGGAAGCTCAGTCCTCTTCTCACAAGGGGCTTCCGTGCAGCCCCCACCACTGCCATCTGGGCATCTGCACCCCTTACATTAGTTTTGTACAAGGAGAGGTCTGAGCAGTGACCTTCACCAACACATAGCTGTCAAGTGTACTCACCAAAGACAGGACTGTTGAATGTACGTTGTGTGTGTAGATTGTCATGTGTGTGATGTCTGAGAAAAAACTATTTCTGAAGGGTATCTTTTCTTAAACTGAGGTCCTTGTATCAACATAGTTGGAAAAATTAACAGTTTAACACTATTCATCAAAATATTTTGAGGGGGCTTAGCTGTATTTTCCTTTCTGTTGTCACACAGAGTATATGTTTCACTGGAGTTGTTCTTAGAACATTTAATCAGCAATGATATAGGTTTATTTTTCGCAGGTATCAAAATGAGAACATTTAGAGACATCTCTGTTATAAAGATAAGAATTTAAGTGATAGTCAACTTCATCATAATTGCAGAATAATTGAATCTTTAAAAAGAAATAATATTAGAAATCTCAGAGTTTTGATACTATTTTTATGTCCCAGGAATCTTGCCAAACAAAATATTTCTGATATTTTATATATATGTATATATATGCCTCGGTGTGACTCCAGGGTTACATCTTTTTCTTTCTGGTTCCATTATGAAGTTTCACTAAATACAAAAAGTAGAACTTTGTTGCTTTAGGGCATTGGCAGCAGCTGTGGGAATTATGTGCATTCATATAACCCAAGGATTCCTTTCTTCATTAAGAGAGGATAACTATCAGTAAATGAGATGTAACTGGGTTTAATTTTACACTACTGTTCCTTTATACTGCTTTTTTGGTAGGATAAGGGGCCATAGTATAAATGTGAAAAAGGATGTTGTTTTTCACTTGTTCTTTGCAGATTGCTGAAACAGATCATTACTAACAGCTTGAATTTAGAAAAACCCTGACAATTGCTAATGCGAAGTTTAGTTGCTTCCTGAGTTGTCACTTGTCTGTTTGTTGTAACACTTAGTGAAATCTGTTAAGGGCTTATAAATTTTAATACTTAGAAACTTTATGCAAAGCATTAACTGAGAGTTTGTTTGAATTTTGCGTTGGAGATGGTATGTTTTTCTTAACTAAACTGCTGTTTGACATTTTGAAGTTAATAGCAGGACTGGGATTTTGTAGATGTCTGATTTTTGCAGGACTGCTGAGCATCCGCATCTCCTTTTGATTGAATTCATCTGGAGTTACTTGTGCACTTTACTGAAAAATGGTTTCTTTTGCAGGATTACACAAGCAAATATGACCCAGATGTTCACTTGACCAAATGCCTAAACTTTTCTTCTGCAACTCTGCCACATATGTTCCAAAGGAGCATAGAAAGTTACATAGATAAAAGAATGGGCACTACATATGGTCCTCCATCAGGGAAGAAAATGACTGTCTTTATTGATGACATCAACATGCCTGTGATCAATGAATGGGGGGATCAGGTAAAAGGAAAATGTTAACATTTAGGAACTGGTGGTGTTATCGTTGATGTTGATGGAAATACTGATCTGAAGGTTGCAAAAATGAGAAAGTTTAGGAAAAAGTTACTACAATATGGACACCACCAAGTACGTCTACTACAAGCAATTTCCCCAAGCCAGCTTTAACAAGGATGATAAGCTGACACTCCCAAAAGGTTATGGTCAGCATCAAACCACTTGCAATCATTGTAGTTTTTAAGCCTTTTGTTTTGGTTACATACAGAGCTTAAAGAATTTCCAAACTAGCTGTACTAAGAACCAGTCTGGGAAAGGAAGCATGCAAATCCAAGAAGAAATCAGACACTTTTTCCTTCTTCTATCTGATCTGGACTTTAAAGTACAGTTATTATTAGGTGAAATCTAACATCACAGTTGACATCCAAGACTAGTGAGATGTCTTGAGGTCTTGATAAATGAACATTCATAGACCTATTCACTGAAAATCGGACTTAAGTTTAAAAGAATTACAGCTGAGAAAAAGTAATTTTCCTGCTCCCAGTATAGCTCCATAATCCTGTTCTCTCACTGCCTCTACAAAGGCAAATGTGTGACTATACTTTGTGCTAAAGTAACCATTCTTTGTCACTATCTGAGTGCCTGTGTCAATCTGAATATATAGTCTGGCTTGAAGCTTTAAAGTGCAGAATTTTGTTAGATTGATATTATGGAAATCCGGTTGAATGTCTGACCTCATGTCCACAACTCCTTAGCATGTGAAGCTTACATACAGGCAATCAACTGCATCAGAGCACTTGGCACCATGTTGTGTGGCTTTATAAATTGCTGGAGTGTCCAGCAGAATACCTGTAATTAAGAAAGATAAGAGACGTCTTTCCTTCTGTTGACTAATTGGTTTTACTGGAGATTTCCTTTTTTTTTTTTTTTTAAAGTTGAGAACCCTGAAATACTTTTTTTTTTTTTTTTTTTTTCCTCCAATAACCAGATCACCAATGAGATTGTGAGACAGCTGATGGAACAGAAAGGTTTCTACAGTTTGGAGAAGCCAGGAGAATTCACGAATGTGGTTGACATTCAGTTTGTAGCTGCTATGATTCACCCTGGGGGTGGTAGAAATGACATCCCACAGCGCCTGAAACGCCAGTTCACCATCTACAACTGCACACTGCCTTCCAGTTCCTCCGTTGACAAGATATTTCGAACAATAGCTGAAGGCTATTTCTGTGAACAACGAGGTTTCCCTGCAGAAGTATGTAAACTGGCTTCAGCATTAGTGTCTACAACTCGAAAGGTTTGGCAAACAACAAAAACAAAGGTAAAATTATGTCTGTTAAGAAGTCTTTGAAACACTTGTACAGTGACAAAGCAACAAGACCCAGGTCTTTAGTACTGTCATGTGTGTTCATACTTCATATTGTGAAGCTGTAACCTGTATGTATAACTGCTGGGTGATGTCTCTGTTCAAAATTTGTTGCTATCAGCCCCTAGTTACCTGACTAAAAACATAATCATATGCAGTGCCTTCTATAGCTAATATAAGAATTTGATTACATAAGTATAATGTAGCAAACTTAGGAAGATTTAGACGTCTTCTGGTTGAGAAAATTTCAAGGGCGTAAGGAACCATGAATTAACAATTAGATAGGAATCTTCTGTAGGGATGTCTGGAACTGCAAGATACTTTAAAGATCTGAATTAAAGTAAATAAGTCAAATTCGATGGAGAGGAAATCAGTTCAAAACAAATGAAATCTGGTATTTAGTAAATTCTAAAAGTTTATTTCTTCCATTCCAAACAGATTGTAAAAATATTTAACTGCAATTCCTTAGCAAATGTTGCTTTGAAATAGAAAACAAAATTCATGTGTAGAATGAAATTTGGAAAATTAAAAATGCAGCATAGAAATGTGTGCCAAATTCTTATGAAGAAAGTGGAGGAGAGTAGTGTAAAGATAGGGTAGGCAGGGATTTGATAAATAATATTTTCTAGTCCAAAAAAGTTTGATCAGAATTTCCCTAACAACTCAACTCTGTAGATATAAACTTGGCTTACACAAAGAGATAGAATTGTAGTGAAACTATTGACCAGTCAACTATTGACTACTATATTCAACAGAAATGGTGCTTATTACTGCTAATTAACTGCGTATAAAGAAAATGTAGCTTTTGCTTAGTTTCTAATTTTTTCAAATCATCTTTTCTCATTTTCTTGCTTTCTTTTCTTTACTTTTCCTCATCTACTCTTCCTAATGGTTTCCTTCTCACGTGTTCTCGGAAAGGACAGTGACAGAGATGATCTGGGAGAAAGGGTGGCGGCAGCAACACCACAGGCTAAGCAGTGCTGACATTTTTACTGCATTTTTAATGCCATCATTAACTAACCTGTTTGACTGCCCTTCAGTCCATGTTCCTAGGACTTGAAAAATTCAGAGAAATCCAAGCAAAATCTACGTGAAATTAAAGAGGTGGTCATTGCTACTGTCATTTCTTCATTTTTACTGTTGCATCTTAAATGCCAAGCCTGTATTTCTGCTTTAATGCAATATTGATTTTGAAGTTTGTGATAATTTTCATGTTCATTTAGTACTAGATAGAAAATAGTTTTATTTAGTAGCTATTTGAATATAGCTTATGACATTATTTTGTAGATGTTACCAACTCCAGCTAAATTTCATTACATCTTTAATTTACGAGACCTCAGTCGTATTTGGCAAGGAATACTTACAGTTACTTCTGAAGTCTGCCAGAGCATCAGTGTTTTGGTAGCCTTGTTCCAGCACGAATGCAGACGTGTTATTGCAGACAGGTTCATCAACCAAAGTGATAAAGACTGGTTTGAAGATATGATGAAAAAGGTAGGCAAAAAGTGTTCCAGTATTTGACAGAGAAAGAGATCAATTAAATGTTTCATTACTAAATCAGTCCTTAATATATTGTTGTAGATTGCTTCTGCAGAACATGGTCAAAAGCTATTTGAAGATCAGTCCACAGAATTATACTTTGTGGATTTCTTGCGTGATGTCCCAGAAGCTACTGGAGATGAACCTGATGATGCAGAGTTGAAGGCTCCTAAAATTTATGAGCCTATCCCATCTTTGGATTATTTGGCTGAAAGATTACAGATGTTCATGCAACAATACAATGAAACCATCAGAGGATCAAAGATGGATTTAGTATTTTTCAAGGTATTAGTTTCTATAATTATATTAATACAGAAAGTGTTGGGTCTTTTGCACTCACTGATACATGGATCTTGAAATTTCCTGTCAATTTATTTTGGAGATAGCTCAGAATGGCTAGCCCTGTATCCAGCAAACCTTACAAATAAACTCTACAAGGCCATGCTGCTGTTTCCCAACTGCCTTCTCTCCCACAAATTATTCAATTTATTTGCAATTCCCAATCATTTCTTTCTCCTGCTTTGCATAATGCGAAGCACAACTCATTTGTTTCTACAGTGTACATTATGAATATTGTCTTGCATCTCTGAAAGTTACTTTCTTCTCAAAGGCCTCTTGATGCACGATGCTTTCTTCAGCTTTAAACTGGGTGGCTTGGTAGATTTCTAGACCATTTGAGATTAATTCTTGCTCTAAGATAAATACAGGAATGGAATAAGAAATGTCTATACTGTACTTGTATTTTAATTTTGGCAGCCTATTTAGAGAGCTGGTAAAGAGCTCAACTAAAAGGCTGGGGGAGGGTGTTAATCCACCTCCTTTCTATTTTTCCTTCTGTCCCCTAAGGGACATGCCCTCAGCTCTGCCAGCTACAAAGACTGCATATGACATTGCTTCATATGAGGTTGGTACATGGACATTTCTGTTGGGCTAGCCCTGCTGCCCACTGAAGTCAGTGGGAAGAGGAGGCTGAGGGGTGACCTCATTAATGTTTACAAATATACAAAGGGGGAGTGTCACGAGGATGGAGCCAGGCTCTTCTTGGTGACAACCAATGATAAGACAAGGGGTAATGGGTTCAAACTGGAACACAAGAGGTTCCACTTAAATTTGGGAAGAAACTTCTTCTCAGTAAGGGTGCCAGAGCACTGGAACAGGCTGCCCAGGGGGGTTGTCTCCTACTCTGGAGACATTCAAAACCTGCCTGGACACATTCCTGTGTAACCTCATCTAGGTGTTCCTGCTCCAGCAGGGGCATTGGACTAGATGATCTTTCCAGGTCCCTTCCAATCCCTAACATTCTGTGATTCTGTGATTATGATGAGTACAGGACTGAGTCTTTGGCATATGCTCCAGAGAAGCCATCTAGCTGTTGAGAGGCAGTTGCTTGGTGATGTGCTTTGAGTTGAATGTATTTTTTATTATTTTTACATCTTTTAATCCCCTTTTCTCTCAATACACAGGATGCAATCATCCATTTGATTAAAATATCACGGATTATTCGTACTCCACAAGGAAATGCATTGTTGGTGGGTGTGGGTGGATCTGGAAAACAGAGTCTGACCAGACTAGCGTCATATATTGCTGGATATGAGACATTTCAGATTACTTTAACAAGGTAACTGAATGCAATGTACATAGACATTTGCTCCTTAATTTGCCAAAGAAACGAGCGTCTCACAATCAACTTCAAGTACGTTTGGTTTAACCCTCATTGTAAACTACATTTTCAAAGATGCCTGAGCAAGTGCACAATCTATAGATGACAGATCCTTCTGCCATTATGCTATTGACAAGAAATCTCTCTTTTTTGCAGCATTTGAGTCTGCAATGCACCCCTGCGAAATCCCACTAACATACTATTTTGCACTAAAGATAACATAGAGTAATCTGCTGGTGTACTCTGTATAGTGGGCAAATGCTAATGGCCAGGGGAAATAGTAGCTTTTTCTATAGATGCTTATGTGCCCAGACTATATTACAGCTGCTGTCAATGACTCAATAGTACGTAGTCCTGAAATTTAGTAATCTGTAGAAATTTAAAGGGACTTGAAGCAACTACTGCCTTCCATCTGTTTCTTTTTTGACATAGGGTTTACTGATCATTCACTTTGGGAACATGCTTAAGAAAAAATCCCTGATAAAATGAAACCTGGAAATATGATATTAATTATTATGTAGATTTTTTTCTTGCCTTAAGGAGGGTAGGTATTTCCTAAAATGATGTGTAATTTTTGTTCTCTCTTTCTTTAATCCTTTTCTATCCCAGAACATATGCCACCAATAACCTTTTGGATGATCTGAAAATCTTGTACCGCACCGCTGGGCAAAAAGGAAAGGGCATTGTCTTTATATTCACAGATAATGAAATCAGAGATGAATCATTTCTTGAGTACATGAACAATGTTTTGACTTCGGGTGAAGTCTCAAATCTTTTTGCACGAGATGAAATAGGTGAAATCACGCAAGACCTCATACCGGCGATGAAGAAGGAATATCCAAGGCGTAGTCCCACCGGTGAAAATCTTTATAATTACTTTCTTGCCCAAGTGCGTAATAACCTGCATGTCGTTCTTTGTTTTTCCCCTGTTGGGGAAAAATTCAGAACTCGTGCACTCAAATTCCCAGGTCTGATTTCAGGCTGTACCATGGACTGGTTCCAGTGCTGGCCTAAAGATGCTCTTGTAGCAGTTGCACAGCATTTTTTAGTTTCCTACCATATTGAATGCACAGATGAAGTGAAACAGAGTGTTTTTAACACCATGGGAACATTTCAAGACATCGTGGCAGAAAAATGTGTTGAATACTTTGAACGATATAGGCGACGAACATTTGTGACTCCAAAATCTTACCTGTCCTTCATTGGAGGTTACAAAGCTATTTACAAAGAGAAGTTTGACAGTGTTGGACGTTTGTCTGAACGCATGAGAACAGGTACTGTGAAATCTGTTTGATTTTTGTTTGTTTAATTTTTAAAAAGGTGAGAAGAATCTGAGTAAAGGAATATGAAAGTATGGATTTAAATAGTGAGCTCACTTTCACTTGGAAGCAGTTTAATGTTTTCAGCTGTGTTGTGTGTGATTACAAAATATGTGGAGGTTTTGTTTCAGTGAACTTTATGAATGTTGCAGATTGCAGATAAGTTTTGAAAATAGTATTAGTTAGCAGTTAAAATACCTGAAACTGCTGCTTTGACGTGTATGCATACCAAGGAACTCCTGAGATCCTATGCGAAATTTCCAAAATCTTGCACTGCACAAGGTCATACACAGTAAATAATTGAACAGTTTCCAAACCTGAATGCTGTTTGGAGTTGCATGTGAACTTGAGTTGTTTCTTCTCCCACTGTTGCCAGTTGCAGAACTGAGTTATGTACATATATATCCAAAGACTGATGGCTGGCTGCCTGGAAGGAACATAAGTGCATTTTTCTGAGGGTTAGAAAGATAAGGGTTTTTTTACTTACAGCTTTTCTAGGTGATTTTTCTCATAGTTTGATAAAAATGTTGGAGCATTGCATTGCTCAAGAATCTTTAGTTTCTTTTACCCCTCTCTCATCTGGACGTTCACATCATACTGAATTTGGAAGCTCAGCCTAGTCTCCTTGTGTCTTCATTTGCATTGCTCAGGATACCAGGTTCCTCCTCTTTGTTTTGTACAGAGAGTACAGTCTGGTACTTCTTATGGATTTCTGAAATTACACACATAATGTTTAAGAGTGCCATTCACAATACTAATGCTTTTCAATATGTTAGTTTAATATTTAATGTCCCTCTCATATATAAGAATATAAACAAGTGATAAAGTGACAGACTCTGAAGACTCTTACCCATTAAAAAAAAAAAGAAAAGTAAAAAAGAAAAAAAAAAAGAAAAAGCTTTAAATAGCAGATGGATATTACCTCTGCTCCATTTTGGTGTTCAACAAATGGAATCACTCACTGGGGTTCCTAAACACGAATCTGAACAACTTATTTTAAGTATCCATTTAAGTATCCATATTGCTTTACTGAGGTTTCTCTCGCAGTAGGTCTTTCTAGTGCTAAAATGGATTTGTCCAACACAGGTCTTGCAAAACTGATGGAGGCTGAGGTTTCAGTAAGTCGGCTCTCCAAAGAGTTGGTGACAAAAGAGAAAGATTTGGCTGTAGCTTCAAAAAAAGCTGATGAAGTTTTATTGGAAGTAACTATGAAAGCCCAAGCTGCTGAAAAGGTGAAAATGCAGGTGCAGAAGGTAAAAGACAAGGCTCAGGCCATTGTGGATGACATTGCCATTGATAAAGCAGCAGCAGAAAAGAAGCTTGAAGCTGCCAGACCTGCATTGGAAGAAGCCGAGGCAGCCCTGCAGGTCAGAATCAAAGATATTCTGAACATGTATGTAGTTAATGATTGGGTTTTGTAATAATATAGCTTATGCTTCTGATTTGCTAAATAAATAAAAAAAAAAATATTGACAGGATTAGCACTGACCTGTTGATCCTTGTAGAAAAAAACTGAACACTGAGACAACTGAGAGGTAAGATGGGCAGTACGTCCTCTACTGTAAGGTAATAAAGCTGTCATTGAGGGGTAACTACCTTTAAGGACTTCCTGCTGTACTGCTTCTGAGTGACCTGCAAAACTGCAGCAATTGCCTTATATATCCAGTCCTCCCAAAAAACTTCTTTCTCTACCATCAAGTGATTGCTTAAATAAATACATTCTTTTTTGGTTGAATTTTTCAGACAATAAAACCTTCTGACATTGCAACTGTTCGCAAACTGGGTAAACCTCCTCACTTGATAATGCGAATTATGGATTGTGTATTACTTTTATTCCAAAGAAAAGTAGACTCAGTAACACCTGATCAAGAACGCCCAGGTGTGAAGCCATCATGGACTGAGGCTCTGAAGCTAATGAATAATTCAGGATTTCTTAGCATGTTGCTTACATTCCAGAAGGTAAGAATAGTGGCACTATTATTCCTATAACGATCTTTAGAGATCATTTGAAATGGTTTCTTCAAAGGCAGCTTTAAACAGAGGAGGTTTTGTGTACTTGTAGTTGTAGATACCTTTGTGACTGTGTTCCTCTCTATTTTCATGGTTCATTATTTCAGTAATCTTCCTCCTGGGCCAAGCGCTTTTACTGGCGCAAGTATCCCAAGCACTAGGTCAGATCTTGAGAAGCTTTAGTGTTATCTTTATTCAGCCAGTTCCTGCTTCTCGAAAGGAATTTGTCTTAAAAGGACCCAGTGTTGATTTTTCAAATGGCTCACCATCTCTGGTGCTACCAGCCTTTTTTTTGCGTATAAAGCACTCTGGAACTCCATCTCCAGAATTGTTTGGTGGGTAGCTAGGAGGAAATACAAAAGAAAATGAGCATCCTGTCGGAAAAGTCCTGAGATATTCAGGAAATTTTGGGGTTCTTTCACTAGAAAAGTAAGGAAATGCAGAATGAACTGAGAACCTCAGTATTGACTGAAAGAAAAATAGAAGCAAACGCAGGTATTTATTTCTGTTAGGGCAGAAACTTGTCCTGTGTACAGTGAGATTCACTGGACTGTGAGACAAGGGAAATTGCTCTGCAGGGAAGAGAAGGAAGATGTCACAGGCAACTAGACCAGAAAAAGAGCTACGCTGGACTATGGAATGAAAGAATGAGGCCTGGCCTAAAAATCCAGAAAACCAAGCAGTTTTTGGCAAAACCTAGGCTTTCTGCAACGTTGCAAAACATACTCTTTGATTTGTTCACTGATTTTTTAATCTGCTTCAGTTGTGCATTTTGCTGATGCCTGTTTTAAGCTACCAGAGTGTTTTTGTTGTGCAGCTGAGGCTTGAAACTGTGATTCTCACTATCCCCAGGAGCCATTTCTCCCAGTGAGCCTTATTGACTAGGCACCATGTGAAAAGCTGTGTTGCTTCTGTAGACAGTCTCTTCCTGGGGCTGTCAATCTGGTCATTTTTCCAAGTGCTATCTTCACTAAACAGAAAGAGGAAATGAGTTTAAAGATAATGAGGACTAATTATGCACCCCTTACTCAAGCTTCTCTCTAATGAGGCTCCCAGTTTTGGCACATATTATTAGTGTATGTGTTCCTGCTGGTAGTTTGCAACACATTTAACTTTACTCAGAGGAGTCAGAACAACCTCTGTGGGACTGATTTCTTGAAGGAAGTGATACTGATGAATGCGCTGAAGAACACCAGACTACTTCTATCCAAAATGATGTACTTCACTTGCTGTCCCCCTGCCTCATTTCTTGTTTCTAAGATCAAGTATATATGAGAACAAAGCTCAGAACTCAAGTTCTGAGTAAACTACGCTGCTCACTCATTTGTGAGACTCTTGTTCTTCCCTAATTTTTTTTAGGCAAGGAAGAGTAGTGGATGAAATAGTTCCTTGGGTTTAAAATTCATTACTTAGAAGGAAAAGCATGACATTTTTCAAGCTCTTGAACAGAAATTTAGGCCACTGCTGTTTGGTCTTTCTTTCACCTTTGCTAGCTTGCTAGCTCTTAATTTTGAGTAAGAGAATGAAAAAGTCAAAATGTTTGTCCAGCACTACTTTACATTTTAGCCAATGCTCATAAAATCACTGTCTGATTTTAGGAATAATCTAATTAATGTCTTTGTTATTATAGCAGCTAAGGATCAGACAAGTACAAGACAGTCCGTCCTGCTATGCAGAAAGGCAGGAAAAGGATATACTGGTTGACAGTATGAACAGAGGATGATTTTTAGATGCCTTAAAAGAAAGGCATTCATAGATTGCAGAAAAAAAATGAAGATTCTTAATGCCTCTATTGTTAAGCAACCATTGTTACCCTCTATAAGCTCTTCTACACTCCACATTGCTTAAGGAGATGAATTCAATTTTCTTCTGACACTTACGTAATTATAGATTAACCACCATCATCAAAGATCTGGCTTTTCATATTCTCAACAGATTTTGAAGCGGGGGGGGGGTGGTGGTGGGAAATCATATATTGGTATAATGAAATGCACAGCTGAGATAGATCACTTTTATGGTTAAGGAAAAGGCTTAACTCCAGTCAAGTGAAGTCAGCGCCTTGCAATTTCACCATTTTCCTTCCTAAAGCTGCATGTTTGACTCCTTAGCTGTGTTCATGCTGGTGCCTCTCTGATGCCATGGTGAGCTTGTTCATGGAACTAAACTAGAAGAAAACTAATCACTAGTTGGGTGTCATATTAGCTTCCAAACTAGCTCACTGAGCATTATTGATGGTATAAAAGTAAACACTTCCATGTGTTCCAGGGACTGGAATCCCTGTATTCAGGTGAAAGCCTTGAGCACCAGACTTCCTAATAATGTTTAATTTTCTGAAACAGTAAATCTCTTCTTTTTTCCTTCACAGTCTAGTCTTTCTTTACAGTAGCCTATTAACTAAAACATGCTACTATCACATTAACTTCTTCAGACTGAGGAGGAAAATTAGCCTGGGTTTCCACATCCTGCAAACATGACCTATAAAAGAACACCAGTTTAACCATTATCTTGTTGTCCACGCATACTTTAAAAAAATGCAAAGAGAACCCCACCACTGTGTGTACAGAACTTCAACGTACAGGCTTGTATGAGGCACACTCTGAGAACATGTATTGAAGGAGCAATTGGACAATGCCTTCAGACACCTGGTGTGAATTTTGGGGTTGTCCTGTGCAGGGACAGGAGTTGGACTTGATGATCCTTGTGGGTCCCTTCCAACTCAGGACATTCTATGATTCTATTAGAGATGGGGCAAGAACATCTAGTTGAGGAGGAGAGGAGAGAAGGTACAGTGCTGTAGCAGCAATAACTTAGATCCGCTTAAGTTGTCATGCAGCTACAAGTGCATGTCTGTGAATCTTATGGGTCAAACAGGGATATTAAACACAAATCAATCTGTTGCAATGGAAGTAGGAGCTATTTTCACTTGAGTTCACAAAATACAACTACTCTTCTGTCCTTTATGAGAGTGAAAGACAGTGTTGTTTTCTTAATTTCTTCTGTAAGAAGTGGTAGCACCATGCTTTTAAAAAGAAAAATGTTTCTGTGAAGCAGACTTTAGAATAAAGTCTTTTATTTTTTTTTTTCTTTCCGTTGACTAGGACTCAATTACAGGAGAAACTGTGGAGCTTTTAGAGCCTTATTTGGATATGGAGGATTATAATCTTGAGACTGCTAAAAAAGTATGTGGAAATGTAGCAGGTCTTTGCTCATGGACACAAGCAATGGCTTACTTCTACGGTATTAATAAAGAAGTTCTTCCTCTTAAGGTATTTCATATTACTCATTTTGTTCTTTTGAGTGATTACTACAGTTGAGTGGAAAAAAATGTTGTGCTGTTTTGGCTGAAAAAGATCACGAGTTATAAGAAGTTCTTGTTTCTTCACGTCCAGTTGTGAAGTCAGGCAAACAGAGGTTAAATGTGTCCTGGCAATTTTTTCCCTTCCACAACTACCCTGTGGTGACTTATGTGAACACAGACAGTTTTCGCTGGGAGCTTTAGTACACAGGTTCTTTCTAGAGCCTGGATATCTGCAGGTGGGAGATACCGGCACTGTCTCCGGTCTCAAACTTGGTGCCAGGCAGTGTGGTTTCAAGAAAACTTCTCAGTCCCGCTGGCCTGTGAAGTAGCGCACTCAGTGTGATCTGGTTACAGAGAGAGGAGAGACCGTTCTTGGCACAGAAGTATTCTTTAATTGAATTTAGCTGGAATTCAGCTTTCTAAGAAAACTTCAGGTTGTCAAACTGCTACGTGGGTGTATATATAATAAAGTAAGTCGCCTGGCATAGGATTCTCTTGTAACATTGAACTGTAGTAGAAAGGGATCAGCTACCTTTGTCTGTATTCCTACACATAGCTTTATTGTCTTGGAAATGTTTCATTTATGAGCATATTGAAAAAAAATTGGTTTTGAATATTTTTATAGTGATTTATAATCATTGCTTCTACAGGGGATTTTATGGCTCTTTTCTGAAGAAATGCATTAAATCGGTTGTGGTTCCACTGTACTTATGTTCAGTCTCCTGTTGTATAAGCCACTGTATCAATGGTATATTCAAAACTCATGGCATGTTCACTTAGTATATCTAGATGGGTCTGATTCAAATTCGTTGAAAGCATGATATTTTTTATTCCAGTAGCTGATAGAGAAGACTATATTTCTATAAGCAGCAATTCCCTTTTCAAATAATGGGATGTTCACTAATGAAAACAGAATTTGAAATGTGGCTATTCAGAGCTATAAAAGAGAGCAAGACATAGGGGAAAGAGTGGCTTTATGTGCAGATGCAACTCTGAAAGCTGCAAAAGTACTCTTACAGTTTTTATTTGAATATATATGACTTAAGATTACATATAAATTTAACTTTGTATTCAGGTATTTACATTCTTGTCACACTCTAGCTGATAAAAGACTGAGCATGCATTTCTTGGCAAAGTGATGCTCATTGTCAGGTATAGCAACAATCACAAATATTTTAAAACTGAATATGACAGAGGGAGGAAGTGTTTAAAGTATGCAGGAGGTATTGCAGGGAGCATTGGAGTGATGCTAAGAAAATAATTGAAAATAAATGTACAATTAAACATAAAGTACCAGCACACACTAAATCATCCAGTGCTAAAAGCAGGTTTACTGAATGAATTAATCAAGCTCCTTTATCCTAACTGCTGTTCTAGGAGATAAACCCCCTTCAACACCTGCAAAATCCATCCAGTATGTTTTTAAATTGCATTTTAACTGAGACTCAGTGCCTCATTTATCTTAAATGTGACAACTTGTGAAAACTAATTAATAGTGGCTTATATTTTAGTAAATATAGTCTGCAAAAATTCTCTCACTCTTAGAAATGGATACCTACGTTCTTTAGATATGTGGCCTGCAGCCTAAGGGTCATTAGTTAGAATCAGACACAGAAAGTATGAGCAAATGTTGCCTGCAAATACAACGCTGTGTACCTGCTTATCATAGAGTGATCACCAGGTGTGTGCGACTTTCCAATGAACCTTCAGCATGACTGTCACCTGTTCCTCTCTAGATTGTTACCTAGTAAACAAGCTTGCTGGATTAGTCTGATAATTCTGAAGCACCGTCTGCTGTTTATCCATCAGTTGAAGAATATAACAACAGAATAAAGAAGCCTGGGATTTTGCTATGATTCTGTTAGCCTCCAATTAAAATACTGTGTAAAGGGGTATGAATTTCCTTAGAGACATCTCCAGTGATTTTACTTAAGTTCTCCTTAGGCTGTTATGATGATCAAGGGAAGTTTGTCTACAGTTTATAAATTCTGTTTGATATTGAGAATTCTACCCATGAAACTCAGTTTTAGATGTGAGACTTTATTGCCGTTTCTGCTTTCCTTGTCTCCACTCTGAACTAAAAAACACAGCAGGCAATACTAGGAAATCTTGCACCTGAGGAAGAGGTAACAGCCAAGGAGTGTCAAAATGTGATGGTCGTTCATTTAAATAAGTGTCTGTCCTTGTCAAGGTGATGCCCACTGGGCAGGAAAACAAGTGCTCAAGTTTCAATTCAAGGCCCACAATAACTGTGGAAGGAAAATGTATACTCCAGGGGGTGAAGGGGAGGATTAGATCACCTAGCAAAACAGATCAAAGTCAGGACATGTAACTGAATGGAAAATGGAGAATCTTTCAGTAGCTAGTAGAGGCTTTGAAAAGCAGATGAGACTCATGATCTCTGTGCCTTGCAAAGGTTGTTTTTAATCTCAAAGAATGGTCAGTAATACAAAAAAAAAAAAATTGAGGCCAAGATTTTATTAATGTCACTCTACATGAATCTGTTTGCATGTGTATATGTGTATATTTTTTTTGTATTGATGAAGTGAAAACATTGTTTTTGGAATGTCTGCAAAACCTGTGTACGTGCTTGCCTCTCTTATAATGTTTGCCTAAATAATGATGAATCCAAACTTATAGTGATATTGAATCATAGAATCATTTAGTTTGGAAAGGACGTTTAAGATTATCAAGTTCAACTGATAAGCTAACACTGCCAGGTCCACCCCTAAACCATGTTTCAAAGAGCCACATCTATACATTTTTTAAACACCTTCAGTGATGGTGACTCAACCACTTCCCTGAACAGCCTGTTCCAATCCTTGATAACCCTTTCGGTGAAGAATTTTTCCCCAGTATCAAATCTAGCCATCCCCTGGGGCAGCTTTAAGCCCTTTCTTCTCCTCCTATTGCTTGTTACGTGGGAGAGGAGATTGACACAAACCTCTGAGAAACTTGATATAAAACCAGTGGAGTGTCTATGTGAAAAACCTACAGTGATGTGGGACAGGAGCAGCCTGAGACTGTATTTCCATGAAGAGCTGTTGGTCAGATGCCATGTGCCCAGGGCAGGACTGAAGCAAAACACAACAGTGGTCACCCAGCACATCCACAGGAGCTCATGAGCAGAGGGAGAGTGTCCAAGTGCAAGAAGCCTTTGGGCCTGGTCCAGCAGTAATGAGTGCTCAATGGGCTGTAAGAACAGTGAACTTCGAAAGCTAAAATTCCTGAAACAAGATGCTGGGAAAGCTCCAAATCTTCCTTACCTGTGGTGAACAATAACGTTTCAACTGCTTTTTTTCTTATGGGTTCTGCTTCTAGTAACATGTCTTGGATTTCCTCAGTAACAACTGCTCTTCAGAGTGACCTGGGGTTGGGCTGGGGATTCTGTTCCAGAGAAGGGATAGCATTAAATCGTGTGAGTTTTTTTAACTGGAGAAGGCATTTTTATTTAAGTGCTGCCTTGGATCAGGGACAGATACACTCATGTCTTTGCAAAACTGAGTTTACAATGAAACAACAAGAAACTAATGGTTGTGTCGATACTAATAAATTCAACAGTACCGGGGAATTTTTCTAGACACTGGGAGGTGGTTATCTGCAGTGTTGAAATGTTAGGATGATCCCTATTGTGAATTTGGTCTTGGCAAAACAGTATTTTCTTAGCAACCTTTGTGCACCTTTCAGGAACTAGCTTGGTCCAAGGGCCGGTTCCAAAAGACTGTTTGCATGCAGCCAGACTGTTTAGGAGGCTAGGAGAGCTTAATGTGAGCTGGTTTATGCCAGTTAACCTCAATGCCAGAGAAAGTTCCTAGTCATGTTTAATTTAATAGTATAGCTGTGGACTGTAATTACATGTTTATTTCTCCTGGTTTTATATGGAATGCAAAAAGGTTAAAAGGGGCAGGATCATCTCACCACCTGCTATGAAGTCCTCTCTCAGGGCATCTTGGAAGAAGGCAAAACGACTGCTTAACAATTTAGTCTGTGGCCCTTGTTGGCACAGGTACTGTCTCCCCACTTGCCCCACCCAGACAGACACAGCAGAGGACAGATAGAGGCACTGGCCAGAGCAGATGTCGAGAAGATTGCCTACGTGGTTCCCCAATGGCAAGAAAAGGCTGAAGCTGCTTCTGTCACACCAGGCTAGGCACACTCTAGCCTAGCTCCCCTCTCCGGGAGCGCAGATGAAGAGTGTGGATCTCATGTCTCAAATCCTCATGATTCATTCATATAAAATACATTTATTCTGGCTTTTATGCTGCATCAACTGAAACAAATTGTTAATCCTTGCTTTGCTGTGTGACTCAGAGAGATGAAATGAAGCGTGTGAAGCTTGTTCACATAGCAATGCCACTAAAATTAGAAGGGTCACAGCGGTTCTTTGTGGTTGGGAGATACATTTCCTTCTACCTGTAACTCGCTAGAAATCTTTATCTGAGGCTGCTTGAGACTGTAGTAGCCTTCTTGTCCAGAAGATTCTCTTTGGCAGCAGAGCTTTCCTCCTGCTCTCATGGCAAAGGTCTGTTTGGGAAGCTGCCAACCAACCTGCCAGTGATGTCAATACAAAAGCCGTGTTTGTACCCATGTAATTTTGAAAAATGGAATTGGAAAGACAAGGATGATTTCATAGAGTAATCTGAAACGAGTAGTCTTTCTGCCTTTGGGAGTCACATAGATGGTCACCCTAGTATGTTAGCAATTATTCTTGTGCGACCAACCATTATTCAGCTCAGATGATTAAGCAGCCTACGAATCAAACTAGTACCAAAATGTATTACTACTATGTGATGATTACCCTAAAATTGGCTGAAAACCATGGTTGAATTGTCTGTAAAATAATTTCTGTTACAAGTCATCTTCTCCCCATGAGGATAAGTAATAAGTAATTTTTTTTTCATGTTAGAATGCAATGTGTTTTTTCTTTGTACTCGTCTGAAATATTTTGTCATTGTCCCAATATCTTCAAAGCTGGTAGCTTTATAGCAGCTTTTAAGAACTGAGAAGTCTGTTTTATCAGTCTTTTGCACCTTTCTGGGTAGCATATTGCTTTGTGGAGGTCTTTTTTTCATATTTACAAAGCATCATTGGCCTGTGTTGGGAATTCACATAGCCATTCTTTCCCATTGAGGTTCACATCCTGCTGTGATAAATGTCAAGGTGAAATATGAATCAGCACAGCCAGGTGTACATTCTGTGTTGTTCCAGCTGTTCTGCCTAGGCTGTTCTACCCAACTCCCCAAGGTTCTTGTTCCCTGTATAACCTCACTATTTGTCAGCTGTGGGTGAAATAGAATGTCATAACTTTGTTTTACCCAAAATTTTAGCTCTCATGGAGTTTAAGGCTAAGAGGATGCTCTGCCTCGGGGATGGAGGGGTGGGGGCGAGGTAGAAGAGAGGAGACTGGTGCAGGGCTCTTTCCAGATCTCAGTTAAGAAAGACCTGACAACAGATGGCTTAATAGGGTAACTGGTTTAATAAGACAGAATAATAAATGGAGTTTATAATAGCTTGAATGACCAAAAGGGTGAGTTTTCTCTTCATGGAGAGGATCTGCCCTGCATAGCACGCCATGGGGAAAATCTGTCCAGGCTCTGTCTGATGCTGCATGAATGTGAGGTGCCCGGCATTTACAGGGATGGAAGATTTACTCACTATCTGTCCTCTTCTTTGTATTATGGACCTTTTTAAAGCAGCTACCTAATTAATCCATTTCTTGTTGGTCCTTTCTTATTAAGTTTCAGAAAGAGCCCTGCACTGTTTCTTTCTCTCCTACCTCACCCTCCCCACCTCCCCTCCAGTGCAGGACACAGTAACACTACATCACCTAGTCAAACGGCCTTTACTGTTTAAACTTTTCCTGACAGTCCAAGATTCACTAAAAAGTAACAGCAGTGGTTCTGAAATCTGCTTGCCTGGGTCTTAACAAGACTCGCTGATTTAACAATGTTTATCTCCAGGAGATGCTGTTTAATGTGCTCTTCGATGAACAGTGGAGTAAAAGTATTTCAGGATTCTCATACATGGAAATTTTATGAGCAGCCATTTTACTGGCTTATCTCCATTGTAAAATATTTATTTATCTCTAGAATCTGCCAACAGACACAGTGGCTACAGTAAACAATTTTTTTTGCTGACAGTGCTACTCTCTAGATGTGTAACTCTTAAAGCAGCACTACTTTGTTGTTTAGTACATATATGCTTCTCTAATTCCCTGCTCACAGACCTGTCTTTTGAAATCCACCAGACTTCATGCTGAATTTTTTATCATACCTAGATCTCAAAATATGATCTTGGCTACTCTCTTTTGTTTTTCTTTTCCTTTTTTTCTCTTTTTCCTAGGCAAAGCAAGAAGAATTAGCTGATTTTAGCATATTTTGATAAGAATTAAATCTATATTTTTAGTCAATATCTAATGTAAAAACCTAACCTATGTTGGGGGTAATATAGTACATATATTGTTTACTAAATGTCATTCCAGAGATTCCTTGTACTGTTACTCTTCTAATGTAATGTGAGTGTAAAGTTTCATATTGTAATAAAACATTTTTTACAGATTCTTGGTTTCCATCTCTGTAACTCTTATAGCAGACAAAGATACATGATATTTAAACAAATATTCAGAGTAAATGGAAGCAACCTTTATCTATAAGTGTGAATTTCATAAGAACTTTGTCAGTCTCTTATCCTTTGCAAACATACATTTGGAAATGGATTCTGAAATCGCAGGATACCTTTTTTTTTTTCCTGTGTTAGGAATATACAGGTTAAGAGACCACATTTAAGTGACTGGCAACTCATCATGCAAATTTTTATAAAGATGTGAGAAAAATCTCTAGAGTTTTATTTTCCAGAGGAGCAAAAAATGAGGAGAAGAGTCATTTCTGTTATCATTATTATTATTTTATAATCTGTAGGGACAATCTTAATTTTCTCTTCAACTGACAATATATTACAGAAAACATTGTATGGGTTGCTTCATATACCTAATATACAGCTATTTCAAGTGTATTGCGATTTAAAATCATTGATCATTGTGTGATCAATAGATCATTCTGAAAATAGTATTACAACGTTCTAAAATTGTGTTGAATAACTGTAATGTTATGCTTGCCTTCCCATTTTAGGTTAAAACAGTAGGAGAGGAAAAGAACTGCCGTCATCTTAAACGTGTATTGCTTTAAAAAGTACCCAATATAGTACATGTCCCATTGAATAAATGTTATTTGCTCTTGCCAAATAATTTGTATTAACCAACTTTTAAATGTTTGCAGGCAAATTTAGCCTTGCAAGAAGGAAGACTTGCAGCTGCCCAAACAGAACTGAATAACGCACAAATTCAGCTGGATGAGAAGCAAATGGAACTGGATCAAGTACAAGCCATGTATGATACCGCTGTGAAAGAGAAGCAGGCTCTACTTGATGATGCTGAGACATGCAGAAGGAAAATGAACAATGCCACAGCTCTGATTGAAGGATTAGGTGGAGAAAAGGTATGAGCACATATGAGTAGGTTTCCAGGACAAAGTAAGTACTCAGTTTTGAGAATACTCCATGATGATCATTAGCAGTGGTCAAGAAATTCAAGGCATAGTGACACTTTGATATCACGACACTACATTTTAGTTATACGTATGTTTTTGCTTGAGCTTAATGTATCTAACAAAGTAAAACAACTTCTTGTGTTAACTTAATGCTTCTGTATGAAGATTTATGTCATATCATACAGCTCATATTAGGATAAAGTTCAGATTTAAAGCCAAGGAGCCAAATTCTTTTTAGCTTTAATAAGAAGAGGAATTAGGCTTAACCTAAATAATTGCCCTAAAATATTTATAAGGATTACTCTCTTTTTCTCACCAAGTATACAAGAACAGGAATTTGAAACTTAACTAATTTCCTGAATTCTGTTTGAAGTTTTTACAGAATTATGGGCTAATCATTATCCTTTGCACTGCGCTTGAAATTTACCTTTCCTATGCAGATTTTTCTGGCTTCAGCCTGAAGGTTTGCAGAGGAAGCACGACACTCTTTTTTTTTGTCATCTGATTATTTGCTTTGATAATTCCTTGGTTGATTTCACACAGAGTCAAAATTGATGAGAGCTTTGACTTCAGCCATTGCATCCTGTGAAGCCAGGATTTCAGCATTTGTTTGCATAGCTGTACTTCAAAATATATCAGTCAAAATGTTAGATGCTTTATCATATTTTTCAGTGAATTTATAAATTTAAGAGCAACACCAAAATAGGAAGTTATGGTACCTTATTGTGGGTTTTCTGAAGCCTTGTGCTATGAGGTCTCATAAGAGCTGTTATTCCATTCTACTTTTGAAAATTCAGACAAAAAAATGAAAGACTATATGTGGCACTTTGAGCCTTGGCCAAAATTGATATTGGATTAAATGTGTATTTTCTAAGTTTAAAACACGGAGATCCTGACCAAGATTGCATGCAGAATTATTGGAATGGAACAGAAATCTGGAGAGAAAGGAATAACTAAAACTCAAAAGGAATATTCAGAAAAATCACAGAATCATAGAACAATTAAGGTTGGAAGGGATCTCTGGAGATCATCTAACCCAACCTGTCTGCTCAAAGCATGGTCCATCAGAGCAGGCTGATCAGGGAATTGTCCAGCTGGGATCTGAATATCTCCAAAGACAGAGACCCCACTACCTCTCTTGACGACCTGTTCCAGTCCTTGACCACTCTTACTGTAAAAACATGTGTCTGTTTGTTCTTTGTGTCTATTTTGTTCTTGTATTTCAATTTGTGCCTGTTGTACCTTGTCCTTTCACTGGGTAGCACTGAAAAGAGTTGGGCACCATCATCTTTACACCCTCCTATCAGGTATTTTTACATATTGATAAAGTTCTGCCTGAACCGTCTGTTCTCAAGGTTAAACAATCTCAATTCTCTCAGCCATGACTGCCCCCAACCTTTACATCCTTGACCAGGTATTTTTTGTTTGCAAGTCTGAGGCTGATCCAACAGCCTTCCCTCATTAGATCCTCAGTTACCCACACTAAGAATTTTTTGTCAGTGCACTCCTTAAAACCTCCTGGTATGCTTGTGTCTTGCTGTGTTGTCTGCTCTTCAGATATCAGGATGGTTAAATTCCCCCATGTAGATCAGGGCCTGGGAATGTGAGGTTTCATCCATTGTATGAAAAAGACTTCATCTACTTCTTCCTGATTACCTTGTATGTAACAGACACACACAACATGACCCATGTTGGTTTGCCCTCTAATCCTAACTGCTAAGTCCTCAGCTGGTGCATTGTCCCCCCTAGACTTTCAGATGCAGAGCTCCGTGCATTCCACCTGCTCTCTCACATGAAAGAGAACTCCTCTCCTCACCTCCCCAGCCTGTCCTTCCTGACAAGCCTGGACACATCTGTTGTAGCACTCTGGTTGTGGAAGCCTTCCCACCATGTCCCCATGGCACTGGTGCAGCCTCACCTGGAGCACTGTGTGTAGTTCTGGGTGCCACAGGATAAAAAGGATATAAAGCTACTGGAGAGTGTCCAGAAGAGGGCTATGAAGTTGGGGAAGGGTTTGGAGGTGAAACGATATGAAGAGTGGCTAAAGTCACTTGGGTTGTTCAGCCTGGAGAAGAGGAGACTAAGAGGAGACCTCATGGCAGCTACAGCTTCCTCACAAGGGGAGGAGGAGGGGCAGGCGCTGAACTCTTCTCTTTAGCAACCAATGACAGAACCCGAGGGAATGTCAGGAAGATGTGCCAGGGGAGGTTTAGGTTGGACATGAGGAAAAGGTTCTTCCCCCAGAGGGTGGTGGAGCACTGGAACAGGCTCCTCAGGGAGGTATCATGGCCCAAGCCTGACAGTGTTCAAGAAGAGACTGGACAATGCCCTCAGACACATGGTGTAAACTGTGGGGTTGTCACATGCAGGAACAGGAGTTGGACTCCATGATACCTTCCAACTCAGGACATTCTATGATTCTATGACCCCACGAGATCATGACTCTGCAAACACATACAGACCCCTCTAATTGCTCAGTTGTTCTCCATGCCTTGCACATTAGCATACAAGCACTTCAGAGAGGTGCCCAGCTGTGCTAATTTCCCAGAAACAGTATGAAAGCTCTCCCCAGCGTTCTGTCTGGTAGGCACTTCTTTGTTTATGTGGATATGCTTGGGGTGATCCTCCATTATCCCTGCTTTCTTGATTAAAAGGTCTCTACTGTTTATATCACCACACACATTTTGTTTGTCGACCTGGTCTTCTACTTCTTCACATGATTGCTGTTCATCCTCTCCCTTCCACTTCTTTCTTCCTTTAAAGCACTTCTTACCAGTTTGACCAGCTTGTTGGCTTTTTCTCCACTAGGTCAGGTGGTTGCCATCTCTTCCAAGCAAACTTCTATTTCTGAAAAGAATGATTTAAGGCCAAAAGTATGCCTGGTTCAAAGAACAATTATTTACCAGAAAGGTATAAATTCTTAAGTCAGATCTTCATTTTAGTTTTGTGCCTGCTTAATCTAACTTCTTTATCAATTTTTATACACAGCTTCGTTGGACAGCAAGCAGCAAAAACTTTCAAAATCAAATTGTTGATTTAGTGGGTAATGTTCTTCTGGCCACTGGATTTCTCTCTTATTCTGGACCTTTCAATCAGGAGTACAGGAATTTGTTGCTCCAATTGTGGAAGAAAGAGATGGACAACAGCAAGATTCCATACAGTAATGTAAGTATTCACACTCTGTGCTGACCTTACTCTTCGCCTTGCAGAGAAATAATGTTCAGAGCATTCTGTTCCAGAAAAGTACATAATTGAAAGATTATTAACAGGCTGTCACATTCCATAAAATGTTAATAGATAAAAAAATCTGAACAGTTGTTGTCTGAGTTTCTAAAAAAATGTATTTTAAGATCCTCATAACACTGTCATGCATTGAAGGACTGGTATATAGGCCATCGTTCTGGCAAATCTGAGTGATACGCTGTCTGAGGTCAGCTGCTCTGGGAAGAAATTGCATAATATGCGAAATGCAGTAGAACTTACCAACTTAGAACAGATTTACCTTATCATAAGGAGTTCCATCAGGTAGTCACAGTTTCCCCCCATAATTGGTGTTTTTTTGCAAGTGCCATGTTGTGTCCATAATTTCAGTCAAAAATTAAGCAAATCAGCCACAGCCACATCAAGGATTTACTGAAAGTGGAAAATGCATATATTGAAGAAAACAGTTGTAACTCTCTCCCTCAACAGTTAAAGTTATCTCTTTACAATGAATCCCTTGTGAATACGTGGTTGAGAATGCCACCCCACAACTGGTATTGCTGTGCCACTGTAGTTTTCCAGGCAGTCTTTGAAGCAGTGGCTCTGAAATTAGACCCATAGGATGGCACAGAGGTGGGGAGATTGGTCCATGGCTTCTGGGTTGGATGGGAGTTATGCCCCAAACAGCTTCCAGGGACCCAGCAAGATTTACTCTATTTCCACTTTTACTACCTGGAGTCTCATGTACTGCCACTAAAAATCTCTCTGGATATACACTTTTCACTGTAAACTGTGTATCTAGAATATAGAGGATGAATTTGAATGAAAGTTTTTTAATGTATTTTTTGTTTCTTACATATTACATCATAAATTCTTTAACCTGCTGTTCTTAAGATATTAAATACTGAACACAACAAACTAGTCTAGGAATGAAAATGTCCATTATTTTCTTTTAGGATTACTTAAGTACAACATTTTAATAATTCAGATTTGCTAGAAAATACCTGTAAAATAGAACTGAACAGATTTTCCTTTTTAAAACTTCACACTTTTATTCTTAGTGTAACTTGATTCATTCTTGATTGACATAAAAATACTCTTACTCTCAATTATAGAAAAGACCTTTGCACATTTTGAACCAGGAAACATCACCTCTGCACCTCCATGTTTTATGAACTGATACCCTCCTGTCTTACCCTCGGCTGTGTACACACCATTCAATTTAGTTTAATTTGGAGTGTCTTATTGAAATGATTAAGTTAAACAAAACCTGGATTTTGTAAAACTTGGTTTACATTGCTTCAGCTTGCTCTTAAATCTGTGTACATTTGTCACCAGTGAGGCTGTTCTCGGCGAGTCGGACATTACAGCTTCTCCTTAATTGGCCTAAGTCTGTGCAGGCAGAAGTGACCTAAAATGCAGTGGAGACAGGGTCCCATCCTGCAGCTTCAGTTCCCTGCCACATCATATACTACCTTTATTAAAGTGAGCAACCTGCACGCTGGGACTATGATACAGGGCAGGTTCCTTTACACTAATCTTTTTGTTTCCTTTTATCACTACCTGCATCAGATGTTCTGAACCTGGCAGCTGTGCTGGTGTGTAGGCTTTGCTCATGGCCAGCAGCAGCCTTGTCCCTCCTATTCCATAGGTTTTAGGAAGTCTGTCTAATATTCCTCCTTTCATCTGGAAGACACATTCATGCTGAAAGCAGAATTTAGGCTGTAATAATGAAAACTGTCTGAGTAATTTATCCATGTTGCCTACCACTTGGTTTTGTGAATACCTGCATACGTTTTTTCCAGCTGTAAAGGTTGGAGAATTAATTCCAGGGGTGGTCTTTCCTATCCTTTTGACAGAGCAGGTGCTGCTGGCAAGTTCTGGGAGCAAGTGTTTAACCTGTGTACAGCTGTAGCTGTACCGTGTGAGACAGTTGAAGGTAGATTAGTATCCCTCCTGCATCTTCTTCTCAGGTTCTTGGGGAATTTAACACTTAAAACCCATGTTAGGGAGACCTATTTGCTATGAGAGGTTTGTCATGCTGTTCGTCTCATAGAAGTTGCTTGTGAATATATATATATATTTTTTTTATTTTTTTTATTTTTTTTTTACGTTAGGTAGTGCATAATGCTGCTTCTAACAGTTATTAACCTTGACCTGACAGAGTGAACCTCACAGCCCAACCCAATTTATGCTATGACTTACAATACAAAGATGAATGATTTTCACTTACCCAGCAAAGCTCTTTGAAAGCTCCATGTGATAAGTAATATGTAAGGCCAGGATGGATTTATTAATAAAGTACCAGTAGCAGTGCAGTCTGAGGCAAGATTCTTTACCAGTGTGGTATGGGAGTTTATCCTACACACATTCATCCCAGGGAAGGTCTTTCTCAATTTCAGTGTACAAAATGTTCTTAAAAGCTACTTACCTTAGGGAATATCTGTCAAGATTCTTACCAGTTAAGCACTTGGGTGTATAATGTCCTTAGAAAGCAAGACATAAAGAACTAAAATTCTGCCTCTGTGAAGATATTCTGACCACATTACTACTCAGCTGCACCCACTTTTTGATTGTTTGTGTGTTGCCTTTTTTTCTTTTTTTTTTCATATGGACAGGTTAGACCCCAAATGCCATAATTACCGAATTTCAAATGATAATTATAATTCTGTTTAGATAGTTGTTGTTAAAGACAGGACTATGATTTCAATGATAGCGTATGGAAGAGCATTTTATTTTTTTCCAGTGAATTAAGTACTCACAAAAGGCAGCATATGGGCTTCTCATGATACTTCACATCACAGAAAGAAAACAGCTTTGCAGTTCAAGCAAAAGGCTTGACATCTGCCTTACTTTGTCACAGACTGACTGGCTGTGGGTGTATGAATCATTTAGGCATAACAATTTAAAGAGAGCTGTTTAAAATTAGCTGTCTATCTGTGTAGTTAGATACTTAAATTAGCTAAGTTTCAGAGTGACTGATATTTCCTGCTACAGTAAGAAAAAATTCAAATATTTTTAGACCCCACTCATCTGCTTAAGGAGGTAAATATGGTTTTAGATTCCAGTTGCTGAAAAATTTGGCTATTAAATGCTTTATTGCCCTTTTCACAAATGAAATTGGATTATTAATTTTTCTCTCCCTTCTGAGAATGTTTTGTGTTGCTTCATTCAGATTCTCCAATAATCAGAGTAGTAAAAAAATCAAAGGGATAAAAAAGCTTTTGAGTCTTGCAACCACTGGTATCACTAATGGTTGTGATTGTATCACAACTCTCACAGTAGTTTAAATTTTGCTTTAGGCTTTGGATGCTGAATTATGTGATTTTTACAGGAATAAAAGGCTTTTTCTTTGTTTTTAAACGTGTTGTTTGCGGAGAAAGCTTACATGTAGCAATTCTTGAGTGAAAAACGTAAGGAGCAAATAAAAAAAAACTCTTCAATTTTATTCTTATTAAACTCACATCACTATTAAGCTATTTTTCTAATTTGGAGAGCTTAGTTTGTGATTTTAAGCACTGTTTTCTTCACATACACATTCTTGAGATGCCAGGCACTGTTCGTAGTGAATAAAATAAAGCAGATTAGTCGACATGTGCAAATCAAACTTTAGGAGAACATATGAGCTGTCAAGTGTTCTGACCACAGCAACAATAACTTTCCATGATAATTCATGGTGACTGATCCGTAGTACATTTCCTCTTTCTTCTCTGAGTCTCTTACAAACCATCCTGTATTCATATATGTACTTGGAGGGCACTTCACAACTTTACAGCAGGAGAATGTTCTTGTGACCAAGACAACCCTTCCTCTTGAGCTAGCAAGAAAAGAGTTTGCCAATACTAAAATCAGTTCGTCATTAGATATTGAACTGGCTTCAGAGTTTCTCTGGCACTCTTTGATGGACATTAAAGCCTCAACAGAATTCACTGTCATTATTGCCCAATTTTAATGATTTGGATGTTGAACTTTAAAGAAAGGAAACTATAAACTATAACTACCAAATGCATTCTATCATGCATTATGATTGCAATAAGAAGAGAAACCTTCCATCAAACATTTTAGTATAACTCCTCTAACTGGTACTAATTTTGTAATCACATATTTTCTATTAGGACCTGAACCTTACTGGTATGCTTGTTGACAATGCTACAGTGGGTGAATGGAACCTCCAGGGTCTTCCAAACGATGACCTTTCAATTCAGAATGGCATCATTGTCACAAAAGCATCTAGATATCCTCTGCTGATTGATCCACAAGGTCAAGGAAAGATATGGATTAAAAATAAGGAAAAAGATAACAGGCTCCAGGTAAATAGTTAATTTAATATTTTTTATGCATGTGTTATGTCACATCATAGTTAGCAATGGAAACTTTTTTCTGTCATCGTACTTTCATCATGTGTAATTTAATTCTGATGTTCATAGTATAGAGTTAGGCAGAAATGACAACAAGACTGATGCAAAATCTGTGACCTATCTGTTTCAGGGTGAAATAGCTTGCACTACTTTGTCATCTCCCAGAAAGACTGTTTCAAGAGCAAATTGGAATTATACGTTATGCTATATGTATTTTTGTGATGAATCTTTTAATTACTTGTCATAGAGAAAGAGAAATGTAGAGGGAAATAAATGACTTACAAAATTAACACCTGACAGGATCAGGCAGTTTTTGCTGCATGGCAATAATGTTTTAGGGTGAGCATTTTAAGAGGAAAGTAGGGAAAAGAAAAAGGGAGGAACTGGGAAAAAAAAGGTGTTCTGAGGTAGAATGGAAATCTGGTGATCTTTGGGGCGTATCAAACATGAAGCCCGAATTTAGGCTGTGTCTCTGCATCTTGATGATTAAATGCATGTGATAAAAATATTAGTTGCTTCATTTTTCTACCCTTCTCACTTTCTGTTTAGCAGTGCATCCTGTTTGGGACCTGGGTCTTCTAGTTAATTCAAAACTTCCTTTTTTTTCCCTTCTAATCAGCCTACCCTCCATGCTTTATTACATCAATAAGGATAAAATGGGTTATGATAAAGATCTAAACAGATTATATATTTTCAGGCCAGATGAGCATGATACTGGAGTTAGTAGTTAATAGATCAAGTCTATCCTACAACTGTAGATTATCACCTGAACACCATGCTATACTATCTTCACTGAAAATAAGAGTGATGGGTAAGAAAAAGAAATTGAGAATGAAGGTAAGGATGGTGACATCCAGGGAGCTGATGACATTATGGTGATGTCATTAGCTAGATCTTTAGCCTTCTGGAGCTTGACCTGGATCTGTATTTCCTGGAACTGTTAAGAAAGGCCCAATATTCAGTCCCACACCAAATCCAGTTTCTGGTAAGTTGCATGTGCTCAAAAAAATCATATAGAAATGCAGCTAGAAATGGGGAGCATTTACTGAGAAGAGTTAGAAAAATAATATGCAACATTCAAAGATCTTGCAAGAGTGGGTGCCTTTATTAAAAATATGATGAAAAGCTCTCCTAAAACATATAAGTGCTATTCACAGAAGAATTTAGGCGTTTTGTGACTGTGTGAAATCTATTGTCTTAGGGTAGATAACATGGCTTCCTCTAAATTACATCAGACCTTACTTTGGCACCCCACAATTGGATCAAGAAAAGCTAGTGTGAGTAACTGGAAACAATAGAGAGAAAGACGTATGTCATATTTCATCCTCTTTGAGACTTGCATTGCCTGCCTAGGATTTCAGAGAGCTGCCAGGCTTAGCTGAAGAGTGGCAACAGTGAGTCTCTTTCAGTGAGGGACCTACAATGACTCTGCCATGCTGTAGCCTTTTCCCCAATAATTTTGACGTGTCCTTCAAGCTGCAACTTCAGTTCCCTCCTGTAAGTTGCACTGGGTCTGTATTGTCCACCCTCGAGGTGGCTGCTCTCACCACGTGCCAGTGTGCAGCCTGCAGAAGGTGACTGGGAATACACAGGTTCCATTCTCTACTCCAGTAATTCATAAGGATTCTCTATCACATACTCACCAAAGCAAGGGCTGGGAAATGTAAATTAAAATACATTTCCCTCTCTCCCCACTATTCCTACATTAAAAGCGATAATTACATTTGGCAGATGAGCTAGAGAAAAACGTCTACCAGGCTTGCCCTGTGGTCAATATGTGTGAATATCCAGCTGATGAAATTTGTGAATCCTGACAGGGCTTAACTACTGAGCTGCTGAGTACTCTCAAAACTTAGAATACACACAGAAGCAGCCTTTGAATGCAGAGGAAGCTTTCTTGATGAAAATTCGATTATCGTCAGGTGTCAGCTGTGTTAGAAGAATCTGAGTTCTCTCCTTGTAAAGTCCAGGAGGAACATGGTTATGTCAAGAATCTAAATACCAGAGTATTTAGATCATGCATTTACATCTGGGATACTGTAATTTGCCATGGTCTTGTTAGGGTTATGTTGTTGCTCAGTAAGACAGTAACCTCATCCCTCAGTTTCATTTGGACTAAAAATGTAAGCAACGTGCTGTTTTGGTGGATATGTATATACCTACATTATAACAAGCCTAAAAGTGCAGAGTGGTGGAACACAGTATTAATTTTTAAATAATACACTGTTTTAAGACTGTGTAATGTGCCTCTAGGTATTTTAATTACACCTTTTTCAAAGAGCACTGCCTGCAAGACAATGATTTATTTTAAAAACATGTCTATCCTAGGATTTTTTCTGGTTAAAAAATTACCCCAAACCATATCTTAACAGATGGCTGGGAAGGCTATTCAATTATAATCTCAAAGGCTTATGTTAAATTTATTAAATTTAAATAAATGAAAAGGAGTCTATGTGATTTTTAGCAATTTTAAGACTTCATATTCTAAAATGAGAACTGAATTGGAAATTCAACATCTGATGTGAGACCAGGCCTCCTATGTAACACTGGTTCCCAGTCTGAACACTAAAAATATTCCCCTGCTTCCCATTAGTGTTCTGAGCATAAATCCATTAATATTTAAAAGGTATTAAGATACTACAGTGATTAGATAGATATGTAGATAAGTAAATAAATAGGTAACAATAAAGAAAAACATCAAATGTGATCCCCTTTTCTGCTAAGCGTAAAGCAAAACTTCCATTCATTTCAGCAGAGGTTTACTGTTGGCTCCCAAAATGTAATCATTTGTGTAGGTATCTCAGGATGACTGTAATTTTTGAAAGCTGCAATAGATTTTATGCTGTGTTCTATGTGGTTGCAAATGTATGCTATATTATGAACCAATCTTCCTAGGTTACAGCTATGAACCACAGGTTCTTCAGAAATCATATAGAAGACTGCCTGTCCCTTGGACGACCTTTGTTAATAGAAGATGTTGGAGAGGAACTTGATCCTGCTCTTGATAACATCTTGGAAAAAAATTTCATAAAATCTGGTTCCACACACAAAGTAAGATGAATCGTGAACATGAAAGTAAAAACCAGTAGGGGAGTTGCTGGGTGTCTGGTAGTCTGGGCACTGTCGAGATTCACACCTTGGCAACAGTTAGAAAGATGAGCAGTGAACTCATGGGGCTGGGGATTTTTCACTCTTTAAGCAAAAAGTTTAAAAAGTATTAATGAAAATGTAGAAAAAAGAGTTCACCTATTTTTCACTGGATAAAAGAACTGCTTTTCCGAATTCAGCTTTTGAAAAATGAGTAAAATGTTTTATTTTCAGGTGAAAGTAGGTGACAAGGAAGTAGATCTGATGAAGGGGTTTACCCTTTATATGACAACGAAATTGGCCAATCCTGCTTATACTCCAGAAATCAGTGCAAGAACAACAGTGATTGACTTTACTGTTACTATGAAAGGGCTGGAAGATCAGCTGCTTGGCCGTGTCATACTCACAGAAAAACAGGTATCTAGTAGTTTGCACTATTTGTACAGAGGGAAGGCCTGTTCAATATCTGCACCATGAGTGGGTATATTCTATGTCTTGGTTGAAACCAAATGCAAAAACAAAAATATGAATGAAAGTTTAGGGGATGTTGCATTTGCTGCAAGACAATGTGGAGCTGTTTGTTGATTGAATGGAGGGACCTAGACATTTATCTTAAGACCTGGCCTTGGAAAGAGAAGAAAGAAAATTATTCATTAAAAATACATCACAGGCATATACATGACATACATAAAGCATCTTTATTCCCTCATATATAGCAAAGGCTCCTTGTTCAGTCAGAGACCTCTTTTATTTCTGAATTCTTTTTTCAACATAATTTGAATTACATGAAAAAATGCTTATGAACCCAAACTACTTCTGCCAGCCAGACTATATTGTGCAAAGAGATATGAGGTTTTTACGGAGCCCTTAACAGTGACTTGACTCTGCCCTTACTGAAATTTCCATTGATTATGTGGAAGCAAATATAAAGGGGAAAATCCTTTCTCAGATATTTTGCAAGAGTTTTATTTTATAATATAAAATCTGATACATCCTCCAAAATAATTCAATTCCTAGGTAGTTCGTGTTTCTTTTTGTGTGATGTAATATAACAGCCTGCTTATCTGAAAACTGAGGAGTCAATTCATCATAGGCAGTGGGGACAAATCTGTGGTTTTTACTGTGGCAGTCATACTAATAAATACATAAATGCTATGGTCCACTTACACTCAAATGAAATATTTGCTTCGTTTCTCATTAAAGTGAAAGCATAGAAGTTGTATTTCACATCCAATTGAGTGACTTATTTATTTCAAATCAAACATTTCGTCATTGTGGCTTTGTGAGAAAAGTAAGAAAGATTAAGGTTTGGATTAGCAGAGCTGCTGTTTTCAATAAGTAACTCAGGTGGGCTTTTTCATGTGAGGGCAGTTCCCCACCTAAGGGAACTCATTCTGCCTTCTTCAGCTTCCCAAGCCATGTTCTGACCAGTGTGCTTTAGCGGTGCTGTCACTTTCTCTGGCCAACGCCTTTGCACTTTGCTCAAACAAGCGTTTGCTGAAGCAAGGACTGGAGTCTACATGCCCTTCCTGCAGTCTGAAAGTCACAACCAGAGGACAGAAAGTTATTATGCCCAAACTTGCTATGAATTGTTCCATGAAAAATGGAAAAGCTATGACAGCAGGTACTGAGGAAAAGCAATCCGTTAGCAGGGTGGGACAAATGCTAAGGATGCAAAACTTCTAATCTTCACTCCAATAGATGTATATTCATGTAAGCAAAAGGGAACAGCATCAGCAGAAGTAGCTGGGACTATCCTGACTAACTTCCCTCTGATGGGACACAGAGGTGTAAATCAGAATAGAAGCAAAATGGGTTTCTCATGACCTTCATATAAAACTCATCTCCCGACACACAGATGCCCTCACTGTGTTATTTTCCTGGACAAAACTGTTAGAGAATTCTTATTGAATTTATGTAGCAACACCTTGACTGTGTTCTAGTTCAAAAATACAGTCACTGAAAAATATCCCTCCAGTGCTGAGTATCAGCTGAAGAGAGCTGCAAGGGCAGCTGGTTAGTAGCAGCACACTTGCTGCACAGGGACATGCTTGTGGGTGACCAACTTTTATTAAACTTCTTCCCTTTTGCAGATATGAAGAAATCATCGTTGTTCTGTCTCTCCTGTCTCAATAAGAGATGAGTGTCCTGGTGTAGATAGCCAGAGAAAATGGAGCTCTGATAAATTTAGTTCAAAGACAAGACAGAGCATGAACAGAGAATCTGAAGGACAGGTTTTCTATTACAAACTAGAAGACAAGTGTATGACCACTGACTGAGCTGAAGTAATAGATTAAGGGAACCAAGACGTTCTTAAAGATTGCTATACTGATCACTGAAATATCTGATCAAAGAAGTATTTATTCTCAGTTTAAAGGTTGCTCCTATAACTTTTTGAAAAAATAAATTGTCAGCGTATTTTTGTTCTTTGATAATGAATTACTGCTGCTATTTGTGTCCAGAACAGCTATTTTTTATGTTACAAATGCAATTGTGAAATCCTCTTGCAAACAAAAGCTTGGCAACTGGCATATCTGTTAATTTTCTGAAAGATGCTCTTTACAGGCTTACAAATAGAATGGATGAGGTGCTTGTTCTTAAACTAAGCATGACCTTAAGTAGAATTTAAGCATGTGCTTAAATGCATGCCTGAGTGTTCTGTAGAACTGCTCCTTTTGTGTAATTCTAATCTTTTTTTGCATTAATGATACAGAAAGAGGTGAAAATGCAGAAAACTTGAAGCTGAATGGCTGATGCTTAAGTCATTCTCTTCTTGGGATGCAGTTATTTGTATCTTCCACGAAGCTACATTCTGTAGCCCTTAAACATAATACAAACAGGTTTCCAAATAAGAAGTTTATGAGAGTAAAGAAATTTCTCACTTTTTTAAAATATAGGAGACCCTCTTCTTTTTCTCTAATTTGGTATGTTGGCAAGAATGAAAATAAACTGAAGCCGTAGGTGTAGGTAGACTGGTATTATTAACTGGCCTTTTCTTACAGGAAGGTTGACTTGATTAATGAAATAATGGTAGCCAGCAGGGGTATCCCTGAGCTGTGTTGGGCTGAGCAGTATAGATGCCTGATTTCACTTGGCATTTGTTGACTTGTCTGTTGTTCCCTTGCCATTGTCTGTCTTGTAGAAATAGCATGAAAGTTCCATATGACATAGATAATTATTGTAACGTTTCCTATTTTATAAGCAGTAGCAGAGCCTATCTTGCAAAGTCACAGAATCGTAGAAATTAGAAATGGAAAAAGTCATGCGGTCAACTTCTCTAACAATGTGAAAGCCATCCATACAATGCATCTTTCAGTCCTGTGTCTGATTTAACACTAAATACTTAATGTAATGTGGCTTTTATCACTTCCCTTTGGAAACTAGCTTTAGTGCTTTGTGCATCTGACAATGAGGAAGCTTTTCCTGGTAATCCTGATATGTTTTTGCTCCTCAGTATGCTGCATTAATCAAATAAACGCAGTATACATATATAATATTTCTGTATATAATATATAATATTTCTGTATTTCTGAAAATGTTGCAAGGCCCCCAGTCTGTCATTAACGAAATCACATGTTTTCTGTGTCATTATAAGGAGTCTTTCTTTGAATTAATCTTAAATATTCTAAGGAAAATTTCTGAATGCAGGAACTGGAGGCAGAACGAGTAAAACTGACAGAAGAAGTGACAAGTAACAAGAGGAAAATGCAGGAGCTTGAAAATAATCTACTCTTCCGTCTAACCAGTACGGAGGGGTCTTTGGTTGAAGATGAGTCTCTGATAGAAGTCCTAAGAATCACTAAAACAACAGCAGAAGAGGTGAATTTTGAATACATTTTGTAATGTAATTTAAAGAGTATTTGTAGACAGATTTTTTCCTCTTCCTTCCCCCCCCCTTCCATTGAGAGACATTATATAAGATCCGACTTCTTAACAAATAAATAGTAGAAACACTATCATTTTTTCTTCATAAAATGTTGCAAAATTGAGTTTATATTCCAGACATACCTTGCAGGTGTAAGTTTGAATCAAATCCCATTGTGCCTTGGTGTTTGAACACATGAAGACACAATGTCTATGTTGAAACACTGACAGAGGGAAGCAAAGCTCAACTAAAAATACCATTGTGATCTTAATCAAGACCTTTTCTTTTTTCTTGTGCAATATAAATCACAAGTGACATGACTTAATCTTCATGGTCTTTTCCATTAATTTTAAGGTCAGTGAAAAATTAAACATAGCAGCGGAGACAGAGGTGAAGATCAATACTGCACGTGAAGAGTATCGGCCTGTTGCTGGTCGTGGTAGCATCCTTTATTTCCTAATTGTGGAAATGAGCTTGGTTAATGTCATGTACCAAACATCCTTACGGCAGTTCCTTGGCATTTTTGACCTGTCAGTGGAAAGATCTCAGAAATCTCAGATCACAGCAAAAAGGGTAGGATATGTAATAGAGCATCTCACCTATGAAGTCTTCAAGTACACAGTTCGAGGACTGTATGAAAATCACAGATTCCTGTTTATGTTGCTTCTGGCACTGAAGATTGACTTGCAGGCCAAGAAGATTTCACACACTGAATTTGAGACACTGATCAAAGGTAATTTCTCTAAAAACGTGCCTGTTTACATATCTCTGTGAACTGCCAAATTCTGATTTTGCGGTACATTTATGTGTCAGTATTAAAAAAGTGGAAATCTGTTACATGTTGTAAAACATTGCTCTATTGCATTGCATTATGCCACCCCTGCATGTCACTACTCAGACACAATGACAAAGAAAAATTCTAGTAAAGTTTATAAAATGTGATGAGGGGTGGACCCCACTGTCTCCAAGATACGATAAGTACAACCAGCTACTGAGATAAACACAGTCGAGTACTTGCCATCCAAATATCTCAGTTTACTTTGCAAACTCGGATTTAATGTTCAACTGTGACTCAGCTGTGTTGGAGGTGCAATTGAGCATGATACTGGAGTGGTGGTTGAGCTGAGAGGTGTTGAAGATGCACAGTCCTGGAAATGAATCTGACATGTATCACATACTGTGATACTGTGATGTGCTTTCTTATTCTGTAGCGTAAGTGAAGGGAGACTGGACTAAGCATAGGTCCTTTCTACATCTCGTCTGAAGAACTGAGTTTGAATATCCTTATAGATAGAAAAGTTTTACTCCAGCTCTATAGATGGAGAAAAAACAGCACAAAAATTACTGGGATATCAGCTTTGGGAAGCACTGAATGACTTCTTCAATCTGTCTTTGTTAAATGACTCTTCCATGCACATTCTAGGCCTGGATTAGAAAGATTTTCAGTCTCTGAATTATAGAAATAAATATATTTTTTATTACTTGTCATTTTTCTGTTTAACAATGATTGTTTTCCTTCACAATGCTTTTCACTTTGCAGGAGGTGCCAGTTTAGATCTGAACTCTGTGGAACCAAAACCAAAAAAGTGGATCCTTGACATGACATGGCTCAATCTTGTGCAGTTATCTAGGTTGTACCCTTTTAATCACCTTCTGGTGCAAGTTGTTAAGAATGAGAAGTCTTGGAAAGCTTGGTTTGATGAAGAAGCACCTGAAAAAGCTGTTATTCCTGATGGGTATGACAGTTTACTGGATCAATTCCGTAAACTGCTCCTTGTCCGTAGCTGGTGCCCTGATCATACTGTCGCTCAAGTAAGATACACTTCCGTACAATGCTTATGCCACATGATGTCTCCTGTAGAACTGCTAGTTCCAAACATATGTTGCCTGATTGGTTTTATCATAACATTTGTTGCAGAGTGAGCTATTTTGAAAATCAACTATTGAAGTCCTTATAATAAATATATGTGAAATAAATTTTAACTCATTTATTTGCAATGAATTAGAAAGGGGATTGCAAAACATGAAATAAGTTGTGCTGGAGCTGTAGGAATACACTCTTTGTATGGGACAATTAAAGTGGAGTCATGAAACTTGTAAAGCAGTTGCATTCTTCCAGTGAATCAGATGATGATACATCCGTATTTTTTTCCACAGAAGTGGAAGTAAAACAGTTCACTTTGATGAGAGGTGAATTAAAATAGCAGATAAACTGTTTACTTACTCTCCATGCTGAAGAAATAATCATTAAGACTGTCTCGTAGCAGATATTGTGAAAGAAACTGCAAACTGAAGTTTCTCCATGGTCTGTGATATTTGGATTGTTCTTCTCTATGTAGGTCTGAAAGAGATGTTTGAGCTCACGACTACCCTCTTTTAACTTTTTTTTTTTGTCTTTAGCTACACTGGAAAATAGTACTTGTGATTTCCTGCATATCCCAATATTACATGTCATGATAGCATTTGTGTTGTGTATAAGGGGCACCATTTTTTTATGGACCTTTTTTTCAACAAGACCCCTTCCATCCTTTTTCCTTTTCTTCTCTTCAGCTGGTAAATAAGAGAGACGTATGGGAGCTCCATCTGCCACAATTTAAGCAGACCAAACAATAGAGCTGCTACTGCTCATTTATCAACACTCTTATCGTCTTACACAACCATGTTTGAGAAAAAATGTCTCTGAATAGTAGTATCAAAAACTGTAATTATTTAATTTCGAGGAAAAGAGGGGATGCGTTTTGTTATTATCTTCTTTATCTCTTCTTTCCCTTCTGTGTTTGCCTAAGTGTTACAAAATTTTACCTCTCTTTTTGCTGGAGCGGAAGTTACACTTAATAGTGTATGATTAAGTTGTTTTTCCTGGAATTGGCATCTTCCTCAGTCCACCTTGTTCCTGGGTGTTTCTCTCCATAATATGTGCCTCAGAATCTGTGCCAGTAGTTTATGCAGCTGGAAAATAATGTCTGTCAGAAAAGCATTTCATATACCAGGATAGCTTTAGAAGTCCTTTTAGAAAATGTCTGTGAAAAGAGGACAATAGAGGCACAGGGAAGGTTTGACCTTTAAGGATAAAGTCTGAGCTGTGTTTATGTTCTGTAGAAATGGATATTCAGCATCAGAGACTTGAATTGGATAAGAACTGGACAGTGGAATTTCCGTTTGAAGTTCCAACAAATATATAGAAGATTGTAATTGGGTCAGATGAAAGATCTGTCTAATCTGCTATGCTGTAGAGACAGTGTCAACAATACATGCTTAGAGGAGCTAAGAATGGGGCTGGTATAGAGAAACTCTTTTGTTTGGCTGTCCACCAGGCTTTAGCAGTCAGTGATTTAGGGGCAGTATCTGGGCTGTGCTCAGAGTTGACAGTGGATCTATTCTGCATGAATTTCTTTAGTTCTCTTTTAAAAAAACCTTTTGCATCCTCTAGCAACAATGTTCACAGGATGGCTGTTGTGTGAACAGAATTCTTTCTTTTCTTTGTTTGAAGTTTACTCATCTGAGAATTTCAATGGTTGTCTCCTGTGGACTGTAACTTTTGTTACACCAAAGTTGAAAATGAAAGTTTAGAAAGTTGATGCCCTGTAATGTAGGTATTGGTAAATTCCCCATCAGTAATTAATGCTAAATATATATTTAAAAAAAAAAAAAAAGAGGAATATCGTAATTTTTTTGTTGTTGTTTTGTTTTTAGGCTCGACACTACATTGCAGAATCTCTTGGAGGAAAATATGCAGAAGGATTTATTCTTGACATGGAAGCAATGTGGACAGAAAGCGACTGTCGAACACCATTGACGTGCTTTTTATCAGTGGGGTCTGACCCCACTGAAAATATAGAACGTCTTGCAAGATCGAAGGTATCCTCTTAAATGGAATTTGCTAGAGCTGATAAAGATATGTTAAGCTAGCCTTTGAACTAGAAATGGTATTTCCACACTTTATAGAAGTTCAAATAATGATATTTATATTCATACAAGTGTTCTCTGGAAATTAGTTTTGGACCAGTAGCCAAAATGCATCTACTAAGGAAATGTAAATGTTACTTTCTTCCTTTTTCCAGTTGTGTGATTCCAATGATCCCTCTGTCTTGATCCAGCAGACTGATAATCCATTACTTAGTGGAAGTACTTAGCTATACGAACAAAGCAATACTAGTGGTTTACATTATGTCACATTTACTATAGGAGCTGACAGTAATGACAATTACAGGAAGACAGAGAAAAAAAAAAATAAATATGGTGACAAGAGAAATGAAGAAATTGGAGACCCTATCTATCATTCAATCAGTTCACTTGATGGCGATGTTCAACATTTACAACAAAGTGTCACTTTAAGGCACTCTGTGCTTTATGTTTTATGGTTCACAGTATAGATGCAAGTATAATTTTCCCAAGAATAAGTTATTCACAGTAGATCTCCATAAATTTTCCTCCCTGTTAGAATGCATCTTCCTGTAGAGATGCAGGATTTTGTACACACTAAGATTTACTTGCAAACATTGGGAGTACCCGTAAATCTCTTTAGCTAATTGTGACTGCTAAAAGACAGCAGTTTTTGCTGTCATTCTGAAGGTCCATTGCAGTAGGCAGTTTTAATACATTCTCATGGTTTAAGGAAACACAAATAGAATAATATAAAGCGAGGATGCCAAAGAGCTGAAGGGATTCCCTTGTTTGTCTACACATGGTTTATGAACAAGGCAACTTCAGCTAGTCTGTCATAACCTGGAGTTCAACTCTAATGTTAACTGTAATATTTAACTGTAAGGTTCTTGTCTGATCTTGAATTAAGATCTTACCACAAGGTGTATCGAAACCTTTCAAATTTGCAAAAGCCATTCAGATTCTGCAAATCAAACTGCAAACACAATTCTTTTTTGTGGGACCAGAGGAGCATTTCAGTAATTCTCTAGCTTTTGAAAAATGTATCTAGAAATCACGTACAGTTTTCAAGAAACATTCACAAGAGGGCTTTGAGTTTGTTTTGCTAGTTTGTCAACAAATTGTATTTAGTTCCTGTCTTTGTTTGGCTTTCTCAACTTTTTTTTTCAGAATAAACCTTTGACTTAACAGAGATTAGTTGCACCAAGGGTCTGATTTTGCTATGTATATATGATTCTGTACCTCCAAAGTATCCTATTCATGGTTTGTTGTTTTGTTGTTGTTGTTTGTTTATTTTGTTTGTTTGGTTTTGTTTCATGGTTTGTTTTTTCCTTCCTAATGATAGAAAACTTCCAAAAGATATGCTGGGCCTGTTTTTCAGTGATTTTCCTTTTACAGGCATGATTTGTAGTCTTAAAGTAGATTGTTAGTATTGATGTAACCTCTAAGTATTATCTTAATAATAAAAAATAATTGTTTACAGTAGAAAATGTTCAAATTTGTGACCAGGATTTATTTTTCACTCTAAAATTTACTAGTTCCAATGGCCTTCTCCTGAAGAAATGGAAACAGTATCTGTGACTACTGTGCTAACCGTGTTTGTAAACCAAGCATGGTCTGTTTTAAAACTAGTTGGATTTCTGCCCCCTTTAGTTTCACTTGAAGATGGACTAAAAATTTAACTTTCTGAACTAAACTGAAGTTCATTATGCGTAGCACTTCGACTTCGATTTTTATTATTGTAGAGATAGTTTCTTCTTTCAGGGAATGATGCACAGAACCTTCAAGAGAACTGTTAGGGCCATTGTACTGACTAAAATGATGGTGTTTTCATCTGGAGAGTGAGGTATTAAGATGACACAGATATATTGGTATGTCTCACTATTGAGAGAAACATTCTGCATGCAGACATTTTGATACAGTTCTTTACAGGAGTGAAATGAGGACAATCTATAGTAAAATGTATTTTTTCCTTGTCTTGATGTTTCTATAACCTTTAATGATTGTCCATTTGAGAGGTAACAGTGCTGAGAAGAACAAATTATGAGCAGATGCTTTATTAGGGAATAATGTACAAGCTGAATATTTATGCACTCTGCAGGGATAGTCATAGTCTGTGGCTTATGGGAGTGCTATGTGTAATCAGGTACATCTTAGAAAAGGCAAAGTTTTTGCTACTCCAGCACATAGCCTACTTCACGAGCTATGTAGCTTTGCTTCTTTTAGCTGTAACTTCAGGTTTTACTGACCTGAGAGCAGGATTTAAGTGCTTTCTTATCTTTGGCATTCTTTCCTCCTTCAATCTTTTGCCAGGATGTGCAGGATCATATATAGCAGCTGCATTTATGCTGTTCAGTAAAGTCAGGTCAGGGCCTGTTCCCTGACCCTAAGGCCAAATGACCCAGCACAGCTTCTGTCCATATGCTTGACCTTTTTCTCCTGCAAAAATAGGGCAGCCCCATTCATGCTATTTCGGACTGGATGACTTCCTTCTTTGTTGTTCCACAGTGAGAGAGTCCCAGCAGCAGGAAAATTTAAGATTAACCTTCATAGTTCTCAGCCAGCTGAAGACAGACCCAGATTGATATGTCTTTATGCAACTAGTTGTTCACAGCTTGAACAATACTCAGCTGTAGGTCTTGAACATGAAACTGTCCATGAGACTAAGTCAATTCTGGTGGCAATTGCAGAAACGTGGTGGGACAGTTCACATGACTGGAATGTGGTCATGGATGGCTACGCCCTTTTCAGGAAAGACAGGCCAGCCAGGCGTGGTGGTGGAGTTGCTCTCTATGTGAGAGAGCAACTGCAATGTACTAAATCCTGCCCAGGAGCGGATGAGGAACAAGTTGAGAGTGTATGGGTCAGGATCAAGGGACAGGCTGGCAGGGGTGATACGGTTGTAGGTGTCTATTACAGGCCACCAGATCAGACTGAGGAAGTTGATGAGGCCTTCTATGGGCAGCTGAGAGTGGCCTCACAGTCACAGGCCCTGGTTGTTGTGGGTGATTTTAACTTCCCTGATGTTTGCTGGAAGGACCATTCAGCCAGCCAGCCACAGTCCAGGAGGTTCCTCCAGTGCATTGATGATAACTTCCTCATGCAGATGGTGGAGGAGCCGACTAGGAGAGGTACACTGCTGGATCTCATCCTCACTAACAAAGAGGGTCTGGTCGAAGCAGTAAAGGTTGAGGGCTGCCTGGGTTGCAGTGACCACGAGATGGTGGAGTTCAGCATCTCGTGTGGCAGGAACAGAATAGCAAGTAGAATTGCAACCCTGGACTTTGGCAGGGCTAATTTCGGCCTTTTCAAGCAATTGCTGGGGGAAATCCCATGGGCAAGACTGCTTGAAGGAAAAGGGGCCCAAGAGAGCTGGATTGCGTTCAGACATTGCTTCTTCCACGCTCAGGATCAGAGCATTCCCACACGTAGGAAGTCGAGGAAGGGAGCCAGAAGGCCTGCGTGGTTGAATAGGGATCTGTTGGGTATGCTCAAGCAGAAGAGGCGAGTTTACAGGTCATGGAAGCAGGGACTGGCCACTTGGGAGGAATATAAGGCTGCTGTTAGAGGATGTAGGAAGGCAGCTAGGGTAGCCAAGGCCTCCTTAGAATTACAGCTGGCGAGAGGGGTCAAGGACAGCAAGAAGAACTTTTTCAAATACAAAGCAGATAAAACTAATACCAGAGGCAATGTAGGCCCACTGATGAATGAGGTGGGTGCCCTGGTGGCAGAAGACACAGAGAAGGCAGAATTGCTGAATGCCTTCTTTGTCTCTGTCTACTCCGCCGGAGGCTGTCCTGGGGAACCCTGTACCCCTGAGACCCTGGATGAAGCCAGGTTAATGGAGGAGTTTGCTTTAGTCGATGAGGACTGGGTTAGGGAACAATTAAATAGTCTGGACATCCATAAATCCATGGGTCCAGATGGGATGCATCCGCGGGTGCTGAGGGAGCTGGCTGAAGTCATTGCTAGACCGCTATCCATCATCTTTGCCAAGTCTTGGGAAACGGGAGAGGTCCCCGAGGATTGGAGGAAAGCAAATGTCACTCCAGTCTTCAAAAAGGACAAGAAGGAGGACCCGGGTAATTATAGACCAGTCAGCCTCACCTCTGTCCCTGGGAAAATAATGGAACAGCTTATCCTTGGTGTCATCTCAAGGCATATCAGGGATAAGAGGGTCATTAGGGGCAGTCAGCATGGCTTTACCAAGGGTAAGTCATGCTTGACCAACCTCATAGCCTTTTATGAGAATGTAACAAGGTGGATGGATGATGGCAGAGCAGTGCATGTGGTCTACCTTGACTTCAGTAAAGCCTTTGACACAGTCCCTCACAGCATCCTCACAGCTAAATTGAGGAGGTGTGGTCTAGACAACAGAGTAGTGAGGTGGGTTGCAAACTGGCTTAAAGAGAGAAGCCAGAGAGTGGTGGTCAATGGTGCGGAATCCAGTTGGAGGCCAGTATCTAGTGGAGTGCCTCAGGGGTCAGTACTGGGGCCAATATTATTCAATATATTCATTAACGATTTGGACGAGGGAACTGAGTGTACTATCAGCAAGTTTGCTGATGACACTAAGCTGGGAGGAGTGGCTGACACGCCAGAAGGCTGTGCTGCCATCCAGCGGGACCTGGACAGGCTGGGGAGTTGGGCGGGGGATAACCTGATGGAATTTAACAAGGGAAAGTGTGGAGTCCTGCATCTGGGCAGGAACAACCTCAGGTTCCAGTATAGGTTGGGGAATGACCTATTAGAGAGCAGTGTAGGGGAAAGGGACCTGGGGGTCCTGGTGGACAACAGGATGACCATGAGCCAGCACTGTGCCCTTGTGGCCAGGAAGGCCAATGGCATCCTTGGGTGTATTACAAGGGGGGTGGTCAGTAGATCGAGAGAGGTCCTCCTTCCCCTCTACTCCGCCCTGGTGAGACCCCATCTGGAATATTGTGTCCAGTTCTGGGCCCCTCAGTTCAGGAAGGACAGGGATCTGCTGGAGAGGGTCCAGTGTAGGGCAACAAAGATGATTAAGGGAGTGGAGCACCTCCCTTATGAAGAAAGGCTGAGGGAGCTGGGGCTCTTTAGTTTGGAGGAGACTGAGGGGTGACCTTATTAATGTTTATAAATATATAAAGGGTGAGTGCCACGAGGATGGAGTCACGCTTTTCTCAGTGGCAAACAATGATAGGACAAGGGGCAGTGGGATCAAACTGGAACACAAGAGGTTCCACTTAAATTTGAGAAAGAACTTCTCAGTGAGGGTGACAGAGCACTGGAACAGGCTACCCAGGGAGGTTGTGGAGTCTCCTTCCCTGGAGACATTCAAAGCCCGCCTGGATACATTCCTGTGCGACCTCACCTAGGTGTTCCTGCTCCAGCAGGGGGATTGGACTAGATGATCTTTTGAGGTCCCTTCCAATCCCAAACATACTGTGATACTGTGACTTCCTGCTCCCTCAACATGTATATAGAATAATATGCTCAGCTGGGTTTGATAATTCTGATGTTACCTGACTCCTATCAGGTAACCTAACAGCCAACCTAAGCCAGGGGACTACTTAACAAGAACAAGGGTGGTAAGAACAATAAGCAGGAGGGGGTCTGCCTGCACGTTACTAACAGACTTGTATGGTCTTGATTGCGACTTAGCTTGTCTTCCTCAGATCCCATTGTGAAAGCTTATGTCATCTTCTGTTTTTCTGAAGAACTGGCTTTCCTCTCCCATGGCATCTGAAGGAAAGACTCCATAAATTTCCAGAATATTGTGTTTGAATTTATAAGCTTTGTCTCTTCTGAATCCAGAAAACTAACAGCTAGAAAACTAGCTAGCAGATCACCAAACTAGAATCCTCTGAATCAGTGGCTCCACAGCTGCCAGCTAACAATACAGGATGTTTGCGAAGGAATGACTTAATGTGGACCAATCTTTCCTCTCCTGCCTGCTTCCTTGACAGTTCTCTATTAGATGGAATAAGTATGTTGAGACAGTTGAAAAGACACCAAAATTGTTGACTTTACTCTGTGCATTATGTGGAGCCTTAAGATCTGTCCATCTCAAGACAGCCCATATCATAGGAAATCGAATAGCCAACTATGTTGCTCTGTGTATGTCCTGCTTTATTTGGGAAAGTGAGAAAAGGGAAGGAAAAATGTTTCAGTTGTCTTATCCCATTGACTTTGTCAGACCTGCAAAAAAGTCCAGTGGGTGTAGTTTTCTTTCTGCAGGTGAAAGATAACAGCAACTTGGAGGGCTTTGCTTTTTTGTTTATTCTAAAATAATCAGTTTCCACTGATATTAGCAGTTTTCTTTGTGGCACAGTGTTACTACACATGGACCTACAGAAGCAATACATGATGTCTTTAATCATTCCGAAGAACTATATGTAAAAGAAATGTTATTTTCTTTTCCAGAACATTCCCTGTCGTGCCATTTCAATGGGTCAGGGCCAGGAAGTCCATGCCAGGCGCCTGTTAAATCAGTGCATGCAAGATGGAGGATGGCTCCTTCTACAGAACTGCCACCTTGGTTTGGAGTTTCTTAGTGAATTAATGGACACGATCACAACAACAGAATCTATGAGTGAAGGTTTCAGGACCTGGATCACTACAGAGGCTCACCCAGAGTTTCCTATTAATCTTTTACATTCCTCTATCAAATTTACTAATGAACCTCCTCAAGGTAGGTAACAATGGTTTTATTGAGTTTTGGGGTTTGCTTTCACCCCACCTCCCTATATCACTATACTCTGTGCAGTGTTTTTGTTCTCTGTTATTCCATTAGCTAAATACAGGACTAGTCAAGTCAGTTCTGCCATGTGTAAAGCATGAGTCTTTTGTGGAGAAATTGGATTGGTTGTTTTTGTAACAAAAATTAATAGTGATTTTGGTTTTTAAGTAGAACCTACGTAGAATGCCAGGTCAGTGGCCCTTTCTTAAGCTTAGTACACTCCATTGCTTTTCTTTCTGTCCTGTTGACACCACCCAAGGATGCAGAAGAGTCCAATCCTGTGCTCTACTGTGTAAGGAAAAGGAAGGACTTTTGAAAACCCAAACTCAACATCCCAAGCTGCTGTAGACACCTGTGACTGTTGCTTCTTTTTATGTCATCTGCCACTGCTGACAGGAGACTGACCCCAGCATCTTTGTAATTGTCTTTCAAGTGTTTGTGAGCTGCTCCTGAATCATCCCTTAACCTCTGTTACAACTCATGTTGGATCTGAATACTGGGGTGTACTTAAGAACCGATGAGATTAGTGCTTTTAAACTAGTGGCTTATTTTACGTGCTCACTCTCTCATGCTCACAGCCTCCTGTGTTGCATTCATTTCATATTGACTTCTCTTTGCATTGGAGAGGTTGCTGCTGGTCCAGCAAGGTCAGGCGGAAAGTCATGCTGGTTTGATGCTGTGCAGCTACTGGTGGGTACCAGTTTTGGACATTACTGGCCTGGGTCCCTGGGTGTCCCATGGCACTAGCCTGTGTGCATCTCCCCAACCTCCAGGATCTTTCCCCACTTCCAGAATGTTTCCTCAAGCTAGGATGTTCATCTTGTGCTTTCTGGGCCTCTAAGCCACCAGTTTTCCTAACCTACATAGTCTATGTACAGAAGCACAATGCGTGATCAGCATCTTAATTGGTGGTTCTGACTCATGTTTCTGTATTAATTGGAGGATTCAGAATGTTTCACTTGTTGCAACCTGTACCACTCACAGCTAGCAAGTAGCAGGTTTGTCCTTGAGAGTTCAAAACTCCAGTTTCATACAGCCACCATCCCTCATATGTGCGGGCAATTATCTGTCACCTTTCAGTATTCCCTATCAAAATTGGTTTTTTTTCATACCACAACCTCCTATTCAAGAGACTGAACAAACTCAGCCTTCTTGTCCTAACTTTGTAGGTCATGCAGTCTCAGTGTCTGACCACCATTATGGCCCCATCCAGTTTCTCCACACCTCCCTTGTGTGGCAAATGTGAGCAATATTATCTGAGGGGAAGCTCAACCGGTGATAGGTGAAAAGTGATAAGAACTTCTTCAGTCTGCTGGCTGTGCTGCTTCTAAGGTAGCCCGCTATATGGGTTGCCTTGTTTGCAAGAAGAGTGCAATTCTGACTCATAGTCAACCTGGCATTTATGCTCATCCTGAAGTGCTTACCAGCAGACCTCAGCTTGTACCTAATGCATGGGGCTGTTGTGCTGCAGGTGCAGAACTTTGCACTTGTTGTAATACATGCAGGTTTTGTTGGGCAAGTCTTCATCTCTCGCTAGATCACTCTGGACTGATCCTCTGCTATTTAGTATGTCAACCATGCCGTCTAATTTAGTATTTTCTGCAAATTTGTTGAGGTTAGCTTTTGTCTGCTTATCCAAACCACTGATGAAGATATTGTTCAAATCTATCCCTGGTGGTATTATACTTGGTTGCATGTGGTTTTTTGTTTTGTTTTGGTGGTGGTTGTTGTTGTTGTGTTGTGTTTTGTTTTGTTTTTCTGGCTGCTAGGATATCTTAAGCCTTACTTACTGTTCTTTGACCCTAGTAACTAACCTGCTAGCCTACTACAATAAGATGTTTGGTTTAGTGGATGAGGGGAGAGCATAGGGTGTTGTTTACCTTGACTTCAAAGAAGGCTTATGACACAGCCCCCCAATACATCCTTCTAGACATACTGATGGAGACATTACAGAGATGAACAGTCAGGTGGACTGAAAGTTGTGTGAACTCCCAGGCTCAGAGGGTTGTGGTCAGCTGCACAAATCTACTTGCAGAGCAGTCACCAGTGATGTAGCCCAGGGGTCAATACTGGGGCCAGCAGTGCTTAAAATTTTCACTAATGAACTGGATGATGACACACCCTCAGAAAGTTTGTGGATGATACAAAGTGGGAAGGAGGTGCTGATACACCAGAAGGTCATGGCATTGTTCAGTGGGAGTTTCACTGGCTGGAGAAATGATCTGACAGGAATGTGTTGAACTTCAACATAGGGAAATGCCAAGTACTCCCCCTGGGTAGAAAGAAACGTGCACCCATACATGATGGGGCTGACCAGCTGTAAAGCAGCTTTGCAGAAAAGGACCTGGAGTTCCTCATGGAAATCAAGCGGAACATGAGCCAGTAGTGTGCCCTTGGAGCAAAGATGTCCTGCAGCACCCTTAGCTGCATTAGGAAGATCATTTCCAGCAGGTTGAGGGAGGTGATTCTTCTCTATTCATCCATGCTGAGAGCACATGTGGAGTACTGTGTCCAGGTCTGACTTCCCCAGTGCAAGAAAGACATGGACAGAATGAGGCCAGTGAGAGGCCACAAAGATGCCGAGGAGAGGCCAAGAGTGCCATGATTTTTTTAACCTTGAAGAGAGAAGGGGTATCTTATGTGATGGGAATGAGTAAAGAAAACAGCAAGACTTTTCTCTGTGGTGCCAAGTAACAGAAAGAGAGATGATGGACACAAATGGAAACCCAAGAAATTCCACTTCAGCATCAGAATAAAACATAAGCCACTGTGAGTGTGGTCAAATACTGGAACAGCTTGTTCATTGAGTTGATATACTCCATCCTCAGAACCCACATGGACAAGGCACTGAGCAACCAGCTCTAGATGACCCTGCTTCGAGCAGGAGTGTTGCACAAGGTGACCTCCAGAGATCCCTTCCAACCTCAACTATTTGGTGTTATTCTGTGTGATATGAAAACATCCAACATTCCCAAGTAGGCTTGAACCTGTTGCTCTCCTGCTGTTCAGTGTCTGCGTCTTACCTAAACTATGCTGCTACCTGCAAACGTCCTTTATATGTTTGTAGAAGCAATTTACTACTCATTATATATGATGAGGGAAGGTTACTTTGTATTTTGGACTATGGCAGAAAGAAATCCTCAAGCCTGACACTTAGTTTATCTTTTAACTCTCTCATCTTTAACTAACTGTCTAATGCATTCACTTGCTCTTCATATATATATGTGTTTATTGCCACTGATTTCAGTTAATGAAGTCAGCAGGAGCTGAGAATTTTTATCCAAGGTCATATTTAATGCCTTAGTCATTTAAACCTCTTATATCAGTATTAGTTTTCCTCTGAACATTAGTGAGATGTCTACAAAATGTCTGATCTTGTGAAAGACACCCTGTTTCAGCAGTTAGTCTGCTGTTAACAATTTCTTACTGCTTTCTCTTCTCCTCCCCACTTTCTAATCCAGTGCTCTGCATCTTTTTATTGTACTGTGATCCCTCCTTATCATTCAAATGATAACACCCCGTAGCTGCAAGAGGCTATTTTATAAGTCAGGTTGCAGCTAATTTACTACTTGCATTTAGTAATAGAAACATGCCCAGTGTAACAATTTAAGTCAGGATGAAATATAAACAGTTTTAATTTTCTGATACTGTCCTGCCACATTGGTAGCACAATGTGATAAGGCACTTTTGTTTGATTACTTTGTCTTGATTTTGGAACTCTCTTATGATACCCTTATAATATTTTGGAAAGTTTTTTTTTTTTTTTTTTTAATATATATTGTTCTACAGGATCTTTGTGAAGTAGGAAAGAAGCAAAAGGGCTTTTGTTGTGTCATAGGAAGCAAAATTACTTCAGCAATCTATTTGTTGTTCTTGAAATCTGTCTTTTTAGACTTGTGTTAATCTGATTAGGTGGAAGATATCATAACAGGGACTTCATGCTTGGTGTCGTCTGCCAAAGGCAGACTATGCTTCAGTAGTGCTGCCTGAAAGCATCTGGGAGTAGTGGGACTTACATATTATATGGAAGCGGAGATTGTATCAGTATCATCTGCCTAAAGCTGTTCCTGGGATATGAAATGTCAGTGCTCAAACAAACCTCCCCACGTATTAGCATTTCCACTATGAATTCAGGTTCTCATCTCATCTGCCTGGTGCCTAGATGCCAGTTTGAGAAGGTGCATACAGAATTTTGAGATTGTTACAGGAATGAAATCTAAATAAAGTTGTCTCAGGTGGATATAGATCTAATTTAATATGTAAATATTGAAGCACAAACTCTTGGATACTCAGTGCTATATTCCATATTATGTTAGGTGTCCTTTTAATTGCCATATAGTAACTGAATGGTTGTTTCAGTTGTAACTCGTAACATTTAGAATATGATTACTTAAGGGTAATTCCTTCTAGACTCCTGAACTTAATTTGATGTGTCATCTACCCGAAAAAACGTAATTGAGGTTTGCATGCTATGACCAGCTGAACAGATAATTGATTCAAAGAGAAAATTCAAGTCTATAAATATGATACTGCTGTAAATTGGAACAGAGAAATCTGCTTAACAGAAGTTGGAATTATAGGTTCCATGCACTTTTTTGCTTAGATATTTCCTTTCTGTACTTTTTTTCCAGGTGTGAAAGCTGGCTTAAAACGAACATACTCAGCTATTACTCAGGATCACCTAGAAGTGAGCAACATGCCACAGTGGAAACCATTGCTATATGCTGTAGCATTTCTTCACACGACTGTTCAGGTTTAAAAATTCTTAAAAACTTTTTTCTTCTGTCATTATGCCATATTTAATTTATTAACGCACCATGTTATTAAATTAAAAACAGGTTTAAATGAAAATCCCTTGTTAGTAAATTAATACATATGAAATGAGAAAGAAAATTCATTGCACTTAAAAAAGGGGATTTTTTCTTTGTGAAAATGTTAATATTCCTATTCTGTGTTCATATCTCTCTATTAATGATGATAAATGAAGAAATATTTGACTACTAGATAAATAATCAAGGATTTGGCCTTATGTGTGTGTTTCTGTGTGTGTGTGTGTATGTGTTAAGAGAAGAATTGTTTTTTAAAAGTTGATGAAATACAGCTCCAGCTGGACTACTGTGTTCTTAATATATTTCACGTATTCTTCTGCACTTAATGTTTTCTTCACAATTAGTATCCATCAGCCTTTTACCTTTAACTATTTTACAGGAAAGACGGAAGTTTGGTCCTTTGGGCTGGAATATTCCTTATGAATTTAATCAGGCAGACTTCACAGCCAGTGTGCAGTTTGTTCAGAATCATTTGGATGATATGGACATCAAACGTGGAGTGAACTGGAGCTGTGTTCGCTATATGCTTGGAGAAGTACAGTATGGTGGCCGTGTAACTGACGACCTTGACAAAGTGCTGCTGAATACATATGCAAGAGTGTGGTTTGGAGAGCATATGTTTAGTGAAACATTTTGTTTCTACAAAGATTATGCTATTCCAAAAGGGAAAACAGTTGAAGACTATCTCCAGTACATAGAGCAATTGCCAGTGATTGATACACCTGAGGTAAGATATTTCAATATATTAAAGGGAATTTTTGTCAGAGAAATAATTTAATCTGGTGTATTTTCCAGAGAGGTGAATGTATATGTCACGATTAACAGGCAGGCCATCACAGTGAGTATCTAGTGTAGATCAGAAAGAGGTAGATGAGGTCTTCTTCAAATAATTAGAAGAAATCTCACATTCACAGGCCCTGATCCTCATGGAGGACTTTAACAACCCTAATTATCTGCTGGAAGGGTGATATAGCAGGGTTCAAGCAGTCTAGGAGTTTTCCTGAGTGCATGAATGACAACTTCCTGGCACAGGTAACTGATGATCCAACAAAGAGCGGCACTTGGCTGGATCTGATACTTATGACCAAGGATTAACTGGATGGGTATGTGAAATCCAGAGACAGCCTTGACTGCAGTGATGAATGGTGGAGCTCAGAATCCTAAAAGGAGAGAGTAGGGCAGAAAGCAGGATCACAGGCCTGTCTTTCAGGAGAGCAGATGTCAACCTCTTCAGAGGTTTCTTCCAAGCTTAGAAGAATCTCATGGGATATGACCCAGGAGAGAAGAGGGTTCCAGGAGAACTGGTTTATATTCAGGGATCACCTCATCCAAGCTCAAGAAAGATTTGTCTTAATAAGTAGGAAACCAAAGGCAGCAGGAGGCCAAGTGGATGAACAAGAAGCTCCTAACTGAATTCAGAGATAAAGAGGAAGTGTACAAGAGGTGAAAGCAGGGGCAGGTGACCCAGCAAGAATATAGAGCTACTGTCCAGTCTTTCATGGATAGGGTTAGGAAAGCCAAGGCCAAAGTGGAATTGAATCTTTCAAGGAATGTGGGGGGCAACAAGAAAGGATTTTACAAGTATGTAAACAGCAAAAGAGATGACTAGGGAAAATGAGGGTCCATTGCTGAATGGGGTAGGAAAAACAGTGAGAAATTATATGGAAAAGGCTCAATGCCTTCTTTGCCATAGTCTTTACAAGTAAAACTGGCCTCCAGGAAACCCAGGCCCCTGAGACAAAAAGTCTAGAACAATGAACTTACCCCTGGTGGCAGAGGACCAGGTTAGGGAGCATTTAAAAAAACTGAACATATGTAAGTTCATGGTACTTGATGGGTTGCACCCATGAGTGCTGAGGGAGCTGACTGATGTCATTGTCAGATCACTTCTGATTACTTTTCAATGGTCATAGTGATTGGAAGAGGTTCCTGAAGAATGGAATATAGCAAAAATCACTCCTGTCTTTGAGAAGGGAAGGTGCTAGAGAAAATCCTCTTGTAAAGCATTTCCAAACATATGAAGGACAAGTAGGTGACTGAGAGAAGCCAGCATGGATTTGTGAAGGAGAAATCATGCTTAACCAACCTGTTCACCTACTACAATGAGGTGGCCAGCTTGATAGATGGTGGGAGAGCAGTGAATGATTTTTACTTCAACTTCAGTAAGGCCTTTGACACTACCTCCCATAACATCTTTGTAGGCAAGGTGACAACATATGGGTTAGATAAGTGTGCTGTGAGGTCATTGGAAAATTGGCTCCAGGGGGTTGTGACCAGGGGCACAAAGTCCAGCTGGAGACAGGTCACTAGTGCTGTGTGCCAGGGGTCAATACAGGGGCCAAAACTGTTTAACATCTTTGTTAATGACCTGGATGATGGGTGAGAGTGCACCTTCAATAAGCACACAGGAGATACAAAACAGGAAGGAGTGGCTGATAGATCAGATGGTTGCGCTGCTATCCAGAGAAATCCAGACAGGCTGGAAAGCTGGGCAGAGGGGCATCTCATATTTGACAAGGGAAAATACAAATTCCTGCATTGGTTGTCCTGGTGGACAACTAGCTGACCGTGAACCAGCAATGCACCCTTATGGCAAAGAGACCAACAACTATCCTAGGCTGCATTAGGAAGAGAGAGGTGATCCAGCAGGTTGAGGGAGGTGATCCTTCCTCTCTAGTGAGCACTGGTGAGACCATATCTGAAGTACTGTGTCCACTTCTGGGCTCGCTGGTACAAGAAAGATACGGACTTACTGGAGTGAGTCAAGAGTGGTGCCATGAAGATGATTAAGGGACCGCAGCATCTATCATATGAGGAAAGGCTGAGGATGCTGGGACTCTAGCCTGGAAAAGAGGAGACTCAGGCAGGATCTCATCAGTATGTATAAATACTTGTTGTCAGGGTGTAAAGATGGAGCCAGAGTATTTTTGATGATACCCAAGGAAAAGAAAAGAGGCAGTGGGCATAAATTAAACAACAGGAAATTCCATCTGACAACAAGCACTTTTTTTCCAGTGAAGGTGGTCAAGCCATGGAAGAGGTTGCCCAGAGAGGTTGTAGAGTCTTGATCTTTGTAAATATTAAAATCCCAACTGGACACTGTGCTGGACAGCAGGTGGTTTGGATTAGAAGACCCTCAGAGGTCCCTTCCAAACTAAATTCGCAGACACATGGCCTGAGAAGTAATGAAAATAAAAAAAGCCATATGATCTCATTTTGCAAGTTATAATTGGGAGTTTATTCCATTTTGACAACAGGAAGATCTGCATGTTGTCATGAGTTGATGGGGTAGGGTGCAAGGTAGCTCCTGATGGCAACCACTTTTACATGACCCAGTGTGTGTATGTTGCAGTGGTCACATTAATTGGAGGACTGTGACTTTCTGCTCCTTCTAGTACAGGCACATGTGATGACGTTATTTAAAATCGAAATAGAAGTGAATGCTCTGGATTTCTGTCTCATTGCTATTGCACTAAATTGATAAATGCCTTTGGAAGTAAGTTCTATTAAAATTAAACAGACAGGACTGAACAGAAAAAAAATGGTTTTCCTTTACTGATAATATGCTGCCTGAGAGGGTGAGAAGATTCCAAGGTCATAAAATAACCTTGAAAAGTTTTGAATCTCTGAAGGTAGTGAAAGCAGAATGCAAGGGTATTTGTGCTGGCCACGATGCACCTTTTCCAAGTGAGGGTTATTGCAGCCGTGATAATGCACCAGTGGGAGCCATCTGAGCCCAGCTCATGAAGTGGTTCCTATCAGAGTATGAACCTTGACTCTATCAGATTTCAGGTGCCACTTTCATCGATCTATTTTTCTAAGCACTTGGGAACCTATCTCACAATGCTGCAATGTATTTTTGAAGTATTTTTGATGCCTGTAAAAAAAAATAAATCTGTATGCACGGTTTGAGGTAGGGGAATTTTACCTTTGACTTTTATGTAAATAAGATCAAATCCAGGGATGCAAACATCTTTTTGTCCTTCACATTTTCACAGGTTAGGAAGAAAGCTCTGACTTTCTTCTGTCATTCCAAAATCTGTCCAAATGGCTCATGGAAACCTTTACCCTTTTAATCTCCCAGTCATCTTCATTCCACAAAGGATATTGTGCTAGTCAAAACAGTGTATTTTTGTTTCCTCCCCTTTCCATTTTTGGTTAAGAAAGACTGAATAAGTCTGATTGCTGTATCCTTGCTCTTTTGATGAAACTTCAACCTCTGATCAGAATAAACACTAACTTCTGAAGAGGGCTATTGAACTCTGCAATCCCTTTGAAAATGACTTTGATTTCAGAGGGGTATAGAGCTTTAGCAATTGGTTTTGAGGATTTATCAGACTAAAAAAAAACCCTGACAGACAGAATCCAACATCCTCTTTTTAATCAAAATTCCCAGAGATTTTTGGATCAAAAAGAATGAAAGATTGAACTCCTTGATTAATATACAGGACATTCAGGACACTCATCCACCCAACTGCTTTACTACTCTGGTTTCTTTGTTCTTATTCTTTCATATATCACTTGCATAAAAACATAGGACCAGAGTTGTTTCCCATGTAATATCCCTGTCTTTTGCAATATTACACCAATTGTGAAGTTAGCCCTTGGACTGGTACTACAATTTACATTCACAATGGCAGATATGTTTTCATTCTTTTAACTTGGGCTATAGCATTACTGCAAAATCTGCTAGAGCAAAACCAGCTAAACAAACCCTTACTGTGCAAGAGCAAAAGCAGAAAAGAGCGTATCTTCAAATGCGTATTTCATTCCACATAGAATATAAGCGTAATAAAGTGCATTGATTTTTTTCACTTTTTACAGCTCTTTATATTCAGGTTGAGTAAACTACTATGTGTAAAATGTGTTAAATACTACTTGGAACCTAATTCCATGTAAGTTACAGTCACACCTTCTCTCACACACAGGATTAGGTCTGTACTGTGTTCTTCGTGCTGTCGTAAGGATCAGGTCCACAACTGGTGTACATCAGTGCAGCTTTGCTGGCTTTGACACAGATGCAGCCACTTATATCCCTTGTCTCTGAGTTTCTAGATTTGCAAGCATAATATTATTACACATGACCCTTTTTATTTTGTCCTCGGAGTATGTAATGACTGGTTACTAGAATGTTTCCTTGTAATACACTAATTCTAATATAAAATATGAAAACATAAAAAATGAGAAATCGAAGATTGCTTGGCTTCGGCCCTCAGTTTGAGGGCAAGCCTTCCTCATTGTTGGATCAGTGGTTCAAAGTTTGTAAGAGATAGTTAATAGCTATAATTAAATGAGGACTTGTGAAATAAGACACACTACAATTACTCCTGGAGAAGAGTTGCAGTTGTCAACCTGACAATTATAGACTTACTGATATTTCAGTGGAAATTTCTGAGAATGCTATTATCATTCAGACAAAGGGCAGCCTTGCAGCAATTCTGTGCTAGCTGTATCTTAAATAAAATAATTTGATTTCAGAAGAGGAAGTAAAGAGTGAGAGACTTAAACCAAGAATAGCTAAACCATGAAATGTCCTAAATACATCACCAGTCACAAGATCTTTAGGTGCTTTGAATATGGACAGTGTTTTATTCATTCATTTTATTAATTCATTGCGTGCCTTATAACCCAAGAGACTGAGTAAAACAAAATGTGTTATAAAAGGTAATTGGTCTAATTATTGGGCTGGTACAACAGCAGTAGGTCTGTAGAGACAGAGTGGGTGGTGAGTGGTCAGTGTCCACACGTGACGCGTTTCCAACAATCTCTAGTCTGACCCAGTGGAAAGGAATCCATTTGTACACCCTTAGAGCACTCCGCAGCATGATCCAAAGCCTGCTATGTGAAGATAAGCTGAAAATCAGTTAAAAATAATCCCACTCATATGAATGAAAATGCTCTTGTATATGCAGCCTAAGTTAATGTTTTTGGGCAATTTGAGTTTGACCCAGGACCGGTTAAATAAGTGAATGTCCACTGACCTATTCATATCTATTGTTTGATCGAGCTGAGGATTTTCTTCCTTTATCTATTTTCATGGATTCTTTCTTTGATGTAATTTTAGAAGGAAAATTTCAATTCTCTTCCTAATTTTTTCCCTTTTACTTTAAGGTATTTGGACTTCACCCTAATGCAGATATAACTTACCAGACTAACCTGGCTAATGAGACATTGAGGACAATAGTGAGCATCCAGCCCAAAGACAGCAGCGCTGGAGGAGGCGAAACCCGAGAAGCAGTGGTGCACCATCTTGCTGATGAGATGCTAGAGAAGTTACCTCCAGATTATAACCCTCATGAGGTATAGGCTACTTTATAGGTACAGGCGTTTTATGTATGTATGTAGGTATATGTCTTTGAGCTTTATTGTGCTTGTTAAATGTAACTGCCATGTGTTTCAAAAAGCTTTAAAAATTATGCACAGTATTTTATAAGTCTGTTTTCGTTTATTACCTAAAATATTCCTACACTGGAAACATATATTTCAAATGCCATAGTCCACTTAATTATTCACCTTAACTCAGAACAGCTATTAGAAACTTCAGAAATTTCTTACTCTCCTTAGCTGCTTAGAGAAGGACACCAGTGCCTCTTTCTGAAGGATTAGTGATCTTATAGTGGTTACAGATTTCAATTTGCCTACTCTTACTATGATACCATCATTATGAATAATGGATTTTATCACTGACCTTTTCATGCCCTAGGTTTTTTGGAGTTTGAGCCATGACAGAAACATTTGTCAATCTTTTCTTGCATTTTTGATTGACAATCTCATTAAATGGAAAAATCCAGCAAAAAGCACTCTTGCATCAACTTGTAAGTGGGATCTGGTGTCTTGCCATGTGTTTCATGAACAGTCACTGTTGAAAACCCCTCATTTCCATGATTTTGTTTTTTACAATTCTGTTCTGCACTCGTAGTGCTTTTTTTCCCTGGTTGCAGTCCAAGCTTGGAGAGTGCCCAGTATGCAGTATTGCAGCCTGTTATGTTATACTTCATTTTCTTCTCTGGCCAACTTAGAATGTCCACTTATGTTACAACCAATAGTCTTGGGACTGTCTTTTGTTCTACTATTCATCTCAGATTTAATACGATTTGTAGCCTCTTCTGTACCGTCATAATTCAACTCAGAGCTTCTCTTTTTTCCCCCTCTTGGCAAGCTACTTACAATCTGCAACTTTTTTTCAATGAGGTTTTCTAACAGCTTTCTCCATATAGGTTTTTTTTCCATCCATCCATCCATCCATCCATCCATCCATCCATCCATCCATTCATCCCTGCTTGTTTGTTACCTGCCTATTGAGTGATTCCCAGTGATAGTATATAAGTCATTTACTTGTAGAATTTGATTTGGAATGGAGTCAGTTTTCTAGTTTTCATATTATTATTTAATAGTAAATAAATACTATAAATAGCAAATAAAAGGAAATATAGTAAGTATAATAATTAATAACACTGAATTTAATAAATCTAATGTTTTACACCTTGGATATACACCTATAATCTATACCTTGGATTGTTCTCAGTCCTTTTCCCTTATCCTTCCTATCAGAGTAAAGCTTTTTCCTGGAACTAGTTTTTTCTAGTTTTATTAAGCTCCTTATAATACTGAGTGCCTGGGTAGCATATATGGTTTTGCCATATTTGTAATATGTGTATTGAGCTAATTTTTTTCAATATATTTGCTAAATCCTCTAAAGGATTATTTCTTCTTTCCCTTGTTAAACTGTCAACTTTTTACCTCTGAAGAATTCATAATACTTGGAAAACATCAATAATACTGGACAATATTGTAACCAGAGGGTATTATTGCTCTCAGATTTTACCCTTGGGAAACTTGTGCAGTGTCTTTTAGTCTAGTAAAATGCATACATGCTTATTTAATCCAAATTTCACTTCTAAATGATTTGAACAAATACTGTTTTTCTCTGGCATTTCTGCTGTTTAATCTTTTCCTCATTCACTCTCATTCCTTCTTGGCTTCACTCATGCTATCCACACAAAACATACACAGAGTAAGTCTCCCCTTTTCAGTTACTTCCTCAAGTGTCTGAGCTTTGGAGACAACCGGTTATGGAGCCAGGACCTGTAGTTAAGGACAAAGACTCTGGAGAGTTTATTTTAAAAGTTCTACCCCGTGCTTGTGTCTATTTTACTACTGTATTTGGGTACAATACATACTTTTCCATGTGACTGTGTAAAAAAAATCACTGCCAATTATTTTCATTACTGTTTCACTCTCATCAACCAGTAGTATGACAAGCTATTATCTTTTCTCATGATCTGCCAATCATACATGCAGGTTTTTATTTTCTGATAAGCAGTCATCTTTATAATGATGCTCATGATTAGTTCTTTGCTTCTGTACCACTTCTCTGACATCTTCTCTAAACTTCAAGGAACATCTTTTACTTCAATTTGCTCAACAGCTGTTCTCTTGTGATTCAAGTAGAAAGACTCAATGTTTGTAAAGATGTGGTGGGTTGACCCTGGCTGGACTCCAGGTGCCCAGTAAAGCTGCTCTGTCACTCCCCTCCTCAGCTGGGCAGGGCAGAGAGAATATGACAAAAGGCTCATGGATCCAGATGAGAACAGGGAGAGATCACTCACCAATTACTGTCATGGGCAAAACAGACTCAACTTGGGGAAAATAAATTTAATTTATTCCCAGTCAAATCAAAATAGAATAATGAGAAATAGAAAATAAATCTTAAAACACCTTCAACCCTCCCTTTCCCACACTCAACTTTTCTCCCATTTTCTCCTACCTCCAGGGGGACAGGGAATGGAGGTTGTTCATCACATTGTCTCTGCTGCTCCTCCCTCCTCAGGGGAAGGACTCCTCACACTCTTCCTCTGCTCCACTGTAGGGTCCCTCCTGCAGCAGACAGTCCTCCACAAACTTCTCCAACATAAGTCCTTCCCATGAGCTGCAGTTCTTCACAAACTGCTCTAGCATGGATCCCTTCCACGGGGTGCAGTCCCTCAGGAAAAGACTGCTCCAACATGGCTCCCCACAGAATCAGAAGTCCTGCCCACAAGCCTGCTCCAGCACGGGTTTCCCACAGGGCCACAGCCTCCTTCAGGCATCCTCCTCCTCCAGCATGGGGTCCTCCTTAGGCCTTGGCCAGCAATGGGTCCGTCTTGAAGCCAACTGACATTGGCTCTATCAGACACAGGAAAGCTTCTAGCAGCTTCTCACGGAAGCCACCCCTGTAGCCCCTTCCTTACCAAAACCTTGCCACACAAACCCAATACAACAGGACAAATCAATATTAGGAATTCATACTTTAGCATCAGCTTGCTTCCTCTCCTTCCCCACTTTGTTCTTACAGGCATGGTCAGAGTATGTCCTGTTGGATCTACTTTTTCCCTTTGTATTGCTTAGAAATGTATTCTGAGCTGAGGATGTAAGTTTGTATCATTCTTCTATCAATAAGTGTAGATACCACCTCTTCCTGCTGATTTCTAGTTTCCTCAGGCTCTATACATCTTGATCTGTGAATTGCACCTCTTTTTGATTAATCACACCCCTCTATTTACACAGTTTCTTCAGTCCATATTACTGATAAATACTTTTCCACAGAACTATTAAAAAATTATGCTTTGTTTTTGTGCCATGGTAGTCATTCCTTTGCTCTGAGTACCTACAGAGCATCCTCTGGTGATTTTTCCAAAAGTTTGTTTTGATAATAACGTGTTCCTCTGGGCATCTCTTTGACTGTGTCATCTGCACTACAGCTTGAGATTCTACTTCTGCAGGGCTAAGAGATTTGACATGATTTCTTGCAGTTTCTGATTCTTCAATGTTTCTTTCTTCATTTTGCCTAATGGATTTACCCTTTCTCTCATTCTCTCTATCTTAGAACTCCTTTGGGTCTTTACCAATGCTTTCTTTGTTGGAGGGGGATTTCCCTTTTCTCCCATTAGTCCCCAGTTCCACCTCTTTGCTGCAGTTGTTCATGGTGCCAGGAGTGTGGCAACCTCTACACAATAAGCAAAAAATATATATCAAAAGGGCTTCTCATCTGTACTGAAGCTCTGCAACCTCTTAGAAAGGGTGGAGAGGGCAAAAGTAAACTGTAAATAAAGCTAATTTTCAAATGAAAGGTTGCATAAACTGACAAGAAAAGAAAAAAAAAAATGTCTAAAATACCAAAAGAAAAACCAAAACCAAAACCAATGATGGTCCCTAACATGTAATCAAGTGTTTCATTAGAGCAAAAAAGAAGAGAGAGTTTAGGTGTTCTCTGAGGGAATAAGCAACAGAACGTAGCAGAAGCTACACTATAATAAGCACATGAAATTAAGCTTACAAGTATAAGGAGTGAGATAGATTATATAATTGCTTCCTGTGGTGTCTGAAAAAAAAAAGGGAATGAGTTCTGTTGTTTGTCAATTTAAATCAACGTTTTGTCATTCAGGACATAATTATCTGATCCAGGACATTATTACCCAATAGATCAGTTTAACAATCCTGCAACAAATAAAACCAGTATACTAAATTGTAAGAGACTGAGGGAATGTGCCCAAAAGGGTTCCTCTGCATGCCTCATTGGATAAGAACAGTAAAAAGAAGAATGTTCATTAGTCCTAGCAGTGCAGCCTGCGTTTGCTTTTAGAAGAATATTGTGCTCCAGTAAGGCCGTGACGCGCTAGTCTTTGGAAAGCCAGTTATAGAGTTACTATCAGTGAAGAAAAGGAACAAAAATTTGGGAAACAAATGAAGGTAATTAAAAGCAAATACTCTTCAGGGAAAGTGGCAGGTGCCGTTGTTATCTTCAAGCAGTTCTTGTGGCTCCCTTTAGAAAGGGTGGAGTAAATTTGACCAAAGCTACATCACCAACAGACTAGGTTAGAGCCAGATGATACTGAAACTGATTTTTTTCTGACATTCAGAGCTGCAGATTGTACTTTCTCTTGACACATTGTGAATCCAGAGAAAATTCAGGCTGTTATACAGGGGCCTTCATTTCTCAGTTATTAGCCTTTGGCAATGGCTTCGGAACAACCAAATTTCAAAACAGGACAACCATTTTACCCCATGCTATATGCTGCTGCTTTTGTAGTTGTGTTCTTGTTATGCTTCCTCTCACCAGTCAAATAACAAACTCAGTGTCCACCCATGAGACTATAAACAAAACAAGTCACCTTTGCATGCTTTCTCAGACTGCAGTTTGACACAGGTGGTGGAAAAGCAAAACAGACCTTCCTCCTGACCTGAAACTGTCTTCATTTTTCTCACTCCAAAGGCAGAGGCAGCGGCAGAGTTCTGCTTTCATAATCCCATTTGCTTGTGGGTCTTGCCTCACAGGTAACAGACAGATTACTGGTAAAATGATTAGGTCCAGTCAGTCCATGTGAGTGAAGACAGATGCAGGAATAAATGTCAGCCTGTCACACACAGCGGTTTGTCGCAAAAACGATCTTTGCAGCTTGAAAAACAGCCTGCTAGGGAATAGACATGGAGACGTTCCAAAGATACTGCACTTCATTGGAGTTTGGCTTCTAACCCAAGTAGCAATGGGGTTTTTCCTTAAGTATTTTTTGTAGTATTGATTTTGTCTTATACTTCACTAAGTCTATGTCTACAGTAGCAAGTATTGCATGGGAATAGGATTTCATCTGAGGACTCCAGCCCTGTGTTACGTGTTTTATTGAGAAATTTACATTAATTTAAGTCTAGGCTGAACACCCATTAGTGGCTGTAGTAGATTAGACTCCCTGAATCATAGCTTTTTTAGTTTTTGAGTTAGTTTAATTTGAAGCTAAGCCAGGTTTTGTGCCTGGAGTCTACTTTCCAGAGCAGGTTTTTTGCTAAAAACCAAACCAAAACACACCTCCTCCCCCCACCCCGCAAACAAACAGACAAACAAAAAACCCAACAAAACAACAACAAAAACCCAAACAACAACAACAAAAGACCTGAACTGAAATGCTAATGTGGATGTTTTGGTTTATAAGGTGTCTCTGGTTTACTTACCAAGCCTGTCAGATACAGTAGTCATATCTCTAGAGCTTCAGCTATTTCCTACATATTTCACTGCCTGCTTCCTTGTATGCAACAAGGAAGTGGTCCTTGACACCACCTGAAAAGAGCTTTGATGTGGACACACCTCGAGCTTGTCTTTCTTATTCAGGCCTCTTATTTAGATCATCTCACAGAATGATGGAATTGATATTTCTGCTGACAAAGGGTATAGCAAGTAGGCAAGTCTGACTGAACATTATAGCATTTACTGAAAATTACTAGTACAGTAACTTAATCACTGATTGTTAAATGACATGATTTTGGCAACTACTTTTCTGCTGAATGTCCTACAAAGTATGTGGTGACAAAGGAGCTGGTGACCTGAGGACAGCTAAGAAATGGGCATAGAAGAATCTGACACAGCAGAGATGTGTGCTGCAAAATCATGTAGACAAAGCTATTAAGATTATTATTTTAGTTACTCCTTTCTTAAATCACCTTGTTTTATGTTAGATGACAGCTGTTTGCATAATAAGAAGGAGATGTAAGTGGGCTTTATGGAATTAGTATATTAATCTCAGAAAGACTATTTTGGTTATTGAGTTTTGTCTTTTGAGGTTTTTTCCTGTCAGCTGGGATCTATCTCTTTATGTCATAATAAATACAGCACTAGAAGTAAGTAATCTGGTTGCTTGATAAGAATTCTAATACAAAAACAGTCAATCATACCTCAGAGCTGGTATTTAAAATTAATCTCAACAGAAAGATTTCCGAGAAAGGCACTATATTACGCCTAGTAAATCTCACTGCAGATCAGGATTGATTTGTATACAGTAAGGTAGGAAGTATGTAATTTTTTTTCAGTTTTCATATCTGGTTATGCTTGGTGCTCCAGGCTGAGTGTTGTGAACATATCTAGGATGGATTAACAAATTTCTGCATCATTGGTTCACTCCATTATTCAAAACATTACAAGTATTTTTGTAAGTACATGAAAACAAATCAGAAGAATGTTTAAATTCTGAGAAATCACTAGTTAAACAAATGGTGTCACCATCAGTGCAGTAATATTTTGGAAAATTTCATCTTCTCCTTCTAGATTCATAAATATCAATATTTTGGAAGTTAACCCCTTTAGCAACATCTTCCATACAATTTTTCCTCAAGCAGGAGAAATTCTTCCTCTAAATGATCCCGCAAAAAAACACATGCTTTGTAGACTAGAAAAAAAGTGTATTTCTTATTTAAAGGTTAAAATGCATGGACTAGATTCTATACAATTCCTTTCTTATTAGTGGCATTCACTAGACTTTCAAGTATTCAGGGGAAAAAATAGCTTTTTTTTTTTTTTTTTCTTTTTTAGCCAAAAGAAAGAATTATAAATTTTCGTGAAATTTTCAGAAAGCAGAAGATTACCCTGGATTAGGTCTGAAAAAAAATCAGAATAATTCATCATGTAAATTACCCAAAACAGTATATAGTCTCAACTCTAGTCTCGTGATAGCTAATTTTAGTATTTTTTTCTCTTTTACAGGAAGAAACACATTAACTCAGTCTGCATAAGAACTGTCAGGCTGCAAAGCATTAGCATAATCAGCTGGCACCTATTTCTTGGACATTCTGTCTGACAAACTCATGGGTCCTTATGATTAAAATATGATTAATAACATTGCTGATAGCTGTCTTCCAAGGAGAATAGCATATAAACTTGAAAAATTTGGTTTGAAGTTAGTTGAAACCTGAAAAATGGAATTAGTCAAAGCCTTTAGTCATTTATACTAACAATTGTAACTACTCAACTGCTATATTCATCTTTCAGAAACTTGCTATGCAGTATAATAATAATATCTTCAGTAATTTTTACTACGTGTATATAATGTATAGTATACCTAACAATGTATACTATGAGATGCATGAGTATATCTGGAAAAACACAAAGCAAAAACCAGTGGGCTTCTGTCCTTGATGAAATAGCATGCATTATACCAAATCTTGTGGCTTCTACTGTGGGCTGGGCTTTTTAACATCTAAGACCCCGCAGCCCAACAAGGACAGAAGGAACTGCTGTGTCCATTCAAAAAGAGGGAACTTTCCCTCCTTACAATGATGGAGGAGCTTTTGGTGAGCTAATGAATCACAGTCTGCTAAACCTTACAGTTGGCACAGGACTTGCCTGGCCATCTGTTACATAAAAGTTTCTTTCCTCAGGAATTACCCGGTACAATTGAAAAAACATCCTTTTGCTTTGGAAAATTATTGCATGGGACACAGGAGATGATTACATTCTATAATCCTTGCACTGTTCTTGTTTAGGTGAAAGCCCAGCTTCAAAAGATGGGAGCTGTTCAACCCATGAACATCTTTCTCCATCAAGAAATAGACCGTATGCAACATGTTCTATCAACAGTTCGAACTACACTGACTGATCTCAAATTGGCTATTGATGGTAAGTTACACTATTAAAACTCATAATAATAAAGATGCAATATTTATTAATAATGGTTGCTTATACTATATGGCTGAATAAATATTTCCCTTCCTTACTTCCCTTTTTTAACTCTTTCTCTTTTGTTTTCTCCCTCCCCACGTTTTTATCTTTTTCTCTCTCTTTATCATATGACTATTAATTCTAGCATTTAAAGCCTCCTGATGGCATCTCTGAGGACACTCTACCCTAATTTATTCTGTATCCATGTGCTCCAATATTGCAGTTCATATCCCACAGCACAACGGCACTGCTGTGATTCTCTCTAGGATCTCTACAGAGTTCAGAGGAGCTCAGTTGTGGGATTACATCCTCAAGTCATGTGCCAGCATCTGTTATGAAATTAAGATGAGACATAATGATATAGAACAAGGTATGATAGAAGTGCAGCTGCTAAGTAATTGGGAGACAGGGCACTCAGGAGGCCGGGTGGTAAAGACTCTCATTTAAGGTGAAATTTCTGATGTTCATGAAACTGGTTTTGCCAAATAGGATGCCTCTAAATGGAAGCTGAAGTGAATGGGAGTGCCAGTCAAAAGAGAACAATAGGGTTCTGCTTTTAGCCATCACAGGAGGTATGCAGCAGCACTTTGTATCTCAGAGACAAGAGGTATTTGGCTGAAAGTGAGCAACGGTGAGTGTAGTTAAAATAAATCAAAGAGCAGAGGCGACTAGAAACAGATGGAAAATTTGTTCAGAAAAGGAGTGAAGAAAAAGAAGGTACGATGATGTTACCATCTGCTTTTTGTTTTCACTTCCCATTTTGCTCATCTGCAAGAGCTGAAATATCCAGAAAGGAAAGTATACTGTTGCTCAGCCAAGCTTCTTGAATTAACAATAAATGAAAATCAAACAGGAACGGTTCAGTTCCACTGGTTAAGGTGTCACTCAAGTTTGCTGTTCTGCTGCAGAGGCAGAAAATATCTGAGACAGCAAACTGTCCCCACAGGGTCAGAGTTCCTCAAAACTAGTCCCTTCTGGTACAGGTGATAGCAGTACTGTGATCTGTCTTACTGGAGTTTTCCAGTCTTTTGACAGTAAGTCTTTCATAAAGGGAGATGTTTTTATTTTGTATTTTTGTTACACAAGAATAAAAAGAGATTTTTTTTTTCCTGTCATTTGCATGAGTCAGTGAGGCAACAATGCATGCTTCAACATCATGGCTATAATCTGAATCTAGGAACAAGGTTCATAATAGGCCTAAGTCTAATTAGCTTCCATATCCTGTAATAACCTATGCAAAGATCCAATTGGAAGAAACAATTTTCCTCTCTTTCAATACTGAGCTGAAAGTTCCCTTTTATGTGTGCATAGAGTCCCTTTTGAAGCAAATTAAAATAATGCTTTCCATCCAATAAAGTACTAATCTTTCCTTGATTGTGACAGATATATTGGAAGTTTCAAAGTGTACAATATTCTGCAGAGGGGTGGATGAGTAACATAATTTATTTGCACTTAGTACTCAGTTGCACAGTGGGCACAGTCCTCTACCAGGTGTTTAATCAAGTTAATGCTGTAACTTTTGTGCAATCCTCTAAACCATTATAATTTTCCTAGGGAGAGGCAAGTTAAATATAGTGAAAAATTGCCCTGAAAATGAAATTGGATGTATAGTTAACAATAACGATTAATGGCTTCTGGCAGATTCATGATGCGTCAGGTACATGTGGTAGACCATTACTTAGGGGTTGGACAGAGAACTTTTAGGCATTCTCTCTTGCCTCAGCAAAGGGGAAAATCCCAGACTGTCCCATAATAGATTTTCCCCCAAAATCAGTCAGCTGCAGTCTCAGAACACCTGAGGTGCTCCCTTTTCTTCACAATGAGGTAACCTGATCTGCCTCCTCAAACAGGTCATGTGAATTTTGACATCTGCCCTGGTCATGTGTCTGGCTCTGGTTCCATTAACCTGTGAAGGCCTGAGCACCTTCTTATAGCAGATCTAAATTTTCAAACAAATTCAAAACAAGTTTTGTGTTTTAAGAATAAAGCACATCTTCATGTTGTGTCAGGTAGCTCTGTGAAAGGAGTTCTGAATATTTGATTCTGCAGGTTGGATGTGAATAGATGGACCTTGTCATTTTGCTGTTTCTCACTAAGTTACATTTGAGGTAATATAAAGCCCCTCCTCAGTGAGAGCCCACGTGTAGTTGAAGATGAGGGATGATGAGAGAATTAGCAGAGCCAGTTTTGTCTCTCTATCCAGAGGGCAGATTAAGCAGTTTTCAGCTTTTGAGATGGGTGAAGATGCTCAGCATGTGTCTAACATGTTTGTTGGCATCTGTGCCCCACAAGCCTGTATCTCTATCAATAAACTTCGCTGCCTGGAGGGATACTTTTTTTGGATCAAATTGTAATAATTAGATTGTAGCTGCAGTTTGTACTCTCAGTTATGTCCCAACCATTAGTTCTGTTTTAATTACTTATTGATTGCCCAGAATTTGTTTCACAGTTGGTACAATGCAGAGCTTCACATAAATCAGAAAAGAGCAATGGTGATTGTCCTCCCAAGTGACCTAAAAAGAGGCTATGTTCCAAACCGAGAAACCTTTTTAGAGACAAAGGAAGAGCTGTTTTCTCATCTTTTCATCTGGGGAGCAGTAAGACATGGGACTCAAACCAAAACTCCAGATCCTAATGGGTTATGAACATCACATCTTGAGCCTCTGGCAGAAGGTGACTGTATTTTTGTAGGGCAGTGTACAAGCTGCACAGTTCCTGTGTACGTGCCTTATCTTCCTCCTGTGGAAGTGTAGATGCCTCTGGCACAGAATACTGATACCCTGACTGTCTGTTGGGGAGTGGGCACTTCAAACCTCAAGGCACTGTCTTGAAATGTAGTAAAAGCTAATGACATATTCAGTTATTCCTTGTCTGTTGGAGTTTGTTTGAGTAGAGGGGAACTGAATGTGGCCTGTCTCTGAGACTGAGAAGGCTCTCTTTATTTCTCCGTGCATTAAAGTAGACGTGGTAAATGTTTTGATGGCACCCTGATGTGTCTTGTATCAGTAGAGATAGTGAGAAGAGAGATTCTGTAGGAGTTATTCCTAGTTCCCCTGGAGTGGCTTCCATGAATCTCAGCAGTGGAGCATCCTTATAGAAGCACTGGAAGTGCGTATTGGATCATTTGCAATGGCAACAAGCACAGCTTCCCTGCCCCCGCCCCCCCCCACCCCAATTTTTTTAACCTACTTAACATTCTGTTTAAGGGTTTGTCATGAAAGAAGCAAATGCTTAACTCATTTATTTATATCTAGATTCTACTTTGGTCATAAAACTGTGTCCACTTGGCATGTTTTTCTGATACCTCATAGCTTTGTGCTTTCCAACTAATACTTTGAAACTGCCTACTTCATGAAGAAGTGAAATCTCTACAGGAAACCTTGGATTTGCTGTCCTTTCTTGTCACATATGTCCCACGTGGTCACAGAATTCCCGCTGCTATTTGTGCAGTACTTGCAGAGTTAGGAGAGAGAAGTCCTTTTTCCTGTTAACATATTTCCTGAAAATACAGGAATCCCTCTAAAAGCTTTTACATGGTTTGTAATGTGTAAAGATTTCTTTCCACAGTCCCAGAGTTTTTGTTCCTTCCATTTTTGTTAGTACTTGCAAGACAAGCATTGTGCAAACATCTACAGGAGCCAGGAGCCATAAGCCATAAGACCAACACAGAAGGCAAAACAAGTGGAAGCAATTCAAATATCTACTTCAGAAGTCATGGAGAAGCTCTACCAGACTTCAGCAAAATTGCCACTGCAACTACAACATGGAACCCTTTGTGTTACAAATCTAGAATATTTTCATGCATGTAATGCACACTATACATAACCTACATGGCAGGTATTGAAAAAAAAATCACAGATTATTCTTATCCTACACTGAAAGAGGGGGCAGTCAGAGCTTTCAGAATAATAGGGTCAGGAAGGAACAAGGATATTATTAAGAGGAGTTGGGACTTTGCTGTTTGCCCTCTTTTTTACCCACACAGATGTATAACATGTGCATGTTCTTTAAATTACGCATGAAAACTCATTAAAATTAATATACTAGCATGTTTCAGGTATAATATGTTTATGCCAGGTTGAGAAGTGTGAGAAACTACAGGTGAGACTATTGAGACAGAAGGTATTGGAGAATAAAAAAAAAATATGTATTTTAATGTGTTTCTAATGTTTTTAGAACTTTATAATTCAGATAAAGCTGAGTAATAACTCAGTAACAAGGCCCTGAGGATACTGGTGCATTTCACTAGTTTCTGTACATGTCAGTCATTCATTTGCTACCTTATTAAAAACTATTTCATTAACTCCTTTAACTCCTCACTGTCTTTACACTGCATTGCTAAGCAGTGTGTTGGCTTTACATGTTTCCTTATTGTCATTCATGTAAGAATATGCTGAAACACCCAGAACTTCATGTAGACATGATGTAGCATATAGTTCTACATACATAATAGGAAGCACTTAGAATTCCTACATTACCTACACAAACTTGTGTGTTAAGCCCCTGAAAGAATGAGGTAAAGGTTCACTATTTTTTCCAACTCAGAACACTACAATTTTGATGGTAGCGTTTGCATCATGTTGCTGCAAGGAATTTCTGTTCATTATGTGTAGCACCTTACGAGAAGAATAGAAATGAACTCTAAAAGACCCAAAAGTGGTAGCCAGTATTTTATTCTAATCTATGTGGTGAAAAACTGAAGCATAGGAAATCAGACTTGCCAGAGCGCACAGGAAAGGTAATTTCCCATGAAGGGAAGGAGTATGGACTCAGTCCCACTGGCTGGTTAAGTTCTGTTTTGACTTGTAATGTTTTGAGACTGCTAGACCAACACAATTTTAGTTTGGCCTGCTGACAATGGTAATGAAATTCTGGACTGAAAGGTCTTTTTCTCTTACCTTACTAATTCTTACTCTGTGTGTGTGTGTGTGAAGCTTGTAGGGATCTCTTGTGTATCCACTTTTCGATGAGGATTTTATTTGAAGATGATTAAGAGCACTCAGTGAGGACATTAATGGAATGTAACAATGGGGAATTCATTTGAGGAATGGAAGGGATGAGACTGGTATGTCTTGTGGTGTAGTTACTCTTGGCTCAACAGCTCTCATCTATTATTTACTTCTCATCCAGATAAAGATGCCAGAATGCCTCTTATTTTCTTTTACAAAGTGTGGCATGTTATTTCTGGACTTCTTAATAAGTGTTATGCATGCTTACCATGATGTTGGCCAGGACAATTGTTTAGAAACACACATTCCATATTTAGGACAAATTGCAGAAAATAGTTTATCTGCCTGTTCTATTACTCTAGCTCAGGGCAGTGATTTGTATCAGCATGTACACAAATTTTTACCTTCAAATTGTTGCTTTAAAATTTTTATTTTTGGTCCTTTGGTGGGTGTAACCAAGTGCATTTAGCTGGGAAGTTTTCAGAAAAATTGGCAGGGTGACTTTCAAATTGCCTTCTTGGTGACTGAAGGAATTAGCTGTTTAAAAGAATCTACGATTTGTGTCCGCTTCTACGTGAAAAATCACATGCTACTCGAGTTTCTCAGTTCTTTTCATCTCTCCTGACCTGAAGAATTAAATTAGATGATTCTGCACGAGAAAAAGAAGAAACAAACAGAAAATAGAACAAGGGCGAAGGTTAGGTGCAGCTGTAAAGAATGCCGCAGCCTACAAGAAAAAATGGAGAGAGTTTTGTGCATTGCAGGGCTCAGCTGTGATTAAAACGGTGTGGTGGAGTTAAATGAGCTTCTGAGAGCTTCCTGGAAATCATCTCCAAATGCTGAAGTGCCCAAGTGCTGCAAGTGAAGAAAGAGGGAAATACTGAAAGAACTGCCTGAAACAAAGAAGTTGACTTAGTTCAGCACAGCAATGGTGGGCACTGAGCTAGCAGAAACATACTAAAGCTTGCAAAAAAAAAAAAAAAAGATTGAGTTTTAGGTATCGGGAAACACATATTAGCTTTTATTGGTTTTATCTAGTACTCTGTATACCTTGTACCTTTGGGTGGAATAATAAATAATGCTTTCTTTGGGGAAAGCATGAGCAAGTTAGCTGTTGCCATAATGCAGAAAGGGAGGAAAGCTCATGAAGTTACAAGCAAGTTGGGATTTTCTCTTCAATGTGTTCAATGAAGAAGAGGGAGTTGCAGCTTAGTGGTGGAGGCAAGGAGTGACTGGTCCAATAATAAACCTAGTTGCTTGGGAAGTAAACTTGAGTGGGGATTAAAGGCTGAGGAGATCAGCTTTTGTAGTTGCAACTCTGACAGTCAAGAATGGATGGATGCTTTCACAGAGATTCTCCTCTGTGTACTCTTATGGCTAGCTTAACAGGCTCATTGTCTAGCAAGCATTGTCCTCAAGAGGCATCCTCCAGTCCTGTTGTAATGATGTCAGCTATTGGCAAACTGTACTTGCTGGAGAAACTACCTTCCTCGCATCTCATTTATATTCTATGTAATTATTCTGGTTATCATTTATTCACATCTGCGCCTGTGGGAAGAGAATCAGTCAGTGGATTGAGGCTTTTTTTGGTTCATGCTGGAGTTTAAGATCATTCCTTTGTTCCTAACTTAATCCACTAATTTTAATGGGATATGCACATTTTCTAGTCTAGATACGGGCTTTCCTAAATGTGAAATTCAAATTGTAGATCCAAATTTGGCAAATTCGTATTTTCAGATGTGGTAGGTGTGGTAGTGAAAAGGGTCAACTCCATTAAATCATGCAAGGTCCTGCTGCAGTCCATACAAAGCATTATATCTATTGAATGAGTCACCCTAAAGCTAGATCCATTTTTAAAAAATGGACTGTTCACTTTAATTACAAATAAAAACTAGTTACCCTCAGAACTGGGTTCTTTATTTTGCTTATTTGCTACACAGCCATTGGATAGTTTTAGATATGCTTTAGAAGTAAAATGGTTTAAATTTAGGGCAATATAAAAAGCAATCTAATTTCCAAACTGTGTATACTGTGCAAACAGTAGGGTTGCATATTATTCTGGAAACATGGACATACACTAATGCCTTTAACTGAACTGACCTTTCGTCAGTCATTTTCAGATGGGCTTTATTTCCTTCAAGAAAGTGAATATCATGAATTAAAACCAAAAATAACCAAGCTATAAACAGCTGGCCTGTGTGATTCGTGGATCATTCAAACCTGTCATGTGAAGTTCATAGGACATTCTGTCTCTTCATATGGTAACCAGTGCTCCGAGCTTCTCAGAAGTTGAATGTGAAAAGCCTGTGGTGTTGTGCTACTCATCCAATTTATCAAATACAGTTTTTCTATCACCTTTATCACCCTTCTCCAGAAAGACGCCATTATTTTTCCCATGTGTTACTAATTTTATTTCTGACAATTATTTTATAAATTATTTTTGATTGGAGTATTTTAGCTGCAGGAATGCATCCCGACACCCACAGATATCATTTAGTTCTGAAATTCAAGCACTGTATGCCAACTGCCAGAGCTGACACCCACTCACTAGGAATATTTATGCAGCTATATGGGCAAGGCCAGAACTGTGAACATACCTCATCCTCAGGAACACTCTGGCTTAGCGTTCTCAGCAGCTGCTCTGAGTCATAATGGGCAGAACATCCTAAGAGATTTCATCGTGCTGTGGGGCAGGGGCTGGTTGTATCTCCCTATTTGAAAAGCTGCCCACAAGAACAGAGAAGAAAATGTGGCTCTCTCACAGCCTCGTTGCAGGAGCAAGTTGGCTGCATCAGCCTGAAAACAAGGAAGAACCAGAGATGAAAGAGTTTGTTCTTTCTTAGTTCAGATGGTATTGATCCCCAGAACTGAGTGCTCTTCACTTGTGTTCTGCCCTCACTACCATAGCTCTGAAGTTGAAACCAACAATGTGTTGCATGATTTTTTTCACTTTTTCTGCATCCAGAAGGTGAATAGAGTGTGTGGTCTAATAGTACATTTTTTCTAGGCAAAGGGGAGATGACACAGAGTGGCTTCTTTCTTAAGGGTTGGTGCTCTTGGTTGTATGTTAGAGAAGATTTATACTCGAAGAGGAGGTTTATTAATTGTGCTGTAGAGATTCTTAGCAATCCCAAAACATGATTCTGAACCCGACTTGGAAGCTATTACAGAGAATATGAATTAGTCGGTATTTTTTAATGTTTGCAGCTTTGTAAAAGTTGATGGTTTCCTTGCAGCATTTGTTGCGTGAAAGGAGGAGCATATAAATGAGAGCAGGTCATTATCTGCAGGAAGAAATGAAATGAAGCATGTTTGCCATTGATAAAAAGTAGAAAGTACCAGATTTGCACACACTGTTATGCAAGTGTTTAGAATGGCCCCTGTATTCTTCTAAATTAAAAGCTGGTGTTTGGTTTCTAGATATTCTCCTTCTTCCCCTGAAATGGGGGAATGTTCTATGCTATGGTGGAAGCCACCTAATCCTGTTTGGTATCTCATGTAGTCCTTGCGGAGTTACAGCAGTTGTGTGTACGATGATGCATTGAACACTGGTATTACATGAACAGTTACCTGGAGTGAGGTCTACCAGACCAGTTTCTATAATTTAAAATATTTTAGCTGGAATAGAGAAGGCATCCTGCGGCATGGCCGTGTGCCAGCTCTCAGTACTATTGATAATACAAATTGATAAGGTGTATGAACTTCTGGCACATGGAATGGTGAGTGTCACTGAAAAATTACTGTCTTAGTAAATGGCAATATTTTATCAGAGAAAAAAAACAGTACTATGCATGGAATATTTGAGTATGCACAGCCACTGCCAAAAAATAAAATCTTGCCTCTAGCTTTATTCTACATAGTGCATTGCCATTGGGAATCTTGATAATGGAAATGTAAAAAGTTATCATTAATAACAATGAATTTCATTAATATAATCACTGTCAGTACACGCTCAGGGTATAGATGAGTTACACAGTGTATCTCTATCATTGATCATGTATGTAGGAACCACTAAAATATATAAAAATGTTTTAAATGATTGATCACATTCCAAACACAGTGTGAATATAATGAATATAAATATTGTGTCTGAGGGAGAAGGAGTTGTTTAAAAAAAAAATCTTTATTTCTGATCAAAATAGTCGAAAAATGTAATTTGTCTTGTCACCTTTAGCTTTGAATCAAGTCTTATAAGTTTGAGCAAATTAACTGCAAACTAGTAAGACTTTAGTGCAACAGGTGTGCAATTAAGACACAACAAAAGACGGTTTATTAGACTGTGAATGTCATTTGGAAGTTTTAATTGCCATTGCAAGCTAGGGGAAGGTTCATTCTGAATGTTTTACTACTCTTCCAGGAACCATAATTATGTCAGAGGAATTGCAAGATGCTTTGGATAACATGTATGATGCCAGAGTCCCAAAACTATGGTTTAGGATTTCTTGGGAGTCGGCTACTTTAGGATTTTGGTTCACTGAGCTTCTTGAAAGAAACCAGCAGTTCAGCAGTTGGCTGCAGGATGGCCGACCAAACCAGTTCTGGATGACAGGATTCTTTAATCCACAGGTAAGATTGCCAGATTGATCGTTTCAACTCCCACATAACAGTTAAATTAAACCTTGAGAGATCTTCAAATTGACTCAATCACGATTATACAAAGTGTAATCTAAATTCATTTTTTAGCATACCAGTAGGATAACTCAACATCTATTGAAGAAAATTTTGCTAGACCAAAAGAATGCTACTGAAATAATGGGATTCAACTTCTGATTGCTTTAATTATGGTCTAGAAATTGGGTAAATACATCTTTTCACATTTAAATGTTATCCTCCTTCTTCCTCTCCTCTGTTACAGTAGCATTTTTAATTAATTGTATGAAAATCTCTTTGAGTACAAAGCAAGGTAAGTTTCAAAATTTTGAGAGGAAGAAGAGATTTGGCTTTGGCTCTCAACCCTTGCAAATTAGGTCCTTGAAATGGAAGGCTTGTTATTTATACCACCCCAGAACTGTGCCAGACTAAGTCTGCAGAGACACACAAAAAAATACAGCCTCTCGCCTGCACCGTCTAAAATAAAAACTTGGCACAAAATGAAACAGAAAAAAGGGAACAGCTGAGAACAGAGTTAAGAGAAAGAATACATACCTAGATGATGTGTAGTTTCTTTGCACAGCTATCCACATTCATTAAAGCTTTTTATGATTCACAGATGTTTGTGGGAAGTGTGAGTTGTGGAAGTGAGTCATTGTGAGAGTATCCAGCCAAGAGGTTTCCGCGAAGCCTTAGCAAAAAGCTATTTTAAAGATCTATTTTAATCTCAGTACTTGTTAGCAATGCAAAAGCTAGCTGAAACAGCTGCCTAGAGTAGAGAAAGCCACAGTGGCAAATATTCTCTAGGGCTACTGCTGGGAAATATCCATCTATCATCTCTCCTGTGCCAGCTGTCTACCGATACCACTTTACAGCATGGAAGTGTGCTCCAAGAATCCCTGAGCAAAGGGTTCCCAAGCAAAAGTACGAGGGAGAAAAGCAGGAGTTTTAAGAAAATGGTTATGCTTCCATACTTGGTTGGTTAGCAACACATCAATAGCGAGACTCTAGAATATGCCTAAGTAACTTTTGCAATGATCAGGCTGGATGGAACCCTGACAGGCTTCTGGTTTTGTTGGTGTTCGCTTTTGTGCTACGGATGAGCAACACCTGATACAGATTTCGTACTGGCCATTTTAGCTGGCTTTTTTGTGCTTCGAGGTTGTGTTCTGAAAACTGCCAACCAAAATTGGGCATCCTACAGCTTTCTTGATCCATACATCTGCATTTCTCAAAAAAGCTGCCAAATAATCAGAGTAAAATGTCCCCAAACAAGTTGTGATTTAGTAGACCGTAGTAAGTGAGAAAGCCTCCAGAAACACAAAATTAAACACTTAATAACACTTAGTTCTAAAAGTCCCTCAATACGCAGTGTGCAGAGAAGAAAATCTGAAAATGCAATGTGCTTACCCGGTTTAAAAATTCATTTGTGCTGACAATCACAAGCTTAAGAATCAGATGATTATTGTTGTAGTCTCCATTTTCTGCCAGCCAAGCTGTGTGAGTGGGTCATTCTACAAGAAATTCACCTGAGCAAAAACTCCTGATTGATGAATTATTTTTAGTAGTCATATTGCTGTGTTTAAAATTAGTATTTCATCTGTTAAGTGATTTATATCTTCTCAAGCAAGCTGAGGTGATGAAGTATTAGTGCTGCAGTTCTCATGGCGTGTTTGTAATACCTGAGAAATCGTCAGAAAAATCCTTTTGTTTGTGAGATGAAATGCAGCTCCTAAGTAATTTGTAATTTGCCTACCTGCATAGATCTTACTGTTTGCTTTATCGTCGATGGATAAATGCCATGGATGGCACAAGACAATAAAGTAGATTTATAGCACTGGGAGAATGAGACGTTCTGGCAATAAAAAATAATGTAGGACCTGACTCTGCCTTCTCTTGGACTGTTTATACACTAGGATAAATTCAGTAATTTCACAGAAGTTAATCTTTATTTATAGTGATACAAATGAGAGCAGGCTCAGGCTTCTATGTGAAAGAAACCCGATTCCCTGTCTGTATCTGCATTGAGCCAAGATAGCTGGGGTGAACAAAACAAGACAATGCCATGAATTTTCTTCCTTCCTGGAAGTTAATCTGACATTACTCTTTTTTTTTTTTTTTTTTTTTTTGCCTCAAAAAACTTGACACTATGCATATCTCATTTCTGCCTCTCAATTTCCACATTGTGGCTGATGCTGTTTTATCGTTTTCTTGTTTGCATCTTTGTACCCAGTTGCTGTCACTTGTCCTATATATGGATTTTAAGCCCTGTGAGGCAGAACTGTCTTTCTGGTTGTATAGTACTTATCATAATGAACTCTCAGCCTAAGACCCTTAGATGCCAAAGCAATACGAATACTAATAAGAATACGAAGTGCAATTGCCTCCATTCCACTGTGGCCACTTAATTCTAGTAAACCTGGCATAATTTGCCCACTGTAGAAACTGCAAAATAAGTGACAAACAAGGAACCTCCTAAGCCAGGTAAATGAGAGAATATGATTGTGAAAGCAATAGACTTAACCGATTTCCATGTTTCTTGTCATGGCTTCCATGGATGCCTGGTTCTTCCTCACTGAAAGGTTCAGAGTTAGTTTGCTTGGGTTGTTAGAGGGCAAAGGAACAAAGATTTAGTGGCCTCACTGCTCAGTCAATGGAGAAGTTCAGGAAAAGGCAGGTGAAGAAAGAAGAAATAATTTTCCCTGTTTCTGAAATCTCAACAGGCCCCCCTGCCCCCCAAAAAAAACCCAAACCCCCACACAAAGGAAAAAAAAATCAGGGAAAAGATTACCAAGAATCGAAACAAATGTCATGGCAAGTGTTTCATTGTGTCTCTGACAGTGGGGTTTGTGGGGAGCCAAGCCCTCAGCCACACAGTGGCACCTCAAGCCACTTGACTCTTTCTTGCAGTTCATTGTGCAGTTCGCCCACTCTGGGATACCCAGCTGGGCCTCCAGCTCAGGGCTGCAGACTTTAAACACTGTCTAGGATTCATTCAAATGAGCAGATAAGTGTTGCAAGTCCCACTGCAGACAGCAGCGTATAGGTCCTGCCATCTCTGTAAGAATAGTCTGCAGTCTAAATCTTATCCCTGAAGACAAGTCACAGCTCTGAGTGTACTTTTATTCCCGTGTTTCCACAGTGTCTTTGAACTGATTCCCTTAATGCAGTCATTGCTCTGCTTGTCCTCTTCAGGCTCTTCTTTCTTCAATATTTCAGTTTATCTGGGATCCTGTAGCCCTCTGGGGCCTTCTGGCAGTGAGCACTTTGTATATTTTAAACTATTGGTACTAGCATGTTTCTACAAATTAAAAGACTTCAAATTAACTGCAAGAGTTCTGCTTTCATTTAATGGCATCTCTGATAGAAGAATTTGGCCTTTAATCCTGTCTCCCTTAGCTATATGCTAGAGTTCTCAACTACTTCAAACGCAATTACAATTATCTGTGCTATCACAAAACCTCTTTAAAACTCTTCTCCTGGGGTCTCTGGAATGATATTAATGAGAAGAAACCGATGTCAGTTAACAGAAACATCTGAGTTCATGAATGTAATCTCACGTTCTCATAATTTGAAGGGTGTTGTGTAGCTACAAAGTATGTAGCATGTGCAACAAGCACTTGAGTCCCATCAGCCAGAGCGTGGCCTCTGATTCAGTAAACCAAAGTGCTTATGTTTCTGCATCTGACTTCTTTCTATTCTTTTGGACCTGACAGTAGCTCAGCAGAGCATCCTGCACTGTGGATACTGAAGAAAAATTAAAAGCATGTTCAATTCCCTCATTGCTCTTGATTTCTTCCAAGCTGTGCTCTTGGCTCTATGATACCCACCTGTGTGAGTTCCCCGTGTGCCACTGTATTCCCCCATCTCAATCTCCACATACCTTGATTCTCTGCTCTGAAATCTGCCTCCTTCCTCTTTGTCCTTCTCAGTTAAGTCCCCCTTGCTCTTGCATCTTCAATTTCGGTGTTTTATTCATTCATCTCCCAGCTATGCAAATGGGTTTCCATAAGTTAAATTAGGTGTATATCTACAGCATGTTGACTGAAGTGCAAAGCAGCCTACCTTCCTGTCTCTTAGGTCTAAGGTGTTTGTCATACCCTGCATTGTGTGTGCGCATGGACAGTCAGTTGTATGAGAGAAGCTAAACAGCATCTTCAGCTTGGCTTCTCTTGTGACAGCTTGTAACTAATGAGACTGTAGCTCTTCAGAACCCAGAGTGAGTTTCATGCTGTGGTGCTGAAGTGCTGTGAGTTTATCTTACCCATGTCTGGAATAGTACGTTGTTGTAGTATATTAAGGCTTTGCACTGAGCAAAGTGGCAGGGGCATTTCACTATTTAATTGCGTGATTCCAGTTTGCATTCCCTTTGTGTTCTGCAAAGTGTTTCATGATTTGTTGACTGGAGAGCATTTGGTATAAGAAAAGATGAGTAAATAGCACAAAAATACCAGTGCTATTTGTGGCTTAGCAATTACCTGTATTTTGAACCTCACAAAACACATTAATCTGGCAGCCTTGTAAAACCTCTCTCCATCTGTCTGGTTGTACAGTAGGATGTGAGGTGAGCAGCTTCTGATACATTGAATAAGCTGGTTTGGTGGCTTCTTAGCACCAACACGTGCACACCAAATACATAAGAATGCATGGTACTGGGGAAGTATAGGAAAGCATTGGATTTACACTACTGAATTTAGTTTTATATTTACATGGATTCTGTGGGATGAGGTTTCATGCTGCTGATGTCATTTATATGGGAAAAAAGTTGAAAATGGGTAAGTTCAGGTTTTCTTAAAACCCTCTAAGTCATGTTCAATCTCTTTAGGGATTCCTAACTGCTATGAGGCAAGAGACAACTCGCATGAATTTAGCAAAAGGGTGGACACTGGACAGTGTTGTTTTACACAATGAAGTGACCAAGATGATGAAAGAAGATGTTGTTGGCCCTCCTCCTGCTGACATCGGTGGGGTTTACATATATGGCCTTTTCCTGGAAGGGGCAGGTTGGGACCGCAGGAATGGCAAGCTCGTCGAGTCGACACCAAAGGTAAGGATTAAGTGAGCATGACTGACTGTGGCACAACATCATGTACTGAGAGAACAGCGGGAAGGATTCTGAGTGCCTGCAACAGGTTGTAAGAGGGTAGAACACTAGCAGGGCTGAGCAGGGGACAGAGTGTTTGCCCACCAGCAATGAATGAAAAGACTTTTGTCAGAAAATGAATTTAGGATGCACTGCTGTAGAGCAGACGAGATGCTAGGCTCCTTGGCTTCTGGAGCCCTGGAAGCACAGCTATGTTTGAATAAAATCGTGTAACCCATGGTCAGCCTTCTTTTGACTGACCAAGTGTGACCCTGTCACAACTTCCAAAGCCCGGGACTGGGTTTGATGACAGCTGCTGTGGAGGTCAGTGTTTGAACGACTAGAAATCCCTGGCATTAGTTTTTGAATAGGAGAAGGAGTAGTAGGACTGATGTGACTAGGCAAATTTAAAACCTCACTATGGAATAGGGAAAGCTGCTGTTGACTTTTTCCAAACCAGTGATAACTGTCCTGAAATTGGGAGTTGAGGTAATTCCTCTCCATAGGTAAAGCCCTTCTGTGTCTGGCTGACAGCAAACTGCTCCAAATCAAAGCTTGCCAGCTGTAGCTTCTGGTGACAGCTGTTGCTTGGTTTGTGAAAACACCTTCAAACCTGAAGTTTACTCAAGTGCCCTGGAGTGTTCAGCAAGCCTCCGTGTTGCTCTTGGGTTTGGGTCTTTCTTTTTATCCACTGCCAATAAACATTTTATAATGCTGGAAAACCTGAAGGGATCTAGTCTGTGCCAGGAGGCACCTTGGGTCTTTGAAGCTGCACTGCCAGCAGTGCAAAGTTAACAAGGAGGTTTGCTAAATGCAGCTTGGCCTTTGTAGGTCCAGTCCTGCCATTCAGGGAACAGAAGGTAGGGAAAGAATGGGGAACACTAGCCAAAGGGGCAGAGGACAGGAGGAAAGACAATGGCATCTCTCCCTCTTAGAACCACCCTGTTGTTTTTCTATCTGCTTCCATGAGGTGCAGTTTTCCAAGTTTCTGCTGCTTTCTTTTTCTTCCAGGCTTCCTGACATCTGTTGTCCCTTAGCTGCCACTGCCTTAAAGTTAGACCAATGTAGCAGTGAGCACAGGACTTGTGTTCTGGTGTGCGCTTCTGCTGTGGTACTGGAGCTTTTGCTGAAGGCCATCACTGAATGGAGTTCTAGTGTTCGGAATTCAGACACCTTATCCTACTTCTCTAATACTAAGCTCTGTATCTCTTTTAACATTCCCAGGTACTGTTCACAAGTCTTCCCGTAGTCCACGTGTATGCTGTTAGCACGTCAGCCCTACGTGACCCGAAGAAGCAAGACGGAAGTGTCTACTCCTGCCCTGTCTACAAAAAACCTCGTAGAACAGATCTGACGTACATTTTCTCTTTGTATCTGAAAACGGCGCAGAATCCTGATCATTGGACATTACGGGGGGTTGCACTGCTCTGCAATTCAAAATAAGGGCCAGCATACAGCTATAAGGAAAGAACCACCTAGGAAGATTAATCTGTAGCTGGTAGGACTTCTGCCATTGACTAAGTGGTGGCTACCTTCTCATCAGGCTATGGGAATTAGCAAGTGATGTACAGAGATTGTGTTAGTTGCACATAGATCAGTTTACTCTGTTCACAGCAAAAATAGTAGATGTGTTTAACCAGGGAATATCAGAGGGAAAACAGTTGCAGGTGTAAAATTTGCAGCTGTTATAATGCAAGTGAGAATATAATCAACTAGCTTGCTCATTATGGAAACACTAGGAAAAAGTGCTTATGATAGTGACAACTGCTTTGACATTTATGGTGGTTCTTTTGTAGATGTTATCTTTTCTTCTTAATACAAGACTACTTCACAATATAAGATAATTATTTTCAAATTCAGTTTTGTAGTTGAAAACTTATCATCTGTAGCATTATTGAAGCTGTAATGACAAGTGAATTAAACGTATGGTAAAACTTTATATGCACGTATTCCAAGGCGCAGCTCATTTGATTTTGCATTTGTAAACTTAGTGGGTAGTTTTACTAATGGATGCTACCATTGCCTTGGTTAATCACTTGTTTATGCAAAACATTCACGGAAGTGTACAAACAGGCAAGTTTATCTTTGCACATATTAACTAATTTCTAAACCTATCTCCCATTATAAGGAAGATGTGCACCCCCCCATTACTAGTGAGAATAAAGTTTTGCAATTCTCAGAGTGAACACATCTGAACACCAGTTTGGATCTGTTAGTTTTTGTGGTTTTGTGTGTTACCACCGTTGCTGTCTACCTTGTAATTGAAGGGTGATTGCTACTACTTTTTTCTGCTATTGGCAGAAAACATGTTTGGCTCTTTTCACTAGCACAAATTCAACACAAAAAAAATTGCTGTGGGATGTTATGAAAGAAGGACTTGCAGTGAGTACATTGTTATTACTTTTTTCTCCTTGTAAACACTACATTTTAAGCTGTGTGGAAACTGCATCACTTCCTTTCTTTGACAAGTAAAATGAGAAAATTAAATGCTATATAAAGAAAATCTGTAGGTACTTATGTTGTAGCACTTACTGTTCTGCTGTATAAAATACAAAGAAATAACTGCTTTGAACTTTGACATCTTCATTTCAATAATTAATCCCTGTTTGTCAGTTTAGGAAAACATCAAATCTTGCAGAACAGAAAGCAGGCCATATTGCAGAAGAGACAGACAAATCATACAGTATTTCACTGAAGATAGCTACCGTTTTATACAGAACTGGAAGAACATATAGTCACCTGGTTCCAGAAAAGACTTCTTATAACTAGTAAAAAAACAACCAACCAAAGCCTCCAATCTATCCTATAAGAAAACCCCATTTTTTTTTCTTTTTGCATGTAATTACAGTACAGTGATGTAGAATTTATTGTTGAAAGAAATGTCTTCCTCTCCCTGTGTCCCTTTCTTGCTCTGTCCTGCCCTTCTGTTCAGTGGAGTTGCTGCTTCCAATCTGACAACATTAATTGGATTTGAAATGTCATTGACATAGTATAACATTGACCTTCCCCAACGAGTGTACGCTAGTTACTATTCCTGAAGGTGTTTCACTTCAAATGTGATGTACACCAGACTGAATGAAAGGACTGGCAGGCAGAATATTTGAAATCAAACTAATTATATTTAAACGATAGATTAACAATTAGCTGGGAGTCCTCAAACAATGTATATAGATAACCAAGTTATGCTCTGCTGTTAAAACGAATCTGAGATATTCAATACAATCATACAGCTTTTGGCAATATTGTACAAGTTTCACACAGATAGTAATGACTAACATTGCTTTAGGTAAGTGCTTTGAAGGCAACTCCATTTAGGAATGAAGAGAGCAATACAGTCCTGCACCCCATGTCAGTGTAGCGGCCGTGTTTACAAACATATCTGATGTCAGGCCACTGGCTCCCGAGTGTTGCAAATAAACAGCATTCCATACTCCCGAGGGTGTCTGTCTCATAATCCCTGAGGCTGTGGCTGGTCGATAAAGATGATGATGGGAAACAAAGAATTGGGTTATGGATTGGCCCTGAATTTCAGCGGCTTAGCAGAATAGATTTTAATTGCAATGAAGCTCAGAAAAAGGACAGAGAATGGAAAACAAAACAATTCCCTTGTCTGCTCAGTTACCTTCATGATCCTATGCCCTGTGATCTTCTGGATAGAGTAGCAACAAAAGGAAACTTCAGTTACAATATTATCTTTTTTTTCTCTTTTTATCCAGAACCCATGCATTAATGTTATTCCTCTCTTATTGCTTCATACCCTTGCCTTTCTCACAATTGCATCTTTCTAGAACATGAATACAATACCTCATTTTCTTTTCCTCCTGCTATTTCATATTTAATGTGTCTTCTGCTTTTTTATTCTTACTCCGTAAGTGCAGAAAATGCATTGCTTACCTACAGCAAACCTTCCTCTTCCAGAACTCTGGAAATAATCTTTAATCATTTCAGGAGCTTCACTTTTCCACTGAGAGGAAACACAACTTACTCAAAACCCTATAATTTCTGCCACGTCTTGTTGCACCCTGGGTAAAGGAGGCATTTCCTCCTTTTGCTCTTTCAGTGAGGGCTCTTAAACAAAAAGATTTGTGTAGTTGAATGGATATTTTTCATAGTTCTTCCTTTTGCTAATATGACATAATAGTTTTGTTATTGTTTCCTAATTAGAGGAGCTACTATAAGATAATGGAAAATGTTTTTATACTGTTGTACATAAAACTAAAGAGAGTGATTAGGCCGCAAAGTGACTCTAATCAATCCTGAAAATCCAGCAGACTTCCATCTCCCTTTGACATGCGAGTTCCACGTGGGCTAGCGGTGGCCGTCAGCACACTGCAAGACGGAGGAGGAGCCCCTTCATTCAGTTGGCATGGCTTGGCTCTTGTCAGGAAGACGACACTACAGACACCCATGTAAATACCACTAACACATGCTTTGTGATATGACACAAATTCACACGTTTTTCTAAAGCTGAGTGAATACATTGCTTTTCTTGCAAGCCGGAGGTTCCCAGCCTGGAACCTCTGAGCAATCCAGTCTAGTGGAAGGTGTCCCTGCCCATGGCAGGGGGGTTGGAACTGGATGATCTTCAAGGTCCCTTCCAACCCACACCATTATATGATTATATGATTCTATACTGTGTTATCTCTTGTTCAGTAAGGAGAGTATGGTGTGTTTGCTAATTGATTCCTTATGCTGATTGCTTTAAGTCCAGCAAAGGGACGTCATCACCTCCTCCTCCTTCTTTTCCTTCCTGCTTAAGAACGAATTCTGGGATTGTCATTCCCTTTTCAGCTGACTGGGAAGCACCTTTTGTTGCACTATTCTTGTCTTTCTTTACCTTAGTGATCACTTCTGTGTAAGAGATTTCTTCAGTGAAGGGCTCTGCTGCTGGGAGCTCAGAGGTGATGTGCACACCGGCTTCCTGGATGCCCTCCTGACCTTCAGCTCCTGTTCGTTCTTTACTTTTTTTATGGATCTTGAATGTCTCCTTCGTTGGGGCAGCTTGTGAAATGGATTTCTTGATCCGTATCCCAGATTGTTTCAGTCTCTCTCCTGACTGCCTAATCCTCTCTCTCCTCTCAGGGGTCACTATTCTAGTTCGAAGCCTGTTCACCTTCTTGCCAAAATTTTGTCTTGTTCTTTGGATATTTTCCCTTGAAAATGCCTTTTTGATATCATCTATGCGCCTCATGCCTGATCTCTTGAACTGGGTTGCTCTGCTTTCTTCGATATAATATTCTTCATCAGAAGACAGATCATCAGGTGGCAAGAAATCATCCTCTAGTATTTCACCCGGTGTCCTCTCTTTGATAACTGAGAGAGATGAAGGACACTCGGTTTCCTCCTGTGAATGAAAGCAGAGAGTCATCTTCCAGCAAGTGTCTTTGGGAAGGATGGTGATTTAAGCATTTTGTTGGTTGGCTTGTAATTAATTAATGTTAATTGAAACATAATATTGTAACAAAGTAATGTAGGCCTGTACCATCATATGTGATGTGGCAGGATGCAAACCCCCTTCTCTCCCCCTCCCTCCTTGAGTATGGAAGGAGTAGGCACATCTCGCTCTCTCTCTGCTGTTTGAGGCTAAGAGCTGCTTTTGTTTGGCCCCAGAGCACCCTGGCCAGGGCCATTAGGAGAAGGGAGTGCGAGGTGCCAGTGAGTCGCTGGGCGCCTGCGGCCAGTGTGGGGGATGTTTGGAGGCTTCAGGGGCACCCCACACACGGTGTGGGGGTGCAGAGAAGCTTCTGGAATGCCTACAGTCAGGTCTGATCAGCCTATAGATGGGACTCTCGTCGAGACTCTGCCCGTTGTCGCGGGTCTCTCGGAGCACGAGCGAGATGCTGCCGCCGAAAACCCCCTCCCTGGGATGGAGACTCCGCTTGCCCTGCCACCACGGGTGTGAGTAAAACTTCTTGCAGGATTGTGAGTATATTTATACTTTCCGTGCACATATGCACGCGTAACTTTCCGTGCTCAATATAAGCACATGTAAAATTAATGCTCGCATAATCGCGGGTGTATTTTCCTCCCGTACTTCCACATAAGCACGTGTAATATTCCGTGCACATTTGCACGTGTAAGTAAATTAACCCTCGCAGGATTGCGAGTGTATTATGAATTTACCCTTGCAGAATCGCGGGTGTACTCACTTTCCGTACTCACTACGAGTATGTGTATCTCTTTAAAAATAATCCCGCACCGTGTTCAGGCAAGTGTGTGCTCCTCCCGCTGTCCAGACGGCTCCAGCATTGTTTAGGTGAAGCCACGTGCATGCACTCTGTGGACCACCTGTTGTATTAGTTGCTGCCCCTTAATAATTTTCCTCAACTGATATCCAAACCTGTATTTAAGTCACTTTTGGAGTGCTACAACCCTGTTTCTCACTGGTTTAATAAAAGTTGTTTTGGACCCTGTTGTCCCTTAAACTAACCTCGGGGTGTCTCCGTGACGTGTGATCTATAGACAATACAAATGGCAGAAACAAACCTTTGCCAATTTCTGTAAAGACGTTATGCCAGATTGAAGATTTCTTTTCTGTGTGGTTCTACCTGAAGCTAATTAATGCTACAGTCCTATATGTACTGGCCCTTAATGGTTTTCAGAGCAAATTTGTCTAGTTCATTTTGTTCTAGCATTTGTTCTAGTTCTTTTTTTGAAGCTGATCTGCTTCTCAAAGATTGGACTTAGATCCATTATTCCTCACCAGTAAAAGCAGACATCCTGTAGACAAAATAGGCTTTTGTGCCTGTGTCACCTTTACACTCTCCAAATAAGTGCCTTAATACTGGCAGCTTCAGTCCTTTACTGTCGGCAAGACAATTGCATATTTTTGACTAACTGGAACTTAGCAAACATTTCTGTTGCTGCCCAGAAGGGGATGAACCCCAGTATATTAACTTACATGTGCTGGCTCCACAAGGGGACAAAGTCAGTAAAAGAATGAGATGTTATTCAGTTAAGCCAGTTCCATACAATTCACTCAGCACCTCCATCATTGCCGAGGTGAACTTGACTTGTTCTGTCTGGAAACAGATGAATGACCACAAGCAAGCACCTTTACCTCCTGTGGCAAGTTTGATGGCCTGTATGAGCATGCGGTATTAAATACTTAGATTATACATATGATATGTATTAGCTGCATGCCTGGAAGTGGTGACTATCCAAGATATCTTAGCACTAGGAATGTATGTAACCTCTCCAAAGAAAGACTACTAGAGGCTCAAAGCCACACAGAAGATTTCCAACAGCCGTCCTCAGCAAACAAATAATTTATCAAGTATCACTTAGTGATTGAAGATGTGCAAAAATAGCTCGTGGAAGGATTCAGTAATATGAATTATCTGAACAGGGAGAATCCCCTAAGAGAGTTGATCCCCTGAAGACTACTGTCTGCATGGACACTACGAACTTGTGGCTCAGCATCAGTGAGTCGCTTCTGTCTAGAAGTACTTCTGCATGCAGAGTAGAAACCCCATAACTTGTAGGAGGTGTATGAGATGGCCAATTCCAGCCTCTTCTTGTCAACTAGTGATTTATGTGCATGTGCTCTTCTCCCCAGAGAAGTAGCCATTAAGGGTGCAGACAGGTACAACAGCGATATAAAACTTCTATAAGCTGTTTCCCATTAGTACTAACTACTTCAGGTGATTTCTGAGGCGTGACACTGTCTGGGCACTATCTTTAGTATTATTATCTTACTGCAGAAAATAGAAGAGATACTAGAAGTTGTCAACCCATGAAGAGTGGGTCAGTCTTACTGATTTTTTGCTGTGAGCTGATTTCCAGCCAAAAAGACGTCTGTCATTGTTACAGTGACTTGTTAGTAGCAAGTCACGTTTAATGTTATTATACAGAGTACTAGTAATATGTAAAATAAAGTACATTAAGCTATTTGGCAGATAAAGTCCACTTAAGAGTCTTTCATCATGCATTGGTTTCATGAAAAACCCTCTAGTAAAATGGTTGTTAATGCTTAGAAAAAATAAGGACGAGTTATGTTGCATTGATTACAGCAGAATGTTATTCAACTCATCTGTCAAAATCAGCAGGAACAAAACTACAATGCTTTGCTAATAATCATCTTCATTAACACATGCAAATTAACATTAATCATATAAAGCCTTCTATATATAAACATAATCCCTTCTTTTCTGAAAATGAACTAAAACACAGCTGGATAATAATTTCTCAAAGTTTGTAAATTATAGCCCACTCCTTCAGCTGAAATGCTAACAAAAAAACATTTCCAGAATGACTATTCTGAAATTTCAGTACATACAGAAATGAATACGATATGGTAAATAGGGTCTACTGTTCATATGAAGATTACTTTTTAAAAAGGAAGAAGGCAGAGAGACTATTTTCTCTGCAATATTGAGGCTGTCCTCCTTTGGAAGAGGAACAAATTTTTCTGTATTTTTGTCAATTGTTTGCCAGATTTTTATTGTGTTTACCTTTATAGTCCATCACCTAAAGAAGAGAGCACTTTAACTTTCATACATGTGTTTCTTCTTATCACTAGATATCAGTGGGGTAGGAGCTCATCCTTCTTAAAGGAGGAATGATGTTTTAGCACCATGTGGGAAATAGATGGAGTCAAAGCATCTAGCTACCCGCTCATTTAGAGACTCACTAAAAGCAAAGATTAAACACCTACTGGTTTCAGTTGCACGGGACAAAGCCCTAAACCAAGCAATACCTTTGTTGGATTGAAAGCATCTGCTGACGGGACTGAAAATAGCAGGACTAGGCAGCCCAGTCTTAGGGGAGGGTGAAAAGGAGTTGAGCAATTTATGATGCTGCTGGCGAGCTTTTAGTTAAAATTCTACTTAAGCATTTTTCCAGGACGGACCCATGCCTGCCAGCACTACCTCATGGGAGGGAGGATCTTTACACTAAATTTGTAAGTGCTCGGATGAAATGAGGACAAGAGAATATTTCAGAATGAAAGATTCTGCCAAACAGGTATTTCTAACCTGACTTACTGAGGAGTACAGTCATACGGTCTGTCTATGGCTTGATACAAAGGACATGTTCTCTGCTTGCCTTGCCTACTGACAAAAACCAAAGACTTTCACATGCCAGAACCAGAAACTAAGAAATAAATCTGTGGAAGCTGATTATTCCCCCTCTCCCTTTCATCACTCCTCCTAGATGGAGCACCTGCAGAGGATGCACCCTGCAGTGGGTGCTCACACTGACTTGTGTATGTTTGTTGGCCATTATCTTCTGAAAAGTTAGTTCAACACTCGACACAGTGAAAATAGACCTGGACCTTTCAAAACAAAACAATTTTTTCTCTTCTCTTCCAAGAAAAAAGTCAGAAAAAAAGAAAAAAGAAGTTGGAAACTGTGTCCAGTGCTGGACTCCCCAGATCTGTAGAGTGTCCAGAAGAGGACTGCGAAGTTGGTGAAGGGTTTGGAGGGGAAGCCGTATGAGGAACAGCTAAAGTCACTTGGTTTGTTCAGCCCGGAGAAGAGAAAACTAAGAGGTGATCTCGTCACGGTCTACAGCTTCCTCACAAGAGGAGGAGGAGGGGCAGGCGCCGAACTCTTCTCTTTAGCAACCAATGACAGAAGCCAAGGGAATGTCAGGAAGATGTGCCAGGGGAGGTTCAGGTTGGACATGAGGAAAAGGTTCTTCCCACAGAGGGTGGTGGAGCACTGGAACAGGCTCCCCAGGGAGGTGTCACGGCCCCAAGCCTGACAGTGTTCAAGAAGAGACTGGACAATGCCCTCAGACACACGGTGTGAACTGTGGGGTTGTCACATGCAGGGACAGGAGTTGAATTTGATGATCCTTGTGGGTCCCTAGGATTCTATCAAGAAAAACAAGGAACTACTGGAGAGAGTTCAGCAGAGGCCTGTGAAGATGATTAGGGGTCTGGAGCATCTTTCTTATGAGGAAAGGCTGAGAGATCTGGGTCTGTTCAGCCTGGAGAAGAGAAGGCTGAGGGGGAATCTCATAAATGTTTATAAATATCTCAAGGGTGGGTGTCAAGAGGATGGGACCAGACTCCTGCCCAAGGACAGGATGGGGGGCAATGGGCCTCTAAATATGAGGAAAAACTACTTTACTTTGAGGGTGCCAGAGAACTGAAACAGGCTGCCCAAAGAGGTTGTGGAGTCTTCTCTGGAGACATTCAAGACCTGCCTGTACACATTCCTGTGTGATCTGCTCTGGGTGAACCTGCTTTAGCAGGTGGGTTGGACTAGATGATCTCCAAAGGTCCCTTCCAACCCCAGCCATTCTGTGATTCTGTGAAATCAGTCACATAAATGGTTGATTTGGAGGTTTTCTTGTTTTTCTACATGAAGTGTAGCATATACACTTACTTTATGCATCTCCCACATTCTCACCCTTACACATCCTCTCCACTAACACATACGTATTTGGGTGTTTTCCACCAATTTGAGAATGAAGCTGGGTTCAGACACAAAGAAATAACCTCTCTGCTGAGGAATCAGCTGTGTTTCGAGTCATTCTATCTGTCCTCCCAGCTGATGCCTATCCTGAGTAAACACACCATGGCTCAGGTACCTTGCTTGTAGATCTGGACTCAATGTTTTTGGCAAGTGATGAAGGATGTGTTGTGAATGGGTGTAGGAGGGGAGAAAGGAGTAAGGTTAGATGTTGTGTTGTTGAAACTAGAAATATTTTGGAAAAATTATGTGTGTGTAAGGAATGAGGTCTGGAAGGCGAACGATTTCAGGTTCTGTGATAGCAGAGAAGGGACTGAAGGCACTGGTTGCAATGGTAAGGGGAAAGCTTGGAGACATTTGCAGTTCAGCTGGGCAGGGAGAGAAATAGGCCACAAAGCTGTAAGGTTAGTTTGATTCACTGCTTAATAAACAACTTTAACAAACTTAAATGTATAATGCTGTACAGAACAATCATACAATTCAGGAATCACTGGTGATGCCTCTGGCACAGTAAGATTGCTAAGAAGGCATTTTAAACCAGAACTTTGGATTTTCATAATTTTTGAGTATTTAACTTCTAAAATATGCCTAGTCAAAAGACTGAGTTTTAATGGCCTGACTGAATACAAAGCAAACACATGAGTAAACCTCAGCTTTGATGAAGAAGGCCAGCATGGCATTTATTTGACTGGATGGCTCTGTGGACAGTGAATATTGAAACCCAGGTGTTTCTAACACTGGGTTCCCAAGAAAATCTGACTCCATCATTGTCATTTTCTCCCTCTGCTCCCATTTCAATTTAATTCACAATTAGAACATTTTTGAAGGGACATAGCCTGCGTCCTTCGCACAGGCCTTTCGCTCCTCAAACGCTGCATCAGCTGCCGAAGCTCTGGCTGTTCTGCACCAGCATGAGAGGGCACTGACCAGTTTGCAGGCACTGCTGGCACCTCCTGAGCACAAGGAAGTGATTGCAGCAGCAGCATTTTCCTCCCGTAGGATACAGCAAGGTGTTTATGAAGGAAGGCTAACACACCTGCTCCTTAAACTACACAAAGCCAGGGTGCAGGCTCTTGTTCCCCTCACGGGAACCTTAAAAACAATAGGTAAATAATCTTAAGTGTGGCAATGCCCCTAGTCGGTGCTATGCGACCCTCGAGGCGGCAATGCTTGCTGATGCTGTTTGATGCTAGATGAAAACTGCAGGGGAAAAGAGACTGTCTCAAAATGCGCCTGCTTGATAACCCTGCCTGCACAGTCAGGCTCCTCTCATCTCTGGGCAGGGAGAGAAGGGAAATGGCAAATTGTTGAGGCATGATGTCTTGGGTATTTTGCTGCAGTTGTGTCCTGGCAAAGATCAGGTTGGCTCTAATAGCATCTTTCTCCCTTGCTGCTGAGATAAGGAGCAAATAAGCCAAGAGGGCTGCTGGAATAGGCCATGCAAAATAAAAAGGTTATTAAAAAACTTCCCTTGCAAACTTGTTAGCTGAATCACCACTCCTTATCTTTGCAAGCACAGGTGGGATCAATAATAGCAGCAATAGTATTATTTTCGTTAAGAAGAGGTGTGTTGCTAATTTGGAGTCCACACGAAGCAGAGATCTAGTGTCATTGCAAAGCAATACTTTGGCCTCAAGTACATTGACACTTCAAATGTTTACTTCAGTAATAATTTTAATATAATGTCATTTTAAAATAAAAAATAATGGGATATAAGAGCATTTGAATGAGTAGGGCCAGTTCAAGAACTTTTACTCCCCTCATTCTTTAATGGGTTTTTGCACATGTATTCTGGGTTTGTATTTCAAAGCCCAGGATGGGCTTCTAGAGTTGGCAAGGAGAAAAAAAGATTACTGGCAGCATAAGGGCAAGAAACTGCGTCACCATAGTGTTTAAAAAAACCCTGGGCATTTGCATGTTGAACAAATTATTAGTTGTCTTATGTATAAATAAATGCTGGAAATGCTAGAAAACAGTTTAGTTTCTCTTACAGCTTCAAAGTGTAAAGCTAGCAAGCTTTGATAAAGGCAACTGTTATTAGCTCTCAACTATTATCTCATTTCAATGAAAACTTTAGCAGGACAAAAGTATTTTAAATACAAAAACAATAGCAGAGGAAAAACAGAATGATCAATAATTAAATAATATATTTTATATATTTTTTGTGTGTATGTATATATATATATATATTAAATCAAGACTCAGAATGGTCCTAGAGAAACTGCTCACAGGAAGAGTAAGGGAGACAGATGAACTCCATAACTTGGAGTCATTGTATTGCACACGGAAAAGGCCACAGCAAATGACCTTTCAGCCTTGGGATGTGTGACAGGGAAGGTGCAGGTGATGATTAACACAGGCACAGATGGGACCGTCGATCACCTGACAATTCTGAAGCAGAGCACGAAGCAATAAAATGGTCGAAGGCCACGCAGCGCCTGGTCTGGCGCTGCTGCTGTGTCTATGACAACTGGGGATGCAAATGACTGGCAGCATATGGGCAGGAAACTGCATCACCATAGTATTTTAAAAAATCCTGGAAATTTGCATGTTAAACGAATGATTTGTTATTCATACCAGCAGCCGAGGTAAATCACTAAAATATCCCCTTGAAATTGCTCTCTAAATCAATATGAAACCGCTGATGAATAACCAATTACAAATCATTCAGTCCTTTTGCTCATATTCCAACAGTTAAGAGTGAAGCTTTATAAATCTCAAGCGATCCCTTCACTTTTTCCGCAAATATGCCATTTCAAAATCTCTGCCATCAGGCAAATAGCTGCTCAGATGAGAAAGAAATGGGGTTATTTTAAAAGGGCACCTAAGGGATTTTATCAAGTAAAGAAGACAAAGAATAAACACTTCAGCACGTAAGACTTTATGGCCAAGTGCTGTTGCTTGTATTTAGAATTATTCTTACATAATGAAAAAGCATCCTGGCCAGAAGAGACAGCCCCCCCGCCCCGATTTCTCTTTTGTGAATCCTAGTGCACATCCCTTTTCTTTAAATTATGTCAGAAATCAATTAATTTAACCAGGAGTATACAATGACTATGTATATTAAAAAAAATCAGCTCATTCTCTCATTATCTGATAGCAGCAAGCTACAGACAAGGAGTGAGTGGTACCCAGTTATACACCACATCACTCGGAGAAGCCCTTGGCTCCAGGCCACCACGTGCTGCACAAAAAGGCCTTCTGCAGCTCCAGGGGAGAATTACAGCTTCACACTGACTTTGCTTTGCTATTGTTTTATGGAGCCAGCCTAGGGAATATCTCTGCAGGTTTGCAAACTGGCGAAATTTCTCACTTCCAATTGATCTGGTGTCAACCTTTTGTCAGTGGAGGAGAAAGAGCGATCACAAGTTGTGATAAGACATGAAAATATGTTTCATAATATTTTGATTAATTTGTTCCTCACAAGGTGACTGCTCTTGCAAGCTAGCTAGAGCAGGGAAGTACAAGTGAAACCTAGACAGTCATCAGGGCTTGCTGAAGGGTCTGCCCAAGCAACCATGTCTCCATATTCATTCACTTGTGGACACCCTTTCAACCCAATGGAGTTGAATAACAGGTACTTATGAAGTAGACACTGTATCCAGAAAGGTGTCTACAAAAGGCTGGGTAGAGCCAGCTCCATACATTTTCCTCTGCTTGCTCGAAGGGAGTCTACAGGCCAAATGTACTGATTGTTTAAAGCCTAGCAGGTTACATCCTGTTCTAAATTGTGAATTTGCTGTTAGTGTCTTCATGTATTCCTTGTGTCTGTGCCTGTGCATGTGCTGTTCTGATCAACTTTATTCCTGTGCTAAAGGAGTAATTGCAAGATTCAGCTGTCTTCAGTAGTACTGAAAATTCACAGGGCATTTCAAAAAGATGAACCCAATTCAAAAGCAGTAAATTTCACGATGGCAACATGTTACAACTACACAAAAATTTACAAACAGTTTAATAAGCTATCTAGCAGTAATCATCTGAAACTCTACTATGCTCTCCCCTCTCAAGTGGCAAGAGTTTCATTCACGGCCAGTTCGTGGTTGCAGAGACATCATAGTGATTTCACACTGAGTCCATCTTTTTGAAATACCCTATAAAGCCCAACTGCATCTCCCCAGTGCCAAGTCCACTCCTGAGTCTGGGTCTCAGGCATGAAGTGTATGGCTGAAAACACCCGTGTGCCCACAAAGGCCAGCCACAGCTCCAGCCTGTAAGTCACTCCAGGCAGCCTCTGGGACCATGGGGGAGAGGCAGGACATAGGAGGCTCATGATGTAGCTATGTTCTACAAACTTGCAGACAACCACAAGCAAAGCCCTGAACAACTGCATCCAGTGCAAATGTAAATTAAGATCAGTTGTTTCCACCACTTGATGTTAATAGGTGGAGAAAAATCGATGGCAGCCCTGAGAAGATGACTGCCTGTCCTTTGTGAGGACCGCCAAAGGGGAACATGTCTGGGGACTCCAGACCAGGCCAAATAATGTAGTGTCAAGTTTATAACTTGCTATGAACACAGCCCTGTGAAATATGCAACCTGTTTCAACTTAGGGACACAGAAATGGCCCAACAACTGCTCTTAATTTTTTTTTTTTAATTTTCCTTTCTCCTCTTTCCTTTTGGATACATCCCTAGAAACATTGTTTTTTTCTCTAGCAGGTTGAAAGTGGTTGATTTTTTCCTAAAAACGACGGGTAATTGGTGGCCATCTTGGCTGGCTGCAGTATTCGAGCACTGGCTCCGCCGCTGCTGCTCAGCACGGGGCCGGCTCTGCGCTTTCAGCTGAAGGCCAGGGCTTGACTCTGCAAACAAAGGACTGGTGCTACGCTCTCGGCAACAACGGTTGAGTTTCTTTCATTCTCTGTAATCTCAGCAAAGGCAATTACCTGCCCCAGCTGTAAAAATATTTATAAGGTTTGTGCCACAAGGCTCCAACAAAGGCCCTGCGTTGCTGGGCTGCTGAGGCCCCTGTGTTTGAGGCCAGTGCTCTGCTGTCACAGGCAATCAACCACTAACTTTTCAGATTCTACTTTTAACAGCAATTTAGGTTTTCTTCCTTCCCCATGGATTCTAGCAGAAGGCTTTGTACAGACCCTCATGTCTCCAGAATTAAGAATCAGTTCATGGGTTCTGACCTAACTCATGGACAGTTTACACATATTTCAGCTTTTTGATAATCGTCTTTATTAGACTCCTCACCCGTGCCCCAATGTTTGTTTAAATGACAGCCACAACCTCTCTTAGCCTCTTTTCTTGATGAACTAAACCAAGCTAGGACCTTCTGGTGTCCTCTCATTTACCAGGACTTCCCATTGCTTTGATCAACCTGGTAGATGTTCTACAAACCTGTTCAGTTTGATAACAGCTTAATTCAACAGGAGTGATCAGAGCTGCATGTGTTAGTCCAGGGGGGCTCTGGAGTGTTTTGGGCAAGGCCACTGGGTGTCTCTAGAATTTCTGGAAATATCTTGCCTGAAGCCCATCATGTCCACCTCTAACTTTGGATTTTTTTTTTAGAGAGCCACAACATCAAGCGGGCTCTCAGTCATCTTGGGAGCAATTAATACACCATTTTCTGTCCTTTCCAAACTGTGGGGCCTCAGAAGACAAAACTGACAACAAGGGCTTTTGCTAAGTACAGGAATCGACACTGTGTACGCTTAGATTAGCATTACTCCAGCTCTAAAGATGATTTGGTTTCTTGTCCATCTGTCTTTCTCTGGACCGACAGCTTCATGTGTTGAGTATATTTTGAGTATCCACACCTTTTTCTTTGCCAAGATCTTTAATGAAAATATTACACAGTTGACAAAGACAGTCTTAGAAGCAAACCCTTTTACAAACTCATCACAAGCTTGACTTTCCCATTTCAACACAATCCACTCTCAGCTGTTACTTTTCCAGATAATCTGTCATGAGGTAAGATATTAGGTACATAAATATGAGAAAGGATAAGACCTCTTATGTTTCTGTGAAACAGAAAAATGATCAAATGTAAGTTACCTAGCACAATCTGCTCTTGGTGAGCCATGGTACTAATGATTCTGTTCTGCAGAGCCCCTTCTGAGCCTGTCCTTCTTATGCCCAAACAATTTCAGATTAATGGCAATGGTTCAGATAGTTTTCTTTGTCTTTTCTTTAAATAGTAGTGTTATATTTGCTGAGTTTCATGTCACTGTTAGTGTCACAGTTTTTTCCTCAGAATAGCTGTAATTAAAACTACATGCTGATGGACGGCAAGTTTGTGCACCAGGTCTTCCAGAGTTTCTTGACTGTGTGACACCCTGATTTTTACTGCCATTTTGGATGGAAGTGCTTCCACTTCAGTTTTCAGATTCCCATCCCTGTCTTGATCTCACCATTTTTACCAAGTTATTATGCTGCAGATGGACAGTGGCCAGGAAAAGCCACTTACATTTTAATTTATTTATGCATAATATGAGCGGCATACGGAAGGCGGCTTGTGCTAGCCTCTCCTCATGTCTGCAATCACAGAGCAAACAAATCAGTTGTAACATGGCTGTGTAGGCCAGTCAAGCCATGACCTTACTTGGTTTCTGACATGTTCACTGTGACTGTCCACCAGTTTTAAACATCAGACAGCAGTGAGTGAAACAAATGCATCCGTCCCTTCATAGGAGGTTGTAGTGAGGAGGGTGTTGGTCTCTTTTCCCAGGTAACAAGCGATAGCATGAGAGGAAGTGGCCTTAAGTTGCACCGGGGGAGTATTAGATTGGATATTAGGAAAATCTTCTATATGGAAAGGGTTGTCAGGCATTGGAACAGGCTGCCCAGGGAAGTGGTGGAGTCACCATCCCTGGAGGTGTTTAAAAGTCATTTAGGCGAGGTTCTTAGGGACATGGTTTAGAGATAGACTTGGCAATGTCAGGTTAACGGTTGGACCCGATGACCTTAAAGGTCTTTTCCAACCAAAATAATTCTATGATTCTATAGGAAATCGTTACTTATTTACAGTGCTTACATAAATAATAGAAAAGAGTCCAGGATCTGTAACGTGGGCTTTCTGGTGCCAGTGTGCTCACATTCAAAGAGGGACTTGCAGAACATGCAGAAAAGCAAATGAAACAAGTTCTTTCAGGGTTTAAAAAAATAAAAATCCCTTTTAGTTTCTAAATAATTCAGCCAGAATGAGTTAAATTGTTGGATGCTCTTTGACTGCAGAGAAATGATAGCTCTCACAGCTGATTATTCAGACTAACCTGAACAGAAGTGAACAGTGACCCTCACAACCTACAATGTACTTTGCATTCCCTACTATACCCTCAGGGCACATAGCACTCCAGGGTCAAAAGACTTCACTAGAAACTCTGAAATAACCTGGCATTTTCAATCATGCAATCAGCCTGGGGAGGAGAGCTGCCTGCTACCACATCTTTCCCTCAAACTCATGGCCTTTTAAAAATGAATGCTCTCACTTTCCCTAATCATTATGCTCATGGATGATCACTTTGTCTCTCTTTAATGCAAGGATATTGCCAACTCTTTTCATCATGGCTGAGGTCTCTTGGGACAATCTCCTCCAGCCAATGATCCTTTTCAACCTGCCTACTCCTTCTATCATTGATGAGATCAAAGCTACTCACTTGAAAGAAAATCTTTAGGATTTAATTGGTGTTTCCCATCTCCTCATACACCAATGTTCTGGCAAAAGCAAAAGCTAAAAACCATGTGTGCTCACCCACGCAGGCATTCAATGCCAGCTACACACAGGTCCTTGGCTCCCTCACAATGTCCCAAATGGCTCTCACTACAGACGAGATGTCACTCCCAACCACCAAGTAAACAACTTGGTTATACCCATTTGTAAAATATAGCTAAGGGAGCACACTGATTCCATAGCTATTAACAGACTCCCACTCATCGTAGCCAAGCTTAGGTCACTCAGGTCTTGGCACTCCATCAGTATGTCTACACTGGTGTAAATCAACAGCGTGAAATCACTGCACTTGTGGGAAAGAGACTTTCACAAGTGTACCTGTGCCTTAAAGCTTCAGCACATTCTTGGCTCCTTGCCATGTTCCAGTTTTTGAGGAGCAATACCATTATCATCCTCCAGAAAAGTGTTAAATGTCAGATTCTAGAGGGATCAGCACATCTGCTCCTCCTCTGTGCAAGAGGGAAAAGGTTCTTCAATCTACCTTACAAAAGGCTGGCAGCTCTCAACTACTGTTGGAAGAGGAAGGTATAAAGAGAACAGTCAAAAAATGCTGTTTCCTTTCCGGAAAAGTACCACCTAAGAATTAAGTATGCAGAAAAGGGTGAAGGTCATTCTTGTCCAGCAAAATCAGCAGAGAGTTGAGAAACTCCTACTGAAGGTGATTCGTAGAGAAAGCACACCTCATGAGAGCCACCTTTTGTATTAAATATCTGAAAATAGCTGTTATTTATAGGTCCGTGTAAATCCATTTTCACCATATTTTACTACATTTTTAAATAAGCAACAACTCATGTCTTGCTAGGAGAAAATTTACATTATGTAATGAATACTGTTTTAAGAACAAATACTTTCAAAGTATTGATTCTGCTGCAATCATTATGGTAAAGGCCCATCAATAAAATGGCATTATGCCATTAACCAGGGGAGTCAGAGATATTTATTACCATTAGCTGGGAAATGATTTGCAAGGAAAAAGTGGAAGTGCCTGTTTTCTATTCTATCAGGATGACGCAGCCTGCAATAATTGTAATAATACACCAAATTGTGTCCATGCTTTCTCCTGAACATCCATAGTAAGTCATTCAGTTAGAAAATCTGGGTGGCACAATTTGGCTACATATGGTACTAACACAGTATTAAAGAGGTAATGTTTCCTACTTTCAGCTTTTACTCTTCCCCCCCCCCCCCCCCCATTTTTTTCCCAGCTATTTTTTCCCAGTAGTAGAAAATAAAGTAGCTAAGAAAGCTAGATTATGCAGCAGAATTTGTCAGCTGTATACTCTGGTGAATATACTCAGTGGAACACACAGTTCCATTCATTGCAAGTAATGTTATTTATGTACAAACAGATGTAAGACCAGGGCATAAGGCTGGGCGATGTGTTACTCACGAGGGCTGGTATTTTCAAGAACACCTAATGAGTAACACGACCCATTTGAAAGAAGCTCTGGGGGCTCACTGGTATGAAAGAGCAACTGTGCTTCTGGCAAAAGATTAAACGCTTTTAAGTTCTACTGACTTGGGGAACCGGCAAGTTTCAGCAAATACAGGTTCGGGCCATTAAACAAAGGGATATCATGGCACTGGCTGGTGACTGACAGACTCTGTGAGCTGCCTGCACGGTCTGTTTGTACGGATGTAAGCAAGACCATGCCATTTCATGAAACTTCTCTTCGAACGCAATTATTTGTAAGAACACTGAACACCCTAGAATGGGGTCAATGAAAGGAAATGTATTATTTTCTTGCCCAATATGGCTGAAAGAACAGCGCTGTGTTAAACCATTTCCAAAGCAGAGCATGCAAGGAACTATTTGCTGTCGTGAAGGGTTTATGGGTTTGAGTTTTAGTTTGTGAATATACTGCTGTAGACTGAAACAATGCAAAAAAGCCCAAATTTGTCAGCACTACGAAAGCCTGGGTAATCCTGCAAGTTAAATAAACCATCTGTTTTGATATTTAGCGTTAGAAGACAGTCTGTGTTCCAGGGAGCCTCCAAACACTTTTGCTATTTGGACTTCTACCTAATATGGCGAAAAAAATAACAGGGACGAATGTCAGGCATGGTTTGTATGACAAGATTTACAGGGCCAGCCTCATATTACCTTTCGGAGAGGCAACAAATAGTCCTTGCTGATCTGCAGTTAATCTTATACGACTGGCTCAGAAACCTCCCCACACTAATAATAGACCCGTGTGTGCTGCCGGCAGTAGGTTCATGCTGAAAGGCACCGCGGAGCACAACTCAGTGTTAAAGAAAGCATAAAATAACTCTCACATTGGACAGACTGTGTCTTTTTTGTTCATTTACTGACGCCTACCAGAAGCCACCAGGGAGGTGGCACAATGACAGTGCTACACAAAATTAGGTTCATGGTTACCTGATAGATTACAACCCGGAATTTGTTTTTCTTCAGCATCTCCTGTTGTTTGGCTTCCACCTTCCGCACGCTGACGCTCTGCCGCTCCACGCGGGCCCGCACCTCCTTCATGGTGGAGCTGACTTTGTGGGTTTTCTCCAGTAACTTGTTCACCGTGTAGCCCGTATTGCCGTGAGCCTGGGCAAGCTTCAGCATGTCGATCTGTATGGTCTTGATGGCATTTTCCATCTCCCTGTGCCTCTCCTCTATCCTCTTCTGGCTCGCCTGCACGCTGTCCACAATGTTGGCCACTTTGTCCAGGACCGTCACAATAGTATAAGCTGCATCTTGTTCTTCTTCCTCCTCGGTGACGCTGGAGAGACGATTTTGGTGGGTTTTGTCGGCTTCCAGGTTGATTTCGTGGCGGTCCATCTTGCCTGCCTTCGGCCGGCTCGGCGGGAGGCGAAGTTTCGGTGATCCTGCCAGGAGGATTCTGGCGCTGCTGCGGAGAGCCAGGGCGACAGCTGGCTCCGGCGATGCTCAAAGTAGGGCGTGAAACGCCGCTCCTGGAGCTGGGTCAAATGCTTCTGACTACAAAATATCCACACATGATTGTTCGGATACTTTCAGCAACATGAAACCCCTAAAATTAGGAAGCAATGTCTGGAAAGGAACATACGTTTAAAGGGTCACGCTTCTGTACTGATGAAGTTATTAGTGTTAATCCAGGAAAGTTAAGTAACTTACTAATTAAGCAGGAAAGCAAACTTGCATATTTTGAACGATCTACTTTTGTTTTCGTGTTACTGGAGTGCTTTCCTCCGAGGGAATTCAAAGAGTGGTCAGGAAAATGAACACGGTTGTTTTTTCCAGCAAAACAACTTCAAGTCTTCGGCTTGTTGCAATTACCACATGGGGCAACAAATAAACACACTAAACCAGAGACAATATAGTGAAAACATTGTATTGTGACATGCTTTTCCAGTTCAAAATGTTGAAAGCATTTTTTTTTTAATTGAACAAATTATTAAATCCTACATGCAAAATTTTGAAAGCCTAAACTACATGTTAAAACAGCTGAACACATCCTATTCACACTTTATCTCGGGTTCTTTCAAACAACAACTAACAGTCTATTAATATAACTATGACCAGCAGACTAATTTGGATGGACTTCTTTAGCTCTTGAAAATACTCTATACAAGAGCACTAGTAATTCATTCACTTTTATTTTTTTTATTTTAATCACAAACACTATACAATCCATATTGCAGGTGTTAAAACATGTATTTTCTTTAAAAAAAGTTTAAGAAGTATTAAAACAGCTTGAACAGTGATAAAGTAGGCTTTATTCCAATTTTTTGTGTTCAATTATTCAACACCAATTTTTTACAATACCTAAAGCTACTAAGACCTACTTCATTTGGACCTGTGCCATCTGCTCTACCAGGTAACTTCCCAAATTATGAAATTTATAATTTTCCTCTTCAAAAATAGATTGTTGGAATTATTTATGAAGATGGCAGTGCTTAGACCCAGCCCACACATTTTATAAATATGTTACAACTACACACAGCACACAGCTTCACAGTTCATGCGATAGGCAGTGTCTAAAAAATCAGTTACTAACTTCCAAAAACATTTAAATATCTACGGTATTGAAACACAGTGTTTTCTAGATTCTCATAAGAAAAGTAAACTGTAAACATTTTTACCTTTAGTTCATGCCTTGTTTGCTAGGTAATATGGACCTTTTTGTTGGTTTGCTGTTTGTTTTTTTTTTTTCTTAAATCTACAACCATTGGTGAAATAAATCTATGTTCCCAAAAATATTACATTCCATGAATAAAGCACAAGTCTATTATATAACCATGTGATACAGATACAGGAAATGAACTACTGTATTCAAAAACATAAAAGTAAAGTTACGAAAACAGTCCATAGCTGTTAGAGCTGATGCTTTCAGAATACAGACCAACATTGTTACACTAAAAATGTTCAAAAATAAGGCCTCTGAAATAAATATTTCCATTCTTTAAAAAAAGATATAATAAAAATGTACATCACATGGTCAATGTAGGTATAAAAATCACTAAGTTAAACCATTCTGGAGGATGTATCTGAAGTAAAATGGCCTAGGTTTTGCTTCTGCCGACGTCCTCTATTGTTTTTGGGGCATTTTCTGTTAGAAAAAAGAAAAAGAGAAAGAGAAAGGAGGGCAGCTTTCATATATGCCACAGAAAATTACACCTAGCAATAACATATTGACTTTACTTTCTGTATTTAACACTAGCAGGCAGTCTATGAGCTGTGCTGACTGGGGAGTCGCTCCTGCTGTTTGGTACTGGACTGTCACCTGGGCACATCTGTGGGACCCCAAACCACTCGGAAGGGAGTTCTGCTTGAACTTGAGACTGAAACCATCAAGGTGCCATATCCTTCAGCCTCAATCCAGCAATTCAGTGGTGTCAGGATGAGGGGCAACAGGCACAGACTGAAACACAGGAGGTTCCATCTGAATATGAGGAGAAACTTCTTTACTTTGAGGGTGCCAGAGCACTGGAACAGGCTGCCCAGAGAGGCTGTGGAGTCTCCTTCTCTGGAGACACTGAAGACCCGCCTGGACACATCCCTGTGCGATCTACTCTAGGTGAACCTGCTTTAGCAGGTGGGTTGGACTAGATGATCTCCAGGGGTCCCTTCCAACCCCAACCATTCTGTGATTCTGTGAAAATGCATACCATGGTGAATAATTGCATAGGCTTTATTTCATACATATTTCATACTTAACATCCGGTGGATGGTAAGGCTGGATCAGTCAGCCTTTTGAAGTGCTAGACCTGCAGATGCTCAGCTGCTCATGGGAGCCCCCGAGGCAGAGCCCACCCAGGACGCTCTGTGAGGTGACTCGGGTGATCCCTTTCTTGGGGATGGGTACACAACTAAGATTCACAAAAGCCAGCAATTCTGAACAGGATGGGCCTTAGTCTGCCAGACAGTGGGCTATGCATGATGGAGAAGTCCTTCTGAGACACAGGAGGACAGGCTGTCCCTGAGAGCTGGGGAAGGGCTGTAAGAAGGCTGAAAGAAGAGGGCTGCTGAACCACAGCCTTCCCTGCCACAGCTTTGGCCAGCAGGGTGTTGGGTAAAAAAGTGGTGACGTCAACTGCATGAGCCAAATGGATGTCTTTTACATGTTGTTAGACGTAACTTAGATACCTGCTATGTTGAACCTCACAAGAGAGAGGGGGGGACGCCTATATTGTCCTTGCTTAGGGTGTCACTCTACATCACTGAGCTTGGGAAGCCATGCACTAATGCAGTGGCAGAAAGTTTTATGATCTGATAGAAGTGGAGCTGAAAAAGTGAAGGAGGAGTCAAGGAAGAAAAAGCAAAGTGTAGCAGGGATGTCCAAGTGCAGGACTTAAACGCTTCGTGCACCTATAAGGTAACTAAGCCATCCTCAATCTATCCCCCAGTCCTCATTGGGTTCAAGTCCTTGATGAGCAAACTGAATCCCTTATCATCAAAAAGAATCCATGGTTCTCATCCCAGTTTTCATACAGAGTGAGAGTCTGAGACAACCCAGAAACCTGAACTCTGTGCTTGTGCATCTTCACCTTTCATAAAATAGGTTCCCATGCGGAGTGCCTAATAAAAGGACTAGCTACACATAAATTTTCAGACAGCATATATGGTGTGAGGGATACTTTTCTCTGTGGAACACCATTTACAGTGGTATTGCAGGAAACAGCATCTTGTCAACCTCTCTGGTTTCACTGTGGGGAGCAGGAGGGTCACAGCTTCTTTAAGATACCAGCAATGCTTGAATAACCCCAGTGAAGGTCTAACACAGTAGCTGACATTTTGCATGTGTTTCAAGGCTGATCTGTTCTGCTGGGTATTTGGTCTGGGGATTGGGAGTGGTTACTGGTGATTTGTGAATTTAAACAAATGTGTGTTTTGTGAAAAAAAAAAAAAAAGGCAATAGGATGTTACATAGTCCTTCCACTTCAGTCATTAGATATTTTTTATGTGGATATTTTAAGATATATGTTAAAGCACATAAAATTGGGGGGGCAGATATTTAAATCCAGAAAAAGTATATCCATACAATGTGTAATTTGTCACTGCTTTTGTGTTTACCTACCTTGTTATGCACATGACAATTGCAACTATAATGGCAATCTGTACAGCTCCAATTATTGCTGCAATAAGGACATGCGTAAGCTTTTGTCTGCTTGGGACAACGTAAAGAATACTAAAGTCTGTCTTTTCACAGTGCTGTCCAGTATATCCTGATTCACACCTGCAAAACAAAAGGAATATTTCTTGGAATCTGTAATTTGTCAACAGACCAGTCATTTTGCAGATGAAATAAGGAGTTCAAGGTGACTCCAAGTGAGAAAGAGCTGGTGTGAAGGCGAAGGTGTGGTAATGCTTGAGTTGGGGAATGGTTTGAATTGCTGTGGCAAGAGAAGAGATACAGCAGGTATGCTTTGCTTTCCTGGATAAGATTACTATAATATTGGCCCCCTCTGACAACACACCAGCACAGTGAATGCCCTGATTTGGCAAAGAAAACATGTGGGGTCGTTATTAAATTTGGGCAATATTTAGGAAGAATAAAGCAAATAGGTGAAACAAGTAGACAAGACTAAATGCAACACAAAGGAACAGGCTTATGAGACACAAAGTGAGCATGTATATGGGAGAGGAGTGACAAAGAGGAAGAGAAACCTTGAAAAATGGGAAAAAGGAAGATTCCTTTTCAAGCTGCAGCCTACAGAAGTGGAATCCTACAAAACTTATTGGACAAGACCAGCATCAAACTCCCTTCTGCCTTGTCACCAAACCAAAATTTGATGGAGGTCAGGTTAGAAAACCCAATGGCCCACAACTGCTCAAGTGAATGTTCATGAAAGAATCCATATAAGTTTGGCCAGGGGTGGGGGAGAAATGGCTGAAGACAGAAGAAAAGCAGCTGCTCTAAATGGTACCTTGCCTGAGCAAAGTAGCAGTTGGCTCAATGAGAAACTCAGCAGAGTCTGCTCCTAAACAGCAAACTGTGTTCAGGGAACCAGAGATGCACTGGTGGTGAAGGTGGTGGTGGAAACACACTCTGGAGGAATTAATGTCACAAGGCAAGAGAGGCTGAAGCACAACAAGGAAAAGCAAGAGCCACCCAAGGCACTGGGCTGGAGTTTGCAGGATCAAAGCCCACCACTTACATCCCTGAGCAAGCTACTGCTGCAGCTGTCCTTTAAAACCAACCGATGCTAATGCATCGTTAAGGGCAAATGAATCATACAATTGGCCTCCAGCTCTAGCAGAAAACTGGAGAAGAAATACTCCCATGCAGACAGAGAAACAGTCCTTTTGTAAACTAGACTAGATAACCCCACATGCAACGCAAAATTGGTCTTATCCATTGAAAACCTTGGTGCTAGGGTAGGAATTTATTCTGTTTGGAGGAATGAAATAATTACTCTTCAGACTTTCCTATGACTGCTAATGCAACTCCTAATCCCCCTTTGCATGCAGGGATAATGGTTGGGGTTTACATGTTCATAATCTTGTGACCCTGCTTTCTCCAGCCATGAGCTGCTGTATAAGGAGTTTTGGTTCAGGCTTGAAACAAGTTCCAGTAAGAGAAGAGTTATTAAAGAAAAGCCCCCATGGACTACTGTAAGTAAGCTTGGTAATGGCTGGGAAGGGAATCAAGAGAAACATATATTAGCATACAAGAAGAAAGAGGATGGGGAACATGTCGGTAATGATGCAAAAAGAAACAATAAGAGGGCTCCTTGCTGGTGAAGAAGATTGAACTCTTATTTGTTACTTTGCTTTTGTTTTCATTAGAGAAGGTAACAGTCAAAGTGTGATCAATGTGAGAATTGCTTTAAAGTCTATGAGGCAAAACAAAGCAGAGGAGGCACAATAATTCAAAGATGTTTCCTCAGAAACACTGAAGCAACAGGAAATTATTTCTGAGAAATATTGAACGAAGATTCAGGAGTACTGAATTCCTGCAAAGAAGTGCTTGTGTTAAGAATTATATTGACGGTGGGATGAAGTACTAGGCACTAGTTTAAGCTACTTTAAACTAGTAGAACAGATTTTAAAGCATTCTGCTGCATTAATATATATCAAGCACTAATATAATAACAAGAGAAATAGAGGTCAGCATGGATTTATCAAAATATGCTGTTCAGTTAATTGAGCTAGAGTAGAGAAGTTTTGATTTCTTTGCAAAGAGTTGAACTTGTGCCTCGTTGATGCAGCCTGCCGTAAGGACAGGGCAGAACAACTGCCCTGCACAAGGCAGGCAGCAGGGGACAGACCAGATCCCAGCTGTGCAAAGGCTGCTAAACATTCTATTATGCAACCGACTACTATAAAATCTTCCTCCCGCCTGCCTGCTGGCAGTGCTGGAGGGCTGCTGTACAATGAGCAAGGAGATTGATTGCCCTCAGTAAATGCAAAAGTCAGAGTTTGCTCTGCGCAGGTATTTTCTTCAGTTTGGTAGGTCATCTGATGTCTGACATATATCACTACCAGGAAATGAGGACCAGATTAAACAATGTATATGCTAGATGTGTATGAGAATTCAAAGCATTTGAAAAGGACAATTTGCCCCTAGCATTCGTCATTTTATTTTCCTCACCAGAAAAAGAGAGAGTTTTTACGTGATTACTGCAGTGGATTGCTGTCTGATAGAAATCGTTTCCTTAATAACTCTGCTCCAGTAGGAAACATGCACGAAGTATGAGACCATCCGTATTTTAAATAGCCAAGAAAAAGCCAAAGGAGATTTGATACTTAGGGTTAGGAACTGACAGTCAGAAATTCTTGGCTGGAACCACGTGAGGTTTGTTGTGCTAGGTCCAGTGCTGATATGCTACTCTTCAGGCTGTTTAAATAAATAGATGAATGTAGTAATAGTAAATGTAATTATAAAATAGAATTGAAAGGGAGAGTACTTGAATTAAATTCATGAAAACATTGCTTATAAGTAATTATTACAGTAATAATAATTATTTAAATGATTGAATAGTAATTGAATAATGAATAAATGACCATGTGATTAGTGCCCTCCAGAAAAAAATTCTGAGAAATAAAAAACAAGTTCATTCAGCCAGAAATGTTTTCCTTGAAATACCTCCACTTTGAATATTTTGAGAGACAATCCATCAGAAATTGTGTTAAACACAGTTCTAAATCAAAAGAATACTGTAAAGAAATAGTGCTGCACAAGGCTCATCAAGATGATGGTGGTGGTATACCCAGTTTTCCCAAGAGAAGCAAAGCCAGGGTGAACTCTTTTGGTTCTGGCCAAAGAAAAGAGAAAAACAAATAAGTTGTATTGGAAAGGTGAAAATAAACAAGATAGGGTCTCAGATGGGAAAAGGAATAATAAAAGCTTTCAAATGCTTATGTCAACAACCGTACTGGCTCTGCCTTTTGGGCTTCTTGCTTCCTGGTCAGTCTGGAAACCTTTAGATCTTGGCAGTGGAAAAAACCCTAAATATCCTCAATTGATAAAGATCAAGGGAGACAATGTGATAGTATCTAATGGATTTACAGCTGAATTTTCCAAAACAAAGGAAACCAAAGAGTTATAGCATCTTCAACCACTTTAATCTGAAAGTACAAGCCTACAAGAAAAAAGTTCAAGAGTGAAACCTCCTAATAAGTAGAGCACTCCATGTTATTAAGAAGTGGCCTCTATAAACAACAATTTAAATTAATTTTCTTTTCTAAAGCAAACAAAGAGACATAATTTAGTTGGTGAAATGTAAAGGGAAAATTATCTGGGAGCTAAGGAAATAAAATAGAACATTCAGATTTCCTCAGAAACACTGAGTGGCTCAATACTGAGTGTACTGAGCTCCTAGATTATTAAAAAATGTGGGCTAAAGAATATTTTGCAATTTTGTACTCTCTAGATGAAGCCTGTTATTGTGAAAAAGGTCAATAAATGTGAAAAATGAGATATTGATATTCTAGAGAGAGTTTATGACATGAACAATAAAACGTATAGATAGTGTAAGAATAGACCGTCAATGAGGAAAGCACAGTCATATAGAGAGGCCGTGCAAGGCAAAGACTTTTTTGTGTGTTTTGTTTCATCTTGTTTTTTTTTCTCTGTATAGGATTTAGCAGATGAAAAGAAGAAGACAACACTGAGGCCACACTCTTCAGAGGGTTCAGCTTAACTGCCTGAGGGACTGAGCCTCTCCTCTGAGCACCACCCTGCATGGCTGGGGCAGCTGGGTGCTGCCCACAGCACAGTGATATGGCTCCTGTGCCCCTGCTTAGATAACCACAAAGTGATACGTGATGTAATTATGTATAGAGAGCATTTCAATTAAGCTTTACAGCAATTTCAAGCACGTTTTGGAGACAGGCAGGACTTACAGGCAGGACTTACCGGCAGGAAGCCTTCTGAGTAGAATAAATGAATTCACATTTTCCATGTATACAGTAGCCATTGAAGCTTTCTGAGCAAGGTATGTGGTTTCCAATGTAAATGTCTTCTCTTTGATCACTGGCATCTTAAAAAGAAATATACATAAACAATTATACATGGCTGTATTATATTTATAAAAAATCTCATCCAAGGATAGCATACTCTTAAAAACTTGCAGTGATTAAAGGAATACGGAATAATAAAGCAAAGGCTTACAGGTGAAGTTTCAGAGACACCTACAGAGATTTGCCAGGATGTATTATACTGAAAAAAAGATCCTCAGAGACATCTAAATATGCTTCTTATGTCAGCTTTCTTGAAAGGAAAAAGGTGTTCATGACAGAAACAAGCCAATGCAGGAAAATCAGCAAAACTTTGTCAGTGGCAATGGGGCAAAGAGCTAAAACAGAGATACAGAGAGTTTTCTCCCATGTCTAAATAGAGGAAAAAAACCCAAAGGGTTAGAAAGAAAATGAACCACATTTTATGATTACTGGGTAGAAAACAAGTTGATAAAGCCTTGATCTGACTGGTACCACTGGTCTTATAGCTGAAACCAAACAAAATACCATAGCAGTCTTCCTTAGAGAAACACTTTCATGGAAAAGGAAATTTTCATGAGCTTAAAATACGCCTTTCCTTCGGGAAGTGTACTGGTTTGGGCTGGGACAGAGTTAACTTCCTTCATAGCAGCCTGTAAGATGCTGTGGTTTAGATTTCTGGCCAAAACAGTGCTGCCAGCACACCAATGTTTTGGCTGTTGCTGAAAGGTGCTTGCACAGTGTCAAGGCTTTCTCTGCTTCTCACCCTGCTTCCCCCGCAGCAAGTGGGCCAGCGCTGGGCAAGAGCCTGGCAGGAGACATGGCCAGGACAGCTGACCCCAGCTGGCCAAGGGGATGTTCCCTACCATACAGACACCATGTTCAGCAATAAAAACTGAGTGTTTAGCCTTTCCAAGGTGGCAGTTGCTCGGGCTTCGGTCTGCTAGTAGGACATTGTGAGTGATGGCTTTTGCTTCTCATTTTTCCCCCCTCTCTTTCCCCGCAACCCCCCCCCCTTTACTTATTAAACTGCCTCTGTTTTGACCAATGAGTGTTTCTAGTGTTTGCTCTTCTGATTCTCCCCCTCATCCTGCTGGGGGTACACCTGGGTTAAGTGAGAAGCTGGTAGGTGCTTAGTTGCTGGCCAGGTCAGCCCAGCACAGGAAGGCAGTTACTTCTGCACCAAAACCTTCTGTCACATTACTAAAACTATCTAAAGCTGCATACGTTTTCAACCATTCTTTCCCCAAAATTGTTCTGTAAAAAAGTCCTAAACACGAAAGTTGGTATTTTGTAACGAACTTCTCTAAGGAGCAGGGACCTAAAGATGTGAGCGCAACTGTAGAATTATGTTCATTTCCATGGCAATAGACTATAGCATCACAAATATAAGATTATAATGAACTGCAGGTGCAGAGCAAAAAGAAGAAAAATCTCTTATACAACTGCAGATACTTGAAATAACACCAGGAAGAAAGAGAATGTATGCATACAAGATTAAAAAAAAAAGGGCATGCTGCTGTTTTAGGTTTTCACTGAACATTTTCTGGAATGTTTTCACATGCGTTCCAGGAAAAGAAAAATCTATTAGAGGTCTTAACTATAAAGAAGCTTAATGGTTCAGGTTATGCTTCAAAGATTTAGAAAACCTGGTGAGAAGGAAGAACATTGCCCAATACTGACAATACATCCACCACTGCCCTGTTGGAATAGCCTTTGTCATGGCATGTCTAAGAGGAGAAAAGTGGGGCTGGCTTTTGCCAAAACCGTTGCCTTCTCCAAGGCATTAATTACTGTTCTATCTGATCCCAATCAAAGGCTACATACAGTCACATTAGTCTGTTCAGGGAGCTGGGCCATGTCTGGTTTTAATGTATGTACTAATACAAGCCCAGTGAAACATGCACCTCCCAAAAGGCAGCCAGGTAGCTGCGGCCACCCAAGTCAGAGCAAAACTTGTCTTAAGAAAAGAAATGTTGATAAATGCAGGAGGCGATTCCGAGCGTAAACCAGACATTTACCCACCTATTGATAGGAATGCATTTTTAATCTTAAAGGCCGGCTAGACTATTTCGTAGCTTCAAAGTGAAAGATTTAACTGGTGCAGGAACCTTGAGAGAGTGACTGGATCTAAATTCACCAGAGGGAAGAGGCATGCACAAAAGCTGATGCCCTGAAGCTCATCTTGGTACATTAAAACCAGCAAGCCAGCTGAATCAGGGAAGAGGGACCTTTCTGGTGTAACTTTAAGTAGCCACTTGCACTGCAGGAGGAGACCGTCACAGCTGTGGTTCTAGAGACTGGAAGGTATTACACATTTAGTGAACAGGGTGCAACAAGAATAACACATGGGAATGTAAAGCAAAAGCAAACAGATGGAAGTGTGGACTGTTCTATGATTGTGGAAGAAAAAGGCATTCAAAGTAGTTCAGTTCAGGCTCTCACTGAATCTAACTTATCTAAAAAGACCTGATTACTGCATAAAAAAAATTTCAAAACAATTTTTTTGCACAAGGCATACTCCTTCCATGCACATCATTTGCTGAACTTGAAACCGCACAAGCTATACATATTAATAGTAATAGTTATATACAATGTTTTTCCCGCTAACTAGATTTCAAGGGAAATTTATATGCAATGAATAAAAGGCTTCAGCTTCTTCTAAATAGGAACCAAAAGTGGTGTTTCATTACATCACATAAGAAGATGTATATTCCATTTGGTGCCTTTTATGCCTTCATAATGTAAGTGAAAACTGGCATTAAATCATTCCAACCGGTATATTATATGGAGTGAAAATAAGAGAATTTGTGACAAAAGAGAAATATATTGAGCTTTTTGGCACTGAGTGGCTTTTCAAGAAGAACACAAGGAATATTGAAAGCCATGGTGGGATTGCTTTAGTCTGGGAGGCCACGGGAGCGCAGAAAAGGTATAATGACAGAAAAAACTAAAGACCAGAGGTAACAGAGAAAATAACAGTGCTATTATTTGTGAGAGAAGAGGAGGAAAAGTTAACACCTATGCAGATCTACTCTTTGCCAACAACATGAGAAAGACAGAGGTATTTTGTCCTGGGTAGAAGCACTGTGAGAGAAAGCCATAAAATGCAGAATGTTTGTTCTGAGAATGCACCTAACATGCCCGAGCTACTAACACATAAAACTTAACAGAAAGTGAAACTTTGCCTTATTTCATTTATACTAAGGTTCATACAGGTTAAGCAAGGTTCATACAGGTACAACATTTTCAACTTAACCAACGTGATTCAGCATTTTAGTTTACTGAAAACATTTTAAAATAATCTAACAAATACAGAATCCATTTTTTTTTTTTTTTCTGAAATTATCAGAAAAGATGGGGTCAGGGGGGGCTTGTGTCATTGCATAAGGAATGTCACAGCTTGGTATCTTGTAGTAAAGGTATTTTCACAGCACCTGGGGGGAGTCTAATCCTGTGACCCCTGCACAGGGTGGGGAGCAGCTGCGCATCCTAGAGGAACAGGGCAGGCAAAACTCAAAAATCACACACATCTTCTTGCCAGCCTTGCAACCTCAGTGCTGTAAGAAAGAAGCTGTTCACAGGTCTGCCTTGGTTACACAAATCAAAGCTGCAAGGCAGAGGAGAAGGGACCTGCGTGCTCTATTTTCTCATCTTGTGAAACCATAACCAAACAGCACAAAGTCAGCACAGTACCTTTGACCTCTGGCCGATACTGCATGCCATCGTCTTTCTTTCCAACTGCGTTTGTGTCATCTGTTTCTAGATGATAAACATATTCATGAAGAGCTATTAGGAAAGGCCTTATTTCCAGATCACTACATGTATGTCATTGGGAAGCCAGAATAATATTCAAAAGAAGTGTTTTAATTGCAGCAAAATTGGACACATTCCCACATTGCTCCTCTCATACAACCAGGCTGGTAGCACAACTGGTCAGTAACAGTAACCCCAGCGTTCAGACCAACACATGGCAAACCTCAAGATGTAGGTTTTGAACTAAAAACTTTTCTGTGGTATGGGCATTATTTTGGTGACAAGTCTGGATTGGTTTTGGAACTGTCCAAGTTACAAATCTAGATGCTAGTGACAAAGTGATGGTGTGGAAAGCTGTTATTCCCATGAGAAGGTCCAAAGTGCTAGACCCTAAACTGAAGAGTCATGCACATGATTAACTACAAGGCAGCAGACAGAGAAATTCAGAGGACCATTCCAACACTGGAAAAGGAAATGGATAAATATTTGTGCAATCGTTGCCCAACTTGACTCACCTTGGAAGCACATTGTATAGCCTACAGCAGCCAGAGGGAACATTTCCAATATTCCTTTTGCTCTCCAGCTTCTTACCACCCCCTCATGTAAGACCCGTTGGACTATTGCTTAGATTCTCCTAACAGCTTTTGCTGCCTTTCCAGGTAACAGCAGCCAAAGAAAGATAATGTAAACATGGCACATAGGTATGTAGCGTAAACAAATCTCTGCATGAGAAACACTAACATATAGGCAGGGAGTTCACTGAAAGCTGGATCGGTGACTTCTGATCAAAAATTGAAAAGGGAAAGCTCTATCAAGCCCACTTATGTCAGAATTTACACTACCAGAAAAACAAAATTATGCCTACCTGAGCAGTGTCCAAGATGCCTGATGTCGATCTGCTCTTGCCTCAGACATGATGCTTCTCTAACAAAGCATGGATTGTTATAGGAACTTCCATCAGAAGCACATACAGGATTAAAACTGTATCCACTGCAGTCTATATTACATACACACCTGTTAATTGAAACATACAGCAATACAAAATTGACATCCAGCAAACAAAAATTAAGTCATGTTGAGTCCTGAGTAAATATTAGCTCATGCACTAACACCAGGAGAGAAGAGCATTTTGCATGAGGATGCTGAAGAATTCATTGAGGTCTCAGGCTTTCAAGCAGAATGTACAAAATTATGAATAGGTGCTTCAGTGTGCTTTTTAATAATGTATTGAGGTTTCTTGTAGTTTTACTATGACATCGATCTCATTGATTAACACCTGAAAATTGATAACACATTGCAAGGAAGATTTACTATATTAATATAACAGTTCATGGTGTCTATTCTCAGGTGTGAACAAAACCAGGCGAATATTCTATTTTTTTTGAGGTGGCAGGATCTGAAAGGCAAACAAAAAGAAAGGGACTCCCATTTCTGTTAACAGTAAAAGGAGTTTTTCTATTTCAGAGGCTGTACAGAATCAATATGCTTTGTTAACTGTGCCATTTCAGCAAGACATTCATTCGTACCTTTGAAAGTTAACAGTGGGTTTATTATGTTGTATTTTAAACATGATTATGCAATCTGAATTATTTTGTATCGCAGCCAATTGACACTTTGCTTGTTTTAGACACACCATTTTCCATATAATTTGCAATCAGGGATTGTGAAAAGAAAGTGAGAAGAATGAAGACCTGGCATGTAGCTGGTTCCTAACCACACAAATGCAGGACAGCCAAAGACTCAGATAACACTATGCCTTACCTGATTTTGCCCCAACAAAAAGTCCTGAAATTTTACAGGTGTGAATGGCACAGGAAAACTTTCCAGCTTTCCAGGCCCCACCCCTGTTGCTTATTTTAATCAATATTCTACTTTTTAACTGAACCTCTATTATTGAGTGAAAGTTTCTGTGTGTGTTTCACTTTGCTCTGCAAGCTCCATTCCACCTCTGGACTGGGAAAAATAAGGAGTGTGGCAGCAGAATGAGGGGTGAGATGGTGGCCAGGTCCAGCTCTCAATCGAGCTTCTCTTGATGCTGTGAGTGCAGGAAGAGCCGCTCTGCATCTTCTGAAGAGGCGGCAGTGGGCACAGGGGCCTCTCCTTGCCAGAAAGCTCTACACAGAGGGCACATGGCCTGCCTGCTAGGAGTTGCTGCTAGCTCCACCTTGATTCACTCTTGTAAGACATGGGGTGGGAAAAAACCACTGAAGCTACCAACGTGGTAAGCTATGTTCTTTCCAGCTGTTCCAGATATAATTAAATAACTAAATTGACATATATGTGCCTCAAGTCAGTAACAGATCTCATGGAAGAACCTAATTCCATCGGCTGTAGAAATGCTGAAGATGGCCAGTGTACCTTTTTGTCTCCCTCTTTTTCTGTCAGCATGTTTTGTTGCCTGAAGTTGCTAATTTTGCCAGTAATATTTCATGCCTATGGACTTTGGATTGTTGCTAGACAAAAGAACATCTCTAGTACAAACAGGTTTTTAAGTGCACCAACAGTGAAAACCTGCCCCAGTGTTGAGCCTCGACACATTTTAGGGACCTACCTCAAAGTACTCGTGAAGCCTCTAAATATCAATACGATGAACATACGACAATTTTTCTTACTAGAAATGCTAATGGTTGTTAACCTTAGACCTAGGAAAGGAAGTATTATCTTGTTTACATGCTCCCACATGATTTCAAGCCTAATAAGCCTAATAAGGGTTTATTAGGATTTACTGTATGCAAATAAAAGGTTCATGGCTCAGCAGTTGTGCACATTTATTGACACAAATGAGCAGAGATTTAGTCCTAATTTGTATGACACTGGCTACGTGCTTACAAACACCTGTGTTCAGCACTCAGGAACCACCACAGCCTGCATGCACCCACCCCTGTCACAGTTGAGCACATTTGTATATGTGTATCCAGACCAATTCCATCTATATTTCTACATCTAAACAGTTCTAAATTTGTCTGTAGTCACCATCTAAGGTCTACAGCATCATAATTACTGTTGGGTTTTGTAATTCCTAGTGATATTAAGGTGAGTTTTGACAATAACTTTTTCTTCCTCATGGTGACATTGCAGGCTACGTTTTCATGCTTTGCTGTGTTTAGATTTAACCTCTAATGTTAAATGCTTGCTTTCTTAGCATTGCTAAATGCTTGTTTTGGGGGTAGTTGTGCATTCCTGACCCTGTTTTTCTGACAAACACTCTATCTCTTCAATGTACAAAACATGCTTTTTGTCACTTCAAATTTACATCTAAAAGTAGGAAAATTTAAAAACAAACAAGCAAAAATCACACACACACCAAAAAAAAAACAAACCCAAACCAAACCAACATGACCAGAAACCCACAAGAGGAGAGCTTGTGACATGTCCATAAGCAGTGGGGCAGGGTGAAGCGGCTGAAGCCCACACTGACCAGCTGCACCAGGCTTGCAGTTGCCTTTTGTTATTGGAGCAGGACAGAGCTGGTCACTGCTGGGGTGGCAGCCAGCGGAATGCCAGCCTGCTGCCAGTCTGGATACTGGGATTTGCTGGAGGTTTGCAAGCACACCACATCCCTGGTGGTGCCCCACTGGCACAACAGACCCCAAGCAGCTGGCAGACATATGTGCTTGCCGCCCACAGATGTGGGGGCTGAAGGCACATCAGGCCTCCAGTGAAGGCCCTCTCCGGCTGGACAGCCAGACCAGGCGATGGGGACATGTCTGCTGCCCACCTGTTGGCCCTGCTGCTTATGGATAGGCTTCCCAGGCAGGACAGCCCTGGGTAGATCCTGTCTCTCCTTCCCCATGGGGAGATGGGACGGACATTCATGGTGGTTTCTGCCCCACCATGGCTCTCTGTTACCAGCCATTGCTGGCCACAGTGCCCATCAAAACCAACTGAGCTCCTGGGGCATCCCCTGGTGTTTGTGTCCCTGATCTGCAGGATCTGCCCCCTCTTCCAGGATCCACACCATCCTCCTCCCATGTATCCTTCTTCTGTCCAAGGGCACTGCCTTTCAGGACACCTCTTCTCTCCAGAGCCCAGGACCTCAGTTTCCCAGTCTAAGCCGTCTATCTGCACAAGCTCATGGCATGACCAGCCTCTCAGCTGCTCTGTCTCACGGCTCTTTATTAACTGAACGATTGAGGACAGGACACATCACCCAAAATTTACCACCAGTCCATCCTGGTTGCAGCTCAGGAGTTCAAAAGTTAAATTTCAGATGTTTACCGCCCCCCATGCACCTGATTATCTGCCTGTGTTGTTAACTACTTCTTTGCCTACGACCATGATGCCAAATGGTACATCTGGCCTTCACCTGGCCATTCAGTTACTGGTGCAGATGCTTCTACAGAGCTGTCTGGCATGTAAAAGCAGCGTACTGTGGAATAATGAACAGTTGAAATGGACTGACAAACTTAAAAAACCTGAAACTATTTTGCTTTGTTAGTCAAACATAAAAGCCTGAAGCCTTTCAGAGGGCTGAAAGGGAATGAGTTAGGTGAGGACATGGCTGGGCTGTGGTGCTCTGAAGGGAGCAAGGCCTTCATGGATGCAGTAGTGTGGCAGAGATGGAGCCAGACGCTCATGTTAGAGACCTGTATCTGTCAGAGAATCTGCGTGGGGGCAGTGAAGTTGTCCTTGCTCGTAGCTGGTTGGCACTACACCCAAAATACAGCCAGGTTTAGCAGGAAGCGCGAAATTGTGAGACAGGAACAGTGCAATATAGGGACTGCTGCCACTGATAGAAAATTTGAAACACAAGTTGTTTTTAACTGCGCAGTGTTTGTGGAGGAAGGTAAAACCGCAGGAGAGCAAGTTGCTGCTCTGATGCTGCACATCAAACACACAGAAACTGGCAGCTGAGTCCCTGCAAGACGACAAGACCACCACCACAGACTGAAACAAAAAAGCAGCTCAGGAAAGTAATGGAAGATCCCCAAATGAACCTGCTATGAAATACAGAAAATATGTTGCACTCTGAAGTCAGAGAGTTACGGAGGGCAGACAACAGCTTGATACTGAGGACATAACAGAAAATTCAACCTCCTGAGGGGTAGCAATGCCCCTCACCATCCAGTTTGAGTGCTAAAGCCAGACAGAAGTCAAAGCCCAAGACTACCAAGTACAGCCCTGGAGGCTGAACCACCCCAGGGACCATACAAGCAGCACAAGAAGTATGGGAGAAGATGCAGCAGACAGTATTGATGAGTTAAAAGTGGATCCTCAAAGCGCAGAAATCTTATCACGGGCTTTTGCAGCCAGGAGAACCTGTGTGAGGGAACACAGCCTGTGGGCTTTGTTTTCCTTCACAGCTAAAAACTGAAGCTGGACACAGAACTGAAGTTGCATATCATAATCTGTTCCCTGACAAATCACTCATGCTGAGAAGAGAGCATGAAGAGAGCAAAGGACAACACAGAGAGCTGCTCAGCAAGGGAGGGCAGGAAAAAATTGAGATGGCGAAGGGTGAGTGGGGATATGTGGGAGGAGCGCAAGAGGGGCACCCAGGAGGAGAGTAGATCCTAACTGTAAAATTCTTAATATCCCGTCTTTTAAGCACTTATTCTCACTTCCGCCTTAGCTCCCACCAGTGCTGTGTCCATGTACAGTGGTCCATGAGAGCAGTGCCATGTGCAGCTCCCCAAGCTTGGCCAAGCAGCTACAGACACTTTCCAGAACGACTTGGGCTGAGGAACAGATGAAGGGCAGCCCTGCCATGAGGCTGGACTCCTCCAGCCACCAGCCTGCCATGGGCGCTCGCCTGAAAACTTAGTTTCAGGGGCAAAGGGATGCAAAGGCTTTGATTGCATTTCTAAATTCACATACGCAGTATAAAAATATTACGCTAAACAATTAGAGATACAATATAATAATATGATGCAACAGAAGACAATTTTATAAAACAGGAAGCATTGGAAAGTTTGTATCAGCAAGGGTTAGGTTAGGATTTTAAACCATATAAAAAAGTTGTTTTGAACAGAATTTTCCACCTTACTACTACTTCCTTTAAATATGTATTAAAACACTATCTGTTTTGTTGAGACAACAACACAGATTTGATTCTAGCCTTAAGTATTTTAACACTGATATTTAGGTAACATTTTTGCGCTATTCCTTATAGAAAAGAACAGAAACAAGGCGCATTTTCATCCCTCATTACCAGTGGAAATAAAAATGAGATGTGCTGTAAGCATGTGCTTTCTGGTGTGAGCAGGTAGGTGCACACTGAAATTACAGTGTAGCAAAATGTCTGTTTTGCAATAAAAAGGTTAAAAAAAATAACAGAATAGAACCTAGTACACAACATTATTTGTAATAATAGGAAATGCCTCAGATGTAGAAACTTAATTTCTTATGTGCTGAATTAACTATTTAGAACCTCTGGCCATTTTGACCTCTCAGTATGTTTTCACAGATGTGAAAGGCTGGTCTGAGTTTGGATGGCTGACACAATCCAAGGAGATGATAGCATGTGATGATGTCAGTCATAAATAACTGCAGAACAAAACCCCATATTTAAGCTTTTAGTGTGGAAAACATGAGGTTCAAACCCAGGTCTGAGTTGCTTCCATGCTGCGAGCAGACCAGGAAGGTGAACATGGGGCAACTACAGCTGAGGTGAGCAGCCAGCCTGACTGCTGGGCTCACGTGTGAGAACTCTCCTCGGTGGCAGTGCAGAAGCTTGAGCCCAGTCTCTCTGGTAAACGCCGCTCTGACAGATACGTTTATTCCTTGGGAATGACCCTACAAGGGAATCAGAAGGTATCTTGGGAAGGAAAACGTGGAATCATGTAGATTTTCACAAAGAGAAAAATAATTCCTTTGAAAGCTTGCAAAACAAAAATGCCAGAGTACTTTTAAACATCATAGTATCTTTCTCCTAGCTATCAATTATTTACTCCTGCTATTTGGAGTAACTTTGGGAACAATTGCCTGAAGTCCAGCAGTGGAGCAAGCATAAATTGTTGTGTGAAGCTGATCTTGAGCTGCTAAAAGTGAGAATAAGCATAGCAAAGTCTGCATAAAAAACAAACAAAACCCCCAAACAAACAAACAAACAAAACCCCCAAACCAAACCAACAAAACCAAACCCAAACCCTTACAATAAAAGGTTTCTCTGTTGGCCGAGTTGCTTTTTCGAAGTGCCAGTGTTCCCTCGGTCTTGCCAAAACCATGCCATGTCGGGTAGATTAATCATCACATCCTAACACAAGTCAAAACTACAGCAAAATCTGAGCCCTGCTACTGATACTGGGTGTTTTGCCACGGTCGCTTGAAACTGAGTGAGGACTCCACAGCTTGAGCCCCACCACAGCTCTGCTGTGGTCTTTTTTTGTGTGTGTGTTTGACAAACATGATCCTTCTTGGTGTTCCATGAACATAAAGGAAAACTACCAACTGGTGCCTTCAGCCTGATGTGTCGCTGCTCAGCACAACCTTCAGAAGAAAAGAGTCACTTAGGGAAAACTTTCTTAACAGAATCATGTACTAAGGATGGCTTGAACATGCTTGATGCTTCATACCATAAAGAACCGAACGAGAGCTTCAAGTATTTGCTGTAACAGCTTTTTGTATAAGTCGCATGGGGATAAAAGGAGTCAAACCACTACAAGAGTTTTTTTTCACAATAACCTTGCTATTGGTTTTAACCAGAAGGATTGAAACAGGTGGTTAATTCTCTAAGTTGATGTCTTGCTAGAGAGGCTCAGTGCCCTCAACAGGTCTTTTCTCTTGCTTAGCCCTGGGAAGTTAACAGGATGTATCCAAGTGTTCTCCAGATGTACTAGTGTATACAGAAAAAAACCCTTAATTTTGTCACCTGTCATCAGAGAGCTGACAACCTAAGAAAAAAGGCACTAGCTTGCTTAGAAGTTGCACGTGTGTCATTAACACCATTAGTTAAACAGAAAAGCATTTGAATTTCGGGAAAATACAAAGTGCTATAATTAAACCAAATAAAAATTTTAGGTGGTTTTCATAAATAAGAAATTAAAACGTACAACTCATTTATTAGGGGCCACTAGGTGTAACAAAGAAAACGTGTTTAGTAAAATGATTTGACACATTTGAAACAAGCTCAGGGTGTAAGAGCACTTGCCGCTATCGGTAAATTAATTAGATCCCCAGAGATCAGAACACATTTCAAGGCTACTTTTTGTTGTCAGGCTTCAAGGTATACGTGGTCTGTTGGAAACTCTGCATGCTTAAAAGCCACAGTAGATTCACAGAAAAGAAAATAAAAAAGGGAAAGGAATTGCAGATTTGTTGGTTGGGTTTCACTACAGAGAGAGGCTGGTGTTTCTATCAGGCTGCCGCATTTGTGCCCATCTGGGATTTGCTCACAAATGTATTCTTCTGGCCCGGCCTCACACCGAGTGCCGCTCGCCGCCCCTTCCCAGCAGCTGACAGCAACAGTAAGCTTCCGTGGGTACTCACCTATTTATTGGCACGTCTTCTTACAAATGGGAAAAGGAAACACTAGAATAAAACAAAGTGTGCGAAATGCACACAGATGGATAAGGGTGTGCTTGGTGGAATAAATTTAGGTGAATTGAAATAGCAAGGGTGTTGCAATTGCAGTTAGGAAGATAACCATGTCAAATGAAGGATTACTTTCCATTTGATGTTTCTTCCCTTGTGTGCAATTCTTCCCAGATGAAACCCGAACTTAGAAAATCTGGATTTCAAACTGATTTCTCTACCTACTCAACTCAAGCTGAATCTTCATTAGTTTTTTTCTGGTGCTTTTTAAAAAATCCCTTTATAGCACTGGGGACATAAGGGCAAGAAAAGTAGATTTCAATTCTACAAGCTTCTCTGTGCCCTGTTTGAACAACCTCTCCGTCTTCACTTCTGCCCAGTAATACAGAACCCTTTAAATACCATAAGCTTCAGCTACTTTCCAGCCACCCTTTCACTCAATTTTTTAATTTCGTGGCATGTTTTTCTCTGACTACGGTAGAAATTTAATCCTTACCTGTAGTGAGCACCTAGCAACATATGTGATGCGCTGATGCTCTCACTAGAGCAACCTAACCTTCCCTCCAACCTCGAATAACAGAAACCTTCCAAGACTTGGCACACACTGCTGCAAAGATTGTTGAAAATATACAGTAAAACAACATGCCTGGATTATTATCCATCTAGGATCTATTCAGTCTCTTGATAGTTGGTATAATGAAAAGACCGTTACACTACTCCTTTCATATCAGGATTTCCTATAGCCCAATTTTGCATAATTCAGTGATCCCATGACACAATTATAAATTTTTTGTTTAGGTTGATTTCTTCTATTGTTTGTGTCTGTGTTTTGTTTCACACACAGAAACTATAGGATTTTTTTTTTTTTTCCTGCTGGGCCAGAAAGCTGTGAATTGCATTTACACAGGATTAAGATGCCCTTCTTTATGAATACCTGTGTACACTATCATACCCCCCCAAAAAAGTTTGGCTATGATGATTGAATGAAAAAGTGGTCAAAAGAGGTAAGTATAAAGCATCATGCTGTAATTCAAACAGACCAAATCCTATCCTGGAAGACAAATTAGATAGACAAGGCAGAGACTGGGACTTCAAAATGTCCATTCTGGTATTTGTCAGTGTTAATACTTACAATTAATTTCTGGTTTGGTCATTGTGAAAACAGTCATTGTGTAAATTATAGGCCAGTTGCCTCTATGTTGCTGAGACAGATTTTCTTTCCAAAGTAGAACTTGTAAAAACATAATCATCTTGAAAGGTCTGTTTGGGGATCAGTTGTCAATCTTTCTTGAATATCTACATTATGAGTTAAAACAGGTCTTTGACAGCCTAGTACACTTATTAAAAAAAGACTGAATGTGCTCAGAATCTCATTTCCATATTTTATCTGTTAAAAAAATATAGGTAAAACTGAAAACATAACACATTTGAACTTTTACAGTGAGGCTATTTATAAGTTAATGACTTCCGATTTTTAAATCAAAATTAATGAAATTTATTCCAGCCATTTAGGGACTGAAGGAAAGGTAAGCTGTTACTGAGCATAGACTCATAGAATAGTTTGGGTTGGAAGGAACCGTCAAAGGTCATCTAGTCCAACACCCCCGCTGCAAAGAGCAGGAACATTTTTATCTAGATCAGGTTGCTCAGAGCCCCATCCAGCCCAGCCTTGAATGCTTCCATGGATGGGGCACCTACCACCCCTCTGGGCAACCTGTGGCAGTGTTTCACCACCCTCATTGTAAAAAAAATTCTTCCTCATGTCTAGTCTGAATCTCCCCTCCTTTAGTTTAAAACCATTACCCCTTGTCCTATTGCAACAGACTCTGCTAAAAAGTCTGTCCTCATCTTTCCTACAGGCCCCTTTTAAGTACCAAAAGGTCACAATAAGGTCTACCTGGAGCCTTCTCTTCTCCAGGCTGAGCAACCCCAGCTCTCTCAGCCTGTCCTCACAGCAGAGCTGTTCCAGCCCTCTGATCATTTTTGTGGCCTCCTCTGGCCCCTTTCCAACAGGTCCATGTCTGTCCTGTGCTGAAGGCTCCAGAGCTGGACACAGGACTCCTGATGGGGTCTCACCAGAGTGGAATAGAGGGGCAGAATCACCTCCCTCAACCTGCTGGCCATGCAAGTGAGGGCTTTGACAAGGTGGAGAAACCTCCTGCATCTGGCGAGGGAGCAGCTCTGCAGAAAAGGACCTGAGGATCCAGGGGAGCAGCAGGGCTGGGAGGCTGCTGCACAGGAGTGTCACCAGCAGAGCAAGGGAAATGACTGTTGTCCTCCACTCAGCACTCATGAGGTCCCATGTGGAGCACTCTGGCTCATTTTGAGACACCCCAGTAACAGAAAATACCTTGAGAAACCGGAGAGGCTTCAGTGGCAAGCCACTGTGACAGTTAGAGGGCCGGAGTGTGTGTTGTGTAAGGAATGGCTGGGGACGCTGAGCTTGTTCAGCCTGGAGAAGAGGTGAATGATTGCTGTCACCAACAACCTAAGATGGGTTATGAAGAAGGCTAAGGGAGTCTCCCCTCAGAGGTGCACAGTAGAGGGCCGAAAGACAACAGCTGCAAGTCACGGTGAGATAAATTCTGATTGAACACAAGGAAATTATTCCTCAAAGTGAGAGCAGCTCAGCCCTTGAACAGCTGCCCAAATGTTAAATCTCCCTTAGTGGAGATGATCTGAGTTCTCCCGGAGAAGCCCTTGAACCACCTGAATGGACTATCCCTGGCTGCAGTGGAGGGAGGAATTTTGTACCAGATTGATTTCCCTAGAAATCCCTTCCAATCTAAATTATTCTACAGTTCACAATTACATTCTGGATATTGAAGCTACAACATACTTTTAAATTCCTTTTAAACCAACATTCCTTCAGACATTCACTAAGTGTTAGCATGTTGTTCTATTGGGTATCTATCATTGTTTTGGCATTCAAGAGGAAAGAGACACACCACATCATAAAGGAGTGCAAGAACAGAGGATATAAGTCCTCATAAGCAACGCTACTTTTATGTTGGAAAGATATTTCACATTTGAAGTAAAAATGCAAGATTAAATCCCTATTCTTCAATTGAATCAGTATATTTTAAATATTAATATTAAAATACTATAAATATATCTTATTTATATTTAATATATAAGTATTAAAATGTTCTCACTTTGAGCGTGAATTTTGGTATGTGTAAGAAAATACTTGTGGGAAAAAATGACCAGAAGCTTTAAAAAACACATGGAAATTGGGACCATTTGAAAAGGAAAGTCTTATGAAAAATTATATATATACTTAAGAGACCACCTAATCACAATATCAAAAAAACCCAAATCCACAACTAAGTTTATAATAATTTCAGTTTCAACCATATAAAGTAAATTGAAGCATTATGTTGTTTGGAAGCTTCATAAAAATTACACAGAACGTTATTTATCTGAGTTTAAAAAAATGCACTTGGAGTCCTTAATAGCCACAATAGTATTACAAATATTTATATACACCGCTTTCATTGAAGAGTCTATTTAAGTGCTACACTGATGAAAATGATTTTTGAACACATCTGTTTTCATTTGTTTTGCATTCATGCTGTATTATTTTAAGTTTTTCAATATTATCAGTATACTAACTTCTGACTGTGTACTGTTTATCACATCAACAACCAGTAGAACTGAAAAGTCTGGTGTGTGCCAAGAAAAAACTGCATTGGATACCCCAGAGTATATCAACAGCAAACCATACGTGTTTGGATTGGTGCCCTACAGGATTTACCCCACCAGCTCTTGGTGGCCCTGAGCTCTGTGCTGCCACCTCCATCTCCACTTTTCCACCCAACTGCATTTCCAATCCAAAATTCCAGCAGAAAACACACAGCCATCCTCATATTGTTTAAGTCTTCAGGCTTCTGGCCTGTTTCCCCATGAAAGTTTAAATTTACCAACCTCTCATGTGCTTTTTCACTCCCCTGCCACACGTTTTGCACCACTATGCTTTTCCAAGAGAGCAGAGGAAGGTTCTAGCCAGAGAGAATTTTTGGTGGGCAGGGTAGAAAGGGAGATACTGACTGATTGGTCTCAGGCAGCAGCTTTTCCCAAGACATATACAGCCTATGTTTCAGTTTTGTTGCTAAAGGAGAAAAAGAAATCACGGTCACTCCACATGAAAACTGTTGTCTGCATCCTCTTACTGCAGACCTACAGAAAACCACTGTATGGACAATATGACATAGTACACATTTATGCAACTTAAGATTATTGCATCCACAAGTGATTTTCTATGCTCTTGAAAAGCCTGCTCATAAACTAACAACTCTTTAAAAATCCTTATAAGTTGTAAATAAAAAAAAAAAAAAGGAGAAATATATTTCCGTGATGTTTCCTCAACCTGGTTTCTTTTTGCATTTATATAAAGAAATGATGTACTGATTTGCCTACAGTTGAATACTGATTTTCCAAGAATGGCATACTGTTTAAGATAACCATCTCCTCAGACTCTGTCTCAATCAGTCCACTTAAATTCAACACTGAAAATTTTTGCCGAGGCAGTGGAAATTATAAAGTTGTTTATATTTTTGCATTCAATTTACTATGCATTGTAGCCACTTCTAGTTTATATAGATAATGTTTCTGAGAAATCAAACAAAATGAAGATACAAATCTAAAACTCTGTGCAAAGCCTGAGTTCTTCAAACTATGTGTGATCTTGTGTAATAAAAGCACATGCAGCAACTTTGTTCAGAGACAGCCACAATGCTTTAATGCCAAGCATGAAAATTAAAAATCGCAAAAATACAATTTAAGAGCAGCAAAAAATTAACATCAGTAACAAAATATGGAGCGCATCACAACTGTGTACAATTGAACTTGTTTTAATGTGCTTTTAAAAAGCACTGAGATTTGGTAACTACACAGAATCGCTGAATGATTTAGGCTTGAAGGGATGTATAAAGGTCACCTAGTTCAAGTCCCTGCTCAAAGCTGACCCAGGGCCATGTCTGTTCAAGTTCAGACCATCTCTACAGATCGAAACTCCACTGGCTCACCAGATATCTTGTTCCAGTGTCTGATGATCCTTATGGTGGAAACATTTTCCATTATGTCAAATTGGAATTTCCCATGCTCTGACACGTGCCTGTTGCCCCTCACGCTACCACTGTGCACCTCGAAGAAGGACGGACTTGCTTAGACATGAGCAAATCCAACTTTAACAACCAGAAAATGCTAAGAGGTCTTGTTCCTGCTCCTTTGTTGCAAGAATTATCCTCCAGATTTCACTGAAACAATCAGGAGCCATAATTTTTTCCACAGGACTCCCACATCCCTCCAGACCCAAAAGACAAATCACAGTCTGTGTGGAATAAAATTGTCTTTGGCAGGATATTTCTTTTATTGGGGAAAAGCCTGCTTATTTTGCACTCTAGTCTGTTGTGGCTGGCCTGTTGGCAGTTCCGGAGATTTCTCACTAATGCCAGCTCATTTACCTCAAATCACTCAACACTTTGTGGCATGGATGACTCCCCTTCCACCAATTCACTAATCATTTTACCGGTAATTTAGTTTCTCTATTCATAGAACAGGAGTACAGCTACCGTTTTGCTTCTCAAGAGCACTTGGAGCAGAAGGAGCTGATGTTTGTAAGGTCTCAGGTTGCATGGCTTGGAAAAGAGGATGAAAAAATGCACAATTATATATTTACACTCAGTATCAGACACCATCTCTTATCTACTGAACACTAGGAGACATTTCAGCTAACTCATTTGGTTGCTATCATCAAGCAAAATCCTCTTAAAATGCCTTCTGGAATCACACAGATCACTTTAAATAAAGTGTTTTAACATCACAAAGTGCAAGCAAGGGCTATCCAGGCTATAAAGTCTACTTGAATGGAACTAAACATACTTTTTGTTTGAGGTTCAATAGACACCACCCCACTATCCAAAAAAGTTACAGCGGCCATTCCCATCCCTTAAAAAGGAAAAGCAGGACAGCATATTTTTATGAAATGAAGGTGTTTGTGTGATTCGCCAGAACTAGGGGTGATAGTGGTTGTAACAGGGTGCAAATGTTGAAATAAATAACAACACAAATGTAGCAGTGTTCATATAAGTCTGATGGAAGGTATCTGTGCTGTCAGTAATTTTACATATCATGATATAATTTTATGAGGCTAAAAGAGTATGTTGAAACCCAACAGGAAATTGAGTAAAAATAAGATGAAAAAAGTGTTCTTAAGGGGTGTTCTACTACTACTCTGTTTTCCAGACTGAAGATTTCAATCCCATCTTGTTTCTGCCAGGTAAATAAGTGTTTTGATTTTAGAAAAAGAGAAGACAACTCCTAACATCCACTTGAGCAAGTCTGTGACCTTCTACATACTTGTCAAAGTCAACCTTGTGAAGGTAATCTGTGTTAACAGAGCCAGATTTAATCTAAGTCTAAACAGGCAGTGAATATCACTAAAGCGTCATATAATGGCCAAAGGTACTCAGCGAAAAAAGTTGAATTAAATTATTTAGCTTGGAAAACTGACAAAACCGAAAAAATTATCTGATAGACTGTCACCAACCCTCATATGAATATTTGCTAACTTTTTAGTATTTACTATGTAATTTTTTTGTTTCCACATATATTTTTTAATGAGGACTACTTGAAGAAATCCTAGAGGCAAAAGAGAGCTCTCCTGCTGTTGTCAAGAAGAGGAAGCACAGCTTCATTTTATGTGAGTAGGACATAGGGAATAAATCTACCACTCTCCTCAACTTTATCCTAACTTTCTTATAGATATTACATAGCTGCGGGAATGCCAAGTCTACAAGCACAGAACAATTAGGCAAGCTTTTACTGTTTGGATGCTTCATGATTTATTTTCCAAAGCCAAGAACACATCTCAGTGCAAACAAATCTATACCCATTTTGCCAGTCATAAATTAAACAGACCAAGGCAATATTGCAGAAAATTATTGGTATTATAAAAAACAGCTATAGCTCATTTGTCCCTCCAGAAAAATGCAAGCCTACTTTGGTAATATGACATTTTATGAAATGTGAAGTATTACACTAGTATTAATGAGTACTATTGCCATTTTAGTTTTCCTTGTATGCTATTATTTAATCTTCAATACCCATCTAGAATATTAGTGCTAAGCTGCTTTACTGCCTGAGATGTCTTCATGCTGATATCTCATAATAAAATCTTCTGCAATTAAGACATATTTCAACAGGAAATGTATTCCAGCTGGAAGACAGGAGAAGGAAGAGCGGTGCTGCCCCCAATTAGAGATGTTCAAGCACTGTTATTCTCAGATGCCTATACTACTTTATGAATGAGCAGAACACAGAGAAAAAAATCTCAGAGGTGAATTATCAGTATTCATTTTGCATTCCTGTTTGTTTTGGGGTTTTTTTGGTTGCCAAGATAAAACAAATCAAGGTCCTTTGTTTGAAAAAATATTTGATAAAGATTCTCCAATATACCTCTTTGTTGTTTTCTCCTTTTACCTTGCAAGTGCAGATCACTTGCTCTTTACAGACACTTACCAAACACATTATTATTGGACAGCATTAAAGCTTCAATTAGTAGGATAAACACAGTCAAGTAGATAGATGATCACGTACTTTTTTTTCCTTTTTCTCTCTCTCTCTTTTTTTTTTTTTTAACATTTTTGCCCTTTTTGTTCACTGATATTGTTAAGGAAAGCTTATTACTTACCCAACATTTTCTGCATCTTCATCACACTCAGCTCTATATTTGCAAACTCCACATTTTGAGTGTTTTCTCTGAACTTCTGTCCCAGATCCTTCATACTCTAAGAAAAATAAAGTATTGTTAACAGAAAGCATGATTTTCTTATTAAGCTCTGATTTTGCTTACCTAAATCCATTTGCCTTCAGGTATACTGTCAGCGTGAAGCTATAAACCTTAATAATGCTCCTTTTTTCAAAATCAAGCAATTGGAGGCTGTACCAGTGACAAGAAAGCATCCCTGAAAACACTAATGCTTCATTGATTGACTCTTCCTTTATTCTTATTTCAGTGATTTGTATTTATTCTCACCTCACCAGCCGTGTAAATGGCATCGACATGTATCCCAGTCACATTTAATCTTAATTGGCGCTGATAATGTGTAAACCCTGTGCCATTTAATATCCTTGAGTATTAGGTAGTGGGGATTTGAATGCTATTTTCTTTGACAGTCTTTAATTACAGATATCCTTATGCAAGCAACCGCTTTCATTTTTCCCTTTTCTCTTTCCGACAATAGGAATTGACTGTATTCATATCTCATATATGCCATGGTATATTTTCCAGACTACTCTGATTAGTTGTACAAGACTAAAAGAAAAAAAGTAATCTTAACAAGAAACTGATAGAAATGCTATTTCCCTAAAAATGTAAAATTAATATCTCAATATTCTGATCCTAAAAACTTCTGCACCAATCTTACTGTTCACATGGACACCAAAACTCTTCACCAACTGAAAGAGAAATATAACTGTATTCTTATTATTTCAGTACCAGTAGTAACTCCTATTTTTTATTTTAATAAAGTCATAAAGGAAAGAGAGACATTCAAAATGCAGGGAAACAACACAGAAATTTGAGACGGAGTCGAAAACCATTTAACATATCGCAGTATCATGGCAGCATAAGGCTGACTACAAAGGCTGTCAGATGGACGTAGATCAGTGCTTCTCTTTCTCACAGCAGCGTTATGTCCCATAGCAACAGCTAATCAAACGCCCATCTTTAAAAAACCTGTATTTACACTCTTTAATTGTAAACAAGAAAAAGTAATCCAGAAGAGTCTTAATTTTCCTAAATCTTGGTTGAAGGGCATCTCTCCCTCCTGCCTGTGGGGCTGGGCTTACATGAAGAATAGCACAGGTGAGCCTCTCAAATTACCTTCTGTCTAAAGCATGCATTGCATTTTCAAAGATTAATATATATCAAATTTTATTACAAAATTCCTGCTGTAGAAATCCTATCCCCGCTCTTATTAAGTTGCAGTAGAAGTAATTTGCTTTTATCTTTACAAATGTACATCTTATTTAATTTTTTCTTCTTTCTAGATACCACATTCCTATGCCTGTGTTTGGCATCCCTGTGTCCTTTAGTGTCAGGTTTCACTTTTCCATGCCATTAAGTGATCGCCTGCAGTTTGAATAAGTTAACAAATGGCACTGCTCGTGGCTTTCATTCATGGTATTTCCACTTCTTTTGCTGTTCTTATGACCCTTGATGCTCCCTTCCCAGCACATTAACACCCTCCAGAGTTACGGATACAAGAGCTGGACACACTGCTCCAGAAGAGTTGTCATCAAAACCAAGTGCCATCTATGATATTCTTCAGTTAAAACATCCAACAAGCATTTTAAATTTTGACCATTTCTCTGCACTGACCATTATTATTCACATTCACTTCATTATTCACCTCATTCCCCAATGAGTCCTTGTCAGGGTCATCAGCCTGTGTAAGGAGAGAGGCTGACATCCAGGAAAAAATCACACAGATCCTGGACTCACTACATATCGCTCTGTCCGCAGTCATTAACATCCCACCTGCTTTTGCCTCCTGTTAGCTGAGTGACCCATCCTCTGTCATCCAGGCCTGACCAATAGTCACTGATTTGCTCCCAGGCCACCAGTGGAAGGGGTCACAAGGCCAAGAACAGTCCCTAGAAAACCACTCATTTTGTAAGGATTCCTTAACATGTAACGATCTGTTGACTGGCAATATTTTTGCTCAGTAGACGTGCACTGTGTGGATGTTGTGCCCTCTGGTTACTTAAACTTGTATGAGAGATCACCTTTGAGAAATGTTATGGTTTTGAGGTGGTACGCTTACAAAATTGTTCTGTTGTACAAATGTCTTTCATGGAAAACTGAATTAAAAAGAAAAAAAAAAGGTAAATTTTTCAGTAAAGGTTTTCCATGAACCCGTGATGACTGGCATTAAGTATTTTCTTCTCCCTTAATTCTGTACTCAGTTGATCCTTCGACCTTCTATTCCACTGCTTTTCTTCTGACTGATACCAGAATGAGAGGCTGCTGCCTGCTCAATCATCCCATTTATCTTTTCTCAAAAGATTTGCACACTGTTTCTTATTGTTCTACTGAAAAAGAGAGAAAAAAAATTCATTGTTGGCCCAGAGAATTCTTTACCACCCATTTTTAAAGCTATCAGGTGCAAACCAGCCAGACCTGCTGGTTACAAAACACCTGTCTTCAACATTTGGTGCTTAATATCCTTCTGCATTATTGCTAGCATGGAAACTATTTCATCATATCCTATATATACTCTCTGACTTGACTACAAATTCTACCTGAATGCTCTACAGAGCACTTTCACTGCACTATAAGCATTTCAATTTTGTAATGGAACTGAAGAAGCATCACATACACACACACAGGGGTACATGCACCCCTTCCCCACCTGCTTTAGATCTGCTCCCCATGAATGCCCTGGCACCTTTTTTATTTTCATAAACACTAGTCCACAACTACTTTTTCATTGTTTCTACGTGGTGGGGCCCCATCTTGAATCCTGTGTTCAGTTTTGGGCCCCTCATCATAAGAAAGACATTGAGGTGCTGGAGAGAGTGCAGAGAAGGGCGATGAAGCTGGTGAGGGGCCTGGAGCACAAGTCTGATGAGGAGCGGTTGAGGGGAGAACTGATCGCTGTCTACAACTACCCGAAAGGAGGTTGTAGTGTGGAGGGTGTTGGTCTTTTCTCCCAAGTAGCAAGGGGTAGGACAAGAGGAAATAGCTTCAAGTTTAGGTTGGGTATTAGAAAAAATTCCTCATTTGAAAGGGTTGTTGGGCATTAAAACACGCTGCTCAGGGAAGCGGTTGAATCACCATCCCTGGAGGTGTTGAAAAGTAATTTAGAAGAGGTTCTTAGGGACATGGTTTAGTGCTACAGTTAGATGATGGTTGGACTCGACGATCCTGAGGGTCTCTTCCAACCAAAATGTTTCTATGATTCTATATGCTATTCAGTGTAAACTTCTCTCTCTCTCCTTCCTCTTTCCCCCAGCCCGCCAGTTGCTTTCTCTACTTTTAAAAATTTGGTTTGCTTTAGAAAAAGTGTGGCCTTCTTTTCTTGAACAGAACTTGCTGGACCTCATGCATATAGATCTGTACTTTATTTTGTTTGCATGTAGTAAATATGTGCAAGTCGAGAACACCTGCACCTCGGGTACTAATAATTTACACCTGTCAGGATGAGGTGTAATACAGATGAATATGCATTGATGCTACATTCCCAACTTAGGTGATAGTCATCTACAATTTTTAGAAGCCTCTCTCATTACTATCTGCATGTTTTAGTACTAACAGCATAAGACACTGCATATCAATTAGACATCACTCCTTGAAGAAAATGCAGCTTTTCCCACCAATACAGAATAGATAAATACTGGTTTTCAGCCTGAATTGTTAGCAGACATTTTCAGTACCTGTCTTGTGTGCTGTTAAAATAAGTTAATCCATTAATATTTGAGAGCATAAGTTTGGTGCAAATGTCTGCAAATAGGCAAAGCATCCCTTGACAGACTGTCCTCCCTTCTCCTTTTCCCCCTATACTCGATTGTTTCTGAGTAGGTTATGGCCATTAATTTTAATATTTCAATCAATCAGATCTTCCTAGCAGGTTTCAGTAATATCAATTAGGTCAAAATATGCTCCTAAATGAGCAATTCAGCTCCTCTTGTTTATTACGCAGACTTCTAATGTTGATGTATAGATGATTACAGAATTTCTTCTCCTCGGTTTCATTGGTATCTTGATTAATTCTGTTCTTTGACATCTTAATTTCTTGCTGAGTGAAAGCTCATTTTCCCTCTCTTTTTTTCAGCTACGTTCATCTTTCAGAACAGCACCTCATTTATGCTCTGTCCTTCCAAAGAAAGGAGGCACAAGGACGGGATCTGTGACTCCCAGTTGTCTCTCCCTAAAACTTCTCCTCAAGTCATTATTCCTCCGCATAGGATGGCCAACTATATTTTAGGAGCTGCAAGGCAGGAGCCTGCAAATGGACAGTAGCTCTAGAGGAACTGGCCAGCAGTAAATAACTTCCCTCAGCAACTTATTTGCGTGTTCCTACTACGGTCATATGGGTTTCTGTTAAGGGCTTTCAATCACACTCAAAGCAAAAGCATTGGGCTATGTCAAGGTGAAGTTTGGTCAGCCCTAAAGGCACAGCCTGGAAAGGGAGCTCTCCTCTATATGCCGATATATATATATATATATATATATATATCACTGTTCACAGTGAAGCAGGGGGAACTTGTGGAGAGCTGCAACTACTCAGTAGCCATGTATGGATGGAATGAAGGTCCTCTCATCTAGCCCCTCTAAAAACCAGTTCATATTGTGGAGTATAGTTATTTTTACTGATGTGCTATCCCATGGGAGCAACTAATTGCAAGAAGACTTTTGAAAAATAGGAAGGGCCACAGCAAATCCCCTTCTGGACCCGAAAGTACAGAAGAAACCCACTGTGATTAGACTTTGATTCCCTCAGTATGGCTCACACTAGAAATTCCTCTCAAAATACCACAGTCCACAGCATCACACATTATGAGCTGCAGTTCACTGAACACTTTAGTAACTTGTCATCTCTTCCATTAATTTTTAGGGCAGCTTTAATGATGCACTGATGATTGTCACTGTAATTTAAAACCAAGCTGCAAACTTGCTTTTTTGTGTGTAAGTGCAAATTTAAAACAAGTGCAACAACTGCTCTTAGCTATACCAAACTCTTGGCAAGCAGTGTCTTGAATTATCTTGACCATGTTGTTGGATCTTATGCAAAAGCAATATTTACCACCGTGGAAGGCCCTGTTATCTCTTTTTCAACTACCCAGCTGTCTTAGAAGCAAAGCCTGGCTTGGTACAGCCAGAAATCTATACCTGGCTGAAGGATATTTTCCCTGTGCAGTATAGACCACATAGAGCAGCTGTGAGCACACTCCAGCAAAGACAGCAGCCTTTGAAGTCTAATTTTGCAAAGATGGGCATTACAGGCTTGACACAAGGATGCCTGGTCTATTTATGACAGAAGTGGCTGGAGGAGGGAAGTTCAAAGTTTGATATCCTAATCACAACCCAAGCCAAGGTTGTATGTTTGCCCAGCAGTTATGGTGAGGACAGCATGTGCACTTTTAAGCAGAAGACTTGAGGATGTGCATTGTAAGACTCCCTACCACCATTATCCTTGTTATGCATTAGGTATTTTACATATCTAGCGACTATAAGTTCTACCTGGCTTCTGTGCATAGGGCACCATGGATAATGGTGGGGAAAGTCAGCATTCTGTGAGAGCTGGATCAGCTTCTACACTGCAGGACTCTCTGGTTGGAGAAGTTGAATACCCAGTCACTCCGCTGTGTTGCTAACTCTTTCAGCTAACTCATTTTTCTCCAAAGGGAGGCACAACAACTTCAGAGTAACCACCAGGGAAATTATTTATGCATGAGCAGATGATGGTGGAAAACAGAAAGGACAAGAAAGTCACCAGACGCCAAGGGAGGTGTCCCACAATTTAATGAACATGCCCAACACCGTTCCGCAGGCCCCATTCAGGCTGCACAAGATAAACCAGCCCTCATTTGCTATCTGTCATCCTGCACAAGAAGCAAGAGGCATCTGTGCTTCCATTTCCCTGGCTCTAGAGTCCTTCTGAACAAGCTCCAGTTCCCCTGAAAACCCTGCTTAGAATAAGTATTCACCAACAGGAGGCCGGAACATCCAGGACCTTTGCCTCTGCCTTGCTGAACCTTTGGTGAAAACACAGTAATTCTTGCAAGTTTTTCTGTGTTAACTTCACAGAAAATAGTATCTCAGCAGAAATAAATAAGGCTATTTGAAGCTGCAGTCATAGTCAGACAAAACCACATGATGGAATCAGCACTTAAATCTTTTTAAGTCACACGCCATTATAAAAATATGCTAAAAGACATGATGTTACCTCCTGTGTAGGGTGTTAATCACCATCAAGTTTCTGCAGTCATATTAAAATACATTAAACCAAATCAGTAGCATTATTACAAATTAAAATAAAAAATATTCGCGATTCTAAACTGTGTCTGTTTATAAGACCCTGACTGTGTGACAATTACTGGATAAGTGTTGTCCCCAGTGAGGGGAAGGAACAGATGGCAGCCTGCTAAAAAGCACACACTGTATATCAATTTATTAATTACTAAATGCAATCTGCTAGACATTCATCACAAGATACTTTAGCTATTAAATTTCCAAGGGATTAGAAATTCAAAACAAATTATTTTAATAATAATTAACTTAGCTATATGTATTGCAAGCATGTTATTTCCTTAGCTTAAAAGCCTGAAATGATTGGGTGCCATCTGTCTAACCATTACACCTTTTTTAATATCAAAAGTGCATTCTGCTTAGGTACACAGACATTGAACAAGAAGAATAAAAAATTAATGTTATGGGCATAGCAGAACACTTGGAAATCTTACCCGTGTTGGTTGATTACAGAGCACAGAACCTGCTTCTTCTAGGACACCACTTTGTCTCTGAGAAGCTGGCTTGAAAAGTCATTACCATTTGTTAACTCTTTGATGGCAAACATAACACCTGCTGATGGTTTTCGACACATTCTTGCAAAGGCCTAACTATATCACAAAGTCAACATCACAGCTGCCATTTGCTGGCAGTATCAAATAGAGCAAGGAGTATCCAGAGTGAGAGGGAAAAAGAACTTTACTTGGAGGGACATGGGAAGAACAGGTCAGAAGTACTCATTTACCAAAGATGGGACCTGGGAGCTCAGAAGAAAGAAGGTTCTCCTTCAGAAGGTTTTGCACTGTACTTGGATGCAAGATGGAAAGCACTACCAAAAAAAGCCTTATAAATAAGGACTGCTGCCAGATGAAAGCAAATTATTTTTGTCACAAATACCTTTAACACACAAAAAAAGGAAACAGTTTCTTTTTCGAAGTTTTCCTCTAGGAATAAGTGTTCCCATCTGTAGTGGCCAAAATTTCTTTTATGAATGTAGGATGTGATTGTAAATCCAAACAGAATTTACATCAGTGGTTCCAACTGCCCTTTCAGTTGTCTCACTACTAGCTGGGTAATGTTGTGCTTGGATCTTTTTTACAATATTGACAATTTGATTTTAACCAAAATCTGAGATCTTCTGACCATGGAAGATACTTCAGTTACACGACAGGGCTTCTACTTGGCTGGGAGTTCTCAGTACCAGCTCTTTGTACAGTGAGAAGGTAAGATCACTAAGATGACTCCTTCTTTTTTGAACTTCTTGGCTAGTATCAAGTTGTAAACTGGAGGAAAAAAAACCTTTTTGCACATAAAAAGCACCTTGGAGAAAAAATTGGAAAAGCTTATAGTTAGTCACACTTATATAAACCTACATAAGTTAATCTTCCAGAGGTTACTTTATTGGGTCAGTGAGGTCCTTTTTACAGGGAGAACATGGCAAGTTCCACCAGAAATAAAAACTTTAAATTCTTGTTAGAAAAAAAGAAAATGCTTCATGCAAGTTAGCAATTTACCTACTTTATGTACACATGACAGCCTGAGGATCATTTTTCGTGCCCTGAACTACCAGCTGTGGTAGTACATCCAGCAGGTCAAATACAGTTGCAATATACAACATAAATCTGAGCCTGTAACTCTTCTTTCACCAGTTGTGCCTCAAACTCTAACAAATCAGTGTTTAAACAAAGTGGATCAGGAGCTGCTTTTATGACTGTATTCTTCAGAACTGAGAAACTGCAGAATGATTCACACAAGGTTGCAAAGAGAAGCCCAAGCGTTAAATGAAAATCTGAAGGATCCCACCATCTTCAGCTGTGACCTCAACTAAGCAACTTTTTTAGGTTTGAGTCCCCACTCTCTGACATTGCTTTCTGTAGGGCTGAAAGATAATGGTAATGAGGTTTTTGAAATTTCTCTAATTTCTGAATTAACAATCCATACTCTTCTTAGAAGCGGCTTCAGGATACCTATTGCCACAAGTGATCAAAAGCATAGTTTCATAAGTGTAATTTTTATTATGCTAATTGAAGGTTCAGACTTCTGAAATGAGCAAAATGAGTAATTTTATTACAACTCTTTATTAATACTGTGCATTCAGAGTGTGGAAAACGGAAATCGCTTATCCAGAATGTCAAGGGGCAACTAGGCAATTGTGTCATGCTTAAAAATGATGCTTCTTCATCTCTATTCAGGCATACTGAAAAATTCTCTGACTCTTAATTCTTTTCTTAAAATCTAGTATCTTTGTCACAGTAAACATGATTTGGGAGAGAACCTGGATCCACAGTCTATAGCATTTTTGTGGCACATGACAACTTCTAAGGCAAGACATTGTCTGAAATAATCTTTGAGGAAGAGGACTGTTGTGAATTTTCTTAATCAGTTTTGAATTTACCTTTTTTTTTGACATAAAAATGAATGCATTTAACATCATACAGTTTGAGAGTAGGAGGGAAAATATGCATGAAGTCAAGTTTCAGAATCATTAATGAGTTTGTTCTGTGTCTGGAAAATGAAAGAGAACAGTGAGAACCACCAGCGCAAATCTCAGCCACACATGAGGCAGCTGTGAAGATTGTCACAGGCAGAGCTGTAACAACAGAAAAGTACAGCTCAGATGCTTTCCCAGTACGTTTGTTTCTTCACAGTTAAAAACCTACCAGCAAACAGCACATCTGCTGCACAGCAATCGCAATGCTTTCTGAACATATACAAGCAGCTGCATTCATCCATTCCGTGTGTGCAAGCATCGCTGGTGCATACACAATCACACTAATTGTGTGTTTAAGAAACATAGCATACACTGATTCCGTGATTAACATCTGGAAATGTAAATCCTAGGAAGAAAACAGAAATTTCTAAGCTAGCATGCTCGCTCACTTGCTGGCTCCCTCTCACCCTTGCATTTTTCCACTTGTGTTGGTGCTTCCTTGTACTTACAAGCAGTAGCTGTACCTAACTCACAGGCTACAGAAGCTCCTCATGCAACTTGGTTCCCATTTGTGTACCCTCGGCCAAGAGCCTCATATTAAATGATCAGGGTGATTATTACATCTCAGCATGTCCTAGATTCCTCCAAGAAGGAAATGGGGAAGGCTGGGTCAGGAAGGAGCTGTGCTGTGCTCCAATCAGTCCCATAGCTGGAAGAACCATGGAGGCAGGACTGTGATGTGCACCAGGGAGCATCCCTACCCTGCAGGTCACCCTCTGCCCGGGTTCCTGTCCTTTCTCTTTGTCTGGATCCTGAACAATGCACCTCCATCCTCAATAGGTTCAGCATTCTTTCAGAAGTTTGGTTTTAATTCTAAATTCCCTCAACTAATAATACAACCTTGACGTTTTTAGTGTCTCCTTGTAACAGTTTTACAGTTACTTGAAAAATGAAACAAAACAAAGTCCAGATTAAAAAAAAAAATATTGTGAGTACAAAAATACTCTTGGAGTTTTTGGCCAAAGCAGACTTCAGTAATCAAAGCAACAGTGAATTCCATCCCTTGAAGGATTGCTTTCACACACAGAAAATGACTCAATATGCTTAAGACTAGCCAACTGTCTTGTGGAAGTATTACCCAGCGCCCAGTTTAGTGAGAACATGGATGGGAACGGTACTAGTTCAATGTGTCACAAATTCACCTAGATGTATCCAAAAGAAGAAGTACCAAGGAGGATTTTCAATTTCTGGTGGTATTTCTATCTAAAATTAAGAACTAAACACAACTGTTTTCATACTGAACAGGTGCAGGAACACTTCAGGTGGCCCAAAGGCACTTGGAAGAAAGCCAAATAAATGAAGGGCTAACATCACAAGGCTGCTGCAGGAGGCAGTGGGTATGTTGTCCGTTCTTTATTCAACATCCAGGCAGGGCAGATACTTATCTGGGGCCAAGGAACCCAGATTCAATATTTTCCTCTGTGCCTGAAGTGAACCAAACCTACCTATTCCACCTCTCAAGGCAACACACTAACCACTGCTACAAGGTAGTATGGAGGGACCCCAAATCTCCTCAGCTGATCTGATTCTATTTTGCATAAATAATTAAAATTCACTAGTACACTGAGACCCAACTAACAAAGCCTTTCTACAGCATGCATCCTCCCAGCCTCCAGGCTGTTGCTTTCCTCCCTGCTGCCTTTGTCCCCGACTCAATGAATATTTCAAGTGAGAACAGAAACAACAGCAGTGACCAAGGGAAACACATTTTTGGACCTCTCTTACCAAGAGACAATGGACCTGGTTCAGTCCCCCATCCCAGAACAAGCAATGAGTATATTTGAACTTGCATCTTTCAGCTCTTCAGTGAGCAGCCTAACCAAAAGACACAACATGTTCTGTCCTGCTTTTCTCCAAATTGTTCATAAAATTACCCAAAGAATCGCCACATCTGTCAGTCAGCTGCCAATCTCTTCCAGATCAACACAGTAACATATACAAGGGACTTCAATGGGGATTTTTGTATCCAATTAGGAAATACTGAAAAAAAAATCCCAAGAGCATTAAAACATTTCTAAAAGTGTTCCAAAAATAAAAGTCAGATGTGGACTAAATTACTGTCATCTGTCTCCTATAAGAAGTGAATAGCAGTGTGAAGGCAAGCAAGGCTCAGCTTGCGGGGAGCAGCTGAAGTGGGATAACAGGCTGGGGAACAAAGGGGGAAGGAGAAGCAAACAGAGCTGGGAAAGAGCATGATACAATCTCAGGAAGAAGAGTTTTGGGGGAAAAAAAACCCCACCATTGAAGGTAAGAAGAGGCAGCATTTGAGCAGAAAATTGTTCCTTCAGATACTGCTCCAAAAGGAAACAAAGGTGAGAACAGCCATGTGCTGGCAGCAGCCCAGGAATTTACTGATAGCATCTTAGTAAAGGGGAGGGAAATGCCTCCCTGTCACTCCACACATGAAAAGAGAGAGAGCTAGCTCCTGACTTTTGGAAAGTTTAACTGTTGTGTTTAGACAGACAGCGATGCCATCGATTGTCTTCTACAAAAGCACATCTTCATGTAGCTATACAAGATTTCCAGTATTTCAAAACTCAGTCCCATCAGTATGAACTGCAACACTTTCTTAATACAAGCAAAACCTAAAAGCAAAATGGCTTTTCCTTGTCTGTTTATATCTATATCTCACATTTTTCATTCTATATATATTCTTTCTAGCAGTATCAAATATAGAATTAACATAAAATCATGCCTTTTTTTTTTAATCCTTGGAAGAAGGTTAAGATGTGTTCAAAGATAGGAACACTTCTACAAGTACGAGTTTCGAACATACAGCTTTGAATGGAAACATGTAAAATATTTGTTAAAAACAGTTATCATACTGTAATAATATATTTCAGGCAATATGTTGGACTAAGGATAAAATAATAAGTAGACATTGTAGACACTAAGGAAATGAATTAAAAAAAAAAAAAAAGAAAGAAATTTATTGTGAATGGACATTTCCAGGAGTGAAATACAGGTGAAACAGGAATCTAAATATTACACTGTATTGCTGGCAACAAATTATATAGGTCAAATCTGAAAGAACAACACTGGTCAAATGTACACTACAACCTATTCCTATATAAATACTCTTCTGAGATCATCAGATAACATTGCAATGTTAAAGCTTATTTTTAAGTTGTCATAATTTTTCCTTAATTCATGTGGTATACAGCAACCATGTACATAAAACCGATACACATATAGCAAAAAAGCAAGACCAAAAGGAAGTGTAACTTGAGTTTAGTACTCACCTCCTTCTCCTGACCCAGAGCCATTATCTGAAAAAGAAACACAGGGGGAGCAAATGAAAATATTGTTCTGGGAGCAGCTGTTCAGGAACTTGTCACTGTGAAACATTACACAGGTGTTACATTTCACGAGCCAGGTATAAAAACAAACATCCCACATAAAGTCTGGCATCCTTTAATACAGTTTGTCCATGCATACTGTGCCCTATTCTCTCTCTTGCCTGGCAAGATATTTTTACTCAAGGAACAGCATCATTCGATACTGAAAACTAAATTGCTTTCTTAGCATTTTTCTGACTGTTAGTTATTCAAATGAATTAAAACCAAAAGAGATGAAGAGTGCAGACTCTGATTGTTGGAATATTTATTTTTTTTTACCCTGGCCCTGGGAGTGGTACATGAAAGAGTAATATATATATATCACGTGACTGCAGAAGTACCTCCAGAAGACAACTGGTGCTCAAAGTAAAGTTGGCTTAAGTCATCTACCCACAAAATAGCTCCTCTGCTGAGTCAGTCACTTCATATAAGGATGCTCTAATGGCATAGTTATTTCATTGACATTAGACTGACTGGATTAGCATCTGATGAGTGACGGCTTGTGGCTGCATCCCCTTGCATTCAAGCGTCAGCAGGACTCGAGCTTCCTCACCACCCCAGGCCAACTAACTCCACTTCAGAGCAGTACGGAGCTGGCTCAGGATTTTGTACAGGGACAGGCATCCTGCTGGGCAGCGCTCTGCACAGCGTCTTCAGCGGTAAAGACAAGCCCTGAAACACACCCTCTGAGTCACAAACCTCCCTCTGTCTTTCTTGCACAAAGGAAGTGGAGAGGAGAGGATGGGATGGCAATTACTGTCAGTGAATTACTTCTCATCCCCGTGAGCTCAGCTTCTCTGGAAGATGAGAGGAGCAGAGCACACACACTGCTCATCCCACACCTCTTCTTTCATGCCTGCTTTGCTGATGGAGAAGGCAACTGAATTTATTTCCACAAATCTGAAAGAAGAAGGAGGCCATACAGAGACAGGAGTGTGGTTCTTACTTCCACATATGAGCTCGTTGTTCACATCAAAAGAAAAACCAAACCCTTTATTTGCTCAGTTCCCTCCCCCCCACTTTTTCTTTAAGCAGTTATATTTCTAAGAATAATTCCCTCTAGTGCGTGGATGAAAGTGTGAAATTCCACGTTACTGGGTCACTTTACACATTAAAAATAATCTCCTGTCACATGGAGTATCAGGAATAGAGAGGTTTCTTTCCTCCGCCTATATTTTCCTTTCTTTCCTCCTATACCACTATTCCATGTCTAATAGACTGATCTTATTACCTTGGAGAATCAAATGCAAAAACAGAAGGGCTTTTGTTCCATCGATAGTGACCCACTTTACTGACAAAGCAGACAACCCCATATAAAATATCACTGTTGAGTCACTGAGAAATATGCAGTATTGCTTCATTAAGAAATTCGAAGGAGTATAATTTACTTATATGAAGTAAGAACACAGGCTTATTTGTAGCGGTGAAATTGTGTCATAAGCTGTTCTAGGGGAGAGAAGGCTGACAGACAAACATGAGCAAGTTTAACCTGTAATTCATGTAAGAAACAAAGGTTAAAATGTCTCAAAGAAACTTTACTTGTTCCATGTTTTTGTTTCCAACTCTCACTCTCTGACCGCCTTCCCCTGTGCATTCAGCCCCAAGGTGAGAAATGGCGCTCTGCTCTAGTATGAGGGGTTCAAGTTATATCGTGAGGTGTTGTGCAGCAGGGGAGGTACCATCACATAGTACAAGCTACAATGAGAGAGGTATAGAAGTGACAGAGGTGATGTTCAGACCAATCCTCTCTATAGATTATTGAGTTGATATACATGAAGTCCATGGGCAACTCTGCCTCCACTTGGCAGGATATCCTAGTAATGGGACAGATCCATTCCCACTCCTCTGGGCTTTCAGATCTCAAGAAACCGTTAAAAAAATAAGTGTCATCCTCTATAACACTGCATCATTTTCAGCTTTTCACTGGCAGCTCATGTCTCCCCTCTGAGCCCTGAAGCTGTGTGAGGACTCTTGTCTCCAGGGTAACTGTGCTAAACTAAGCTGGTGTTCCTGCTTTTTTTCTGAGTCTTGGCTACATTTCCCCAAGCAGCTGCTGGTTTAAAAAGTAGCATTTTTTGAAGCTTACTTGGACAAGCAGCCCTGCTCTTTTGAGGCCCTTAACCAATTCGGGATTTCCAAAAGTGGTCTCCATGCACCAAGACCTGGCAAGAAAGATGCCCAAACAAGCGAGGAAGCTGGACAGAAAGAGCTTTCCCCTTCAGCCATGGACCAGTAATCAGAAAGTGAGTGACTTCTCTTTACTTAAGCCACTCTTTTCCAAATAGGCTTATAAAAATATGTTTATACACAAATGTACAGGCTTCTGCTGTGAACTGCTTTTATCCATGAAGGAGTTTCTGGCTAAAATACATAAAGGAGCACATGGATCAGCGGCAGCATCTGAGCACTGTAAGCATCAGGCTACAGTCAGAATCCCTTTGTTTTTTGGTTGTTTTTGTTTGGTTTTTTTTTTCGGTTCTCTCTGAACAGGAGAGTACCATGGGTCTGCTTTGGTGCAGAGGCAGAAGGTATGCCCTCCAAACCCAAAAGAACCTGTCTTATTCAGGAGGGATGGCTTTTAACTCAAACTAGCATGAAAATTGAGCCCGTCTCTTCCCCATTCAGGGCAAGAGCTCCAAATCACTAAGTACGAACAGGAGGACAAACAGTCCACTGACAAATCTTAAGCAAGCAGACCCTTCCACTTGATTCACATGGGGCAGGTGATCCAGTGGGCACCTCCAGAGCAAACCTATCTGATCCTGCTCACAGAGAGGCAGGCAAAGAAACACCAAAACACTGCACCTTTTTTAGATCTGTGTAAGAAACAGGTCAGCAGCTTTTCAGCGACGGGCAAAACAGAATGCCTCTTGACACACAGAAGGTAAAACTGTACACTGTTCTCCAGGAAACAAAGCCAGAAAATGATGTATTTGCCGAATTTGGGTATTGCAAAGCTTAGCTGACAGCTGAGAAGGGATTTCCAGCATCTGAACTTTGTCACCCAAGAGTTATTATACTCTTTATACTCAATTCCTGGATTTTGTCCTAAAGCTTTTGGGATATAGCTGTGGGGGTTTTAGTACAAAGACAGTACGTGCCACTTCTTTTCATCAAGCAGAAATTGGTTTTCCCACACCAGCACTCCAGAAACTTCACTGAGCAAATCCTGGATAGTGTTCACTCTTTTATGCAATTGTCTTTGGTTGCTCATCTTATGAGTCAGAAGTGGAAGAGGGAAAGGGCAGCTGCTGTCTCAACTCCTAGTTCCCTGTCAGCCTGGATTTCCTGGTTAACAAAGCTAACCAAGGAGTCCTCTCCGTGGTAGGACAGGGCAAGCTTGCTGCAGTTTAACCCTAGGTATACAAGAGCACCGCCAAGTAAAGATTGGCTAAAATTATAAAGAATTTGCTACCAAAGATGACCATCATGATCTCCACAGGTGGCATGAGACATAGTGCTGAGAGCACTAGTCACAGAATGGTTTGGGTTGGAAGGGACCTCTGGAGATCATCTAGTCCAACCCACCTGCTAAAGCAGGTTCACCCAGAGCAGATCACACAGGAATGTGTCCAGGCGGGTTTGAATGTCTCCAGAGAAGGAGACTCCACAGCCTCTCCGGGCAGCCTGTTCCAGTGCTCTGGCACCCTCAAAGTAAAGAAGTTTTTCCTCATATTTAGATGAAACCTCCTGTGCTTCAGTCTGTGCCTGTTGTCCCTCATCCTATCATTGTGCACCACTGAAAGGAGTCTGGTCCAATCCTCTTGACACCCACCCTTGAGATATTTATAAGCGTTGATGAGATCCGCTCTCAGCCTTCTCTTCTCCAGGCTGAACAGACCCAGCTCTCTCAGTCTCTCCTCATAAGAAAGATGCTTCAGACCCCTAATAACTTTGTAGCCCACTGCTGGACTCCCTCCAGTAATTCCTTGTCCTTCTTGAACTGAGGAGTCCAAAACTGGGCACAGTACTCCAGATGCAGCCTCACCAGGGCAGAGTAGAGGGGGAAAATAAACTATTGCAATTGCCCAGGGAGAGCTTTTAACTTTCCCTCTTTCCTCAGCATGCTGCAATACTCCATCAGCTCCTGCAGCAGCAGCACAGTCCCTGAAATCTCCAAGCAGCAGCACAAGGACCAATGTTTTGGAAGAGATGTAAAATCAGCACAGCCCATTTCAAGCCAACAACCAGAGGAAGGACCAGAATAAGCTCCAACTTCCCACTGCTGGCAGCGGAGCAGAGCTCTCACTGCTGCACAAAAGAATTTTGGGAAGAAACACACCACCTCAGCCATCCCACCCTCCAGAAACAAGCCTGCCTGCTAGCAATTACCCTGGATTTAGATATGCCAGCAGGAGCTTGTGTTTTTTTTTTCTTTTTGCTGACAAGCCTAATTGCCAGCAGCTGCAAGGCCTCTGGCTGCTGGAGACAGGCTTTTAACCTCTGCATTGCCGGGGCTGTGTGTGGGGAATGTCCATTTGCCTTGACATCTTCAGGGAACAAGTGGTTGCTATCACTTGATCCTGGTAGCCATGTGCTTATGCCATGCAAAAAACAAAGGACAGGATATTAAATCCTGGCACATATTGATGAGATATGTCTGGGTAGCCTATTTCTTTCCTTCCAAAGCATTTCCTAACAACAGAACAGTGACACTGTACAGTTGCAAACCCTCCTTGCAGCCTGGACACGAAAGCTCCAGTACTGCACTGGCTCTGGGAATCAGGGTCTCCGTCACCTCTCAGAGTGAATGAATGCTTTTACAGAAGGTTTTCAGGTTTGTTATGCCTTTCTTGAGAGAGCATAAAGAGTTATTTTCACATTTCCTTAATCTAGAAATGAGTTGCTTAGAATTTCTTCCTTAACTCCCTCAAAAGGATTAAACTGAGCTTATTATATTTATTTTCAGGACAATGTGTGCATCTGGTTATGCTTCACTGTAAGCCTCCCACAGAAAACAAAACCAAAACCCAACAAATCTACTGTAAAAATATCTGCATCCAAACTCAGAGTAAGAGCTTGATTACTTCAGACTGAAGAACACTAAGTTAAAGCCACTCCTAAGAGAATAATTCCTTAAATCTAACAGATATAGTGTTTGTTTCTAGGTCTGCAAATTGCCCTTTTTTTTTTTTTACTTTGGAAATCCCAACAGAAAGCAACAGACTGTGCCTTCCAAATAAATACAGTACACTGAGAATATATAATTACAATATATCAAGTACTACATAATTTTGCGGTTACATTTTCATGTGCATATAATATAAATCTGGCAGCAGTCAAAATCGTGGCTCTGTGTGCGGGCTAACAGGAACACACATTCTTAGAAATGAATTGTCAAGGTCCATTTCTTATTTACTAAATTATTTTATTTAAACTAATAAAAGACAATAAATTTACCAACAAAAGGAGGCAGACGAAATCAAGGGACTTGGTGATACCCAATGCTCTGAGCACCCCGACTGCCCTCTCTTCCTGGTTTCTTAAATCTGTTTAGCAAGCCAGTTCAGGATAACCTCCAGTAGAAGATGGCATAACATGAATTGATTTCAGTGTAATGTCACCCTTTATGAACTGATCAAGGCTTCAGGTCAGCAGCAAGACCGCTGATGCTATGAGTTTGGCAGGAGTCCCAGTGTAGCTATTGCCATCTCCTCCTGCCGTGCTGGATGGTCCCATCTCTGTATTTGTTTGTGGGCTGAACTGCAAACTGGGAACTGATAAGGTTAAGAAATTTAAAAAGAAAAAAAGCTAGGACAGTGCTCTGGTCTTGTTCACAACATAATCCCACAGAGGAAGGAGAAGCAGCTACGGAAGGTGGGAAGTACCACCAGTGAGGACTTTGCTTCACAGCTCTGTTCATCTGCATCCAGTCACACACCAGATGATTCCTTCATGAATGCAAAAGGCCAGGTTAGGCATAGGCCAAATTGTATTTAGCTTGATTTGAACCATCATTTCTCAAAGGTATATTAAGGCATTAGGCAAAGAGAACACTAAAGCTGTTTCACTCATTTTCCTAGTTTCTTTGGATTTTACAACACAGGGCTACATGCATTGGCTGAAACCCACAGCTTGTGCCAGGGGTAATTAGGCACATAAACACCTCTGTAAACCCAGATATATGAACAAACAATGTCCCTTCATAGAAAAATGGGCTTTGAAAATGTTAAGATATCTATATGCAATCCCCAAATCTTCAGCCATACATTCTCTAAACCATCTCTAAACCACCATTTCTAATGGGAAAACTTGCATTTTGTTCATTCCTAAAGCACCTATGATTGACTCTTTTTTTAGCGTTGCTGATTTTAGGATCTCGCAACTCTGAGAGCACTCAAATAAAAATGAATATATAAATACCCTCCTAAATCACCCAAGAACATAAAAAATAATTCAAATGTTACCTGCCAAGAAATAGGTCTGAAATAGGCCTTAGCTTCAGAAGGTACTAATCCCTAGCAAATGGGAAGTACTTCATTCCTGTATGAGATTCAGAAGTCTGTAGTACTTTAAATATGAAATGGTTGTTGCAACACTAGGGGGAATTTTGTCCTATTGTTGCAGGTACATCCCACTAGGATGAAACATTTCTTTGAAATATCGAAACTCTGATAGGAAGCCAGTGAATCTATGCTTAGCTTCCAATGACATCCCAGGGCAAAGCATTTCCTTAGCAAATTCAGAAGCACTATATGAAAATAAATGGGAGTCTATAAAGGAATTTTTAATTTGGACATTTGATTCTCAATATATGTGTGTTACAGATATATTGAGTTCTCGATGACCTACGATAGCCAGCAGGGCATGGTGAGGTTCCAGATGATGGCTTTTATCATCCAATATTCTCACATCAGCTGGAGCATGTCAGACACTTGGGGTCACAGGTGTCATTCTGGTAGAGCCCCGCTGAAGCGCTTTAAATTGCGCCAGTGGAAATGCAGTATGCAGCCTGAATCACAGCCTCAGATTTGGAAAGTACCAGTATTTTCTGGTCAATTCTGTCTCAGCACATGTCTGGATCTACTACACTGAGTGCTAAAAATCATGCTGCATTTCCTGGGTTTTATATAGGACTTTAAGAAAAGGGGGAAGAGGTTAAAAAAAAAATCCCACACCAGCTGAGTAACATAGTAATTAGCTGACATTAACCTGAGGCTGAGAAGAATTGTTTTTTCATTTCAAAATGTCTTTTTCTTAGTAGGGTAGAAAGCATATAAGAATAATAACTTTTTTTGTTGTTGTTACCTAAACATTACCCTAGGGTTTTATTTTAGTGAGGGAAAAAAAACCTTTCATGTTGCAAGTCTGTTTTTTAAAATAATTTCAGTATGAAATAAAAAACAATATTTACTTATACATCTTCTGTTCAAACCTTCGTACTTCTTGGGTGTTGTTATAGAAATGAGTGCTCCAAAACTGTAATGCATTTTTTTCCCATTTCTGCAGCATCTGGAGATAACTTACAGGTGGCAGATTGAGAAAGGTAAGTTCTGTCACCTGCCTGAGGTAAACTGGAGTTATGTGGCTGAGCAGGGCACAAAATGCAGGTTTCCTTCAGTTCTAGGACCAAGGTCATAGATTGTTTTGGACCTTGGTAAACAACCACAAATCTCAGTATGAGTCTGAGCTGCAGTCAAAAGCATTAGAGTAGCTCGTGTAAAACAGCCACGCTGCATTCAAATGAGGTAGCTCTGGGACTGGCAGCCGCAGCAAGGAACTGGGCCTGGGTACACTGCCCAAATATTTACCCTAATTTCCAGATAGGATGTTGCAGCTACCAGTGAGTTCCAGGCTGCTGCTTCTAAATTGTCATTGATAACTAAAGTTATTAAGCTAGCTGGGAGTGTGCACATGATCTGTAATCATGCTTTTGGCTGCCATTAACCATTGCTCAGGCTAATTCGAGTAACTATTGTGTATCAAAAGATGAGGAATGTCCCACAACTGAAATTATTGGGGTGCTATTTATGTACCAAAGAATGCAGTTGTTGATGCTACTGAGTAATCTAATTTATTTCTGAGAAAGGCAGCTGTTCCCAGCTTTGAGGCTGTTTAGAGGTTCAGAAGACCTCTGGAGGATAAAGCTTCTGTGTCCAAGAGCATTCAAGACAGTGAAAACCCATCCCATGTATTTTAAGCAGGTGGAAAATCTGTGTTTTCAGTGCGTGGAAAGATGGAAAAGAACAGTCCATTAGAAATGTGAGGTATGATGATTTTGTAAGAGTTTTCTATACCTTCAACGTAATGGCACAAATTTAAATCAGTCGAAGATGATGCCTTGGACACAGGCAGAGTGGCAGTCAGGGTGATCAGTGTTACTTGGTGGATGTCACACTAATTATGTACATCCAATAAATGAGTTAGAAAGAAACGACTAATTAGGAGTCTGCTCCAAATTTGTTGTAAGCCTTTTGATGAATATCAAGGCTCCTCTACACATAAGACAGAAGCATTCACTAACTATTTTCTGAGATAGGCTATTTCTAATTTTAATGTTTATTTATTAACCTCTTAGCATATCAGAAGATATATCAGAATTCTTCTCTGTAACTGTATTTCATCACTAAAGAGGTCTTGGGGTTTCCACATTATCTTATTCTAGGAAATGCATGAAAATTAAAATCTCTGGAGCTAAGGGCAAAATTAAAGAGCTAACCATATAACATCATTCATTAGTGACACAAAGTGATGTTTTACATACCAGAATAACAGGGTCCTCTTGATACCACTCTTATCTCTTTCTGATGCTTGCAAGCAGCTCTCCTGAGGAAGCATTCATTTTGGTAAGTGTCTCCATTTGATCCACAAACAGGAATATAGTTTGTGTCACACTGAAAAAGAAATTATAAAGTAACTCAGTCATAGAAAACCATGTGATTAATCTCAACTGCATATTAATACATAGGAAGATAGTTGTGTAAATATGATTACTAGCAGTGACTCATAACCCTGTTCGCTAAAGAAAGATTTAAAATATGTTAGTTTCTCAATATCACTATATGTATTCCTTCCAGATCACTGAAATAATAGTCCAACTCCACATGGGCTGAACATAGGAATTCAGTAGGAAAGATTAAAAGAACAGAATAACTATAGTGGGACTCATTAATGGCTAGAGGGAATATGACAAGCATCTAGAAGTATTTGAAGGATAAACACACTGAGAAAGGAGCGAACTTCTTGAAGATAATAAAAGAATGTATTACTAGGCACAGTGGGATGAAACAGAGCAAAGGAAAATTTTAGGTGAACAGTGCTTAAGGGGAGACTTAGTAATGTTTTGATCATAGAGGAATCTTTCAGGAGAGGTGGAAAACCATCATCGCCTCTCATTAAATTCATGAGCATCATGAGTCTGATTTAGTTGGTCAACAGCTATGATAATGCTTTTGTATTACTATACTGAAAAATTTTGTGCTCAAAGTTAGTACATATAAAAAAAGAAAGAAAGGAAAATTTATCATTTGGAGTGGCTTTGGCAGGAGCGGCCTCTATTTTGCTGTTTTCTTACATTCTAAGCAAGACGGATTATATACCCCTTGTGTATGTAATGTGTATTAAAATGCTGGAAAATACACTGAGACAGGCAATCCACCTAACACCTGCGAGTGCTGCATCTCTCCCTGAGGAACTGGAGATCCAAACCCCATTTCACTGTGTGGAGCTCTGGTTGGAGCTGCAATGGCATCTGTAATTACAAACACTTTTTGCATCTTTAAAACCCTAAGGCAAAGAAAACCCACAAACAACAAAAAGCAATGAAGAAAGACTCAGACTAGCCACCAAAATTCTCAGCCATGTGAAGTGTGTGATTAAACTGGTACAGTTCAACCAGCGACTGTTCACATAGAAATAGCAGCATTAGTTAAGCTAAACTGCCCCAAAATGCAGTTTCTTCTCCAAATTCCAAACAAGTGTCTACCACAACAGTTTCTTTGTGCTTTGGCATACACAAGCATCAAAATGTTCAATTTTTAGAACATTTTGAAGGGAATTATCCTTTCTCCTTTGTCATCCTGCCACAGATGACCAACTTGAGCTAAGCATACACAAACAGAAATAAATCATGCTGCCAGCTCTGAAAATTATTTCTAACGGTTTTGTAATACTTTCCCATAGTAAATAGCTCTCAGACATTCAACCACAACCATCAGTCCTGTCATATCTCACACTGAACAGTCACTTCTAGGGAATAATTAGACGGGCAACTCTTGGAATGAGCAATACTTTCCAATAGATAATTCTCTATTCAGTCTTAAAGTAGCTGTGTTATTTTAAAGCTGCAGGTTTCTGTCCTGAGGATAGAAAATGAGAGGCAAAGTGATTCGTTTTTTTTAGTTTGGTAAGACTTTAGCGATTTGGTGCAGCGCAGCCAAAAGTTCTCATGTAGACTCCTTTAGGAATGGAGTGGTTTTCTTGTGAGGAAATCCTCTAACAGCTTGAATGACCAAAAGGACAAAAAGAGCATCTCTCCATGGACAGGATCTGCTTTGTGCAGCAGCCCATGGGAAAATCCATCTGGGCTTCATCCAATGCTCTGTGATTGCAGAGTGCCCAGCATCTGAAGGGATATAAGGTTTACTCCCTATTTATATTCATTTTCCTATTATGTCTTATTAAAGCAGTTATCTTATTAAACTATTTGTTATTGAGCTTTTCTTACTGAGATCGAAAAAGAGCCCTGTGCCAGTTCTCTCTCACCTCCCCATGTCTGTCCATAACTCAGTAGGTGGTGATTAGGTTTTGTAAAACATCATCCAAATGACAGCAAAAGACCTTTCCAAAAATTTGGGGAACACATGTTATCTCCCACCTCCATTATAATAAAAAGGAAGTTATCCTTTTTCCTCACTAGGCCTGCAGAAACTCAGGATATCTTTTAAGGTCACTGCAAGCAGAGCACAACTGAATCCTTCAGCACGTCTCCTACAGTCTCATTCGTAAATTTGATTCTGGGGAAACAGGTAACTCGCTTTATGTTAGGTTAGATGACTTGATAAGAGAGGAAAAGCCTACAAGGTGTTCAGAGAGGTCGTGGCCTGCAGAGCTCTTGCTGCCATGACATTATAGATCTTTCGGTGACAACACATAAGTTTGTCAGCCACTCCATCTCCAAAGGGGATCCTTGGAGGGAAAACTACAAACAATTAATATTGAAAGTTTCAGAAGACTAAACAGTTAAGAAATGATGCCAGGTCAGGAGTGGTGGCAGATAAAGAGGAGGAGGAGGGAGTGGTGATGTCTGGAAAAGAACTGAAATCTCTGTGCATTTTCCTGAATCTGAGGGGTGGTTTAATCTGAGGGATGGTTTGTGCCAGCCTTGGCTTGAGTTCAAGGATGGCTGTGAACAGCTGTATCCCTCTGTGGTGGTGATAGTTGTAGCTGAATAATTAAGGTTGAGAGTTACAGGAAGAATTCAACCTGCTATATCTGAAAAATACACCACCTTCTCCTCACCTGTAGAATTCTTTCCTTAGTGTATAGGATTATTTTTTCAAGAAATATAGGTAAGCTTACAATTAGCCTAAAAATAATATTGATTTTAAAACCAGATTCTTCAAAACAAAGTATCAGGTTATCACATGGGCCAGTTCATTTTTTAGTCCTCATGACCTGGATATTAGGAAGTCATAAAATTTACTGTCTACAGAAAATAAAATACACCTTTGCTTAGCTTAGGGTTGAATTTCTTTAACTTTAAAAATAATTACTGGGTTTTGATTTTATTATTTTTCATAAATAAAAGTTAGAGATAGAGTGAAGGCTGATGACTAAACCTCTTCTCCCAAGAATTTTTTCTCCCTTTGAAAAGCAGTCAGATCCCATTTTTCTTATGGGATGTAAGCTGTAGGATGCCTTCAGCACAGGTACCCACCTGAATGACACCACATCAAAAGCCAGCTCTGAAACACTGGAAACCAAAACCAGTATATGATCATACACACACTGTTGCTATTCTGGTTCCCCTTGATTTATTATTTATTGGAAACAGAACACGATTATTTTGAAACACTGAAGGACAGCCCACTCCAGGGCCAGCTGATAACACTGCCACATCTTGCAGTTTTACCTGGAGTCTCATAATATTTTATACATTTGCCCTAGCTATAAATTGTGAAAAGAAAGAACTTCAGTATTCTTTTATCTAAAAAGCGAGGGGTGAGAGGGGAGGAAGGATTGCCATGATAGTTACCAAAATGTAAACTAAAGGCTCAAAAACCAATGAAGCAAAGTGAACTTGCTATTTACTACGTTTTGAAAGTTCAGAGGATTTTTTAAAATCAAATTTCCATACTTTTTTTTTTTCCTGAGGGGTACTAATTCACAATTTTCATTCGTAAACTTCATGATCACTGATGATTCTGTTACTATCTGGTATTCAAAATACCTTAAGATCTTTCAGGGTCTAATGTACCACATCTAGCCACCAGCAGAGTGAGTGGCTAAATGACACCCCTCTAAATCAGGGGTGTCAAACACATTTTCACATTTTCATAGGAGTACAGTCCTAAAATTATATTCAGCCCTTTGAAAGCAACTGTGAGGCTGATGTGGCCCCCGGTGAACATAAGCTTGACACCCCTGCCCTAAATACTGGGCATTAGAGTAAACAATCCATAATAAGTACCGCATTTGAAGTATAAAGGTTCATCTAGTATGTGTGACAAAGCTTGGACACCCTGCTCTGGGTCACCTGCCCTCCCATCTTGGGTCTCAGGGCAGGATGAGGCAAGGTGGGGATGAAGAGTGGGTGTCATTTGGCACTCCCCACTTTGGCTTGTACCGGTCACAGGTGGGGTTCCTAACACATATGGTGGCCCTTCGTTCTTCCCCACGTCACTCTGTGCTGCCAGCTGACTTACCAAAGTTATGCAGGGAGCAAATGTGATGCCACGCTCTCCACTTGCTCCCTGAGCACACCCTGGTGAAGTTCAGTCACGTACCATCCCAATCAGGGCCATCAAGGAGCCTATGGTTACACTATATAAGCCTGTTGATGAGCAAAATTTTTGAAGTGACGATTCTATAAATACTTCAATAGACCTAGAAAGATCAGTCAGAAATAGCAAACAAAAAGGTGAGCAGCCCTTACCTGGAATTGACATACACATTTCACACCATCGCCTTCTTCCTTGCACACTCCTCTGTATTTACATGACGATTCATCACACACTCTTACATCGGATTCCCTTACATTTAACTCTATGAAAAAAATAGAAAAAGGAGACAGAAAATAAATTGTAAGATGAGTAATTTTGGAGACTGCCTTGTTCTCAAACCCACCAAGCCACCCAGCTGCCTTACCCCCCTACAGAAATTAAAGGAAAAAAGCCAGGGCTTTATCCAGATTGCCTTGTGTTGGCTTCGTCCTGCTCCTCAGAGGCAGCTTTGTCTGGTTGGCACAGCAGCTGTAGCTAAATGTCACTTCATCACACAGATAGAGAGCAGGCACGTGTTTGCATTGCCCAAATTCCCTTCCATGTCCCCCTCTGCTGGGGATGCTCCAAGTACAAAACCTTTCTTCGCAAAAGTTGCACCTAGTAGCAGTCAGGACAGTTACATGACACATAGCCCATGTTTCTCGCCTGCTACCTCTTTTTGCCTTACTCGCCACAAAGGTCCTGAAGAAGAAAAAAAGCTAAAACATCAGAATTTCTCTGCCCAGTTTTGCAATCCCTGGCTTGCCTACACGCTTAACCTTCTAAAAATAAACCAGAGTGTGTTTAAACTATTATAATGTGCTCGCATTGTAGGACCCGGAGTAATGAACCAGAGCCCTCTGTCTTAGCTGTTGCATAAAAATACGGAGCAAAAATGCAGCTCTTGCCTCAGTAAGCTTGTATTTGATTTGAACTATATAGAGAGAGCAAAAGAGGTTATTGGTGGGATAATGGAAGTGGTCAGGGTTAGCTTACATGTGACCTTGCCAGGCTATGTGGGAATGGTGCTGTTATTATCAATTGCAATTAAAAGGTGAAAATAACACGAAGGGCTCTGGAAAAATCCCCTACCACTGTTTAAGGCTGCCCTCATATCAGAGGATATCATTCAAAGCTGTCTGTACTTCGTCTCGAGCCAGAAACCTCCAGGACACTATAGCAATACAGAGGAAATTCATTGATGGTGTTGTGATTTAAAATAATGACGGTGACTTTTAATAAGCATGGCCTATGCAGATAACTGGGTTAAAGAAAGCACTGAATGCCAGCTATTCAGAGATGGGGAAAGGTAGGTCAAAAGCAGAAGAAAATAATGCTTGCTGCCACTTACAGTCTTAAATAGGCAGTCACCCTCCTGCTCACAGCAATGTCAGCACTTCGGTATGACAGTGACAGACACCCTGGAAAACTGCTCCTGGGGGTTTACACAACATTATACACCCATACACATAGTTTATATAAATATATAAGTATATAATAATTTATGTAATAAATTATACTGTGTGTCATATGCTTCTGTATTTAATATAGTGTAATTATGTATTTTTTCATAGCACTAAAGTTACAGGATTACAGCCCAATGGAAGGTCCAGTTATAATCCAAACATTTTGTCAACTGTGAGAAAAAAAAATAAAAGAAATATTGTTTGGTGGTTTTTTTTCCCTATATGTCCATTATTCCTGAAGACATAAATGAGGAGGGCAATGTGTGTAACAACGGGCAGTTAGGTATCCTGGTTGCCATCACAACCCTGTGCACGTGTTCTCTAATGCTGTTCTTAATGTCGTCATTTATCAAACGGGAGTGCGGTGTTGTAGGGACCAAGTAAATGTGACAGAATATCGCAGCTTTTCAATTTAGTGTGTTCATAACTTGCTCCTGAAGGAAATGTGCCTTTCCTTCTCCTCGTGAAGATCTGTTCCATGAAGATGAACAAACTATCAAGATTAATTAAGGGGAAATGATTGTCATACCTGAAAGAAGGATACACCTTTAGGTGATACTGCATTTGAGAAAAATCAATTTATGAAAGGGAGTAACCAGATAGACAAATTACAGCGTATGCAGTCTTCAAAATCCTGTTTTCATCACCTCAGGAAAATAAAGAGATGCAGGTCCCCATTTCTCAACACTCCACTAAGCTTGCTGGACTTGGTGCTTCACAGCATCCTACCCGGTACCCCCAATCGGCAGAAGAAAGCCCTTGGCAGCTGCAACTTGTGCTTGAAATTCTGAGGGTCTACACGATGTCCAAGCATCCAAGCGGTGTTGTGCAGACCTTCGCTTGACCTCTGTGTCCTCTTGTGTGAAGAGGACACACGACTGCCCAGGAAGGAGCATCCTCGCCATGGTGGGGGGTGAGGGACCTCACTTTTCTGTGCGGGAGGAGAAAGAAGCCAGGGGTGTCCTACTAGTCCCCAGCTAAGCGGTTCAGCATCAAGGCTGAACCAGAGATGTACTTGTTCCTAACATAGCTATTGCTCTGTCTGCAAAACCAGTGAGAAAGGGAAAGATTTCAGAAGAAAATTATGGCAAGACAAGTGAAGATGGGGGTGGGGAGTGGGGCAGCAGCTCTTGTGAGTTCCCCTCACCTCAAGAAAAAAAAAACTTAATTAATTAAAAAAAAAAATCCACAGGAAGAATAAAGATAATAGAAAGCACACAGTTCTAAGGGTTACTTAATTTTAGGATTTGACTGCCTTCGCACATAAACGAATAAATACTGATGATAAGCTTTTTTGCCTGAGATCAATGCTGAGCAGAGAAGGTCATTCAGAGACCTGGGGCCAACATGATTTTCCAAAACTGTACAAAAGAAAAGATATCCTGGTGACTGGCACTTGAACGTGACAGAGGAACTTTATTCCATGACAGGATGCCACCTGATCCCTCCCTTCCTGTCAGTGGCAAATTCCAGCAGCTGCAAAATCAAGCGTCCGACATGTGCGTGATTACATCTGATGGAATCACAAGTACCAGGGAGTGCAGGGGCCATAATGACTTTGATATCTACAGCATTCAGTTCAGAAATGAATAGATGAGGATGGAGGTTAATAGAGCGATGTGAAGAGGAACCATAAATGTCTCACATGTGTGAAATATGCTCCTTCTTCAGTGGATTCCCCACAGAGAGAATTAAAATGGAGCTTTTGCAATTACTTCCAGAAGAACAGAATCATTATCATCGTATGTGAGAACAGGCCCATGAAAAGAGTAAGAACATGTAGCAAATGGTTTGGGGTAATTTCTTACATGTTTCTTTAATGACTATCGCAACTAATTTCCTAGACTTTTAGCAGATACAAATAAGAGAAAGCCTCAGTGTGATTCATTATGTACAGCAAGAAGATGGTAAGTAGTAATCCATCAACTCCCAGGAGAAAATATAATTAGTGCAATTAAATCAGCCTTCCAAATTTATGATAAAATTAATCTCCAAAGACCTGAAATAAGGTATCAAAAATGATTTGCTGATATCTGTTCAGCCAATAAACTTCCTAGTGGTGTAAGGACTGACCAGCACAGAGCAACCTGCAGGAATATGGCAGCAAAGACCAGCATCAAGGTCTTTTGGGTTTTTTTCCCCTCTTTTGAAATGAATTCACCTTATGACAATTTGATTCATCACTAAAAATGGGGAAAGCCTTCTCCATTTTGATGCCTTTCAGAAAGTTGAACTTTTCAGAAAGTAGAGTTTTTCAGAAAGCAGTAGTTCAGAGAACTTGAAGTACAGCTTAATAAAAGTAGCTAGAGATTGGCTTTTTGCCTGTGACCTCAAAACGCATTGCTCTGAGGCGTGAACCTCTTGGTATAGCTAAATTACATGTGTCAAAATGCTGAACCTGAATATGAAATCAAATTCGTAGGCTTAAGAACATCAAACATGTTGCTTCCATCTGGATACTTCGAGAATAAAGTGAAATCTAAGATGGGCAAATCTGGTAACTTCGTAAGCAATTTTTTTTTTTTCCAAACTCATGTTTCTCTTCAGGTTGGCAATAGTACATAGCAATCATGAATGGATATAAGGATGCAAAAAACACTCTTCCCATGTGGAGGTGAGCAGGTGGGTTTAGTAGCCGTGCTGCCAGATTTGGCCCTCTTGAAAATTTCAGCTGTGCCTGGGAACAACCATCTCTGCCTGCCTGCCTGTTTTCTGTTTCTTATGGGAAACAGATCCACCCCCCACTTCACCCCGCAAACAGGGGATCTGCTGGGACCCCCTTACCTCCTTTTCTTCTTGACATATGGATTTGGTACAAGAAGGGGAGCAGCTTGCACCATTCTCACTAGAAGGAAAGAGCGAAGCAGTGCAGGGTGCCTCACTGCTGCTTTTCTGTCCCACAAATTGTTTGCTCTTTCTGAAGTCAAGAGTCTGCTACTCTACAAGGTTAAAAGAACCCCCAAAATTATAAAAACAGCTGTAGTGGGTCAACATTGTCTTGGGAAAGGGCTCAGAGGAGCAATTATGTTGTATAAGGGTATGTTAGAGCCCACAAGGTATATTGGAGATAGTGGCATTATGACTGGGTGAGCTCTTAGGACCACAGAAGAGTCAAAATCCAATGTGCAGAAAACCTATAACCTACTTGATTTTGGTAGTCAGACTTATGACTTTGGCTTGGCTTTGGCAAACCATTCTGGTTTTGGCAAATTATTTTGGAATGACTGGAGAACTTAATGGGGAAAGAAAGAACACCTTTCCATTAAGGATTATAAAGTTGAGCTGCTCACATGACAAGTACGGTAATAGCCTGTGTCTTAAATCAAAACCTTGAATAAAACTTCACCTACCAGTCACACCCTTTGCCCTACAACGAAGATGATACCCAGAGACAGTTATTCCCAAGCACAGCCTGCCCATTTGAACCATGAAGGTGAGTTTGAGTGACATCAAAGCTAACTAAAATAACTGCAAAAAAGATTCTCCAGGGAATAGTTTGGATACCCCGGAACAAATCTGCTCATGTTCAGCTGCCAGCTCAGAACAAAACAGCACAGCTCTCCTGTAGGTCCTGTCAGTCCCATGCAGACATACAAGCATCCCAGGTGGTACTAGGTTAAGTTACTTTAGATTGTTGTCACCTAGAGTGACTTTGACATTGGCTCAGACACTTAGGTCACATGCACACATCTACACATAAACATTTAGCACCTTAATCTACAAGCTTGGCCCCATCCCACTGCTCTTTCAAAGTGCACCCAGTACAGCCATTCCTGCCACAAGTCATACAAATGCCTACGGAGCCATTATACAAAGGCTGTGGACAGGAGACATAATTTTGGGAGTCCCTGTGTGTGATACAGTTGTTCTGACACTGGTGAAATGCTGGCATACATGTTTGGAGTGAGACAGCATAGGTTATTCCCATTTCAGCCACTGGGTACAAATCTCACAGATAAATGCAAGTTACATGTACAATGGAACTTGTTTCTACCCATTTTATTGCAGGTCTTCAGCTCCCCACTGGTTCCTACTACACTTACTACACCAGTTCCCCACTTTAACCAATCTTTCTTTACAGCTCATCCACTACATTTTCTCTGTCCCCTTCAAAACATCAGAGCAACATTCCAGAAACAGGGCACTTCTGCTTTGCAAGTTGAAATAAGAAATTTAAGGGGAAAAAATCTCTGAAGTAGGGGGGGTCCACTTGCAGAGCCATTGAAGAAACAATGATCAAGCACTGGTGGAGAAGGGGCATTCCCCTTACCAGCATCATGCTACCCCAACAGTGAGAATAGCTAAGAACAGTCTTTTTCCTGGAGACTTCATGGCTTAAGATAGTGAAACCATATGTTGGACTCCTAGTTTGTACAACAGAAATGTGAAACGGGAACACAGACGTGGACACATGCACATCTCAGTTCTTTGCAGGAGATAGAAAGCAAAGGCTGTTTGGATGGTGGACACAGAAGGATACTTTTATCTTCTACCAGCTTCAGTGTGCCACATCCAGCATCGCTAACCAGGTATCTCTTACCGCAACTTCCGTGCTCTGTTTCTCTAGCAAAAAGCAAAATTAGGAGCCAAACTCACCTAACATATGCCAAATACTGAACCTGAAGTGTTGTTGCACCTGCTTTGTGCCTGTATGAAGATGGTTTATTTTAAAACAAACCAGCATGTGCTGTTCAAACATCTATCTTTAACAGTTCTGAGGGATACGGAGCCCCCAGGCTTTGCATCAATCTCTTTGACACCTGCCACCGAAGCCATTTGAATAAAAACACCTAGTATTTACTCCTGCTTTTTCTTCATCTCATGCTCATGAAGTGTTTCACTGAAACACAGCTCATCCTAGCAGACAGTGAGTGAGCAGCCACTGCTACCTGTCACTTGGTGGAGGAGGATCCCTGGCGTCAGCGCTGCAACCAAAGGAGCGAGTGTTGCTTCTCACTTCATTGATTAGAGTTATGGTGCCATCAGAGACTATGACCTTCCTAACAAGTATGTATCATTGACAAAACCTGAAAATGCCATTTATTTGGTAATTAATAAAGTGCCTCTGTTAGGTTATCCATATCTTTTTGCTGTCCCCATTCATTTCAGCAGTTGTGGATTACAAAAATCATGATAATTTGCACTGTGGAGTTTACATCTGTTGAATCTTCTCAGAATTTCTTCTCAGAAGTTGTCTGAGGTTATGGGAGAGGAATAAGAGAGCAGATAAAACCCTCAAAATCAGTAATTACTTGTCCAAGTAAGTAACACTCGCTCAGGTCGAACAAGTCAAAGCAAGACAGAATGGATCATGCTCTCTTGTTCATAGGAAAAAGTATATTTTTCAGAAAACAGAAAATAAGACAAACTCTTCTGGGAAATGATTCAGAGATAAGGAGGATGCCATGCAGAAACTGCATGTGATGGCTGTTGTCATTGATTTGAGGTGACATTTTAGCAAGAAACAACTTACAAGAAATTAAGAAGGTGGAGAGTGAATAGAAGGATAGAAAGGATTCCGATAGAAGGATAAAAATGAGGAAAAGAGCTCTTTCAAAAAGCAGTCAGAGAACAAAAAGAGGAAAATTAAAATATGTAACAAATATGAGTTTTAAATAACTGACACATTTATTAACTGAAACTTCTTTAAATAATTTTCTTTCACACTTGCATTAGAAGAAAAGAAATCATTGGAACAGCCTACATGTTTTATATATATATGAAAAAAAATAAATTAATTTACCCTAAAAAAAAAGGGACAACTGCAGTCTAATGGAATTAAGACACTCCCAGACATTTTTTTAATTGGTCAAGTAACAGATGCCTTGGGTGGCTGTTTTCAAAACAATCTTAAGCCGTATTACAGGACTACTAAAACCTGTTTTGTTGTGCCTTGATGCAATATTTAAGATTCAATTGTGCAGAAAAAGAAAGCTGTACTTTGGCTCTTGGGAATGCTAGCTGAGTGAATAAAGCTTGAATTATTTCCCTAAAACTACTTTTACAAGGCTGCATTAACATTTGATTGCTTCAGTGCTGTCCATTTTACCTAGGATGATTATACTGTTACATTTCTAGTCTCCTTTTAAAACAGAGAAAAACAGAACGCATACGTGCTGCTAAAGTAATTAGTATTCTTGTACACAATAGGAAACCACAGCAAATTTGAACAACTAGCACTCACACAGCAAGGTAACAAGATTGGCTTTGAACCTGAAAGTCTCCTACACTGCAATTATTCACATTACCAGTGTGCTTCAAACTAACTCTATTCAGTGTGAAAAAAAGTAAGGAAAGTGTCGTAGTGATGAGTGTCTGGATGACGGCTCTGTCAAAATATTGGATTCAGCCCATGGTGCATTTCTGTTCCCATCATGCAAAAAAAAAAAAAGTATTTGTGGAGAAAGATGAGGCACTTTTTTGTTATATGAAAAGCTTTGACAATATTTCAGAAATTATGTATAATCTATAGGTAAGTATTTCAGCGAATGGTACAAAACTACTAGCTGTGCAATTGGCTGGAGACAGGGAAACATGCCGTGAAAACTTGAAATGATTTTCTCTCTCATAAACACTTTTGTAGCGGGGTTTAGGCGGTACAGCCACCCGGCCTTTAGAACACAGGTCTGGTGTGCTTTTCTGCTAGCAGCTATCCAGAACACTGACTTCAAAACTTGCTTATAAAGCAGCGTCTGTCTTACTAGAAAAAATTCCTGAATATGATTATGCAAGGTTGTCATAAATAAGTTAGTATGTCACTGCATATTTTTACATGAAATTAAAATAAAATATTAGAAAATAATCATGCATATTTACAGCAAGACTGATTACAACATGTATTATCAATCTTTAGTTTCTAAGGAAACCAAGGCTGTGCAAGAGCAGCAGCTTTCCAAATGCGTCTCTGTTGGTTTCTCCCAATAACTTTTGCGCTCACTGGGTAATTCCAGCCAAATCTGGCAGCAGCAGAGGCCTAGGACCATGTGCTTTTTACAAGTTCATGAAAAATCAGTGGCTGCTTGGAGAAGAGGGGTCCAAAGTCATGCTAATTGGAGGAGTTGAAGGAACCTACACTGAGACAAGGTTCATGCAACAAAACCACAAACACATGCAATGTGTTTCTTTTCACAAACACGTGCAAGTAAGTGGTCATTGACTGTCTTCCACTCATGGCACTGTTATGCTCCTTGCATATTGAGACTTGGAAATTTAGACTTGGATCATGTAGACACTTCTAAACACATGGACTTTTCAGGATACTGGGTAACTTGTGCTGCTGAATGCTAACGCCTATACAAATGGATGCATTCTGGTATGATAGCTTTAAAAATAGTGTTCTTACACTTTGCCAGCCCTTTTCAACTAGTGGGACTCCTACTAAATTTTTCATTTGCATGAATTATAACATTAATTCCTGATAGTTGTGCAGCATGTGCAACTACAGTCAGTGGGAAATGTTATTTGTCCTTGTTCCCTTAACACCTACTTGCTCTGTCTCTCAGTCTGAAAAATAGATGATCAAATATCCAAAACAATTTCAAGTGACTTGCTAAGGTTGTTAGATCTTTTCTCTTCCCTGGCCCCCAAATTCAGGAGTTTAACTTGCTTTCTAGCATCATTGCCCACATAAGAACAACAGAGGTAAGCATACTGCTCCCATAGAAACTGTAGATTTGGCTAATGAATCCTCATCCTGAAGGGTGTCTTTCCATGTCAATTACAAACCAAGGTGAACTCTTTAGTTCTGTTCATAAAGTAAATCTGACAGTTATTTTCCAATGCCTGTAGAGGAATGACAAGCTGTTCAAACACTCTGGAACACCAGAGCTCTCATTTGTACTCCTGAAGAATCTGAAGGCCGATGCAAAGTAAAACTGTTACAAACCAACATAAAAGCAACTAATTAGCTTCCTTAAACACTGCAGGGAACTTCTTCTTTGATCTGTAGGTGACACACGTAACTCAGGTTGACTCTAAATTGCAAAATTATATTGGTCAAATTTTGATCCCATTCCTGGCACAAAACTTGAAGGCATTGCTTTAGTTCAGGGACTAGCTTGCAAGATCAAGAGCTGGAATAGAAGTAAAATGCATTCTTGAGCTTCCAGAATAACAGGATTTGCTTACAGGTAGAGGACGGATGGCTAATAGATCTACCTCGCCATGATGCTAAAAGCACAGCTCCTTCTGTTGTCTGCTCCTCACTTTGATTTCTTCTACAGCAGAAGAGAAACAAGCCCTGGTGTCAACAGCGCTCTAGTGCAAAGAAGATGTAGCCTTTCTACTACCACTTCAGTCATCTTTCCTCCCTCATCGTTGCCTTCAGACCTCTGTGCTGTGGTCAGAAAAAGGAGCCTTAGTCTCTGTGAGCAATAATAAGGGGAGCAGTAAAAGGGCCTGATCATGAGGGTTTTTGTCATTATTGAAGAGCTGAATTCAGTAAAAGCTTGAGCACATCAGAAGTATCTTAGTTTACCACAAAGCCCATACATTTTCTTCGCTCTCAAGGTCATGTAAGCATGTGCTTGACTTCAGCGGTCTGGAAATCCTAATGTGAAGAGAGACTCAGGCTCTGTACATCAATTTACATTTTTCTCAAGAAATGTTATGGAAGATGCTTGGCTTCTTACTGTTTGTTTTACTTCACTTTAAAGATATTTCAGGGACTGCGAAATTAAGGTTAAATATAAATGCTTCATTAACCTCACCTCTTTCCTTTTCCCTTATTCTTCTTGTGGTTCCAGTGTCAGAGAGATGTTGAAAGAGCAGCTGAGTCTTGATCCTTCAGAGCTCAACAAGCAGCTGTGTTTGCAGCTGGGGAATAGCAAGCCTGGTGATCAACTAATATACTTAGGGATGTGTTGCCCTCCTAGGAGCCATTTCCTTGTGACTTATTTTGAAAGATTAAAAATAAATTCCAATTTTTATTTTTTAATGAAAAATCTCTCAAGGATAATGGAAAACACTAGAGGAATCCTATAGGTTTTCATGGACCTTTGGGGATAAACCAACACCATACTGACATAGCTTATACAGCACAACTCCAGTTATTATGCACACTCTGTATGTGTAAATGATTGCCAAAAATTTTATGTTTCATGGGGAAAAAAAGAAATATATTAAAAATGCAAAATAAATATATATACACACAATCCTAACCCAGTATTTTCTGTGATTATATTTTCAGTGTTCAGTATTGGCTCCTATGCTACTCTCCTTTCCTTCCACTTTTCCATTTATCCCAATATTTTTCCTTTAGACTTAAAAAGACAGAAGAAAAAGGAAACTATCTGGAATGCAAAGTCCTTTCATTTTCAGCTAAAACCCAAAGAAAATAGGTGGTTTTGGTGAATTTTCTAGAAAAATACTATTTTCTACAAAGTGGTTTTCAATGAGGAACAGCTCTATTTGAAATGGTGTTTTGCCATTTAGCACACATAATCTGAGGCTCCAATCCTATAAATGCCTGGGCAGAGACTTAACTTTGAGCATCTATGCAATCTAAATAAACTAAAAGGAACTGATCATGTGTAAGATTAAGCATGCCTTTAAGTGCTTGTAGGATCAAGGACACAAGCAATTTTTTGAGGACCTGATTTTTAAGCAAATAATAATTAACTTGATTAGGGCTTCTGTCTATTGGACACAAACGCATAGAATTACAGTGTGGAGAAATATTTTAAGGCACCGTTTATTCTCAAGATTTGAAACTTTCCCTTAAAGGCAGCAGAAAATATCTGAAAATAAGTTGTTAGTGTATTAATCTACTCTTAATTATTCACTCTCTAAGGGGAAAATGCTGCTGTCTGCAAGATTATTTGATAGCAGAACTATAAAATGTGGCCTCTAAATATCTTAGTATTTAAACATTACTCATCACTTCCAGTCATTATCATTAACAGCTATGTGAAATATAGTAATAGCTAGAGGCTGCAGTGAAGATCATATCTCCCTTCTGAAAGACACAGATGAGAGCCAGTCCATTTCTTACAGCATAAGCAGAGAAGTCATACAAATGTGATAAAAATTAGATATGATCGTGTCCATTTCAGTGGTTGAGGAAGAAAAGTATCGAGCGATAAAATGATTTATCCAAGGCTACAACACAAGGCCAAGGCAGGATGCCACAACAGAACTTGTCCTTGTCCAATTGTTTTGCCACAAGGTTATCTTTCCTTACTCTCATCACCTTCACTTTAATAAATATGTTCAATACCACACCTAGAAAATCATTATGATCACCAAAAGCGGAGCACACAGAAAAGATTTAGGGAGTACTTGCCCCTCCGTTTAAAAAGTGGGAGAAAAATGAATACTAACTCGCTAAGGCTACTAATGTTAACTAAAGAGCTACGTTGATGTATTAGTGCAGCTTGTAGGACTCATTTGCTGTATTCAAATAGCTGATTGCTGCTCAGAATTCAAACTGTGCTACTGTGATAGAGTTTCATGCAGACAGCACCATGCAAATTCAGAAACGTGTCTCATAGCCCTGCTGGGAAAAGCTCTTGTTTATTCAGAAACACAACGTTGTATGGGATTGGCGCTTGAGCAGCAGCACACAGGTAGACAGAGAAGCCTGAACACACTTTCGGGGTGTGTTTTGCCTTAGGGAGAGTGAGACAGAGAGGCAAAGAGACAAATAAGAGGATAAGTCAGGCTCGAATCAAACATAGATACCATTTTCAGAAAGCACTTTGTCTTCTGGAGAGTGTGAGGAAAAGGATTTCTGCTCTGTGATTTCTCCCACTGTCAAGCAGCTCTTGCCCATGCAGGCAGAAACTGGATCCAGAGTATCCAAATGACATTTTCCAAAAATGCCAGCAGGTCACTTGTCATCTGAAGGTGATGAGGGCAACAAAGGTTTTGAAAGACTTGCAAGATCTGGAAACTGTAAACTTGTAATCAATCTTATTTCTAAGTTTACGGAAGTGGAAAAGCCAGCCAAACTTACACATGAATTTCTGAAATAAATTTCTTGTATGTATAACCTCCATGCTATTGCAACACAGACTACATGTAAAACTTGACAATTCAGATTGTGATCATAGGATAGGAAGATCATTGTTCCAGAATCAAATTTCAAATCTAATTCAGTTAGTAGAGCCTGATACCCATCTTCTCTCTGGAAAAGTCTGACTTGGCTTTGTCAGAGGAAATCAGAAAAGTATTTTGCATGGCACAAGTACCCATTCAGTGACACTTCTGAAAACTGTTTTGGAAGCTCTGCAGAGATGGGAGACCACCTCCAACTGAATATCTAAGCAGACTGACAGCTTGAACACTTGGCAAGGTATTTATCATTACAACCTCCCCTCTGCACTAGTATTTCCAATGTTAATAGAGACTGACAGAGCTGAGACAAAGAAAAAACTTACAGAAAATAATCTTCTTGCAATTATAATAATTATGAATGTTTTCCGTAAGCTCAGTCAATCTCTTCATGCAAGATTTCCACTGACACTGTTGATCAATTATTTGTACACAGGATTACTGAAGGTCCTGTGAAAACAAGCAACTGGAAACATTTTCCCTCCAACTCCCTAATGCTATTCACAACAGTTCATACAAACACAACCTTACTTGTAACCAGGTGAGGGAAATCAGCAGGGCTTCACGGCCAACTCTTACATATTATATTCTGCTCCCAGCAGCTGTAAATTCAACACTTCGCTAGGCATTAAATTTACTCTCAAGAAACATTTTCTAAGAGAGATGACAGACTTATTGCACTGTTGCAGCTGTGGATACAGATGGCAGTGTGCCAAAACTCCAAGAAAATTTTAAATTAGAAATCTGACCATCTGCTATAGGCGGGGAAAAGGGTTTTCATACCCAGGCTCCTCCCCCAGTTTTGCAATTTTCTTGTTACTGAAACGCATGATGTGGCATGCAACAGATGCCATATGCTTTCCAACGATTTCTTACTTGCAGCTGATAAGCACTGGAATGTCTTAAATATGGAAGAGAATCAGGAATTCATTCTTAAATTGCATGATGCTCTGCTTTTACTTGGCCTATGACAAAGCAGGGTAGTACTTTGCAAAACCTTCCAGTTATTTTGGGATACTTCCTATAATAAAATCTGCTTAGGTTTACTTGTTACTTGAAACAGGGTCAACAAGAAGAACATTACATTTTTTATCACCATCCTAACTAGCTATTCAGTTAACACACATAGCTGGTGTATCTTTAAACATTAAGGTAAACTGTTTAGCAGCTTCTTTAGGATGTATTAAAAAAATAGAAGGAGGACTCTCTTCAGATAGAAAATTATATTTTGGGTGTTTATTCCTCATACAACAATGTTATGAAATTCTCAATAAGTATATAACATTATCAATACATTATTAATGCTATCATGGTGGCTACATTGCTTTTCTATAATTCCACATCGTAGCCTAAAAGAATTATATAAAAGTATAAAAATGGACCTAATGTATCACGTTATATATTCATAGATGGGAAACCACACTATGTACTGGAACACAGATGAGTATCGCAGGTCCTGGCACTAAAATGTACACCCCAGTAGCTTGTTCAGTCAATAGAGGAGATGACTATATAAAAGAAGATTCTAGTTAAATATATGCACTAATACTAAATCTTAATTGTATATATCATTGGAATCCTCCATGCATTATTCAAATGATCAGTTTGTTTCTATTTTTGCTATACTAGGTGGGGGGAAAAACAAGGCCTCTGAATTCATCTACAGCCATGGACACATTCCTGTGCGATCTGCTCTGGTGAACCTGCTTTAGCAGGTGGGTTGGACTAGATGATCTGCAGAGGTCCCTTCCAACCCCAACCATTCTGTGACTCTGTGTGATTTTGTAATTCAGTGTTTAAATCCTAAAGACAAAGTCTGCACCCTACCTTGGCCCTCTTTGCACGGAATGAAGACATTTGGAATATCTGCTGTGTGGTATTTTTTTTTGCCCAGAATGCTCTTTGCAATCTGAAGACATAGCTGACATACCTTTAGAATACTAAGAAGTCACAAAAACTACTATAAACACATGAGAGTGTTTAGGGACAGAGAAGTCACATTTCCACAGCGGTGACATTTTAGAATTACTATAAAGAAATGCCAAGAAACGTGGCCAAGTCTTATTTTTAGTACATGGCTTTTATAAACAGATCATACCTGATACTGATGGGCAATTATGCAGTCACTTTATCAGCTTTCTACCCTTGTTAAATTCTTGTCACTCTGTGCAGGTTTCCCACAAAAACTGATTTGTGGCAAGTCTCTTGGTGATTTGGTGACTATGGAAAAACATTCTGTCTACACAGGCTGTCTGAAACATTAAGATATCAAATACATAAATCTGCTATTGTGCCACTGCAGGACATCAAAAACATCATTAATATGTACTCTGTAATACCGAAGATGTCCGCAGGACTTTAAAACAGAACATGAATTTCAAAAGAAAGGTAAGTAGTAACTCAGATTGAAATACAAAAGAGAATAGATAATGAAGAGCAGTGAAAAGAGTCAGAAAAAGGATAGCAGGCATTACCAACAAATAAGAAAATCTCTTGGGAGGGCTTCAGTAGTTACTCTTAGCTGCCCCGCATAATAGGAGTTTTCAGCATTGCTTAGTGGCCATGTAATCTTTTTAAAATTGATTTCAAACCATAAATTTAACATCTTTATTTTAAATTTAGACTTTAGACTTTCATTAAAAGGGCTCACAGCTGGGTGCTTTTAGAAGGTTTGGGGGAAAAGAGCGGGCTAGAAGCACTTGCTGTTTAGAACAGCATGCGTCTTTTATAATGTCCTTTGCTGGTGCCATGCAATTTTACAAATTTTTGTGCATTTAGAACTTCATGCCTTTCCTCCCAGTTCATGCAGACTTTTGAAACAGCCATTAACCAACACATTAATGTGAAGACCAAATGCTTTGTGTCGAATGCCATCGTGTGACACTTATTGATATGTTTATGCAAAACCCTATTGCAGATTTCCAAGATTGTCTCACTGTATTTATGTGTCTGAGCCATGGTTTTGTACTGAGAACAATAAGCAGCTCCTATGTTGAGCACATGTACCGAAGCTGCCCTGGGAGCAGTCCTTCGGGACTCAGGGGAGAAGGAACACAGGACTGAACTTTACCACTTCTAACTAGCTCAGAGAGTGTGAACCCCCAGAGCGACCCAAAGAAATGTGTTTTCTTTCCTTATCCTATTCATTTCTTTCTTCTCACCACAGAATATTAGCCCCAGTCATCCTGCATTGCTCAGCTGGACCACATCCTCCAGTGGATGGAAAGGACCTTTGAAATAATGCAACTGGAAGACTAAGTGATCACCCTCAAAGTTCCTCATGTTCCTCTCTCTGTTTCCAACTCGTTTGTGAAGCTATGTGCATTTTCCCTGTTTTGTAATATACAGAAAAAAAAAAGCTTTGACAAAGTCACATATTCATTCATAACTATGATCTTGCATAATTAAGATGACTGAAAAAATCCATAATTCATTGCTAGCATTAAAATGTAAGATATAAACAAAACGGGCTGAAAAGTTAATCTTTGAGAAGCATTGTGTAGAACGCATGAACAATTTAAAACCTATCATCGTGGGGGAGGAAATTTTATCCTATTTTATCTGTGAGCAATCCCAACTTTATTCTTTCTTTGCTCAGCTCTTACCTTTCTCTTCTAAGAGTTGCCATCTCATTTTCTAGTTTTCACAGTGACTTTGGGTCAGCTTTCAACCTGGAACTTGTATTTAGGTTGGAACACATTAGCAGCTGACCCTTTGGAGAAGAAACTGCATATGGGTGGGTATTGCAAAAAGTACCATTCACATTTAGAATGTTTAAAAAGTAAATATAGCATTTTTAAAGTAAATAAATAAGAAAACTGTATAAAAACGGATTATGGGTTGTTGTAGGCTACCCTACAGTTTTAAACCAACTAGGGGACCAATTCGTATTGTAAACAAAGGTAGAGAATAAAGATGGCAGCAAATCTAAAGCAAAAAAGCAATTATATGAAAATGCTATTATGCAGCATGAGTCTACTTCTTGTAACCTCAAATTTAGAAGCAATGATGGGTCAGTAGTTCTGTTGTTGGAAACATTGACTGCAAATAGAGTGTCTAATATTTTCTACATGCACAGGTAAAGATTATGCTGGTATTGATAAGATTTGTATGTATTACAGAAATGAAAACAACTTTTCTTGCCCAGGTCCAGCACAAGTTACTTTATCTGAGCAGCAAGACAGTGGCATTCTCTGATTTTGTCTCTTGAGCCCTTTTCTCACCTATTATATATGGTTCAAACATTTCTTTAAATAAGTTACTAAAAATAAATGTAACATTTCCCTTCCTTTTGCCAGCATCTTCATTTGAGATCTATCTCTTTAATGGTCTGTGAAAGCAAAAGCCTGTACAACATAGTACAAAACACAGATACTAAAATACTGCTTCAGTCATCATGGGAGTATTTTCTTTCTTTTGGAATACCTGAATGTTGTAATTCTTACACCCTTTCCTTATCATTATGGCATTTATGCTTCCTGTGTCTGCCATTTCAAATTTTTCTTAAAGGATCCTAAAGGTCACGTGCTCTGATTTTTTTAGTGGCATTTGAAGAGGATTCTTTGAATGATGTTCATTCAGTATTGCAACTTTTTTATTGTTTTATTTAAACGACTTTATTAATATATTATGTTAGCACCTTTTTGCAATTGCTTTCTACTCCATAGCTTTTAATACTTTCTATGATAAAAACGAAACACTGCATTTTTCTTGTGTGTGAGTGGGATTTATACTTAATATAAACTTTCCAGCTTCTGCATTTGAGTGAGTGCTCCAGACAAGTCTCAACTACTTAAGGTGGAAATGTGAGCACAGGATGCAAAAGAGTCTGTCAGTACTCCCTAACCAGCCCCACAATCTTGATAACCAGGGGTTCATGGCTGCAAAAGTGGTCACAAGTGCTTCTGCCCTCTAGTCTGAGTGAAAAGTCAGATGATTTAACCCTCCAAAAATCCCCTGGGACTTTTACAAGTCGTGGAAAGCTAAAATGGAAATAAATACTGGTTTTATACCTGGTTGTTATATTTCAGATTATTTTAGATCCAAAGCCCTTTGGGCAAGGATCCCTCCTGTAGGCTTGTCCTGGTTTTGTTAAAAACAAGTTTCTCTTTTAGTGAATTTTGCCTGTCAGCTAAAGCCTTCATATTAGCTGCATTTTCCTGGAGAACCAGACACATGTTTTGGTTAAACCTAGCAATGGAATGCAAACTTATTGATAAGCACGGATGGACATCTCGTGAGAGGGGCAACGGGAAACCGGTGACCAAGAAGCTGACCAACTGTGCATAACATTCCATTCATGTGAATACTTCATATAAAAGTGGGAGATCACGAGGATCTCGTCCCTTTTCCCTTTTTTTTCATTATGGCCGACATTAGGAGAGGACCTTGCGAACTGAGGCCTAGTGACAGACTGAATCCAGCTCCGGTTGGCTGCAGAGTCCAGTCCAGGACCTTGGGTGCCGGTTCTGCAGTTGCTGAGGCTTTCAAGATTGGTTTTGTATATATTTTGTATTATTTTCTCTATTCTTATTAGTAGCATTAGTAAAACATTGTTAATTTTCCCAACTCTCTTCTCTCTGTCCTTCTTTTCTTCCTGATCACCTGTCCTTAGTGGGAAAGGGGGGGAGAGGGAGGGGCAAAAGGGGGAAAAGAGGGGGGAGGAGGTTAACAATACATCTGCCAGGGTTTTATTGTCACCCCGCAATCTAAACCCTCAACAAGGCTGTACATGATCCAGAAGAGAGTATATGACAGAACAATGGGGAAATCACAAATTATAGCATTAAGAATTTTTAAATATTATTTAATATATCTAAAACTGCAATAGCCTGAAAAGACCACAGTCACGTGGAAGGCACTTTCCACAAATGCAATGGCTGACAGTCCATGCCCAAAGAGCAAGAAAGGGCCTTTAGAAAAGAGAAAAATGCAACAAGAACTAAACAGCTTCTTTCTCTTAGCATTTACTGTGAAGATGGTGAGAGGTTCAGGTTCCCTCCTCAGACACAAAAGCCTGGCACCCGATGACTGGTAAACTTCCGGTTTCCTAATTTCTGAAGGGTTCCTGTAGAGTGTTTCCAGGTAAATTAGTGGAAAACAGATATGCTGTGGAAGAGCCAACATGACTTTTCAACAGGGATCTCTGCCTCAGAAACCTGCTGGAATCCTTTAAAGGACTAAAGGAGGAGGTGGATGAGGGAGAGAGATCTTCAGATGCCTAAATATGCATTTGATAAAGGCCTTCATCAGAAACTCTAAACAAGCTAATGCACCAAAGAGTGATCACATGGAAAAAGGGTTGGCTACTGCAAAGGAAACATTAGGGCACAGAGAGTCACTTTTCAGATCAGAGGGATGTCCCTAGTGGAGTCCAAGAGCGGTCTGTGTTCAGCCCTGTTCTTCAGTCTCTTCATAAATGATCAGAAAAGAGTATGAACACTAAGGTGAAAAGACTTTCTGGTAGCATCAGGTTACTCAGGGTGCTAAAAGAGACAGCTAACAGAAACGTTGCAGAAACCTTGTGAGACTGAGTGACTGCATTATAAAATGGCTGATGTAATTCAATCCAGATAAATGTTAAATAATCCATACAGAGAAAAATACAACTTTCTATGCACATATATATTAGAGATAGGTCCTGAGAATTTTATTACCATTTAAGAACAAAATGCTGGCATTATAATAGACAGTTTTACAGTTTTATCACTTAACAGTGATACAAAAAAAAAAAGGCAAATTGAATGTTATGAATTATTAGGAGGAGAACAAAGAATAAACCAGAGAACATTATTATGTCACCAAATAATCTAGAGTGCAACCTGCCTTTTTAATATTGTGTGCTGTCTGGTCCATTATCACAAAAAGGACATAGCAGAATGGGAAAAAGTTCAGAGATGACAAAACCAAGATGAAAAATATCGAATCTGGTTCTTTTGTAGAAAAAATGGAGTCCAAACACAGATTTTTTTCCTTTTCAAAGATATTCTTAAACATGTAACAAGCTTCACCATGTTTTTCCGCAGCTGCTGTACAATGAGATTCCTGATGTTTACATCTATAAAGCAATTACAGACATTTGGGTGAAAATCACCATGTAGATAATAACAGTATTATCCAGTATTCTTGAATGAGAAAGAGGAAAAACTTTTCAGAAAACTACTGCAAAGTCTTAGAGCATTGTGTCTCAAACCGAATTTAAAAAAACAATCTTCTAAATTATCCTACGCAATTTGTGCTTCTGTCCACTAAGAGTCTCGCGTTCTCTAAAAAGGCCATTTTGCTTCCTCCTGAGATAAAGCAAAACCCCAAACTGCTATTTCTATCCTTGTTCTACTAAGTGTACTCCCCACTCCTAGCCATGTCCATCCTCACCACTCAGCACAACTCTGAGAAAAGCATTTTCTCACCATGGAAATGAAAGAAGAAAACGAGTCATTTCCAGGGATATAATCCATGTTGTTTTGTGGTCTCCACCTGTCATAATTTGGGCAGCATTTTGGCCACCTCCCAAAAGGAACTGAGGTAGTTAATTTGGTCCTGGAGGAGCACGACATTCAAGCTAACACCACACTGTTTCTTTTACTGTTCAAATCCCCAGTCCAGTAATTCAGATCTACAAGCTTTTTACTTAAGCTATTGACCATTTCAGTCAGACATATCTGATCTGACCCATGCCAGGCAGACGTTATATTTCCTGATCTTCCCACATCTTCCCCACCAGGAGCTCTGACACAACCCTCCCTGCTTTTCCAGCTCCACTTGTTTCCCCAACTCAGGCTGAGATCCTTGCTATGGGCTGTAGCAAAAGTGCAGACACCTGCATTCTTCTTCTAGTATGCTGCCTTACGTTGACAGGACATTACAAAAAGCAGACAAATAAACAGAACCATAGAATAGTTTGGGTTGGAAGAAACCGTCAAAGGTCATCTAGTCCAAACCCCTGCAATAAGCAGGGACATCTTCAACTAGATCAGGTTGCTCAGAGCCCTGTCCAGCCTGGCCTGGAATGTTTCCAGGGATGGGGCATCTACCACCTCTCTGGGCAACTTGGGCCAGTGTTTCACTACCCTCACTGTAAAATATTTCTTCCTCATGTCTAGTCTGAATCACCCCTCCTCTAGTTTAAAACCATTACCTCTTGTCCTATCGCAACCCCATCTTCTTATAGTTCCCTTGATGCATGTATCTGAATAGTTTTTGGAATACTGAAGTTTTACTTTAGTTCATTCCAAGAAGGGATGGTCTTTAGAAGCAGGTGAATGTGTATTTAAGGAAACATCTGTGCATTTATATATGCAAGTCAAGTTTCCTCTATATTTCATTTCTCTAAAAGGGAGTCTGGTTGACAAGAATGATAAAGTGAAATTTTCCTTTTATCCACAGATAAACACAGTATGATCAAAGTATTCTTCCAGCATTTTAATGATGCAGGTGATAGTAAATAAGGCTTGTCTCTCCTTCTGACATGGGGAAGAAGGAATTCGGCTGGACTTTCCTCTAGCCTTCCGGGTTCCCTCAGTGTTCACCACCTTCAGTATCAGGGACATATCTCTGTGCCATCTGTGACACATGTGGGTCATATGTCATCACATTCTAAGCTGAATACGCTATCTAGGGATTTTATATGGAATAAAACTAATGGGAAGGATTGAAGGAGAAGCAAGCAGCTATTATACACAAAGCTGAAATGTAACAATGAGCAGCAAATGTGACCCAGACCATGTTTTCCTGAAATTCAGATAATAGGTCTGAAGTTTAGAGTCTTTAAGTTTACAAATCCTTGTAGTGAATTTCGGTATTTGAGACACTACACAGAAAAGCTTCCATATATATATAATCCATCAAAACGTGTCATTGGTATTATATTACAAATGATTGAAACGAAACCACTTCCCATAAGCAATGAAGATACTTTCCCAGCATCATTTTTCAATTTAAGTTACTATTGCAACTGTAGTGTGATTTAAAATTGTAAGACAGAAGGGTCAAAAAACATTATACAGTAGGACAGGTGGTTCTATGAGATTTTCTTGTATAAAAAGGAACCCTAAATGAAGCCGTATGAGATCCTTGCCATAAACCTCTTTTAGCCCAGAGGTATATTTTCTGAGGAGTTGTAAGTGCCTGCAGACAAATAAAATAAGCAATGTCTCCTCAACTGTAACTGTAGAATAATGGGAGAGATATTAAAATAAAATGCCATGACAGTTTATCAGGAAAAAAAAAATAATGCATCCTTTATGTTTTCCCCTCATTCTCCAATAGGGGCTTTCCCTCTGTGAGCATGGCAGTGGTTAACTTTCCTTGCTCCCACTAGAAGACATACTGCCACCTGCCCCGTCAGATGCTGAGCAGCCTATGACACAGCACAGGAAGAAAGCAAACAGAGCAACAGGTTGGTAGTACACTGGGCCTCACAGAAGCAAATGTTGAAGCCTGTTAAAGCAATCTAGGGAGAGGGGGAAAAGGATGCACAATACATTAAGGCTGAAACAGATGGGATCTGGGGAAAAAAATGAAAAAAAAAGAGTGGGGGGATGTCCAGGAAAGCCTGGGACATGACTACCTAGCCACCTTAAGGCAAAAAATCTCACAGAAGAGGAGGTTGGGCCCCACCTCAGACAGACAGCTTGCAGCAAATGGGACACAGCTCAACCTCTGGGCCCCAGAGTGACCCCCAGCTACCCCTGCCCAGAGGCAGAGTCCTTCCAAAAAGACCAGATTGCTGCAGAAGCATACCTAGATATCCCAAAGCAACCGCAAACCAAAAGACTACAGGGTCTGTGCTGTAAAGTCAGCATAAAAGCAATGGGATTCAATTAAAAGTACTGAAATAAATAATACCTTTCTTTTTGACTGAGCAAACTGCTGGGCAAATGCTCCATCTGGCATGATTTCTTGCACTGTACCCTCACATTTTTATTTCATTCTTAAGTTTCCTTTCCTTGTTTCTTTGTTTTGTTTTTGTTTTTGTTTTGTTTTTAATTGGAAGAATTTGCCAGTCTTGTTTTCTTTATATTAATCAGATTGTTTGAGAAGTCAATTTTCTGTGGTGCTAGGAATTCCCAAAATAGGAGAAACAAATGAAAAAAGCAAAATAAACCAAACGTATTTCCCTCCCAGATGGTAATGTTCACAATCACACTGTTGTCATCCAAATGAAGTTGCATCTCTAGCTGTATGCTGTAACTCTGGTGTTAAAAACAACCCACTGTAGATACTTGCATGCCTTGAATTGTAAATCACATATTAGTCTTTCTATTAGGAAGTGCTGGGGAACATTTTAAGTGTCCAACAATGAATTTCATTGTTTGTATTTTTCTGTTAGGGCAGAACTTCAGTATTAATCTGTCTTTGGGTTGCAGTTGGATTTTCAAGAGCTCTGCATTGACTCACTCCTATTGACTTCTAGTTAAAACAGAATGATAAGAGTGTTTGAAGATCCTATCCTAGAAGTAAACTTGACTAAAACGGTAAGTCATTGAGCCAAATTTGGAAGCTGTAGCCACTTACAGTAGGAATACTTTTGACATCCTGGTAACAATTATTTCCATATTTAACAGTCTGGGATGGGTGCTGGACTGAATTTTCGTTACAAAAATATATGGGTGGATACCACTGAGAGTATCTTGGATGCTCAGGTCTGAGAAAAAGAGTCTAAAAGTGCTCCAGTCTCTCTCAGGTAGGATGAGTGCCCTGCCTGCTCCACATGTATAGTTACATATGTCAACTAAAGTACAAATCAATTGCACCATTTTAAAGGCTCTAAGATGTTTGGCCTTGAACTCCATTTTTTCTTCTGTCTAGCCAAATGTGGAAACAAAAGCAAGCCTCCATAGGCAGAGGTGAAAAGCAAATATGTCTCTCCTTTTCCCTTCCCTCTTCCCTCCCCCTCATCCTCTGAATGAGAAAAAACAGTATCCCACCTCTGAGGAAGCATCTACACTTATTTCCATGCCCACGATAGTGCAGCTGAGAAAAGACAGTGAGGCAGAAATTGAAGAAAAAGTAAAAAGGAACACGAACATATTTCATCTGAGAATACTTCTTACCACACTAGTAACATTCAGGTGAAACAAACGAACAAACAAAACCAAAACAAAATAAAAAACCAACCAAACAAACAAAACCAAACAAACAAAACAACTAAGCCCTTTTCAAAAGTCCAGGAGTTAAAAGAAGCACAGGTCATCCTTATTAGAAGGCTGAAGTGGTTTTCACACTACTTGAAAAGCTTAAGAAGTCTACTAAGTTACAAGTAAGAACTACAAATTATCACAATGCTTTGTTATTTGACGCCATCTAAATAATTCAATATTCACTGTGTCTGATGAGCAGTCTTCCATTGCACATGTACTAAATCCAAATTAATTAATGCTGAAACCTGTTCTCCAGTAAAATAATACAATTTCATTTAGCATTTTCTCCCCAATTAATATATGGTTATTGTTTATAGACTGGTTATAGTTTTCCAGTGAAATCTAGACCTCTGTTACAAGGTGCTGTGTCTGCAATGTATGTTCCTGAAATCAGAAAGTTAGCATACAATTCAGTGTAAATGGCATTTGCTCAGGACGAGTAATAACAGAGATACTTGGCTGAAGAATGAGATGCTTCTCTAAAGGTCTAAGGATCTAAAAGGAAATGATGATGTTCTTAAGAGGAAACGATGATGTTCTTCAGAAGTTCCTGGCTCAGAATTAAAACCTAATCCTAGTCTTGGAATCAGATCCTGTGCTAATAGTGAGTGCTTCACCAGAGTAATTGCCAAGTGGATGGTGACATAAGGTAGCTTCTAGCTAACTCTGACGTGTTCAGATGTTAAAAATGAGTTTTACCATTCCCATGCCTTTTTTCCAATGACATCAGGATCTAAGTATTGTTCAGTCTCACCAAAGCAAAGTTATTTTAGATAACTAGAAGTTACTATGCCATTAGCAGTATCTAACTTTGCTTGACCGGTATCACTAGGAAACAAGCCATGAGGTACCCTGGCCCTCTGTAATTTGTTCAGTTTTCTTACAGTTTTAAAGATGGGGAACTACCAGTCACTCCTACACCCTAACTACAGACACAATTAATCAGTCATTGCTGCCACCATCATCAGTAATAATTATTCACCACTGCTGTTTGCAGGCTTGCGCAGAAGCCAGGTTGCTCAGGGGTGCTCCACCCTAAGGCTCTTTTTCAACATAGTGTAGGTCACTTTTCAAATCCATATACAATTTACAGACTGAAAGACAAAGAACTTTTGATAATGAGAGAAAGAAGTACTGGAGTATCATGTCCAGCTCTGGTGCCCTCAGTATATGACATACATGGACCTGTTGGAGAGGGGCCAGAGGAGGCCACAAAAATGGTCACAGAGCTGTAACACCTCTCCTGTTAGGACAGGCTGAGAAAGCTGGGGTTGTTCAGCCTGGAGAAGGCTCCAGGGAGACCTTATTGCAGTCTTTAGTACTTAAAAGGAGCCTGAAAGAAAGATGGGGACTGACTTTTTAGCAGGGCATGTTACGACAGGACAAGAGGTAACGGTTTTAAACTCAAAGACGAGAGATTCAGGTCAGACAGGAGGAAGAAATTGTTTACAATGAGGGTGGTGAAACACTGGCACAGGTTGCCCAAAGAGGTGGTAGATGCCCCATCCCTGGAAACATTCCAGGCCAGGCTGGATGGGGCTCTGAGCAACCTGATCTAGTTGAAGATGTCCCTGCTCATCGCAGGGGGTTGGACTAGATGACATTTGAAGGTCCCTTCTAACCCAAACTATTCCGTGACTCTATGATACTATGAAGTCGTGGGGATGAGGTTATCCCTGTGTTTCCCATGATGGAGGGAGGCCAAGGAGAGAGACCCTGGAGGAAGAACATGGTAAAAGAGAAGGAGTGAAGAGAACGTGATGAAGAAAGGGCTGACAGCAAGATGGTGGTACTGGTTGCAAAGTCAGGCAGCTGCCATGAATTTCCATTTGCATGGAAGGAGTCACAAAGCAGGGAACTAACGACAATTAAACTAGTAGGTGTTTCGCAGTTTGCTGTCCTGCTTCCCCTAGAAACACACAGGAGAGCACAGGCAACACCAATACTACCAAACACTGTGATTAAGGAGTTGTAGCAAAAACTTTTGAAATGTTCTTCTAAACACTCGTCACAAGAGAAACTTAAATTCTGATTAAGAATATTCTGTTGGCTACATTTAATGGGGAAAGAGCTTGCCAATTCTTCCATCAGCAGAGCATTATAAAGCTTTTTTCTGGGTAATTTCCAACAAGAGTAGAAGTAGGCCAGCCAAAGCACTGTGAATAATACATGAAGGAAGATAGAAACCTCAGCACTTGAAGGACAAGACTTAAGTTGCCTTCATTGTGGCTGTGATACTAAGACTTCTCTAGAAAAGCATTTTTCCTTTGCTTAATTATGTAAAATAAGTTGTGTTGGGTGTGGAGAGAAAATAGGGGATTCCTTGTGTTTAAATCTAGAGAAAGTGAACTGAAACCACCACTAATCAATAAAGCGGGTTTCTAAGTGCAGTATTTCAGTGATTGCAGTGGAAGAAAACCGTGGCAACCCATAAGGCTTCAGAAAGAGCTAAAGGACTACAAGCTAAAGGGAAATTCTCTCTTGACTCTCCAGTACAAAGACGTCTGCAAAGCTGTTGTGAAAACAGAGCAGAATTCCTCACTCCGTGTTTATAAAGCAAGAAGCCTATAACAAAGGTAACATTTTTGCAGGAACATGCAGGTCTGGATAAGGCAGTCAGACTCCCAAATAAAGGAGTTTAAAAAATGTATTGATTTTGCTGATAATAAATCACTCTTTTGTTCATATATGTATTGTGCGTGATGTCAATGATTTTGAAAAGAAGAAATGCCTTTCACTTGAGCCTCAGCTGATCTTTCTTAGCTTATGAAATATTTGTGAGTGCTGCTGATAGCGCTTTGCCACACACAGAGACTGGAAGCCCCTGAACTGACAAAGAGGACATCGGCTGCCTCTTTGTTGCTCCTGGAGCACAATAACTGAAGCCATGGAAAATCTGCCTCCCTACAAATTGTTTTGTCAAAGGCACAGGCTCCTTCCTTTTTCAAAAAGTATAATGCACAAAATGCTTTTAAACTGTAGCTTTTCATTTCCATTCACATCTAACTGACTCATCTGAAAGAACTGCCTTCAAATAACAATTTCGTTTCTTTCACAAATATACAAAGCACCAATATTTTGGCTTGGTTTTAGTGTTCTGTTCCTCTGAAAATACAAACGGAAGGGTTAAATTGAAACAACTACATGTCTATAAAACTTTAATGAAACTCATCAGGGATTTTTACTCATGTTTATTTGTAAAAAGAAAAGACTCATAGAGAGTAACGTAGTAATGTCTTTTTATATAAAATCCCATCATTCGAGTATTATGCTAATTTATATCGTGTCTCTTAATTAGAAAAGCATTCTTAGAACTTACTTTTTTATTTTAAAAGCAAGTAAACATTTTTGCCATAATCATAAGACTAGAAAATAAATCTTTATATTTTACAATATAAAATTTGCCCTGTAATAAGTACAGAAAAGTGAAAGAGATGCTTCTTTCTTATCTCGGGTAAATTACTATAATCGGATTGAAAATGCAATAGATTTTCCAGTATCCATTTTATACAGCTCCCCTAGAACATTATCTTTGTGCTAATTTGAAGTGTCATTCCCAAATCTCAATTTATTTATAAAACTAATCTCAGTACCAAAAGGATATCATTTTTGGAATAGCCTTTGCAGTGTGAAAATCACAGAAAATGGGGTTAGAATACAAACAATACCCGTATCTGTAATCTTCTATTATTGTGCCAATTATCAGGCATTAGCAAATGCAACTAGAATTTTATTAAGCTCATGTCCCCATTGCTCAGGGCTGTGCATCTGACATTTGTGCATTTTGTCCATTTTTCTATAAGCTATTGAAATGTTTCTTGATATAAAATGTTTGTGTTATTTTTTTCCTTGGGATGGAAAAATGGAACATAAATTATCTGACATTTTCTATAATAGCTATCAGATGTTTTGTAGTAAACAGATTATATTAAACAATCAAGGGCTTTGAAAAATTCATCATCGTGTCCATGAATAAGGATAGAGAAGTAGACATCCTAAATTTAAAATATCAGAGGCAGACACATACTCTGCCAGCTGGCCATTTCTGTCAATAGCGCACATTTCCATTGTGTCTGTGTATCAGATGTTATTATAAAACAGGGAGCCACCCAAACCACTCAGTCGCCTTCTTGCCATGATGGATCCACCCCCTCACCCAGTATTTGCCTATTTACATCCACGAGACTGTGGGACACAGGATGAGGAGCAAAGCAAACCGCAGATGATACTTTATGATATCAAATAACGGGGGTATCATCAGTGCTTTTCAAATCTTGTATTTTGTGGTGCATTTGGCACCACTTAGGCTGATTCATGCTCCATGAATAAAAAAACAGGAAACACCCTCATTTGGTGGTCGCCTTTATGTCTGTGGAGGTGCTTCCCTGGTTTTGGTGCAGTAGTCTTGTGATTGTGGCCAACAATATGTCCCCAACCTGCTCTGAGCCCCCTGATGTTTCCAGGCATGCTCAATTCATGGTCACAGAATCACAGAATGGTTTGGGTTGGAAGGGACCTCTGGAGATCATCTAGTCCAACCCACCTGCTAAAGCAGGTTCACCCAGAGCAGATCACACAGGAATGTGTCCAGGTGGGTTTGAATGTCTCCAGAGAAGGAGACTCCACAGCCTCTCCGGGCAGCCTGTTCCAGTGCTCTGGCACCCTCAAAGTAAAGAAGTTTTTCCTCCTATTCAGATGGAACCTCCTGTGCTTCAGTCTGTGCCTGTTGCCCCTCATCCTGTCATTTAGCACCACTGAAAAGAGTCTTGTCCCATCCTCTTGACACCCGCCCTTGAGATATTGATAAACATTGATGAGATCCCCTTCGTAGCCCAAAGTCCTCCTGATCTGCTCTAGGGATGAACCACTGTGACTGAGAAGACTGTGTAGTCTAATGTGCTTCAGCCCATCTCACTCACAGGTGATGGGAAAGAAAGAACACAAGTGCCCTCCCTGCTTGGCTGCCATATGCAAGTCCCCTGAGCTGCACAGAAGAGGGTGGGAGCCGCTGTGTGACTCTTCTTCATCCTGCACAACAGCCTTGACAGCTGGGTTGAAAGATCCCAAACCTGAGACACTAAGTCTTGCTCAGCTTCTGGACAAACCTGGTCAGCAACTCACAAGTTCCAATCTGCTTGGTCCACCTTCAAAGAACACCTGCTCACAGTTGGGAATAACAGTAAAAGTCATATAATTACTTTTCTGGAAGGCATGAACTTTTTTTCCCCCTTTTATATATTTTTTCTTTTAGTATTTTTTTTATTAGTTTTTAAGTCCCTTTGTCTAGATCGAGGGCAGTTTCCGTTTCTTGTAACTCAGAGTCCCACAGCTCTGTGACAAGAATTAAGATTCAGTCCTCAGGCTGTTTCAGGTTCAGCACACACAGATAAATGTGTTTATGGACTTCAGTGCAAAATACTGATGTGTTTAAAAGTTAGACTCCATCCCTGTTAATTTTCTGAACTGGGGTAAGATTTTTGAATTAACGTTGGAAATAAGTCTTCTCTGTTCACGTAGGTAAGGGTACCCATCATGATGTAGATGTACTTAACAACATTTTCCTTGCTTTCTGTTAAAACAGGCTTTGTGAGAAGTTGCTTTTAAGATATCTCAATTGGTTTTGATTTGTTTTCTTCCTTTTCACAGTCCAATAGCATATTTCGTATTCCTGTTGAAACTACTCATGGTTTTTAGCTATATCTTGATATGGCATCAGATGATATTACAAATACTGTCGTAGCAGTGAAACATTTTCTTTCAGGAATATATTATGATTACAATGAGAAATAGTATTTGCAAGCAGAGCTCATAAGAAAATTTAAGTAAATTCATGTCACTTCATCCTTATTTTAAGCTTTCTTTGATTTTTTTTTTCCAGTTGACCATAGTTGATCTTCGAGATAAGACATTAAAAACTTTCAAATTGAGAAAATACATTATTGCTGAGCTCTATGGAGATCTTAAAGTGGGGAAAGAATTACTGTCATTTGATCATGCTGTTCTTAAGAGAACTGTAAATCTTGCATATTTTACAAGATCCATTTTAATTAAAAAAATTAATAACACTTGTGAAAATCAAGATACGTATCTGCATAATTCCTTTCTTTAAAGGTCCAGTTTGGTTCTTTTCCTCTTCCTTCTGTCACATTTGCATGAGATTTTTCAGTAAGGGCTAGAAATACATTTTTTCTCTTATCGCTTTTTCATTTGCCTCCTTATTCTCTGATTCTGTGCCCTTATTAGTTGGTTTGTTCTGTCTCCCGCTTGTAAGGCAAAAGGGATATTAGCTAGTCTGTTTATTCCCAGTAGCTAATGAACTGGAAGCCACAATAAAATGACTTTGTAAAGGGCAGAGCTGGCTTTCACAGGTACACATGGAGGGAAATGCAGAGAAAGAAAGAAGCACCTTGAGGCAGTAGGCTGATACTTAAAATGTTACTTCTGATGCTGGATGTGAATTGTATCCATGAAGGCATTCTGTTCCCTGAAATATGACTAGCTTTTTGGCTGCGCAGACATGCAGGGATCTTAATTATGCATTCTGGGGGTCTAAAATAGGTAGACAAATTTGAAAACCACCATGAAAATAAGTGAGGTAGAGAAGCTATTATTAGAGAAGCCTTTATTTCTCTCCCCCTCTCTCTCTCTTACACAGTGTCTGAAAACTTGCTTTACAAAACAAACAAACAAACAAACAAACAAATTAACTTATACGTACATTTAATTGCAGCAAAACCTGTGGAATTTTCTATTGCAAAACTAGGTCCCCCTCCACCTCATTTCCAGCAAACATAATCGAAACCCATTGGTATTCCACTAAACCAAGCTCTCAAAATCAAACTATGAAAGACACATAAGGTGATAAAGATGATCAAAATCAGTGCCTTCTGCAAAATGTTCTTTTTCAAGACTTCCACTCTGATTGAAACAAAAGTGTTTTGATTTGCACCTAGAAGAGCGCGTGAATTTAAAAGCTTCACTATGCCCGCTTGAACCAGTGGAGGAGTCATGCCCAGGTGCCCTTGCATAGACATGCTCTGCAGTCCCCAGCACATTTGCAGTGCCTACAAGGATGCTCTTGTGAAATAGCTAGCTGAACCGGGGCATGCCAAGTACTCACTTAGATACATGCTCCATCTGCTGCCACCTTTAGCATCGCCTCCCTCACTCACAGTCCCAGCAAGAAAACTTTTTAATTCCCAGACTAAGCTCTGACCTCCCTGTCGATCTAAACAGAGCTACAAGACGGAGAGGCAAAGGCAGCGAGCCTCCGTGAGCGGGCAAAGTTACTGATGTGTTTCCTTTGAGAAACCACCATCTGTTCTCTTAGCAAAGAAACACTGTGGCTTATTATGATGCCATAAACTTTATTTCAGCTTATAAAGTCTTGATATGCTGTAATAGACCAACAGTACATACAGGGGGTATCATGCTACTACCAAGCTATGTGTGATCCACTTGCAATGAATGACCAAAGCTAGAATAAGCCACAACTATGTAATGTCTAGGCAATTCAACGATAAACAATATCCCCCTGTTGATTCATGCAACACCTTTGCCAAATGTTCCATCTAACATGGAACAGAATCTTAGAAAAAAAAAAAATCACTCCTTTTCTCCTGTAGTACGGTCACCTTAACGCTCATCTCACAAATCCCTGTGTTACCCTGCAACACCTTCCTTTCCCCAGTGCAACTGAGAGATTCTGGAGCTGGTTTTCACTACCAGCTCCCATGGCAGCATGCTGGACCAGAGGTTTAGCTACTGAACCACTGGTTTCTAGTGCCATTTTCTTAGGTTGGTGCAAAAGTAATTGTGGTTTTGGACCATGAATTTTAAATCATTATAACTAGGCTCAAACACATCTTTATTAATCAAAATAGGAATCATTACAATCAGTACATTTTTGCCAATGGGAAATAAGTTGGTTTATTCCTGTAGCATAAAAATCCATGTTTTGGGATTCAGTGAACTCTTGGAAAGCATTTTCTGCATCCTTCAGATTGTGGAAGTGTTTTCCCTGCAAAACATTGTTGAGATGCTTGAAGAAGCAGCAGTCAATTGCCAAGAGGTCTGGTGAATATGATGCATGAGGCAAAATTTTGTAGCCCGATTCGTTCAACTTTTGAAGACGTGGTTGTGCAATGTGTGGTCAGGCATCATCGTGCAGAAGACTTGGGCCTTTTTTGTTGACCAATGTTGGCTGCAGGCATTGCAATTTTTGATGTATCTCATCAATTTGCTGAGCATACTTCTCAGATGTAAGGGCTTCACCAGGATTCAGAAAGCTGGAGTGTATCAGACCAGCAGCAGACTACCACAGTGAATCATGACATTTTTTTGGTGCAAGTTTGGCTTTGGGAAGTGCTTTGGAGGTTCTTCTCGGTCACAGACAGCTGTCATATAAAACCCACTTTTTGTTGTACATCACAACCCCATCAAGAAATGGCTCATTGTTGTTGCATAGAATAAGAGAAGGTGACAATTCAAAACAACGATTGTTTTTATTTTTGGTCAGCTCACAAGACACCCACTTACTGAGCTTTTTCACCTTTCTAATTTGCTTCAAATTCTGAACAACCACAGAATGGTCAACCTTGAGGTCTCCAGCAACTTCTCAAGTAGTTGTAAGAGGATCAGCTGCAAGGATTGCTCTCCATTGGTCATTGTCAACTTCCGATGGCCGGCCACTACACTCCCGATCTTCAAGGCTATCGTCTCATTTGCAAAACTTCTTGAACCACCACTGCACTGTACATTCATTAGCAATTCCTGGGCCAAATGTGTTGTTGATGTTGTGAGTTGTCTCCACTGCTTTACGACCCATTTTGAACCTGAATAAGAAAATCGCTCCAATTTGCTTTTTGTCTAACATAGTTTCCATAGTCTAAAATAAATATAAAATTAACAGCAAGTAATAAGTCAGTAGGAAAAAAAAACACATAAAATGAGAAAAGCGCATTAAAATGATGTATAACATAACCACATTTATGTAAGAATGCATTCCAATATCAAACAGCAAATTTCAACAATGCAAAATCCACAGTTCCTTTTGCACCCCCTGTGCTAAGTGGTATCTGGGACATCTGCTGAAATATAAAGCATGAGATTCCCACGAGTACTGCATCTTTTTTGTGCAGTACCTTAAATGCAGGTAGGTATCCTGAGATAGCACCACATATGTTAAAATAGCAGGTTTCTGCTGTAATACTCAGATGCTTAAATATTTGCTAAGTAGCAAGCAGGCGTTTTGTTACAACCGCTACCAAACTAAGCACCCTATGTGAGAGCTACTTGTCATCATTTTCAATATCTAACAGTAGGCAGGATTCAGTGATGGATTGTGGAAAAATGACTGAAGAGGTCCTGAAATATGTTAGAGTCCTCATACTGACAGTGAGAGCCAGTGGAAAACAATTGCTACCAGGAACAGTGGAAATACTTCATGCTGAAAAATGAACTTGTTATCTCACACAGAAAATGTGACAGTCATCCCATGTCTCAAAGAGCACTTGCTACACAAAATGCCCCGTCTCTCCTGCCAGAAGCCCAACCACTTGTTCCAGGCCAGAAATCGCAGCGAAAGTACCTGCTACCCTCAACTGAAATGTGACAATATCACAAACCTGCTGCCTACAGGTTGGTCCAAAAACACTGAACAATCTTATCTACATATAGCACTACTTCTGAGTCTGGGTTGCCAAACCTGTCTGCAGCTTTCCTCCTATTAAACCTATTCTTCTAAATCCACAAACACCAGACGCAGCAAAGACAGATGGTAAAGCACACTAGAACCAAAATACTCTCTTACAAGTTTAGAACTCTAGAATCACAGAATCACAGAATGTTAGGGATTGGAAGGGACCTCGAAAGATCATCCAGTCCAATCCCCCTGCCAGAGCAGTAACACCTAGATGAGGTTACACAGAAAGGCGTCCAGGCGGGTTTTGAATGTCTCCAGAGTAGGAGACTCCACAACCTCCCTGGGCAGCCTGTTCCAGTGCTCTGGCACCCTTACTGAGAAGAAGTTTCTTCTCAAATTTAAGCAGAACCTTTTGTGTTTCAGTTTGAACCCATTACCCCTTGTCCTATCAATGGTTGTCACTGAGAAGAGCCTGGCTCCATCCTCGTGTCTAGTGCCCAGTCCCATTTTATTAGATAAGACTGTCCTAAATTTCAGACTTCTAGAGTAGCACAACAGGAGGATCTGCAAAACAAAACATTTGATCTTGATGACTTGATGCCCCACCACATGTTCTCTGGAGGCACCACCTCAGACTACCTCAGGGCTGAATTCCTGAATTCCCATCAGCACCTGGAGCCACGTGCGTGCAATCCTTAACTGAATCCAGTGCATGTTCACCAAAGCCACCCAATGATGTAAATCAAAGCACAGCAAGTAGGGGCAACTTGGGGATTCACTTTGAACCAGGAAACCATTTCTGAGCTCAGATGCCAACTTTCAATGGGACATCCTCAGCTGAGAGCTTCTCTGTCTCTCCAGCGGTTGGATGAAACCTTATAGTCTTTAGAGGGCTGCCTCAGCTGCCTGTCCTCTCTGGGGAGATGGAAGCTTTCTTCAGAGTGGTGGCCTGTTTGCAAAAAGGTTTTAATTTAGCTAATAAACCATTTTCCAGCTGAAACCTATGCTGTCAAGAAATACCAAATCTGCAGCAAGGAAGAAAAACAACAAACCCAAATCTCTGCAGGCTCTAGCGAGAACAAGTGATTTTACCTTCACTTCTCCAAAGCTGCTAGCTATTTCTGTTTTATTTTAAGACTTTCTATGCAGATCGTTCAAAACAAAAGCGGTACAGAAGGAGACGCAGGAGAAGGCCCTTCTGCTGCTCAGTGCCTCTGAAAGGCAGAGAGGGTTGGGAAGTTAACCACAGGCAGAGTACTGCTGACTTGCTCCCAGAAGTCTGCCTTTTTATTGGTATTCTTGGCTGCTCCTGACTGTAGTAACTGATCAGAGAAACCACACAATTCTGAAAAGCAATTCATCCTGTCTGAATGGCAGGTATTCATACTGGAGAGGATCTATTTGCGCCCATTCATATCCTCATTCAAAAGCATTTCTTCATCTCTAAAAGGCATTCTTGATAAGATCATTAAAAAGCAAATAATCAATGCGCAAGACATTTACTTCAAAGCTCAATCAAAAACTACAGAAGCAGGTAAATTATTTGAACATTTATCTCCATCTCAGTTTGTTATTTGCACTTATTTCTGGCTACAGAAGCAACTTGGAGCTTTTAAGGGACACTTTTGCCTGAAAGAGACCGAGTTTCTCTTAAATTATTGTTCAGTTGCTCACCCTGAACTCAGGTTGCACCTAGGTCTTCCCTGAGGATTAAGGACAGACCTTACTGAGAGAAGAAAGCACTGAGGACAATATTCATGAGCTACTTCACCTCTTCACAGCAGGGAGCAGGGCCAGAGGGTGCTCAGGATTTGATAAGAGAACACCTTCAGAGAATGCTTTACTATTCATCAATCAATTTTTACAAAGGACTTTACAGATGAAAATCAGTTTTCAAAAAGTGTTATTATAAGCCACTATGAGGCAAGGAATGCTCAAATCTAGTAGCAGGGAAGAAGGTTGGAAAATTTTGAACGCAAACCCGAGGTAAGGAGCAGAAAACAACAGTGTCAGAAAAGAGGGTTGGGAGATAACTAATACACTTTCTGCAGGAATTGTTCAAAGATCCAAGCGCAAAGGCAAGAGGAGAAGGAGGGAAAAATGAAAGAAAGCTACAGTGGTTAAGCCTTGCAGAGAAAAGATAAGGGCAGCAGAAAAGAAGAATGATTTAATGCTAGCTAAAGTGATTACAGAGAACAAAAGGGCTTTTATAAATATACTGCTGCTGTGAAGGCAGAAGAAACACCAGCAAGAAATTATGACTGTGAATAAATAAGGAGGGAAACAATACAAAAGTTGACGGTAAAGTGGCAGAGCACGATTGCTATCTTGAAAATCCCAAGTCATTGATAGAAAAATATTTTTCCAAGAGGTAAAGGCAATTAGGAAATTAGTAGATTATTGTAAATATCATTTCCAAAAAATGAAAAAAAAAGTTGTCTAGAAAACATAAGCAAAAAGCCTCACTTATGCCAGCACTTAATATTAATTTCATCAAGGAACTCTTTTAGAATGAGTGGTTTTTCTTAGTTCTCCAAAACTGGACAGTATCCACAGAGCATTAATATTGGGGTTTTTTAAATCCTTTGGCAAAGCATAAAAATACATATAAATCAAGAAAAACAGTGGCTCATCAATACGTAATACTGAATGTCATTTTGTCTCAGACAAACTCCATTACCACTGTAAAATTGAGTTTTCAACATGATCCTGTGCAACCTATCATTGAGGTCCCCTAAATCAGGTCTTTCAGTACAGATAAAAACTAAACCAAAGGAGTAAAGTTGCATTTGATAAAGCAGGAACATGATAATGTAATATTAGAAATTTAAAACATTAACAGTTTTGAAGATTCAGATGCCCCACTGAACTCAGATGATGCTTTTCCCCTGGACTGCAAGCATGATGACCACATCTGAAAGCCAAGATTTGGCCAGCTATGGTGTCTGCCACTAGGTAGCCAGACACTACAACACACTAAAACATGCCGGGGCTTTCTCCGTTCAGTGGACAAACACACTGCCCACGCTGCTTGTGTACGGCCACAGTCGACTCTGCGGCTGTGCCAGGTGTGCCAAGGCACAGGCACCCACCTTGCAGCAGTTCTGCCAAGCCTTCTCCTCTGCAAGCCACACACTGTGGGATTTGCAGATACAAAGTGGAAAATACAGCTCAATATATCCTTACATTATGCCTCTCAGGCAGCAAAAATATATGAGTACTTACCAGCAAAACACTGAAATAGTAGGTAACTACTGGACACCTTTAGTGAAGAGGGATAACAGGGAAGCTTCAGGAAAATCAGGAGCTTTCTCTGTGACTTTCACTTATTAGTTTAAAAAGGCCAAATATATTAGGAAGTACTTGAGGGTGTTCAGACACCGAATTCTGCACACACAGATAAATATCATGTGACCAAAAAGCGTAATAAAGCAGAAAAATATAAAAATATTAATTTATTTTAGCTCAACATAATCATAGAATCATAGAACAGAATACCAGGTTGGAAGGGACCTCAAGAATCAACCATAACTGAACTCTGATTTGTAAATGCAAACAGAACAAACTATAAATATACAACACAACTAGCCTACTTCAAAATGTGCAGGAAACCATTCGTCACTGAAATAAAAAGCTACAACTAAGGAAATACCATTCAGATGTGGCAGTGCTGTCCTGGGCCAGAACTCAGTGCAGATAGAGAGGAAACCAGTTTCGTCCTAGGGACAACCAAATACTCTGCAGCCAAAATAACCCCTGACATCTCTGAGCCTGAATTGCCATGATTAATTATTAAAACTCGTTTCAAATTGTCAGTGCCTCCGAGAGACCTCAGAGTGCAGAGGAGAAGAGATTTCCCTCTCCAAACCTCCCAGCACACCTTGACCACAAGAACCTGCCAAGTAGTTGCAGATAAGTGATAGACAAGGTGACCTGGGCAAGCCCGGGAGGTGCCTCCAGACAGGGCATGAGAGGAAACACAGGAAAAAAAAGAAATCTTTCTTCCTTTGTTTGTGCAAAAAAGCAGCAAGGCTTCTTATGAATGGATATAACCAAGGACAACAAAGTCGAGGCACTTGCAGCCTGGGTCAAGGGGAGAGGGCTGGGTGAGAAGGAGAAAGAGTGCAAGCGGTAGCAGTGTCTGAGCAGAAATAGATGGGAGCAGGATAAAATGAAAAGGGAACCCTCTTGACAAAGGTAAGAGTTATGGGAGGCCTGGAAACAAAAGAAATTTGAACTAGAGGCAGCCAAAGGTGTCAGCACAAGGATTCAGAGATGGAGGTAATAAGGTCATCATGACAGGCAAGAAAGGGGATTTTGATGGCTGCCTTTCACAGGGCTTGAAGTAGGAAATGGAGGTGTCAGCAGTGATAACAATAAGCAAAATGAGAGGCAATATATAGATTTTTTTTTTATTTTTTTTTTTTTTTTTTGCAATAGCAACAAAAGGCCAGCCAGGATAAATGTTTTTCAGGAGTAATTATCAGGATTTAAACAGACTCTAAATATACGGGTCACAGAGATGGTGGTAATGATGCAGAGTTGCAGATATAACACTAGCAGGAGAGAAAGGGAACCTCATTGTGCTTCTTGAAATTAGATTTGGGGAGGAGTTTGTGCTTAAGAGAGAGTAACAATAAAGATTAGCCTACACCCACACCAAGTCTGAATAGATCTAGATAGATATAGATATATATATATACATATATACAATGGGCTGCCCATGCAGGCTCCCAGGGAATGCTACAAGAAGCCCATTCACAAACTTTTACTGTTCACCCATACAGATGTGCTGTCTACTGTTGTCATTTCAAGAAAGAGCATCAGCAGAAAGCGCTGGAAAATAAAAGCAATAAAAGACATAATATGAAAAAGAGGTAAGAGGAAGGATATTTGGTGAGAAAGAAAGCAAACTGAGCAGAGAGACAGCATACTGTGTGAGCAAGAGTCTGATCCCGAGTCCAGCAACATATAATGGTCACATACAGCTGGTTAGAGGCAGAGGGATAGATGAGCAATTGAGCAAAAGATAGTGCATGGAGAGAACCAGAAGATGAAAGGAAGGGAAGGGAGAGGAAGGGGAAGGGGAAGGGGAAGGGGAAGGGGAAGGGGAAGGGGAAGGGGAAGGGGAAGGGGAAGGGGAAGGGGAAGGGGAAAGGGAAGGGAAGGGAAGGGAAGGGAAGGGAAGGGAAGGGAAGGAAAGGAAAGGAAAGGAAAGGAAAGGAAAGGAAAGGAAAGGAAAGGAAAGGAAAGGAAAGGAAAGGAAAGGAAAGGAAAGGAAAGGAAAGGAAAGGAAAGGAAAGGAAAGGAAAGGAAAGGAAAGGAAAGGAAAGGAAAGGAAAGGAAAGGAAAGGAAAGGAAAGGAAAGGAAAGGAAAGGAAAGGGAGAAGGCCATACTCTGGAAACACTTTTTTTTTTTTTTAAGCAAAGGCATGCATTACAGTAAGTCAAAGCTACCGCAGTGAAATAAATGATGGCAGGTCCAGAGCTTACTTCAGGTTATTTGTCCAGATCATTAGAAACCTCAGTGAGAAAAATTCACAAACAAGGATGCAGAAAAAATGGTGTATTCGAACAAAATAGGAGGGGAAAGTTGAAGCAGCCATCAGGGTATCAGAGTTCAAAAGGACTTGGAACAGGACTGTTTGTGTGGAGGGCAAGGGGTTTTTTTGAGGACAGAAGGAACCAGTGCCTGCTTTGTAGAAAGGCACACAGACATATGACCTGAGTGTGCAGAGCACAAGCTGTGACAGAAGAAAGCCAAAGAAGCAAGAAAATATTTTCAGCAATGGGTCCCTGGGTGGTCCTGAGATTTCTTCTGTGGAGGCACGTGGCTGACATGCATGCCAGGCATGAGCCAGAACTCGTTGCTTTGAACAGGAGGAAAACGGTAGCCCAGGGTTAAAGACAGACTAGGCAGAAATGAGACAAGAAGCGAATTAAGGGAGCTGGGAGCAGTGAGGGGAAGGATGGGGCCAGGAGTGAGGTGTCAGGGATTTTGATGGACGGGAGGTCATAGAAAGGCTACATGTGGATGGGCGGGTGGGAAAGCGATGAGGAGTTTCGAAAGAAAGGTGGTGGTGGCCAGGAAGAGGGGGCTGGGTTGGTGGGAAGTCAGAGAGCAACTGTGTGCCCATCCCAGAGGGTGGAAGGGGTGGGTGTAAATGTGCCATTTGTTCAGTATTTCATGGCTCTGTGTCAAAGGGCACAATCCTTAATAGCATAAGCATTAAAATGGTTGAGGTTTTACCTTTTTTTTTTCTACTCTCCCAGGCCAAAATAAATGTCTACATTTTACATTCTCTTTTTTTTTTTTTTCCCATTATTTAATGTGAAGCTTCATTTTTAAAAAAACACCAAACATTTAAGCAAGTTTACAGCTAAATAAATAGATACAACCCACCTTAATAGATAAAAAATATCGCAACACTTTGAATGCCTGTGAGTGCTGGTGTGAACAAGAGTAACTTGATTTTAAACTATCATTATTTTCAGTGTTTATTGTTGTGCGTTCTGCTTTTACTGCATTGCTATTGTATTCAATAAAAACCATATCACTTGCCCTGAAATTTAGTATCTATGTACCTACCACCCTTTTCCTACAATGGAAAAAGATTGATAAAACTTCCCAGTACCATGATAAGATTTGGATTCTACACACACCCTCTCTGTTACTTTATTTATTAAGAAAGTGAGCAATAAGAGTACGAAGTGGTCCTCTGGCTGAGGTTCAGCGCAGGTAGGGTGCAGAGCAGCATGGTCAGGAGCACACTACAAAACTCAGCTGGCATGTAGAAGAGATTTCAAACACTTGTAACTTGATTAAGCTGTCGTTAAACTATCTATGGGGACAAAAAGAAACCCGTTAGAAGAAGATTCAGGAAGATATGGAAAACATATTAAAATCTGCTTTTTTTTCACACAGTTTTTGAATTTCAGTGCTGTTTTAAGGTTGAGATTCAACCTTTCAAAGCATTGTCTTTAAATACTGGCTGGTAAAAATAATCACGAACTTCAGATTGCAAATTCACAGAATGGTTTTATAAATGCTCTTTTCTCTTCTTGTTTAGCGAATGTTAATTGCTTAACTGAACACTGCATTTCTCTGGCAATCCCCTCTGGCCTTTTTCTCATAGTTGCTCAATTTTTTGAGCCACATCCATCACCTTCCCAAGCACTAGCATGTAGACACTCATTCTTCAAGTAATGATTACGGGAAAACAAAACAACATGTTAGCATCCTGAGCCTCCCTGACACACATTTCTCTGCACAAAAGCAAAGATGTTGATCAGACACTTTTTGGTTGTATTTCATCCCCTCATACTTCTCCTTGAGTTGGACTCCTCTTTCCTAACCTTCAGGGCAATCGGCTTGCCTACACTGGAAAACCCACCACTGCAAGTACTCCCTGTTTCTTATCAAATCCATACATGGGAAGAGCTGTGCCTCCTATTTGAAAGCTTCTTTTAAGCATATATTTCCCTCTCAAGATGTCATCTGCATTATTAAGCCTATTTATAGATAAGTCAAATGAATAGCAGATGGCCTGTGCAGACTAGGATTTTCAGGCACACTGCAACCCGTAACATCGTGTCTTCAACTTGGCTAATGGTGACCAGGAAGAGCCATCTGCGACCTGGAACACACATCTCTGAATGTTCTACATTGGTAATTGCAACAGCAGCCCTGGCTAAGAAGTATCGATTAGAAATCCCTATGGATTATTCCAGTTTTGATCAACCCAGAGGGAGCCAGACGGTGAGGTAGCAGCGTTGCTGGGAACTGAACCAATTCTGGCAGGTTCTCCCCTCCTCTGACTCACAGATGACTCTTCTCATCTTCCCAGGTGCCTGGGCAGCTCTCATGTAATTTTTCCTGCCATCAAAATCCCCCAGAATAGTCTGCTTATCAAATGGATAGCTTTCAGCATCTTTACTAGAAGTCCCCTAAAAGTAGCTATTAGCTTTAAAGAAAACAACCTCCTGTCTCACAGAGTCAAACTTTTCTTTTGAAAAGCCAGGGTGAATACTTATAACAAAGGAGAGAACAAAATCTTTTGAACAATAGTGTTCAAATTTTAAAGTAGAAATTAAAATGCTAATTCAAACACAGTGTCTTTCTTCTTCTTGCTATTCCACTTACACAAAAAGCCCTTAAATTATAACTTGTATACAGGGGAGGCATTTATAATTAACTTATTTTCCTGACAGGTTTATTTTTGTGTAATATCTAAATATTCATTTAAGAGTATTTTTTCTGTGCTATATGGTATACTAAGATAAATCGATACAGAAGGCTAGGAAGGATGGTGCTCGAATGAGGCTAATAGTCACGTTTTTGTTATGTGGAACAGAGGGAAGAGCTGATCAGTTTCATCATTTCAGCAGGCTTTTGTAGTTTTTATTTTTTTAGGAGAATCATAATTACCACTTAGAGAAAGACAATTGTAGAATGGAGAACACTCATTTCACAGCCTTATTCCTTTCCGAGACACTTTCTGGCATCACAAGTCTCAGATTGCTCTGAAAAGACCCCAAGGAGTTCATTTATTTACCATCAAAGCTAAAGGAAGAAAACTACAGAAGCAAAAGGCAGTCTTCTCTTAAAGAGACATCACGCTGGTTCATTAGATTTGTAAGACAGGAGCACAAAGACCCTGGTCAGATCATGCTCAACTCAGATGTGGCCTAGAAAAGAAAAACTAGGGATAAAGGACTTAGGCAGGTTAGTAGTTATTTTTAAAAAATGTCCTAATTAAACTGTCTTGCTCTCTTTGCAGTTATCTGCATTTAAAATTCTCCCAAGCAGTGGACTTCAGCAACTCTTCTCCCCTCGCATCTGAAGTGCAACAGTCCATGGAGATATTTAATACCACTGATATCTACCAGGGCAGGAGGTGATCAGAAAATCCATTTCCCCAGTTCCCCAATGCCAGATATTCTTCAGTTTCCAGAAATAAGAGTACATGTTTCCTGCTACTGTGAGACAGGTGAGAAAAGCAGTTTTTATCATGAAAGATGACAGTAAAGAAAAATAGCAGCATTATCCATTATTACCTATCTCAAGGTTATAAAAGCATGGAGGCAGGCTCTCCGTATTACAGTCAAACTGAAGAAATGTTGTTTGGACCTATAAATTAAAGTTTCCTGAATATGTTTTTCTATTTCTATATTCCCAAAGTTTGTCTTGGCCATCATTGACTGTCTTGTCTGATTACTTACCTCTAAGAGCTGAGACTTTTGAAATCTCATCATTGCAAACCCTGTTAGCATCACTGTGTTATTGTTTCCTTTCCAAGTGACAGACGAATCATCGGAGAACAGGAGGGGCTAACATCTGAGCAGAAAGTTCCCACGTTGTGCTTATAGCAAAGGGACTCGGTGAGGCAGTCTCTGGTTAGTTTAGTCCATGTGTGTAGGGACTATATACTTTGTTTTCTGGCCTTTGCTGAAGGCTGGTTTATGGAAGTCTTGACAAGGTGGTGGTTGCTGACTAGAAATGCAAGCTTATTCAAACACAAAAGCTAAAGTTAAGATGTAATAACTTATATAGTACCCACCTACTAAGTCTCTGGGCCATGAAGAAATTCAGGTAGGTTACTGACATTTGTTGGACGCAGCTGAAAACCACTTCTCATAAAATTTAGGAGGTACTGGGAGATTTATTCACTTCAGTTGCAGGGAAAGGCTGGATGTTTCTTCTATATCTCTCCTTGCTGCCTGGGGAGGTGTCCATACTGCGCCGTATTTTCTAGATGTATCTGGTTAGTTATGTTACTTCATGCTATGTCTTAATGTGCGCACTTCTTCAATTGCCTGCTATCATCCCTTTCTTCTCATTTAAACTGATGATTTCTGCATTGTCACTTTCCTGATTGTGCTAGAGGAGTTCTGCAGGAAATATTGATTTTCATCTGCTGGAACCAACCTGATGGCAAGACTTTGGTTTCCACCCCCTCCCTCTTTCAATAGAGATGCTGACTGGCATGTGAGTGACATGCAAAGCTGAGCCCATTTGCTTTCCAGCCAGCTGAACGAGTTTTGCTGTTGTGTCACAAAACCTATTCTAATTCTGGGAAATTCACAGAGGCCTCTGATCAGGTCCTCCCTCAGCATGGAGGATTGGCTCAATTTGCTGAGGCCAGGAGGGCTCTGGAGAGTAATCTTGTTTCTCTGTGGCAGAATGAAAATAAATGACAGGACAAGCTAATCAGGAGAGACTGCATAATAGATGCAGCTCCTTACACAAATAATGCCACAATATACGCCCCTAACAATTCAAGTTAGGCTGATGTTGATCCTGAGTAACATCACACAACAGCAGATGAGCAATGAAATGAGTGTGCTGCCATCTTTGTTTCTTACTTTATTTTTATTATTGCGAATCAACAGTTTTATGACAGACAGCAAACTTAATACTGTTCTCTGGTGAGATTACTGTTTCTTTGTGAAGGGTAAGTATATTCGTAAATGGACTTTTGCGAAGCACTTTGCTTAGAATTATTTTAAAAAATCATACACAAATATCCGTGACACTTTTTGACTTATAAATCCACAATAATTGTAAATCCAGAGCTGTGATTTCTGTGAGGCCATTTTCAATTAGACGCTCAGATACCTATTCTGGGCCCGACACTATTCAACACTTTTATCTGTGGTCTAAGAGAAAATATAGTCTTTATCTAAATAAAGTTCACGGGCCATACAATAGATGAAAGGGTGAATGATGGTGGAGACAGGCTGACCTACAGAGTGATCAGTTTTGCCTGGTAGCTTGGGCTTGCTTGAACTCCTGAAAGGTTTTTAATACCACAATATCAAGTCAAGGCAATGGTAAGAAAAAAGAGGAAGAAAAAAATGGTGTTAGTGTCTACAGAACAAGGAGCTTAGTCATCGTAAAACTGCCTCAGAAAAGGATTTAGAAGTCTCCAAAATGAGTTTGAAACCTGTAGCTAATAGGAACCGACACCCCTCTTCCCACTTCCCTCCAACAGGGAAAGTGTTAGAAGTCTAAGAGATCGAGGACAAGTAATAAAACCAAAATCTGCAAAGTAAAAACCCTGCTTAAGTGATTATCGAGCTGTTTAGCTACACATTGACTCCTAGGTCAAGAGGCACGAAGATCTTCCAGACGTGTAGCCTGTCAGGCTGCCTTCCTGGGCATCACTGGTTGCGGCCACAGCCCTGGCCACCCATCAGTCCAGCCTGGACCCTGCTGGGACACCTTCCTGTCATGGTTAACAAGCATTTCCTAGGTGAGGATCCCATCCAGCACTTCTAAATATTGGTGAAACATCCTCATTTTCACTTACTACAGGTCAGCAATAGTGACTGACAAAACTCCTCGGTTCCCTATCTGAACATTATCAAGAGGTACAATTTAAAATTGTCCCCAGTTTTTGTTGAAAGGGAAAATATTTAATACCTTTTTTCACTGTTTCTCGATATATATGTGTCATTTGGGTTTTTTTTAATTCAGAGGAAAATATTTATTGAACGCTTCCCTGAGCTGAGTGTTTTTCTGTACAACTATTGGAGATTCTCTACTCTTTCCACATAGTAATGAAAAAAACATCTTTAATAAACTTTTTTTTTTTTCATCCTATTATTCCTTGAAAATATTGTGGTGTTCTTATCTCTGTTGGGCATTGATTTCTTCTCATTTGTGTTGTCTTGCTTCCCTTTTCAACACACTACTATTCCTAACATTAAATTTGTATCAACATCCTTATTTTTCATTTCATAACCATATGCGTGTGCACATATACACACATATATATACACACACACATGATGGACTGGATGACCTCTGGAGGTGGCTGGCAACATAAATATTCCATGACTCCATGATTCTACACACACACATACACATACATATAAAAAAAAATTGTAGGTGAACCTGTTGATGTGCACATGGAAACTTTAATTTACCTATTAACTTCGCTTCTCTCCTGCCTGCACCAGACTGTCGATGGATACGTATACTCAAGCATTTGGTAAAATATACTTAGAATTTAAACTTTAAAACAATATGAATGCTGGATGAAAACAGCTTTTCCTCAGAGCCTGATTAGTATTATCAGCTTTGTGAAACTGGCCCTTTTAAATTAAAAGCCCAAGTACATATATACATATACACTATCCTTAGTATGTCTGAGGTTTATGCTTTCATCATATTAGTAATGTGCAGACAGAAATTATTATTTGTACCTCACTGACAACTGCTTCTGCGACAAGTTCATGATTTTCTGAAAAGGGCAGCTTTTCTCCGCCACAGCCACATGTAACTGGGGAAAGTGCCCCTGGTTTTCAGAGAGAAAAGACATCAAAGCTCTGCTTAACATGGACTCTTGCTGATGACATTTTCCAGACACATGCATGGATGCACAGTCTCCCAAATCCCCATTTTCTTTCCATCATTGTTGGGATGTGCTGAAGCAGAGGAGACCCAGAGCACCCTGCTTCCAGCCCTCTCCTCGATGCCCTGCCTGCAGCCCTCTTGCCCCTACCATGGCTTCTCAGCCAGAGCCAGCCCACCCGCCCCAGCTCCACTCCCCAAAGGTGCTGCTGAGGCCCCTGAACCTGAGCAGCAAAGCAGGATTGGGAGGTTTGCAAAAGTTTTCCTTAGACAGGCAATTACAGGCTACCACCCCACACCTGGGACTAGTAGCAGAGGAACTCCACTCCGCGGTATTTACAAATTTCAAGGACAAAGCCCCCACACATGTTTCTTGAACCTTGGCTGCTTTATATTAGAATCATAGAATGGTTTGGGTTGGAAAGGACCTTCAAATGTGATCTAGTCCAACACCCTTGCAATAAGCAGGGACATCTTCAACTAGATTAGGTTGCTCAGAGCACGATCCAGCTCGGCCTTGAATGTTTCCAGGCATGGGGCATCTACCAAACAAAAGCTTCACATATGCACTAAATATGGCTGCATAGAGAGAGTCTACCATCACATCCTCTAGAGCCATGTGGTGGCCTGCAACAGCTTGGCTTGGGACAACACCTGCAACATATCCATAGACACTGAAGACCACTTACATCTGGGTCATCTGTGATTTGGAAATGGTTTCTATAATTTCTGGCATTGAGCACTAGCATCCTCTCTCAGCTTGAAGCTCGGGAGCTGAGCTTGAATGCTGTATAGAAACACCTCAGCAAAAAGATGTCTCCTGGCTGTAGAAAGCACTTTAATTTAGGAAACAATAACACGGTTTGGCTGCTGGAAGCAGAAGCTTGAACGAATTCAAAGACACAATGTGGAGCTGATTTCATACTAAGGAGGACTAACCACTGTGGAAATGCACCTGTGGACCTGGTGGATGCTCTGCCTTTTCAAGTCTTTAAAAATCAAGCTGAGGATGTCTTCCTAAAATCCACATTTTAGCTCAACCAGAAATTATGGACTTCATATGTGAATTACTGAATGAACATCTAGACCATGCACATACAGAGGTTAGGCTACATGCTCATAGCAGTCCCTTCTGGCCTTAAAACTAAATTTCAGATGATTTCTCCTCCTATTTTACATTTTGTGATAACTTAAAAATGTAATTTCTCTTGGCTTAAAAAAAAATATGCACATTCATGTGCTTCGAATGAATTTAACTAAGGCTTATGTTTGTAAACCAACCTTAATCTGAATTACATTATATAAAGGCTGTTCAATATTCAAATATTCAAATGCTATTATTTGCAGGAGAATTTTGCAACTCTGCAATAATGCTGTGTTTTCGTCTAATTGTATATTTTCAGTGATGGTATTTAAAAGACTACCTGCAAAAACCCAGCTTTAAAATACTATCCTCAGTGAGAGACTAAGATGGAAGAAATATGTAAAATCTTTCAAATTCCCTTCGAGTTTGTCTTTAAATAGATAAAAAATCAAAAGAATATTAAGCAGACTTTCAAAGACAGAAAACTACTTTTCCACAAACAATTAGTTTTACAAGGTCATTTGAAAACCAAGTGCCCTATAAAAATGCTTCGTATGCTTTTTGCAATATTTACATTTTTGTAATCATACATTTAACACAACCTGCAGTATATCATTCAATGAGTATCCTTCCACATATTCTGTTGACAACTGAATTAATCTAATACTTATATATCAGACGCAATGATTTATATGAACTGGAACTATATGTTAATTATCCAATAGATATAAGCTCACAGGATTGCTGTGCAATGTAATTTCTGCAAAAATACATTTTCCTCCAAAGTAGTTAGCAGACTGGCCATTTATTACATCATGGAATTATAACAAGATTACAAGGAGGAGTTAGGAGAAAAATAGAGATGCTTTACTACACATATTTGTAAATTTATCTAGTAAATATTTTGATCTACTAAATGTTTGTCTTTAAAAAAAACCCCACTTTTTCTAAAGAAAGCATTTGCATTTCTTGCTAAGCGAACAACATTTTCTACGCAAGTCCTCTGTAGATATTTGCCAAAACAGAATGAAATGCACAAATTGCAGTGTCTTATTTTTTCCTCTGTATATACAAATATGTATAAATGAGCAAGTTATTTTAGCACTTTGTAAAAAATGTAGACAATAACATCTAAATCTCTTATCACAACCATAAAATATTAAAGTATTGACTGTTTTTACTTTAAAGTATGCCATCGTATTTTCATCCAAACCTGTTTTTGCACTCTGCCCCCTCTGATACTCCCATCACGCCCCCAAAAGAGGATATTGCAAAATAGAAGATCAGTGATTTTTGTGGTCTGTGGGCAGCTTGATTGTTTTGAGTAGAATAACAGGGTGTTCAAAGGCCTGTTAGAAAAGTGCTTGTGGGACATACATGTTTGTCCATCTAGCCCTCTGAGGAGTCAGAGGGACTATTCTGTGCTCTGCAATATTAAGATTTATACTGACGAAAATTTTGATAGTGTATTTTTAAAGCACTGGCAGATCACGCAGAGTGTAGGAAGAGGCACCCCTTAGTTTTTGTTAGAAATAGTAGGAAAACTTGCCAAACTCATTGCTGAAATGAAACTGGTCTTAAGACTCTAAGAAATATGTTCTTCTGCTGCACACAGATAGACTCTGCTATTCATACTTGTAACAGTGCTGAGTGCCAGGGAATCATACCACCTCCATTAATTAGGAGTCTACATCCCCAAGACACAGCAACTCAAACGATGGTTTCCACAGTGGATCTAAACAGTGAGTCAAATTTGTCTGAGGTCTGGAGCAGAAAGAGGGAGAGACATGATGCTTATTTGCTCATGCACCAAACATGCTCAAAGAGGCTGGATATGGCCGCGCTGGACAAACAGCTAGACAAACAGCTCTGAAAAATCCCATCTGCCACAATCAATACATGCTGACTGCTTTAAGTACCTGCACAGACTTCACATGCTTCAGAGGGGGATAAGGGGATTGTTGGTAAAAATGTCTCAAGTAACCTCATGCCGCAGCTTGAGCAGTAGGATTACAACTGGCATCCAAAACAGCTGAAGGCAACACTGGATAAAAGTGATAGATCCAATCACAACTTTGCCTTTTCACTCCTCCTGGACCAAGGATGCTTCTCAGAGAAGGACAGAATAAGTGTGTCTTCCCCTTACTACTCCTAGCACTGGGAAATACAATCTTGCTTGAAATTCTTGTGCTCTCTTGATTGCTGGGTCACTTTTAGTTAAAGATAGAATGCAAAAAATGCTTCTGACGTAGTTCATCAACAGTAAAAGGCCTTTGTCCTGCCATAAGAAATTCAAACTCTGTACAAGATGAGAAAAGAAAAAAAAAAAAAGTAGAATAACAGAGTGAGCATGAAACACAAAGAATGCTTGGAGGATGTGAATTTTGATGAAGGAAGAAGACGGCACTTGGGTGAACACAGAGCATGCCTGAACACAGAAACACTAGGAAACGCATTGCATATCCAGTGATGATGTTTGTGATGGTCCTTAGACCCAGAGACAGCACGCTCCACAGTCCCTGGGGAGAGCTCCATCTCCTGCTGAGACGAGCCATGCTCTGCCTCAGACAGCTTGACCGTGCCTGAGTCTTGACAAATATGGCCCTCCAATTTTCTTCCCATTGTCTGCATTTTCATACTCAACTTTTGCTTCACTTATAAACTCATCTAAATATAGCAATATAATCAGCATTCAATTTTCCCCAGGGGGTAGAGAGAGAAAAGGGAAGGTTCGTGCATGACAAATGCTATCATTCTGTTTAATACACAGTGGGCAGGTACTCAAACACCATGGCTATGGGCTTGTCACAGCAACATATGAGGAGAAGAGGATGAGATGGAAGGGCCACCTTTATCTCTGCTGTCCATAAGTCTGTTACAAAATGATTAAATATTGCAGGGCTGAGGAGAGGGGAAGAGGAAGAGGGAGTAGGAGAGGGAAAGGGAGAGGAAGACGGGAAGGCTGCCTATAAGAAGAAACTCGGAGACAGAAAGGCAGCAAAAAAACAAGATAGCACCCTCCCAAAATAAAATAAAATAAAATAAAATAAAATAAAATAAAATAAAATAAAATAAAATAAAATAAAATAAAATAAGGATAAATATCTATGAGATCAAGAAAGCAGTGGATTGCAGAGGAAGTTTCTGAACTCTAAGTTGTGTCCACTGTGAAAAGCTGGAGATGCTGGCGTGATGCTCTTGCCCAGGGTTGCTGCCAGAGGATGGGACAGTTGCTGAATTCGGCAATAAACTGTTTCCCAAAGGCCACAAAACCATTTATCTGAAAGCTATTGCCAGAAATATTCTTGCTGAAGAATGTATACTATTTCTACTGGAGTAATTCTGCCAGCATACTATTTCTACAGGAGTTACTCTGTTACTAGTACACTAGTAATACTATTGCCACAGGAGCACATAACATGGAAAATGTGCCTTAATAAGCACAAGGCCTTGTGTTTCATCCAACCTTGAAAAAAATATATACATACATAATGTACATGTGCTGTGTCCAGCAACTAATCCACTGTGGTACTGATCTGTCAGACAGCTCAGTCAAACCCAAACACTGTCTGAATGTCAGACAATTAAAATCACGTTGTCCCAGGGACAATCTTAACATAAAAATCACTGTATGTACAAGATAATTTGCTTTGTCCTCCTCGTGATGTAGAATACGGATTACGGGAGTGGAGTATGACCCAGATGGTGTCACGTTGTGAAAACAAAACCTCGCACTTGTTGCAACATCATCTTCCTCTCTGCTCCCAGTATGGGTCAGCAAAGCTTTTCCAGAACCTCTTTTTAGGTAGGCAGGTGCATCAAAGGGAGGAATATTGAACTAGAATGCTTTCTGATTAATCAATCACTGGCCTGTGATGTTTCTGGGACAGCACACCAGGGCACTGTATTTCACCTGGGGCTGAAGGAGAACCCATAACTGTGCCTCCTGTATTTAAAATATATTTTCCAAATACAGATGTAAAAATTCACTTTCAAAAAAGGGCCTTGGTTTCATAAAGAAACATTTATTTTTATCGTTTTTTCTCCAGCCAGTTTTTCTCCAGAAGATGCATTCTCTTACACCTGTACTATGCAACAAGGTGCTTTGTTTTTAGTAAGTCGCCAAATCAAGATTGTGTCAATGGCATTTAATTATAAGCCACTTACTTTAAGACCTGAACAGAAAGCAACATTAATTTTCTGAAATATCTTGTAACACATAGAAAATTATAATAGTTTCTGAATTGTCTGTCTATCAATAACAACGTGCATATTTAATCCTTATATTATAATATTAAATATTAAAAACTATAGGTAAATGTAATTATTTGAGAACCTAAATCTGAATATTAAATTAAATCACAGAACCTCTTGCAGTTGCCAAGATAAAAGTCGATGATGATCAGCATGTCCACATTAAGCTCTGACAGTGTAATAACGTAACATTTATGTTGGATAATAACTATGTAAGAGAGGAACAAGACTTGTTTTTCTGAGTCATAGATATAAAATTACACCATCATTTGTGCATTTCTACATAGAGAGTACAAGATAAAAATATAACATTGGGTGACTCCATATTTGTCAAAAATATTAATCAGAGGAAAAAAAGGGCACAGTTTCTTTCTCACCAATCTAACTATCTTCATCAAAAGTTTGCAACATACAAGAAAATAACACAAAAATTAATTATATTTTTAAATAGAATGCACTCTAAATGAGTTTATAAACTTCTGTCTTATCAACATCATTCACTTTAATATGGAGCTCTAAGAATAAAATCAGAGCATGCTCAGAAGACACCGACAATACAATACAATTCTTTGTAACTAGACAGCACAATTTCAACTAAAACTTATTAACCAAATGTTTTGAATGAATTAGGTGTGAATAATAAACACAAAAACCAGCCTGTGCATGTTCCATATTTCTGATTCCAAACCAGAAAAATACCTAGTCAGTTTTAATTTAAATACTTGATCCATCCAGTCACTGCAGATTAGGTCCAGCATCATTATGTGTCTTAATTCAATTTTGGATTTGAACATACATTTTTCTGAAATTAATTAGGAGGATATTTTCAAAGGTAACAATGAACATTAACTAAGTAACTTCAGCTTTGAAAAATCTCATGAATGATAAGTATATGCAATTTATTGCTGTATAAAGATATCATAGCAAATTAAAAATTATGTGTGTCTTTCAGTGTGGGTTGTTTTTTTTTTAAGTATTCTTGATCTAATATTGAAATCTGTTAAGTCTGAAACGGCATTAAATCCTTTTGAAAGCATCTTCATTTTCAATATTTAAAGCAGTTGAGCACTCCAGCTCTGATCTAACAAAACAGTTAAGAACATAAGTATATGACTGCAGATTTAAGCACGTGCATATTTTCAGGATTAAGGGTTTAATCTGTCATTTTTCCTCATGGTCCGTTTAACCGAGAAAATATATATATAAATTTCTAACTGGAAACCGCTAACTGATTAAAGGATTTAGAAGAGGATACACTAGTAGGGGGGAGGATTGTTTTTCTAGGTTTGTGTTTTAAGAAAGACAGGAAAAAGAAGCAATAAATTAGATTTTGATTAAGCGATTTCCCCCCTCCTGCCTTCTAGTGTGGGAGGGTTTTCTTCAGGAATCTTCAACACATTTCTTTTTCGTCCCGATTTATTTTTTCCCCCACTTAGCCAGTTTTCCAGCTAGAGGCAATACCACCCATTCCTCTCTTCTCCCTATTTAAACACCCTTTCTCCAGTTGCTTCTCCAACAGCCTGGTCACTGCCCATGAGCTGTCCTGCCAGGCCCTCACCACTGTGTCACCCTCATCGCTATGTCCTCCTCACTATGTTCTGTCTCAGCCAGCCAGACCCTCTGCTTGCACCACCATCCCCTTTGCCCTCCACGGCTAGGAAGGGTTCCTGTTCTCACCCTGTGGGTTTCTGCTTTCTCCTTTTTTGAGGCCAGCAAGATTTTCACTCTTTCTTTCCAAGCTGACGTCTCAAAATCCCCCTTTTACTATTCCTTCTGTTCTTATATTTGCCTCTTCCTCTTCTTGTTTCTTTACCTTTTACCTTGAGTTGAAGCAATTTCAATCTTCATTCACTTCCGACTGAAGACCTTTCCCTTCTTGCTTGTTTTAGCCTGTCTCAGTCACTTGACCGAGACTTAACAATGAACTCCTCCTTCTGATCTTTTAATCTTCAAATTCCCCTTCTCTGAGGAACAACTCTCCTCACCTGCCATCCTGCCACACATCTTCTGACATCCAGCCAATTACCCTCTCTAGCTTCTCTTATACTCCAACCTTCCGCAGACTTTCCCTACATGGACAGACACAACTTCTCCATGTCCTCAGAAACCTCTCCATTTTCATTACCTTCCTGCTGTCCCGTCCGCTTTTGACTCCACACAGTGAATTGCATACAACTATCTTGGCAGCAACGCGGCAGCAGTAATATGAAGTTTAGCACAAAGTGAAAAATTTACCCAAAAGCAGGGTGAACAGTCTGGCATTTCACCCACCCTCACAGTCAATGTCCTCTTCTTGAACAAACAAGGACACCGCGTCTTATTTAAAGTCCTTGCCCTCATCAGCCTAAACCTATGTCCTTTAGAAAAGTCATTCACCCGCTGTGTTTTTCACAAGTACCTCTTCACATGGCTTGGACTATTCCCTGTCTTGAGTTCACCTTTCTGGCAGAGTGCCTGCTTGGCTTCTTTGAGAAGAGTCTTAATGAACTGAAAACACAAAAAGGGAGTACAAAAGTGCAAAAACAGATAGGAAAGACAGGAAGAGAATAAAAGCATAGCCTGGGCACTCTGGCGCAAAAACAGGAAGGCAAAAGCCCAGCTGTAGCTAGCAAGGGACATGAAGGTTAAAAAGAAATTCTACCAGAATGCTGTTTGCAAGAGGAAGGTCAGGAAAAATGTGAGTCTGTTGATGGATGTGGAACAGATATGCAATGGGCATCAGAGAAGAGGCTGAAGCACTCAGTGTCCTTTCTCACAAGTCTTCGTAGACAAAGCCTGCTCCCAAGTCTCAGCAAACATGAACCCTCTTCAGAAAACAGATGGCCAGACAAGAGGAAAGTAGCAATAGGTTAGAGACTACTTAGAGAAGCCAGATATGTTCAGATCCATCAGGCCAGGTTTCACCCAGTGTTCCGAAAGAGTTGACTGATGTGATTGTGAAGCTGTTGTCATTCAGTCATGAAAAATCAAGGTCATAGGCGAAGGTCCCCAATGACTAGGAAAAGGTTAATATTATGCTTGTCTTTAAGGAGGGCAAGGGAGAGGACCCACAATTAGTGGATCCGTCTCATCTCAGCTCCTGGAAAGTCCCCTAGCAAACATCCTTTTGTAATCCATATTTAAAGACAGACAGGAGGAGAAGGCTAGCAGAAGCAGCCAGCACAGATTTTTAAAGGGCAAAACATGCTCGACACAGCTCACTCTCTTCCATGAAGAGTCTGAAGGGAGAGTGGTAGATGTAAAATATATTTAGACTTCTGACATCATATCCCATAGCAGTCTCCTTCTCAAGTTAAGGAAACATAGGTGGAACAAACTGATCAGCTGCAAGTTAGCTGGACTGCCAGGCTCAAAAGGTAGTGGTCAATGGCTTGACATGCCATTGGTAGCCAATAACAAGCCAGGTATACCAGGGACATGTGCCCTTGACTATCTTCATCCATGGCCTGTACTGAGACTGAAGAAACCATGGGCAAGCTTGCAGGTAATGCCAGGTTGCAGGGAGACACAGGAGTAGAAGCACAGAAGAGCCACCATGTCCTCAGCTTCCCTACTATCCAGTGCCTGTGAAGGCTGTTTCCACGAACACAAAGGAAAAAAAAATATATTTCAGGCAGTGTTTCAAATCAACTGTCTTACTAAAGCAGAGCGGGTTCACATAGCTCTCTCAGAAAAAAAGCCTGTTTTTACTTGTGTTTTGCGCTCATGAGCCAAGCTGGCCAGATGTAGGTCTTGTAAGTTCAGGTGATAAAGCAGACCCCAAGAGACACTGAGTTTCAGCAAGTTAGAAATCATTAATGTTTCTATTACTTGTTTGATCAGATGATTAAAATTTCCCACCAAACATGTTTCCAGAGATCCTAACTCTGAAAAAGAGGATTCCTCTGAGATAGAAGGTTTATGTTTTGTTTTGTTTCGAGTTGTTTTGGTTTTGCTATTCAAGGTGAACTTGATAGCTCTTTTTTGCTAGCTACCATGCTTTCTTGGTTTAATCCTGTGGGTTTTTTCTCCCTACAGCTGTGTCTTGTTTTCCTTGCTTGTTTTTGCTCCTCATAGAAGATACAGTAAATTTAATAGCTCTGTGAGTCTTATGTATATTGCTATTGTTGTGACTGCATTATCATCAACATTTAAGGATAACGTATTCTCAGTATTTTGTTAGCCAAACATGCAACCAGTTTTAACTTGCAATAACTGCACAAGCCCATTAAGAGCTGCTTCCCATTATGCTACCATATTACTTTACAGGTTTTGAGTACTTTAGTGGAATAAGAAGTTTAATTGCCCCTTGATTTCAGGAAAGACTGTGCTTAACATCTTGCATTAGATTCCTGCCTCATGTTTTGCCACTTCACTCTCTGCCTATATAACCTTTCTTGTAGTTAAAATTCCTTTCTTGCAGATGAATTCTGTCGTGTGGAATGCCAGAAATAAAAATAAATATATTTAATGAAGTGTAACATGAAGAACAAGGCAAATTAAACAAGAAAATGCAGTGCTTCTACACTGGCTATGTAAGACTCCGAAAAATGGGAACAAGCGTTTTCTGTCTGACAGACCTCAGTTACACTGAAAATCTGCAGGAAATTTCCCTAGTGATGTGATTACACATCCACACACACTAGTCCCCATTTTCAGAAAGATCAGAACTCTACTGCACAAGATTTCTGGCCATTACGCAGAAAGAGAAATACTGAAATTCATTATTGTAGTGCTGTGATGAAAACCTATGGCGTAAGATGAATTCATGGCTGCAGTGAGTCTGTCCAAGCCAGGGAGATGTGCGAGTCTGAATATGGGATGCGTTTTCATGGAGAAATACCACAACTCACCCAAAAGCCATTCCATATGTTAAATATATATACGGCCTCACTAGCCAAACCTTTTCCTAAAGACTTTACCTTCCTATCTGGTTAATGCCTGGAGTTCACAGGACCTTCTCCACGTGTGGCAAGAGTACAGTTTTGCAGGGCTCACATCTCCTCATTATCTGTCTCTCCCTTCTCTCTGTCTTGTGGTCCTGTCATGGCTGGTACTTATCAGAACAGTCAGTAAGCCAGAAATAACACTAAGAAAATAAAATACCCACTTTTTGCTACATTACTGCATTACTGTTCTCCCACTTTTTAGTGACGTGAGCCAGTTGAGAGCTGGAGGCATTGGAGGCTGAGGTAGGTCAAGGCCTGCGATGGGATACACAGCGAGGAGCAAGAGGGTGAAACTATGTGCATATGGTCAGTTCTCAATACCTTGGCTCATAAAACCATACTTTAAATTGGGCTTTCTGTCACATTTAAAAACCAAAAACCAAACACAGCCCCCTCCCCAAAATCAAACCCTTCAACTTTCCATTTCTGCTCTACAAAACTGGCTTCCAGTGTTATCTGATTATATTATCCAGCTCATTTTTTTCCATTAGATAAATAGCATAAATACTTATTACGTTTGTATTATTTTAATTTCCATAACAAGAAATAGACAGGTTTACTGGGCCTGGAAGAAAAAGCTGTACATAGTTTTGCAGGCCAAGTTGTGAGGGAATATCAGAAACATCTCCATGAAAAAGTGAGTCTGATAGTCCAAAATGTTGCCAGTTTCTAACATCTGAACAGCTTCTCAAGGAAATGCAGAGTTCTTTGATTTTAGTACAACTTGCTAACTCCAAAGTTGCAATACACAGAGCTGGGATCTGTATTTTTAGTTAACATTGTATAACACTTTCCATCATAAGATCGTGTTTTAAGTTGGATATAGCATGCAGTCTCATTGTTTTCATAGAAAATTTCCAGTTGTGTAGTTTTTAAGAATGAAGTTGGGGCACATACGGTGTTTTGTTTAATTTGTTTGCTTGTTTAAGTAACAAAATTGCAACTTTTACCATTAAGATGTTTGAGATTTTCCACCTTCGCATGCCGGAGCTGAGATACAAGGTGTACTGAAAGATGTACGATTTGCAAGGCTCAGACTATTGTATTCTTCTATGTGGAAATACATTGAATCCACCTAAAATTTTAAGCCGCTAAGAGAAGTCTGTCTGTTACATACCATCTACAAAATTGGTCACAGGATCCCCCTTCCACAGGTTCCGTCTTCATGGCGTTCCAGGTAAGCTGTGGTTCAGCACCAAAAATCAGCTCTGGCAAATTTCTGTATTTGTCATACCTGTAATAATTGTATGGCCTCAGCTGTCTCCTTGCCCAAGAGCAGAAAACGGTCCAAGTACAAAGGTGAGAATTGACTACGAAGGAAAGAGAGCTGGCAGGCACAGCAGAGGTGGGAAGAAGACCACGAGCAAAGCCAGAGGAGAGGTACCAGAGAGTGGGAGAATCAAGGATGGTGAAAAACTAACTACTGGAAAACATGGGATCCCGGGCCTGGACAGAGAGCCCAGGGTTGTCGTGTCTTTGCTTTCCAGTAAGTACACAGAAAAATTCTGTGCCTGTTTTTCAAGCGGCTGGTTGACAGGGGACAACTACTTTCAGTGGTACCTGTTATGCCATTAATTCAAGTGAGAGGTCTCTGCCAAGATATAATGGTTTTAACCTTCCTCACAGACACTTGTATATCAGTCCATCCTATGAAATGCCTGTATTTTCCCTAGTTGCTAGTGTGAAGGGTCAATCTTTATTTCTTTTGAAGTAACTTATGTTAAGCAAAGCCACAATAAAAGAGCAAATCAAGTACTCAGAAACAAGAAGATTCCTGAATTAATGTTATGTGAGCAAATGTAATTTTCATGTCCTTGAGCAATGCTAGACAAGTTGCTCAAATCAGATTTTCCAGACATATTTGCTAATTGGGCATTTCTCATTGTCTGCATGCTTTTTTTCTCAAAGCAATTCAAGAAAGATGCAATAATTCACAGCAGCGGAAGCTGTTCATTGAATACATCAAGTTCTATTAAAAAAATCTAAGTACCCTAATGCACTGTTTTCCTAACATTCAAGTTTTCACCCAAACTTAACAGTCTAATTAACACACACACAAAAAAAAGTGTACAGCAGTTTTCAGGCTAGTCCAGTCTGTGTATAAATTTCAGAGATCTTTGAAACCACATCCAAAAAAAGTTACCGCTAATCTTCCTGATGTAGGAAATTTCTGAACATTGAAGTTATAAAAGCAAAATTATTGTAAGAATATTTACAATAACGTTCCTAATATCTATTCTCTCTATTCTATTATTTTTACTATGAGCTACATATTAAGCTTTTTAAATATTTTTTTCATTTCCATTGGTAAGATACGGTATATAGGAGGGTCGGTCAGAAAGAAATGAGCGATTCTGAGGAGCAGGTTTGAGTGCAGCAATAATGATGAAGGAGGCTCGATGCCAGGGGAGATCTCTTCCAGCTACATGGATGACAGACGGTCAGCATGACAGTCAGCATGCATGACAAGCTCTTTTGTGGGAATATTACCTTTCTATTTAAAAGCACAGGAAGAAATATCTATTTCTAAGTCAGTTACAGAAGTTAACTAGATATAGGAAATGAAACATCGGCTTACTTAAAAAAGTGAGCTATCCAACAAAAAAAAAAAATTAAAGGCTGTTGCAGTATTTGTGGTCTGAAAGATTTTAGTGCCAGCACTGAATGTTCTAAACTACAGGCCTTTTCAAGAAGGAAACAATGGGGAAACACTTCAAAACTTAATTAGAGTGAATCATACCTCCAGGTCCCCGCAGACCCTACCAGTCTACATCAAAATCAATAATTTATGAAAATATCTTAAGTAGTTACCGATTTCAAAAGAAAGATGAAGTACCTTTTTATTTTCAGAATATTATATAGAAGCTAATTTGAACAAGAGGCTATTTTCCATCTAAGAGATTAAAATGTAACAGTTAAATCTGGTAGTTTCCAAATTAATACAAAAAACTCAGTTTCCTCTTGCAGTTCAGTCTCATTAAAATCCCTTAACAGATCTATAAATTAAAAAGTCATTGCAGTGTGTTCTTATGATAAACATACCTCTGTAAAAATAGCGTTAGATTCCTATTTTGTATACAGATAACGAAAATAAATTAACTCTTGGGTAACATTGCTGAAATGTAAGCAGTATGAATGGTGCTAGAGCATAATTAGGTTTGCATAAACTCTCTCCTCCAAACACACATACACTACGCTATTCAGGGCTAGATCTGAAAACCGTAATTAAACAGTCAGAAAACCCCTGGAAAAGTAACAAAATAACCAGCCGCATAAAAGTCATGGGGAGAAAACAAACAAACAAGCCTCCAGTTGATCGTTAGGGTTTCTTAATGAATTCTGGTAATTCCAGCAAGTTACAGAAACCAGGAAAGACCCGAGCCAGGAGCTCTGCTCCTTTCAAACTTTAACAACTCCATTATGCTTCTAAAAAACAAATCACCGCTGAGGAGTTGCTCAGCTTACTGAAATATGCTTTCCTCCTGTATGCATTCTTGTCAGCTAAATCTATAGCTAATAATTCCTCTCTGCCTGCTTGTTTATCCTGACTGAAACACAAGGAGAAATACAATTCCCAAAGCTCCTGCTAACTCCCTTTGACAGCCTCGAAAGGATTTTCAGGGCCCGGGAGCCGACAGTCAGGCTAGAACACGGCTTCCATCCAGCAAGGCATGTTCTCCTGCCTCATCATCGCTTATAGTGACAGCTGTCACAGGGCTGGTGGAGCTGCCAGATTTGCAGAGAACTGATCAGCTCCAGCTTGCTCGGAGACGACAGCATCTCTGCAGCCAACCACACCAGCAAGCTGGACAAAGCTGCTACACCTGCGATGAATTTCAGACTGAAAACAAGCCTTGTTTAAAGGACAGACTGGAGGCCACCTCTCCTTCAATATATTTATCCACCTCCCCCCTGTTCCTGTCGCGCCACTCATGCAGTATGAAGCAGGTGGAAATTATTCACGGTTCCCTGCTGGGGATTCCCTCGGCAAATGTAACAGCGGATTAGCCAGTTCGTGAGTCGTCTTCCCTGCGGCTCCCAGGGCCGAGGAGCACAGCTAGCGGACATTCTGCCAAAATACGCCTGGTGTCAGCTTACAGCTCTTGAGGGAGGCTTCCTAATTGCCATAAATTAGCCGCTATTACCTGGTTTACAGCGGAGAATCAAGGAACTTTGACTCATCGGTTCTCATTTTGCCCTCGCCTAGACACTGCAAAGGAGACCTTAGCTTTGCCAGGTGTCCTCCAACAGCTGGCTAAGTCAGCAAGGAGGGGAGCACTTTTTTCCCCCCATGTATACGGGGAGGACAGGGTGAGGAGGGGCATGAAACCAGGATCACAGACATGTTATGACTCCTGCTTTGAATCATCTCGCTGCTGCGGCACTGATAGACCTTGCGTTGCTGCCAATCTGAATTTAATGGGCATTTTCTGTTTGAATGCAGGGCCACGAGCACCCTCAGGCCACAGCTTTGGTCAGCCATCTTTAACAACGTTGTGCACATCCAAAATGGCAGGAAAAATATAGCCAGCAAAAATCTTCATATAAATATAGCAAGGAAAAAAAAATATCCTACATGTAAATATGCACATGACTAAATTCTGCGCTTTGTCTCACACCCATACAACTGAAACAAAGCAAAAGCCCAGTTTCAGCCCTGAAATGTACAAACATTGATGGAAGTACAACTCATATTTACACCGAGGCTCAAGCTGATTAGCACTGGAGATGTGTAAGTATAATCCAGCACTGCATCAGAAACTACTTCCACACGCTCTGCATAATTTTAAGGCAAATATATGTCTTTGTGGCTCAGAGAAATGTAGGCAATTGAGTCCATCTCTTTGGTACGGACTTGGCTGCAGCTCCTACAGGTCTACAGAAAATCATTGTTTCTACATCTGTAATCTGTAGAGCTGCATGAAACTAATATTTGCAGGTTCTTACTGCTTACTCTGTTCATAGAGAAATCTGTTTTTCAGGGGGAACATCATCTAGGAGCTCTTGTTGATTTTAAGCACTAGTTAGCATTTCTGGAAAAACTTCTTAGATGGTGGGCTTCACTCTACTGTTTAAGTAGTCAGACCATCAGCTCCTTTCCCCTGTGTTTGTGCAAATCTTTCTCCAGGAACCATTTAAAATAATAATAATAATGACAACAACCAACCAACAAAACCCAAGCAGGACATGATAAGTAAGTGAAAAACAATTTAGGGATTACATTTTCATGATGTACAGCGACACTGGAGATTTTTGTTGTGTGTTTCACCGGCTGTTCACCAACCTAACAATCCCGAACCCCATGAAAGAAAAAAAAAGGGCCAAAATCAGAGGACAGTATGGTATTAAGGTTGCCTGTCTCCTTGGCTGTTTTCAGAAATAAAAGTGGTTACTCACAGAAGACACACAAGAGTAGTTATGGGTAGCTTTCCACAGTAGAAAAGAGATATTTTCCCACCTAGTTCTTTCAGCTACCTGCAGACATAGAATTAACTTTGATGCCTCAGGCTTGAGAGGGCACCCATAGCTAGATTTGCCACCTGTGTCAAGTTGCCCCATACCAGCATGGCCAGACCCTGCTGCTGCCCTTCATCCCTGTAGAAGCAGTCTGTACATTGTGTCATTTCCCAAAGACCCCAACCCACACCCAACCCTTAGCATAAAAAAACACCAACCACCACCACCACCAACAGAAAAAACACACAACAAGAACTTAAAAAGTGGAAACTGAGCACAGGAGTCACCCTTTCTTAGTTTTTTCTAGTTGTAGAATCAATGGCTTCCCATGAAAAGTCAGAGGAAAGTCACAAAGAACTTTTGGTGGTGACACTATTCTGATCTCTTGTAGCCTGAGTGACTGAAAGGGGCTAAGGATACATTTTCAAGATTTTTATAGGAAGATATACTTATGGCATAAAGCTAGTATTGGTATCTTATAATCTTTCATTAGGTAGTTCTGAATGCACTGTACTGTGACTTCAAATAGCATAGAAATATCTATTACTATAATATAGAATACTAATAAATAATTCCTATGAGACAAGAGCCTGTGTATTTGTGAAACAAATGTGAAAGCAGTGGAAAACTTCACTTTCCTAAATCAACTCTGATTTCCAGAATGTTATACTGAACTTTTTAATCATTATGTTTGAATAATATTAGGGCTTAAGTGTCTAATACACTACTTTAGATTAGGTTTATCAAGTATCTAATAAAGCAGAATGTTCATCTCCTTTGTCTTTTGGGTGAGGACTTCTACTACAGTGTAGTATCTTTTTGTTTTAATGCTGCTCTGCAGTGGATTGCCAGCTCGTTAATTTTTCTGCTATAACACCCAAATCCCTTTGCTGATCAGTGTGCTGGATGATTGATTCCCTGCTCCCAGACTGATTTTTTTACATTGGACTGCATTTACCATCTGGTAGATAAATCACCCAAAACACTCAAATTCGGAGTCTGGTTCCAGTGATCCTCTTTGTTTGCTCAGCCAGCAGCATGAATATCACTTGCAAATGTGGAGGCTGTGTTCTCTCACCTGGATAACTCTTCTATATTACAGACAGAGGGTTTAATAAAGAGCATAGAGAGAATGATAAGCCTATCCTGGCTTAAAAAAAATTAAAAAAAAATAAAAAAATAAAGAACAATAAGCAGCTGTTCTTTGTTTTCTAGCCAAAATTTTTGTTTCATCTCTACCACAGCCACTAGTTTCAGATGCGAAAGAGAGTATTTCTTACAGCTCAGAACAAATTTTGCACATTTCAAATGTATATAACTATTTTCACAAAGACGTTCTTTGTGGGTGTAAACATCTAAGCAAGCAAAGGACATCCTTTGCAGTTAAACACAGGAAAAATACAATGAAATAAACTGCCTTCCCAACCCATGTTTCATATGGGAAAAAAATGTCTATAACCTCAATAGGAGCCTGCCTATTTTATTTTCACTTTTATAACCTTGAAATGATACTTCCATAAAATTCTACTTCCAATCAAGGCAGTGAAAAAGCAACTCTGCCTCTCAGATTTGTCTAGGTAAACTTCTGTGAGAGATGGAAAATGAAGGAAAAGCTGCTGGAGGGATATGGTGCTTTAGGAAAGTAACAGTCCATCTCCCCACCACTACGCATGGCAGTATCGCTCAGGGGCGTTCCTTTCTTCAGCCTTTCTGAGGATTTTCTGCTGCTGTCCTCTGCCCCAGAAAGCCCATTCGGCACAACGCACTGACTTCTGCCTCTCCCACGGGGATCAGATAAAGGCAACACACAATCAGAGTCAATACTAATTAGCAAAATGTAAACTTTTAATTAGATGAATGCTTCCCTGAGTTTTAAAGCAACAAACTGCTACCCAGACACAGCTTTTAATCACACTTTCTATGGAAATACCTCTTGGAATTAGTGTTTGAGATGTTTCTGTCAACCAGCTACAGACTTTATAACTTGGTCTTGTGTTTTATGGAGGACTTAGGGATTAAAACTTACATTTTCAAAAGTACCCATTTTGAATGCCTAGTCTACTCAAGGCATTTCCTGCACTGACACCTTTAGTCAGCGCAGATCTTGAACTTTTACATTGCATTTGTGAAGATTCTTGTTTGTATTAAAATTTTAGAGGAAATTTGTCAACTTCTGCAAATGATGTTTACCTAATCACTCATTCTTTGTAGTCATATGTGAAACCATATGTGAAACACTCTCTGAATAGGAGAACAAGTAAAACTCTCGTAAGGTGCAACTAACTCCTCTGTATGCTGCAGGGAGCATTTTCTCACCCGCTGCTGCAATGTGTGTTTATAGAAGGTTTTTCTATAGTCATACAAAAGGAGATATGACAGCATGATTTCATTGTGGGCTATGTTTTTCTTCTTCCATCATCATATACAGTGCTCACGTGAGTTAGTAACTGAGACCAGTGAAGTGCTTCTTAAAGCAGGACTTTTTGGTCAGCAGTAGGTGAACACCGAAATGTGTCAAACTCCTGAAGCTGGATGAAAATGTGCCAGCCTGCAAAATAAACAGGGCTGGATCTGGGGTGAAGCAACTGGAGCTCCTACGGTTGAGCATTTGTTGTTCATCTTGAACACGCTACGCTCATCAAGGGCAGATTAAACAGAGTTTGCACAGACCCAGCTCTCTTGTTTGCCTCACCACCCCCACTCCCCCATCTGCTTCCACATTGATCGTGTGAGACGGGTGTGAGGCAAAAGGAGATGCCCCAGGGCCCTTCCTAGAGGAAGCCAGCAAGCCAGGCAGCTGGGATGAGGCTGCCTACAAAGGCTTTGCCGCCAGGCAGAGCCAGATTTCAGGAGGTTTTGGCCTCCAGACCAGAACTGAGAAGAACCATTTCATGTCCTGAACACCCTTTGTCTGTCTGCCAAGAACATCGTACACGTCCTCTTCCGCAGCGGCACCCCACAGGATGCTCTATGCATCTTATGAAAGTACAGAGAGTTTTGCACCTATTTAAGACATACAAGAGAATGGTGAGGTTTCAGCCTGGTAGAAATGGGCTAGGGGAGGAGCTGGCAGCTACCAAGAGTAGCAGGTTCCTTCAGAAAAATTACTGACACTTCTGTCTTGTTCCCTATTTTCTTCCCTTTCATTTTCACATGTTTTCCTGCTGGTCTTAATTAACACTATTTTTGAAGCATGGATGAGGATCCTGCCAGCTTGCACACGGTTATATAATGTGAGTGTTTCAAGACTGTAATTGTAACTAAATTTATTTTTTTTTCTAATACCTCAAAAGAGAGGTATTAGAAGGATTTAATTTTATTTTGAATCAGATCCTTTAAACATTGTTGCTGTAACACATAATCTATTATCAGAAAAGTCCTGTCTTTTGAGTCCTTAGAAATTGTCTACTATAATGAGAATTTAAATTAACCTAAAATAAATCCCGATTTGCTAGTCAAACACCGCCTGCTCACAAACCACATTATGATCAATGAGGCAGTTTTAGAGCAACTTAAAAAAATTGAGCATTGATATCAGTGTAACATTAAATTGCTCTCTTTAAGAGAGAAATTCACATCAGCAATATATATGCAAATGCACTCAGTGCCTGGTCAGTCACCCAGCTCCCACCCAGCCAGGTCTGGGGATGCAACTGAGCCAGCAAGAACAGAAGTCTTCTAGGCACTCTTCATGTCTTGCAGGTGGTCTTCTAGCAAAAAGATCCACCAGCTTCTTGATCCCCACTCCAAAGAAAACAAAAGTTTCCTGGTAAGAATCCTTAAGGGAAAAAACTGACCCGACATTTTGATTTTTAAAAATAAACAAATAAATAAATTTAAGAACACATGGGCCAGAAATCCCAACTATTTAAACAACTAATGGCACCACTAGATATCTACCTAATAATACAAGATAAAGCAATTCTGCTCTCAGATCCCCTTGAAGTCATCTGTCAATTACACTACAACTAAAAATACCCTGTATCTGTTCATCAAGACAGAGGGGCAGATTTAAGGTTCTCCAGGAAAATTTAATTTAATCAGACCACAATTTTGATGGCTAAACTTACTCCTAACCAGATTTTGTCTGTATCTTCTTATCCTTTTTTGGAACAAAGATAACCCATTTTGCCAAGAAATGGTTTAATAAAATGAAATTTACTATGGACTGATATAATCGAACAAGCCTTTCTCTACACACTTAGGAGCTACATGAAATGCAACTCCACCCTCTCACACTCTTTCCCTTTTTCTTCCTGTATTTCTCTGTATTTCTGAATTGTTAGAATTTCAATATGATCTACGAATAAACTACAGCAATTAGATTAGAGATGGCTATTTAGTTTACAGCACATCATTTAATTATAATCTTCTTATTATCTAAAGCTATTCTTGGGATAGAACAATTTTTTTGTAAGAATAATTTACAATGAACTTCCTTGGTCTTCAGCTCTACTGAATAGTACAGACTGCTTTAAAAAAAGACAGGCTTTCATCTCAAAAACACAAAAATGTCCTCTTCTCCACTTTCATGCCACAGCATCTGTAGGAACTTATCAAGGGGGATACATAGTAGTCTAGACCTAGAAGAACAGATTTTTTTTGCACAGCCTGCTGCTCAGTATTTTTAATTCCCCAAATGTTACAGCTACAATTATTCTGGGAACTACTGCCACTACGTGTTTTGTGGACAGTCACCAAAGTCTGACCACAGGCTGGAAAAGTCACAAGCATTTTCAGCTGAGGGATCAATGGTGGAACGTGATCATCTCTTCATAAGAAAATGGTAAATTGAGCTTCCTGTTGATATCTGGGATTCTCTGCTGTTGTACATCTCTGCTCAAAGAACTTGACCACAGATTCTTTTTTTTCAAGTCTAAATAAATATTAACTCTAATCTTTATCCACCCAACTGTAACTTCTAGAAGAAAACCAGAAGACTATAGGTACAAAATCCTTATCCTTATATCAGTACCAAAAAAAGGGCCAGACTGCTCTTATTAAACACACTTCTTGTTTTCCTTTTAACAGGAATTACCAGAGAGGTTTTGGTACTGAAATAATGCTTTCTTGGCAATATTCTCCACAACAAACATAGCTCCTCTTTTCCCCTTTTCAAAAAATGATGGAAGAAATTGGACTCAATCCAGTCCCTCTAGTCAAGCCTCAATTGTTCCATCACACTACCAGTTCCCACTAGTGACAATGATGGAGTGACACCTGTTACGAGATTATTTGCTGCTATTCTGACACTTTCAATTTTATTTCATTACCTTTCAGCTCTTTAATCAGCATGAGAATCTGTACTGCAAGGACATTTCATGTATAGGTAATTACACTAAAGGGAAACAAATATGTGCATATTACTGTCTCAGTTTTAATTTCTCTTTTTAATCATTGTTTGTACTTTTTACTCATAGTTGATTTATATTCATGCCTTACGATAGTTTCTCAAATTGAAATGTAACATCACCGAGTCCAGATCATTTACTTCAGAAGTTCGATCAGCACAAACACCTATCACAGTTTATTTGTCTTGACTGTTACAATTCGTTTACGGGAACATAAGTCATAGTATCTTAGATAAAATAACCAATTACTCTAGTCCCGTCTAGCATTTCAGATCAAGTTTATCCATGCAAACATAAAAAGATGTGTACTTCTCAAAATAGTTAGGGTAGTTTACCTGAATCTCTACCTCTCTTCCATCTTCTGCCTTTATATTCTTGCCAATGTGCCTTCATACCTTTAGCACAAATTGGTTTGGCCTTGTGTAACTTAGAATGATATACCAAAAGCAAAAACAAAAAACAAGCCCTCCTTCACTTAATTTTCACAAGAACCACAAAGAGTATGTCTGTTCCAGCTGATAAGCATGGATGAAAGCCAGCCCTGAGACCACATCTCATTCTGGTTCAGAGTCCCCACTGAGCCCAGGCAGAAACTAAGGCAAACCTCCAGAGACTGGCAGTGCCTGAGGTTTATAGCTTCCTAAATCCGTGTTCACCTCTGCCACATGGATTGGGCACAGGCCAAGGGAGCTCCAAGCTTGTATTCAGCTCTTCCCTGTCACAGTGGGGACAGTCTGGACCCAAGCTTCACACAACACACAAGCCTAGAGTGAGAAAGAGCATATATAAAACTCATTTTGGCCAACCCACTTGTAAACTCAGGTCTTCACCTCACAGTATAGATGTAGTAGACAGGAGTAGCTTTAGAACTCTTCTTATCCCAAAGAAAAAGGTGAAGTTTTCAGCTACAACAACTCATACATAATAGGTAACATGCCTTAAAGAAAGTTCATCCTGGCTTGAACCCTAAAACTGTAATTTGCCAATAAATATAAATAGCATTTTTGAAAGCATATTTTCTCCTCCATGCTGATATATCTCAGATGCCTCTGAGAAATAAACCCTTGCAAAGGTGACTGAATTGTTGTCTTCCAAGGAAACTGTTTCCTTAGGCATTCAGAGCTTTTGCCCCAAATGTTGTGTTTCTAATCCAACCATATTCTTGTTCATTTAGGTTTTTAGCACTTTAAAATTCTCCTTATCTCACTCTGCCACTGTCAAACCCTTTTGGGAGGAAGGAGAGTTAGCAAAGGCAAGTGCAATGCTCAAGCAGAGATGGTTTCCTGATGATGCAAGGTATTCCAAGAACTCCCCTGCTTTGATTTGGCTGCAGTGACCTCAGATTTTGTCATTCTCCACCATCCCTGCCAGTCATCAAGCACTGAACAAGAGCGCACTACTGGTAACCTGCACACAGAATGAAGAAGATATGTTCTTTATTTCTAGTCCTTGAATATAGCAGGTATGAACACATTACATACACCACACCAATGTGCTACACAGATAAGGCTTGAGCAGGTAATATTTTCCTGGAAATGTGCCTGCTATGCCTCTTATGCTAGCAATGGTATCCAGCCACTGGATCCCTGATACAGGGTCTGGAAAACAGACTTGATGGCATCTAACAAAGTAATGGAAACAGAGTCCCTAGTCAAGCAGCTTTTGCTGCACATCGAGGATGTAGGGCAAGAACCCCAGGAGGAGATGCTGAGGAAAACGACTTGCAAATTCTGACTGAGACAACATTCATCACTAGTGGAAAGTAGACAAGAACAAGGACGAGGCAAAAAGAGGTATTATTTTTCTATGGTAACATATGTAACTCCAGTGACACTAGCCATACTTAAAATGCACTGCTCCCTCTTTGGGTGTGTGCAATAATCAATAATTGATGTAACTTTTCTCTTCTGTTGTTACACTGGACAGGTTTATGATCATGCTCCTGGATGTTTCTGCCTTATCTGCATTTAAACTGGATCTCCTGTTGCTCGCCTTGCTAATCTTCTGTGCCCTTCCCAACCCTTCTTCCTCTAAACTCTGCTCACACAACGGAAAAAGGCATGCCTTAAAACAGAGGCATATGATGTAGCCAGTTCTTGCCACTGTTGTCCATCCTCTGTGAGTTGCCCCTACTCTTGGCCGTGTATCTTTTCTCATCCTGCTTCCTTACTCCTATCCGGTCATGTACCAGTTAACAACTTCCACTCCCATACCTCTTCAGGACTTGCTCTCGTTGTCCAGCCTCCAGATGCTTTCATTCTACTGAGGATGTCTACCCCTCCGTTCTCATCCTATCCTATCCTTGTTGTACTCATCTTAGCTCACGATGTTCTCTGGTTCACGTCCCTGTTTTCTTCTAATGTTTCCATACTCTCTGTTTGTCTAATTTACTCCATGAGTTTCATCAGGGCAGAAACCACTTCTCTAAAGCATATTGAAAGTTAAGATAATGTGTATATGGTGAAAGATGGCTCCACTGTAGTTTTCTCTGCTGTTCTCTCTGAAAATGTACAAGTTTTTTGAGAGCTTGTACTTCCATGCTCAATAAACAGCCCATCATACATTCAACCATCACCCTATCTCTGGATGGATATTTTCCTTTGTCCCTGCGTCCCCTTCCCTCTCCCTAATTGGTAATTTCCATCTACTTTTATCTACAAACTATTTCAGACATGTTATGATTGTGCAAACAAAAAGAAGAGGAATTCTGTGGAAGAGAAGGTGTCCTTAATTTTTCCTTGACCTCATTCAATCTTCAGTAAGCTATCTTGAACCAATTTTGTCTCTAGTCACTTCACTCAAAGAGAATTTAAGAAACCAAGGGCAGCATATGGCCCGTGAGACCCATAGGAGTTGTGTGGAATCATCCCAAACAAGCATAGTTTATTACATGAAGGAGCAGCAACCTGAAAGGCTTACCAACATTATTCAAAATCCCAGGTGCACAAATCCGAACCAATACACTGAGCTATCTCTCTTGTCAAGTCTGTGTACCTCTCATAAAAATCCTCAGTGTGGTCACTTATGATCAAATTGCAACCCTCGTGGCTGCCACGCTTGTGACCGGAGCACATCTCACACCAGAGATTCAACCAGACTGAAATCGAAACTGAAGATGCCCACATGCAGTGTGTTTCTCTGGAGAGTGCCAGCAGATTAAGAGCTCATGAGCTGACCACATTTTATACTTACCTTTACACTCCAGATGCTTAATAACCCCCTGCAGTCCACAGTCTTTACTAAGGACATGACTATCTTATAGCCTGAGCAGAGAAGCAAGCATCACGCCACCCGGCTCATGGATAGCCAGTGAATATCAGAAATGTTACAGAAGGTGACTACAGGTAGCGCTGGGAATATAGTAACGTCTCTAAATCATCACTCCTAAGATTCCCTTTTACAGAGACACCAACTTGTTTTTTACCCCATTCTGCGTAAAATGGGGCTATTTCATTCTCCTAGCTTAGCAAATTATGCACTGACAGATGAACAGACACATTCAATTCCACATCCTCATTAACTGCAGATATGTCTTAATTTTCTGTTTCCTGTTCTAATCACTTGATTATATGATCTGCCCTTGGATGATGCAATTATATCATAATGTAACAAAAGACCAAGCTGCAATGCCTGTGCCAAAGGGCCACAATCAAGGCTGAAAGGGCTATCTTAATTTTCCTGTTGTCTGCCTCTGTCCACCACCAGCAAACTTTTTCTTAAATGGTATACTCTGGAGGAATAAAAGTGAGGAGTTCAGAGTTTCCTAAAAGTAAAAAAAATAAAGGTAGCTACATAATCTAGTGATGATACAATTTTACAAGCTCAGGAACCATCCCAGAAAGTATAAGAAACTGTTCCAGAGCAGCAGGTCAACGTGATGCAAATATTAAAATGAAAATATAACAGCAGAGAGAAGAATTTTTTCTTTTTCTCTGAGTATGCAAAGTAATTTAGAGAGTTCAAATGTTTGAAGAAAAAGTAGTGATAGTGGTTTTAAGTTTAACTTTCAGTATAAATAGCAATGTACATTGTAGCAATCCACTGAGGAAGGTGCTAATGCCAACGTCTGGTCCCACGCTAAGTATAGGAAACTCGTCTTTTGCAAGGAGTAGCTTATCCAGTAAAAGTTAATGAAGCTATGCAGAACTAAGTGACGGTAAAATCTGTCCCAGATATTAGGTGCTGATATTAGTTCTTTTTAAATTAATGTTGAGAACTGAAACACTGCTGTCTTGCATGAAACAATTAACACATAGCAGAGTCTGACTACTGTATTTTTAAATGAAATTTTCCTTCCATATTTTTGTAGCTACACTAAAAATAGTACCTGCCATACGTACATATATAGCCCATATATTCACTTCTGCCTATTTTTAGCAGAACCAAATAATTCTGAATGCCTTTGATACAGCATACGGTTTTCTAATTCCAGGTTGGAAAGCCCTCTCTCCGTGATGGTTTCTAAATAACAGTATCCGTGCATTCCACAGTACGTTAGAAACTTCCTCATATATTTCATCAGTCTTCCATATTTAATCTCACTGATTTATGAACATGCTGTGGTCTAATGACCCACATGGCTCTGATGGGTAAGCCGCTAATGCCAGTGACACATTACCCTATTAACCTCTCTTTACAAATAACCATGATATTCATACAAACAGAATGCAAAAGGCAGCAGTAAAACAGTAGCATTGTGGTATCACACGCTAACACAGTAGATATCTAAACTAGCTAAAATGAAGAAAAAATGAGCATATCAAGAGTGAAGAGCAGTTAGATTTATTATATGGCAAAATCATTTTGCCACAGTTTGCTGGTCTGTGAATTTGACAGTCTGCTTTAGCATCATTGTCTGTATTATAAAACAGAATTGGGAGGGAAATCACTATTCCATTCACTCATTTCTTGAAAGCTGTTACACAGTTTGGGGACCCTAGCCTGGGAGGTAGCAAGAGCTTTTCTGATGTGGAAATTGCCTTCCAAATCCCGCTGAAGACAATGGGAGTGCTCTGAGCACAGGGCAAGAAACGTTCATCACCTTGGAGAAGGCACTTTGTGCGGTTCTCGCCGACGATCCTTGCAGTGGAATAAACCTATCAGTTTAGAACGCGGTAGGAGGCATAGACAACAATTTTTGAGAGAAAAAATAAATAAATTACCTTTTCTAACTATTAGTTTTAGAAGAAAAAACAAGTCTTTCTAACAAATCGTAAACTTTCTATTGTATGCATTTACTTTGTTCTACTTTAAAAGCACCATACCCCTCAAGATATAAGAAAATGTGCCACTGTCATGCCAGACAAATTCACCGACACTCAAACTGTACTATACCAGTATATACTTATGCATAGGCTGGGCAGACATAATAAAGGATTCTCCTGTCATGCAACCAAAGCAGGAAAAAAATGCCTAAAAAGCTGCTGTCTAACCTCATCCCGAGTTAATCCACACAGCAACCGGCAGCAGGACGGATGGTGAGGCTACCCCGGCTTTGGGGTCTGGGCTGCTCACACGAACAGAGACCGAAAAAGGAGCCCGTGTGAGAGCCGTAAGGGCTTGGGCTCACGGCTGCCTGCCGGCTCTTCGCCCTCTGTCCCCGGCAGGACGGGGCGGCGGGGGGCATGGGGCGGCTGCGGGCAGCGCCCGAGGCTGCCGGTGCGCACCTGCCGGCACGGCGGCGGATGGGCGGAGGGGAACAACAAAAGCCGAGAGACAACGGCAAACTCCGTCCTTTCGACGGGGGAGCCGCTGGAGAGGGGGCTTCCCCCGCCCCCGGGGAGGGGGATCTCCCCGCCGGCCGGGGCTCTGGTCCGCCGCACCCGGGGCCGGGGCGAGCGCCGCTCCTTTGTTTTCCGCCGCCCGCCGGGCCGGGCCGGGAGGAGCCGGGGGTGCTGCGCGCAGCCCCCCACGTGCACGCGTGTGTCGCCCGCACGGGTGGGCGCGGAGCCGGGTGGTGCGCGGAAACCGACGGGGCATTACCTGAGCAGTTGATGCCTTTCCCCTTGCCGCCGCCCTGGCACTCGGAGCCGGGCAGGGGGTGGGAGGCGCGGCCGGCGGGCAGGGCGGAGAGGGCGAGCACCAGGAGGGCCGAGGTGTAGCACAGCGCCATGGGGGGTCCCGCTCGCAGGAGCGGCCGGGCGGCGGCCGGGCTCTCTCCCAGCATGACGAGGGGTGGCCGAGGAGCAGCGGCGGCGGCAGCGGGATGGCGGCGGCGGCAGGCCCGCAGCATCAACCGGAGCCCGCGGCGGCGCCCGGGCGGGACCGTCCTTTCTCCGCCGCGCCGGAGCACACCTTCAGCATCCCCGCCGCGGCGGCCGCAGAGACCCGCCGCCGCCGCCTCCGCCGCTGCCCGGCCGCGGGCAGGGCTGGCCCCGGCGGTGTAGTGCGTCCCCCGCAGCCCAGCGGTGCGGCGGCCGCCTCCGCTCCTGGCCGCCGGCGGGGCCGCCTGGCCCCGGCCGCGCTCCTTTGTGCGCGGCGCCCGGCAGCGCCGCCGCTCCGCCTGCAACAAAGGGAGCGGAGCCGAGGCGGCTGCTGCTACTGCTGCCGCCGCCGCGGAGGGGGAGGAGGAGGGAGAGAAAGGGGAGGAAGCACACGTGATGGCAGCCCCCTCCCCCGGGACCGGAGGGGAGGTGAGGGGCTTCTCCTCGCTCGGCGGGCAGGGCGAGCGGTGGCGGCAGCGCCCGCCCGCACGGCGGGGCCGCCCCCGCGGGGAGCGGGTGGGGAGAGCCCGGTGCGGCGGGGGGCCGGGCCGGGCGGGTAGTGGGTACCGCCGAAAGGCGTGCGGGGATAACGCTGATGGGTGAACGAAAGCAGAGCGGGTCCCAAGGGGCGGCGAGGAAGGAGGGCCACTGGCACGACGTTTGTCATCCCGGGAGATGGTTTATTATTCACTAATAAGCTGGCCGGAGTGGGGATGGGGAAGAAAGCAAAGAGACTGTCTCTGCTATTGATTAGTTGTCAGGGTTGTGTTTAGTTTTTACTGAACGGAAGCCCAGCAGGTATGGCAGGAGCATTTGTGGCGATCCAAGTAAATAAATATGTTTATGGTGAAAGTAGTGACTTTTGGTAACAGTGCCTTTATTACCTGGGCTTTTTCTAGTGCTCTGCATGGAGATGCTTCAGAGGGTCAAAAGCACTGCACAGGTACAGGATGCCAGGCACACATCTTGAGTGCAGACACTCAGCATGTCACTGTGTGGCTGAAAGCTTTGTGTAAATTGACAGCGCTGTTATCACTTTTACATAGGGAAAACACTGGACAATGCTTTACATTCAGCAAGAATTTTTCCTGTCTCAGTAGTCACATTTTGCGCAAGTTTTTAAATCCACTGTTCAAACCATTCCATTATCAGGAACAATAACTGCTTGTTTCCTCGGTTTCTCTGCTGCTGCAAGCCACCAACTTGCTCTGAGGTACAGCTCTTGTGTGGAAAGGTCTTCAGGTAGTTCATTAACCAGAGCAGTCAAGAATAAGGCCATAAATCCAGCAGTAAGCTTTGGGTAGGCACAGTGGTCAGACACATGGAGTCAGATTGTTGTCTTTTTAAACATGACGATGAAGACATAAATCCTGTATTGCCAAGACTGAGTGAGCAATTTTCTTTCAGCATATGGAGTTCAATACTGACTGTCTCTGCCAAGTAACGTTCTTCTGTAATTACTTGCTCCTTTTGCTAGTAGTGATGCTAGATGTCAGAAGAGCTCTGCTCTTCAGTAAGGTGAGGTGCATTAATTCACATGGAGCCTCTTCTGCTGTATCTGGGCTGCTGAGGTACATTGGCCAGGACGCTTAAAGCTTTCTCAGATCTGCATATTGCAATCTGGTCTGCTAAGGAGGTAAACTTTTGAATCTTTAGGCCACGGGACTGGCACAGATCTTGTGTTTTGAAGGCAGTATTTAATGTTGCAGGAGCAAATACTCATATAACCCTTTCCATAATCACAGCTACATCCATCTAATATTAAATCTATTGTTTTCCTGCACTTTCTGCTGGAGGGCTGGACCAGAGCTGCCCTATTCCTGTTAGAAAGCTCCTTCTAACACTCAGTCTGGACACTTTCAAAATCAGCTAGTAAGCACCTGTCCTTGTGCCATACACTATTTCAGTTAGGCATTTCTCTTTCCCTTGCACTCAAACTTATATTTATAGGCAGTAGTCATAGACACTCTCAACTTGTCTAGCCTATCAATAAGTTTTGTTAGTCTCCTCCTATAACATAGAGCCTCTGTAACTTGAAATTTTCTGCACTAGATACAATTTGAATTCAGCTTTCTTGTCCTTAGGTGACACGGAACATGTAGCAGTTTTTCACATAGTATTGGCAGCCTTGGCAGTGGAAGGAGTCTCTCCTCATTTCTTCCAAAATGACCTTTTCTCATACAGCCAATTTGCTTTTCATATGACCAAATCTCATTGATGGTTTGGATGAGTAACTAATACAGGCAACTCCTTCTATTTTTGTCTCATTTACGGTCCATAATAAAAACCCCTTTTTACAAATGTCAAAGTGCATGACCCTATATTTTCTATTATTAAACTTCATGTCAATTCTGTTATTCCAGTCCTCAAGACTGTGTAGTCGTCTCTGTAGGGTATACTGAACATCCTTTCTGTTGGCAGTCCTACCCAGTTCTTTGTGTCCAGAGCACACCCACCTTCACAATAATGAAAAGACATGCAAATATGAGCTATTAGCCCCAGAATAAACTTTAAGAAACAGCAATAGTAACTTCTCCCAGTTGAAACACTCCCCTTCCAGGGCAGTGTGTTGTCATCTGTGGTGAGTTCCTAACTGAATCTGCAGCTTTTTTTCAGTACCTGATCTCTTTCAGTTTAACTAGGCAATCCCCACACTGCATCATATGGAAGTTTTTAACAAATCCAGATGGATTGTAAATTAATCTCATGGGATTTGGCTTTGGGGGTTTTGTTGTTGCTATTTTTTGACTCCCAGGATGGATGACAGGTCATTTTTTTTGCTAGAAAAACTGTGTCTGAGTTGTGCTATCTGCCTGGACGCATCTTTAGCTAGTCTTAAGTGAGTAATACAGTCATGCCTAGTTGGCAAATTCACACTATACCAGCTGGGTATTCATTCTTATTCTGTTCTCTGATACATGTATAAAAAAACCCTAAACACTTTCCTGTCAGCTAAAGAATCAAAGGAACTCTGAAAGAATTTGAGCAAGCTGCTCCTGCGACACAAATTGTTACAAGCAGAGGGAATGCCATGCCGATGAAATGACAGATCTGGTATGACTTTGAGATCATGCTAAACTCTGTCACATTTGCTACCTTCCATCTTCGGCAAGTAAATGTGACCCTATTGCAATTGTACAATAATTTCACTTCTGTTCACATTCAACTGCTCTCCTGTGAAAGCAGGAAGCTCTACAAATTGTTGAAAATTGTCATCTTTGGTGAGTTCTTGAACACCAACAGCCGTTTTTCAGGCCACTGCTGGTACACACACAATTTCTGCCCTCCCTTATTTTTCCCCAGGCATTGTAGGAAGGAAGATGCACAACCAAAGGCAAGCAGGCAATATGCAGGAGCAGAGAGAAGCTTCCTGACCAGGGAGAGTGGTTTCATTTGCCAGGCATCTGGATACAATACAGATACACTTAATTGTGACAGCACTATTCTATTTCATCTTGGAGAACAAAATGGAGGAGATCTATTAATATAATTTAGTGAAACCATTAAGCTGTTGTTCGGAGCCCACTGCTCCCCTATGCATCAGGCAGTAGAATCCTGCCCTTGCAAGGTATTTTGCCAGAGAATTGTACTTATTAATCTCAACTTTTCATTCTTAACCAAATGATGCTTCCAACTCCCCTAGTTGTGAAAAAGACTTCAAAAACATCGATAGTACAAATTGGAACAATGTTCACAGAATCAAAGAATCACAGGAAGGTTGTGGCTAGAAGGGACCTCTGGAGGTCATCTGGCCCAAGGCCCCTGCTCAAGTACGGCCATCTAGAACTGGTTGCCCAGGACCATGTCCAGATGGCTTTGGAATATCTCCAAGGATGGAGGCTCCACAACCTACCTGGGCAACCTGTGCCAGTGCTTCGTCACCCTCTTAGTAAGAAAGTGTTTCCTTGATGTTCAAGGGTAACCTCTTGTGTTTCAGTTTGTGCTCAATGCCTCTTGTCCTGAGCCAAAGATCTTGTTGTCTAACCACATCTAGAATCAGCCTCAATAAAAGCCTCAATACACAGGAGTCCTCTCATATAAACTATCTCACTTTTGACTTTTTATCAAAACCACTTAATTTGTCCACTAGTTGAACTCATTTATCTGCTTCCTTTTTTTTTTTTTTTTTCTACTCATTTTCTGTGCCCAAAATCTCAACAGACACCTACATAAATCTGCCACCTTCAGCATTTACAACTTGGATAATACAAATAAGGATCTTCAGTATACAATCCCACCGCATTCTGATAACAAAAAATGAGTGCAAAATCAAAACAGTCAAGAAAGGACCAGGTGGCTATGTCATTTAGTTTCATCCAGAGTTCACTAGCTATTGAATGTCATATTTAATTGATCCACATTACAATTATTTTTCAGTGCCATAGAGTTTCTTCTGTGTTAGTGCTGAGTGCTTCAGCAGTCAAGTGTGTGGCCCAGGATTTAGAGCGAGGTCATGGTGTAGGACTTGGAAGCCCATCCAACAGACCTCCCACAGGTTTATCTTGCCAAACTCAACACCTGCTGTACAAACATAACCTTGGAGAACTTTTCTTGCCTGGAAGGTTCTTTGCTGAACAGAAAGAGTGTTTAACACAGTACTGTGTTCCTTCTTTCAGTCTAGTACTAAATATGTGGCACCAGTCTCAGATCAATACTTGCCCTCTGTTAAGGTTTCACATCTAACTTTTGGTGCAGAAGCTTCATCAAGTGCTTCAAGTACTTAACACCACTCAAAGCTAGAAAAAAAGACAGTTTAGGCCAAACTGAAGTTGCCGGCACAGTAATGAGAGCAGGGCAAGGGCAAGAGCTCAGGAAAGCTGGGCTTGATCCTGCTGCTTCTGGGAGGTGGGAAAGAGAAGGCAGATGATTGCTTGTTCCCACTTCCCCTCCGTAATAGCTTGATGATAGCTCTGGGGCAAGCAGCATGGGCAGTGTTTATTTTACTGATCCCCCAGTGCCCTGCTGCCCTGTGCAGCAGTGTCCTTCCCCCGTGCATAAGGCTGCCCCAATGCCTCACCTATTTTTGAGGCAGCAACACTTTCAGGATAGTTGCTCCTGGTAAGCTGAGATCTTTTTTCCCTTGCTTTGCTATGCCACTCTGCTTTGCATCTTATACTTCACTCCTGTGGTTATTCTATTTCCCTCTTTTTCTTTCAATCTCTAATTTTTCAGATGTTTGCCTGGATTATTTTGTTCTTCCCTAATTTTCTGCATTTCCCTTCCCCTTTCACCATGCTGACAGATCTGTTTCTCTTCTTGCTTCTCCTTTCCCAGCCAATCTTTATTCAGTTGAAAAACACCACCAAAACCCCACTTGGGTCAACGACAATTCTTAAGAATAAGGCTAGAGACATTTCTTCTCATGTCTTCATGATGACACTTTTAGTTCATCTCCTCACTAATGTAATTATGAACTTGTCCCCACCCTAGCTTGCTGGCCCATGCATGTTATTGAATTTTCTGTCACAATGTCCCCACAAATCAAGAAATATTGCTGTGCTCATTTTGCTGCTGAAAAAAACGGGGCACCGAGAGATTTCTTTTTTCCCAGCAACAGCCACAGAACACAAAGGGTTCTACAGCCACTGGAAAACAAAATCCTCACCTTTCAAAATCCAGTTTCTAATGCACGCTTCTCCAATGCATTTTAGCTCCTCCGAACACCAACACCTTTGTTTGACCTTTATTCAGAGCAGTGGCAGGAACAGTAGTGAAAACTGCAAAACATTCTCAGGGCACCAATACATATGCCCAGTTGGTGTGCCCATCTTGCACTGTTGTTACGTACATATTTTTTGTTCTTACTCATCCATTCCAAACATTTTTTCTCCTTTCTTGGCTTATATAATGAAATACGAGCTGTCATTTAGCACCTTCACATACTTAATTCTTGTAATCTTTCCTCATTAATCAATTCTTCAGCACATTAATCAGTTTGTTACTCTTTTCTCAGTTTATTCTAATTTGTTGACATCTTTTTTTTATTCAAATATTGCCAGACTTTAACCACGGATTAGTAAAAGCGATTTCCAGATGTTGATAAATGCTTTTGTCACTTATTGATCAGACTATTTCAATTTTTTGTTAGCTTGAACCCCAGTGAATCATATTTACTGCAGGTAATTCACAACATAATAACCTGTGTGTGCTGAGGTGTGCCAGGAAGGTCACACCTTATTCCGTTCTTCCACCATATCCATAAAATAACACTAATAACACAAATTTTTTAATCCTGATTTTAGCCTTTGGCATTCACAAGGGTAAAAATATATTTCACTGAGCTTGAGCTGTGTTGCCCTGACAGCTCTCTGTATTTTGAATCAGATGGGTATTCGGTTTGCTTGAAGTGTAATCTTCAGTTAATGAGTACTATGGCTCTTGCCAATTATGCCCCTTGCTTTGAGAATACCCTTCACCTTGTTATCTGCAATTCTTAATCAAAATGTAAAAACAGATTAAAGAATGACATCTTTTATGCTGCATTTAATTGTCCCCGATGGCTGGTTTTAGCAGTGCATTATATAGTAAAATATTCTCAAACACTTTTGTCAAGGGGCTCAGTAATTTCAGTTTTATTTTGTTTTAATTTTTGCTACAGAACCACACAAGTGGATGCAGCATACAGCTTGTCAGCCCATTAAAGACATTCAGAAAGGGACCGCTACTTCCCTGTGCTGTGACAGTGTGTAATTCAAAATTGCATAAGCCTTTCTTTATTGCTATATTGCATTGCATTTCCCAGTCTAATTTTCTCCAGCCTTCTGCTGCTCTCATACTCTAGTTTTGCATAACTTTTCAAAGTTTGTTAACCATTTCCAGGAGGCTGCACATTGATTTCTATCATTATACAATTAGCTTTCTCAGGTATAGCCATATGTGTTGTTATCAATAGCTATATTTCTCACGCTTTTATCACTACCAAACTGTTCAAACTTCATTTTCTTCATTATTTTAATGATGTTTACACAAAAGAGACAGATTACATTGTTCCTGATCCACATTATATATAATACTTATAAGCACAAAAGTAATTACATTGTCGTTATGTTAATACATAACTATATACTTAGGAAAAAAAAAAAACTGTCAGGAAGGAGAAAGAGAAACTGTAATTTTTTAACATGCTCAGAGATAGTAGCATATAAAACAAGTATTAGGCATGGTGCCAACTCTAACCTCGTGCATGTTCAGTGTTAATGAGAGATTAGGGTCCAGAATAATGACATTCTTAAATAATAATATATTCTTATCTTGTTCCTCCACAAAAATTCTGAAAGAACTTCCAAATCTCATGGAAGCCCAGTGTGTGTCCATTAACATAGTAATATGCTTTTTCCAGTGGAGCACATCTCTAAGTATTTGCAAGCCATGGCTTATAAATGGGAGGTTTATTGGATTTCCAGAACCTTATGAAACCTCTTTTGGTAGATAATAAAGCCAAATGAATAAATTTCCATAGGAACTTGTCTAATATGATTACATTTGTGCCCAGAAATATGAGACTACGAGGGATTTAGACTGGCCGAAACATCAGCTATCTTGCTCTATGTGTTTCTGTTTGTTTGCCTGGAGTTTTCAAGGTAAGAACAAGACTCATTGGGTGAGCTGTCGCATCACCTGACAAGTGACAGCTGGTGCACCTTGGTGAGGGTGCACCTGGAAATATGGCACTTCTGGCTGATGCATAATAACAATTTTCATAGAATCATAGAATCATTTTGGTTGGAATCATAGAATCATATAATAGAATCATAGAATCATTTTTGTTGGAAGAGACCCTTAAGACCACAACCTAATTCTAACACTAAACCATGTCCCTAAGAACCTTTTGTAACTGTAGTGAATTAGGATGATTTTGCAATTGCATGCCCGTAAAACAAAACAAAACAAAACAAAAAAACCCCACACCAGAACAAAAAATAAACACACACACACACAAGCTAGCTGAACCAAACATTTCCCATCAATCAGTTACGCAACTGTAATGAACATCTGAATTCAGCTTCAATCTTTTTGACAAAATGACAGAAGAAGTAGCCCCTTAATATCAATAGTAAAAATTCTACTTGGAAAGACAAGAGATGAATATAACTTCTTGCAGATAGTGCAGATCTCTTGACTTTCTGTAATCACATGGTTTGGTTTTATGCCTCAATTTCTCCTGTCCCAGCTTCCCCTCAGGAAATGTTATGCTTCTTCCCCTACATGGTTATATTGCGATGACCATTAGTTTGCTCAAGACCCACCTGCTTCTCTCACGTAAAAAGTACTTTTGGTTTAAAGACTGAGCTTCTGCTGCAGGACACTCCAGCTCTGCTGGGTTTTGGTGGCAAGGTGCTGCTCTCCAGGCTTCTCCAGCCATCAGCAGGCTGCAGGGCTTTCCTCCTTCTTCAAGCTGCTCTGCCACTTGACTTGGGGACAACTGACTTTGTCACAGGGATGAAACCTCATTGCCAATCTGCCTCAATCCCTAGCACCTCCCGGTTTTCCAAACGCTTGTCTGGAATGTGGGGGGCTAACTTTTCCTTTTGAGAGGCACAAGGCTGGTGTAAACACATCCAACATAACTGCATTTGCATATGGTCTTCAAGCAGTATTGCATTATATTTAATGATTTTGGCTCTCTTATAGAAAATATAGGCAGCATTAGGGTGCAGATTCAGTAGGTATTGGAGTACAGCATAAATTACATACAGTTTTTAAATGTGGAACTTTTCTCTGCATGACAGAATGCTTCTCAGCTTGTAAGGTTCAGATAAGACCTTCCCCTTGCCCCAGGATAAGTGTTGCGCATTGGGAAGAGGCACTAATTGCTTGTAAGTGGGGAGCAAGCTAAATTGGCTGAAATATATCAATCAATATGAAAGCACTGGCTAAAACTATTAAGTGAGATGCAGTACATCTTACATAGAGAGAAATTATATGACTATCATGCAGCCCCAAGAGAGGCAATGAAATGTTATTTATATTTGATTTTCCTCCCTCCCCAAAAGACATGATGTGGATACTGACGTGAGTCATAGTTAACTTTCAGAATATCATTAATCCTTTTGTTCTTCATCAGGTCACACACATTATTGATGCTTGAGATGATGAAAGCACTTTTACCTCACAAGATCCTGAACTTGCCACACTCCTTGCTTTTATAAAGGGAGAAATGGAATTGCGTCAGAGCCACAAAAACTGCAGATTGCTCTAAAAAGACATATTTTACCAAAGCACTTTCTATACCTAGTAGAATAATATGGAATGAATTTATTGTTGACAGAGCTCTGGATACTTATATTCCTTCTGGAATAGCACAACATCATTCTGAATGTCATGTGGAGCCTGACAATAGGATTGCTACTGAAGGAAAGAGAACTGGTTCTGAACCGTGTTCTGAATTTCAATCTGCTACACACAATGAACTTCCACATGAAGGCTGAAGGAAAATGATAAAAATATTGCTTTTATTAGTTGAGTTGAATTTTATGGACCACTTTTAAAATCTTTCATTGATTAGTGACAAGCATCACTGAGATAACTCATTTTCAAAAGAATGTTTAAATGAAGTTGTGGTAATGATGGTAGCATGTAGTCTGCTTTTAAGGTTTTATTCATGGAATAAGAAACATTTCTTTTTATTCAGCATAATGTTTAAAATTGAGCAAGAAGACATATCACGGGTTTTAAGTTATATTTTTATGTCTGTCACTTGAGGCTTGAAATATGCAACATCTATATTACTTACATACATTACTTCAAAATACATTTTAGCATGCAGGAAAGTATGTTTTCCATATAGATGTATCAAATGTATTGGTTCCAGTACCCCAGATATGTACCCAGCTTGCACCACTGTGGATAAGGAAGCTATTGCTTGAAATAGCTTCCTGTACATATCATCTTTTCAGCAAGAATCTATCCCTGGGAACAAGTGGTGGAAGGGCTGTTGAAGTCTCCTTATGCTGTACAATATCACAGTTCCACTGGCATAACTGCTGCTGGGATGAGCGCAAAGCCAAATACGGTCAGTGCAACTGAGGAGAAAATGTTTAAGCTATTCTCACACAAAGAAACAAGAAGCTTTTAATTTGACATCCAGAGTGCATATGCACTCTTCCATAGCCTCAGCACACATGAGGCTCCCACCCCAGCAGGATATTTTCCCTTTTTTTATCCCGGTCTCCACTTCCTCTTCCAGGACAAGACCCATATGTTGTGGTCACACTGCTTACACAGTTGCAAACATGAAGAGGACAGGCTTGCTACCAAAAGAAACAAAAAGGAAAAATCAATGAGTATGGATTTGGTGTCCTCCTTCTTTCAAGACACACCTCTAGGCAAGATCAAAATCCAACTTCTGTTTGCCTTCTGGAAACCCGCAGTAGCCAGATTTGTCAAAGCCACATCCTCCGCTGCCTTTCTGAAAACCCTCTCTGCAAGGCAGATGGTGGGCCAGGAAGGAAAAGGAAACATCATCTGCCATGCAGGTCTTCATCTTTGGAGCTGGGAAGAGTCTGAAAGCTCCTGGACAGGCAGCTGGATAGACCTCCCCCCTCGGCTGAGACGCTGGTCACGGCAAGGCTGGCACGGCAAGAAGTACGGCAGCTGGTGCTAACCAGAGCTGCCGGTTCTGACAAATCAGCAGAGAAATGGATTTGTCACATCCCTGATTTATTTCAGTTCATGATTGAAATGAAAGATGCTGAACTGTGAGGAACACTGTAGTCATAGTGATGATGAACAGCACAAGTGCATGTGAGCATGTATTTTATTAGAAAACTATTGCTGTACATGCTCGTTGTTTGCTGAGTGACTCCTGTAGGCAACAAACACTCTTCTAAAATATCACTGTGTTGGTGGCTGGTTTTTTCTACATTTTTTTTAAGAAGAAAAGGTTTCAGTTTTGACAATCCTCCCCCAACCAACATTTATGTGGACTTAGCTTTATATTTTTCAAACAGGTGATACAACTACTCACTTGGAAGAAAATATGTTTCCCTTAGGTATTTAGATGCTGAGTTAAAAAGTAGCTAACAAATATAATACATAACTAACAATCCCATTTTATTCTATCATATGCACTTGGATGTCTAAGAAGAAAACAATACAGCTGACTTTCTTCCATTGTTTTGAAGACTACTGTGAGAGAAATAGGAAAAGTCTCCTGTTAATTTATATCTGGGAGGAATGATGTTTGAGATATCTTCAGAAAAAAAGGATTAGAACTGAGATGAATTTTTAATAAACTAATTTTTATTTTTGTTCAAAAAGTTCTTATTTTTATGGCTAGACAAATGACATAAATTACTAATGCTGAAAAGGCATTTTTCCACTAGGGGAGAGAAATAAAATAATCCAGCACTACAATAGCATGATGTTGCTATTTCAAATGTCTTATTATCAGTTTGAGCCATCAGACTAATGAGATACAGCAAGAGCTTTGTTAGGGAATAGATAATCTTTTTAATATTGCAAAAAATGTAATTAGACAAAGAAATTTAATATGAAATTAAGAGAAATGTATTATGAAGATATAAAAATAGGCACTTGTTATGTGTGGGCTCTAAGACATGTTTATAAATTGGTTGACTCATAAGATACAAAAAGGCTGGTCTTGTCCAAAAAAACCTCCTCTGCTGCAAGCTGGGGCTCTTTGTAGGTAAAATAGGATTGTATATCGGTATAAAAACTTACAAAGTGATCTCAAATATCTGGATGATGCTCTTAGTTGTATGGTTTACTTTTAGGTAGTCCTGTGAGAAGCAGGGAGCTGGAGCTGATGATCCTTATAGATCCCTTCCAACTTGAGATTTACTGTTCTGTGATTTGGAGATACTGTGCTCCTCCCATCAATGTCCTGGCTAGATTCAGACCAGGATCTGCTATTGTTTGTGCATGCAACTGCTGTATACATTGTGCATACTAACACATAAACTACTTCAGAAAAGCTTAGAAGAGTAGGTACAAGGAAATGTAGGAATGACATCTGGAAGTTTAGGTAAGTCCTCAGGCGAGGGTATGCTTGGGAATATTTTACTAATGTTTCCAAATGCCCAGAAACCCAGTGGACCATCATGCTCCAAAAAGTTCAGCGTCCAGCACTTTCCAGATCCTGGCTCTCTGGAGAACCTGTTCAGCCAGTTTGACCTCTAACTGTCGATGGCTTGCTGAACTCACCTGAAAAATTCAGTGTTTAGAATCTGCTTCGTTCACCCATTTAAAATAAAAGCTGTGACAAAGTTTTAACTGGCAGAGAAATGCAACTTCTGTTACAGCATCTTCCCACCACCCTTCAATTGCTCCTAACTTTGGTATTCTAATTTATTCTGGTTAGTAATGTTCCAATTATGCTTTCAGCACAGCAGCACTTTCTTTTGAAGTGAATCATCAAGCTCTGTTGTATTATTTTAAACTCTGCTTGGTAAGGCAAGAAGTGGTGAGACCTTTATTTAAGATAACTGTTTTTTTTTTTTTTCCGTTATAAAATGTCTTGCATCGGTATTTAAGGAACTGTGGTTTCTCCATGATTCAACATTTGGCACCAGGGTTGGTTTTGAGTCAGAAAGCCAGGATCCTTTTTGTTGGTTTTATAAAATACAGAAAAGGGCAAGTTACCAACTTCCAGGCCCCGGTATTTTCCACACAGCCCCTACGTAAACATTTATTTTTCCATTTACCTGTATAGTATCATTCTGGATCACTGGCAAAACTCCTTAAAATGCCATAAAACCTACTCCTGTGGTGTTCCAACATTTCAAGATAGTATTGCACACAGAGGAGGAAGAGATTCTGGTAATCCAGCCTCTCTTCTGTCCCATTAGATCACCTAAATATTCCTTGGTCAATGGGAGATGTGCCCTGAACTGGCCATGCATAATGTACCTGCTCACTTCGCAGAGCACATGGCAGTGCCCCCAACTTCTCAAAGCCACATCTGTAGCTGGAGAGATGAAAACTTGGTAATGAGTTGCTGAGGTCAAGGCAGATTGCCACAAAGGCTATGTTTGCATTAGCAGGCATCAAAGCCAGCAAGAGCAGATGTGTAAAGCAGCTGGTTCTGAGGGTCTTCCATCCTTGCAGTACACATTTGAGGATGTCTTTCTTCAGCCAGGCTGAAGCTGGTCCCATGAACTGCACACCTATTGGCACCTGGACTGCAACTTCCAGTTTAGCTTCATGCAAAACGAATCAAATTTGTGAGTTCAGGAACCCCTCTATAATGTCAATCAAAGCATGATCACCAAGGAGGGCTGGGAAATGCACTGCAGGGCTGCATTACTGATCCAAGCTCACATAACAGGGTACATGCACTGGTAAGAGAGGAAATGGCTGTGTTTTCTGTGTCTGAAAGGTGTCATTTCTCTCCAGGGAGGTTTGCTGTGTTCTTCTCTGCAGGGAGCTGTGCTTCCAGGAGGAAGATGATGAAAATCCAGTGCCGGGTGACGAGCTGTGCCTCTGGTGTGTTGCTGTTTTCCACAGCTGAACTGAGGTGCTGGGGAGGCGTGGAGGAGAAGTGAAGGCTTAACCTACTGATGTTTATGCGTTGCATCTTAAATGATACCAGTTTGAACATTTGCTTTACTTATCATTTATTAATAACACAGCATATGAGCCCACAGAAAGCAAACAGCGTAACTTCTGAGCTTTGCTTACAGTTTCTAAGGAAATAGTAGGAAAGGGATGATGTGTTAAATTGTGCACCCTTATTGATCATCTTACAATGTTTCCATTGCAACCAAAGCCGGGCTAATAGAAATGTGAACACATGGCAGCTGTGGCTAAATCATCCTTTGAATCTGAACTAACTATTCCAACACCCCTCACCCTGAGCTCTGGCCCCAGAAAGATCACACAGGCTCAGTCCTGGCAGAAATGAATGCTGTCTAGGGAACTAGCATTTATCAGTCACCATGAAGGGCATATCTGAAGTGGAAGTTCCCTTTGACTTGAAGGAAAAGGTTTTGCAGTCCAACGCAACACCTCACTAATGACTCTGGCTAATATTGTGAGATGCCAATTATGAAAATGCCTATTGAAAGTACTCACAATTAGTCAGATTGGAAAAAAATATGTAGATATATTCTCAAAAGATCTGCTCGTACAGGGCCTGAATGACAGAAAACCAGTCACACACCCCCTACATAAACATATATTTTTCCATTTACCTGTATAATATCATTCTGGATCACTGGTTCCTTTCTTTACCTTACTCTCTCTCTCTGTCCTTAAACTTTTTCACTTGTTGGGCTTAAATGCTGAAGTCTATTTATTATTTATTTTATCATGGCACTTTGGGAGAGAGGCATGGCCTTTTATTCTAGCGCTTGAAAAATGATGTGTGGAAACATTTCAAGCAGATCAATCTCTTGTTTTTACTGCTTTGGGGGTGTTTTGACCTTTCAGGGTTTTAGCTGAACACTACCTGCAATCATCACCATAGTTTAGCAACTCTCCCTTCAAGATGGCAACATCAAATGTGAGCAAGTTTTAACCTGTACTTAATTTTTCAGGTAGTACACTACCACATGGACAAAAAGATCTAATCTTGGTTTTGACGAGATACCTATGAGATGACAAAACCCTACAGATATGCAAGACAATCCATCCCCACATATTAACTCTCTTCTCAGACATGCCTGGCTGTGACACAAATGTAAACATTTCTCTGGTACCAGCTTCTGCAAAAGCTTTTGAGGTTTGACTTTTCAGAGCAGATCTGAACTTTTCTAGGCTCTTACATAGGAGATACATAAGTTATTTAATACCCCTAATAAGATGATTTATCTTGAATTTTTATTATCAACTTCACGTAATTTTAATTATCATTCATAGGATGCTTGGGCTATAATGTGCAAGCTAAAAATGCAGTGAGAGTAGAGAATTGGAAAGAAATTAAAAATGCATACAGACTGCAAGTGACCAGGAGCTGGTGGAGGAGGGTTCAGGGGCCTCTGTGAGGAGCGACCTGGGCTGTCCCATGCTGGACACAGATGGTTCCAGTCAGTTCCAACAGACCCACCACAAGGCACAGCTGAGCCCTGCAGCCAAGATGGTGGTGCCTTGGGGAATGTGTGTGTAAGAAAGGGCAAAATGCTGCCTGGCAATGAAGAGTGAGGAAAAATGTGACAGAAACAGCCCTGCAAACCCTGAGAGGAGAGCTGAAGGAAGGGAAGGAGATGCTCTAGGCTACTGCAGACCCTGGAGAAGACCATGGTGGAGCTGGTGTTTCCCAGCAGTACATGGAGAGGACCATGCTGGAGCAAATACCCACCCTGCAGCCCATGGATGTCCCCACGTCACAGCAGGTGAATGTTTCCTGAACAAATGGTGGCCCCTGGAGAGCCCACACCGGAGCAGGTGTATCCTGAAGGACTGCAGCCCATGGGATGGACCCTGGCTGGAGCAGGAAACATCATGAGGAGGAAGGTACAACAGAGAGGAGCTGTTATGGACAGATCACAGCCCTGATTCCCCATTCCCCTATGTTGTTCAGGGTTGAGGGCGGCGTAGGGGAGTTGGGGACGAAGGAGTAAAGTTGATACTGGGAAGAAGGAGGGGTGGGAGGAAGGCAGTTTAGTTTCTCACCATCCAAATCTATTTTGATTTGCAATAAATTAAATCAACCTTCCCTAGGTTGTCTGTTTTGTCTGTGATGATAACTGGTAAGTGATCTCCCTGTCGTCATCTCAATCCACAAGCTATTTAAACATCTTTTCTCCCCTGTCCTCTTGAGGAAAGGGAGCAAGAGAGCAGCTAGATAGGGGCTGGCAGCCCACCAAGCTCAACCCACCACAGCCAGCGAGCATCCGTGTCTGACTAGCAAGGGGCAGTCAGAAAATTTTAGGGAGCTGAGAGCTAAATCATGTGCTGTCACAAAACCTGATGACTTCTGAGTTCGTAGGAGTTTGATGTTGCCTTGAGCCTATGACTGGAAATACAGGAACACTGTATAATCCAACCTCTCATAGCTGCAGAGCACATAATGTGTTTTACGGTGAAATAAAGAATATTTTAAAGTTTACCAACTGAAGTTCAGTTGAAAGATTGAGTATTTGTTATGATAAAAATATTTTGAAAATTCTTAGAAAACTTTGATGAAAAAGCTTGCAGTAGCTTTTGGTGGGATCAGTTTGCAGCTGAACTGAACTTTAGGTATGTTATTTCCATTCTTCTCTGATAGAGGGCTCACTAGTGGTTGAAGAGCTGCTTGTGACTTCGTGAAAAGTTCAAGAGCAGTCCCTGTGCCAGGACTGCATGGATCTGACTGGCAGTCGGGCAGAGCTGGAGCAGAGGTTGCTCAGTAAATCCTCAGCAGTATGAGGAAGCAAGCCAGCAAGTGCCAGACCCCTCAGGGATCCAGCTGCACACCAAGGCCACCACTATTCCTCAACAGATCGCCTGAGAAGCCACTGGTTGCCTTCTTTTCATGAACTAAACCTGTAATTCCTGCATCTCACCATCCCCAAGTAAGCAGTATATATCCTAAAATTGCTGTCCTTATTCCAAGGCCTCAGAAGATTCAGATTCAGATTTTAATTACCATGCACATAAAATATGTTTGCATTAGTTTGCTTACTTTATACTTGACAGTGTTGCGGCTATGCTGGAAATCTAACTTTTATATTGGTTGGATACTTCTGAATCCTCAGTGCCGAGTCTGTAAAATTACTGTGCTTATGCATGAGTCATCATCAGTTTTACCATTTTACATCAAAGAAAGCAAAACCATCTGGATTTTGTGGCTTCTGAGACTCACAAAATTATAATAAATCTGAAGTCAGTTTGTGCACATACTTTAAGAAAGTTATATAGGCTTTGGAGCATTCTAGGTCATATGAGATGCAATTTTCTTTAGCTGTTTCCATCTTCATATTTTGGAAACTGATATTTCTGTATAATTCTACTTAGATTGGTATGCCTTTTTTTCCATGGTATATGTGGAATATCAATCATCTCTGCTTTCAGTGGAGGTAAACAGTTAAGAAATTTTCTGCGGACTGACACATAGGACATGGTTCAAACAATCTCCTCTTCATCCTGTCTAAACCAAGACATTTATTCTGAAATTGTAGATAGATATAGTACTTTTTGCGAACTGAGACATAACAACAGGAACACATTCTATATTCAGAGAGATAATTAAGTACTCCTAGCCACATGCAAGTTGTTCAGATTTTGCAGCTACTGCTTATAGACTAAGACACTATTCATCTTAACAAACGGGAATGTAGTCCACAATCAATAAAAAGTATGAAATTATTATTGATATCTGAGGTTAAATTTCAACTGTAGCCAATTGCTCCACAATAATAGTGGCCTTTTCACATACTTCCTAAATGAAATCCTGTTAAGCAGGTAAGAACTAGTAGAGAAAATATAAACCCTCATATTTCTATTCAGGATCAGTATCAATAGTTGGTTTTATAATATAATGTTAGAATGAATTGTTCTCTAATGGATTTCATGGGAAAGAGGACTTTCATAAATATTTCCAGGTTTGCAGGTTTTTTTTTCTTTTTAGTTATCATGAAACACAGAATTTAAATACAGGAAATCTTATTGCGTAGGTGCAGAAGTTGTTACTGACTGTCATCTCAGCTGCCTAAGCCAAAAAATCTAGCTTCTCAGGGCTCAGCTGGTAATTAGGACCAGAATTACACTCAAGTGTACAGCTACACTGGTAATTTAGACCAATCCTGCAAACCACTTCACATGCTGTTAAGCCATTTCTTTTCCATGGTGCTCCTTAGTGGTAATCCACATCATTCTTCCTGTTGTTGGAACAGAAAATTGTTTTAGCTTCTGTGAATTGTCCTAGTTTCTCCTTTCAACCCCATCCCTGGCAATGGGCAGAGGAGAGGAAGTGAGGTGCTAAGAGCAAGTGTGATACCTGATATTACCAGTTTACCAGCCATGTGGTGCATGATAATTTGGCTTGACCATAAAGGTATGCAGACACATTGAGAAAATTTATCATGGTAACTTCCCAGGGGCATGTTCATACCCCGGAGTAAATGTGATACACTTCTTTTGCAAAAAGAAAAAACATCTCCTGCTTACCATGAGGAAATAAAATGAACTAGGGTCGCTGTCACGGAGCAGTTGATACCTGATGATTTCTTATCTTTCAGCAAATTTTTCTTCGATCTGTAATTTCCCCTCCCAAATATGGTAGCTGCTGTTTCCCGCAAATCTCAGCAAAATCATGTCGAGTAGCTCAGTCCCTCATAACACCAGCATTTCTGCATGAGGCTGGGGGGCACAAAGCTTGAGAGATGAAGAGGACAGGGTTGCTGGCACAAGGGAGGAAGGCAGAAAGGATAAATCAACTAGAGTTTTGGCCAGGAGGCTGTGTAAAATGGGAGAGGAGGCTAAGAAGGTAGGGGTGTGCAGTAAAGAAGAATAAAGGATCCTTGCAGCTTGGAAATGTTGAAGTGGTAGCATGCAGCTGGAAAACAGGGTATGGAGGTTGGACAGCAGAGTGGTAGGGACTGGTATGGCTTCCAGCAGCCAGAGGGATTGGAAAGAGATGTGAGAGCTTCAGAGTTGGGATCAGAGCAGATGGTGTTACAGCAGAGTGTTGTCATACACCTACATAGAAGACTAAACAGCTGGACATAAAAGTAAAAATCAGTCTAGTGTTGTTTACATATATTGCTTTTAGAAAACAGATCTTACATCTCTGGCCAAAAACAGAGTAATGCAGATCTGTGCTGGTAGCTGGAACACAGCTCTAGGAGTCAGAGTAATTCACCCACTGTCCCTCACAGTGTAGCTGCACAACCTTGTTACAGTCTGCTCTGGGATGGGACCTTCTTGATCACTTTTGTCTATCCTTCTCACTGTTTAACTTTGAGCAGAACAATTACATACCTGCTGGGCCAAGGAGAACATTCTCTTTGTGCAAACGATGGGTTACGCGCTGTCAGCCAGAGCAGCGCACTGACCTGTTGCAGCTGTCCTGTGCAGACTACAGAATTAGTGGTGTTCCCCCATGTTTTGAATAAAAGACAATGCACAACACCATCCTTTCACAGGTGTCTAAAATAAAAGGCCGTTCTATACTTTTTCGTTTGTTATAAAAAAGGTTTAGGCACTTAAAATTAAGGTTAAAATATTTCAGATCAATGAAACCCTAATCCCTGCAGTCCAGCATTAGGTGGCTGAATGCCAAGGATGGTGTTACCTATGAGACTTCTGTGTTTCCTACTGACTGTGTGAAGTGACTCCCGGTGAGAGTGCAGGCTTTTGAGCATCCTGATCTTAGATACCCACATCTCTTCAAGGAAACAAAATACACCATATGGAAGTGAGTATCTTAAAAATTCTACTAGCTGAGAATCTAGGTAGGTTAGCTACCTAACAAAGATCAGCAAGTAATGTTCAATGAGTGGGTGCCCTTAAAGTGACAGCCCATGTTGATTCATGGTTGTGTTAGACACTGAGTCCTCAACTCTAGCATGTCGGAGTCTTCCAGACAAGACTATCTCTTTTGAGCCTTTCAGTCTCCATAACTGTTGTTGTATGAAAAATGGCACCAAATATTTCAGATTTGTAGAGAATAATATTAGCACTTCAAAGAAGGAGAACCTTCGCAATAAAAATGTCGCTATTAACATGTTAAAAGAAAAATATTATGCACTTGAGAGAACTGAGTAGCCAGTTATAATGACTTTATTAAAACTCACAGCATGCTGAACTCACAGCTTAAGAAATGAGATCCCTGCTACTGTTTACAGACATTAGATTTTTTGAATTAATATAAAGAATATTTTGTCTCCATACTAGACGAATAAAAAGAAAACAGGGCAGCTACTGTAATGAAACTGCTAAAACAACAGTTAAAATGCTTCAAGGAATAAATGTAGCCATTCTTTCACTGTTTTGTTCTTCTACTGATGGTAAGTTAAGATCCCTGAAAAAAGAAGTACTTTTTTTTACCTTAACTTATATGCAAATCAACAGCCTTATGTAGTAACATAGACTTCAGTCTGAGATCTAACAATGAATGTCTTATTTAGGACAACAAGATTCAATCTAACCTCTCAAAAGATGCCAGGTAAACAGCACACGCATTTCCACATGCTTCCACGCTTTGTTACTTACAGCCCTTTCTAAGCATCCTTTTGTCTTTAGAAGTGTAGGTAGACCTTATGCATTCCCTCCCCAAGAATAACCTATATGGACATTTAAAAGTGCTACATCTTGCTTTTCATTCCATATAATACAACAGTAAATGTAATAACCTTTACTGGAGGTAATGGGAAGGTGCATATCTGTGCAGCGGTGAGAACTTTCTGACAGCATAGCTGAGCTCCTTTTTGCCACTAGTTTTACACAATTCTCATTTCTCTAAGACATATATGCATAACATAGCAGTAGAATAAATCTAAGGCAGGCATGCAAGAAAGTACAATGTGTTTTCTCTAACTATACTATTAATCATTACACAGTCTCTGTTACATTGACCACTGCAGCATAAAGTTAATTTCTCAAAAAAACCTCTTTGGTATACCAGGTCATTATCTTATAATGAGATAACATTCTTACAGATTTTTCTTTGATTTTGATAAATCTGGCATACTTAAAGGCAACATGTTTTAAAACAGGGCCAAGGACCATTTATTGGTCATGTGAGGTCAAATAACACAGCACATTTCATCTCCAGATGATTCTCTTTCCCCACCCAAAGTGGCTTTGTCTCCACCACCTTAGGAGGACTGTCCCCTTGCGCTTCTGTCCCCCAGTGCTCAGGCATTAACTGGTAGGGAGCTAGTTGGCAGAGGTCAAAAATGTGCAAGGAGCATGTAACGAACAGGAGGGATCTTCTCAGGCCAGTGATCAAGCCTGTACTCCAGCATTGTCTCACAACTAGTGTAGTTGTGCCTGCAATGACTACTGTAAGGAAAGTCCTTCCAATGCTTCAGTTTTAATATTTAACGTACATTTATGCAATGGCTTTTCCCTAATTTTTGAATGAGTTTCTATTGCTGTGAAAGAACTTGGATTAGACTAGGATGAAATAGCGTATTTCCATGTTTCTTTTGGTATTTTAGTCATCCTAAGGCAGTCTTACCTTTCTAATATCCATTTTGTGATGGTGCTGCAAGGTGTTGGGGTTATATGGTAAGGAATGTGGGTTCAACGCATATTTCCCAATTCATCTGCAGTCCATTCATACTTCAAAAATGCCAGGAACCAGAAATCATATAAGAGCTTGAACTTCACTGTTGTGCTCTGCACATTGCCCCATGGTTGAGCTTGAGCTCAGGTGTGTTCTCCAGGAGTTGGATATTAACCAAGTAGGGACCCAAATGCTGGCTTCATCTTAGGCCTTATGTATGTCCTTACAAAGACATGCAAGGACATGAGGAAGAATTCATTTGAATGTGCTCAGAGATTGTGACAATTGATTCACAGGTACTTCAATTGTAGCTAAGACCTAAATGCTTTTTAGTCTCTCAGCAGTAACACAGGGTTGTATCAGGGTCTGAGTAAGACTGGCATTTCCACAGCACCTGGCATTTTGGTTTTCACTGGGCTGCTGCAAGCACCTCTAAGAGATCTTTGCAACCAAGTGTTAATAGATAAGCTATTAGGGGCAGGAGTAGCATCAGCAATTTCCTTATTTCTGTACCAGTTGATCCCAAGCATACTGAAGTCACTGATGTCTTTTTATTGATATTCAGTGAACTTTGGATCAGACCTTGGGTATAGCTCAGTTATGGCAGACAGTAATGATATCATGCTATTGTGATGTTGTAATATCATTATCTAATATTGTAGACATGGTGTATTAGTAATGGATACTGTCCTGCACTTTCCTTTCAACCGAAGTACATATATAACAAACTACTTTGCCCTGCATTTTCTCATTTCCATAATACTCCCATGCCATAACAGTAAAATCTTGTAATTCCCTTTCAAAGCCTGCTGGACTTCCTGACTCCATGACATTCATGGGTAACAAAGTGTTTGTGTTGGCTGCAATATATCTCTTGTCAATTTTAAGTGTTCTGCTTTCACATTTTGTGTTCATCTTTGTTACTTTCTTGATGTTGACAAAGTCTGCTTACTGTACAGTATTCTATATATAGAACTTGCACAATATTCCTCTTTTAAAATTCTTATTATATATACATTTCTCTCCTCTCCCACATACACTCTCTTAATTTTCATCACTGCTGTCAAGATTGTCAAGAAAAATAATCAAATCTGAACCAAGGATTCAGGCTGCAGATATGCTGTAGCAATATAGCAAGTCACACTTTACATACATTTTCTTAGGTAGAGTTGTGGCTACTGTTTATCTGATAACGCTAAAGGGATTTTGATCTGCTTAACCTCTGTAAGGCATGACAATATGTCTTGTGCTGCATGGTTATGGCAGAGTACTGCTATATAACCCTGCCATAGGAAGGTAGATCACAGATTACTGTTGAAAAGGTAGGTATGCAACATACCCTAATATCCTCATACTTAGATTGCTCACCAGCATCCCTGAAGGATGTGCAGGAGATGCTTTCCTTCTGCTAACTCAACTGGGAAGATGTAAAATTCTCTCATTCCTATGCTGTTGCTCTCAGCAGAAGAGGAAGAAGTAGCAGATTGCCTTTCCTGTTGCCACTGCAGCTGCTTTTAGAGGGAAAAGGTTGTTCAAAGTAATCCAGGAGAAAGTAGATAGGAAAGAAGACAGAGAATGCTGTGCATGGTGTCAGATGACTTCATCTTTGGCTTAAACCTTTAATCATCTGTTCTTTGAACAAGCTGCAGCCAACTCCATGGGGAGTCCACTGAACTTCTCCATCGCTCTCTGCTCAGCCACACATTGTGCGGCATCCTTGAAAAAAAGAGGGCTAGAATGGGCAGATGTACAAGACAATCCTTCCAGAATCCCAAGTGCATCTATGTTCTAGTTTCTGGTAAAGGAAAATATAAGGTTCGCTACCCACGCAACACAACCATCTCTGAACCTATGAGGATGCTAGAACAAGTCAAAATTAGGAACTGTTCTTTTTGCTCATCCTTTTAAGTAGAGCATGAGGAAAGGAGTAAGTCTAAGCTCTCATTCACTGAAGGTACAGTTCAGGTGTCGGTCACAAGTCACTGGTTTCTGCCCAGTGTTCCGTGACGATACTCAGGCACTGTGTCTGCTCCAGGTAAAGGCAATTATATCTCTAAAAGTTATCACTGTTAATCTTTTCTTAGAGAAGTTCATTAAAACATCACTTTCATTAATCTTTTAATGAACTGTTCCGGGTTTTTTCAAATAGAACATGTATCTTCTTCAGGAATTAATCTCTGATCTAGTACATGATCAGGGTCAGTTAGTATAATTCTATTTTCTTTCACCCTAAAAACATTATGCTCCACTTACTTTTATTACTCTCTTTATTCTGCTATATTCTGATTTAATTTTTGATATATGTAGTTTTAAAGAACGGAAATAACAGCTATATAATTCAGATACTTCAAAACTATGTTGGTCTATTTCTGTTTCAGGGTCCCCCTATAAATTTAGTAAGTGTTGGGCTAAAAACTATACTCCTCAAATTTCATTGTAAGTATTATATTGTAGAAAATATTAGAGAACAGTAGACTCATCTCTGTAAAATAACTTAATTCAAGTTACTTTTCAAGTTCTTTTTCATTTCACTGTCTTTTTACAGAGCTGTGTTTGGAGGGCACAATTAGATAAATACATTTCTTCTGCTGAGCTACAAAAACTTGAGATTATTCAATTTTTGCTCAACTGAAATGCAAAACCCTTTTCAGTGACTACTTAGTAATTAGATGGCACTTTCTTCTTACCCTTGCAGCATCTGCCATTCCTTTCTTCAGATAATTGACAGAATGTATGGGATAAAATCAGCTGTTCTTCAGCAACACTATTTTTCCTGCTTAGAAGCAGAGAATATGGATAACTTGTAACTGTTCTTATTTTTTCCTCAGTAATCATGGGGCCATGTACTTAAGCAAAATGCATACCCATTATTAAAGCAGCCATTGGCAGATGCTAACAGGCAGCATATTAACTTACACAGGGATAAATATGTTTAACCAATCTGCCACATGGTGGAAGTCTGTGTGGAGAACACCACCATCATATGGCAACTCATTGGCAATACTGACCTAGAAAGATGGAGAGGGAGGAGGAATTGGCTGGCCAACTCCAGCAATAAGAAAATCTCTCTTACTCCCTTGTCTCAGCTGTGGAGAAACTACTGGACATGGTAGACAAGAAATCATCCTGGGAGTTCCAACAACTCAAAGAGGATACGTCCTACTCCCCACCTGTACAGACCAGTATCTCAGCTATTAGGAGTAGGCATTCCTCTGCTCAAGAGAGGATTTGGAGGGTACACACCACAGTGCACCCTGTGGTTTTACCTGCATGACCACAGAGAGGACATGAGGAAGTGGGATGGAAAATCCATCTTGACCCCAAAGGCACGGGTACATGAGTTGCAAAGAAAAGCAGCCGCATGGGGGTTCTTCCAGGAAAATTGCTTCTCCAGTTTCCAGTGGGCAGCTCCCCAGGTAGAGTAGCAGGGCTGTTCTTGCTTCTGATCTTAATGAAAGGACTTCTTACTCGTATTTCCAAGAAGTGAGTAATGAATACTATGATCAGGACTAGAGGGGCCCTGCCTCCAGCCAGGTGGAGAGGGACAACCTGGTTTACTGGACTGTGTGAATTCGATGGCCTGGAATGTCAGACCCCTTGGAGTATAAGGCTCTAGTAGACACCAGTGCACAATGCACCCTAATGCCATCAAGCTATAAAGGGGCAGAATGCATCTGCATTACTGGAGTGACATTGGGATCCAACAGCTAACTGCAGTGGAGGCTGAAGTGAGCCTAAGGAGGAATGAGTGGCACAAGCACCCCAGTGTAACTGCCCAGAGGCTACATAAATCCTTCCTTGGCATAGACTATCTCAGAAGAGGGTATTTCAAGGACCCCAAAAGGTACTGGTGGGTTTTTGGTATAGGCGCTGTGGAGACAGAGGACAATAAACACCTGTCTACCTTAACCAGTCTCTCGGAAGACCCTTCTGTTGTGGGGTTGCTGAGGGTTGAAGAACAGCAGGTGCCAGTTGCTCCCACAACAGTGCACTGGCAGCAATATTGCACCAAGACCTGATTTCCATCCATAACCTGATTCATCTACTGGAGAACCGAGGCGTGATCAGCAAGACTCACTCACACTTTTAATATACGGCCCGTGCAAAAATCTAATGCAGAGTGGAGATTAACAGTAGACTACTGTGGCCAGAATGAGGTCACACTGCTGCTGAGTGCTAGAGTGCTGGACATGCTAGAACTTCAATACAAACCATACTCTAAGGCATCCAGGTGATATGACACAAATGATATCACTAATGTGTTTTTTCTCAATTCCTTTGGCAGCAGAGTGCAGGCCACAGTTTGCTTTCCCTTGGAGGGGCATCCAGAACACTTGGAATGCACTGCCCTAGGGGTGGAAACACAGCCCTACCATTTGCCCTGGACTGATCCAGCCTGCACTGGAACAAGGCAAAGCTCTGGAATATCTGCAATATCTAGATGACATCTTTGTGTAGGGAAATACAGCAGAAGAAATTTTTGAGAAAAGGAAGAAAATTGCTTGAATCCTTCTGAAAGCCAGTTTTGCCATGAAACCAAGTAAGGTCAAGGGACCTGCACAGGAGATCCAGTTTTTAGGAATCAAAGGGCAAGATGGATGTCATCAGATCCCAATAGATGTGATTGACAAAACAGCAGCTATGTCTCCAACTATTAAAAAGGAAACACAAGCTTTCTTAGGCACTGTGAGTTTTTGGAGAATGCACACTCCAAGCTGCAGTTAGATTGTGAACCCTCTCTATCAAGTGACCCGGAAGAAGAATTATTTCAAATGGGGCCCTGGGCAACAACAAGTCTTTGAACAAATTAAGTGGGAAACAGTTCATGCAATAGCCCTTGGGCCAGTCCAGGAAGGACAAGATGTGAAAAACATGCTTTACACTTCAGTCCGGAAGAATGGTACCCCCTGGAGCCTCTGGCAGAAAGCATGAGGAGAGACTTGAGGTTGACCCCTGGGGTTTTGGAGTTCAGGATACAGAGGATCCAAGTATCCAAGTATCCAAGGATCCAAGTATCTCTTTTTCCAATTGAAAAAGAGATACTGGCAGCATATGAAGGGTTCGAGCTGCTTTGGCAGTGGTTGGTACTGAAGCACAGCTTCCCTGGCAACTCGACTGCTTGTGCTGGGCTGGATGTTCAAAGGGAGGGTTGTCCCTAGACATCAAGCAACTGATGCTATGTGGAGTAAGTATATCGCACTGATCAGGCAACAGGCTCAATTCCAGTTGCCCAGGAATCTTGGAAGGGATCATGGACTGGCCAGAAGACAAAGATCTTGAAATATTACCAGAGGAGAAGATGACACATGCTGAAGACACCTCACTATATAATAAACTACCAGAAAATGAGAAACAATATGCCCTGTTCACTGATGCATCTTGTCATACTGTAGGAAAGCACTGGAGGTGGAAATCTGCTGTATGGAGTCCTATAACACAAGTTGAAAAAACTGCTGAAGGAGAAAGTGAATTGAGCCAATTTGCAGAAGTGAAAGCCATCCAGCTGGCTTTAGGCATTGCTGAATGAGAAAAGTGGCCAGTGCTCTACCTCTATCCTGACTCATGGATGGTGGCAAATACTGTGTGGATGGTTACAGCAATGGAAGCAGAACAACTGGCAGAGCAGAGGTAAAACCATCTGGGCTGCCGCATTGCGGCAAGATATTGCTGCCCAAGTAGAAGACCTGGTTGTAAAAGTACGTAATGTAGATGTTCATGTGCCTAAAAGTCGGTCCACTGGAGAACCAGCAGGTGGATCAGGCTGGTAAGAATGAAGTGGCTCAGGTGGATCTGGACTGGCAACATCTCTTCTGCCCTGAAGGACTGTTATGGCAGATGGACCCAAAAAGTCATGGACTAAATGAACTCAACAGACATTTTAGAGGGATGACCCACAGACTAAGGGAATGATATCTGTGTATATATATCAAAAGACAGGAAAATGGTGGTGATTAGATAGAATATATTGGAAAGTGTAGGATATGGGCATGATGTAAATGGTGTAGAATAAGGGGTAGATACTGTTCTGGTTTCGCTGGGATAGAGTTAATTTTCTTCCTAGTAGTCGGTATAGTGCTGTGTTTTTGTTTTAGTACGGGAATAATGTTGATGGTTTATTTGTTGCTAAGTAGTGCTTATACTAAGTCAAGTTTCAGCTTCCCATGCTCTGCCAGCGAGGATGTGCACAAGAAGCTACGAGGAGGCACAGCCAGGGCAGCTGACCCCAACTGGCCAAAGAGATATTCCATACCATATGATGCTATGTTCAGTATATAAATTGAGGGAATTTGTCTGGGGTGTGGTGAGCACTGCTCGGAGACAGGCTCAGAATCAGTCAGAGTGTAGTAAGAAGTTGCATTGTCCATCACTTGTTTTGTATATTCTATTATCATTATTACTGTTATTATTATCCCTTTCTGTCCTATCAAACTGTATTTATCTTAACTCACAAGTTTAACTTTTTTTTTCTTTTTTTAATTCTCTCCCCCACCCCACCGGGGAGGTGGTAGGGGAGCAATTGTGTGGCATTTGGCTCCCTGCCGGGTTAAACCAGAGAAAGGTCGATAGGATTCTAGCAATGCCAATTTTTAGCCTGTCGGGGAAAAGAAAAACAAAGAAAAAAGGTAAAAAAACCTATAGTGCTAGACTGCTGCCCTGAGGAAGCCATGAAAAAAATTAGTCCAGGAGGGAAGGAGGGAAAACAAAGAGACTAAGCCTTAGAAGAGCTCGTGGCTCATGGAAAGAAATCAAACCACTTCACCCAGAGGGGAAATATCATGCTCTGCAGTATATTTCTGCCATGGAGACAGAGATTATAGAGATCTGTTGCAAATGATCCCTGGTCAAGTGTCCACATGTGCTGGGGAAACTTCCTGCTTATCCATGGCCATCAGTCAATCTGTCCTAAGCTGACAGGTTTATTAGCCTCATAACCAAAGAAAATAAAAGTGCTCATGTAAAGAGATAGTGAATATTTCCGCTTAAGATTTATGAGCATCTTCTTGGAATGGAGAAAAAATACTATATTCTCACCTGAAAAGTCACTTGTCAATTCTCACAAGTATAATGTGCTTGTTCACTTGGATATTGTGGATTCTTTAACTGCTGACTTGTGCTATATGGGTACATATATTTTTTATATACAAATATATACATGGATCTATGTATGGGTGTTATTTATATGGGCAGCATTCCAAGCATAGGTAAAGATGTTTGCTACAGAGCAAAGGAGGGAAAAAAAGACCCATTTAATATACTCTGAGATTTCTTTGCAATAATAGAAGGATATTCTGCCACTGAACGTTCCAAATGGTCAGGTTAAACGGCTTATTTATGAAGCAACTTCCTGAACATCTTATAAACTACATGTGCTAAGAGGTTTTTTGTTATTACTATGACTAACATTTTTCAACAGCTCACTTTTTTTGACACATGCTGTAACTGTGATATGACTTAGTATAAATAACTGTTGTTATTAGTGTAATGTGATTGTTTTTCTAAGGAAAGCTTATGAAGCCATGGCTGCATTTGTGACATTGTAGCTACTAAACTTTTTGTAATATTAATTACAGTTACATATTTTAATTAAGCTTATATACTTTCAATCAATATTTATGATCTAAATGCCCAGTCTTATCGTAAATCATCAGTGGTTTGGTGGATAAACACGACAAACATACTAAAGTTCTCAAACAAAGTGATGCTGATGTGACCGCGATTTGTGAATTTATGTGTCAATTTATTCTACTTGGTACAGCAATCAATGATATAGGCCAAGACCAAATTTAATGCAGTTCTTGCAAGAAAACTAACTTGTACTCTAGGAATATAAAGGACTATATTAAATAGAGCTTTGAAAAATAAATAGGAGATGTTAAAGAAAACCTATTACTTTTAAGTAGTATTACAGCAAAAGATGAAAAATAACTTTTAACATCAAAAATATTCAGTGGTATACTCACACCAAAAAACAAAACAAAACAAAACAAAACAAAACAAAACAAAACAAAACAGACAAAGAGAGTGTTTATTTGATTTTAATCCAATTTTATTTAGATATTTCCAATACCTGTTCAAATGAGTAGCCTAGCTTACATGCCAGATACTTTAAAAACCCCAAACAAGGTACAAAGGAGTGATCCTTTGGAGAGACAATCTCTGTTTTGATTTCACACCTTTCTTGGCCCAGATAAATATTCAAAGTGCTCAGACACATCATTTTAGATTGTGCCTGGACAATATCCTGAAATGCATCATTTGGTTTCTATTTCATTTGGTCACACACCTCCTATGTGAAAGAATAAACATTTTGACTGTTACTAAACAGGAATAGTCTAATAAAGCTTTGCTTCATTCTCAACTATCTCACAAAAGGCTTTACTTTTCTTGTTGTGGAATTACTGGGCAGAATCTGCTATCAGGATGCTACGATGCATTTCTAAATAATGCACAAAATTGCCTTATTTAAACTATTTCCAGACCTCTCATGTTGTCAAGAGTCCAACAGTCTCGCATTGAAATCTTCAGATATTCCACTCAAGGAGGGTTTAATGCTTTAACATCAAGTTTACTTATTTGATGTATTTGGCGTTACATGCCTTTTTCATTCAGAAGCGTGAGACAGTGATATGCTGAAATCACAACACAAGCATGACATAGCAATTGCAACATACAGCTAAACCACAAGACAAACAGCATGCCCATTGCTGGTCTCTGTATGCTCATTGTCACGAAGCACACCTACTCCTTGGAAGTGCTCAACAGCCTTTGCCATGATACCTCTCGATCTTTCCTTACAGGTCACGGCAGACTAGGACTCAGGAAACCGCATCCTGCTCTTGCTCTGCTGGGTTAAACTGGTGCACTGAGACTTAAAAGCATGCATTTTGGATTTTTCTAGTTTTTTTGTATTTGACTTTTCAATTCCAGCGGTCGTTTCACATAGTTATTATATCTCAATACAATTTAAGATTTAAGTGGCAGCAATACTCAGAGGCACCAAGTACCTTCGTAATCTCATTGTACTAGGTCCTGTTTGAAAGCTAATGAATATACATTTCAGGTCTGCAATCTTAGAGAAAAAGTGACTAGGATATAGATTACATGTAGACCTCATTATGCTAAATATGTGCATTTGCTTCCTAGGCACTTTCTTATTTTCCATTTTGCAGAACCTTATTCCTCAGCACAGACTTTCAATCCAGTATATGTGCAGAAGTTCCATTTTTCTAGTTTGCTGGGCTATCAAGATATATTATTTCTGGAAAATTACCCATGCTTTTCAAAGGAAAAGTTAAAAATGAGGAGACCTTTTTGTTTTCTAAGGACCTAGCATTTTTAAGCAATTCATAGTGCAAATTGTATCCTTCAGAAAGATACATTCCTTAATACTCTTCTTGATCTGGGTCAATTTTCCTCATACTGTAATGGCTAGTCAGGACTCGATGATTTCAAGAACACATTCTCAGATCAGAGTTCAGTGACTCCAATCAATACTAACTCCACTTCAATATCACCACCACCCATTTAAGCCCAGTGATGCCATGACCTAAACAGCCTATATTCCTCAATCTGTGGTAGTGGCCAATCTAGAATTCCACTTAAATAGCAACAGTCCTACTACTGCATTTCTCCAAGGCAATAGAAGTTAAGCCTAGGAACTCAAGTTCCTCTGTCACGCACAGTCCCCTCTAGTGCACCTTTTCATTTGTGCGACCCAATGATGGCTGTTTTCAACATCTTGTTACCTTCTGGTTTGTGTTACACCATTCTCATCCACAGGTTTCCTTTCTCGGCCCCCATTTCAATTCTGCTCTCACAGCTTTTTCCTCTCTAACAGTAGTTTCATCTTCTCCAAAGTTCCACATCTTTATCTGACAAACTTCTAAATTCAACAGGAAAAATGCTGAACACAGTATCCTTCCCCTAAAACTATTCTCTCCACCTTCTACTCTCTGTATTTAATGCCAGGGTCACATTTTTGCTTTGAACACCATACTGGTGAAACTGATCAGGGTCAAAAGCAGCAAATGGAGACAATATTGAATTGTATAGGAACTATCAACTCCAAATGAGATATACTATGGAAACATAGTATGTATGGGTTGAGGGTAAAGAAGTTACATTTCTGCCCAGTTCACTGAGTCACAGAGCCTAGAGAGGGCTGAGAAGGGAGAGCTGGGAAGCTGCTCCACAGCTACAGCTCTCCTGGGTTGCCTCCAAGACACAGGGGATATGGTCAGCCCTGGTTTACAAACTCCTGGCATCTGAGAGGTGGCAGATGGCCTCACGATGCCTGCAAGCTCACTTCTGGTCCACCAGATTGCTACATGATGATAGAATAATTCATGTTGGAAGACACCTCAGAAGGTCATCTAAATCCAACCTCCTGCTACCAGCTGGCTGGTGGAGATGCACTTTGCATCACTCCCCTTTGTCCACCTGGAAGGCAGGGAGCACTCTGGTCTTTTTTCCAGGCCTCAGAAACTGCTCCTGTTCCATCAATCCTCTCCTGTTGCCCCATGACCTTGTAACAATGCTTGAGAGTGTCCCTGCAGTGCTGGAGCCCAGCCTGAACAGCAGTCTTGGGAGACCTCCCTGCCGTCCTGTGCACTGGTGGTGTTGTCCAAGTTGCTAAAGGTGACCTGAACTCAAGCTTCTTCACTTGTATACAGCATTACACACCGTGGTAGACAAGCATCCTACATGAGCAGCTGCATCAGCTATTATGAGGGCAGACCAGGCTGTTCAGGGTTTTATCCACTTGGGTTTCAAAAACTTGCAAGGATGAAGACTCTCAGGGCAACCTGTCCCAATGTATGACTCTCTTCATAGCAAAATGGTTCTCCTTATATCACCTCTGAACCCCCATGGTTTCAGTTTATGCTTGTTGTCTCCCATTATCCTGCCACCCACCACTGAGCCCAGCTGAACTCAATCTTCTTCATTACTTCCTTGTAGCTGTGGAAACAGAGACCCCAAAGCCACCTCCTCCTCAGGCTGAACAAGGCCTCTTCAACCTTTCCCCTCACAGGGCAGTATTCCAGCTCTTGGACACCCCAGTAGCCCTCCACTGGACTTCCTTCAGTTTATCCATGCCTTTCTTCTAATAATGCGACAGAGACCAGATGCATTACTCTGGACAGTATCTAACAAGTTCCATGTCAAGACTGATAATCACCTCACTCCATCTAATGCCTACACTGCTGCCAATATGGCTGGTGATGCTGTGGGCTTGCTTTACTGCCAGACCATGCTGCTGTCTCATGTCCAGCCTGCTGTCCAACAGGACTCCCAAGTCCTTCTCCGTAGAGCTGCTCCCCCACCATTCAGATCCCTGCTGGTATTCTTGCAAAGGCTTCTTTCCTTCCCAGGTGCAGCACTTGGTGTTTATCTTGGCTGAATTTCACAATGTCCCTACTGGCCCATGTCTCCAGTCCGTCTAGGTTGTTCTGGATAAAAGCCCTGCCTTTGAGTGCAACCATCAGTCCCCCATTCGGTGTCACCTGCAAACTAGAGGATCAAGCACTCCGTTGCCTCCTCCAGATGTTCAACGGCACAGCCCCCATAACCAGCCCTTGTGGTGTTGTGCCCAGAGTACAGTACAACGCCTTCACCACTCTCCCTGGAGCCCCATCCACTGGGCTGGTGTCTTTCTGGTGGTGGGCAGCCAGCTCCTCAGCTGTGGTCTCACAAATGGTTGAGGAGAGGGAAGAAGTGGCTTCTCCGGCCCCTCTGGCTCCCACCTTGCTCATAGAGGGATCTGCTGGCCGCTGCATTTGCCACAAGGCACCTGGGGCTGAGCCTGGGGTGGCCAGGCACTGGGCCTCATGGCTGCCCCCTGCTATGGGCACCAGAGTCCCCTTTGTGCACCATCTTGTGCTGTCAGCTAGATGTAAGTGTTAAAAGCCTCTGAAAATTGAAAGAATCCTGCTAAACGTAAGTAATGTAAAAAGTAGGGTAAAGCCCACTCTAGATAAATGGGACAGATACCAGTTATTTCAACTATGAGGCTTTAGGAAAGCACATAGTCCTAAGTGTTCACTCGTTAGTGCTCACCTGTGCCCCACAGAATGAGAAATTCAACATGCCAGAATGCATCAGTTTTCTACACAGATGCTAATTTGGGTCTGGTTTTCCAGGAAATTTCATTCTTTCCACGCAAGCACCTAAATACCTTAATCTAGGCTGTTGTCTCCTCTGTCTCCTCAGTACTGGTGGGGTTTACCTGTTCAGGGTCTGAACCTGGATATGGAAAAAAAAATGCAGAAACAAAACCAGCCAGAGTCTTGACTCAGAAAAGAGCAAGGACCTGAACTTTTTTCCATCAGGTCAGAAATTCCATGAAATGGCTATATAATCGTCCTTACCAAACTTTATATGAATCTTATACATTTTTAAAAATTGCTTTTATAAACCAAACTTCCAAATGAAAATAATGTATCACTGTAAACGCAGCCTTAACCGATTGCTGATCAGATTCTAAGACTTGCAATATTTTCACCTTAATGTTCAATTAAATTAATGGTCAGTCCCCAGCTCTTTTACAGACTGACCAGCAGTCACGAAATAGCTGGACTCCTATGGCACTGAGCAGGTCACAAAACCAAGAACAAAAGTTGTACAAGATCCAGAAACATGGCAATAGCGATTCCATAAATACACTGAAGACGTAGCTGATACTATTGATTTTACATTGACAATGACTTCCGTACTCAGTAGCAGTACAGAACTCTAAACAACAACAAAAAAACCAACCCTGCTTCTGGCATGTATCCTTGTAGACACTGCGGGAGGTACTGCCACTGGATTGATCGTGTATACACAACAGAACAAGGAGCTCCCAAAAGGAGCTTCTTTAGTGTCTCCTGTAGGAGCTCACACCTATGCCTCAACTTGAGCCTACTTGCCTGGAGCACATTTCAGAGACTGCTTGTATTCTGGCTGAATTCACAGTATAGTAGGTGCAGTGCAAACACAAAGCAGCATGCAGTACCTGCCTCAAAGCATCTACACTTATGTCTTCAGAACTGTAAATAACACCTCATAAATTCAAAGGAAGTTTGAAACACTCAGATTGTTGTGAAAATAATGTGGGAAGTCACTTCTTTTTAATAGCAAAGTCAGAAATATATCACATATTTGCCCTTACAAAGTAGTCTCCATGAGCGTGACTTAGTGGTTCATCCACTGATCACAGTATGTGAAGAGGATCCTGCCTACAGCCCTCCTTTCTGACCTGGGACAATCTTGTTTGAAAAGTTTGGGTAAAGGAAATTGAAATACAGGTATTTTCTTCAAATTTCTATTATTTAAAAATTAATTGGAGATGTCAGTGCTGTTTTCCCCTTTAATTAATAATGTATAATGCAACTTTAACTACAATTTAATTGCATTGTGAAGGCAGAAGGTATTTTCTGAAAGCTCTTGAAGGCTTTTTCTCTTGCTGTTAGGGAATCAGTAATCCCATTAGTATTAATAGTTTATCTGCCTAAATTCCTCATATATTATTATGAGAACTGAGCTCAAAGTTTAACTATTCTAAAAAAAATGTAATGCCTGTAAATTAAACATGTTCTACTAAATCTTAGGGGCATTAAAATGGAAAGAGATGTATGGAATTTCAATGTGATTTTGGCTAACCGTGTTAGAGAATCTGGACTTTTATTCACATAAAGAAATATTGCATTAATGTAGATGATCAAATTTCTCAAATTGAAAATAGCTAGTATGCTACTCTCAGAAAAGATTTTGGTATTGACAGAGGACATCTCTTTCCTGCCCAGAAAAGAAGGTGTGAAAGCATTCCTATTTACAGTTCTCAAGAGAACAAGCTGATACTTCTCACCTTGGCTGCAACAGGAAAGACTTCTCATTAGCTCTTGGTGTTTACATTTAGATGACATTCTTTTGAAGGGGGACTTCATAGAATCATAGAATGTCCTGAGTTGGAAGGGACCCACAAGGATCATGGAGACCAACTCCTGTCCCTGCAGGTGACAACCCCACAGTTCACACCATGTGTCTGAGGGTGTTGTCCAGTCCCTTCTTGAACACTGTCAGGCTTGTGGCCGTGACACCTCCCTGGGGAGCCTGTTCCAGTGCTCCACCACCCTCTGGGGGAAGAACCTTTTCCTAATGTCCAGCCTGAACCTCCCCTGGCACATCTTCCTGCCATTCCCTTGGGTTCTGTGTTTAGTCGCCAGAGATAAGAGCTCAGCGCCTGCCCCTCAAAGGAGGGGCTTTTGGTTTTGGTAAGTTCTTGACATGAATGATGCAATTCACCCCTCAAAGTAGCTGTTTCAGGCTATCTGTGAGCTCAGGTAGACAAATTTATTTGGTCATGGTTCCAATTAGCCTATGGGCTAGAAATACACCTGTGCAGGAAAAAAAAAGAGAATACAGTCCAGCTCCCAAATCATGGCATTCTGATGCAGCTATCTAACTTTCAACAACAGTGCAAAACGTAGAAAACAAGAGATCCTAAAATTCATTTTGACCTAACCTGCAGAGGAAACTCAGACATCCACAGGAGGTCATAAGCAGGCCACAAGAAAATCTATTATGACCCCTAAGAGGAGAAATTTTAGAATAACAACCAGAAGCAAAAGATCAGTAACACATCGATCAGAGTTGCAAATGCTGTGTTTCCTTTAAATGTACAATGTGCAACTGGCTGTTTCGAATGTGAATATATGGGCATTCCGAGTGCAAAGTTCAAGCACAGAGCCTGAGTTGTAGAAGCAGAGGAGTAAAGAAACAAATACTGGGACTCTCTCAGACAAACACTGTGAAGTAAGCCTACCTCAGATTCCTTAGATGAGATCAGCTTAGAGGAAACTGTCTGACCAGTGGAACACACTCTCGCTTTGATTACTGGAATAAGAAGATCCTTCAAAAGCAAGTCCTATGAAAGAAGCTGTAAGAGTTCCATTCTTTCTTTGTGTATGCAAATGGAAGAGTACTATTACAGGGTTATTTATCCAGATAAACAAACTTTCCTTCAATTTGTCTAGAAACACTTGAAGGGTAAGTGCAACAAATATGAATTTGTATTTGATGGAACAGTAGGTTCTGACAGAGCTTCAGAAATGAGGACAGGTCTTTTTCCATGCAGTCAGGATTCCCTCTGAATTTGTGATTCCACTTTTAAGGATCTTCTGTGACGAACAATGCTGGAAGCTGGAGCAAGAGATCCAAGTCAACTCTGATGATGCTTGGCCTGCTGAGCACCTCCATAAAACCGGCTGAGTATGGATTAGGTGGGAAGTCTCCTCCATAGAAGAGGGGAGAGGCCTCTGAAGAGACATGTAGGCAGCTATGACTTTCTGATGTCTTGGTGGAGTCTCAGTCTCCTTGTAAAGTGGGAAGCTCTTTCAAACCCCACCTAAAGTAGTGGCATCCGTTTTCTCCACATTTCTGAGTGCAGAAATGATCTTAGTTGTTTTTAAACAGAATGCTTAAACTTGCTGACCCTGATGAATGCATAACTGTGACACACAGACACTGGTAACAGCAGGATTTCAAACATTGTTGGACAGACAGCTCATTTGGAGTAGTCTGCTTGGTACCTGCTTTCTCATAGTACCTCCGAATAATGCTAGCTTATGGATACCTAAGGGAGACCCTCAGGAGAATTCTCTCTATTCTTTCACCTTTCTCTCTAAAACTTCTTTGAGACCTCTGGGGAGACCCCAAAAGGCAATCTGCAATATTCCTGCTGCCAAGAATGGCTTTGGAAATGCTGCAATACACATCCAGGCAGCCCTGTGATTACAAAGGTTTAGGACAAATCAATTTGACTTTGTCACCTACATCACTATCCTATGAGTAATATGATGAAAAATGAAATGCAAATGGAATTTATAAACTCTCAGGTAGTACAACAGTTTCTACAATAAATAGTGGAAAAACCATTACTGGGTGTATTCAAAACTATACTGAAGGAAAAAGGTGAAGGATTAAATGGTCAGACATACAGAGCTGATCTTTTCCATTTTCAGTTTTTGTGTAATTTGATTGACATATATTTCCAGTTTTATCTTATACATTGTAAATAATTTTTCCATACTTATAATTCTGCCTGTGTCTATAGTAATCAAGGTCATAACTATCCACAAGGGGTCTCTAAATAATTAGGGTGGGTAGTAAAAGCTTCAGTGAATCCAATACAATTAAAATCTAGAGCAACTGATCTACAATTTGATTGCATTAACAACTATACAACATGTATACAAATGATGTAGTTTACCAAATGAATTAACTTCTTATAAGTCATAAAAGCACTAAAATAAAATCTTGACTGTGCTGATTTATATACAGATGTGATGAAAAGACAAGAAGCTAACTAAAGTATCAGATGAGTATATTTAATACTTACAGATGACACTGCAATCATAGTAAGTACACAAACATTTCATCTGGTGGTGGCAAAGTCCAGAATAAAAAAAAATTCTAGAATCATAAATGCAATTTAAGATTATTTTCCTTGTTTTAAATATCAGACATATATCATCTGAGATTCAAAGTGTAAAATATGAAAAGCATAAGGCATAAAAACCCTATGACATGTTTAAAAACAAAAGCAGAAATAGCAACAAAAACAATCAAGAGGACTTTTTAATTAAACCTTGACAAAAAAAACAATGTATCTGTTCATTTGTGAATGGTTCACATATGTAATCTTTCTGGCTTCTATGAAGAATCTTGTTGGGCAAAATTCAGCCAAAAATAAGCGATTAAATAAATATGTGCTTGGACAAACCTGTCAGTGGCAATGCTGACTTTAAGCAAGAAATGTAGAAAATTACTCATAGACATTACTGAGCTGCAAAAAAGAATTACTAAATTACCACTGGCTGTTGTTTGACTTTTTGGAATACAACTTCTCAGTATTTCTATTACAATAGCCTATGTATCTTTTGCCATCCCCACACTGCTTATAAACTCTTACTTCTACATTTATCTCTGTTCTCCCCAATTTGCTAGTAAGTTTATTTGGAGATATCACTTCTAGTCTTTAATCTTTGAGAAATCCCTTCACCAGATCATCACCATTCCACAACAGGGACTCATAATCATTGTACCTTATTGAAATGAGATAAAACCAAGGCAGACAATATTGATTTTACAGATATTTGAATATAGAAGGAAGTACAAAGCCAGATTCACAAGAGTACTGAGGCTTTGAATTTATATTTAGAAGCTTTATTTCCTACGAAACCAGGGAGTGGCTGGTGTTAAACTTGAGTCGGGTATGTAAACATCCATAAACATTGAGGACTACAAAGAATGTAGGTCATACAATCTGGGCCACCTCCTCAGACCTTTTTTCCATTTGTACTTATTTTGCCCATGTAATACTGAAATGGATTAGTGTAACTTTTGTCTTAAAATTGCTTTGTGTACAATTGCTGTACGATTATGTCCTGTCTCCACCATCACTTTACAAAAGCCACGTGGTTAAGTAATCTTTTCACCTTTCCAATCCAGATTTAACCAAAGCAACATATTTCTGAATACTTATCATTTTCTAATTGAAAACACTAGAAAACATAAAACTTGTATTGACTAGAAGTAACATTCCTATTTCAGTCCTTGGCTTCCCCCTCCATTTACCAGAACCTCAGACACAGGCACAGTTTCCTTTTCAATTTAACCTTTTGAGAATGTCAAAAGAGAGAATAATTTATACTTCTCCTTGAGCTACATTTCAGAAACTAGCTTTTGAAAACAGTTCACTGAAGCAACTAGTCCTTATGTTTCAGAGAGAAATAACATATCCTTTTCTGTTATCTGGGAAGTTCAGACTTCAATGCTCTGAGGGCTCCCTTGGTTTCTTATTTTTTTAGCCTCAGTCAAAGTTAAATAGAGGCAGTCAATCAAATGCCTGCCCAACTTTCACAATAAAGGCAAAATAAAAGATTAAGGGTCCTTAGTACTTTCAAGCTCTGGAAGCTGAAGCAACAAAAAAACTAGGAAGACATCAACTGGATCTTGAATTTAGTAAATGAGATAAAGTTAAGCAAATGATGATGAACACTGAATATCAAGGGGCATTTCTAAATAATAAGATCTATTAAAATGTGTATTATGTGTAGGAAGGAAAATCTTCAACACTGTAATTAAACCTTGACTAAAGTGGAAAAAGTGATGTCCATAAATGTAGAAAGATAATACCACATCCTCATTTTCCTGTGTGAATCAGTTTCTATATTTTAAGAATTTTTAAAAATACAAATACACATGGCCCACAAACCCCATAAATGAAGTGTGAGGGTAAATACCATGAACTCAATTAGGGGTTTATATTTGTCTGGCTTTATCTCTGTTATCAAAACTGCTACGAAGTCTGTGCTGATACACTACTGGTAAAGAGACATGGATGGCTATTTCAGTTAAATTGCTGGAAAATCAACTCAATTATTGTAACATCTTTTGTAATTCTTTGAGAAGCACAAACCTCTAAAAATGTCCAAGCAAATTCTGGTTGTTTTTTGGTTTTGTCTTGGTGTGCTGTTTGTTTGTTTTGTTTAAAACAAACAAAACAACCTGTTAACAGCGTCTATGCAGTAGTCACAAGAAAGATCATAAAGGTTAAGAACAAACAAAAATACTATTTGCTCTTGTATGAGAAGAAGCAGTTAGCACTGACTTTCTGGAAACACATGATCTTGTCACAAGCTGCCTGGAGACCTACTACCATCTCCCACATAGTTATGGCAAAGAGCTATCAGGAGACATTTCACTTGAGCACATCAATATTTATGAAACTCTAACCCTAAAGAGGTAGAGAAAGGCATATCTGGTCTTTCCAGTGCACCTCAGTGTGTTACGTCGCTCCCATTGAAATCTACAAATTATGTGCCCAGGTTGCTTGGACAACTTTAAAAAATAATTTACTGCACCTCTCTTCACAATTCTGTAGGCCAGAGGATGTACTTCTAAATGAGAATTATAACATTTAAGTAAATAAAACAGAAAATTATCTGTTGACCTCAAATGGGACACCCCAGAGAAGAAAAATATGTTAAATATACCAGACAAGAAAGAACCAGTGTGGAAGACACGCTACATTTTTTTTGAATCCTGTTCCTTTATAAATAACAAACTTAATCAGTAAGGGTAAGAAAGGATTGCTGAGTTTTTGGCCAAAGCACAACAATTTTTATAATAGTCAACAGCTGTTGGAACAATAAAGGACTCAGCACTCCGATTCAATGTGAATCACGCCAAAGCCATTTATTACAGAAACATGTCTCCTTATATACGCAACTATTCTCTAATCACGAATCCACGCTCCAAGCATGGATTTGCTAAATGAGTATCATGGGCAGTCCATACGCTGGAGCCCCACCGATGATAGGTCCGACGACTCAGGCCATGCTGAGGCCCTGTTAATGAAGAAACGCCCCTCTTTCTCACAGCAGATTCTGTTCTCAGCTTCTTGAAGTGGCCTTGAGATTCCTTTGGGCCTGACTAATTCAACAACATATCTCCTTCTAACGAAACCCCTTCACAAACAGCAAATTGGTTTTAGCTCATTCATACCAGCTTCTAAAACCTTGTGCAGATTTTCTAAGGTGAATTTGCTAAGTAAGGATTTAGACTAGTTTAGAACTGATTTAGTTTGGAAATAGTCTGTTGATTTAGATATGAACAGTGTTCTAAACATTCGATACATATCATTACCAATATAATATGTGACAAAAGGGGTTTTTACGTGCTTCCATTTCACAAAACTTTTTGTGATCATTTGCTGTTCTTTAATGTACCTCCTGCTTCTGAGACTCAAAATGCTGCACAAATTCATCTTACATTTTAGATGATCTTAGTAATCTTCTTAACCCTCCTGTCTCCCTAAACTGCAGTAAGTACATTTATGGTGATTCATTTCTATAGTATATTATTTCACAACTACTGGACTGGTAACTAGCAGCTAGACATTTGACTGCCTTGCTATCACAGTCTGAATACTAAAAGTTTCTTCCTAACTTTTCCAGGAATCACTAATTTACGGTACAAATACATATGAAGGAAAACTGCATGCACGACGTATTGTTATGTAAAACAGCACAAGGAATCTCCAGAGGATTTGTTAGGCACAGAAGTGTTTGCCTGAAGAATGCTGCCCACTCCTCAGGACAGTAGACTAGCCGTGGTCCTGCTGAAAACAGGCAGTTGGATCTGCCTACGAGTGATTTTATCATTCCTGACAAGCTGGAGCTGCTGCACTCACATTGGTTATGTCAGAAGAGCTCCTCTGCCCACTTCTCGCCAGCCAGGTCCAGTGATTTCACAGTGACCCTATGTGTTAAATACCTCACTATATGCCGTAAGCCCCTGCTGCCATGAGAGCTCTACAATTTCTTGACACCTTCACAATTACAAAAATAAAATCCTGTCATTCAGGAAATCCACTCTGTATTCTTATTGAAATTTTATTGACCAAAATTTTGTAATGCTACTAGATAGAAATTGTTCACTGCGATTCATGAACTGACTGGCATAGCTCAGATCTGTCTAAGGGTCAGACTGACTTTAACAGCCTGCTATCTCTTTAATACTTTTTCTGAATTTTTTCCCATCAGCAAACTTAGCATCTTGGTATTAGGGGAATAATACTAGTGGAACATAAGCTGGGAAATTTGCAGAGGTTTCTGATGCCATTAGTTTAAGATGGGAGATTAAATCTCTGATAGAGTCCTACAATGATTAGTTATTATATCCACAAAGAAGTTTCCAAGCCATGACAGATTTACTTTTTTTTTTCTTTTTCCCTTTTTAAAGGGTTGTTTATACCTGGTGAGTCCTGTTTCAGTGGGCTAAACAACAAAGAATCTTTAAGTAGTGCTTTACTTGTGTAACTTCTCAGGCAGCTTGTGTATCCGTCCTAGATGTCTTTTCATTCAAACTTGTGCATATTCTTTGTGAAGTAAGAGACATCTTTATTAATGGGGAGAGTAACAGGTACAGATCACAGTGAAGACAAGAAGTAAGGTACAGAATGAATTTATTACTTGATTGGTTCCTATTCCCCACAGACTTTCTAAAGAGGAGAAAATCAATTTTGTCCATGATCCATTTAGACTTTGAAATCTGTATAGAATGATGATTCAGGATACCTTCTTGATATGCATGCAGAGCTATCAGATGTCAAGGGTTTTGGCAGGAAGTCAAAACCCCTGATCAGTACAATATACAGCACATGCAAAAAAATATGATTCCTGACAGTTTATAATTCTGCCAATGCTACAGAAATTTTTATAATGGCAGTAAAAAGCACCTCTCTAACCCAAAGCTCCTGCCAGGCTTCCAAAACGTGCGGCTAATCATGATGGAATTGGAGCTGTTAAAGTTATAACCATTTTTTTTATTACAGAAGCACTAGACAAACTTAGAGGCTGCTACTCCTTCTATCACAATGCCTGTATAGTAACAAAATGCTTATGTCGAGCGTTCGCTTTTCAAATAGAAATATGCTTGCCAATTTTGAATGTATGGTTCTAAAAAACTATATTGAAGACTGGAAATGCAGTGCTTACATTTAGTTTGATGAGGCACCAAAGTCTTACAGGTTTCTGACTTATTTATAGATGAAGGTAGGAATTTTTAAACAAATTATTTTTCTGAAAAAAAAAATGGGGGGTAGGGGGGAGGCATTCTCTTTGTAGCCACCCTTTAAGTACTGGAATACTGTGATGAGATCCCTCTGAGCCCTCTTCACTCTAAGACTAAATCCATCAGTCGTTCCTCACAGAGCAGATTCTTCAGCCCTTTGATCACCTTCATGACCCTCCTGTAGACCCTCCCCTGCCAGTCCAAGTCTTTCTTGAATTGTGGGGACCAGAACTGAATACAATATCCAGGCATGGTTTGACAAGCGCTGTGTAATTGATCTTGCAAATTTTACAGTTTGAAGTGATCTTTATTAATCAAACTATTTTTTTTCTGTGGCTTCTAACCCTATATTTAATGATATAAAATTAAGGAAAATATTAAAAATTGCTCATTTAAATCAGTGGATTTTAGGCTTGAGAAAAGAGCTTTGGGAAAACAGGACATGCTTCAAGGGAAACAGTAAACAGTGTCATTTATAAGACACAAAACCTGAAATTTATATAGAAATCTATAAAGAAAATGACAACAGAATTGAGAAGTGCCAATTTGGATCAACACACACTGTATGACAGCAGAACTGTCCTGGGAGCAAAAAAGGTTGAAAGGAAAAGAACACTGCTTCATCTCTTTTATAGTATGAAGTGTACCTACAAGACTTTCTGCATAGTGACATCATAAATTATATAGTTGTAACAGTAGCAAAGGGAACAACGTCTTCAGGAGAAAGAATTGTTAGCTATGTTTTTTCCTATGATTATAGAGAAAAAACTTTCAGTCAAAATAACAATTGCAAATGTGGCTAAAGACACCACAGATAAACTACTTTTAGAAGATTTATTTGTAAGAAACAATGAAAAAGGAATTTATACGTTAACAATGGAAAGCTGCTAAGGCTTCTGAAAGAACACAATATCCAAAATATTAAAGATTGACAGCAGGTTTTTCTTCTCTCTGGTAGGTAATATGTGTCTTTCTTTTCCTTGTTCAGAAACATACCTTCAGGTCTGAAGAATTCATTATCCTTTTACCATTTTTGAAGCTTTCAAACCTAGCAACTTTTTAAAGCTGCTCTTCTGCTTTTGCTTGCTATTTATCTATTTTCAAGGAAGATGGTAGACTTGTTTAAAGTCTGCTTGTCAGCTCCTAATTATAAGCTTTTGCCCTGTTAAAATGTTTGTATACATGTTTTTAGAAGTATTTACTTAATTCAAAAATTATTATTGTTTTCCACAAAAACACCCCAAATACAAAAATACTGTGTCCATAGTCTGTAAAATTTGATTTTTGAAAATAATGTTCAAAACATCTGTGGAAAGACACAAGGAATATAAAGAGCTTAAAATACTGTATTCTAAAAATTAAAAGACCTTGCCAGTAATGAATACTAACAGTATACTGAGTGATATGATGATTTTGCAGCTGCATTCTCAGCGGCCCATAATTAGCACATATATATATAGAATAATAATTACTGAGAATCTGTCCCAACATTGTGCCTCAGCTTCAAATGAACTTACATGGACTTAGAAGGGTATGCATTTAGGCACAAAATTGTCATCACAGAAAAGAGAAAATCAACATCTTAGAACTAGGAGTTACTTCATGATTCATAATGTTATTTACAGTAAATTTTGCAAAGCTAAGGTATTCCATAAATAATACCAAATTCTAAAATGCCACTTGGTTGTCATTATTCTATTAGCAACAGAGTTTTCTCCCTCTTCCACTTAGTAACACTGTAGTATATTACTTTATTTTAGTAAGTATGAGAAAGTCTGATGTCCACAACCTTCTGTTATATGACTAGGCAACCAAAGACCTCAAGTAACTGAGGGGCTACCATGGAGAAAAAGTTAAGAAAGCCAATGCCTGTTTACAAAACGCTTGATCAAAAGTCTGTGGAACAGAGCTGTGTAGGGCCCAGGAATACTATCAGATTTCAGCAGTCAGGTTAATCAAAGTTCATCCTCTTACTTATCTTACGCTTTCTAAGTAAATGGTCTGATTCATCTCTATGGCTACCTAGCAAGCAACAAGTTTTTGACTAGTTTTGTGAAATTATCACCATCAACCTTCTCTGCCCCTCAGTCTGATTCTTGACTGAGGCACAAGATGAACTGCTGCCAGGAAGCACAAAATCAAGGACTACAACTTCCATTATTTTGGTGCTGGAACAAATTTCCAGTAAAAATGACTCGCGGTTAACCCCTTCTCTGGCAGCCCATGTAGCTGACCTGCAGATCTTACCTTACAGTCAAAAGGATCCCACCAATTTAACTCATACCTTTGCATCTTCAACCAAACCAGCCTGAGCCTCTCAGCAACGCATTTTATATATATATCTGTATATATGTCTGCTTACTTGCATATTTCACTGTTGGAATTGTTTCAGCTCGCAAACCTACCAAGCGTACTTTGTAGTATGTGAAATGTATTGCCCATAAAGAAGAGTTTCTACTTTTATCTTTGTATAACCATCTGGGCAGATGCAAGCCAGTTTTACTGACTGCATTAATATGGCACCAAACCTGCACTAGTATGTTCTTTGAGAACAGTGGAGAGACAAGCTCAGTCTCAGACTTGTTGATGTGGTCTCTGGCTTTTGGACTAGAGCAGACTCATTTACTCAGAACGTAGAAAGCTTGTTCGTACCTGCTATCCATTCAACACTGTGGCTGTGCTTTACAAAGCTGCCTACAAACTAATTAAGCATTACTAACAGGCCTTTTCTTCAGTATAACATCTCGCATTGTTGCACATTTTATCCTTCCCTTCTCTCTTGCCCAAAGGAAAAAAAGGGAGCTGCATGTGCACGGGAGTACTTTGGTTGTTCTCAAGCAACGTCTCCTTTTAGGTAGGATGCAGAGATTAAAAAAAAACCCAAACAAACAAACAAAAAACCCAAACCAAAACAAAAACCAAAACCAAAAAAAAAAAGTTTTTTTTTTTTTTTAAAGTCACTTTAGGGACCATCTGTAAACTATACTGTTAAGTTAGGAAGAAATTTTTTACAATGAGGGTGGTGAAACGCTGGGGCACAGGTTGCCCAGAGAGGTGGTAGATGCCCCATCCCTGGAAACATTCCAGGCCACGCTGGACAGGGCTCTGAGCAACCTGATCTAGTTGAAGATGTCCCTGTACATTGCAGGGGGTCAGACTAGATGACCTTTGAAGGTCCCTTCTAACCCAAACTGTTCTATGTAAATCTTTATTAAAAAGACTCAGATGAAGAAAGGCCTTTGTAGGAGGAGCAGAAAGTAGTTAGAAAATACCACCAGCATACACAGGTCACAAGACAAAGTGATGAGTGAAACACTTGCAGGAAATAATACAGCAAACATTGCTCTAAATACAGTAATAGATCTTTCTGCATTTTGTGTCTTCCTATAGGAGCCTTCTCTGGCTAATGACTGCAGCATTAGCAATTGTGGATGCTTTATCATGAGTCCAGAAATACATGATAAAATGTGAAATATGGTCCATGAATATCTGGTGTTCAGCTTTTTGAGTTCTTTGAAAAAAACGTGAAAGCAGAGACTGCTGAATCTCTGACATCAGAAGGTAACTTCTATTATCTTAATCTTAAGAGTAAAGACTTTAAGTCACTCAGGCTTGCTTTCAGCATTTGACTCATTGTTTTTTAATACTTAGGATGACTGGATTAGTGATTCATGGCCTTTTCTTTTCCTTGCTCATTTCTGAAATACTAAGGTGCACAGGGATCAATTTATTTTTTTTTTCCTGGAACTGCAAGAACTGGAAATGTACTTTAAAGACATGAACACTGATACTCTGTTCTAAAGACATGATTAAATAGGCAGTACTTTAGGGCTTTAAAATAAACATTAGAAAATAAAATTCAGTATGGAATCATGAATTCACAACAGGTAGGTACTAGGTCCTCCACAGCACACACATCTCATGCAAATTCTTACATCTTTCCGTTCTCCTCTTTATGACCCCAGAGATACCTGCTTAGGAGACAGAGCACAGAGAATACTTGAAGGCTTTTCTGAATCCACCAAATTTGAGTTGGGCATGTGAGACACAAGATGATGAAAAAATACCTTTCTCTTTTTCCCACAACCACGTTCTCCCTGGAGGAAAGGACTTCGGTTACTTCAGGTCTCAATTTTGCTCCATTCTTTCACCAACTTGCAATAGTTAGTCAAAGTTAATCCTTGGGCATTGGGTCAAAGGCTTCAAGTAAAGCTTTTAGGATATACCTCAGTGAAAAACCCGACTTACTTGAGCTGCACTGCACAGTATTAGCATATGTTACCAGCCCATCGAGTTTGGACACCCGTCCGGGGTTGGCTGGAGCAGGTTTTGTCAAATGGTTTTCATGGATCTGCAAGTCTCTGACACAAAGTTCTGGTCTCTGCATTTGGTCAATTAAGCAGACTGGAGGCACCATCCCTTCTGAGGGTACCAGTGATGAAAATAACTGTTGGTTATCAGGTGGCTTAGAGACTACAACTGGCTTGTGTAACCACTACATCATGATCTGGACTAGAGGATTGAGTGCACCCTTAATAAGTTTGCAGATGACACCAACCTCGGTGGGAGTGTTGATCTGCTGGGGGGTAGGAAGGCCATACAGAGGGATCTGGACCAGCTGGATCATTTGGCTGAGCCAACAAGGCCAAGTGCCGGGTCCCGCACTTGGGTCACAACAACCCCAGGCAGTGCTACAGGCTCAGGAAAGAGTGGCTGGAAAGCTGCCTGGTGGAAAAGGATCTGGGGGTGCTGATTGACAGTGGTTGAACATGAGCCAGCAGTGTGCCCAGGTGGCCAACGAGGCCAACAGCATCCTGGCTTGTATCAGGAATAGTGTGGCCAGCAGGACTAGAGAAGTGATTGTGCCACTGTATTTGGCACTGGTGAGGCCCCACCTTGAATCCTGTGTTCAGTTTTGGGCCCCTCATCATAAGAAGGATGTTGAGGTTCTAGAGAGAGTGCAGAGGAGGCAACAAAGCTGGTGAGGGGTCTGGAGCCCAAGTCTGATGAGGAGCAGCTGACGGACTGGGGCTGTTTAACCTGGAGAAAAGGAGGCTGAGGGGAGACCTGATCGCTGTCTGCAACTACCTGAGGTTGTAGCATGGAGGGGGTTGGTCTCTTCTCCCAAGTGGCAAGTGATAGGACAAGAGGAAATGGCCTTGAGTTGTGTCAGGGGGGAGATTTAGATTGGATATTAGGAAAAAAATCTTCAGGGAAATATTTGTCAGGCATTGGAACAGGCTGCCCAGGGAAGTGGTGGAGTCACCATCCCTTGAGTTGTTTGAAAGGCATTTAGACGAGGTTCTTAGGGACAGGGTGTAGTGCTTGAATTAGGTTAGGTTATGGTTGGACTCGATGATCCTGGGGGTCTCTACCAACCAAAATGATTCTATGATTCTTCCTCCTGCTTTAAGAAAATTGACTCTGCTCCGCTTTGGAGAAGAGGGAAGAGATGTGGCCATCTGCTCAATGATTACATAATGCTCATTTTCTGGATGCTCACTTCCAGCTTGATTTACAGACATGCTGAGAACTTCTCATGAGACCACTTACCATCAGTGTAAGTTCTGCTTTCTAACAAGAAGCAGAAAGCATACACCAGAAAACAAACAAACAAAGAAAAAACAACAGCAACAAAATCCCCAAACCTGGCTGCCTAAACTTTACTATCGTACAGTAAGCATAAGAATATCTTCCCTTTTTTTTTTCCTGATTGCTAGCAGTGTGGGATCTCCGCAGGAGCTCTCTCTCAGTGCTGATGGTATTGTTGAGCAAAGACAGCAGAACAACTCAATGCAGAAAAAATGGCAAAGGCTTGAACTGAAATTCTTACATATAGAGTGGTTTTTTTGCTGACATTCATGCACTGCTTCCAATTTATTTTCTCTGATTTACTTTTGCACACACATCTTGAAAGCATAAACGGTAGGGGAATTAATATCTGTCATCAGTATGTAGAGTTTTGTTAGTTTTTGTATGCAAAAACATTAATGTATTTTTTAATAGTAACTTTGTGTGATTGACTCAGAATCGTGAACAGCACCTTTCAATTACACAGTAGTAACTGGTTTACTCTGAAATTTTGCAAATACTTTGCTCTTCAGCTGAGGAAGGAAGCCAGGTAATTGTTCTGCACAAAGAAAGTTCAAAACTTAGTAGGATGAAAAATACAAGAAAGTCAGAATCTGGAAATTCTCTCATGTCCTGAACAGAAGAAAGCATTGAACTAGTCATGCTGCACAGCAGAATAAGAAGTGAAAGACTTAAGAGAATCCAGATGACTGAAGAGAATCCACATGACTGAACCCAGACAAACTCTAAGATCCTGGAAGGGACTATTCAGAACTAAAACTGCAAGCAACAGGAAACAAAGGAAGAGCTACAGAATTTGACAGCTATGACATTAAAAGTACCTATGTACTTGTATGCCTGAGGCAAATAATATTGCATCTTAAAAGGTTAAGTTAGGAGATCGTGTTTTAGCTATAGCTCTTAGGCCATCAGATCACGTGAAAGGAGTCAGAATGAAAAAGCGAGCGCAGCACAGCATTTAGCGTGCTGTTAGTGCCCAATAACAGATACACTACTTACTGAGCTGTGGTTTTGTTGTCATTGTCTGGCAGCAAGATCATTTGTTTTAATGACCTTCTGCCATCATGTGAAAGCAAATAGCTCTTTTGATTGGACATGTGGTAAAATTAAAGGCTAATTGGTATTCCACTGACAATATACAGTAGGTGCCTCATTGTGCTGCTGACAAGATCTGATGGATGCTGCTTCAAGAACATACAGCTTTAAAGGAAATTAGTTTGATAGGAAAAAAATTACAGCACCACATTTTCAAGTTATCTACTAGTGTTCTATTTCACAAGAGATATTATACCATCCAAATATAATACATACCAGGCAGCAGAAACCAGAACGACAATAATCCTAAACATTACTGTGGCATCTGTCATATGCCGTATGAGGTTATTTTTGTATCACAGTTTTGAAACAAGCGCACCTGAAAACAGCAATAATTTAACAAGAGTGAAGACATTAGAGTACCAGTTTATCAAAACAGGTAAGTCTTGAGACCAACAAAAGGTCTCCTACTCTCATCTCTTTTTTCCTACTAGAAATATGACAGAAATGCTGAACATTTCTGCTGGGCTGCTAGATACCTAGAAACCCTGCATATGTTAAGTAGTTGCAGAGGTCTAGTGTTCTAGAGTGTTAGAAGTGCTACATACAGCTTTAGAGCTTATCTAATTACGTACAATTAATACAACGTATTCTGGACACTGTCTAATCTGCAGAACATAAACAAGCAGTTGGGGCATGCCCCAAGACCCATCCAATGCTTGCGCTGATATTTCTTTCCAGAAAGCTCCACAGAGAAATTTGGCAATAATTTTTCTGTACAGAATACACAGTAAACGTCTGCATTTCTGATCTAGCTTTTGTGTCAGAACACGTTTGTTTCAAGTTTTACGTTAATTGCAGTCATAAAAGCTTAACTGATCAGAATTTAAGCTTACATTATTTATTAAAGACAACCTTTTAAAATGGCATGGAAACTCTTCATCCACACTGAAGAATGTACATAAGTGGCCTTAGATCCTGAGCGTCCATTGGCTTCAGTGATTTCAAAGGCATTTGGGTTTGACAACTTTGAGTTTAAACTGGCGATTAGAAAGACAACTTCTCGAATGCATGCCTTCCAATTATCTTCTGTATCCAGCAGAGAGCCCAAAATACAGCAAAAGCTGCTGGGCTCATGTACGCTTTTTAAATCCAGCTCTTAACTCCCCTAGCTTTGCCAAGCAACATGAACACAAAAAACCTATTCCAACAGCACATTAAGAAGCTATAGCATCCATCATTACAATCCATTTTCAAAATATACAAACTAAAGTGGTATCATTTTTCTGTTGTGATGAGGCAAAGCAGGGTGCAAAAAAGGAGCAGGCTGTGTCAAAGGGAAAGGTAGCCAAAAATCAAATACTGTGTTCAGTCCAAACAAGAGAGTGACAACAGAGGTCATCCTAGAGCAATGTCCCTTTTACAGGATACAGCACCTAAAACTGGAGAGAATATGCTGCTACCGTGAATGTCATTCTTCACCATGAATTTCCTCATTGCAAGTAAATGTTCCATTGTTACCTCAGGTAAAGAAGTGAAGGCAATGAGCGTCAGAAAGCTCAATGCTATCCCAATAAGATTTGCAGCCCAACTTTGCCGTCTGGCCCAGGACACCTGAGATTCAGTCTTCTATCTATGCAAGCAAATCAGGAAAAAAGGAAACGACAAATGAGGAAGCTATTGCTTCTGTGTTTGTCAAATATAACTTTTTCTAATTAAGCAGAAATGTATTGAAGAATTGCTACTCCTGTGTTTTAGACACACACAAAACATGCGTGTTCTCTTGGCAACTTTCAGAAGTAAATAAAAGCTGTAAGCTCCAGATGATAAACTGTACTCAGACACCTTAACGATTAAATTCCTATGGGAAAAAGGAACCGAATCTCCATCTTGGGATACCTTGTAATGATGTTGAAGATTCCCCTATGAAGACATGCAATAACTTACACTACTTAAAAGCATACCATGCATGAACAAATGCCCTTGTTCTCTTCCTTCACCATCTTCCAGTCAACAGCACTTACAATAATGTATAAAGTTATTGCATATTGTATATAATGTATACATATAGCCTTGCTAGATAACAGAGTACAACTCTGAATATGTCACTCTGGAGTGGTTGCTGTTTTTGTTTGTTTGGGTTTGTTTGTTTTGTTTTGTTATTAATTTTCTCCATATTATTTTCTAGTATACTTTGCTGCCGCTTATGCTCTTTTCCTTCCCGAAAACTCAGCCTTTCTGTCTCTAGATCTAACACCACCACAATACCCAAACAACAGCAATTACTAGGGGTTACCAAACTTTGCTGCCCAGTAGAGCCAGGCTGCTCTGGATCCAGCCAGTAGCAAGGCTGAGCACGTTCTCTCAATAGGTGGAGATGCACATGGTACACACGCACACACAGACACACCACACACAGCTGGCCACACAAGACACACAGATGACAAACTCAGCCCTCACGCAACCATCAACAGCACCAGCAGCCACATCCCATTCCCGTCAGGCTGATCAGGATGAAAACCTGTTAGCAGGAACACATACATGGATGGATACAATACAGATCCTTAAAACAGGTGCTCTTAGACACTGCATCTGTCCAGTAACTGGCTGCTGGATCCTGTGGTGTGTCCAGCTGCTGGCATCTGGACATACAAGACCCTGAAGTCCACAGCCCCACACAGGTCACTGGCATCCAGACCCCCGTGCACATGCGCACACCGACGCGCACACTGCGACTCCCTCTGATCACCAGCCTTAGTCCATTGAGTACCTGGCTCCTGAATCCCCTGGTCTTACAGTTACCTCACGCACAAAGGCACATGCTGCCCCCCTGATCCCACAGGTCCTTCCAGCAGCTGGCTTGGACCTCTTGGTCCCTCCCATAGCCAACACTCAGGGTGCTTTGGTCTCCCCAGTAGGCAGCCCAGGGTTACAGCTTCTTCAGTACTTGGCTCTCAACCTTCTTATCCCACTAGCCTGCTAGTCCAGCTTAATGTTCATCACCAGTTACACACACTGGCGTATGCATCCACACAATACACATGCAACAGTCTCTCCAGTTGCTGCCACTCCAGATATAGAGATACCTGTGATGCTTGGCTCTCTCTTCAGCTGTGCTCCAGCATTTCCAGCTGCTGGCATCACTGAAGTATGGGCCCCTGTGACCCCTGGGCCACTCTCCAGCTGCTGGCACTTAGATGTCCATCCACACAGAACAGACTCTCTCCCAGGAAAAGAGTTAGAAATGGAGTTCAGTAAGAAGACTGGACAGGCAGTGGTGAAGACACACAAGGCATGGCAAGGGAAGCGTACTGACCAGCAGCCTTGCAACTGGCTCCTTCTCTCAACTCTTCCCCATCTTCTCACATCTGTTCCTCCTCAGGCCACCCTGATCTTCCTTTTCCTCACCTCAGTCCTTCGCTTAATGAGTCCTGCATAATCCCAAGAATCTCTATCCTTGCATTCCATGACTCCAGTGTTCCTCTCAGGGTGATGGTGTGTCCGTAGTTGCTCTCAGGGAGCCTCTTCCACTGTCTCATCTGGTGAGTTTTGTACTTGGGCATGAGGTTGATCCTCCCTCTTTGACAGCCCCAGGTCTCGGTGAGGGTATTTTCCCTGTCTAGGTCACTGCAGTGTCACTGCCTGTCACTGCTCCTCTGTGCTCATGGCAATGAGCCTCTGATCACCTCTGATCACCTCAGGTACAGCTGAGATATTTTTCTGTTATATTGTTAGATTGTCAAGCAAAGCTTAAGAGATTACAAATAATTTTCAATGCTGATGTTCTAGATATATCATAAGCACTGAAGAACACAAAATAAAACCAAAATTACTGAAAACAAGAACCTCAACAAACCCAAATTGTAAAGTTCTTAGTTTCTCAATACCTGTGATCACATGCTCAGACCACTGCTTTTTCCGCCTTCAATAACTGGTGCATCAGGCTAAAGGTAAAAGATGTCAGGCAAGGAAAGAACAGCGTAACTTTAATATTTTCTTTCTATTCTTTACTATTTTAATCATTTGGGGCGTTATTCTTTAGGAATTATCTGTAAACAGATCTAAACTGAAATGCAACGACCACAGCTGAGATTTGTAAGAAAATTATCCAAGCCAAAGCCCTACCCCACAGTTAGTGCTTCCCCAGGCGTCTGTGCAGCTCTTGCTGTGCAGCTTCCAAAAACCTCTCATTGACATGAGAATGAGCCACTAAATACAGACAAGAGCACAGCAGAAGGTCCAGGAGATTTTTACGTAAGGACTTGTGTACTGCTCATAAACATCGCTGTTGAAGGATGCATGTTTATAAATGTTTCGTTACTTAAGAAATGATTGCTTTGTACACATACTACTAAGAAAACCCCAAAGCTCAACATGCAGGTTGCTGAAAATCTGCAGACATTTAACTAGTAATACTGCTTTTTCCCCCAGATATAATTCTAAGTATTTTGAAAACCAACATAAAACATATATTAATAAAACCAAGGACATTGCTACATTAAAATATATATTCAGGACTTAAAATATAATACCACCAAATATGTAATTACTAAATAGCTGTTCAGTATGGTGTTGGAGAGAGGAACCTATTGGAACAATAACAGAAGGAATTGCTTTGGGGATTTCTTTGTAATTGTGAAATGCTGTTACTAGAACAAAAGGATTACTGGAGATTTTTTAGAAATAACATGTGAGTTTCGCATGGGATTACACCTGTCTAGAATTGTGTGGTAAAAACTCTCAGTTTAAAACAAATATATTTGTAACTTTCAGAGTTTTCATTTATTTTATACAACATTTAATATTTCTAATGACACAGCTGTTCTCGATGAAAAGTTAAAAGGCAAGGGAATATAAAACTTTTCAAATTTTAAGAAACTTTCAGAAGTGGAAGCTTAGAGGGACCAGAGCAGAGCAGTTCTCAGCATCATGCTCATGTTCAATGTGCAACGTTAGGCTCACACAACACGTGTGTGATGAAGTCTTGCAACAGCCAGCAAGTGCAAGCAAAGAGGCTAGAACTGCATGAACAGCCATCTCCTTACAGGTCCCAAACTGGTGAGTTTTAAAGCATTTCCCCCAACACATACTTAGCAAAGCAATAAATAATTTTTGGGTAACAGTAGTCACAGCAGCTAAGCAGGTGGTATTGCTTCACAAACTTTTCCATCTCTATCATATTCTTCCTCATTCATCTCTTTTCCAAGTTTATTCCCAACATGCCCTTTTTGAAGTAGAGGCCTGGAGCTACACACTGTAGTTAAGATGCAGTTCCATGATGGATCAAGACAGAAGTCAAATCACTTCCTGCATTGCTCCCTGCTGACTCTCTAAATACTGCTTCCCATTTGTCCACAGGTTGAGAGATTTGTACATATATACACATATTTAATACATAGATATATATATTAAACCATCCAGAAGGGACACCAAGACCCTTGTTTTACGTGATCACAGCTACTCCAGAGCTCTTGGTTGGACACATATTCAGACTAAGTCACTGGAAAACAGGAGCAAAAATGACTAATGTGCTTTGATTTTACCATGAGATAAAATTACTGAGATCAGTTGAGGTACTGTAAAACAGATCTGACATCAAGTTTTACTGCGAGTAAGTTTTTCAGGTGGATTGTTTTTACCACTGTGGGTTCTTTTTGCCTTGTAGATGTGTGTTAACTACTGAAATTAAAACCAAACCAAAACAAACAACAAAAAAAAGCATTTTAGCACTGAAAACCAGTTTTGTATGACTTAAGCTCTGACACTTACATCTGTAAATGACCTTGACAAGATGCAAGAGGAAGATTAAAAAAAATACAATAATCAAATGCCTAACAATAACATCTCGGGCATAAATTTTGTGTTACTGAAATATTACAAAGGCATCTGGTAAACAGTATTCACGCAAAATGACTTAGCATTAAATAAAAAAAATCTCACCCACTCCTGCATTTTATAGCTTCTCTTCCTCCAGGGAAGAAAAAAATAACAAAACCAAAATCAAACAAAAACCTAAGGCTGAGGGACACAGTATTTTTTCAATACTTCAAAAGCTGTTGTACGGAAAAAATCCATAACCTGCTGACATGTTGCTGTTTCTAGAGTTGTTCACAACACATACTTCCCTTCTGTCCTTCAGTCAGTTGAACTCACAAACAGATTTAATTCACTCAGAAGTATCAGGCATAACGAAAACAAATCTGTCACCTCCTCGTTGGTGAGCAAGGTGGAACTGTCAAGAGCAGCAGGCAGCAGAAGAAAGATGGCTGAGAATCGACTAGATGTTAAGTTTAAGTTGTTGGCATAACATTCAAGAGCCATCAGGAAAGTCAGATCCTAGGGCAGGATTCAGTGCTGCCTTCACACTCCAGCAAGCTGAAAAACCTTGGCAATTGACCACACAGGAGAGGCCAAATCCCAAAGCCAGCTGGGATGGGTACCAGCAATATTAATCCACGTGATGATAGAAAGTAAAACTCAGGAAGCCGTGGAGGAAGAAAGAGGAAATGCAAGAGAGCCTGTGCTGGGACATACAACGCTCGTGGGGTCACAGCCAGTTCAGAAAAGTGGTACAGCAAAGCAACACTTGAAAAATACAGTATGCCTATTCAGAAGAAAGCAACACATTTTCAGCAAATTTGAAGCCTTTCACAGAATCACAGAATGTTAGGAATTGGAAGGGACCTCAAAATATCATCTAGTCCAATCCCCCTGCCACAGCAGGAACACTTAGATGAGGCTACACAGGAAGACATCCAGGCGGGTTTTGAATGTCTCCAGAGTAGGAGACTCCACAACCCCCCTGGACAGCCTGTTCCAGTGCTCTGGCACCTTCACTGTGAAGAAGTTTCTTCCCAAATTTAAGTGGAACCTCTTGTGTTCCAGTTTGAACCCATTACCCCTTGCCTTACCATTGGTTGTCACTGAGAAGAGCCTGGCTCCATCCTCGTGGCACTCACCCTTTATATATTTGCAAACATTAATAAGGTCACCCCTCAGTCTCCTCTTCTCCAAGCCAAAGAGCCCCAACTCCCTCAGCCTTTCCTCATAAGCTTCACTCCCTTAATCATCTTCGTTGCCCTGCGCTGCACTCTCTCCAGCAGTTCCCTGTCCTTCTTGAACTGAGGGGCCCAGAACTGGACACAATATTCCAGGTGTGGTCTCACCAGGGCAGAGCAGAGGAGAAGGAGAACCTTTCTCGACCTACTGACCACTCCCCTTCTAATTCACCCCAGGATGCCACTGGCCTTCCTGGCCACAAGGGCACAGTGCTGGCTCATGGTCATCCTGCTGTCCACCAGGACCCCCAGGTCCCTTTCCTCTATGCTGCTCTCTAACAGGTCATTTCTCAACTTATACTGGAACCTGGGGTTGTTCCTGCCTGGATGCAATACTCTACACTTTCCCTTGTTACATTTATTTATTTTTTTTTTTCCCCCACCCAACTCTCCAGCCTGTCCAGGTCCTGCAGGATGGCAGCACAGCCTTCTGGTGTGTCAGCCACTACTCCTAGCTTGGTGTCATCAGCAAACTTGCTGATAGTGCACTCTATTCCCTCGTCCAAATCGTTGCTGAATATACTGAATAATACTGGTCCTCTCCGAAGTGATCTCAGTCCTTTCTTATTGTCTCTTTGTTCACTTGCACATGAAGTGCAGCTTTCTTCTGCCAGATCATTAATTACGATGATAGACTCAAGCAGTGCTCACAACAATTCCCTAATGGATGCCGTCAAAAAATGACAATGCTTACCATCTACCCACACCCCTCGTTTAGCACCAGTCAGCTCATCTGGCAGCCCTGGCTTGCCCAAAACCCACACATGTACTCTTTTCAAGACTAGGGGTCCTCATGCCAAAACACTGACCCAGGTTGCCCAGAGAGGTGGTAGATGCCCCATCCCTGGAAACATTCCAGGCCAGGCTGGACAGGGCTCTGAGCAACCTGATCTAGTTGAAGATGTCCCTGCTCATTGCAGGGGCTTGGACTAGATGAACTTTGAAGGTCCCTTCCAAAAGAAACCATTCTGTGATTCTACGATAATCGAAGGGATGCTACAATCCCATGTGTTTACCTAAACCATGGCTTCAAACCCAGAATGATAGGGAAGGGAAGGGAAGGGAAGGGAAGGGAAGGGAAGGGAAGGGAAGGGAAGGGAAGGGAAGGGAAGGGAAGGGAAGGGAAGGGAAGGGAAGGGAAGGGAAGGGAAGGGAAGGGAAGGGAAGGGAAGGGAAGGGAAGGGAAGGGAAGGGAAGGGAAGGGAAGGGAAGGGAAGGGAAGGGAAGGGAAGGGAAGGGAAGGGAAGGGAAGGGAAGGGAAGGGAAGGGAAGGGAAGGGAAGGGAAGGGAAGGGAAGGGAAGGGAAGGGAAGGGAAGGGAAGGGAAGGGAAGGGAAGGGAAGGGAAGGGAAGGGAAGGGAAGGGAAGGGAAGGGAAGGGAAGGGAAGGGAAGGGAAGGGAAGGGAAGGGAAGGGAAGGGAAGGGAAGGCCCCTCCGCCGCCGCCCGGCCTCGAAGCCGCCCGCGCGCCGCCGCCGCCGCCACGCGCTTCGCCGCCACCACGTGACACCCGCCCCGCTTCCCCGTTGGCCAACGGGAAGACGCCGTACCCGGAAGAGGAAAGGAAGGGGGCGGGGAGCGGCTGCCGCGCGCGTGGGCAGCGGCGGCGGGAGGAGAAGGGTCCGGCGGCAGCAGCAGCGGAGCCCGGGCCGGCCCAGCCCAGCCCGAACGGGCGGTGGGCGAGGTAGCGTAGTGTCCTCCCGCGGGGCGGGCGTGTGCGTCTCGCGGTTGGGCTGGGGCTGGTGGCGGTGGGGCGGGCCGGGCCACTGGAGCAGCAGCCACGGGGTGAGGCGGGGTTGGGCCGGGCGCGGCATCGCTCCGAGGCTCCGCCCGGCGCTGGCAGCTGGGGGGGGCAGCGGGCACACGCGTCCCAGAGAGCATCGGGGCCGCCCCTCCCGCCCTGTGCTGGCCGGGGGCCGCGGGCCGAGCCCGGGTGCAGGCTACGGGGAACGCGGGTCTTTGGGGCCGCCGCCTCCCGCCGGCGCCGTGGGCAGCGGGGACCCGGGGTGCTTCGGGGCCCGGCGGTGCTGCCGGGATTTGCAAGCTGATCACAGATTGGGATTGGAAGGGATCTCGAAAGATCATTTAGTCCAGTCCCCCTGCCGGAGCAGGAACACCTAGGTGAGGTTACACAGGAATGTGTCCAGGTGGGTTTTGAATGTCTCCAGAGAAGGAGACTCCACAACCCCCCTGGGCAGCCTGTTCCAGTGCTCTGGCACCCTCACTGTGAAGAAGTTTCTTCCCATATTTAAGTGGAACCTCCTGTGTTCCGGTTTGTACCCGTTGCCCCTTGTCCTATCATTGTTACCAAGAAAAACCCGGCTCCATCCTCGTGACACTCACCCATTACATATTTATGAACATTAATGACCTCTCAGTCTTCTCCAAGCCAAAGAGACCCAGCTCTCTCAATTGTATTGAGAACTGCGGGGTTCTCAGTGTTACGCGATGTTCTCTGTGTCTCCTTGTGAATGGGCTGAGGCACCCCCAGCACAGTCCTGCACTGTAGCCTGAGTATCGGGTAATTCACGGCCTCGCTGGAGGATTTGTGGGATGAAATACTTGAAATTAGCGCTTGTGAACGCTTGACCCGCAGCAGTGGTCTGTATACCTCATGAGAGGAGGTGTAACATGGCAGGGTTAAAACAGTGACAGCATAAAAAGTCATTTTTGTGAAGTACTGGAAGCTTGCTTGGCTGGCCTGCCAAGAGCTGCCAAGAGCTCTGGGAAATCTAGTGATGGAAAGCTGGGAATTTTGATTTTTAAGCAGGAACATTAATTTATAATACTTATCTGTCACTAAAAGTGAAATTATAAGGCTTCTTTTAAGCAGAAGCAACGTCTAACCTAGGGCGCTGTTGTTGCAGCCTTGAGGATGCTTGCAGTGTTTAGCTGATGTGAGATAAGTGACTCAGGCCAAGCTAAACAAAGGTGAGCTTACACCCGGAGGGGTGTTTGCAGCCAGTGACCTCACTGCTGCATAGCAATGCAGCTTCATCTCCTGTTGCCTAAGGCCACACATCTGGGAAAAATGCTGAATGTGTAAGAAATTTAAAGGGCTCTTCTCTTAGTGCATTGATACTTTGAGCAGGGTTTCTAACACGATATTAAGCTACTAGAGAGTATCCAGAACAGGGCTACGAAGTTGGTGAAGGGTTTAGAGGGGAAGCCGTATTTGGAGTGGCTAAAGTCACTTGGGTTGTTCAGCCTGGAGAAGAGGAGACTGAGGGGAGACTTCATGGGGCTGCAGCTTCTTTACAAGGGGAGGAGGAGGGGCAGGTGCTGATCTCTTCTCTCTGGTGACCAGTGACAGAACCCAAGGGAATGGCAGGAAGATATGCCAGGGGAGGTTCACGTTGGACATTAGGAAAAGGTTCTTCCCCCAGAGGGTGGTGGAGCACTGGAACAGGCTCCCCAGGGAGGTGTCACGGCCACAAGCCTGACAGTGTTCAAGAAGAGACTGGACAATGCCCTCAGACACATGGTGTGAACTGTGGGGTTGTCACATGCAGGGACAGGAGTTGGTCTCCATGATCCTTGTGGGTCCCTTCAAACTCAGGACATTCTATGGTTCTATGGTTTGGTTTCGTTTGTTGTGGTTGGTGGTTTTAGCATTTTGTTGTTGTTGTTTTGGTTTGGGTTTTTTTTTAGCAAATTATGAATATCTGTTATAGTGGAAAATGTGATTGGGTTTAGCAAACTATTAAAATTATCTTCTGTTTTCCTCTACCTCTTTTTCACTGCTAGAAAGAAACTGCAATGGAGAGTACAGTATGGGTCACTGTCCTTGTATTGTTTTCCATACTACTGTGTGAAAGTTACCATCATGGAGTGGAGACAGCCACTGTTGTGCATATATCAGAGAGAACTTTTCCAGAAAAGGCAGCTGGCATTAATACTGACTTGGCAGGATTAATACAGAAGCTTCATCTTCAAGAACTTTTCCATCGTTATGGGGAAAACAACTCTCTGTCGATAGAAGGGTTTAGGAAACTGCTCCAGAACATAGGTATAGATAAAATGAAAAGGATTAAAATAGACCATGATCATGACCACGATCATCACCTTCATCATACTCATGTTTCGTTGAGTAAAAACTCTGAGAAGACTGTTTGTCCAAACCATGAATCTGATCCTAACAAAGACCATAGGAACAGTCACTCAAAGGAAGCTCATAAAGTAGAGAATGTAGAACATCAGCAGAACTTTGTACACAGCAAGAACACTGTTAATGAGATAACTGCATCTATCGTCACTGCTCCCACAGATGGCCGCTATGAATTACAAAATGGGCAGCCTGGAGAAGCCAAGGCGGTTGCTCACTTAGGTCTGACCAGCTCTACTGCCGTTAACGTTGCAGGTGGCAGCAACGCCAGCTGGCTTGCTAACAGCAAAGAAAATGAATCTCACACTTCTCCGAAGGAATCAGAAAGAGGAAGTTACCTGTATTCTAAACTGACAAACCAAAATACCCAAGAGGTGAGACGGATTCTGTTGTATTCTTGAGAATCCAGATCCACTGGGAATGTTATTATGGCATATTTGTCAGGTGCTTATCATTGAATGGGGTACGAGCTTTGTGGTGTAACAGTACTCATAGCAAAACACAAACAACTTTCCTTGAAATGTAACGTTTTGAAGGAATGTTGTGTTATGTTCACAAGCTCAGAGGAAAATAGATATGTGATCTAGTTGTTTTTATTTTTTTCTTTCTAAAAAGAAATACATACTTAAGTATAAACATGCACTTGGTTTTATATATTTACCATATACTATATATTATATTTTTATTATATTTTATGTATTTTTATTTTTATATGTAAATATATATAATTATTTATTATGTGACTTTAAAATATTACTAAAAATGAAAAACACTTCAAATTTAAAACTTGCTGTTCTGCCTTAAAGCCAGAATCTGTCTTGTTTTCCTAATAATGTGGTGAAAGTAAAAAAATGTAGTTAAAACACAGTCAAACTTATCAAAGCTGCATCATGAGTGTTAGGGAAGTAGTGGGCACCATCCTCCTTCAACCCCCTCCCTCTCAGTCTTTAAACTGTAAAACTGTTTGCTGCAAAATGTTATCTATTACTTTAAAATAGTAAAAATTAATGCTGATGAAGTCCATAGTGTGTTCTGGACATTTTTCGTACACGATCAGATCCTTCTCCATTAAGGGCTTTTAAAAGCTTTAAAAATCAAGTGTCTCTGTGGAATCCATGCCAGGTAATTCAGAGTGGCTGTTATTTAGCATTATGACTGTAGGTGCTGAATTCACAAGTTGTTCCTGTGTTCTGCACAGTCAGAGCAGAAGTACAACTGTTTTAAACCTTGTGAGACTGTAAGTCATACAGTGGGGAACTTTGCTAGAGGAAGTGTGTGCAGAACATGTTCTGTACAAGACTTTACACAGTAATCACTTCTGTAAAAGGTATTTAACCTTTTTACTACTTCTTTACATGGCCTCTAAAACTGAGTGATAAGTGTTAGGCTTTTACTATTTGCACAGCAAAACATCTGACCCCCTTGTGTTGAGAATGAATGATAATTGTGCATCATCTACCAGGACTCCCATACCAGATTTCTAGACCAGAAGGAGGGGTTGGAGGTAAAGTTCTTACTAAATTAGTTTGTTACCAGTTTTTAATTACCTGTTTTCATGTGATGCCACAGCATTTCCACTGAAATGGGATGTGCGGTCCTTTTGAGCTGTATCATGGTATTTTGGTTCTGGTTAATCTTTAATGTATTGTCTTTCCACAGTGCTTCAGTGCATCAAAAGTAATGCAGTCCCATGGAATAGGCACTCAAGTATTGTTGACAGCTACAGAATTTAGTTACCTCTGTCCAGCTCTTATTAATCAGATTGATGGGAAATACTGCATAGTCCATGCAACTAGTGAAAAAGCTGAAACTCCTCCGAAAAGTTACTCTCTGCAAATAGGTAGGTTGTTTTAACAGGGAATAAAAACTTACTGGAAACCTATTTATGTTGGTTATAAATTTGAGAAACATATTTCAAAGTTGAAAGAAGTTTGTAATTTTGTTTGGGCACTTGACCAGGTCTAGAGAGAAATCTTTGTGGCAGACTATTTGTTAACATCCCATTATGCAACTGATCGGGAGTGTTTGAAAACAGAAATGTTAAGCAAATGAAATCTGATATAGCTGTTGTTTATTCTTGTTACTACTTTCTTCTTTTTTTTTTTTATCTTTTTTTTTGTTACCAGCTTGGATTGGTGGCTTTATATCCATCTCAGTCATCAGTTTTCTTTCCTTGTTGGGTGTTATATTGGTACCGCTGATGAATCGTGTGTTTTTCAAATTTCTTCTAAGTTTTCTTGTGGCATTGGCTGTGGGGACTTTGAGTGGAGATGCTTTCTTACACCTGCTTCCACATGTAAGTATTAATTACTGTTTCACTTGGTATCTGAAAGCAGAGAATGTGATACCTGTCATTAATTAGCGCTTATTTGGTGAGTCATTTCTCAACCTTGTAAGGCAGATTATTTGTTGGAAAGGTTTCCCATTTGGAACTGTTTATATTATTCATTTGACAGACCTTACAGGGTAAGAACTTCGCACCATTATCCTTCAGTCTCTTTCCCTTTCTTAGTCATCTGTGCTGCCAAATGACTCATTGCTCCTTGCATGCAAAAAATTTTCACAAATGTTTTTAGTAATTCCTTTCAATGCTGACTGTTTATTTTCTTTCTCCAGTCTAATGGACTTTATAGATGAGTGGAAATTGCTCATTGTACACTTCAAATGTGGAATAGATAATCCACTGTTTTCTGTTATCAGCCACTTACATTGATTACTTATCCATTGTAATTTTTTGACCAGAATCAAGCATTTCTTAAGTCCTGGGAAAACATTACTTGTTTAGAGTTACATGTTAATTGTGATGTAACACGGACAATGAAATTGGAGTGTGATTGCTAAATTTCTACCTTTTTTGAAGCTCTTAAACTGACATTGCCCTCTCCCTGCTCCCATATCTCCCCCAAAGGCAACTTGTTGCAGCTTTCAGATATGATGGATATGAAGGACTGCAGATCCCAGGGTAGTTTTTGAGCCCTGCCTGTAATTCATTGGGTCGTTCTTTTGCCTTTCAGTTAGTTTTGCTTTGCTGTGTGAGGTTATGTAAATCTAAACATGTGCAAGTGAGGTGTCCTAGAAGTTGTTTTTTTACTGAACACATCAGTAGCCAGTGAGGGAACAATGTCAGACTTCCTTTAAAGAAGGAAATTACTGCTGAGTTTCCTGTAGAAAAAGAAAAAGTATTTGACATCTATGAGCTGTCTTAGATGGGAAAGTAATTGGTGTGCTGGCTGTGACTACTACTTAAAATGCAGTTTCCTTGGTGGTGTTAGTAGCTTTTGTGGGGGCAGCTGAACATCTTGTATTGATTGATACGTGTGTAGGTGCAGTGAGAAGGTAAGTACCAGGCCTGCTCTCAGTCCGTGCAATGTTTCTTCTTAAGTATTTATGTATCTTGAAAATCAACAGATTTCTTTGTAATTGTTTGAATTCGTATCCAGAGCATTTAGCCCATGGAACTTGTTAAGCCTGGACTCCAGGCCTGATGAAAAGAATGTGAAGAATACTTTCTATGTTTCTTATGTTATCAGTTCTTTTGAATATAATGGCTTCCCCCATTTGGTTCTCCCTTAGTCTCATGGAAACCACCACCATCACCACGACAAACCTGTACTTGAACAAAACAAAAGTTCCACATTCAAACACCTTGTTTTTCAAAGTACAGAGGAGAGTGCTTACCTGGATTCTACATGGAAGGGACTTACAGCACTTGGAGGCTTATATTTCATGTTTCTAGTGGAGCATTTGATCACTTTAATAAAGCAGTTTAAAGACAAGAAGAAAAAGGTAGAGAAACTGTTACTTTGAAGTTATATTGTATTGCACGATAATTTTGATTATCATATTCCTGTCTGGATTTAATAGTGGTTGCTGACTTGATTATGTGTCTCTAGTATAAATGAAATTATAGCACTATACTTTTAAACTACATTATAACCTTTTTGTGTGGTCCTGTTATGGAACAACTCTGAGCTATTTCCTTAACCAGACATATAATAAATGTAAAAGTTGGCTCAGTAAATAGGTACAGTAAAAGCTGGTGATAGTGTAAGCTTTGTTTGAAGAAAGTTAGTAAACTACTAATTACTTAAAAATAGCTATTTTCTAGCCTACTATGATGGCTGATAATCTTTGTTTAGTTTTCTTGTTAAACTGGTCATTAAGGCAGCGATCTCAGAACAGATGCTGTGTAAGCATTTTGACTTTGGTCGTGGGAGGTTGTGTTGGTGGGGTTTATACTGAAGCTAAACCAACTGTGAGTGACAGGATTGCTTCTCCTATCTCTAGTTAAATTTATTTGCCGAGAGAGGACCTGAAGAGTTCCAAGCAAAGCAAGTGTCTTCTGTTTCCTTCTGTCAGCCACTGGGAATAGATTTCCTATTAGACTAATTATGCCCTTCTAGATACTGAGTCACTGATCGTAAATTGTTGTGATGGAGAGATTAGCAAGCAACGATTAAAGATTTTCTTTGATTTCCCTTCAGTACACTAAAAAACAAACAAACCCAAAAAACACACCACAAAAAAACTCCAAACCCCTGACAACAAATAAAAACCCACATTATTCCACTAATTATTTTCCATTGTAATGTCAGTATAACTTTTATGCAGTATTTGTGTTTTGCCTCTTAGATGAACCCCTCCGCTTATTTCTCATGCAAAACTATGCAGTGTTTATGCATGTGGGTTTTTGTAATTGTTGTTTTTGTGTTTTTTATTGTGTGGGGGTTTGTTTTTGTTTGTGGTTGTTGCTGTTGTTTTTTTTAATTTGTTTTTATTTCCTCCTGTGGAACCTGAGGAGCCTTTGTCTTACTGTATTTAGCTAATTTTTTAATGTGCTGCTTCTGTGCTCTTTATATGGTTTCCAACTTGTCATCTTCCTGTGCAAGATGCATAAATGTTTTGAATATAATGCTGCTCATGTATATCCTGAAAGATAAGTAAAATATTCATAACCACAGTATTTTCTTTTGGAATAAGAAAAAAAATGAAGATGATGGAGAAAGTAAGAAGTTTTCAGCGACTGAAGAAAAGTTAGATGCAGATGATCGTAAGTCTCAGTATTACTGCACAGTTGTTATTTTGTGGCAGCACTGTTTAAAAAACACCTGATTGGCAGTTCATGGATCTGCTTCTTATTGTAGGTTGGATCACTACCCACTTGAATTCTTTTCAGAGCCAAACCTGTCTGTGCATTGATACGCAGAGGACAAGCTCTGTTTGCTGCTTTCCTTTAGAAAGGATTGACAGATTGGAAGTAGTGAATTCACGGTTTTGAAATCTTAAGCCTTTTAATTCGGGATTTAACAGCAGAAGTTGAAGTCATTCCCTGAAGCTCTTCTGGCTAATGCCTGTTGCAAATACAGCTGTACCTACTGACTTCTACACTTCAGAGTGTTAGATGTTATATGTGTGATCCATTATTTGGATTTTTGTATGTCTTAACTCTGGATTTTATTAGTTTGAGTGTTTATTTATTTATAAGGTTGATAATATCACAGTATCACAGTATCACAGTATGTTTGGGATTGGAAGGGACCTCAAAAGATCATCTAGTCCAATCCCCCTGCTGGAGCAGGAACGCCTAGGTGAGGTCGCACAGGAATGTGTCCAGGCGGGCTTTGAATGTCTCCAGGGAAGGAGACTCCACAACCTCCCTGGGTAGCCTGTTCCAGTGCTCTGTTACCCTCACTGAGAAGAAGTTCTTTCTCAAATTTAAGTGGAACCTCTTGTGTTCCAGCTTGATCCCATTGCCCCTTGTCCTATCATTGTTTGCCACTGAGAAGAGCCTGGCTCCATCCTCGTGGCACTCACCCTTTATATATTTATAAACATTAATAAGGTCACCCCTCAGTCTCCTCTTCTCCAAACTAAAGAGCCCCAGCTCCCTCAGCCTTTCTTCATAAGGGAGATGCTCCACTCCCTTAATCATCTTTGTTGCCCCACGCTGGACCCTCTCCAGCAGTTCCCTGTCCTTCTTGAACTGAGGGGCCCAGAACTGGACACAATATTCCAGATGGGGTCTCACCAGGGTGGAGTAGAGGGGAAGGAGGACCTCTCTCGATCTACTGACCACCCGCCTTGTAATACACCCAAGGATGCCATTGGCCTTCCTGGCCACAAGGGCACAGTGCTGGCTCATGGTCATCCTGTTGTCCACCAGGACCCCCAGGTCCCTTTCCCCTACACTGCTCTCTAATAGGTCATGCCCCAACCTATACTGGAACTTGGGATTGTTCCTGCCCAGATGCAGGACTCTACACTTTCCCTTGTTAAATTCCATCAGATTATCCCCCGCCCAACTCTCCAGCCTGTCCAGGTCCCGCTGGATGGCGGCACAGCCTTCTGGCGTGTCAGCCACTCCTCCCAGCTTAGTGTCATCAGCAAACTTGCTGATAGTACACTCAATTCCCTCGTCTAAATCATTAATGAATATATTGAATAATATTGGCCCCAGTACTGACCCCTGAGGCACTCCACTAGATACTGGCCTCCAACTGGACTCTGCACCATTGACCACCACTCTCTGGCTTCTCTCTTTAAGCCAGTTTGCAACCCACCTCACTACTCTATTGTCGAGACCACACCTCCTCAATTTAGCTGTGAGGATGCTGTGAGGGACTGTGTCAAAGGCTTTACTGAAGTCAAGGTAGACCACATCCACGGCTCTGCCATCATCCATCCACCTTGTTACATTCTCATAAAAGGCTATGAGGTTGGTCAAGCATGACTTACCCTTGGTAAAGCCATGCTGACTGCCCCTAATGACCCTCTTATCCCTGATGTGCCTTGAGATGGCACCAAGGATAAGCTGTTCCATTACTTTCCCAGGGACAGAGGTGAGGCTGACCGGTCTATAATTACCCGGGTCCTCCTTCTTGCCCTTTTTAAAGACTGGAGTGACATTTGCTTTCCTCCAATCCTCGGGCACCTCTCCCGTTTCCCAAGACTTGGCAAAAATGATGGATAGCGGTCTAGCAATGACTTCAGCCAGCTCCCTCAGCACCCGCGGATGCATCCCATCTGGACCCATGGATTTATGGACGTCCAGACTACTTAATTGTTCCCTAACCCAGTCCTCATCGACTAAAGCAAACTCCTCCATTAACCTGGCTTCATCCGGGGTCTCAGGGGTACAGGGTTCCCCAGGACAGCCTCCAGCGGAGTAGACAGAGACAAAGGCGGCATTCAGCAATTCTGCCTTCTCTGTGTCTTCTGCCACCAGGGCACCCACCTCATTCATCAGTGGGCCTACAATGCCTCTGGTATTAGTTTTATCTGCTAGAGGTTAGTTGAAGTACCTGGATTGCAAATGATGATGTGTCCCCAAGATTGTGCTGTAAGCAGAAACACACCTCACTAGATACTTGCTAGCTCTTGTAGCTAAAAGAGATGTTAAGCTTTTCAAAAAAATTTTATAACTAATGAAAGAGTTGTTGATAATTCAGGGGAAAAAAAATGTGCATTTTTTCATTTAATTGCAGGGGAAGAATTATGCAAGTATTTGGTGTTAGGTAAAATAACTAACCATAGTGTGCCACTAATGTTTATATGAGGATGTTTCATAGTCTTGTGGTGATTATTTTTCAAGTGTTTATTTTTCAAGTGTTTGAACTTAAGCTCCTGTATTTATAGGAAGCACAGGAGTTTCCAAAATTATCTGTAACGTAATTCAGGCCTAGGATGAATAAATGGCTTATGCTTTCCAGACACATGGTCTTTCTGAAGCAATTGAACTAATGACCTTCATGCTGTGAAACTGGGACATAGAGCCTTATGCTGTTATGTTTAAATTGAACTGTGTCTTAGATTAGAAGCTTTTATGCTTTTTAGGAGGCACTTGTCGCTGTAGTGTCCTGGCTGCTTTAGTAGTTTGGGACAGAAACTGAAAGTTTTTCTGATTTTTGAACTATTGAGAATGATCTTAGAAATCTGATGAAAGAAAAATAAGTTGTGGAAACTCTTGGGGAAAAAGAAAACTGGTACAAGAGTTGGGGTATCAGTCTCAACTTCTGGTCTTACTATTTTCTTATTTACTGCATCACTTATTCAACTTGTTTATTGTATCTTTGCTTCTTAAATGATTTTTTAAATGCTAATGTTATAATCTGGGTTTTTGTAACAGGGCCTGAGGGCTACCTAGGAACAGACTCACAAGATCCATCGCCCTTTATTTCTCAGCAGCCAACTGTACAAGAAGAAGAAGAAGTGATGATAGCTCATCCTCACCAAGAGGAGGTTGACAATGTCTATGTGTCCAGAGGCTGTAGAAACAAATGTCATTCTCACTTACACGATACTCTAGGGCAGACAGATCACCTTAGTCATCATCACCATGACTACCATCATATTCTGCATCACCATCATCATCAGAATCATCATCCCCACAGTCACAGTCAGCGCTACTCACGTGAAGAACTGAAGGATGCAGGGATAGCAACTCTGGCGTGGATGGTGATTATGGGAGACGGGCTACACAATTTTAGTGATGGCCTAGCGATTGGTAAGTGTTAGTTTGGGCACTGCAGCTTTGTTATACATGAGGACAGCAAAGTCTTCTTGCTGTCACTTAACTCTTTATCTCACTTATATCTTTATTAGGAACATAACTAATTAAGAGTGGATCATTGAGGTATTATCTGAGAGCAGCTCTGAATGAGAAAAATCTCCGGCTCAACAACCTAGAGATCAGTGATAAATAAAACAGAAATTATATGCTTACAGTTATGCTTCTTTAGGAAATCTATAAACTTTGCTTATTTTCCTACTTTTAACAAAGTTAAAGCTAACATTTATCAAAACTAAAGCTAGGCTTATAATACTTAGGACTTGAGCTGACTTTGTATTTCCATGCCTCCAAGCGCTCAACAATTTTGTTATTTTTTTTTCAAGATAAGCTTGTCTGTTTGGTCACATGTAAAGTAACTGTTTTTTCCAGTTCAGTCAGACTGCTAGTATCGTTTGCTGCTTTTATTTCTTTTCCGTCTTCACACTAGTCAGCAAGGTCAGGTTCTATATACTCTGCACATCTGGCTTTGCCTGTACGGGGCCCTCGTTACACTCGTGTAAGTTTCCCCAGAGCATTGGTGAGCAGGGAGATAGGACCTTGCTTTCAATCTGCTTTAGCCTGAATATTACCCAGATGGATTAGGCAATATTATATGCATGTGATTTTTGTGCTGTGGGAGGTAGGCATGCGTTCCTTTTTACTGTAAAATCAATTTGGTCCAAGGCTTTGTGTTCTCTAAGGTGCTTTTACGCTTTTGCACAGCAGTCCTGTCACATCGAGATTCTCAGATCTTACTGTTCACTAAAGAGCAACATTGCAGTTCTTCCTAGTGCTGTGCTAACCTTCCAGAGAAGGTGTATGTAACTTTTTGTACCCTAGAAGTATGTGAGTAGGGTGTTAATTAACAGGACATTAGTTATCTATTACCTCTCAGAAATATGATTCATGGAGCAGATACCAATAAAGTCCCTGTATGTTGCCTTTATGCAGATTTTTGGATTAAGAGTGTCTTTACCGAGTAAAAGAGCATAACATGATTCCTTCACATGGTTGGTGTTTTGTACTCAGTCTTAAAACAGGCTCAGTCTCTCTTGGAAAAGTACCTTAAAAATATTTTTTCTTAAACACCAGTCATACTCTACCCAGTCTTGTTCTTTAAGTTGTCCATAATAGTATTTTTTAATTTACACCAGTATAATCAGTTATTTTAAATGTAATGAGGACACTTATCTTTTTGTTCCTTTTTTTATTTATGTCCCTATTTTTCTGCTTAAACATTGTAGTTGTTCATTCTTTGACAGCGCTTCAGTGGAAATATTACTTTATCACAAAAATAACAAATTGAATATTATGTTTTGGACATCTGGCTGGGAGGTCAGGTTGGGAACTCCCTCTTTTTTTCTTTTTCCTGGAAGGCAAGCTAGACTACAGGTATTTTAAATTTAAAAGGTTAAAGTAAGTTACAGAAAGTGAAGTAAAATCAGTAATCCTCAGTTCTTATGCTAGTCTTTCATAATCTTGACTTTAGTATTTAAGACTAATCGTCACAGCTATCAGATTCATTTCCAGCTTGTATAGCATACTGGGGGCAGTTCAGCAGTATCAGTCTTTCTGTATATCTTATTGCAGAAACAAGCTCATTCTTGTTTGAGGAGAAAACCCAGTAATAACTGTTTTCTCACAGCAGTATTTGCAGTTGTTCAGATTTGGTCAATTCAAAGTATAATGTGAAAAGAGACCTTCTGATTTAATCTCATTTTTGATGAAAGTTGAAGCGTGGAATGTAAATTTCTGAGCAGATCAGTAAGTAGTGAAAATGTGGTAGAAGAGGAGGATTTGCATACAAATGAAATGCCAAATCAATTACTTGTTAGCATTAGAGAGATTTGGGAAGGAGGTATGAATTTATAGTTATGAAGGGAAAAGCATGGGGAAGGTTAATAAAGGCTTATTGAACAAGTGAGAGCAATAGCTTTTAGAAGTCCTGCTGTGTAGCTTGTTCATGCTAATGGAAACGTGGGTTTCTTTCAGTTCTGGATGTGCTCAAAAGTAGTATGGAGAAACATGGATTTGACGATGTTCTAAAAATGCTGAAATTGCCAGTGCTGCTTGTATAGTATTTGACCTGTGTTTAAATGAAGAAATGGATGCTTCTGTGAAGCTAGGTTTAACCAGAGTAACCTTTAGTTTAAGTTCCTTTCTTGTGATTTGTTATTCATAATTTCTATCAGATAGTTTTTTCTTCATATCTGTTGTGCTGATTATGTAGAAATAAAATTTAAAAGTGCTTCTTTTTTTATTAAACTGTGGAACAGTTACATGTGACTAATTTGTACAAAATTATGTTCAGTGATTTGAACTTTTCTGTGTAGCTTCAACTAAATTACTAAAATGCAGTGATTTTGCACTAATCTTGCATATATGTTATTTTCTCTAGATCTTTTTTGAGAGAAGTGATGTCTTAAATGTATATTTTAAGATACCATGACACTATTGAGTCAGCTTCTCAAGAGGGGATAATACTGGACATATTATTGTAGTCTGCAGTTCGTTAAAGTTTCAAGACATCTTTTTAGCAGTGAAAAATAAAACCAGATATTCCTGTTATTTATGCCTGTACTTTGGGTGCTATGTATCCATACAGCGTACAGTCACGTCAGCCAAAGCAATGAGGTTTTATTTGGCTTGTCTTTGTGGTCCCAAAATTAGATTTACCATGTGTGATTAAGCTGGGTTCTTGTGGTTTTAGTTTTCCTCTAACAAGTGATGACTGAGAAAACATTGTTGAGAGACAGTAGTATAGAGGAACTTGTAGATTCTTGACGATGCAGGCATGGAAGAAGGTAATTACCTTCTGCCTTCCTCTACCTACCTAATCTCCTCAGAAACTGAAGCCTGACTGAATGGTGATGAACTCTCCTATCTTAGTAGGAGGTAACTGTCATTATCCTGTTTGTCTCTCAAAATCTGACTCAAAACTATATGTTTGGGAGCAGGGGAAATGGACCAATACCTAGAAGAGATTGATAGTGTTCACTAATAACCTCTCTTGCTAGTCTGGTAGCGGTAACTTGTGTCATTTACCTCTTGATTACTGAGTAAACTCCTATGACTGAAGGTTTGAGAGTGCAGTGGAAAACACTTCTGCGGGTGGCTCAGGGTAAAATAGCTTTTGTCCTTTCCTAGTCAAAACCTCTGCTGGAAACGGCTCTTGGGAACACGTGGTGAGGTCAGTCATGGCTTTGCACAGCCAAGCCTTGAAAACCACCACAGATGGGGAGATAGGGAGGCTGACCTCTTCTAGTGTTGCACTGATGTCTCATAATAAGGAAGCTTGTGTTTATGTCCAGCCTGAAGCTCCCAAGTTGTGATTGGCAGCCTCTCCCCCATTGTGTCATATGTCACTACTTTGAAGAGCTGGGCACTAAAGGTACTTACAAGCCTCTGTTAGACCACTCCTTAGTCTGGTGGAGAAGGAGGTTAATTATACATAGCTTCTTCAAGCTTTTGGGCCCTATGCTGTGATTGTATTGTCAGCCTCTGTTGGACAGTGTTCATATTCACCCTTAACTGGGATACCCCAAGGGGGACAGAAAATCCTGGGAGCAGCCTCACCAGTGCTTAGCAGGGGTTGTAAAGAACTGAGTCTGCTGGCCTTGCTTCTCCTAAGACTATGACATTCGGGATTCACTGTACTAGGAATGAGAGCATAGTGTTGGCTCCTACAGGGCCCTCGTTACACTCATGTATAAGTTTCCGCAAAGCATTGGTGAGCAGGGAGATGGGACCCTGCTTTCAATCTGCTTTAGCCTGAATACTACCCGGATGGATTAGGCAATATTATATGCATGTGATTTTTGTGCTGTGGGAGGTAGGCATGCTGGGGTCATTACCATGTTCTTTAGATGAGCAGCTGCAAGTGGGGACAGCGAGTTCTTTCTGTTGCTGGGCTTCACTGTGTTGAGATTTTACCCATCTGGGAGTTCATGTTTCCTGTTCCAGCGCTGCTTTGGTCCTGCCTTTCTCTTTAGTCTGAAGGGGCTTGGGACTCCTGCCTCTGTAGAACCTCTTCTAAAGATTCTCTCAATCTGCTGTTCATTATTGCTCATCCTAAAATGCCTGTGCGCTACTTGTTGCATGTCCTTCACTGGGTGCTCCCGCGCTTACCCCAGAGGTGAGGTTGTTGCTGTGGTCACTGCAGGGAGGAGCATCAGTAATTTCTTGCAGATGAAGAGCTGGATGGCAGTGTCCACCCTCAAGAGTTACATCTGGAGAGAGGCTGCTGGAGTACTGGGGTTGGTGTTTGCCTCCTGTGGTCTCATCACCATCATAGCTCTTGCTCTGTGAGCAGTCCCTCATGCTAGCCACTGTGACATGGCCTCGTGCCTCTTGGACTGCTTGTTGGCAGCACCTCGTTTGCTGGCACTCTGCTAGTGGCAGCTGAAGGAGAGGCTGGAGGTGGTTCTGCTGCACCCCTTGGTGCATCTCTCCCTGCTGTGTGTGAGCTGTGGTTCAGCTCTTCAGCCCTGCTGCTTCCTCCTCAGCTGCCATCAAACCAGAAAAATGGCAAGCAGCAGGAGGAATGGAGAAAACAAGAAGGATGAGGACTGTTGGACGAGTTTAAGGGGTTTCTGTGGTTGAACTACCATGCTTCAGGTGGAGGAAAAAACACTTGTGTGCACACTGCCTCATTAACAGTCTTTCACTGCTGATTTCACATGACTATGTATCCTCTCTTACTGTTGAATGGGCTTCCCTTTTCCAGCGCTTGAGCCTCAGATGCAGTTGAGCTGCCCTCTTCCCTTTAAAAAGTGTCTTTTCTGACAGGATTTCCACTTATTGCATTTTCTGGGAGGGTTGTGTTTTTAAAAGGTATTTGACTTAGTTCAGAATTAAAAGTGAAACTTTGTTTAATTTAGCTACTTGGAGGATTCTGTGTTGCTTGTGATTTTGAAATTTAAGAATCATAAACAACAACTGTTCAGTTATAGTTTAAAAGCTTCCACAAGCATAAGAAAAATTTGAGTGAAACTAATACATCGTAATCTGATACAAGCATATGCAACAATGCCTCTGCACTTGATGTCTGAATATGAAGTAATGTTTTTATTTCTTTTTTTCCTGTCTCTTCATAGGCGCAGCCTTTACTGAAGGGCTGTCTAGTGGTTTAAGCACTTCTGTGGCTGTATTTTGCCATGAATTACCTCATGAGCTAGGTAAGACCTCAGTGTTTCCATATACTGCAGGTATAGATACTTACAGTGCGCTTTGGAGAACGGGGAGTGATTTTATTCTGTGGCACAATAAAATTTCATCAGAAAATTTAATCTGTGTCAGATTGTATACTCAAGAATACTTTTAACTTACTTAAAGGCTTTTATTAATTAATGTATCTTCCTTTTAAAAATCTATTTCTTTGCTTAAAACTCAGTGTCTCTTGCAGTTACTTACAACTCGTTCTGTATAATTCAGTTGTTGTTTTTGTTCTTCAGTTCCCTAGAAAGCAGAATGTTCAATTTCATTTAATGGAGCTTGTAAACCAGTATGTGTATACATTGATCAATTTGTTAAACAGTCTGATATATTTGTCTGTCTGTACAATAATGTTATACAGAAATACATTAATCCAGAGAAAACATACCTGGTTTTATAACATGGGAGGAACTGAGGCTTGTTCATCTTAATTCCACGGGAATCATGGAACTTGTTTTAATTATCTGTACTAAATGTTGTTAGTACAAATACAAAAAAATAATTCATATTATGAATCTGATAATCTTAGATTCAAATGTTCTGTTGGTTTTGGAAGCACAAAATCTTTTAAAAATTCATACTATTTTAATCAGCACAGAAAACTTGATAGAAATACCTTCTTTAATAGAGGACATGAAGCGGCATAGGAATACTGAAACACATGGGACTAGCTGGTTAACTGGGGATAAAATTGGATCATTCTTTTGTTAATGCTAAACAATGTTTATGATGTACCAGTTCATCATAATTGCGATATCTTGTGGGAAAAGCTGTTGTAACAAATAACTCAGCTTAGAAGATTGTTTTTGTTTACTTTAACTGGAGATAACTTATGTTTTTATGTAGAATCCATTTTATTTCCAAATAATAAGCTTATATTATTTTCCTCTGGTTTAGATTGAATTTATCTGAACAAAGAAATCTGTTTTGAATGATGGAGAACTTGTTTCTGGCTGGTAGTCTATCATTCCTTTAAGTGAAAATAAGATGTCAAGGATCATTTAGATAAATTAATGAAGAAATTATTTCTGAATTTATGGAACAGCTAGACTTAAAATACAGAGAGCAGTTACAGGCTAATAAATGGAATCATCACCATTGCTTTATGCAACTAAGTGAGAATATTTTATTTTAGAACAACTTTAGGATGTTCATGTATACCAGGTACTCCAGTATTTTACAGAGTTGGTTTAAATGTAAACTACACTAAGAGCTGCTTTTTCCAAAACTCCTAAGATTTTAAGGTTATACACTTACAATGTTTGCTACTGTGTTGTTGTTTGTGTGCGTTTTAAAATTTTCTGTCCCCTGGCAATTTCTGATTTTATGACGGAAAACAGTAAGGCAGACAGCATAAAAATAGCTTAGTAATCTTGTAAGAAAAAGGAGAACTCATAAATACTGCAATAATTATCTGAGGATCAAAACTTTTGTTTTGTTTTATTCCCTGCTGTAGGAGATTTTGCTGTACTTCTCAAAGCGGGCATGACTGTCAAGCAAGCCGTGCTTTACAATGCGCTGTCAGCCATGCTGGCCTATCTCGGGATGGCTACCGGGATCCTCATCGGTCATTACGCAGACAATGTTTCCATGTGGATATTTGCACTTACAGCTGGCTTGTTCATGTACGTGGCTCTTGTGGATATGGTAAGTGGCTAGATATACTTGAATTTATATGGCATAGTTTAAGAATTAATACTACTTATATTTTGATCTGAAAATAAATGCTTCTATCTTTTCTCCCTCAATTAAATTTCTCTGCACTTGAAGGTGCTGATGAGCATGCAGTGTAAGAACTCTGTTAAATGTTCAGGTGGAAGATTGCTTTTATTTAGCTTACTGTAGGAAGAGAGGTTGTTTTTCCCTTAGTTTTTAAACAGAAGCAGTTAACAGCAGAGGTGGAGTAAAAATTTGCTTCTGAGAGTGGCTAGTGTAGCAGATGGCCAGTAAGACTGCGAGTTGCACGGTATTGGCACCACCAAATGCGCTTTGGCTTTTGCATTAAATAATTTCTGCTTTTGGGGATGAAGACAGAATAGTATTAAAGCCTACACTGTACCCCAGAAGTATGTTTGTACAGAAGTACAAAGTATTTGGTCGATTTTCGTGAAAGCTTAACTATCTTAAGAATAAAATCGTTGGTGTGGCTTGATTACTTAACGTGGTAAATAAGCCAGGAGGATATGATTAAGACATAAGTATAATTATGAAAACAGTAATTAGAACATTAGATTCTCTCTGTCTCTACATATGGAAGTAGACTCTGATAATGCTGTTCATGTTGAGTGACACCTAATTTGAGGAGTAGCATTAATGCAGTCAACAGGAAAGACTAGAGGAGTAAGACTTGGCTGCCTCATGGTTGAAAAATTGGGTTTGAAGTAAGTGTTGATTTTGAAGGCATTTAACGCTTCCTTGTTTTTTTAGGTGCCTGAAATGCTCCACAACGATGCCAGTGATCATGGATGTAGCCGCTGGGGATATTTCCTGTTACAGAATGCTGGGATTCTGTTGGGTTTTGGGATAATGCTGCTTATCTCTGTATTTGAACATAAGATTGTATTCAGCATAAACCTGTAATGCTGGTTGCCAGGAAAAGAGCTTCATGTTAAATTATAAGCGGTAGGTTTTTTTCTATTCCATAATGGAGAGGTACGGTTGATATAGGTTAGATATTTTTATTGGTGTGCTTTGTTGTTGTGTCCCTCCCTCCTTCCCTTGTCTCCCTGATAGAAATGAACACTGTAAGGTTTTTTTTCACATAGGATTTAGCATTGCACATGGTACTGTGGAACATTGTACTTAGTAAAACATGGTGAAAGTGCCAAATCTATTAAAGGAGTATTGTCTGGGGGGTTAGAGGGTTTTTTGTGTGTGTTTTTTTTTTTTTTAAGTAAATTTATTTAGTCTATGTAATGATATGTAACTTTTTTTACTTCAATGGTTTTGTTGGTTTAAATAAATAAAATGACAGTGGTTTTTATTGTAGCACAATCAAAATCTGTGGATACAAAGGAGAGTGAGTAGTGTAAAACAAGACCAAGATGTAATGGGTAGCATGTGATTATATTTATAGAAAGCAATCTCTTCTTCATCCACCTAGTTTACACAGAGTGGCAGATGAGACCACTCCATCCTTTCTGCGGTGGTTCTTCTCTCAATAGCTTGTGGATTGTTTGTCTTACTCCAGTTGGTTTCTACTCCAAAGGAATTCTTGTGAAATCCTGTTTTAAGTGTTTGCACCATTTTTTTTTTACCTGTTTTGTGTCTCAAATTGGCAACAGAAGTACAGCTGTTAGATTGTAAAAGCACAGCTCTGGATCTACTGTTTGTGAATTCCATTGAAAGGATTTTCAAAGTAGTGCTATATCCCACTTACACTGCCTGAAATGGCAAAGATCTATTAAAGTCCGTTTGATACCAAGGGGAGGAGTACTACAGCCTGAGACAAACATTCATTTACCACACCAGCTTCCTTAAGTAGTGTTGATTTACTTTGGGAAATTAGCAGAGTGGGAGAGCTGAGTACTTCTAGTTCTGTGTGACTGCACACCATAAACCTGTGTTTACACAGCAGTTACATTCCTTGCCACAACTAAAGCTGAGACATCCAAAATAGCAAAATTTCTTTGAAAACCTATATAGGGAAGCAGTATGTTAAGGGTAATTGTAAGTATGTAGTTTGAGCTTACAGTTTTAATATTTTAACCACCCTGAAAGTAACTGAAGGAAGTACAAGGATGAAAAAGACAATTGCAAAATGAATTCTGCATTTCCAGAAAAGGTGAATATTGGACAAATTTTATGTTATGAGTAACAGAATTATGCTATCTTAACTAGCTAGCTTTAAAAAACCAAACAAAAAACAGAAATAAACCAATTAGAACTTAATTCTGATTGAGTTGTTAAATTGGATCAGACAAGTTAAACAGTCTGGCATATGTTGGTCTGTCATAAAATGGAAGCTGAAACTACTGTATCACTTTAGAAATAGATGCTTGGAATTAATCAAAAGGTTAGGGGTGGGTTTTTTTACTGGTTGAGAAATGGGGATCACAGATGTCTCTGCAGCCAGTGGAATATTAGCTTCTCCTTGAGTCTTTCCTAAAGTGAACAAGATTGAGATTTGATCTTCTTTCCCCAGTGACGAAATCCTGTTCCTTTCCTCCTTGGATGTCAGGGGTAGAAAGTGGCATGCTTCCTTCAGCTCTGCTGATGCATCCCAAGGGCAGCGCTAAGTTGTGGTGGTGTCTCACCAGCTTCCCCAGATCTCTGCATGTATGAACCTTTATCTCTCTTTGCTGGATGAGCAATTGTTTGGAGAGAAGAACAGAATTCTCTTCTGGGAGCACTCACTTTCCTCTCCCTGACTTACTTTCCATCACTAGAAACTAATCTCTAACAAGAACACTGCCAAAATATTGGTGGGTGTGCTCTTTCCTTCCGTGAAGCACTTTACATTTCCTGTTGGTCTTATTCTGTACTATTGTGTTTTGATTAAGCCTCTAGACTTCCTATTAGAAGTTTTTGGCTAACGGTTTCTCTTGGCCTACAACCTTGATAGCTGCTATTTCAGCTGGACTTCTCTTGTCTGGGTGGTGGGTATGAAATAGGAAGCAGACATGTAGCCTAGTGTTGCCCAAGAGGTTTTGAGATCAATGACTGAGTGATGGACATCTACAAATTGCAGTCAGTGTTTCCAGTGGGTTTTTGGCTGGCTTTCAATGTAATCAACTGACATGAAAATATCTGCATATCAAAACACATTGCTAGTGTAAAAACTGATGAAAAAATTTGCCTTTAGAGCATGTGGGCAGAAATGACTTGATCAGATGGCCATATGTGTGTCCCACCCATTCAGTGTTCTTTAGTGTTTGATGGAAAGATGTCCATGATGGACAGCTGTCCAAACTAGTAACTGAGCAGTCTATAGGCTGAAACCTGCTGTAGGTTTGTACCAGCATGATGACAACAGTTTGTTTGTTTGTTTGTTTATCTTTGTCAGCCTTATAAAGTAGAATCTGCATTTGTTGCAATATACTTGAATCAGAAATACTCATGGGTTGGCAAACTGATGGGGCAGAACTCTGAGCAGCCCTTTATTTTTATGCATATATTTTTCTGCAGCAGTTTGTGACGTGCCTGCCTGTTCCAGCTGAGAAATTGAACTATGGTTTGTGTATCCATCTGTACCTTAATTATGGTACAGACCTTAATTTTATATGCTCTTACAGCTGCCGTGCTGTGCCTGTGCTAGAGGCAGGTGAACAGAATAGGCAGACAATGCTGGACTCGAAGTTATTTTCTTTGTAACGTGTTATTCTAATGTTTTTGACCTGTATTTGAACAGAAAAAGGTGGTGTGTGAAGTTACTACGTGCGGCAAGAGTCAAACTCACGTGGCCCGGCTGTAGGGTTCAGGTGCTCTTTAGAGTGACACCAAATTTGTTGTGAGAACCCAGCTGAGTGACGTTTATTTAAAATACAATCAAGGCTAAAATGTAATTCGCATGGGTTCTCCTGTTGCCTGAACCGAGATACCGACATAATTAGAGTTTCTGTGGAAAAAAGGGGTCATGCTGTTTGCTAGGAGCAAGAAACAAAAATACATTTTGATGAAATGTGTTTGTTTTTTTCTTTTGGTGCATATAATGATCACTGACAGTTCTTATGCCTCTTGCTGCGTGCTGGAGAAAATAAACCACTGAAACAAACGCTGGGTTTCAAGCGTTTTCCTCACAGATGCGGTTATGGCCGCTAGGCATTTAATTTACCTTCTCGGGAAAAAAAAATAATCGAATATGTAAAATTATATTTCCTTACAGTAAGTGAAAACGACTGGGTTGTGTTGGAATTGCTTCTCCACGCATTCGGGTGGGTGTGAGGAAAGGATTTTGTCCTAGAAGCCGCTCCTGCGGGGCGGCGGCACCGGGGCCCAGAAGGCAGGTGGGACGAGGGGCTCGGCCCGGGCAGTGCGGTCGTTGAGGAGCCCCGGAGCCCGGCCCGGGCGGGGCAGGCCGCGCTGCCTCTGCCGGAACCACCGCCTCGCGGCTCCGAGCCCGCCCGCCCGTCCGTCATCGCGGCGCGCCGGGCGGCTGAGGCGGGGCGGGCGGCATGGCGGCGGGGCCGGGCGGCGCGGAGCGGTACTTTACGCGCTGGTACAAGCCAGGTACCGCCGGGCGGGCCGGGGCCGGGGTTGAGGTCGTGATCGTGGCGACCGCGGCCGCAGCGGGTCTGCCACTGGTGTTTGTGCCCTGTTGCAGACGTGAAGGGGCGGCCGTGCGAGGACTTCTGCGTGCTGCAGCACTCCAACAGGCGAGTGTGGGGGCTTGGGGAGCTCCGGGGGCGGCCTCCGCTCTGTCCCGAGATCAGGTACCCGCGGTCAGCCCAGAGCCGCCGGGGTCTGACCCTTGGGAAGCCTCCGGTTTGCTTCCTGAAGGAGCCGCCGCTGCGTTCGGGCAGGACACGCTGGTACCTGTATTGCTAATTATTAGGCTGTATTTTTAAGGAATGGTTTAGGAGAACATTAAGGTAGCAACCTTTAAAGATTAACCAACTTCGCAACAATAGAATCTTTGTATAAGCAGACCTTGTAACCAGAGAATCTTTGTACTTAGTAATCATACCGTATTCTTAAAATTGACGTGGCTTTATGACATTCCTTTAAAACTGGTAACTGAGAAGTAACTGAGAATCATGCAAATGTTACTTAGTATTGTTTAAACAGATCACTTGTGGTACAATAGGTGTTGTTGTCAAGAACTGTAATGAATATGTAATTTTTCGGTCAGTATAAACCATGTGTGACTAACTGGTCGGTGGTGCACCTATGGAGGGACACCTCCAGTTCAGGCCCGGCGGTGATTCAGAAATACTGCTTTTAAAACCCTACAACGTGGTTTTAAGAGTCCCTTTAATTACTACTCTGGTAAGAACAGTGGAGCTTGAACTCTTCCCCTCCCACCCCCCAAAATTGCTCAACATTTTTTTTTTAAAAGGATCCTTCAGTGGCTGGAGTGCTGCCCTCGCATCCCTGCATCCTCTCCTGCTGAAAGGGCCCTTTAGAGTAATAGAATAATTTTGGTTCGAATAGACCCTCAGGATCATTGAGTTCAACCATAACAGAAGTCTAGCACTAACCCATGTCCCTGAGAACCTCATCTGAATGCCTTTTAAACACCTCCAGGGATGGTGACTCCACCACTTCCCTGGGCAGCCTGTTCCAATGCCTGACAACCCTTTCCATGAAGAATTTTTTCCTAATATCAAATCTGAACCTCCCCTGGCACAACTTGAGGCCATTTCCTCTTGTCCTGTCACTTGCTACTTGGGAGAAGAGACCAACCCCCTCCATGGTACAACCTACTTACATCATCTCCTTTATATCATCTCCAGTGGCAGAAAAGCTTTTCTGTAATGGCATTGAGAAATAGTGTGTTTAACTTGGTTTCTAGGAAGTTAATTGGCTTAATTCAAACAAACATTTGGCTTTTTCTATGTACAACTTAATTGCTTTCAGTTGTTCTTTTCTGTACTACAGACAGTGAATGCAACATAGGAAATAAAATGTCATATGCTGCTTCAACTTGGATGTAGCTGGATATCCAGTGATTTGGAATCAATCAGCCCTGTACCTGGCTTGGACTATAACAGCACATCTACCCTACTGCTACAGCCTACTCTGGGTGCAGGGTGGCTTGTGGCATCATGAGCCTTTTTGAGGTGTTTAGTCCCTGAGGGAAGAACAGAACTACCCTCCGCACAGAAATCAGCAGTGCCAATTGCTCATGTTGAGGGAGATTCCCAGGGGGGTTCCTGCTCTGGTTCAGAATTCAGAGTTTGGAGTGATGGGAAGAGCGTGTTTGGCAGAGGGCAGAGCCAACACCTCGCTGCAGCCTTCAGAGCTGCGGCAGCTCCATGCAATTCACTTTCTCGTTCTTTGGTAGCAGAAAGCCGAGTACCTGGGAATAACAAGTGTGACAGCAAGAAAGGACACCTCACATTTGGGTTAAATACTAAATATGTAGCTATTGGTCTCAGTTGTCCAACATAAACAGCTTTCTGTTGACAACAGTTTAAATCCTGTTGATATGGAGCAAAGGAAACAAAAATATAAACACTTGTTTAGATGTCTGTGAAGATTATTTTGCTGTTTAGAATTCTGAAATATTACGGCCCTTGGCTTCCACAGCAGTTTAGCCAAATGCTCTATGCACTATTTTACCATTGTTATGTATGGGGCTGTGGCTCAGTTTGGTATTTTGAAGCAGTGTAAAATACTCTGCTGATTTTTCAGTTTGCCAGGTCTCGGCTCTAATGGATGGCAGCTGAAATAGATCATTTGTCACCTTCCCCTTAGAAAGAGGCTGGGGTCAGGAAGAGGTGGCATTTCTGGTCTCTTGGAGCTGCTGGGTGTGCTGGACGCATTCCTCAGGATCCAGCTCCCTCTTGTGGGAGCTGCTCAGCAAGAACTTGCCAAGAGATGGGACAGCACAAGAAGACAGATGCAGCATCTGCAGGGAAAGCTCTGGTTCTGTGCCGTGGTTACTGTTAATTCTGGTTTTAAACTCTTCTTGAACAGAAGAGCTTCATCTCGGTTCAGTTATTGGCAAGTTCTGAGCTCTCCATGTTTATGCATTAAGCATGGTTCTAACCCAGGCATGAAGGTAGGCCTAGTCTCCAGCTTTGTGACAAGAAGTAAATAAATACCCTTTAGAAAAATATAAAATGCAAGCAGCAGGGTAACTGAAGCCCAGAACACCGAGGGATTAATCTGTTGTAGCTATTTACCACTACAGGTCCTTAGCCGTTCTGAGGAATGTTGCCTTGTGTTAAATTTTCCTACAAAAGCATCCCATGCTTTGCTTTGTTGTCTTAAGTAAATATCTACTTCAGCTATCAGAAAACTAGTGAACCAAGTATACTCACATAGCGTACAACAGATACAAGAGCTCTAGTTTATTTAAAAGCTGTGGCTCTGTTTAACTAAGACGTGTACTGCTTTTGATGGTCCAGCCTACTATCTCAAAACAAAGCACCTTTTTGGGGGGTTGCTTTAGGTCAGAATGCAATTTTCATTGTCTGGTACCGCAGATGTCAATTAAGGTGCCCTGAAGAAAGCACGTCCAATTTGATCCAGTATCTGACATTTTTGTAAGTGGGAAATTACAATTTGGCTCTGATCAACAGCCAGCAGTTATCCTCTGTTCTTCTTCATTAGCTCAGGTAAATTGTGTTCCAGGTTACCGTACTCAGCCCCAGTGCTGTCACCCAGACCTGTCTGTCCTTCCTTCCTCCCTGGGCCTGATTGATGCCCGTCCCGTGACTCACGTTGAACTATCACCTTGACTTTGCTGCTGAGCTATAGAGGGAAGAAGTCTGTGCCTACAGAATGAGAGTAAAGAACAGCTTTTGCTACACTGGAAGTCTTGGTAGCATTTTAGACTAGGAGCCCAAGTCACGTAGTCAGTATCAGTTTTAAATCCTACCAGTACAGGCAGAGGAGGTTTTAGAGCTGGCTTAGAGCAGGTAAGAACAATTACAGCGTAGTAATTATGTTTCTTGTTGCAGAATCTGTGTCATCACCTTGGCAGAAGCCCATCCTCTTCTTCAAAATGGAAAAAAAATTACAAGCATAAATTACCAAATCAGTGCCAACTGTAGCAGACTCCAGAATAAGGTTTCCGGGAAGTCAAAAAGGGTATGGCTTTCTGATTCGCTTAGTTCTTTTTCCTCTCTCACAGTGCCTGAGACTTCCTGTCCTTTCTAGGACAGAAACTTACTGATTTACCTTTGCATTTTATTTTAAAGCAGCCCCTCCCCAGTTGAAGAATTTAGGCTTTTCTCAAGAGGTGCCTGTCTGACTGTCTCAGTCAGGCTCTTGTGGTGTTCCTGCAGCACCAGTGGTTCCCAGTGTTGCTCAAAGCAAGGCTAACAGTCACTTTCACCCATTTTTTTCATTGCATATAGAGTCTGTCTCCACCAAAATGTCAAGGATTTGGAGACTGCTGTTTTTGTCAAACAGACCTGGATAACAGATGGGCTAGTGCAGTGTGTTTCACGGGGGGTTTACAAGTGTGTAGTTTAACCTGGTGCTATGAAAGCCAACTGTGCTGGTTTTCTCTGTGTTCATTTTAATCTGATTAAAGTACAAGAAACGTAATTACAACTAAATTTCTAAGTTATTTGTGTACAGAACAAGTTGTTGTATTACCTTCTGTAGGGAAGCACAGCTACGTAACTTGCCATGACCTGTTCCTATCACACTTCCCTGCTTTGCTCTGAAGCTTACCAGCTTCTTGTGTTGCTGATGGTAATACTTTTAAAAGCCCTGTGTAATTCAAAATGTGTGTGTGTATACATATATTTTCTTTTTCAAATGCAGGGAGCTCAATTTTTAACAGAACTTGCCCCTCTGTGCAGGATATCTTCATCAGATGGAGAGGAATATACCATTTATAGGTAAAGTTTTTCCCTTTTCCTTCTTACCTTGACATAGCAGCCCTTTTACTGAAACTTAACATTTTTGTAGTTGTATACGGGGGCGACTGATAGAAGTGAATGAAAACATTCTTAGCAATCCATCTATTTTGCAAGAAAAGGTAAGAAACTTTCTTGCTTTTTATTTGCTAACTTTTATTTCACCACTAACTTCAGTCTTGCTTTTAAGCCATCAACCGAGGGATACATCGCAGTGGTTCTACCCAAATTTGAAGAAAGCAAGAGTGTAACTCAAGGACTTCTCACGCAGAAGGAATACGAGGAAGTTTTGTTGAAACGTCTTAATTCTTCATGAAATTAATTTTCCAGGTATATCTGTATTTGGTACTAAATAAGCTACTTCTTTTGTACACCGTAACTTTCATGGTATTCAAAGGCCTAGTGCCTGTTTTTAAAAGAGGAACTTAAACAGTTGTTTCATACAAGAATAAAACAGTTCAAATAGTTTGCATATTAAAATTTGCCTTCTCTTTTCTATCAATTCTAGCACTAGAAGTTTTTAAATAAGTGCAGAATGACATGTTGGCGAGTATTTGTGTTCCACAGGCAGCTTTGCTTCTGCTTAGTGCAAGCAAAACACATACAGAAAAATCATATGATTTAGCTGTCACTTACTTTAGCTAAACTAATACAATATGGAGTTTCACAAAGGCAAATTGAAGATAAAAATGAAACTGAAGCCTATGAACAAAGAGCAGATAAACTTGAAAATATGTATTTCACACGAGGTTATATTTTCATAGCATCCTGAAGTCAAGTAATGCCCTTTGTATAGAAGTTTGTCACAAGTGGTATCTATTTTCTACATTTTAAATGGTATAACGTAAAGAGTAGATAATACTTCAGTGGTTCTACATGCAATTAAATTCTGCTCCTTAAGTTTTAATAAAAAAGGAAGCAACAGCTGCCATCTACAAATAAAGATAATAAAAAAAAAAAGAAGGTTTTGAGTCAAGAGTATTAATCCCTTAGAAATACACTTTTGGAAATAGGAATCATCTTAACAAGATTAAAATTCAGTGGTGCAGCTGCTGAAAGAGTTGTTTTTCCCCTAGAACTACTTCATTGCAGGTACAACTCATAACTAAGAGAACATTTCAGTGCTTCTGGCCACAGTCTTTCAGACTCTATTCCTGATTCTGCTTTATCGAATACATAGACTGAAATAGGCCAGAGAGGAGTTTAAAGACTTCAACAGTAGTGTTACAAATAGCATATGCAGCACAAGGTCCTTTATATAAAATGTCTATTAGCAGCATCTTTGGGTTGAAACATCTATTAAGACATTCATAAGCATTAATTACAAAACCAGTATCAATAGTGAGCATAGGAAAGGCGTTCACATTATAAAAATACATCACAATTAGACTAGTTGGTGTTGTAATTGCTAAGTAATGGGACATCTATTAGATGCGACAAAGGTCAACAGTTTTAATTCCAATTAACCTGGTTTGACTTTCCACAAATGAAAGCAATACTGAGAATTCACCAAGTGTTATTTTCAAATGGGAGTTCCTGTGTTTCTAAGTGCTGTAATTACTTGCTCTCTAAAAACGTCATGTTTGTTACATGATGTTCTAAAGACTTGATGCCAAATGTCTCAGTTCTCCTTTCTGCAGTATGTCCATTTGAACCAGTTCGTATTCTGTCTTCTCTCCACGGAGGAGCAGGTTTAAGGCAGACGTTTCCTGCTTTATTCTGTATAGAAAAAAACAAAGATTTCTTGAAAACAAACAAACCAACCCCCCAAAAACCTTTAAAATACTGCAGATGAACCAAGTACTCACCTTTCTCAGTAATTTGCAGCAAAGTGGAAGAAGTTGGCATAACAGAGTCATCACATTCCTCGTTTTCAGAATGCACGCATCAACCTAAACAAGACAATTAGGGTAAGACCACTGATTACTTTTATTAGGAAACTGTTTAATTAATGAGATGAGAATCTATTTCAAGCTTGAATAGGTAATATTTTTCTTTCATAAATCCCTTCTAAGCAAAACATTTTTGCTTAGCTTTTTTGAATTTCTCTATATACTATGTGAACAGCAGCAGCATCACTTCTGTTACCCAAGACTTGAGTTAGGAGGGAATGACGCACATGCCAGAAGGAACTGATATTAATATAATATTAAAAGGTAACAGAAGTGTCTTGGGAAGGAGCTCTTACTGAGTATGATTCTTCAGGGTTTTCTTTTTGTTTTATGTCCTGTCACCATGATTTCAAAAGCCGTGCATTCTGTAAGCTTTACCTCGATATGAGTTACACTAAAGTTACCTACATCTTAAAAGCATTTGAGTTTATGCCTCAAGTGTAACACTCAGCACAGGTCACAAGCCTGGGTCCTGAAGGACCCTTGATAGTCTGTTACCATGATGTAGTAATACATCACCCTGTATAAACATTTAGTATTCCCATTTAGTTTAGCTGGAGAGTGTCAGAACAAACCCAGCAGTAGCCCTGAGGTGCTCAGTTTGGTTTGGAGTGGCTTGAATACTCCAGCCAGTTTCAGTCCCTGATGTAAAACTGAAATATCTTTTGTGTAGCTCATTGGAAGCAAACATCCAGGTGCACAGAAACGGTCTTGCTGACATTGATCATATTACTGGTCAGGGATACTTATTCCTCAATAAGGTTTGCAGATCTACGTATTGTGGTAACAATGCCAAAACTTTTATGGGAGCTCTGTGGATATTTACTTGTGACAAATATGAACAATATCATCATAAACTCTGGGCAGTCTCATATAGACTCTATACCCACTGAGAAGCAAGCATGTGTTTCAGTAGTAGAGTCTTTGGGGGTTGGAATTTGTTATGTTTATGTTAAGCATGAATAAGAACAGAATAACAATAACTGTTACAGTGGTGGAAATACAAATTAACTTGATAAGTATTTTGATCACTGAGGTCCTTTCTCAATGAGGTACAATTAATTACAGTTCATATTTCTCTGAAAGAAGATCCTGAGACAAGATAGTGTGGTAAATGGCTTGGATTACAGCTACCAGGGATGTTCCACTAGACAAAACATTTTCAGCAAGCGGAACAGTTCTTACTGTCCTTTCTCTACACTTTGCACATCAGCTTCTCAAAAGATCTTAAGTGCAGAATAGAACTTCAAGTTGAAGTAAATTCCTCTTCTACATAAGGAATAGCAACAATGACATATTGTATAGCAAAAAAATGTCTGCACAACAGCATAAAAGTTTGAACTTATTGATTTTTATGGTCCTCTGTCAATCCAAGAAGTTCAGCTGTCATGATCTGTTTCATATTTTACCAGGAGCATAAATTAGTAAGTTACTATATTTCAAAACAAGTTAGGTCTTATTTTCAGGAATACATGTATTTTCTACCTTACCTTTGTAAACGTAGCACTTTTACCCTGAACAGAAGCTTTAGCTGTTATCTGGAGCTGCTTGCACATAGCCATCAGCTTTTCAGCCTCCAGCAGAAGCAAAGGTTTGTCATCACTGTGCACCTGAAACGTGTTTCAAGAAAACAAAACCACTCTGTGTTAAGACTCCAATATTAAGTCAATGGAGGAGATAACAAAACCAGCTTTTAAGCTGTTTAGAGGTCATACATCACCTGGTCAGAAAAAGCCTGAAGAGCTGCAGCAAGCTTTGTGCCCTCTGTAGCAAAAATCTGGAAGGGGGAGAAAGCATGTAAGAAAATGAACTACAATGGAAGATTAGGCTCTTTTTCATTGTTGTTTTAATAAATAGCGTACTATGAAGTAAAAAGGTAGCAGGAAATACTTGTGATAGTTGTACACATTTATAATTAAAAAGTCAGCAGTTTGCAGTGACTTCTGAAACAACGCTACGGAATTGCCTTTCTCCCAGCTAAGCCAACTTCAAAGGTTTTCAGTTTACATGTAAAAAAAAAAGACTTCTAATTATTTTTTGCACTGTAGCAGCTCACAGGAGTTTTGTGGGTAGCTGACACATGCCACATTTGTTTATTGTCCTGACAAAGATAACCGGTCTCCTGTTGACCACAGGCATCTGTCTGGGAAATATCACCCCACATTCCTTCGTTTGGCCTCTTGTCTTTTTTTGTATTATTCAAATTCTTACATCTTCTTTCTTTCCCATGAAAATACTGCTGCTCAGACTAGGATGGAGTCTCCATTAACACTCTCAGGGACTAAGTGACACAAGGAATACTACTAATGCACTGAAGTCCACTGTAGTTGCCATAACGCCACTTTGCCATTCCCAGCTACTGCTAGAACACTGAAATGTTATTTTTCAGAAAGTACAAATCAGAGTTAGGCTGCTTAAAAGCTACAGCTGCCAGTCAGCTCATGGTACACTGTACTTAGGTGTAAGGAATCGGAGAGTTAAGTTCCAATTTGTTCTTCACTCAGAGTTCCTATTTTGTTCAAAATGTGTTACCTCTGCTTGATGAAATAAATCTTGAGTAGTTTTCAGAAGTCCTTCTCCTCTGTGGGAAATAATGAAAACAGAGTGTATGCCATGTATAGATTACAGATTATTTTGCCTGCTGCTTGCACTACTTACAGTACCTCTCTCTCTCACCCCCATTCACACTACTGAACTGTAAAATATCACTCTTTTAGAAGATACTATGAACAACAATAATTTACTACAGGAACTACATTTCAGAATATTATATAAACACCTCAGTGGCTAGAGCAGGACTGAGAAATCAGGAATGGTTCAGTTCTCATCAGCTGAGCCAGGACAGAAATCTGTATCTATCTCTGGCATTCTGACTATTATTGGAGTACTAGGGAAGAAAAATCTCAACTCCTATACAAAATCCCCATAGTTATTCAAATAAGAGAGCTGACATTGGTAAGTTTCAGAAGAACACCCATGAGTACAGCAAAGATCAGCAATTCTAATCCACAGTTTTATACCTGTGCTTTAATTCCCTTAATTTTTAAAGTATTTATGAACACACTTCTTAAAATGTTTTCTGTACTCAAGAGATATTTAAATAGCTGTTCTGCAACAAAACATATGGTTAGCCCTTAAAAAGCCCCTAATTTTATTACCAAACAGCTTAGAAATTTAATAGATTTTATAAAGCTTAACGATAGAAATTAAAGTTCCTTTCTGAGTGTGTCCCAATTATTATACTCTGCAAATTAAATAGTCTTATTTCTTACAAACACTGTTAGTGCTCTTCTCCCCACCTAAACATGCTGCTACAGTGTAATTACCTGGTAAATAAATACATGGAGTAGGCCATACTTGACATGCCTTGTCCATGTTGCACGATCTCATTCTCTTGATCCTCCCATTTCTCTGTCTCAGAATCCACATCAGATGTGAGGAGATGCAATTCTAATCCAAGTTTTGCAATTTTTGCCTGTTCCTTTAAATGGTAACCATATTTATGGCACTTGAAAATACATTATTCAGACAAGAGATAAAAGAATAATTAAAAAAACTACTAAAATTATGACATCTTACCTCAGTGTCTAGTTTGACCGGCTTTAATGCTTTCAGATTTGCATTATGCTTCTGTTTCAAACAAAAAATAATATTTTTTAAATAAAAGGAATTAGCAATCATTTTACTAACAAATCATAAGAGATGGCTGTATACTCAGACGTAGACTTTGCAGAATTTCAGTGGTTCAGACAAACTTCTCGGTAGAAGCTGAGAATCTGTTCTGAGCTGCCTGGCCTGCAGTGGCACGTTGCCAAGAGGGTCTGTACCTACAGACACCCTGAAGTTTCATGCAAGAAACCTTCCACAGTTCTCAGACTCCACCTGCCCATACAGTACCATCTCTCCCCTTACCCTCTAAATCCTCAATAATGCTTACGACTAAATAAACCATCTTAGTCAATTACTACTGCACTGACTTTTCCATCAAAGCTAAAACTGATGTAAGAGGCACTTGGAAGTTGATTTAGCTAGCAGCAAGTTGATCTAGGGTACAACCCACGTAAATGCTGGTGTGATGGAGCAGATTATTCTAATTTTGATGAAGTAGCTGGCAACAAATACTGGATTTCCTTCTTATAACATCATGACCTATCCAAAATACCAGTCTGGCGGCAAGTCAAATCTTGGCTCAGATTAAACAATAATTCCTGTGTGATCTGCTCTGGGTCTGCTTTAGCAGGTGGGTTGGACTAGATGATCTCCAGAGGTCCCTTCCAACCCCAACCATTCTGTGATTCTGTAACAATTAGTGGTACCGATGCGAGTGGAGTACCTGGTAAGGCACAGCTTGCCAGCTGCACAACACTCACAGTAACACGTGATTTGTTTCAAATCAACCTGCATGCAGACAGCAGCAGTTCCTGCCTTTAACTTCATGTGCTGGTGCTGTCACTGTGCAACAGCAGCAAAACCCAACAGGCAGGGGAACCACTGGCCAGTTTCACAAACTGCACTGAGCGCGGGGGAATGGGAAGTACAAAGTTGGTGCCGTAACTTGGAGAGATGGGAGCCACTGGAGGAGGCTGGATGATAACAGTGCAGGACAGAGATCCCCGTCTGAGAATCTGAAATGAGCTGTTATTCTTTTGTGGGAGTTCTTGGGCGATTTAAACTCAGTAATGCCCGTGGTGGGGGGAAAGAAACGCTGTTCGTTGTGAATAGCAGCAGAAATATCTTCCAGGCGCAGTCTCCATCTCTCACTTCAAGAGTCTGAGCAAAAATGAAGTGCTACTGTTGAAGTTCCTACTGCAGTTTGCTACTCAATTTAGCTTTCATGCCATCTCTCTTTTCCCATCTCAAAATTTTTAAATATTCTGAATCTTATGAAGGTCTACGCAGATTAGACACTGTAATTCTACCCATATATTAGAATGCTGATCTCTTATTAAAAGATGTCTGATACTCCTAATTGTAATTTGTTTGACCACAATGCATATTAGAGATGCAATTCAAGAAATACTGGCTTTAAGGCAGAGTCTTAAGAAAGGAACATAAAGCCTAACTAGATTTGTATGTAAATACAAACTTTGGGCTACAAGGTATGGCAAATATTTAAGCTGCTGAGTGAAGGGTATTCAAGAAAACCAGCACTATAGTACAGGTAAGTTTTTCTAACCACAAATAACTGAAGAAACCACAGGATGTTGTCAGATTTCAAGTTTTTTCCACTCTGGTGTTTACTCACACTACTTGAATAGGAAAATTGGTAAAACTCAGATAAAGCAGTTACTCTGCTTTTAAAACATGATTTAATATCTAATACTATAGAGAAAAATGTACCTGTGCATTAAGCACAGACCTGAATCATCACTACTGCTCTGTCCTCAACTGTGGCATGGGCTGGGAGGGCAGTCATTAATTGCAAACAGCACAGTTGCAATTAAACATATGTAACAACATATGTAATGTAATTAGATGGCCAGGAACAGTGTGACTTCTGTGCAGGGACAGCGTGGGCATGAGCCTGGCAGAACAGAGCTCTGTGAGGGTAGTAGGGAGAGAAGGGGCAGTACCCAAAGTCACAGCGCTGGCAAGAGAAGCAGGACCAAGGGTTAATGCATCAGTTCAGCAAAGTAATTACTCTGTGGACAAACTTATGGTCTTATGGTCATAATCTGTACTTCCTGTTTGCTTCCAAACTGTCTATTAATCATAACTCCCCCAAATCTGTGCATCTGGCAGAATTCTAAAGAAGGCAGCAACCTTTCAAATGACAACAAAGCAGAACTGTTTAAATCCTGAGAATAAAGTTTATAATGGAAGTATTTTTAAAAGGCACATGAATCAGTAAGTGGAAATCTGACTTCAAACATCTTTATATTTTGGCTGAAGTCCAAAAGCTATGTAGCTTAGTCAAACAAGTGAGGGAAAAAACTATTAAAAGTTACTGAAACAATCTATTTTCCAGCCGCAATATTTAGTTCCATAACCATGAAATTCACCTATGCTCACCCAGCCTAACATAATTCATTTAAATCTGCAGATTGGAATTATAATGTATAACATTTTCTCTTTTCCTTTTCATTAAGGGTCAGAAGTAATACACTGTTGAAGTTGCAGAATTGCACAACTGCAGACATGGAGAGAGGTGATCATTTGACACCCAAATTCCTCAGTGCTACAGGTTAAAGTGAGGAGAGAAAGACATGCTGGAGTTCACTGTGCCTTCTGAGATCATTCTTCCTCTTCTTCCTACCCATGAAAAGATTCAGCATGTAGCAAGTGAATCAAATGACTGTTATATGATACCAACAGGGTTTAGGAGTTTTCCTAATGTAGAGATGCTCTCAGAAACAATATAGTATAAATTATAATCAGCTAAGGATATTAATTACCTCACAACTAAATCTGGACGTTTGGTGCAGCTTTTTTTTCTGCATTAAAAACATTTAAGATCAAAGAAGGAATCAATAACCAGTTACTTAAGACCCTACAATAGGCTCAAATGTGTCCATTTGTTCCAAGTAGGTCAACTCAGGCAACAACATAAAAAAATCAGATTATGAAGACGTACTTTCATTATATTGTAACATATTCTTACTGTTTCAATAGTAACAATGCATTTTTTATTATATAGCATGACAGTCCAGTATATGGTAAAAAAAGGTCATATTAATGTACAGGAATTAAAGCTCACATACAATCAAAGTGATTAGAGCATATTATGTAACTAGTTACCCTAGTTTTCCGTATGTTTGTTATTCACTTAATAAACTGACAGCTTGATATTTTCTGTCAGCCATCCAGTCAGGATGCATGTTACCAAGATATTGTTATGTCCCGATCAGCGTGTAATGTGGAAAGAAGTCAATTAGTTAACAGCAGATATAAAGTAAATAAAACAATCCCAAAAGGAACTTACCCCTGGTCTGGGCAGTGACAGGTAGACACGCTTCTCTCCTATGAAGAACACACACATTTACACCAAACATTTTTATGCAGATTTTAATCAATGGGATCACATGCCTTATTTCATCCTTCCTTAAGTTGCAATAATATAAAAACTAATTGCTTACCTGTAATTCCTCCTCTCTGAATATTGCAGAAGGTTGCTTCTCTGTCTCGTGCTGCCATAGAGAGACGAGACAAGCCAAGAACTCTGTACTGTTCAGATTTTATCAGCTGGCGCTTAAGAACGCTCCTCTGAACAGTTTCCCTCAGTAAGATTTCTAGTCCCCTGCATGCAACCCGAGAACGAGTAAAGGAACTCTCTTCAGTGACTGAGCAGCTTTCGCTACATGCGTTCATTTTTTTGCCAAGTACAGAACATACAATGGCAGCTCTGCCTAAGGATTTTCTTGGCATGGGTTGCACAGCATGAAACTTGTGGTTGGCAACACTACTAGTGAGCAATACCTGGGTAAGTTTTTCTAAGTAATACCACTACAACCCTCACGTTGCACTATACTGTATGTATCCCATGTGCACTGTATTTTATAAAGTTCTATAGCATTTTACACACTTCCTGAATTATTTCTTATATCTCCAGGAGCCTCAGATATTCCAAGTCTGAGCAAAACAAATAGAGAAAAAACAATAATCCTTTTAGGTGTTGCCTAAAAGTGGGTAAGAAGAGTTTATTGGCAAGAGGAAACAGTGCCTGGGCTAATAGCCTAGGATTGGAGCTGCAGCTACCAAAAGACTTAATTATCTACGAAGACTTGCATTTATGATAATTGATTCAGGAGAGGAAAGACTGCTACATAAAATAAATCAAAAGCTTAAGAGCTAGTGGAAAATAGATTTTACCTGAAAAAACAAAAGAGCTACCATAATGGACACTGGTGTCAGGTTTGCAAAGAGATAATGCATCTTGACAGACAAGGACAAGCAACAAACCTCCCTACAATTGCTATTACCTCCTCTCATAACAGTTCCTAGAAAAATTCCATTCTGAGTCTTCAGATGACAATTCTCATGTGCATTCATGATTTTTCAAAAATATGCTCTTTATCTCCTGACACCACAGAAAGATCATGAGCTCCATGTCTAGGCAACTTACTCCTAAAAAGCAAATTCCATTAAGTTCACAGGCATCCCTGAACCCTCTTGGTATGTATGAAAAATGGTATTATTCCTTTCTAATATCATCTCTTCCTTCCTCTACCCAGTTTTGGGGAAGATGAAATGAGCTATCAAGGGCACAAGCTGCTTAACTATCTTTTTCAGAATGTAGATTTATTCAGATTCTAATTGCCCAAACATGCATGCAAGCAACATTTCTCACTAAACACTGAAGTAAATTATGAGAAGTGATTTTCAACATCCTATGAATCAAAACATCAGCTAAAGGGCATGTAAGAAAGCATGTAAGATGCACCAAGAACAAAAGCTAACTTGTAAGTTTAAAATGCTGTGGTATAAAAGATCTCCTTGGTGCTATCTAAAAACCTGTTGTTCTATGTTAAAAAGGAAAAAAAAAGTTCAAACTCAGAAAGCTTTGACATAACAGATGGAATACAAATGCATACTGAGGGGATGTGCTACTCGCATACTACAAGGTGAGCATTCACAGTTATGGAAACCAAATGGAAAAAGGTAGTAAACAGAAATAATAAGAAAAAAAATATATTTTTTTTCTCTTCAAGCAATTCTCATTATTTGGCTTTGCAAGGTTTAGTTGCTCACTATATTCAGGAAGAGGAAGGATCTCACTATTTGTTTATTGGAACATTAAAAAACCCAACAAAACAAAACTAAACCACACACACAAAAAACCCCACTTCACTGGACCACTGATGCCAGATCTTTCAAAAGTGGAGATCAACTCAGGCCAGAGATAATCCTACTTCATCAGAAAATATTTAATTACATTGGTATAAGCACAGAATTTATATTTGATTCCATCAACAGAATACACATAGATATTTTTTCAGGTATTTAATTTCCTTAGTTTGTAAGTCAAATCTTTGCCATAATAACAAAAGACTTTTTAGCATATTATGATGTTCCTTTTATTTATTCCAGTCTGCCTTTTTTTCCTAATGTGTTTGCTCTAACGTGTTTTTCCTTTTTTATTTTTTAAATTGAAAACTAATTTTTATTATTCATCCTCTTTGTCTTCCAGTTTTCCACTTTCTAGTAGTTCCAGTCACATCTTTCCTTCCAAAATGTCTCTTATTTCAACTTCTAAAGCCTGTTTTTTATCTCAGTCCTTATCTGAGACTAGGACAGCTGCATCCCTGCTTCACCCTTCTTTCTAGAACTTTAATTCTGAAATTCTGATCTGTTTCCCCTATTCATCAACTATTTCCCTTCCAAATCCTCATAGTCATTTAACCCCTCTCAAGGCAAAGGGACAAAACAGAAGAGGAGGAGAGAAAAGGTTATCTTCATAAATCGTTCTCATACTTCTGATCAAATTACAAGGGAGCAAACAGAGGACTATTCACATTCTTCCCAAACATGTTAAAACCAAAAAGTTCGAAGGAAAAAAAAGAGATTGGCTAACTCCTGACAGATTGGACCAATGAAAAGTACATTCATTAGGTAATCATCTCAAAGTGCAAGAGCCTCCGAGTTAAGTATCGCTCTTAAACTAGTCCTTTTCAGCAACCTGCAGTCCATGGAGAGCACAGAATCATAGAGTGTCCTGAGCTGGAAGGGACCCACAAGGATCATCGAGTCCAACTCCTGTCCCTGCATGTGACAACCCCACAGTTCACACCATGTGTCTGAGGGTGTTGTCCAGTCTCTTCTTGAACACTGTCAGGCTTGGGGCCGTGACACCTCCCTGGGGAGCCTGTTCCAGTGCACCCTCCGGGGGAAGAACCTTTTCCTAATGTCCAACCTGAACCTCCCCTGGCACATCTTCCTGACATTCCCTCGGCTTCTGTCACTGGTCACCAGAGAGAAGAGATCAGTGCCTGCCCCTCCTCCTCCCCTTGTGAGGAAGCTGTAGCCACCATGAGGTCTCCCCTCAGTCTCCTCCAGGCTGAACAAACCAAGTGACTTTAGCTGCTCCTCATATGGCTTCCCCTCCAAACCCTTCACCAACTTCATAGCCCTCTTCTGGACACTCTCCAGTAGCTTTATATCTTTTTTATCCTGTGGCACCAGAGCTGCACACAGTGCTCCAGGTGAGGCCGCACCAGTGCAGAGCAGAGTGGGACAATCACTCCAGCAGCTGCCCCACATCTCCCAGCTGAGAGGATCCTGGCGCTCTCCTCAGCCCAGCCCAGACGCCCAACATTTCAAAGCCCAGCATAGTGCAGAATGGGCTTCCTCACTGTTGGATTAAATACTGGTTTAGCATTAAGCAAAGGAAGTCCAGCTCTCACTCGCTGTACAGTTCTGCACTGCACAGAGACATTTTCAAAATACACGTGAGAGTTACGTGCTCTGGTGTGCTCACCAACCTCCCCCAGCCCCACAGGTGTGTGCAGCCCCCTCCCCAGATAAGCCCGTTTCCACTTGGGCATGATCTGGTGCGATTACATTAAAATTGAGTAAAATATTGCTTCATTTCCAAGCCAAATTTGGCTTTCTACCCATGCAAGTTTTTAGCCTCTGTATGATAAATATCTGATTTGTTGATATAAAAGAAACACTGGATAAGGAGTTATGCAATTGCTCATAAAAAATAATAAGTATGAACAATATGAAGGTAGTATAATCAGAAAAATGCCTATTTTATTAGATGTGTCCAGCACATTTAGTCACCATTCAAGTTTTACCTCTTAAGCTGTATTCTGAACTCTTTAACAAAGCCAAACATTTACATTAGTAGTACAAAAATACAAGCTTTTAAACTGAGGAGAAAAAAAAAAATATACCTTCTTACTGTAATTCTATCTTTTGTTACACACAATCACAATTCTACTAAGAATAAAGCACTTGTTACATTTTAGTCTGTAAAATAAAGACACTTTTACCAACCTTAAGACAAGTATCATGAGTTACGAGCAAAATAAAATCTTATAAAATATTGTGAAACTTCTTTATGTTTGGAGGCAAAAGTTTTGTGAGTGCCACTCATAATCTCTTCACAAGAAAATATTTTTATTTATTTACTGGGTCATCAGTAGTGTCTTCTAGGAGAAAAAAACGTTGAAAGTGGCAAGGTAACTTTAGGGTATTTTCTGGAAGCAAAAAGGTGGGGGTATCTGTATGAGATTTTTTTCCCCCTTTTTTTTGACAAGGGTCCCTCTGAAGTCCAACAAGAGAAAACAAGCAAACAAAAAAAAAAAGATTAGCCCACAATACACAGGAATACTTTCTAGAAGATGGGTGGATATGAGAGACCAAATTATTTCTAAGGAGATCACTGACAGTTAATATGAAACAATCCACACTCAGAGAGAAATCTCTTACTCAGCTGGGCTACGAGACAAGGAAAATGGAGACCTGAGTACCTAAGCATCGCTTTAGCAATACAAGACCTAATGCACCCAAGGCCATATAAAGAATACAAGCCACGATGACTGTCTTACCAATAATGGTATGAGAACACTTTGTGCTGAAGGAAAGGCTGAGGAAACAAGAAACACTGACAAGAACAGACTCATCTGGCTGTGCCAAACCAGGGCCGATGTCCCCGCTGCCCCCAGGTCCACACATGCCACAGCCTCCAACATGCTCAGCAACACTGACCCCTTCTCTTCTCTCCTTCAAGCAATGACATTGGGTTGCCTGGGGAAATGGTGCTTTAAAGAAACTGAAAAGCACCACTTGTGGAAAATGTCTGTTATCTGCTGTCAAAAGCCACAAGAGAAAGTTACTGAGGACAGGAGAGACAGGGAATGTGTTGCAATGCTTCAAAAACTATTTGTTTGGAGAGCCAAGTATATGCTTTGCTGTGGCTGCATGATTCTCATCCTATTATTTTTAAATATAGGAATATATACATGTATACGCACACATACACACACATATATAAATACGTATAAAGTTTACCATTCAACCCTGCCAGACCATTGTATGAATATGAAAAAAATCCATATAACTGCATGATCAGCCCTGCCAACTCGAAATTTATTGTAACACATTAATGCTAGAGAAATACCATATTTTAACTTGGATTATACAAAATTTAATGCTATGTTTGAAGAAAGTCAGTATATCCTTGGCTCCCAAAACAAACAAAAAACCCACTGAACGTTAAGAGTCCCAGAAACAGGATGTCTGATTGCTACAGATCTTTATATGGCATTCCAGACCAAGGTGGAAGAAAAAGTAGGATAGCAACCATGTACGTCTCAAACGCCTCAAATTCCCAATAACCGGCACTACACACAATTATTGTAAGCCCACTCAGAATTTCAAGATATGTTTTCTTTTCATAAGTTTTCAGGCTCAGACACACCTTCATCTAGCAACCAGCAGCAGCAATTTAAGATTTTACTGCCGTGTGGTTGCTTGTTTACTGCCCTCACAAAAAAGCTGGCAGAAAAAAACTGCTTCCACAAAAACCTGATCAAGTACAGAAAATTAAACTGACAAAATAAACTCCAAAAAGGAAAAAAGGTCTCATGTTAATAGCAAGATGAAATATTATATCACTGATAAAGTGTCATCTAACCTGAATAAGGATTTACATTTTCTGTATCTTAGATACAAAATAAATGAAGTCCCTGTATTTAACTAAATCTAAACTTTTAAACCTGAGTGATTTTCTTAAGAATACAAGACATTCAGCATTATTGTATATTACATTCTAGCTGTATGCAATTATACCTTAAAGACCGAAACAAACATGTAGCCACAAGAAGTATGACAGGCTACACTAAAGACATCATCTGAAAAAAAAATACTAGATAAAAAAGAAAAACAAAATGGCTTCCATTTTTAAGGTAAATTACCCTATACTAAAAGTAAACACAGGTTTTTTTTTTTTCTTAAGATTCCAAGGTTTTCTTCTACATGTTGTACAAATACCAATAAACTTACCAACCAGAGAAAATATCCCAAGATTGTGCAGAGTCGTCAGAGATTCCATCCAGGAGAAAGGACAGCAGTTTAAAAATCAAATAACTACATTCACTACGTTATGAAGTGAACACAAGGCAAGCTGACAGTATAGAATATGTGCATATATATTTTTCCAGAAATACAGGAAATTAATTAAACATGTCACACAATTCAAGTTATATCTTGATTGTCACAGACTGTTATGTCTGAGAAAAACCAAAGGGTGGGATGAAAGCCCTACAGTCCTAATATTTGGACACTGCTGGCAAAGAGTTGTGTCGAATATTTTTGTGTCCTTTGAACAGTTCTATTTGGAACTAACTAGCTGGAACTAATCACAGTGCAGAAAGTCAAACATACTTAATTTTACACCAATCAGGCCTTTCAATTTTTTGGCTGTTTTTCTTTGAAAAAAATCCAATAAACACCCTAATTTGACATCTATACAAAACCAATATATTTGTGGATTGCCACCGAGATTCCACATTGCCATACGGGATGTGGGATTGTTTACTGCACTCTTTAGGAAACAGTATTTCCGAAATCACACTCAAAATCCTTAAACTACATGTTTTGAAAACTACATTTTTCTATTTGTACACAGCATTCTTACCTCTTCTTCCTTCAAACACATCATTGATTTCTCTCAACAACACAGACATGTCACTCAATTGAGACTCCCAGGCTTCACAGAACACCTCAAGATTTTCTTTTGCAATCTTGCTGGATGGATGTAATGCCAGCGTTTCGGCAGCAGAAATTATCTGGACAGAGAACAAAAAATTCGCTATTGGAAATCCTGGTAAAAAGTGTTGCATGTGAATTCATAAATATCTTCACAGGCAAAATATGAAATTAAACTGCTACTATTATGTCTTTGTAACGTATTATATTTGCCTGACATGTGCAGGCTTGATGGTCTCCCTTGTGCATTCTTTCACTTATTGCCCAACATTAAAGTGTAACTCTTTCTTAGAACTGCTTTGAATAGTTCAACGTTAGGTCTCCAAAAAATTCATACAAGTAATTTTTATTTATTCATCTCCAGTAAAAGTGGCCAGATAAAAGCAAAGCATACCTGTGGGCCAGTGACCTGGAAGGTATCTTCTGCATGTATGCAAGTAATCTCGAGGGGCTCAGTTCCAGAAACATGCCTCAACAAGCGACACATCTAAATATTTGTATAAATTTAAAGAGGAAAGAATGGTAAAAAATATACTTTCATTAGTAGTTAGAAAAGGTGCATATGCACAAATACACACACACAAAGTTACTGATAGTCCTTTCAGAAGCTTACCGGGGACTGCACAGCTGAGTGTTTCTCAGGGAGCATTTACAATAAGAACAGGGCTAAATCTTGACTTGGAATGTGTAGAAAATAACCAATAGAAATAAAGCCTTAATAAATAGATAGAAACAAAACAATGATTGCACATAATTATGACTGAATAAACCTGAAAGTAATCGGATACCTGTGGAACTTGGAAAAATTGTAGCATAAATGACTTCATCAAAACAGCAATTAGCAACCATGTGGAAAATTCAGGCCTTCATCATCCAGGGGACTGAATTATCTTTGAGCAAATCAGCATCGAATTAATTTAGGGAAGAAATTCTGTTTCACAGTTAGCAAAATGTAGTCATCCTTTTTTTTTTTTTTTTTTTTTAAATCAGTTTAGGAGTGAACTTTGGGCTGGGAAAAGCATCAAAGTTTTCTGATCAAAATGAGAACTTACAGGACAGAGACAGTACATATGAAACTAACTGCACTGTCCATCATCAGAAATGCTACAAGGTCTCACATACAGACACTATTTAACGTCATGGTTATGCTCGGAAAAAGAAAAAAAAAGAACCTCAGCGTCTCACTGGAACACAAATTAGTCACAGAAAAAGGGGACAATAAAGCCAAAATTAAAAATCCACAATGCTGATTTGCCGGTCCCAGAAGTTCAAAGGTGTTGCTTCTGGATTCATACTTCTGGGATGAATCCTCATGCCCCATATGATATCACAATTTTTTAGTCATCTATTATTATTAGATGCCACACAAATACAGCTTCTGGCATCACCATGTTCCAGATGTATCTTTGTATGTCTCTTACTGGTGCTGTTACTTCTGCTTCATCTTAAGACCACAGTATGTGATAGAATTTGTAAAAGCGAAGCAAAATTATGTATGCACACACTCTTGAATAATTCTAATTATCAAAAAGACCAAAATCTGTGTGCCAGAAGAGAGAACCACAAGGCATATATGGCAGACATCCTCTCCACAGGTAATCCTAATAGCCACCATCTCACAATAGTCTTGGGAATCCTATTTGTTCACTTGTGTGAATACTACCACACAAAGCAATGAACATATTAGTACACGAAACACACACCGCTTTTCACAAAGCAGAAGAGATTTTCAGTGGCCCTCTTGACTGAGAAAAACTATACAAGATCTTCAAAACAGTCAAGTTAATTGCATTAAGAAACTTAACCTTACATTCCAGCATTCTTAAAATGTATCTTTAGATTCAGCTGTTGCTGGATGCCTACGGCTTCAAAGAAAATGGCTATCATCTTTCCCTGGATCCAGAAACCTATTTTTTGATTAACATTTTAGCCCAGATATGTGGAAATAGATAACACAGCGTCAAACAATGAGTTTGAGTCTAGATCCAGGGGAGAATTTGGTATGACACTACACCCCTTCTGCAGCTGTTTGCCATAGTGACATCTCTAGATCAGACCATACCAGGAACAATACAAAATTCAACACTATACCACGCAAATAAATTAAAATTACAAAAAAGCAGACCAAAGCCTTCCTAAACAACAGATGAAGACAAATCCAGCCACTTATTTTTTAAGTGCCTTACAAAGTGAAAGTAGCTGTGAACTCACCTCAACAAGTTGTTCTTTCTGCTCTGACAGCTTGCAAGTATATTCTGCTACAGCTTCAAGATTTCCTTCTACTCCTGTGATCTTTAATGCTTTGAGGACCATATGATCTGTATGGTATTTTAACAGATCTGCTGCCAGAGATGTTGCTGCACTATGGACCTTGAGTAGCGTTAAAAGAAAAAGGAGAGATAAACCTTGGAAGGAAAAAAAATGCACCCAGTACTAAGTCACATAACCCTAAGAGACAGACTGTTTTTCCCAAGGACCAAAAAAATTACTGCCATGAAAGATCATATACAGCCTACATATTATCTGGGGCCTTAATTCTTCAATTATTATTGAAAGTACAAAGATGAAATCCACTGTATTAAAAAGAACAACAAAAAATACTACAAAAAACCCAACCAACCAAACAAAAAACCCACAAACCACAACCAAATACAAAGAGAAACAAATGAGCAGCTGGGTAAAATCAGAACATGAAATTACCACACTGCTGCTTTCTGATAATGTAACAGCTGGGAAAAAAACAGGTGCATCATTTTGTGGGGCACCAAGTTCAGCATAAGCACAGCACAACGGCCACTTCACTTCTTGTGAAGAAAACACATTAAAAGAATTAGACTGAAGCCACACAGCATCTGAGTTTCCAATACATTAGAAACTAAATTCTTATTAATAAATTGTATTGCCAGTGATGCAAAGGAAAGCTTGAATTTATCAGCTTGTTGCAGAGCCTTAGAAAAGCAAAACCCAAAACTCTGCAAGGAGACGGAAGCAAGAGATGGATACCGGAGAGGTCTCAAACACTCCCTACATTCCCAAGCAAGAAGAAGGTTCCCCTTGAAACACATACCTAAATCCCAACACACTTTCAGACCCACAGATCTGCTGGAATTGTGCTGTGCAGGACTCTGCTAGACAACAGCTATCAGAAACTGCTGCTAGTTCTAGAAACTATCATCAAAGTAGGTTTACCTGCGCCCCATAATTTGCCCCACTTAAAAATATAGGTAAAACCAAACCAGCAATCTCTTTTAAAGTAGCAGAGCATTCTGATGCTCTGTTTTCGTTATGCCCACAAGACTCCCGCTTTGCAGGACTGCACTGAATATACAACAAATTTGGTTGTTCAAGGTGAAAGTTATTTTTCAAGTCCTTATGAATGCAATGAACTTGAAATTGTGACATTGATGGGCCTTGATTCCACAAGGAAAACAATGTTTATTACATGTTGGGTTTTTTTCCTCCTGACTTTATCTATTTCCCCACCATTCCCTGGCAGCACTTCTTGTGCAGTCCAGAATTAAGTGGGGGGGGGTTGTTTTGTTTGTTTTTAATTCTGTGCAAGAAACTTCAATTGTTGCCTCAAAACCTGCTGCTACTGTTTTTTAGAAAAAGAAAAAAAAAAGCTATGACAACATGTAACAAACTATTTATATAGCATTGCTTGCATGCCATTAAAAATTTGCACAAACCACTAATCTCAGAAATTAAGTCAGCTCTGAAGAAAGGATATCTGCGAGGCTTGTAATGTTGGAGTAGGAAAACTGGCAATTCTCATTAATATATAGGCTACGTAGAGATTACCTTTTCATTAGAAATTCTTTTCATCCTGATGTAAAATAGAAATTCACTTCTACTTAAAGCTGTCTCTGATCATTAGCAGGAAAATGTTCTCAAGGAAGGAACATACCTCTCGTTTTTTCCACAAAAGGAAACAGCTACTTTTAACAAGACTGCATCGTGTTCTCAGCCACCCAGGCTCTCAAAAACATTTTAATTAGAGTCACAATACTTAAATTTCACCAAGAGAGAGCCTGGTTGCTGACTGATAGACTGCAGCACCATGAGTCAGACTGACAGGACCATCCTTCTCAGCCATGCACAGAAGCCAACTCAACCCAATGACCCAACCCAACTACATGAAGAACAAGGAAAATGACATAATACTCTAAATTAGCTCTTCTAAGTAAAATTCATGCTGTGCATTTTTAAAAAGTCACTAAGCAAGCTTTCATACTCTGCAGGTCACCAAAGCAAGTCCTACAGGACTTAGGATTTGTTAGTTTAGAAATCCAAACCCACTCTATTTGCTCTACAATTTCTGAACCAGTGTGCTACATTTTCACCTGCATTACTTTTAATATGGAGCTACATCACAGGGCACAGACAAACCACTATTTTGTATCATATGCCACTTCTGTTAGCTGGTTTACAGAAGGTAATTTTCTATTAATGTCACCTAACAAAATTCTTTAACTTTGTAGTAAATGTGTAGTCTTTGTTGCATGCCATTTTCATAAATAGAAACCTGTGGGCAGGACAACATGGCAAGATTTACATTTATGGAGCTGCAAGAAAACCGAGATATTAATGATTTCTTCCACATACTATATTCCAGATGCCTCTGGCTTTATGATACTGCAATTACATGGTCACATACTAATTTGACTGGGAACCCTTCTTCCTCATTCAGCACATGGGAGCAATGTTACTGAAAAAGGATGATCTTAAAGCAACTGAATATCACTCTGGAAAAGCTCTGCTACCAACTTCCTACATAACGGTGACTAAAGAAAAAACTCTTAATCAAAGTACACAAATTATGTATCCTCTATTTTCTGGGAGCCCAACACACTGCCTGACAGCAGAAGCACAAAGCACTTAACTGCAAGTGAAATAGGTACAAAGCACTGTTCAAATCTTCAGGACAGCTATAGGAATTACAATCCGGAAGATGAAAGTCTGATTAGGAGCGGCTGAGGGAACTGGGGCTGTTTAGCCTGGAGAAAAGGAGGCTGAGGGGAGACCTGATCGCTGTCTACAGCTACCTGAAAGGAGGTTGTAGCATGGAGGGGGTTGGTCTCCCAAGTAGCAAGTGACAGGATGAGAGGAAATAGCCTCAAGTTGTGCCAGGGGAGGTTTAGATTGGGTATTAGGAAAGATTTCTTCACAGAAGTGTTGCCAGGCATTGGAACAGGCTGCCCAGGGAAATGGTGGAGTCACTATCCCTGGAGGGGTTTTAAAGATGTCTAGGGGCACTTAGGGACATGGTTTAGTGGTGGATTTGGCCATACTGGGTTTGCAGTTGGACTCTATGATCTCAAACCTAAATGATTCTATGGTTTTGCCTCTATTAAAAAATACACAGCATGATTTTTGAGCACTCAAGGTTTTCCAGTTACAGCAGCAGAGACCTCAGTCTAAGAAAGTTCACCACACTTGTCTAGTATCTTTGCATTTCTCTATAGCCTAGTACTGAAACCCTCATTGTCTGTCCTCAGTTTCATTTCTCCATTTGCTTAAAGGAACAATAATATGAAGCGGTTGAGAAGACATCTGAATGCTTTGTAAGTATTTCAGAAGCTGCCAGAAACCAGTAATTCTGTACTTGGCTCAAATCTGTGGAAGAGGCAAGCCACCAATGCTATCTAATAACAGTGGGGTGAAGGACCCTATCCGACAAGTGCAGTCCATCCCATGTACTAAGTGAGGCAGCTACCTCGTATGTGTATTTCAGGTGACAGCCAGCATACTTGCATTTAGGAAAAGAAAGATGTACAAGCACATACACAGCTGCCAACTGTTTAGAAAAATACCCAACTATTTAAAACAGTGATGCATGCATCCACAATGGAAGTTTAGCCTTTTCATTTAAAATAATGATTTTATACATAGCACGTATTTCCAAACACTTGTCTTTTTTATTGTTGTCAAGTTAGCGAAGAGCCTATGTAGCTAACACATTTCTGAGAAATTTTAAGACATACAAGCTCCCTAATGTAAATCTGATTACGCTGCTCTCGTTTATAAACACATACTAGCTTTTTTTGGGGTACAGGATCTTATTTTACAACTTGGCATTGAACAAGGAAAAATTCAAGCTTTTATTCAGTTGATGCTTGCTTAAACTAGTCTCACCTCTCTTTTAAGTTCATTCATGCACTGGCATGTTTTTAAAATGGCTACTTCCAAGTCTTCCATGAGATCCTTTGTCTTCTGGTTTTGCTACAAGTCAAAGGAAGCAACCAACAGAACATTACACAAGAACTCCAGCAAATCCCACCTTCACATCATGTGTCATTACTTCAAGTTACTTTAGCAGACAGCCTTTTCTTTCTAGATGTAATGTTTTCATTTGCACATTCTCAGCATATTTTACTTGAAAAATTCTTTTATAGAAACATTTATTACCAAATCAAATCTAAAAACAATAGTGATGCAAGCTAATTGACTGCTTCTGTTCACCAGGAATTTATTTCTGAACCTCACTGAGCTTTTTTCAGGAAAAGAGTTGTCTTAAGCTTTAGAACTTCAAAAAATCTTCTGTCTAAACAACCTAAAGTAGAGCAACAGTTCAGGGTTCTTTAAAATATAAATATTATTTTAAAATAAAGTGGTACCTAAAATGTTATACCAACTATTCTATATTGAATTACAAAAAAGTTACTTAAAGCATCTTTGTAAGACTTCAGATCATTGTCTAATTTAAACAAGTACAGCAGCTAACGACATTTTGTTGAGGTACTTTCAAGACAGAGTTCCCACTTTTGCAAACAGCACCTAGTGAGCTGGTGCTATTTTACCTGCTTACTGTGCCTTCAGTCACAGCTAGGCTGGGTTATTTATTAACAAAAATACGTAATGCATAAGCACACATGTACATGTCCAAGTATTTTCATGGATCATATATATGCAAAGTCTTGTGCCAGGCTCTCATTTCTATCACTTGAAATGTAGCATGTATAATAAATTATTTAGAGGTGATCATTTTTCCACCAGTAACAGAGCTTAGAAATGCCAAAGTGTACTGGTTCTGGCTGGCAATTAATTTTCTCCATAGTATCTTGGATTTACGATAGAAAGTGCTGATAACATGGTGATGCATTAGCTATTGCTGAGTGGTGGTTACACAGCTGCCTTCCAGGGCTAACCATAAACACCGAGCTAAACAGAGGTTTACTTTCTTTTAGTTAGGGGATTATATTCAATTAATATTCTATATATGTGTCTTCTTTGTAAAAACAACAGTCTGTGTTATGAATATGATACATATGCTCTTCAAACAGCACTACTACATTAAGAACACCTGACTGCAGCATCTGATTCAAAGAAGGAAAAGGAACAAAAAAGCAGTGTCATAATGCACTCAGTTAAGGAAGTATTCTATACTAGTATACATCTGCCATATTTCAGCGTGTTAATGAGATTTAGTGCTATACATTTCCCCAGGAACAAGACTGAAAGCAAGTCAGCATCAGAAACAGCCACTATTTTCCATCTCTGCTTTTCCTCCCCCTTTTGCATGTATCTTCTATCATCTTCAAGGAAAAAAGATAAGACAAATGACAGAGGGAGCCTTAATGTGCTTCTTCTCTAAAAAGGAAAATTGGATCATTTGAATCTTGTGAAAAGGACAAACAAAATTCCCTGTAAGTCTTAGTGGCTCTTTTCTCTCTTCACAATTTTTTTAGAATATTTCCCTTTTCAGTGTTTACGTTTCAGTGTTTTCAATATTCTGTTGAAAACAAAGAAACATAAATTGTGGTCACTGCCATTGGATCAAGACAATCAAGGTCTCTGAACTACTTAACCAAAAGATGTAACTTTTTAAGACTGTGCAATGATACTTCTATTCGCCTCCTTGTTTCCACTTAGAGCTTCATTAAAATTAGGCTACTGCCACTAGTAGCCTAATTTAGCCATCAAAGAATCAATGAAGCAATCAATACCATTGGAGCAGGGGGAGGACAGAACATTGAAGCTGCAGAAGCACAGAACAAACTCTGGCTTCCCTCATCACCTCTCACTGTGGGGAATACAGGCAGTTCTCTCTTCCTAGACCAGAAGAAACACTGCATTAGCAATTCCTTCCCAAAGTAGAGGTGAAAAGATTTACTTTGCTTAAAAAGCTCTTACAGCTTGCATCCACACTGAAACCAGCTGCTCTAGTTCCATTTTAGCCTGTTTAGACAGCTCCAAAATGTGTTCTCTGTGCTCATGACTGGTATAGGCAGAGTCTGTGAAGTCCTCCGTATGTTCCAGGATAACTTCCAGCATTGTCGAAAGGTTCTCTTTTGAGAGAAAATAAAGATTCTCACGAAGACCCTCCACCTTATTCTGAAAAAGAAACGCAGCAGTTCCTTCAGAGTTTGTGATTACACAGTTGTGATGCAACTGCAGAAAAGAGAGCACATGCATCATTTTACGTTTTATTTTTTCTCCCAGTGCTTTTTTTATTATTATTCACTTCTTTTCAAAGTCATCCAACAACTTGCTTGTATCCAGACATCCAGTTTAGGCTCTAGGAATTTTTTTAAAATGTAATAATACCGTCGGCAAATTACTGGCCACTCATCAGAAGTAACAACAAATACATTACTGTTCTCATGCTGTCAATTACAAGCTTTTAAGTTCAGTTAAGTTTCATAAATTAATTGTGCATTCAGATTTTGTTTGATCTTTACAAGTTTTTCTATATCCATACCATCCATTTTGAGTGTTTTTCTAAAAATGTTCATGTAGCAAATAGAATACTTTGAGGCACTGTGGAAAAATTTCAACCAAATTTTAAGGGGGGAAGAGAAGATAAATAAATAATAATATATATTAAAAAATATAAGTGACAGCCTCCAAAGAAATGAGATATAGTTGTTCATTAACTGTTCTTAACTGAGTATGAAATTTAGAAAAGCCTTTATCGGGAAAAATAGACTGAGCTACAAGATAGAATTACAGTTCATAACATTTCCTTTGAACCACAATTTGCTCCTTTAAATGTTAGAATGAATATTTTTGTGTGCAGTGTTTAAAATATTACCTATTAGGAAGCAAAATATCTTCAGCAACAACAATTTTAATTAAGTTCTGATTGGTATCTTCATACTTAAATTTATTCTCCATTTAAGGTACCACATCAATGAAACATTAGAGTTCTGAATGCATTCTGATCCAGGAGGAGATGGCAAGTATCAGAATGTGTATTTTGGCAACGATAATCAAAGTACAATAATCTCTTGTCAGATTCTCTAACATTTTAGGACAGTTATTTAAACTACACTGCTGAAAAGATGCAGCTCCACCATTTGGAATATTTTTTTTTCAAAATTCTAGTCTTGAGGTAATTTATTAGGCTGTAGAAAACAACACTATCTCTATTCTTACCTTGAATTCTTTGATGCCAGAATATATGCTGATGGCAGGCATTTCACTTTCTCCATTTGGTCTAGAGTCAGTTACAATTTCTATTACCTGTTCCAAAGCTAATCTCATCCGATGAAAAACTCCATCCTTGTTTATACGAGCAGATTCACAGTCTGGATGCCTCAGACAAGTCTTTTTAAAGAAACCAAAGTAAGTATTACGAAGGAGTACACATGCAGTATAATGAAATGAATGCTTCCTAAAGCAAGTGTAAAAAATCCGTCAGAATATAATAATTTCTTTTTGTTAAACTGCTATTGTGTTAAGTAGAACTCATAGCATTACTCAGAATATGAAGATTTTACACCCTTCTTTAGCATGAAGTTTAAGGTGGGGCTGAGAAAGAAGAGTCAACTATCCTGTCAGATGCCATCCTCTGTGATTTACCAAAGTTGTGTAAGAATGTGCACATTCACTCACTTTTGAAGCAGTCAGGAGCATCATGGTGCACTTCTCAAGAACAGCCCTAGATGCTGCCATTCTAGCCTTTTTCTTCTCATCCTTCAAATCCTAAACATCAAAAGAAAAAATTACCTGAACATGATAACAGTATCTAAAATGTTAAATGCTTGTGAGACTGCAAAACGGAAACTCTCTTGCAGATGGATGGGTTGTAAGAAAGCTTCTTTATGTCTGACAACTGCTATTTTCAGCCTAACTCATGATCTAGAACTTGCTTTTCAGACCAATTTTAATTTATGCATCTATTCTTGGCTCTACTCAATTCAGATTTCAAAGAAGGAAGACCTCAGAGATACAGAGCATGTTATGTAAACTGTCACTAATTTTCCCATCTTTATCATAAGCATTAGTCATAAAACAGAAAAATTAGAGGAAAAGAATAGCTGACTAAAGAATATTTTCTGAAGCAAGGATAGGGTAAAGCAGAGACAGAGAACACCAGATTTTAGTTGTACTGCAGTGAAGGAAATATAAAATAAATCTTTTGTCTACTTGAGTGTTATATTTAATATATCCCAGTATCAAAGAAAGTTTTAATAGGCTAGAAAAGCAATTCCTCTGTAGAAAGGCAGGAGCTTCCCCAGAGCTCTCCAGAGAGAGAGAGAGAGAGAGATACACCTGCAAAACTGAACTATACCCTCAGAAAAGTTCATGAAAAAGGAAAAATTTAGAGTCCAAACTGGGAGTGAGGGGAGGCAAAGAAGACAACAAGACATTTATCCCTCAATATGTAGGACAGTCTAACAAGATGAAGAATTTACAAAGCTACAACAAAGATCTTTTCAATGCTACCAAAGATAGCTGAGTGCTATTTGAGTGTTAAACAGGTAACTGAATGGGAGGACCATTTGAAAAGGGAACAGTTTACAGGATGCAATTAATCCTAAACTGTTCTAGATTAGCAATTAAAAAAAAAAAAAAAAGATAAATCACTGCAGCAGTCCCTTTTGACATTGCTATAAAAATCTCATTTAGCAACTACAGAAAATCTTTAAGATCAAGATCAACACACTAAAAAAAAAAAAAAACAAGCCCCCTTCACCCCCCAAAAAAACAAAACAACAAAAAACCTCACCACAGCTCGTTTCTGAAATTCTGACATGATATTCTGATAAATATGTCCACACTCAAGAGTCTCTGGCACACTTATTGTAATTATACTAAGGAAAAATACCTTGAGGATATTTCCTCCCAATAAAACTAATAATTCCACAGAGCAGCCTACACACCATAAAACGAGCATGTCAAGAAAGTTTTGACACAATTTAAAAAGTACTAATGAAACACTCTTTCCAAGAGTGTCAAAGTAGGCAAGGAGAGGAGAGCCAAGGACCAGTTAACGTTGAAAACTAGAAATAGCTGAAAAGAATATCACTTACTAGTGATCACTTTTCTCTTTCCAAGGAACAACTGCTATGAATATTTCAAGGTAAAATAAAGAGAAATGATTTCCAAGGAAGTATTTCCTCTAATTATATGTAGTTTTCCCAGAAGTGATTCTTTGCTACAGAGCATGTATTTAGCAAACTCTGAACACATCAACAGTAAAAGGAGTGTGGGATGTGTTTTTAGCAAAGTTCTCTAACATTTTATCTGAAGAATGCTGTGCCATATCACAAAAAATGCCTCTATATGCATGAGGTGGGTCAATTGTTTACACAAAGTGAATTCTGAATTTTGCTGGATATTAGCGGCTCTATATCAGACCCTAGTTCATTTCTGAATAGATTTGATTGCCAAGGGGAAGGAACAGCTCACAGCAGAAGTCTTAAGCTTCAACGAACCTTTTATTTACATGGAAGTAGCAGCAAAAAGTTTCCTGAGTGAATGAAAGGCTTTGAAAGAGCAATTGCATGTGAGAAGTAAAAAAAACCATTATCCCAACATAAGAAAGTTTTGACCTAACCCTAGAAAAATATTCAATAATAATAATAATAATAATAATAATAATAATAATAAAAAAATGCAAACAAAAGCTTTATTAGGATCTAAAGATTGCATGTTTGGAGTTCTCTAAAATAATTATTCTGCTTTCAAATCCCTCCACTATGTGCAAACATCAAATCTTCTGTCAAGTAATAACAGACAAATTCCCTACTAGAGTAATAAGCCAGAAAAGTTAAAGCCCAAAGATGGTGACTGAAGCAAAAGGACATCTCAAAGAACATGCACCGAGGCTTCTGGAAGATACGCGGATCAAACAATGCAGTGGTATTTCTCAGGCTGAGCTTTAAAATCAAAAGATGTGCTTTGAGTGGAGCAAGGAGAAAAAGTTAGGTTTCAGAGATAGGACACCAGCAATTGTTTTGTTCTGTCAAAATTAATCATTCAAGAAGAAACCAAATAGTCCAGTGAATCAGATGAAAATGATACCTTACAACATCTCTCACAGCTTTTTATTAATGCTTACATTTTGCCGATCTCCAGTTAAATGGGCAAACTCTACCATTTCATTTCCAAATTGGCTGAATATTTGTACAAACTCCTGGAAACTACTGACTTTTTCTAGTTGTTCCATTGTTGCAAGAACCTGCAAGATAGAGGACAGTACTGTAGATTATCAAGATACTAAACATAAAACGTTATTACTAAACTAGGAATACCATTATTTGCAGACCCTTCTAAATCATGTGGTTTAAGCATTAATAACACAACAGCTGGAAATCAAGTCTAAATTAATAATCATGCTTCATTAAAAATGAGTAATTTCTTGTCAAGTCTCAAAAAACATTTTCTTCACTTTTCCCAGTACCAAGAGTAACAGCATTACAGGATTCGGTTTCCAGATTTAGGAAAAATGTTACTGTCAAATTTAAAAACATAAGTACTTGAAATTAATATACAGATTATATCCCTATGCTGTAAGTCTCAGTTTCAAAGTTCAACTTCAGATGCAGAACTTTCAAACTTTAAAACCACAGTTGCACAAAAGAAAACAAAGAAGTTAGAAATTAACACATAGTTTTATACTCTAACAATATCAGAACAATTTTAACTCTGAAAATTTTTATTAGCTCTATAAAAAACAAAGAACAAACTGAACCCAAGTTTTACCATGGTCTTACTCAAGATACACAAAAGTATGTGAAATCAGCATTTTTTACAACACTCAGTAGAAGTCATTATATGGCTTATAAATCACTGAAGCTATCCTGCTGGAGTCACTACAACACGGTTTATAACAGAGATTAACATTAGGGTTTTTCAGGTTAGAGGTCTAATTGCTAAACCCAAAACTACCTTTCAAATCCACTAAATGTCTTCAGAAAGAGAGACAATCAAAGCAGTTCTTTATTGTGTTTCACACTGGAGATAAGATACCGCATGAAAATTTAACAAACTGTACTTGAAAGGGAGAAACTTCAACTTATATTTCTTTTCCTATGCCAAAAATATCTTCCCCCAACTAAAAAAAGCAGTCTACATACCTGATTATGACAAACTACTCACTCTCTGCAACCCAGGGGAACCTTGCTAGAAGCACCCATTCTTTCGTAAGAGTGGCCTCTCCATCTCAGTCTACATAATGCAAATGTTCAACTAAAACCTGTGAGTGCAGTGGAACATACTGCTTTATCATGCAATACTGGACCACAGTATCAGTCTGAGCGTCTCACGTTGTGCAGCCAGCTCCACCACAGCTGCAGAAACTGTCATTTTTGTGATTTAGGTGTTGATGCACGAGTAAGGCTGAGGTAGAAAGGATTTGGAAGGAAGCTGCACAAAGATGAAGATGTGAAAATAGTACAAATGCAGAAGAAGCAGAGAACAACAGGACTCGGAAAGTAAGGATATAGAAAAGTGAATGTGGAGAAAGGAGAAAACATAGAAGTTAAGGTTCAACTTTCTCTTCTAAAAATGGATAAAAAAATAATAGCGATTATGTTCAATCATTCTTGGTTTCAGCAAGTATAGTATTTCATAGGTATGGTCCTGGTTGCAAGCAACTCTGTTACAGTTACCCTAAAGCAAGTGTTGCTGTCATGACAGATCTCTTGTCAAATAAAAATTTCAGTGAAAGCACATGCATTTCCATTACAGTTAACAATTCTAGACATTCCAGGTAGAGTTGACATTCCAATAAACCAGTAATACATACAGGGAGAAGCTGTATAGACAGCTTTAAATATGCCTAAAGCTTATTCAAGAAGCTGTTCAAATGCCAAATACCTGTGATGTCTTCGTAATTTTCCATTTTAAACTTTCTTCAATGTGAAACACATGTAGTAATTAAAATATACATTTTAAAATATAAAGTTAAAATTATTTATCAAAAAAGGCTTGAGGTTCCTTTTAATATCTAAATTAGTATCACACGGCTACTGCAGCACTATGAATGTCACCTTTCAGCCAGCAGTTGTAGGCTGACACCACTTGGGGGCATATCCATATTTTCATCCAATGTGCACAGTGCAGCAACACCCCCACTACCTGTCACTTCCCAATTCCTTGGTCTGACACTCCTAACCTGACTGATGCCAGTAAGCAGAGCGAGATGTTAAGCTCACTGATGCAGTGACTAAGTCGGATGGACAGTGAAATAAATTTTGTAAGGTTGGAAAGACGTGGGCAGGGATGTAAGAAATGCACACGATCTAAGACCACAGGCACGGTACATATGACACAAAGGATGCAGAAGCAGGAACAGTATCAGTGGGATCATCAACGAGAGGCTGGGTTCTGGAGCAGATCACCGTTCCAGAAGATCTCAATCACATCATCAGTCTATGAGACTGGATGTCCACCCACTAAGCTGTTTCTCTGTTCTTGGTCCTTGGTTGACTTAACTACTCTTGATTCACTTGAGGAAGATGATGATGATGATGATAATGAAAATTAAGGCATTCAGAAAGAAGCAGCAAGCAAACTGGCACTAAAAGTTTAACACTGGGCATTCAGTCTGTAAGATGAAAATGCAGCTGATATCTTCTGGAAAAGTGAAGCCCTCCAAAAAACTGCTCCAGCTGACAGTACTGATGATTCTGCTCCTGCCTTTCCATCCTCTATGCAATGTTATACTACACTGTCTCTCAGTATTTGTGTGCAATTCTTAAGTCCCTGCCCGCATCTTAACTCTACCAAAATATTTCTTAGAGAAAGAACTGCTTTGCTATCCTTCATACTAGTGTCTGACACACTTTTCAGGAATGTACTCTATAAATATCAAAGTACTGCCTGTGTGAGATACCATGATTTGTTTAATTTGGTCTGAGAGATGCCAGTTGTTCTATTGGTAACATAAACAGAACAGACATTCTCAAACACACATAGACCAGGGGTAAAAAGGAGAAAGCAATAAAACCCAAAAGACCACAAACACCATGGTGACTATGGCAATTGGGAGTCAGACACACTTACTCTGGAAAATCAGAGTTCATTTTAAATACCTTCAAAATTAAATCCTGTGCCTACACTTACTATATTCATATCACTGTATATATGACAATATTTTCATATTTATTTAAAACTATCATAAACCATGCCCTGCTGCTGAAAGGATATATCCCTCCTTAACCCTTTCTGCTACAAGCACTTGCGCAGTGTTCTGTAGCCTAAATCTATGTTAACACCAGCCACTTTTAGAAAGGTAAATTAATTCAGATCACTGCATGGCTGCAGACAAGGGTAGAAGAAAAGCTCAGAAAAGGCAGCAAATGCTATTAAATGCACCATTCTGATTCTCAGCACAAGAGAAGACCAAAGCTGCAAGTAACTTCAGCAAACTAATATTAATAAAACTGCTGCCACGTTCACCAAGCACTGGGAGAACAGCAGTAAGATCACAAATGAATGCTGCTAAGTCTAAAGCCAGACTGAAGCAGGTATTGCCATAGTTTTTGAATCCTAGACTCAACTAAGTGCCTTGGATCTCAAATCTGCAAAACAGAGACCAGCATGTCTGGAAAGCAAAGGAAGAGAGAAACTATGAAGAGTCAAGAGAGGAAAGATGGGCTCCACTCTGGATTATGAGTTGAAAATTAACAGAAAAACCCAGGTCCCATCAGGCTCTCATTTTTCAAACATGAGGTTTTTCTAATTTTGTTCTAGCACATCAGGGGAGAAGAAAAAAGAAAGAATATCCTACAGTCAAGACACTGCAGTACATCTGAGGTTAAATGTGTCTTCATACATTATTTAAATCAACTAAGTAGTTTCAAACTAAGTTTCAAGACATAAGTTAAACTGCACAAAAAACTTTCAATCTGTAAGCCTCACATCACTAGCACAGACTTTTATCAGCGTTTCTCACAGCTTTTTGCCTTAGACACATTCATAATGTTCTCCTTGTCTTGATCTTGACAATACAAACATCCTGTCCTTAGCAAGTGGAAGCTTTTATTGGCCATTTTACTGACAGACACACTTTCCACCTTGCAGCAAACTTAAATAAGCAGTAACACAGCATCTTCTCCAGCATACTAAGTCAACAGAACAATACAGGTCACTTAAAATGTAGAAAATTTTTATTTTATTCTCCTTGATTTACACCCATCCCCTTTCAGCTATCTGATAGGTGAACATGTGCAAGACATTCATTTTTACCTCTTCATTTTTTACCTTCCCAAGAGATACAATGAAAATACCACTTAATTTAGAAACACTCTTTTGCATTTACTCCAAGTATCAGTTAAGCAAAACAAAAAAGGAGCTACAAATACCTTGTTTCTGGAAGTTATAATTTGCTTAATAACAATTCTGTCTGCTAACACCAGGACCTTTGTGACTGAAGAAAGCAACAGTCTTGCAGCTTTTACCACACCCGTTTTGTCGGTAAAGATTGTTATGTGGCTGTCAGATTCCGGATGATCTAAGCTTGCCACGTCCGTAAGCTGTGCAATTGTTTCACCTAGAAGCAAAAACCAAATAATTAACGTTTCAGACTTACAAAGAAATATACTGGGCCATTAAGCATTCTTAACTTTTACCTTTGAGGAACAAAACCAACTACCGACAACTCTTTTATTCCACTGCACTTCCTTCTACTGACTGTTGGTGGCACCCTCTCCATATTTAAATCTGGACTGTTATTCAGTAACGCCTCGTTCTTTCATCTGTAACACAGACTAATTTTCTTACAGTAGTCTACAGATGTGTCAGGTGGAGGGGATGAAGCTGCGGAGTATGGAGGGAGAAAATGTTCATGAGAAATATTTTTCCAATTTTAATAGCAAAAAGTCAAATCAGTGTCGACACTTGCAGCATCAACCAACCTACTGAAGGAGTGGGATGCAGCAAGGAAGGAAGAACTACAAGTTCCCCTCCACCTTCCAAATTTCAGTCAGTATTCGCATAACTTATGGATTTTCTATTCCTGTAGAGGTCTTCAGGGATGAAGAATAAAGAGACTTAAAAAAATAATTTTATAACTTACAGGACTGAAGCATTATAGTGAAAATATTTCATTTTATGTTCAAAGGAGTAACACCAAACAGTATGTTGTCAGAAAGATGAGGGAAAAAGTGTCAAAGAAGCACTAATTTTCAGTTCATAAGCAGCTTTTTATTCAACTAGCATTTGGTACGACCATAGTTAAGCAGGACTGTTTGACCACTTTTATTTTTTATGTGGTAACAAATTCTACAATCCAATGCAGCCAATGGGTCTTCTTATGTGAGAAAAATCACAGGACTCTATTCAATTAAATCTTCTGGGGTACCCTAGATAATAGTGCAATAGAGGAAAGGCATAGAGCAGTTTCCTATTTCATAAACACAGAAGGACCAGTGGGATACTAAACTCAGGCAAGCTCTGAGAAGTGCTTTTTGTTAGCATGCAAGACAAGATGTTCAACCTGCAACTAACCTGCAGATTATCCTTGAAGATAAAATCTAGGACATCTGATCGAGTCCTCTATGACTTATCTTCAAAACCTCAGCTAAGGTAATTCACCTGAGCAGACAAGATACTCACTTCAAAAGCCTGATAAAGCCAGAGGTCCCACATGAAGAACCTGAGGGTGCATTATTAGTCTGGAAATACCACATACAAACACTGTAGAACAAGGAAGGCCTGACAGTGTTTATGTATAGATGTGTCTCCTCCAACAACTGCAATCCCTTGAGATCCTACATTGCCTGAATAAGTTTTGCATTACGACAAAGAACTTCCAGTTATTTTGCTAGGACCGGGCCAGGTTATAGAAGTAAAGGTACAATAATCAGAGGGTCTCTGTATTCTAAGTACGCAAATATGATAAACAGTACAATCTGAAATGGTGAGTTCCATATAGCTGAAGTGCCTGAAAATGAAGCAAGAAGAATTGTAAAAGTACAGCTATTATGCAAACAGCTAGAGCAGCCAGGTGAATAATAGTGAAGTCCTAAGACAAGCCTCCAGCCAGGCAAGGAGATCATTTAACAGCAAAACAGATTGGCCATTGCCTTCTCCACAGTCAAATTAATTTCAGTTCAGGCCAATTTCTAGTTGGAACTGTTCAACTTTGTCAGCATATTAACCCAAATCTCTTCATTTGACCTCAAAATATATGTGACCACATAAAATAGTGTAAAAACACACAGTGAACAATTAAAATGGACAAAAAGTTCTTTTGGTAACCAAGGAAGGATGCAAAATGTCATTATCCCATTTCTTATGCTGTGGGATTCACCTTCTTGAAGCTGAATTATCAAGTCGTAGGTGAAGCATCTAATAATACAAAGAGTAATCAGAGAACATAGAAATAGCTGCAATATCTGCCTGTCAAAAGCACCAGACAGCCCTAGAAACTTGAGACTTCTGACAAAAGAACAAAGCCTTCCTTCTCTGCCTGCAGATCTGAAACTACAGGAATGGGAATGGTGCCCTGGGAGTAAGCTATGAGGATCAAGACCTGGTAGGGTAAAAAGACTGAACTAGGGAATATTTAAGTCAGCTGGGCATACACAAGTCCATGGGACACATCTGAGAGTGTCAAAGGAGCAGTTCAGTGTCACTATAATTCTGCTATTGTGTCTGAGAGATGATAACAATTGTGAGAGGTCTCCAATGATAGAAAGGCAACTGTCACATCCATCTTCAAAAGGGGTAACAAGAAAAGCTCAGATAATTATGAGCTAGTCTGCCTCACATCAGACTCCAGGAATATTATTAAAATAATCTTGGAAGTCATTACCACATGAAGCAGAAAAAGGCAACTGGCAAGAGTCAGCACTAACCTGCAAGGGTGAATAGTCCCTTATTGACCTGAATGCCTTCTGTGATGCAATCACACTGTCTCTAGAAAAAGAAGTAATGGATGCTGTGTATATCAACATTAGCAAGGCCTCCAACATGATCTCCCAGAGTGTCTTTATAACTAAATAATGAAATATGTACTGGATAAGTAAACAATAAGGTGAATAGAAAATGGACCTGACCATTGGGCTCCAGGATGGCGATCTGTGGTATAAAGTCCACCAGATGGTCAATTACCAGTGGCATCCCTCAGAGGCTGATACAAGGCATCAAAACTGTTCCCTGGATGATGGGCCAGCATGTTCAACAGACACGTGAACACCACCAAATAGGGGAGTGTCTGATATGCTGGAGGACAGAGCTGCTAGACAGAGGGACAGGCTGGAAACATGGTCTGACAGGAAGTTTGTGAAGTCCAACAAAGGCAATATTATCCATTCCTGCATCTGGGGCAGGATAACACCAGGCAACAGCACAAGTTGGGTCAGCTGCCTGGAGAGGACTTTTGTGGGGAAAGACACAATGGTCCTGGTGGCCAAAGAGCTGAAGAGGAGTTCACTGATGGCCAGCTGCAAGCTGGGTTGTTAGCAGAAGTGTAACCAGCAGGCTGCAGAAATGATTCTTCCCTTCTGGTTGGCACTTATGAGACAGCATCTGGAGTGTCATGTCCAGTCTGGGGCTCCCCTGAAAAAGGGAAAGCACTGACACAGTGGAGCATGTGACATAAGGGGAGAGGCTGAAGGAAGCGGGTTCATTCCACCTCAAGAAGAAAAGGCCAATGGAAAAGTTTACTGTGGTCTACAACTACCTACCTAATGGGCAGGCATGGAGGAGACAGACACAAACTGATACCAGCGGTGCACGGTGATCAGCTAAATAGCAATGGACAAGATAAAAGATAATACTGTTGCCCCTCTAAGAGTGGTCAAAGACTGTAAGAGATGTACAAGAAGTTACAGAGTCTCCATTCTTGGAGTTAAATGTCTCTTCCAAATTATGTTATTCTGTGATTTTATTTATCCATTTAAAATTGTTAGTTTTCAACCTCATTAATTTAGTCCTTCTCTGTACTAAAAGACATGGAAAAAACAGGAGAGCACTATTTATTGCTTTCAGTTTATTCCATGTCTTCCTTTAGGGCTTTGTAGTCAACCGCTAGAGAACAGTGAAAATGTTATGACACTAGCTCATTCTTGACATGTGTTTTCTCTTTTAAATGAACCAGTCTTTCCCATTTTTTGAGAAAAAAGAACCAAAACCCACAAACAAAACAAAACAAACACAAACAAACAAAAAACCCAAACAAATAAAAAATAACTCAAACCAACAATGACACAGATGGGCATCTAAAAATGTGCTGCTTTGAGTTGCATTCCACTACAATACTGTCACTGTAAACGCTGACACGGTGCAAGACTAATGTTAGGCAAAATCTGCTACATGACCCTCTGCAGTGTTTTATGATTCTCCTTTGAGTCAATCAAATTACAAGGTTTATTACAAGGCAAGAGTCACAACAAGTCTGAAACACTTCAGATCACTGATTACACCCTTCACAAGAGACAGATACAACATCTGTCATCCTTCAAAGCGTCTGCAGGATATGCAATTGATTTAAAGACTCCCTACTTTCCTTAGCAACTGAGATGCTTAATGTTCTAAATTCTTTAGTGTTGAAATCTATCTACTATGCCTAACAAAGTCTCTCTTTATTTTTTGAGGCACCATCTAATTTACTGGTTAAAATGAAGTATGAACAGCTCTACAACATCCTCCATCATAAACAGCAAGGCACCCATAGCATCAGAACATAGGATTATTTTATACAACTCAACATTCTTGGCTATAATTGGCCAGGAGATTTTATTGGCTTGCTTTGTAACACCGAAGTTGTCCAAAATGGCACTTGAGCAACTGCATTCAGAGACTGAATTCAGAGGACAGGGACCCATAAGAATTTCTCTGCACAAAGCACTCTCTGACCTTGACCAACACTTAACAGTCCACAGAGATAATACTGGCACAAAAAAAACACCAAACAAAAACCAGCAGCAAACACATTTGATATACTGGATTGTCCATGTAAGTTTTACATAGATCTCAAATAGCTAAAAGAGAGAATAACTGACCCCCATCAACGTAAACATGAGGCTTGACAGAAAAGTAAACAGTCTATATCTTCACTCCACTAGACTGAGTCATATTACTGCATAACAGGAAACAAATGTAAACAATGTAAAAAAGTACAATAATTTGGTGAGAGAAAATACTGCAGACTATTTTTAGATTCTGAGCTCTTCCTGGATAGACTGATAGGGAGAAAAAGCACTTGGCCACATGTATTGTCTTTGCATGGCAAGGTTTTGGTAGCAGGGGGGCCGCAGGGGTGGCTTCTGTGAAAAGCTGCCAGAAGTTTTCCCCATGTCTCACAGACCCAATGTCAGCCGGCTCCAAGACAGACCCATCACTGGCCAAGGCCGAGCCCATCAGCAATGGTGGTACCACCCCTGGGATAATATAGCTAAAAAGGGGAAAAAAGCCTGCAGAACTGCAGCCGAAGAGAAGAGAGTATGTCAGAGGAACACCTCTGCAAACACCAACGTCACTGAAGAAGGAGGGCAGGAGGTGCTTCAGGTGCCAGAGCAGAGATTCCCCTGCAGCCTGTGGTGCAGACCATGGTGAGGCCAGTTGTCCTCCTGCAGCCCATGGAGGTCCACGGTGGAACAGATATTCACCTTTGTCCCATGAAGAACCTCACACTGCAGGAGGGGGATGCCCGACGGAGGCTATGAACCTGCAGGAAGCCCACACTGGAGAAGGCTCCTGGCAGGATCTGTGGTCCCGTAGAGAGAGAAGTCCAGGCTGGAGCAGGTTTCCTGGCAGGACTTGTGATCCTCTGGGGCACCCATGCTGGAACAGTCTGTTCCTGAAGGACTGCACCCCGTGGAAGGGATCCATGCTGGAGCAGTTTCTGAAGAACTGCAGCTCATGGGAGGGACTCATGTTGGAGAAGTTTGTGGAGGACTGTCTACTGCAGGAGGGACTCCACGCTGGAGCAGGGGAAGAGTGTGAAGAGTCCTCCCCCTGAGGAGGGAGAAGCGGCAAAGACAATGTGATGAACTGACCAACAACCCCCATTCCCTGTCTCCCTGTGCTGCTGTCAGGGAGGAGGTAGAGAAAATCGGGAGTGAAGTTGAGCCTGGGAAAGGAAGGGGTGGGGGGAAGGTGTTTTAAGATTTAGTTTTTATTTCTCATTATCCTACTCTGATTTGATTGGTAATTAATTTCCCCCAAGTCGAGTCTGTTTTGCCCATGACAGTAATTGGTGAGTGATCTCTCCCTGTTCTCATCTCGACCCATGAGCATTTTGTCATATTCTCTCTGCCCTGCCCAGCTGAGGAGGGGAGTGAAAGAGCGGCTTTGATGGGCAGCTGTCATCCAGCCAGGGTCAACCCACTACACCACAGAATAACTGGCAAGTCAAGAAATAGAGATGCAGACTGCGCTGCTCTTCTAGCAGCTGAGGTTATCAACATCAACTTTGGCTTGTCAGCATTTTACTTGGATCCCTGAAGAGAAAACACATGCTTCATATAACAAGTGGAATGTTTTCAAATTAGGACATTTCTGTTTGCAGCCAAGTTTACTGGAGCGACCATGAATCTACAGGCTGAAGTTTATCTAGAGTAGTCCTTCAAATCACAAAACCAATCATTTATCACCAGCATTTCTCTAAACATTGCAACTCTTGTTGAGGGATGTTCAGAGGATTTCTGACAATACCATGCTCAATTTCTAAGCCTTTTTATTTTTTTTTTTTAAATCACAAAAATAGTATGAACTGCATCTCCAAGGTTCGAGGCCAGCACAGTGATTCAGCAATAAATGTACTGGCTAGGATACCAAAAGACAAGTTTCTCAAGCTTCTGAAGTTATTTAAAGTTAACACCTAAACACTTCCCCACAAGTCCAGTTTACCTTAACAGATCAATTTTAAGTACAGTAACCTACGTCTTGGAGTACTATTCCTTTCTCCAGTTATCAAGAATTAGTGTGTTGAAGGGTCATTTATTTGCCTCCACATCTGGAAGCTCAAGATTGTCTACCTGAAGCCACAGAAAATCTGTCACACCTGCAGGTACTTCCACCTGCTTAAATGGGAAAAGCTTCAAGCAGAATTTCCCATTATTCAAATGTATTAGAAAAAAAAAAACAAAAAAAACCAAAAACCCACCACCACTAACAACAAAAGGAATGTTCTTCTACCCGTGATCTTCCTGAAGGCTGCACTGCACATGTAAGAATATACCTTCAATACCAGCTGCTGAAGTATCATGCAAGGAACAGTATTTAACATGCAGGAAAGTAGTTTCTGGCATGACACTGACATTCGCTTTCAGTATCAGAGAATGTAACCCACTATTTGCCTAGATAGAGGCTTCTGAGGGAACGAAGGGAGTGACAGCAAGCAGCTCCATCAGTTATCCATACTTCACATTCAATCCACACACAGAGCAGGTTTGCAACAGAAGCTGAATCCAGCAAAAAGACAAGTACAATATGATTTTCATTCTACTGAGGGGAGTCATCAGATGACCGATGTGAGTCATCTTACTGAGTCCTGATGAAATATGGGTTGACACTGACCTTCATTCAGACATTTAGAACACAGTGACCTCAATACCATAATACTCAAATTACTCTAAATACTCCACTGTTTTAGCTCAAGAGCTATGAAATCTAAAGTTGTATTCTTATCACTCTGCTCTTTGTCTGTAGTAACATCGTAAGACAAAGAGCAGTCAGGTAATTCCTTGCAGCAAAAGATCCTATGAAAATCAAAGCCAACACACAATTCCATTCCCTGTCCATAAGATGACAGTAATTTAAGTGACAAAGTCAGGTAACAGATCAGGCCTTGAATGAACCAGCACAAGAGGAGTAAGCAATCAAGTAATAAAGTTCTTACATTATTCCTGATACTAAAAGTAGTGTGCCAAAAATGGCACAAGCACAAGAGGTTACAAATTTCATTAGTAACTACATACCTGCTCTCCTTGCCTCGATGCAAGCAACACTCATTTCCTCTTTCAATTCATGATTTTCATTGGCTATAGCTTCACCTACTGTAACAAATCTTCCAACTGCCAGGTTAACCGCTTGGCCCACTCGCTGAATTGCTTGCAGAGTCTTGTCTGAACGCTTTGGTTTATCCTTATGATTAATAAGAGTAGTTATCTGCAAACAAGAAGAGTTAATTATTAGAACTGCATACGAGAAGACATTTTAACTTTAGTATTAAAGGCAAGTTTTGAACTGAACTCAGTAGTAGATTTTTACCATACTTCACTAATAAAATTTAGTGTTGAGTTATGAGGTATCATTTAATTTCTCAGAGGATGAAAAAAAAAAAGGAGTATAATTAAATCTGCTCATCTGCTGTGATCTCAACTTATCTGACATCTCAAATGCATGGAGAGATTCTTTTTTCTCCCCCCATTTGCAGTGTTAGAATAAGCTGCCCTAGGTCTCTCAACAGGCTTTCTCACTACAGACACAGGAAGAGTTGCATACAGTAGCAGACATATCAACACCATTTTGGGTTTGCAAGCACCGAAAATCTTACAAAGTTTTTGTGCTGCCAGGTAACTAAACACACTCATCAATTATGATTTGGGAGCTCTGGCTGTTTTTATTGAAATAAGCCTTTCTAAAAGATGTTTTATCCAACTGATTAACACAGACTTTAAACACAAGCAGTAGCACAGTTTTTACACAAAAAGAAGAACCATTTGTCTTTTAGAAATAATCTGAAGTATTCCAGTGTTCTCTCCATTAAAATATCCACTGTACTCATAACTTAAACATCTTCAGTTATGTGTGTTTTCTAGAATAAAAAACAAACAAACAAACAACAATTTGGGATGCTATTCTTCTTCTGATCTCCACACCTGGTATCAGCTTTTCTGCCCTGTACTACATTGCACTATACATTTCTTTTACCAACCAGAGATCAACTTCGGAGTCATGCAGGCTGCAGGACACCAAAGATTTGCCCAGAACACAACCACCAACCACCCAAAGAGAAAGGTAACGCAGAAGTAGCTCCTCAACCAAGACAAACAGACATGAGGACAATGTGCAATGCTGCCACTCAGAATTACCTAATTACAAACTACATTACAAACACTGTAGAAGCTTTAGCTTTTTGGTATCACAATAATTTTCTAGTGAGATGCAGGACAGAACTCAAACTGTAGTTCTGAACATGCTAAACCAGCATAAAAGCCATAACTGCTGCCCAAGACAGTCCCACCTGTCCTTGCCTCCATCTCTGTCTTTTTCGCAATGAATTCATCTGATCTGAGTTAAACCAAAGTTGTGAAGAAGGTGATGTTTGTTAGTTTAGTTTTTCTCATAATCAGTTGCCCAATCCAGTTCACTGCACAGCTGTAGGAATAGTTCTGCTGATAGAATTTCAGAATTACATGAATTACTTAAGTGTCTGAACATCTCAGCTGTATTAGCTTAATCACAGATGTCTTCATCCATTCCTCAAAACACCATAAATCACCATCCACTCATTCATTCTCCTACCGGTCAAGCCTACAGTAGAATAAGAGCATAGAAGCTGTACCTGTAATGCTCACAGGAGATCCAAGGAATGAGCAGGAAACAGCGCAGGAACTGTTCCACTTAAGCATTTGATCAATGCCCATGGCTTACCCTTCAGATATCACTGAGTCTTATTTCTAGGGAAAAAGTAGTGGTGTTTTTTAACAGCTTACTGGAGCTGGTTTTGAATGCCAGGAGCTGGTTTGGTCAAGTTTGTAGTATTAACTCTCCACAACAGAAAAAGCCAATACTTCATTTGTCCCTGTATGAGTTCCCCAGTTCACCAAATTTCAACCCCAAAGCCTATGAACACCTGCTGCCCATCCAGTGAAAATAAAATCATAAGATGAAAACAGAGTCCTGTTAAAGAGTAAACTAAGGAAACATCTGAACACCTTCAGGTTCATTCTAGAGAATTACCATCACTTCAGTGGAAATTCCAATTAATATCAAATGGCTATTAAAAACAGCTGTAGTGTGCAACTCTCCTGAATTCTTCCATTGTAAACACTTCAGACATACCAAAATACCAAATACCTGACAGCAGCTACTCTAACCATCACAGCTGGTGAATTCTTGAGTAGTCACAGGCAGCAAGCCTACAGAGAGTATTAGACCAAACACTGAAGAAAACCCACTTGATAGAGGGTCACAACTTTGTTTCCTCAACTGGTTTTTAAGCAAACTGCAACTTAATGCTATGCAAACAAAGCACTAATATTAGATTCATACAGTTACTGACTTCTGAAAAACATAGACAATAACACTAGCCTAAGACAAACAGAAGGCAAGTTGGATGCATGTCCTGGCTGCAAGCTTACCTCCCACAGCATTTTATACCAGTAGAAGTTTCAACATGTTCTGCATAACCCTGAGAAATGTATATGCAACTAACACTGCAGAGCAAAAGGAAACCCATCTTATTTTAAAAATCATCAATGGCATTTTAATGCCGTATGTTACTGTAGAGGTACGCAAATGATAAAAATCTCAAAGATGTCACAGTTGAAGTTGCTTTAATAAGGTCTTACAGAACATTTTCAGAAACATTTTAATTTGAGATATAGCTAAAGTTTACAGTTTTATCACTTCTCGAGGACTCTCTTCAGAGAGGGTCATCTGTTTTGTTGAAAAGGACACCTCCTATACTCCCCCACATAAGGTGAAGCAAGAATCAGCAGCTGTTTTGGCAGGCCCATCTCCAGTGTCATCTAACCTTACGACTTCATCAGTATCTTCTTAACCCCATGAAGTTCAGTAAGGCCAAATGCAAGGTCCTGCACCTGTATTGGGACAATTCCCAGTATCAATGCAGACTGGGGGATGAAGGGATTGAGAATACCTCTGCTGAAAAGGACCTGGGGGTACTGCTGGATGAAAAATTGGACAGCAGCCAGCAATGTGTGTTCATAACTCAGAAAGCCAGCTGTACCCTGTGCTGCATCAAAAGGAACATGGCCAGCAGGTTGAGAGAGGTGATCCTGCCCCTTTGCTCTGCTCTGGTAAGACTCCAGTTCTGCATCCAGCTCTGGAGCCCTCAGTACAGGACAGACATGGACCTGTTGGAGAGGGACCAGAGGAGGCCACAAAAATGATCAGAGGGATGCAACACCTCTCCTGTGAGGACAGGCTGAGAGAGTTGGGGTTGTTGAGCTCAGAGAAGGCTCCAGGAAGACCTGACTGCAGCCTTTCAATATGTAATGGGGGCTTATAAAAGAGATGAAGACTTTCTACCAAGGCCTGTAGTGACAGAACAGCAGGCAATGGCTTTAAATTAAAAACAGTGTAGATTTAGAGTAGACATAAGGAGAAAATATCTCACAATGAAGGTGGTAAGGTGCTGGAACAGGCTGCCCTGAGAAGCTGTGGATGCTCCATCCCTGAAGTTTTCAAGACCAGGCTAGATGGGGCTCTGAGTAACCAGATCTAGTGAAAGACATCCCTGTCCATAGCATGGAGGTTGGACTAGATGGTCTTGAAAGGTCCCTTCTAATCCAAACCATTCTATGATTTAGTGATCTAGTCTAGATGCCCACTGGAGTAGCTTCTATATTTAGAGTCAACCCAGTTTAAAAACCTATGGTTATACACAGCAGCTCAGGCTTTGCAAATACCTCCTCAAATTATGAACTCTCAGCTGGGTAATATAATTTCTTCTCAGACTGGCTAATTAGAGCCACTACAGCAACTATCTTAACATTAGAATGGAGGGAATCTTATGGAGCTCCATTATTTTTTTCCACAGAAGTCAAAAACTTTATAGATTGCCAGTTAAAAACAAACATTGTGTAAGAACTAAAACAGAAGTCGGTCAAGAAATTGGAAACATAAGACAAACAGCTTCATATAACATTCACTTCAAGTATGATCAATACTATGGCATTAGATGTAGAAAATACAGCCTGTACTAATATAGTAAAAAGGTAAAAAAAAAAAAAAAAGTAAGTAACAAACAGCCCTGGACATAGGAGTAGGTAAGTCATGATAAAAGAAAGAGACAGAGAAAGATAGAGAAGGGCAACGAAGCTGGTGAGGGGTCTGGAGCACAAGTCTGATGAGAAGCGGCTGAGGGAACTGGGTTGTTTAGCCTGGAGAAGAGGAGGCTGAGGGGAGACCTGATCGCTGTCTACAACTACCTGAAAGGAGGCTGTAGCGTGGAGGGTGTTGGTCTCTTCTCCCAAGTGGCAAGTGATAGGACAAGGGAAACGGCATCAATTTGCGCCAGGGGAGGCTCAGATTGGATATGAGGAAAAAATTCTTCACGGCAAGCGTTGTCAGGCATTGGAACAGGCTGCTCAGGGAAGTGGTGGACTCACCATCCCCGGAGGTGTTTAAAAGGCATTTAGATGAGGTTCTTAGGGACATGGTTTAGTGCTACAGTTAGGTTATGGTTAGACTCGATCCTGAGGGTCTCTTCCAACCAAAATGATTCTATGATTTAATATATATCAGCTAATGGAAAAAGGGCTGTCTTTGGTTCTAGAAACATGAGTTAGACATACACCAAATGTAAGATGCTTAATAGTGTCCAAGGCAGGAAGAAAGTTCGTCTGATACAGATGGGCTTCTCATAACCTGCCACGTGCAGGAAACACTGCTGTGCAAACAGAGAGAATGTGTAATTCTGAGCAATATCTTTTTCCTTCCTTCATGAAGTGTTAAAAGTGACAGGCGTAAACTCAGCTATATCCTCCATTTAAAATAAAGTTATGAAAAATCAGAGGTAAAAGCAACTGCAGTTTCAGTTCCTTTACAAGACTTAATCAAGTTTATAATTAATAACGAAAGTAAAAAAACTAACAAGCAAGAACTTAACTGAGCAAGGAGATGAATTTCATTTGTATGTTAAGTGAGAAATTGAAGGGAACTGTGATGCTAATAACGAGCACAAACATTATTTAACCAGTTCAGACCACAGTGAAAAAAAATAAATAATCCCTAAGCAGTAAAATTGGAAGGGTGTTTGGGTGAGGCATACAATACCATTTGCTTCAGGATATGAATAATGCAATGAGCATTAAAAGGCCAGTAAGCTAGGCTTCTAAACTAAAGAATAAGCGAAGTTTCTGTTCCTGACTTTTAAGCAACATTTAAAACAAAAATATATAGAATCAGACAAGTTAAATGGAGAAAGGCAAAGATCCACAGGAAAGCTAACAAGGAACTTTATGCCCAGCAACCAGCCACCTTTATCCAAAGATACCATAAGAGCCTGTAAAAAACTGAATTAGTGAAAACTTGCAGTGTTTAAGGATATATTAAGTTACAGAGAATTGCATTTCCCCTGGAGCCCATCCAGTTGCAACCAGACCAGAAGTGTTACTGTGGTGTTTCAGTCGTTTTTTGTTGGTTTTGGTTTGGTTTTTTGTTGGTTTGTTTGTTTGTTTTTTAAGTAGGAAACCCTGGTGACTACAGGAACATTATCTAAGATCTCATTTAAGCTTAACACCTCCCAGATATTTAGTCTGTTGTATTCTGATCGTGTATCACCCAGTCACTAACATCTGTGGTGTTTGGGCAGGAGCTATCAGCTGAAAATATTACCAGCAAGTCTCTTTGAACAAGATAAATACGTTACGTGCTGTTTACTTACGGATTTACTGATCAGGTCCTAGAAAGGAAACAGTCCTTTTGATGGTCCTCATGCTCTGTTTAATGTGGGCTCTTATACTATCTCCATGGAATGTTTAGCTGAGATTTGAGACAATCAGTTTAAGGAGTGTGCAGTCTCAAGAAATTGTCAGTTACAATCTTCTGTCACTTCTTACAACCAGCCCCAGAAAAACTGCCTTTTCTCAAGTACTTTACCGAAACTAACATATATAGTCATAACGTAACAAGATGTACTTCATATTTAAGGAGACATGCTTAGCTGTGGCAGGTTTTGAGCAGCTATTTTCAGAGCTTTTTGAGGGCCTTCAGATACTGACATTTAAGTCGTTACAAGCTTCATGCACAGGAAGCATCATGACAGCATGCTTAGCTAAAAATATTCTAATGTCTATTTATTATCAGTGTAATTAAGTCTTGCATGACAGAATTAAGTGACACTTAAAGAGATTGGGTTTCAGGAAGTATTTATAGACAACTATAAATAAAACCAGCGGAAACGTAGCTATTTCACAGTCACTACTACAAACACAAGAGTTAAACTGAGAAGTTATGTTGGAAGATAGTCTATCCCTGCCCCCTTCCCTCCCCCTAGTAAGTACCCACAATGTACACAGGATGATTTAGACTCTCAAGAGTAGTATTTTTTATTGCTTCACACAAATTACTTTTCTTGCTAGAAAAATTCAAGATGTTTTCTGTGCAACAAGGATTAGCTATAGTGCTGTAGCATCCTTAAAAGTAATAGCTCCTCTTCCATTTTGTGTATTTTCTGCTTTCTACTTTCCATTAATTGTATAATGGTAGAAAATTACTTTCTGAAAAAATAATAATACCAGGAATGGAAGGTCTTTGCTGAGAAAATGCAATAGCACTGCATACTAGAGAAGAAGCTAGAAACCCCTACAATGGAAGCGTGCTGTAAAGGAAATTTAGTTCCATTGGTTAGGACATACAGAAAACTTGGTGAAAAAAGCCTTTGTCACGGTGCTCATTCTTTTATTAGTTCATCTTGAGTTTGGGGGCAGGGAGTATGGGGAAATTTGTAATATTACATTTCAGGTACTGTATCTCATTAGGTCTTGTGTACTACTTAAGGACAAATAGGTCTTCAGACTCATTTAGCCAGACAGCAGCACACATTGTTCCAAGACCTAGATCTGCTACAGAAGACAACCACACATTTGAGAAAGCACAGAAGCAGCACCTGATATTTGACATCCAGTCCATAAGGGCCACAAGCAGACTGTCACATAGACTTCTCATCACAAGAGACAAGAGCCTTTGGGATCTCAAGAAGTGAACATGGACTACCTGCCTACCTATCCTAAAAATCCAAAATCTGTTAAGATTAGGCATCTGTCCAAGCATTAATGGAAGTCTTAGTAAGCATCTTCTACAATTTCAAGCACTACAATATTTTTACAAGTCTGGCTAATGTGACAATTTTTGGAATTGTAAAACATTATCTTCCCCACTTAGTTCTCACTTTGTAGGAAAATCCTACAAAAAACTTTGTATAAACTCAACTTTGGAAGTTTTCAAAGGCTAGAAAAGATTAATCACAATGAAATGCAACCGTGTTAACTACTAATGCACTAGTTAACTGTAAGAATCCATATTGTACTTATCCTGAAAATGTTACGTGAGACAGCTGCCACTGCTTTATGGACACTTGAACCATGACAGTTTCGTCTGCCTATTCTTATTCAAAAGGGGCAGCCAAGCTCTTCTTGCAGAAATCGCACAGACCTCAACAGATCATTCAGGACCTTGAATTACTACTTCTGTAAAAAAAGAGCTTTCAAGAAGTGGCATGATCCTGCTACCCCATTTGTATATATTTTACTCAAATTGCCAATGCACTGGTGTCTAGAAGGGCAGTACAAATATGCTGCATGTCTGAGACTGCTGACTTCTATTGCACTTGTGGTATTGAGACTGTTGTATCTTTACCTAAAGAGGTTTTATAAGCATCTTCTCGACGCTTTTGTACACATCTTCTATAAAAGCCTTTAGGGAAGCAAATTAAATAAACTACATTAACAACCTGTAAGCTGGCTCACTTATCTGCAGGCAAATGCCAACATGCTTAGAGGAGCCTCAGGCAATCTTTCACAGGTAGTGTCTAATAAGCTGATAAGCCTCCTCTGAAAAGGAAGACGGTACAATCCAGGACCTGCAGTGACAAGTAGAAGCTGACAATCAATGCAAGAACAGCCCTACCAAATCAGATCACTGGTGTACCTAACCCAGTATCTCCTACAGTACCCAAACATGGGTGCCCATGAGAAAACATGAGAATAAAACAAACAAATGAGACACTAGCTATTTGCAGCTAGAACCATATTTTTGGTTATATGCAAATCATACATTTTAAAACACAACATTTAATTGTGCAATTCTCACAAGCTCAATAGCTTCAACAGGTAGATAATATTATTTGGAAGGGGTGCGAACAGCTTCTTCACCTCCTTCAGATCTAGGCTTCAAAACCTACTTCAGATCTCTTTGTAAAGTTTGCCAGGAAAGACAGAGTACACAACTTCAAATTCTAATACACACCTCAGATTGTTAGTACTACTGCTATGTACTCGTTACACATTCTTGGAATTGTTAAGAGATCAAAAGGATTCAACTCACAGCAAGACTGTGCTATAAGTAGTGAATACCCTTTGTGCTGAATGCATTCCTAGAAAACTAAGGGCCCTTTAAATTTCAAGATCCAAACCAAACACCACAGAGAAAACAATTACCCAAAATGTGATAGAGATGAACTGTAGTATTTTGATTACACCAATTTATTTCCTCTAGCGTGGCCTTTTTTTTTTTTTTCCAGGGGGGTGGGGAGGGATTTGTGTGTTGGTTTTGTGTTGCGCTTTTTTGTGTTTGGGTTTTTTTTCAAAGTAATGAATACTCTGGAAACTTCAGATTCTTTTTCAGTGGGATTAAATAATTTCCAACCTTTTTTGTAAGTTGCTGTGAAAAGGAATGCCAAAGAAACAAACAAATAAACAAAAGGAATGACTATGGCTGAATAGTTCACGCGACCTATGGACTCTTAGACATTATGTGGTTATTTGAATTATTTTAATAACGTTACTAAAGTAACACTATGGTAGAGTAGAAATACACTTTTTAATGGTTTTTTTAGACGCCTTAAAATCAGAGATCCCCAATAACTTGCAGATACAAAGCAGAAAAGTACACGAAAACTGATCTGCACTCCTGCCATCCTCCCTTTTTTTTTTCCACACGTGGGAGAAGGATCACTGGAGAATGCTCAATGAGGCTTGACCACCCATTAAAGCTATCTTGCTTACTTGTACTGTCACATGCCTTACAAATCAGAAGACTGCCCTATCTTCCAAAAAAGGTGTCTTCAGAATTTCTGTAGAAATCAGTGACAATGAGAAAAAAATTCATCTGCAGACAATTTGAGTTTCCTTCTCTTTTTGAAAAGATGTATGGAAGCTTACAGACTGAAATTTGCACCTTTGAGCAACTTGACACAAGTTGGCCAAAATAATTTGTCAAATTGAAAGCCAAATTTAAACTTTTCTGATTATATGATTTGTGCATCAGCAAGTACACTGAACATCAGAAAATGTTTCCCTATCATAAAATGCAAAAAAAAAAGGCCTTTACTGCACTTTGCAGCGTGAACTGCCCTTCTAATTCAACTGCTGTCTTGAAGTTTCCTGAAACTTGCAGCTATCTCACTAGAAAAAGTCAACATGAATAAACAGCCCCAATAATTGGTTTTAGGTGTGTTCTCTCCTGTTGCCCTCCAGTTCAGTATCTTCATACCCAAATAGGTAGATTTCATAAACAAAGTTTATGAAAACTTGTTTTCATTCTGCACCTAAAAATCCTGGGCATAAGCAAGTCTAAGTAAACAAAACCAACTCAGAGGGAAGTTCATTGTTTAATGTGTATTTTCAGATGTGGTCAAAACAGATGTAGACATGTTTCAGCACCAGAGAGATGCAAGTCTCAGAAATAACTCAATTTACTAACATGATCAGATAACACCAAAACCAGACACTGAATGGCAAATAATTATTGTGGCTTTCCTTTGTTAATGTACCTAATGTATAGCTTGTGCAAACTATGCTCGAGCCAACTCTGAGCTACTTATTGAAAAAAAAAAAAGTTACTGTTGTGCAAGTAAAAATTCCGATATTGTAATAAAGAATGTAACAGGGACAACACACTGGTACCACCTGCAACTGAGAGTTCTTTCTGTTCAAATCAGGACACACTCCTGAAGATGCAAGAAAAGTTGGTTGTTGGTCCCATAAACAGGCAGCATCACTGGCACAATTACCAGCCATTCTAATCCATCTTGCACTTCATGTTGCAGACAGGAGGGTTCCTCCAGCTTTTTTTAGAGAAGGCTTCCTTTGCAGCTTTCTGACATACGACTTCAATTCAGAGCAACACCTGGGATTTCATCTTGAAAAGCACATAATTGCCTTAGGGATTAATAGAGAAGTACAGTGTGGTCTGGAAAAGGCTATGCAAATCCAAATATTATCCACGTAGGGGAGTGTAAAAGAAACAAAATCTTCATATAATCCAGGAACCATTATCTTGTTCATGTTAAAGAGCCTTGTATGTTGTTCAGCTTGCTTCCTTGAAGTGCTCAAGGGCAACAAAAACTCAGTTGGAAAATTTAATAATATTTAAATGTAAGACTGAAATACAATACAGAATCTTTGATAATTAAAAGGGAACATTCCATACATTGGTCTAACTCCTACATGTTAAGCACTTGCAACTCTGGACTATATTACCATTCTAAACAATTTTGACATCTGTGAATTAAAGAAACAAACAAAACAAACACACACCCAAATTAAAAAAAAAAAAAATCCAACAAACAAAACCAAAAAAAACCCCAAAATAAAAACAAAACCAAACCAACAACAAAAAAACCCTCCACGTTTAAAACATTACATTACTACAGCACCATTTTATTTTATTGTTAATGGAAAATACATTATTTGTGCGGTTGTATTTACATTCATTGCGCTTAATACAAAAAATCAATACAAAAATGTCTCTGAGACAAAGGAACAGCATAATTTTTATTTGTCCATATACATCTGAAAGAACCTTAGGATATGCTCATACATGATTTTTGTAACTTGTGTTCATGAGTTATCTTACCATTTGAGAATTCCTTTTATGTATAAAACCAAGAAATCATCCCATACAATATCTAGAGTAGATTAACCATTACCAGCTGGCACTAGAGGCAGTATCACTACTCATTTACTCCACTAGTTTTAAACAAGGCTATTGATGTAATGTAATAAAACTCAATGAGCAAAAATTGTCATTTCAGGCTCTATCTAGCAAGATTTATGCTTTATCAATTAATTTATACACATAAATGCACACAGAAAGCCGTAGGCTCATACTACCATACAGCAGTTTTACTAAACTACAATCAGAGTTGTTTGCAATCATCAAATCATAATTCCCCCTTTGGGGATTTCCCTACATAATCTGTATAAAACCATCTGTTAACAATGCTGAATAGCAAGAAAGCTGCTCTAGTTCTTTTTCTGCAGGATCACTGTGAGGCAGTTCTGATTTAATACTCATTCAGCTAGAGAACTACAAAAAAATTGTTTAATCCATAGAAAAGTCATTAATCACATATCATAAATTTGAAAGATAGGATTCCATTGGAAAAGATCAATTGATTTTCAGCTATGTGAGTAAGAAGTATCTTACTTCAGCTTCCTGAAGTGTTACCCTGACTCATTTATCACATCAAAGACTATCGTACTGAACATTATAAAACAGGAGCCAACTCAAAACCAATTTCATCATCCAAAGGTTCACAAAAAAACTCCACCAGATACTTCAAAAACCTGAAATAACAGCTATTTCATGGTAGTGCTGTTGCTCATGCGATAAAATGTTCATATATCATTTTTCTTGTAAAGCAGAATATCATTAGTGATGTTAACATCATTGATTAATATAACAAAATAATTTCATTTACCGATTTAGAATATTCTAATGTACTTCTGCGCTCCCCAGCATACCTTAAAAATCATCGCTGTAAATGATTAGCTATTTCCCTTTTGCTGTTTCATAACAACCTAACTTCAATGACTAAATAACTGTCAATTAAAAACTAGCCTCAGTAAAGGGAAACCTGCAACCACATCAGCCCAGAGATGTAACTGATACTGTGACTCAATCATATTATCTACAGCCAGATAACAAACTCGTAAGATTAACTTTACTGCATAAATCAAAGATAAAGAATCAGGCTTCTTCAGGGGCACAGAGTACCTAGTGTAGGCCAAGCTGTTGAGCTGCTGCAATCTTCCTTTTCCAGAAAAAGAATGTGTATCAAGCAGAAGGTCTGTCATACAAAGCACAACTTAACCCACAGAACCTGTGGAACCAAAGGGAAGAGTCAGTGAGTTAGTGACTAATTGAAACTAATGAGGTGCAACTCTGTACACAGGCAGCACAACATATGCTTCCAGACTCGACCGCAGAGTTAATGCATATGACTCTGCACCCCCGGCACAGTTTCTCTGTGGTACAGGACATAAACTAAAGAGAGTTTAGCAGCAGCTTTCCTTCACTCGATACAAGTTACAATGCAAGTCTCTACACTGTAATCCATAATTTTATTACTCAATAGCAATACCAAGTCTCAAGCCTGAACTGAGTACCAAATTAATTCACAAAGAAGAAAAATCTCAGAAAAGGGGAGAAACAGCTTCTCAAAGCTTGCAAATTTGCATAATTTTAAAAGTACTGAAGAATAGTACTCAAAAATCATTTTAAAAGGAGTGCACTCAGATTTTTTTCCCCCAGATACACTGAAGAAAGCAATGAGTTTAAGACTAATATGGATTACCCTATTTTGTCCAAAAAGGAATTTTCCCTTCCTCCAGAAAGAGGCATAAGGGGCAAAGAACACCCCCTGGCACCATACTGGAGCAAGAACCGCCAACAACATATGAACCCTTTAGCACCTGAGAAGTGGGAAAGACCTAAAGGTATCAAAAAATGCCTAGTGAAAAAAGACAGACAAGGGACTTGCTGGTACAAATCTCTCAATGCATCTGCTGCATGGGAAATTCAAGTAAGTTGGAATGGATGAGAGCCTGGACTGAACACTGAAGTTCAGGAAGGGAATGAGACTATGCATATGCTTAATGTTATGAACATTGTCCAGAGAGTAGATGAGACACTTCTATTTAGTTTCTAAGGGAGAAAGAGAGAACGTATTTGATTCACAGCAACTTGTATTGTATTGCATTGCAGTACACACTACATACTACAATTACAGACATTCAAACAATATACAAGACTGATGCATGATGTGGAGGAAACAGACAGGGGAAACATGGTGGGTTTTTCCGCCCTCAGTTTTTGTAGACTTCCAAGAATAAAAAGCTAGTGATGTCAAGTCAGAAGTCTAACAGTGCTCTTAATAGAGGAGTCTCTGCTTAAAAGCTGTTAGCAAAACAAACAAAGAAACATTAAGACAAACCCATGACTGGGTAAATCCCATGAATACTAGTTTTGCAGCTATTAAGCTTAGAAGAAATGAACACTCATTGAAAGATATCATGCATATGTATGTCACTTTTATATATAACCTCTTACACAGGTTTTGACCAGCACTGACATCACACATGCGTACATCCCCCTCAAAAAATAAGTCTTGTGAAGCTCCTTCACTACATTCAGACAAAACATCCTTCAGTAAGGAGACATACTAAGGTCCACATCTACAAGTATACCAAAGAACTGAATGTGAGGTCCTGTTCAGAGTTCTGCTGCTACTGGGTACAACACGAGCAACCTAGTAGTCACTACTCACCTAAGGACTTCCAAGCCAATGAGACTACAAAATAGCTTCCCCAAAGACACTGCCAGGCCTACAGACAAAATTCAAAGGCCTGCGTGATGTAACATTAGCATATTGAACTCCATGTCTACAGTCTTACAATTCTCTTAAATCTCTCTGATACAACATGCTTGTTTAGTTCAATGGAGAATAACATCAGTTCCACTAAACGTACAGTAACTTACCAACTACTACAGTCCCTTTCTTCAGAAGATATAATCCTGCTATACTCAGTTACTTCCTTGACATGGCTTTGTACATCCCTTCAACAGAAAATAAGAACAGAGCAGAGCAGCTATTCTTATCCATGCTAAACTACAAAAGAAATTAAGCGATCCCTACTCCAAAAATGTATCTATGTGATATACTCGGCAAATCTGTGTGGAATCAAGGCGACTGTAGAAGAGGCTATAAAAATATTAGAGAAAATGAACCGTAACAACTTGCCAACATTAGATGTTATTCAGCAAGATTTCAAGGCACTGAAACATACAAAGGATTACATGAATTTTCTCATGCAATCTCCTGCTTAAAACTAGATCGATAGTTGACGTATGGAGGTTGCCTGACACTTGTACATGGCAAATCAGTGCAAAAAATGAGGAAGAACAGAACTAGTGGACACCCAAGTAAATATGACATACTGGCAAAGACTCAACATGGTGCTTGTTAAAGGAATTCTTGTCTCACAAAGCAACCACATTTTTCTGTAGAGATCACCGATTACGCAGATAAGGAGGCACTCTGCTGAAAGAAAACTAGGAAACAAAGTCTGTATCAAAGCTTGCAGAGGACACTAGTCAAGTCTCTGAAAAAAAAAAAAAAAAAGGAAGGCGGCACTTTATATGAATATTTAACTAATGTAGAGACAGAATGATGAGAAGGAAGATGAAAAAAATGCAGGAAATAAATGACTGCTTACTTTAATAGAGGGAGATAACCAACGAAGTTTCACAGAAACCTGTGCTGGGACATGGATTATTCTACATAATCATAAAGAAGGAGAGATAAGCAGGTAATAAAATGATGAAAATTTGCTGGTGATCCCAAGTTATTCAGGACAGTAAAGGTAAGGTCTGACTACAGAATTGCAGAAACATCTTGCTACACTGATCAGGCAACAAAATGTCAGACAAAAAAAATCAGTGCAGATTAAAGTGGTATAGATGGGAAAGTACCATCCTAGCTTCCTGTATGAAAGTTAGGTCCTAGCTGACCATTCCACCTCTCTTCTTGAGGTGGAATGAACCCACTTCCTTCAACCTCTTTCCTTACGTCACATGCTCCACTATGTCAGTGCTTTCCCTTTTTCAGGGGAGCCCCAGACTGGACATGACACTCCAGATGCTGCCTCACAAGTGCCAACCAGAAGGGAAGAATCATTTCTGCAGCCTGCTGGTTACACTTCTGCTAACAACCCAGCTTGCAGCTGGCCATCAGTGAACTCCTCTTCAGCTCTTTGGCCACCAGGACCATTGTGTCTTTCCCCACAAAAGTTCTCTCCAGGCAGCTGACCCAGCCTGTACTGTTGCCTGGTGTTATCCTGCCCCAGATGGGGTTTTATGGGGTTTAATGGTTATTATTGCCTTTGTTGGACTTCACAAACTTCCTGTCAGACTGTCTTTCTAGCCTGTCCCTCTGTTTAGCAGCAGTGTCCTCCAGCATATCAGACAACCCCTAACTTGCTCTGGGGGAGTTCACATGTCTGTTGAACATGCCAGTCCATCATCCCAACATTCAAATCATTAATAACTATGTTAAACATCATCATCCCCTGTATCAGTCCCTGAGGGAAGCCATTGGTAACTGACAAAAAAAAAAAAATAGATAAAAGGTCACTAATTATATATGTAACTCCAGCTTGATCCAGTACGGCTACTCTAAAGTCACACCTTCAGTCTGAAAACTACACCAGCGAGCTTTTCACACAAATAGGAAAACATCAGCTGTTGGTTCTTCTTTGGGCTCTAACACATAACTCCAGAAACTTCTGGAAAAACAGAATACTGGCAGAACATTATGTAATGTTATATAACTTATACAAGGTTTATTGAAATGAGAATTATTTTAGCTGTCTTCAGAGCAAGCAAAGAAACAAGACCATAGTAAGGAACAGGTTTGTTTTATCCATATGAGGGCATATACCACTGTTAACTTACTCAGAATCAAAGACTGGCAGTAACGAAATTCAGAAACATTGGTATCACAGGCTTTTTGTTGCTATTTAAGCTTTATTTTGACTATACAGGTCAAGCTCATTCAATAACCTTTTACAGGATGTCCTGTAACAAAGTTGGAAAAACATCTTCAGCAACCTGTGGGCACACAAACGTTCTCCAAAGTGCCTATGACAAAACAGGCTTTCTGAAGGTGGAACAGGGAGCTGTAATCCCACAGGTCTACACTCAGGATGCTGGAGGATAAGTCACCTTCAGCCATGAAAAACTACTTAACTCTTTCAGGAACATACACAGACAGAGCTCAAAGTTACCTCCCAGCAAACTTTTCCTAAGAACTTGACTGCAACAGTTGACAAAAACTTATTCTGCAGTTTTCTCTGAGTGCTCCCTTAGAACAGATCCAGACAGACTCCTACAGCTCTGAAGATACCCAGCTTCTGCCAGACTAGCAAAGATATATAATGGCAGCTGAGGAAGTCGCTGGTGGAGCCACATCCTGGAAAGTGCTTTTTCCCAGTCTTTGCCTTTCCTCAACTGTTTAAATGACTTGTTATTAAATGAGTCAGCACTGACCACTTTAAACACCCTTCCTGGCTTGTGTTGCCAAAAAACTTTCCATAAAAAAATAAAACCCAACATAATTAGACTGGAAATGGGTAGCAACAGTGAAGGAGATGTCTGGATTTTAGAGAATGCTGTTCTATTTATACGTGGAATATTGAAGTAAAGACATCTATCCAAGAAAAGAGAATTCTACTTGTTCTGAAGAAAATTGTGGGGTTTGATCCCAAAAGCCATATTTTCGGCACTGCATAACACAGACTTTGCACAATACTGTAGAATGGCTCTCCTCACTGTACAGATATGTAGATACTGAAAAAGGGTGTTTGCAATATGTTTAATACTGCAGCTTAAATCTGCAGTCTTCTTTTGTCATTTGAGGCACTATTAGTAAAAGGCCACATTGGGATCTGAATAGATCTAGAGAAAATGAAGACCTAGATCAAGTCCACAAATTGTTAAGTTTTAAAAACAAATTTATTAAAAAACTTATCCAGTAATGACTCTGAGGGTAATTTTTCCTGCTGGGAAAACAGGAATCTTACAGCACTGCTGGCAGCAAATATACTCTGATACTATCTAGTCCATAAGGAAAATCAGGCTGCAAAGTACAGTTAAAAAAAAAAAAAAAAAACCAAACAACAAACAAAACGAACACTCACATTTGTTGAGGAGGAGCAAGCAAACACACATTTACAGTATTATACATCACTTAGGACGATGCACTATACAGTACATGAATTTAAATAAGAATCAATTCAGCCTTTTTTTTTTTTTTTCTTGAAGGAAGCAGATTTAGATGCATAAGAAGGATTGAAAGTGAGTTTGTCTGACAGGGCACCTTTTGTTTCCTCTTTGCTTCAAATAAGTAATGAAAAGCAGTAGCAACATTCTGATCATTTTTTTCAGTGGTATACAGGTATCACATAACACTTCTCAGCTTTTAACAAAAGAGTAAATTGTGAAGTTAACTTCACAGCAAGAACAAATCCCTTTGCAAGTGTATTTCGTACAAACAGAAAAACAGATTCCGGAGCATTACTGCTGATATGTAGCTTATGCAGAATATAAAAACAAATTCTGAGATTTAAGTACTTTATAACACCCTCTCTGCATAAATACCCAACCAAAGCAAGGCAGTGAGACCTCTACTGAACAATCAGATGAAACAGTACAGACAAAACTGACAAAACACCACAGTAAGTGGGGCATTTTATTGGTCAAGTGTAGGAAACTACTGCTGATACCATCAGCAACTTTGGCCTGAATCTGAACGGTGCTCAGCACCCACAATTCAAGGGAACAAGCTCATCTGGAGCACTTTCCAGGAAAACAGTATGCTCTGAGCCTTCAGAAATGCTCAAAGACCTTACACCATGTAAGCGAAAGATGCTTAGCACTTCTGGAAGACACAATTATAGGTTTTGTGGTCAATGAAAAATCGTACATGACACATTACATGTGCAATGAATCCACAGAGAAATAAGACTACTGTTATCAAGGAGTATGCCAGAAGAACGTGCACATCTTCACAGAAATCTGTTAAAAGTAAGAATTTAAAATATGAAATTATATTCAGCCTTTGCAACTGGAGGAGTTTCTATCTGTTCTTAGGCTCCTTAAAAGTCACCTCCATATTTCACCTCTCTCAATTTTTTCAGGAGAAGAAAATTCATTGAACTTAAGTTTTACTTTGTGTTGGAACAAGCGGTTTAATCCCTTTCCACGGGCTTCTTCGCGCTGACTGCGATTTCTTCAAACAGAGAAAAACAAATTACCACAATAAGTACAGAACCACAATTACCCATCACAAACCTTTCTTGCCGCCCAGCTGTACAAATGCAAAACAAGGCTTACAACAGTTTGTTTCCAGATGAGCTATGATGATACATATGTAACTTGACCTCACCAGGATTAGTTATTTTTCTACAGCTGTTAACACATTGTCTAAAGATTTTGTACAGATAGGTTTTGACCTGCTAACGTTAATAATCAGTGTTCTAAGTACAATAATCTTCTACAGCAAGCACTATGCTGCTTTCATACATTATTTTTCAATAAAGAAAAATTTTCCTTGTTATTTCAAACTCGAATTTTTAACTAAAGTACTAAAAAAAAATATCGACAGCGAAGTGGTTAGCTTATAGTTACTTAGCATACTACTTGAAAGCCTCACTTTTATTGTTTAAGGTCATTTAGAGCTGTGTGGGACACGCTAAGAGGTCAGCAAGACACAGTTTGGATATTATTTAACTTCTTAAAATTCGGCTACTACCCTCGGGTGCGATAAGAGCTCCAATCAACGCAACGCTCGGGCTGGACCGCGAAAACACAAAGCTTCGCCAAATCCCCTGAAAGCTGATCGCTCTCACCAGCACCGAACTGTGAGAAAAGGAGAATCCTCTCATGCGGAAAACCACCAGGCTAGAGACTCGGTCAGCCGGCGGAATTCGGGCGGCGGTGCAGCCCCCCCCGCCGGGGGGAATGGTTCCCGCCGCCCCAGACCGCGGCATCCCGGGGCTCAAACCGCTCAAACCGTCGTCCCACGGGTGTTACGCAACGGCACCGCGACCTTGCGGGGAACTTCGGGGTTTTCTTCCTCGGGGAGGGACGTGCGGGCAGCATCTCCCCGGCGGCCCCGCTCCGGCAGCGAGATCCCGCCCCCGCACCTCGGCGCGCCGGCTGGCGGGGACCCCGGGCCCGGGATGCGAGGGAGGGGGCGCGGCTGAGAGAAGCCGCCCCGGCCCGAGCGGCCGGGGAGAAAGAGAGAGAGGGAGCTACGAAGCGCCGCGACCCAAGCGCGGAAACTTCGGCGGCCGAACTCCATCCCGGGCGGGAAGGGGGACGCGAGCTCCTGTCGGGAACCGGCTGCCCGGGAGGGACTCGGGAGCCCTTGGGGATGGCGGGGGGGCGGAGGTTGGGGGGGTGAGTCAGGCTCGCGCGCGGTATTTCTACCTGCGACACCAACGGCACCAGCGTCTGCTCCACGGAGCGCGTGCGGATCTCCAGCCCCGCGTCCGCCCCCAGCCCCGACGAGGACGACGAGGAGAACCCGCTGCTGCTGCACGGGGACGTGGCCATGGCGGGGAAACCGACGGGCAATACCGCCCACGGGCACCCGTGCGTCCTTCTCGGACAACTCCGCTCCCGCCGCTGGCACGGCGGCCCCACCGCTCCGCACCGCCCCCTCCCCGCCCCCCGCCGCGCCCCTCCCCCCCGCCGGGGCACCGCTGCCTTCCCGGGGCGCCAGGCGATGCCGCGCGCGCGCGCGCGCTCAGCCCCCCTCGCGGCCCCTTCCACGCCCCTCGGGACGGGATTTAAAGGCACAAGCGCCCGTTTCGCCGCCTTCAGCCCCGGCAGTTCCCCCTTCCCCTTGTGATTTCCCGTCCCGCCTCCCCTCACACCCACCCCGGGGCCGGTGGGGGAAGAAAACATGGAGCGGTGCCCGCTGTCACTGCTCCCACCCAGAGTTCCTCCGTGGCTGCTGCCCGAGGCAGACGGGGCGGCTGGAGTGTCCCTGCCCGGGTGGGGAAGCCAGACTAGAGGGTGGCTTCGGGGCTTCGGGTGGCCCCCAAGGAAACAGGAGTCCGGGCCGGTAACCGGCCTTGAGCTCCAGCGGCACCGACCAACGGAAAACTGGGAACGGGTGGTCCCGGTAGGGAGGCGGGGGAGAGTCAGCCAGGGAGCCGGTCACTCCTCCGGGAGTGTTGAAATCACGATTCGCTTTCATCGCATCTGGGAGGGCTTGGTGAGCTGTCTCAAAGTAAGCTCCATCGGCTTTTCTCTCAGCAGCCTCCCAGCGAAGGGGAGGGAAAAAAAGCAAGAAAGCAAGCTCCTCATGCCTTTCAGTGATTTGTATTCTGTACCTGGCACACGGGCCGCTTTCAGAGAGCTATCGAGTGTATCTGTTTTTGCAAAACCTTGGTGCTAAAGCTAGACCATCCTTGATCTAGCAAGAAGAAGGCAAAAGTCATTTCAAAGAAATAAAAGCAATAAAAATAGTTTGTTTTGTTTTTGCTGTTTGAGAGGGTTTGTTGTTATCTTTTTTGTTTGTAAGTTTTGTTCTGGTTTGGTATGGGCTAAACTCGCTTCCCCACATTAGTTTGTAACCTGTATTCCTGAAGGGTCGACCTGCGAATGCTTACTCATCTAATGTGGATCTATGTATTTGATGCAGCTGATTCTTCTGCAGGCTTGTCTACACAAAATTGTGGAAATGGAGCAGAGCTCTCCTGGCTGTGATCCAAATTACCAAGGTGAAAAGCAGCTCTGGTGCAGAACCGGGGTAACTCAGTGCAGCACTACCCACGAGCCTACAAGCTCTATGTAGGGTCTGGACTAGTAAACCCTTCTGATGTAACTAGTTAGTTTCCTGGTCAGAACTGGTGACTTGTGTTTGACTGCTTAACTCCAAGACAATACAACTCTGTAAATTTGCCTTTGGCTTTTTTATGTTGTTAGACCAAGGACTTTGTATCCTTGTCTGTCTTTGGAAAGATTTCTGACGTGTTTTGCACAAAGCGTCTTTTGCAGAATTTTGACATCTAGACATCAGCTAAAGGACAGCATTTGTTGTCCTTTGAAACCTAGACATAAGATAAAGGAGAGCATTTATTGTCCTTTGGAGTCCTATGGAGTTATCCATACTTGCTTATTAAAAAGAAAATTGCCAGAACTGCAAGGATAACCCTAGATAACGATATGACCCTATTCCTAGCTCTTCAGGAAATTGGTTTCCAACGTGGTCTCATATTTTCTGAAGTGACATCTTATATAAGATCAAATGTTGCAGGAGAGAACTGGAGGCTTAAATCTGTCATGGTACAAAAACATCTAAATGATGGTGTAGACTTGAAACAAATGCTAGTCATGCTTGATCAAAGTGCTTTAGAGCACACTTGAGATTTCGTAGGGTTTTTCTCCTAAAATTTTAATTTTCTTACAATGTCTTTCATTCTTTTCCAGGTCATTCGTTTTCCCTTTACTTCTCAGTACCCAGATCTGAAGGCTTTGGAAACAGTTGTTGTTTTCTGTTATGTTTTGGTAGAGTACTTAGGTAAAATGTGGTTGCAGCCTCCCCAGGTCTGTACGCTGGTACAGGAGACTTCTGGATCATATGAGCTGAAGCATAAACCAGACAAAGTGTCAGTAACACCAGAAAGAGAGAAATGCATTCCTTTGCCCCTTTCCTCTGCCTCCTCCTACTTAAACTTGTAATTCCCACTCATTAACTATTTTATGGACATTACCATAATATGTTATCTACGTCATCACCATCTACAGATAGGAATCTACAATTCACATCAGAGATTAACTAGAGGCATATGCACACTTGCATGTGCTCATGGCTTATAATTTGGTATGGTCAGCCAAGTCTGCATCACTTAATTTCAAAGACAGCTGTCTGTCTTCTTCAATGCTATAATAGATCAGACTTCTCAAGGATGACATTTCCTAATTCAAAGCAGAGTTAGCAGCAGAGGTTAACAACAATTTTTTAAGATTCTAACTTCACATTGAAAAAGAAAAGTTTGATATTAAAAGCAGTAGCAAAAACAGCAGTTTAAAAATAATTTTCTACACAGATTGAGCAAATGGTAGGGACTTTGCAATGCCCCTCTATAGACAGAAATGCTATTCCCAATCTACCACTCTCTTTTCCTGCTTTCATTTTGTTTTCACTAGAGAAGCAGCATTAGTGGGTAGTGCTAGTGACAACACTGTCTAGTTCTCCCACTTATCCTCTTCAGGTTCTTCCAGTTTAAAGATGGAAACCACATGCTCTGCTTCTGGGTCCTGTGCTGGGCAAACAGAATGTGTGTTGTGGCGGTTTTCATTTAACACAATTGAAAAGCTGTAGCATGCTGCAGACTAACATCTTTGAAGACACCTTGAGGAGATCTTCAAAAATGATAGCCTGGAGCTTAATTGTGCTTTTTAATTATGTTAAGACAATTTGAATGAACCGATGTGATAGATTGCAACCACACCTTTGGCATGCCAACACATACTTCTGAGGGAGCACTCTAAACGTGCAATGCACAGCACTAAAATAGTTTGCATGCTATAATTTTCAGTGCGTGTGAAGGGCTCAGGAAAGCAATAGCCCATCACCCAAAACAAGCATCCCTCATGCCTGTAACGCAGGAGCAGGACCACTGGCCATGGCAGTTTCTAGACAGCTACCACTGTTTAGGTCTATTTTGGACCTGAAAGGCATATGAAGTATAAGGGTAGAGAATGAGAGTAATGCCTAATGGACTATATTTCTAACTTCATAACTTTGTCAGTGATTAAGGGGAAGGAAGTGATTCATATCCTCATGGCATTATGGACATATCCATCAGTTCCTCCTCATATTGCTTCCAAACTTCAATCAAGGATGTGACACCTGCTGCTGCTCTGTCCATGGTCTCCCATAAGTCTGGATTCTGTGACTGCTGACAGGTTCCCACACAGTAGGTAAACCAGTTTTCCCTTATCTAGCTCTTCACCTTTGTCCTTCCTAACTGAAGCACCTTTTGTAGGAGAAAACATGACTATCCAGCACAGTGCTGAACCAACAACCCTCAATCTTTTTGCTAAGCTGATGGCCTAATGTCCACACCTTGACAGCAGCAATACTCCTGAGAAGGGCAGCTGTTTTGAGCCTTTATGCATAGTTAGGCCTCTGCCCATGGATGCTGGCCTCCTAGCTGTGATGGGAATGATAGTACACATACTAACGAGTGAGTGCATCTTATTCTGCCCACACCATGGCTTGTCTGAAGAGGCTGTCAGTCAGCCTGTTTGATGGACCAGCTACCACCTGCTTTTACCTTCCAGCTAAGGCATGAGTGTTCCCTGGTCTGTTTAAAGCAAAAGGAGACGTGTAACACTTAAACAGTTTAAATAAGGTTTTTGCTAATCTGATAATTTTGGCTGGTATGAGGTCAGTGACGAGGGCAGGAACCTTTTCCACTGGAAGAAACCTTGTGTCTAACCTGTAGGAAACAGGTCATTATAGTTGCTGTGTATATGCTGCTGAGGCACATGCAGCAAAGCAGATGCCATTTCACCAGTCAGAACGAGTTTGAACTTGTGTGTGTGAAGAGGAGCCTAATAGTTTCTGGCCACAAAGGACAGTTGGTCTAGGAAATAGAAACCACAGGGCAGGGAGAACAATACTGACAAAGGCCAGCTGATGGGATCAGAGGGCTTTTCAGTAAGTTTTGATAATGAGCACTTTTCCATGCATGCTTATGATGAATCAAGTAAAACACAAGGATTATCTAAATTAATAACGTCTTGAGGATGAATTCCAAGAGTGGGTAATTGCTCTTTATCCACCCATAAGAGAGCATTCCAAATATCCAAGGGTGAGAGGAAGCACTGCCCCCATTGCTTCCCTGTCTCCCAGCAGCAGTCTGGAAAGCAGAGCTGAGTGGGCTAAGTGTCAGATTGCTCCCTTTCTCTTTCCTTCAGGTGAGATGAAAGTTAGAGCAGTGTGGGAGGAGAAAGCACATCAATCATCTTTCCAGATGAAATTTAGAAATTCCCTCTAAGATTAAACTTTTCCCTTGATTACCTCCAGTTTCCTCTAAAACTTGAAAAAGTCATATTTCTTTTTGTTTCAGTGGGGATGTTTTGCAGGCAACTTGTGAGATCAGTGATTTTAAAGACAAGTAAAATCTTAGTCTTTTGAGAAATGTCGAAAGATGGGAGGCAAGCATTGCTTAAAATGTCTAATCCTGGTTATTAGTGGTTATTAACTCCAAAGTACATTACACTTCTTTATAAAACCAAACAATCTTTTATGTTTACTTCGTACCCCACAGTAAAATACTTCACTTTACAAAGAAAACCTTGCTTTTTTTTTTTTTTTAACATAGAGAGCATTTTATGTGACTATATATTTTTGTCATTTTGTGAAGTACTAGTTTCACAATGGGACTGCAACACTTATTAAAGAAACTATGAAGAAGCAGAACATAAAAATAATGTATAGATATATACAAAGGACTATATCTAGTGTCTATTTTTATTCTGAATGTTTATTCAGAACACCTGTGTGCCTATACAGCCAGAGGGTGATTTCAAGCAGTGGCTTCCTTTGAGTTTACAAGGTGGTAGCTGACAAAATCTATGCTACCAAATGTGGTAGGCCTCCAAAACACTTCTGTTCCCTGTAACAGTCACAAAGAAAATGAATGAGGAACCTAGTTCAGGTGGTCAGATATTGATGAACTGTCATGGCTTGATTGCCTCTTTTACCGAGCACATAAGAATACAGTTACTTGTGCTGGTTCTCCAAGACGTGTAAGGAACCGGTATGCTTCATAAATCCTGGCACCATCAAGAGACTTCTGCAATTTGTATTTCTGAGAATACATCTAGTTATAAAGCATACATTTCCTGTGACGTGCTGAATGCACAGAAGCTTTAGTCAGCTGATCAGAATTAAAGAATGATCATTAAAATCAGGGTCAGAAGAATATATCCTGCCTTTCACTGGTGTTTCCTACCCATGTCACCTACAGCTGTAGCAGCTGATTGTCTGAGGTAGGGAAGAGCAAGGGAACAATTTTCAGTCCTGTATGATTTTTTTACTTTTCTTCATGATAGTATGAGGCTTTATTGGTGTTGTGGTTTAACCTGAGCTGGCAATACAACCATGATAGCCACTTGATCCACCACACCCCCGCCCCACCCCAATAGGGGAGAGAATCAAAAGGGAAGGGAGAAACTTGGATTGCGATAAACACAGTTTAATAAAATAACAAAATACTAATACACTACTAGTAAATATATATAAAATAGAAATAAAAGATACTCAAGGCAATTCCCCACAAACTCCATCCACACTAAACAGCCAGTCCCAGGAAGCAATACCCCAATCCTGAACAGCCAATCCAAAAGAGAGAAGCGGGGGGGGGGGACCACCAAAAAAACCTAGAAAAGCCCAGAGGCCTTTGCAAAATGGCAAAAGGCCAGACTAGTCATCCCAAACCAAATTCCCCCACCCATACCCCAGAGCAAGCAAGAGAGAGAGAAGAGCAACCCAGAAGGTCCTGACTCTTCTTAAATAATTAGCATGACACTAATGGGATGGAATACTCTTATTGATCAGTCTGGATGTCAGTCAAGCTCTGCCCCATCTATGCCCGCCTTCCTCGATACCTCACACCTGTGGGTAGAGCACTCAGAGTGTCCTTCGTTCTCAGACCAGAGCAATTATAAGCATTAATTCTGTGCTGTGGTATTAATTCTTGTTCTCAAACTAAGTCCAAATAATGAGCATGGAAATAATGAGCTATGGAAAATAAAGGTTTCTAACTTCATGAAGAAAATTAACCCATTTTCAGTCAAAACAGGACAATTGGCAAGGAAAGATATACACCAATGGATAGTGATAGAATTGCCCAAGATTTTCCATTCTTACAGTGCTTTTGGTTATATATGAATATGCTGAACTTCAAAACTTTGGTGTGGGTCTCCAGCATGTTTGTGTCAGAATGATTTCTCTTTTTATTTTTCAGAAGAAATGACATAGGTTTATCTAAAAAAAAAAAAAAAGAGTGAGATTATAGCAAAAAAGGGCACTTGTCAAAACTGAACAATCCTTACCATTGTTTTGCTAAGAAGATACAGGCTGACTCATAAAGGTGAAATTTAATGTCATGTATGTAAATCTGATGGGACAGTCAGACAAACACCTTTTGTAGTATTTGTAACAGTTTTCCTAAATTTATCTGAAGAATGCATTTCTGAAAACTTTTTTTTTTTTTGTTTAAGAATTTATTTGTAGACGAACAAGTACATTTTCTGAAATCTCCACATACATTGAGTGGGACTGTTTTTTGTGAGCCTAGTATAGGGGCCAAATGTAAGGAGTAGGAATAAACGAGAAATGGGCAGGCTGAAGGAGAGCACAGCAAGTGATGTGAAAAAAAGGGCCAGGTTGTGAGAGAGACGTGTAAGAGGAAGGAAGTACTGAGATTTTGGTGTTATCCACCTGCAGCAACTACCATCACAAGATCTTGTCTGTGTGACAAGCAGGGACTTGTGACATTTGCACAGGTATGACATACTGCAGAAGAAGCTGAAGCTATTCTGTAATCAAGCCTGGTAATTTTTTTTCTGTATTTAGAGTTTCCTTATGCTGTCCTTTGATAAATACTACTGGCATAAGCACATGAGTCGAACACTTACTGACATTAGCGTGACAGCTTTTGAGGGTGAAAAGTCTCATCAGTTTAGCTTCAGCTGAGAATTTGGCCTTATTTCAAAATGGACATCTGAAAAATACAGTTTCATCTTGAACTGCTAGTAGGAATTAACATGCAGTTTTATAAAATCATACCCTTGGAAAGGTACAGTACAGGACCCTTTCCGACTAGCACTATATAGATATATTGATGTGTTAAGATACTATTCAAAACTCTCAGTGCTGCTGTGATATATCAGGCAAAACAAAACTAGGTGATCAGTTCCTAGATTGTAAGCAATAATTTGCGCTTTTTTCTGTTCAGTCTGTGAAGTTCTTATTTCAAATGTATATTTTTCATAGGACTATGGCTGAGGGTTATTCATTACATCTAGGACCCTGTTCTAAACAGAGCTAGCACACTAGTGTTAGAAGAAGGCATGAGCAGCCTCGCAATATGCAGATACATGATAATCATCCCTCATGAAAGTTTTAAACTGACCTGTGGTTAGGGATGGGATTAAGCTTTGATGCCAAATGTTTTATCTTTCAAATCTTCTATCATCCTAGCACTGAGTGGGGTTTTTTTTAACAATTCCTATGGGTTATAAAATAAATATGGAGGATTAAAGGTTTGAAGAAATCTCTAGCCTGCAAAATCTTTAAGAGCATTTGCCACCTAGCAACAGCCAAGAACGTGTGTCTCCTTTGAACAATCTGCAATTGTGTGATTCAGAAGAAACCTCCACAGTGTTTATAACTGCAATTGTGACTTATGTAGGAGGGGAAAATGCAGCAAAAGGCTCTGGTTACATCACCGACAAAAGGATTTCATTACCATAAGAAGTCCCTAACAGGGTGACAAATAATCAAGATTTAAAAGAATGTGTGAGACCAGCAGAAATGGAAACAATGACGTTCCTATTATAGCTGCGGCCTTTACAATAAATGATATGTCAGCTTTTTCATTTTGAATTGTGCTGAATAACTTGGTGATTTTAATTCATCAGCAATTGAATACTTAGATCAGAAGCTATTTTCTTTTCAAATTCGCATTTGCCAGCTTAGTCATGCAATAAATACCACATTCCTTGAAAAGTTTGAAATTTCTGTGTATTATCTTTAAATATACTGTTTGTAGATGTTAATGATTTAAAAATGCTGACAGATACTCTGTTAGTTTTCACAGATATGTGAGGAAAGTATGGGAATTATATGAGAGGAAGGGTAATAGCAACATGCATGAGCTGGCTGACAATCAAAATCCCATTGTTCTGCATTTTGTGATGCTAATAAGATAGTAGGGAAAAATTACACAGATGGTAATGCACTTGGGTTCTATTTATACTGCTCTTACGTATAAGACTTTGCAACATCTACAAAGATGTTTCACTGAGTATCAGTTATCCTAGTTGATCTATTTGCCCCCTTTTTGTATTCACCTCCTTAAAGGAAAGAAACTGGGGATATCCAAGGACACAATGTCTATTGTACCTCCCAGACCTTCAAACTGTTGACACTTGTTGTGGAATTTTACCCATGTGACATTGCTAAATTAACCTGAATCTGTTGTGAAAAAAAATGGACAGCTTCTGGACTCCTGGTCATACCATTACTTAAAATGCCCTAGTAACAAGGTGCTAAAAAATACTTTGTTTCAATTAAAATACATGGATCCTAGTTTTTCAGTTAACAAACCAACTTGAACCCATCAAAGGCATTACTAACAAAATATTCTTAATGCTAAAATATAGATGGGTGTATTGTTGCTAAATTAGACTACTTGTACTATTTGGAGAAATCATTAGCCTAACCTCTTACACGCAGCTGGTAGGATTCAGTTCTCTTTCTGGCAGCAGGAGAGTACATGCTGGAGTATCAGAATTGGAGCAGAAAATTGTAAGTGCAGCTGAAATTGAAAGGGAAGCAGCAAGCTATTGCCAAGGGAACACAAGGATTTTTGTAGTAAGTATGCTCAGTGAGTTTATATTGAATACAAAAAGTTCCAGAAAACATAATATAAATAACTGAAAATTTAGAAACCTATCTTTTTCAGTCATGTTGAAAGTACTAAAAGTATTTCTTAGAACCTGACATTGGTACTGAATTGCCAGCGTAATATCAACCTTTTTTTTTTTTTTTGAAATATCATAACGTAGGCAGGCCCTAATATGCAAAAGATTTGAAAGCAAAACGAGGTGTTGGAGTGCAAGGAGTATGTTGATAGATTGTTTTTCGCTGCATTTACTAACGGTAATGGTAGTCTTGACTTGGCAACACTTCCATCAATGTAAATTGGTGTGGTTCCAAACAAGGACTGCACATTTAGTTGTGCTCAGGACACTCCAATAGGAAAAAGTTTGCAAATCACAGGTGGACAACACTTCAGAGTCCAAGCTTTCCTGTCTCACAGTTAGTGTCTTCTAGCATTCAATCAGGACGTGAAATTTAATCGCGTGCTTTGGATAAGGAGAAAATAATTTCCTAATCAAATGTTTCTTTGTCCCTTTGATTATAAAGAATGGCAAAGTCCTGCTTCTCTGGAGACAAGAGAAACCAATCAGTAAGAAACAATTTGTGTTTTCAGAGTTTCAGGTTTCTTATCAGCTATTTAGCCCACAAGTGGCTTCAGGGTTCCCAGGACCTCATTTAGTGTCTATACCCATATATGTACCCATTTTGGTTTCTTACAATACTATGTATCTTAACAGAGCAGCATACTTAGAAAAAGTCACCCTATTTTAAAACAGTGGGTTTGGGTTTGTTGTTGTGTTTTTTTGTTTTTTTGTTTTTTTTTTTTTTTTGGTTGTTGTTGTTTTTGGTTTTTTTTAATTTAAACTGTCACAGAGTAATACATGACAATTATTACATCCTGCTGAAATCGCTCCCTACGCTGCATGTCATTTTCAAATACTGATACACATTGGGTAGGAAATCTCAGCCCTTTCAGCAGGAACTGTGCAACAACTGTATTTTATCTACTTCTCTGTCCTTCTCAAAAGTTATGATTAAGGTGCTGAGGGAATACAGCAAAAGATAATATTCTTGTAGCTCTAGCAGAGCTTGTCCTTGACTTTGAAAGACAGCTGATTAGGATTCACATCTTCTAAAAAAATGGTGGTGACAGAGACAAGATGGAAAGTGAAAATACACACTGATCAGTGCAGCCTGGTGTTCAGGTCACACATGTAGCATACAGAACCTGATTAAAATCCCTGCTCAGCCAACTTTAGGCCATGATCTTGAAACTAAATTTCCAATTCCCATGGGCGTGTTCAGCTGTGGATGTTTCAGGTTGGTGTCTTTTTTTGAAGAAGTATCAGGCAGGCTTTGTCTTCATCCTGATCCAAAAGAGAAACTGCTTTGTTCCTCTCGCAATTAATTCTTACCTAAATCTAGGAGAAAAACAATAGATTCAATAGCAAATTTCCAGTCTTAAGATTTTACTAAGGGACTTATGATTTCCTGCCCTTTTTACTTAAAGATAGAATTGGAACTAAAAAGTGTGCTCTGGAGCAGCTTGTCTTACATGTAGCACTGTTCCTGCAGGATTTCCTTTAATCCAAAACAACTGGTGCTAGAGTCCACATATGGATTTAAGGATAAATGTTTCATTCTTCACTCCTAATGTTCTTTTCAATATCTGAAGATGCTTTAAGACACTTCACCCAACACCTTCCTAATGGAAACGGAATGAATACTTTTGTCTTCTAAGTCATGCATCATTTTGGTTCTTCCTCTTCAAGCCTTCTTAAAAAAAAAAAAAAAGTTATATCTGAAATGACAGTTTCAGAGAAAGTTCAGCATTCCAAGGACACCTTATAAAAGGTGTGAGCACCTGTCTTCAGACAGGGATTTTGTGCATATAGGTTGATCCCAACAGACTTACTGGGCATGATGAAATTGCACTATAGCCATGCAGTTTGTGTCTCTGTATTTTGTATCTGTTATCATTACTATTTTTTGGTTACCATTCTCCTCATTTACACCTTGAGTTTGTTTATCCCTTGGGAGATTTTTTTATCCCATCTTTTACAAACCAAAATGTTCACATGATTAGAATTAGATTATTAGATTATAATAGATTATATAATAATTATATAATTAGATTATAATAGTTTGACATATTCCTCATTTTAGTATAGCAAACCTGCTTATAGTTGGTTCTGCCATACTTAGTAGCAATCCTCTTAGCAGAGAAGAATAAAACCCAACCGTCTTGGTACCTTATACTTCTCCCACTAGGATTCCACTGAAGGAAATTCTTTGCTGAGAGTCAAAAGCCCTCAGACCCCAGCCTAAAACTGTTCCCAGGGAAGTCAGCTGTCATCTCCTGAGTCCTCTGGGTCATGCCAAGGACAATGAAAGGCACTTTTGTGAACCGCTGCTTCCTGTAGCACATCTCCTAGTGATCTCAGGCTCTCTCCTTCAGACATTGCTGTGGTCTGGCTTCCTACCACCTGATAACTTTTCTTACTTATTGAGGTATCCTCTCTTCAGCACTATGGAGGTTCTCCGTTTTTGGCAGGCTAATGTGGAAAGATTGCTAGAAGAAATGAGGCACAGGAAATGTGCACCTACTGAACCCTACAATATTGATAGTCATTGTGGCTCTACTTTTGTCCTGTGCTTCTAGGCTTGATAATGAGAGACATTTCATCTCTGTTTACTCAACTCCTTCTATATTCATTTCCTTTCTAATGAGATGGTTGCGAATCTGGGGGGTGGGGTGAAGGAAACTCTTCCCTGCACTCTACTGGTTATGTGGCACAGATGCTCAACCTGGACACTGCCAATCATCAGGTGCCCCAGTAGCTAAAGGGACTGACTTTACCTTCTAATGATGAGTATCAGTTATTCATCTCTGCTTTTCAGAGATACAGACTCTTCTAGTCAAAGATCAATGACAACCTCCAACAGAAGGGAAGTAGATTTGCTCCCAGTAGATTTATTCCCTCTTGTCCTCTTTTGGCAGTGTTGCTTCTGAAGAATTGGTCACAGATTATCTGGGGATTTTTTTTTTTTTTAAGAGCTTTTCCTTGGATCCTAAGAATGCACTGGAAGCTGATCCAATCATAGTGTTGTCTTTTCTGGATTATTTATGTGAGGCTGCTGGGAGAATTGACGTATTCAATTCTCTGGCTTTTACTTTCTATAGATCCCAACCCTGCAGAACATCCTAGATCAGAAGGAGCTAATGGTATTATTGTCCCGCAGGACCTAATACCACTCCAAAAAGAAGAGAAAGGATACACACAGTTTAGCTAGGTGTTTAATGATTTCTACTTAAGGCATGTTGCTGTGTGCACATTTGTCCTTTTCCAATGGATAACAGACAAAATTTTGAAACTGTTGATTAAAGAGAAACTTAGAAGAGTTTCTTAGGTAAGAAAGTAAGACTGTATTAAGTTCAGAACTGGCAGAAGACAATAGAGGGAACTATGAACAAGGATAAAAGGCTAAATTTAGCCCGTTCCTTTCAATTTTTTATATGAGATCAAGGTCTTGTTGTTAATAGCTGCCTTTCTTTGTGCTAAGTCATATAATTTAGGTTATGTGCCTCCATATAAAAAAATATCACTATGTTCCAACACGGACATTTAAACTCTTCATACTTTTCCAAGCATGCAGCTGTTAAACACCAACATCATAACCATTCAATCTGAGGAGGCATTCTTCAGCCAACTTTAATATTATTTCATGGAAGAGTTAGTATTTTCAGAGGCACATTTAAAATCTAAGCAAACAGAGACAGCCAAGCCTCCTCTGTTCCACAGCACTACAGCACAGAGGACAGGAAAGGCAGGCAGACTAAGCAGGTTTAATAGATAAAGCTTTATTTTTAGAACAATTTCTTTAATGTATTTTGCTGAGCTCTAGGTTGAATACACATGGAAATTTTTACCCTGGTATAAGGCAGAGCAAGAAACCTTCAGCTATCACCATTTCTGACTTGGAACTTAAATACTTGGAGAAAACTGTGAATCACCCAATCTGAAATTCAAACAGGAATCTAGACTCCTATAACAAAGTTCCCAGATACTCTGTGAACATGAATCTGAATGTTTATATGTATGTAACACATCTTAGTTCAGCAAAGTAAAGGGATACTGGATTATGTTACAGTACCTAGTACTAAGTTAAAAGGCTGGTTGTTCCTGAAAATACCTTTGCATCTGAAACACTCAGGAACTATGTACCAGTTGTGGTAAGAAAATCTTGAAAATCTTGAAATTCGAAGGGTCTTCATGCATCAGCATCTACTTATATACCAGTACTATCTTCTAGACACTTTTGATATCTTGGAAAAGACTATGAAGAGCATTAGCATTGTTTGCTGACAATCTATGATATAATTTATAACAGCCTGATGCAATGAATATAATTTCTTTCAAACTTTTTTCCAGTGCAGGGTTTACTGGAAAATATTAAACAACATTTTATGTAATTTCTTATATGCTGCCGCTTGCTATTTAAAAGCCAAAAATGACACTAACATTCGTTATGGATTCCCGGTAATTTCTTTTACTTGGTTGAACACAGAGCTTTTATCAGTTTTCTACAGTAATATTTTTCAAAGTAAATTCAGAATTACTTTCAACAAATATTTCATAGTGAGACTGAAATTCATTTTATGCAAACATACCACAGATGGTACCACTCAAATGAATGAGTGTGGAAAATAACACATCAAATCGATGCATCAAAGGAATTTAAATATTTATGGAGAAAATGTATCCAGTACTCTTTTCAACAGATTTTGTATCCTCTCATAAAAAATTGCCAGTCCCACAAACTTTTCTGGCTAGGGACTGGAGGTCCCTTCCAACCCAAACTATTCTATGATTCTGTGGTGTGATGTTCTCAAAGAAACATGTTTATGTCATGAAATATAGCCCTGCAGATCATAAGCTTGCCTTCCCTATTAATTTCTCCTAAATATGTTTTTTAAAACCTCTGAGCTTATTTTCTTTCATCAACTAATGTGTCTAACCTGTATTTCTTCTCTGTAATTATTTTCTATATTTGCCCCATAATAATTTCCTGTGTTGTTTATCTCAAGGGAATTTAATGATGCAAACAAGTAGACTATATTTTGTCATTCTAATGATATCATTTTGATAATTTCTTTATTGTTTACAATATGCTTTTATGGATCCTGTCATCCAATAATGTAGCCCGCGATAACCACAAGCCTGCTGATGAAATCTCTGTACTTTGATTAGTTCTCTGACGTTTGTCACTTTTTCCACAAAATGATATTTACCCAGCGGTGTTGAGATATCACCTGATGCAGAAAGATTGCCAGAGGACCTGTCCCTGCGGTGCTTCCTTCCCCTGCCGTTGCTCGGATCATCAGGTGAGCAGCACACCCATCACCTGCAGCTGATGAGTGGTGCTGCTGCCTTCAGAAGGGAGAGGCCTGGGGAGGACCTTACCTGCAAAGGCCTATGTACACCCACAGTGTTGGACTGATTCCCCTGCGCAGCACTCTCTTTCAGGCACAGCTTGTGACTTCCAGCTCAATTCTTACTAAACACATTACTCAAGTTCTAAATATTTCTAAACCGATGCTAGTTCTGTTTATCAACAGGTGCACTATGTTCACTTATAACTGTCAGGTTACAAAAGATGATTATTTATTCACTGTAAGAACGCCGAGGTGGCTTTTTGTATATTTTAAATATGCAAAATTCATGAGTACTTGTGATTGATACTGCATCCTATATTTTCCAGTTAAACTCAACTTGACAGCATTTCTATCTTGACACAGTTCAACTTTTCAGTTACCTTTCATGTCCTGAATCTGCCGAAGTAATGCGCTTTTTTTAAATTCTAGTGTGAGAAAAAAACATAGCTTTCAGTTTTAGCCGGAATTATTGTTAACCAAAATAACACAGTTTGTCATGCCTTTCAAATTAATTTCTCAGGCTGCAATGTGGTCTGTGCAGCTGAAAATGTGGCAATAAAACAAATAGACTTATAAATGCATGTACAAGATGTTCCAAGAAAGCAGTCAGAAGAGAAGCAGACAAAGAGGACTGGTGAAGGATAAAACACTGTGCAGGCTCATTTGCAGTTCTACAGTGAATGCCTTTATGTGGCTGATGCCTTTCCTTTCCTCTCCTTCTCAAAAGCAAGAGATTTTCAGGAGAGGCTGAACTTTAAATTCATTTTGGCATTTCTACAGGGAGGGATTTACTAGGAGCTACAGCAAAAAGAGGTAGTGATTTAGGACTAACTTTAATATATTTGCTTTTCCTTTATCTCCTTAAAGACAAGATTTTTCTTTTACAACATAACTACGATTTTTTTTTTCTTCCTGTAGTTTGCAGACCAAGTTAGGGGAACATAAAGAGTTCAATTTGCTTTGACATCTGCAGCGAATCTGTAGCTACGTCAGAAACAGATGCCTGGGTTCTTCTGCCCCCTGCTCTAACCATGAGGCTCACCATGGGTTTCTGCTGATACATACATGATAGCTCATGATTTTTGAATCAATAGCATTCTGAATAGTTAGGAAGCTGCCCAAGTAGAAGCTGAGTCATTGGTGGATTATATTTTTAACTGGTGTCATTATCTCACCATCCACTTTACCCAGCATCAGTTTGGCTGTGTATTTCCTTGCAACGCATCCATTTGCTTCTACTCCATTCCTGCCTGAGAGGGTTTCCCAGCTGTTCTGCAGTATGATCCACTACTTTATGCAAATCTCTTAAGATATTATAATATACTGCTTAAGAGAAGCTAGCAACCAAGGAGCTACATGAGAGGCAGGTAGGCATCATTTGTATCTAGAATATGATTCTGATTGTGGAGGCAAAATATGCCGAACATTATATACTCTCAAAGATAATAGATGGCTCCTTAACAGCCATATTTGTTGTAGTAAAGCCCGAGGATGCTTCCAGCTTACTTTAACACTGACAATTGTTGCCATTAATGCAGTGAGAAACTATACCAGCCAAAAAAATGGAGAAATTATCAGTTCCAAGACATTTTATAAAGTTTCACCCTTGCAGAAGGATCACCCCAGAGACAGATAACAGCAAGGCAAGAAGTGCAGAGGCTGAGTCAAATTGCAGTTTTTCAGTTGTCAAGCAATTTGGAAAGCTGACTATTATAAGTTACACTTTGTTGTAACACAGTGCTAAATAGGAAAATACCCTTCAAACACTGGTATTGTTGCATCTCATGGGGAACCGCTCCAATCCTTGTATAATACAATGAAGCAGCTTTACCACCCTAAACCAAAGGAAACTCAGAGCAGATACTTTTAACAATAGGATTTAACTGTTTCTCTCTAAAACAAAACAAAAATCAATACCCAAACCCAGAACATTGGCTTTCCACCAAGAAATTCAACCTATCCAAAGGACAATCTTAGCTAAACCTCCCTGGGAACTCTGACTCACAGTGTCAGGCGTCCTCTGTGTTGCAGAGGGGAAACGGTTTGCACCACCCTTTTTCCTGGCACGGCCTGTTTCCTCCTTTCCCACTCTGGGATACAGCCCAGCTTGCTGACCCATGAGGCTGCCGTGCTTTACGTGCTCGGCCCACCTCAAAAAGAGGGTAAATCAGTCCACCAACAGGTCCTTGTGGTCTCATACAGGACAGCAGGTAGTCCTTGCTCTTCTGTTCAAAAGACCTCACAAAAAGGCTTCATATATTTGTGCTAATGCAGGGGGATTGGACCAGATGATCTTTCAAGGTCCCTTCCAATCCCCAACATCCTGTGATTTTGTGATGCTGTGATGCTTTTAACTTCATAAAATAGATCAAAATGTTACTAATCTGACTAATACTTTAATGAATTTACTATTACTTTTTGGCACATTTTCAGCCATTTCAATATGGTGAGAACTTCTATTGCTCTGTTTATCTCAAACATACCCTGTTAAGGGTGCCAGAAAAGGTGTACAAATTACTTAAATGCATGAGTCTGAGAGTGTGGACAAAATTTTATGCTACCCTTCCCAAAACTGACTTTCATTTCTGGGTTACTCTCCTCCCTCTCCTGCCCACTCATGGAACAAGTTAAATTGAAGGGTACACTCTCAGTTCTGCTGTAATTAATTTTTAAGTAGAACATCATGAGTTCAGCTGCTGATGTCGTATTGGTCCTTTGTGGCACAAACTTCACTGTCAGCCCATCTTCACAGTCACACAAACTATATCCACATCTGTAGCAGATCCCTGTAGTTCTGTAAGTTCTGGGAGCTGAACTAGATGATCTTTATGGGTCCCTTCCAACTCCAGGTGCTCTATGATTCTAAGTTGGACTGCCGTCTCTGCAAATTGCATCCCTTTCTTCCTGTTTTCCTCAAACTCAAAGTACTGGGAGAAGTGCTGCAAGTAGACCTAGATCCCATGGTTCTCTGGAAGAGCACTCTAACTTTCTGCTTTCCTATCTGCTGGTTTATGTACTAAATCAAACTGGGCACAGATCACATTACAATGGTGATCCCTTCCACCAAATATCCCTGTGTTGCCTGTTCACCTCACAGCTAGACTACAGTAACAACCTAGTTGTGACTGAGTTTCCAACCCACTGGGAGTCTGAGATTGTTACAAGATCAATAGCTTCATTAAGTAGGATATTTTACTGTAAGCAAGTGTACTGTTGCTTCCTGCTCTGCAACAGCTGGTTGAGGATTATGGTTGGGGATTCAGAAGTGTTGCCTTAAATATGTAAATCTCTAGCTGGCCCATTACTTATTTTTATGAGACTGTATTTTCTCCTTTACTGTGATTCCTCACAACTGACTTGTTCAAGTTAGGGACTCAAGGGATTTAGTGGCAGTGCTCTTTGTGCTTTTGCTATTTGTTTGGAAGTGGATTTCCAAGCATGGAGGATACTCATTAGTTCCATCATTGTATTACAGTTCCTTTTTATCTACGTCTACATACCAAAGGAGATAGCAAGCAATTAATCAATTCCTTCAGCAATATTCCTTTGCTATTATCTTTACAGAGAGCTGGAATCAGTGGTAGTCTCCAAATCTCAGAATCTAATTTATGTTGCTTTTATAGAAGGGAAAAGTATCTTTAATATTTTTTAAAATCCTTTTTCTTCCATCTTATGCATCTTGTGGACAGATGACTAAAATATACCATGGGTTTGGCAATGACTTTACTGTTACTGCTTCCCAGTTTAAATTGTAAAACCTCTGACGTGCTTCATAAAAATATCTTGTAAGTTTTTCTCTTATGGTGAATTTTCATTATAAACTGCTTTATAAATTCATCATGAACATAAAAGGAAAAATTCATGGAAGCTGAGCACACTATAAGCTGTACTTGGCAGCTGCACTGGGTAATATACTGACAGAAAAATGGAAACAGAAAAATTAATAGAGGGTGGATATGAATATGAACTATGTCATACTTGTTCTAAATCACTAATGTTCAACAAAAGATTCATTCTCCAAACATAATTTTAATTTATTGGATTTCTGTCACTTTGGTATAAATGATCATTCCCTTTGAATATCTTTTTGAAAAAAAAAGAAAAAACAGATATTAAAGGAAAATTGTCAGATTTACTTTCCAGTTAAACTCCAATAATGAAACACCTATCTCTAGAGATGCATTTCGTTCTTGATGTAGGCCAGGCTAGTAAAAAAAATTTACATGATTTCTTAATAAAAAAAGTCCAGGCAAAAATTGACACTTATTTCATTAGGAGATTTTAGGGGTGGCTGACTCAAATTGAGACAGCTTGGTTTGAAAAGTTTTTATTCCTTAGTTCAAATTAGTCTCAGCAAGGCAGTCTTCCCCATGATAGATTGCACTGTGGGGGCCACGAGCAAAGACAGCCTGTCTGGAAAGCAAACACCCTTGAGATGAATGGGAATAAGAGTCACATCTGAGGTGCCGAGGGCAGGCCTAGGGACAAGTCAGTTTCAAACCAAGACAAAATTACGTGGTTTTACATTTCTTAACTGAAATTTGTGAACCGAAAATTAATAAATCAATCTTCTGGCTTTTGGTTATCATCTGTTTTTCAAAGGTGAAATTCCCAGGAACTACAAATTCTAATTTTTAATAAATACTACTAGAAACTAAAGTATATGGTGGACTTCTTAAATACCTTTTACGCAAACAGCTACCTAAGAACATCCTCTCATTAAGACTTCAGGTCTACAGGTCACAAGGGAACAAGAGCAGTAGCTTCCTAAATTGCTAGTGCTGTTTCAGAGGATTTATTTCAGATTTGTGAAAGTTCTGGGTCCTGAGCAGCTGCGCTGTCCTGTGAGTCCCATGACAATGCTGTGGGGATTGGGATGGGCTAAGAACCTAGTCTGAGATTCAGTGGCAGGTCACAGTGCAAAGTGGTGGACTAAGATTTAGAGGATCTGGATTCCAGTTTTGTCTTCCTAGGCTTGGCTACTTGCTGGCTTACTAAGCCTGTGTGTCATTTGTAGAAAGATAAATGTCATATCCATGATTGTGACAGCCAGCATTCCTTGTATGTTGGAACAAGCTAGCAGTACTCCATATACAGCAGTCCCCAGCGGGTCCGAGGATGTTTAGGAATGGTGCCTTGGCAAAGTGCTCTCATTTCTACAAGCAAAAGAATCTCAGCAAAATAATTTTTCTGTTCAATGTGTTTTTCTTCCTAATGCAGCTTGGTTTTTCTTTTCTTTTCTTTTCTTTTCTTTTCTTTTCTTTTCTTTTCTTTTCTTTTCTTTTCTTTTCTTTTCTTTTCTTTTCTTTTCTTTTCTTTTCTTTTCTTTTCTTTTCTTTTCTTTTCTTTTCTTTTCTTTCCTTTCCTTTCCTTTCCTTTTCTTTTCTTTTCTTTTCTTTTCTTTTCTTTTCTTTTCTTTTCTTTCCTTTCCTTTCCTTTCCTTTCCTTTCCTTTCCTTTCCTTTCCTTTCCTTTCCTTTTTTCTTCTGTTAGGGCCTTCCAATTTCTACATTTTCCTGTGCTGGTGTAGTTAGACTCTGTGTTATTCCACAGCACTTGCAATTTGGTGTGAGGACAGTGCATCTTCTGTTCATAAAGAACCAGAATATGCCTGCAATATGAAGAAGAGCTTTAATAGATATGTCTAAAATCCTATTCTGAAGAATTTCACCCCCTACCTGTGTGATAGTTCTGAGTATTTTTTAATATGTATGACATAGACATTGCTGTTAAGACTACTGGCTGGATCCTTGCTGAACAACATTTTATTTTTTCTTGTTTCCCCTCAGCACATGTCTTTGGATTCCTCTTTTTAAGCATTATCACAGTTGCTATTAAGAATCACCACATGGTCATCAGAGTCTCCAGAAAGACAAACTCCTGCCCAATGCAAACCAGCACGTTTTGCTTCCAAGGCAAATGATTTCTGTTTCTGTTTAAGAGTGGACACTCTTTTTTTCTTGGACATGAGATACTGACTTCCTTTTTTTTGGATTATATGTGTTTTTCATAGGACTGAGGTGGCGAGGAGAGGTGAAAGGACAATTGGGTACGAACTAGCTGAGAGGATGGCTGGGCTAAGTCTCAGGAATGTCCTATGGCATCAAGAGCATTGCTGAGGGTAGGCAATGGGTGAAGATGAGGTGCAAGCTGTTGGAGAAGTAAATGCGAGGTACTGGGGAAGAAGGAGCAAGAGATCAGAGGGAGCAGGAAAATTAAGAGGTGAAGGAAGAGAAGGGAAGAGATAGGTGTGGCTCTTCAGTCAGCTCTCATCAAATTTTGGCTCAACACACAGCTCATGCTAAAGCCTGATGTATGCTTGGGAGCAGTGCAATCAGGTGAAAGTGAGAGCAACATACATGCCAGACATAATGGACAGGCTGCAGCTGATATCTCCTGCAGCCAACACCTTCTGCAGCCAACATCTCCTGCATTTTTGCAACAGTCCTTGTCGTCTGTTTTTGCAGAGTCTGCTGACTTACAGAGACAGTATAGACCAACTTCCAAGCTGGGAGGTATAAGTATGTTGGCTTATCCAAAAAACTTCCAGAGTGGATCCAAGAGCAGCAGGTCTGCTGAGGCTGTCATGCTCCCTGTTGTTATATCGTGACAGAGGAGGAAGGAGGAGCGCTCTCACTCTTGGCTGGGGACTTGTCTTACACATAAGTATGCGACAATGTGTGATTCGGTGAGTTTGTGAGTTAGGGAATTTGTGAATTAACGAAGTAGTGAATTAGAAACTTAACAAGTTAGGATAGTCTGTTAAAAGTGGATTGAGTCCTAGTTTGACTTTTACCTAATGAGCTCATGAGCTCAAGATTGGTTTGCAGAGTATGTTGTCCGGTAAATTTGAGAGTTCAAAACAAACCGCAACATTAGACTGGCACAGTGTGTTGGGGGAAGACAAGCTGTCTTTGTATGCCCAAATGGAAAATATTCAGTGTTGTTATGACAGAGAGAGGACACAAACACAGGTCTCCTGGTTCTTTGGGGATAAGGCACCCAGACACTTAGGAGAAGCACAACTGTTTTCCAAGCACCCACTAATTTATGCGTTCAGATAATTTTCCCTATTGTGCATGTTTTGTGGTTTTTTTGCATATTTGCTTTCAAACTGCCGTTTCAAAGCATTCTTGTCCTCTTCTTGCATTTTTATCTACTGTAGCATTTGAAAATCATTACAGTAGAGTAGAATCATATAAGTAGCATTTTTTTTGGCGTTTCATCAGTGAAGATTTTTGAGATTAAGTCTGATATATTTCTATATGATTCCAACATACTTCCTCTTACAATTTAATTATCATAAATCTAAATTAATGAAAAATGGCAGTTTTAGTAATGATAAGCATTAATTCTAAAGGAGCATTTGAGTGTCTGCTTTAACTTATAATCCTTTTTAGCACTGTTCTTAAGAAACTTGGATTTTTTTCCTCAAAGGCCTTTCACTAATGTCTTTTTTTTTGTGTCATACTGTCACCATTCTCATTTTACAGAAATAAATAATCTTCCTGTAACTGGCTTTTGGTATGACACTGACAATGTTTAAAGCATTGCTAGTGATCATTATCCCTTCCCCTGATGATTGATACTGGTGATTAGTTAAATGGATGGCATAACTGTTCAAAGCACCAAGAATAGTAAGTGTAAAATCACTCATCCCACATGAGATGAGCAGCTACTGCTCTCGTCCCATACTGGTCCATCTGAGGCATGTGAAGATAAGATGCCTGCAGGAACCGGCCAGCTGAGAGAATTTCATGGTCCTCCACTCCGTCTTAGTTGCTGCTGAACTGTATTCAGATTTTTCCCCCAACCTGAGTTGTCTGAAGGGCTGCCATCCATCAGAGTAAGGAAAGTGCAATGTTTATGTCACAGCAGAGCGGCTTTAGCTGTACTATTGCCTCATGTGCTTGGTGCTCTGGGTTATGCTGCTGCAGCTGCATTGAACTTTGAGTACAGGTTTCTACATGGCAAATTGCAGGTGATTTTAGAAATCTTCCCAGGATTTAGGAGACTGTGGATTAAATCCCCCAGAAGCTGGTGTCATGTACTTCTGCAACTGGAAATAAGAATGAAATTGTGATTTTCTTATAGGGTAAAACAGCTTCTGTTGGAGATTTGGAAATCTGCCATAAGGTCTTTGCAGCAGCTGTTGTGAAGTAGGGGGAAATGGTAGGGAACTGGGAACTGAGACCAACAGCTGCAGAATTAATTTTTACAGCTGTCCTTGTGCTCTTTCCCTTTGATATGTATCTTTTGTTTTTGTGGTGTTTGAGAACAGTTTCTCATGACAAATCCCCACTTCTGGGTATGGCATGTAGGGTGAGGACCCCTGAGTAGCAATAAGGCTCCCTGCTTTTTTTTTAATGACCTGCCTGGAGAGCACTTCCACTGGGTTGAGTGAAAACAACATTTTTTTTCTGTGGAGAAGATGTGCTAGAAATAGCCATTGCACTTTTGGAGACCCCTGGTAGGTGACATTACCGAGGAAGACTGCCCAGTAAGAAATGAAGCTCAGCTCCTGAGCTGCCCTCATAAAGTTGTTGTCCTCACTTCCCAAGTAACACCTGATTAAGGTACCCACTATGCCATGACAGAAATATTTAGACCTATCAGATCTCGAGGTTTTGCAGGGAGGCATCAGTGGAGGCCAGATGTCTTTTCTGTGTGCCACCTCTAATCTCTTCCCAAAGTCCAAATTACCAGAAACATATTGTGTTTCATAGGAATGCTGTAGTAACTCATCATGGTGGTTCTTTGAGGATGTAGACATAATTGCCAGGCAAAATTTAAAAACTCTGAACTTTAACAGAGTAATTGAAATGATGTGGTCACCTGTGGACAGAAGGAAAGAGGATAACTATGCCAAAACATCAGAAAATGTTTTAAGCAAGAACTCTGTAAGCTTTAAGTATATGTTCACAGTTCCCTCAGATACATAATTCTCTACTGAATCTCTCAACACATATTGTTCCTCATACATATTATTGTAAAAGAACCCAATTCCAGCCTTTTGTCACATTTCAGCCCTTCAATCATACTTATGACATGTTGAAAATTGCTATTTTTTCCACAGGAGGTGACTGAAAATTAGTTTACTGATACAAAAACATGAACTTGGGTTTCTGAGAGCTGACGTATGTTACCGCATTAGTCCCTTCTCACACCTTGTGCTTTGCTCTGATGTATTTCTTAGATAAAAGTTACCTCTATGACAAAAGAATTTGTCATCAGTTCTTTGTCATAATGCTCTCTGCAAAGAAGGCATCATTTCAGAATGAAGCTGCTCTAAGATTACACCATAAAGAGACTTTTAGAACATTGCAGAAGAAACGTTAGTAGCATTCAGTTACCAAAAGTGGTTTTCTATCATCCACACCTTCATCACCTTTAACCAATTTAAAGATTGCTTGTGACAAATCCTCACCTAACATACAGAGATGACTTATAGAAGCTGGAAAAGCTTTTGAGTTCCTTTCAATGGTGTTACAAACAGATAAGCACTTCTGTTGAATAAGTCTCAGAACATTTGTGTATTCTGCTGACAAAATGAAACATATCCTGAAATTCCTGGATTTCTGGCATATGAGAGTGATTAGAAAGCTTTTTTGCATAACTTCCAAATAAAGAATTACCAGTTACACGTCATCATTTTATGCAGCATATGATCTGAGCAGTTAGATAGAAGCAAATATTCTTGAATTTATTCAGATGCTAGAATATTCCCCTTGTAAGCCTATGTTAATATGACTACAATAACTATTTCATTCCAATTATCTAAAATATCAGAGGTCACTGAGAAAAGCATGTCCTTTTCATCAAAGTCTTTAATTATTTTCTACTTTTAAAAAAGGAGCTATTATATTTTTTGAAACATAGAAAGCTTTTTTCCCTCCAAATTATAGGTGAGTCACCCACTTCAGATTAAGTAATCTACTGTCACAATCATGATTTCTTTGCTTTTTATTGCTTCTGTCAAAGTTGATACTGCCTTTTTTTCTTTCTTACCAACAAAATTTTTATTATTTTCTGTTTTACTACGCTGTCCTATGTGTGATAATGCAGCATGAAAACCTGGAAAGCTTTTATCTTTTTTGTTCTATGTAGAATTCTACAGTGAAGGGGTATTTCTTGGTTTGCTTGTGGGATGTTTTAATCATCTTTGAAGTCATGGACATCAAGTATATAGGTACAGAATTAAACAGAAGTAGAAATATATGACAGACACAGCCAACCCTAATTCACAATCATTTTCACCTCTTTAAAGCCTGTGTACATGTCCATTAGATAAGATAGCCATCATGTATTACTGTATATGACATTTTAAGCAGGTAGGATAGCACAATACTACAGAGGATTATTATAGAGGGTAATTTTAGCTGAAGACCTTGAAGGTAGACTAGAGCTTTCCTGGAAGATACCTAATATATGTTCTTACACTTCAGCAGCAGCTGAAGCTTTCCATATTAAATTTATGCACAAATATATGAAATTTGGGGTTCAAGTTCAGTCACTCACAAGTCTCTGTAGGAGTAAGCACTCACCATACTTCTCTCAACTGTTTCTAGTCTTTAGAAAACAGAAAGAATTTCCATTTCATGGTTTTTTTTGAGGGATGTGCTCCACCTCTGCCATCTCTGGAATGCTCATGTGATCTTTATTGTAAGCTCAGAAGAGTCCCAGGTCACTTTCCAGTTCCCTTAAAAGGCCAAAACTCTTCTTTGTGATAGTGTGTGTGGGAGAATACATCAGTGACACAGCAGAACCCCCAGTTGCTGAAATTCTCCTTTATTTATAGGATGCTGAGCCTGTTATGAAACTTCCATAAAGGTCTGGTAAAGCCGCTAAATGAAGAAATGAGAAATGTAAAAAACAGAAGGGCTGGGTTTTTTTCATGTTTCTGCCCTTCCCACAGTACTCACTAAACATGTGCAATAAAACATATTAGACTTCAAATAACATTAAGTATTTTCTGTTCATATAGCTCTACATGAAGCCTTCAAAAGGTTTCTTTTTTTGCATGCCATTTCCCTAACTGGGTTACAAATGCAGAAATAAAAGCATGGGGGAACATGACTCTTCAATAGCCAATGGCTCAAATACAACTCCACACCCATGCCTTCGTATTTCAAGTCTGTAATTCAGGGTAGTCACAGAATAACAGAAAATTATATTTTTTCCTAGGCTTTGTCTTTAGATTTTTTTGAAAGATTTCATTTCCTCAGGCTGAACTCCAGCCTGAAACTGGTTTTAGTTAGCAATTAGATCTGTTCGTGTTGCCTGGCAAAACTCACGCCAGTAGCATTTGACTGAATGCTCCAGCCTTCTCCATATCCTTCCAACAAGTAAATAATATAAAAAAAGATGTCCCTTAAGAATGGTGTGCACCCATGGTGAAAAAGATTCTTCTGCTAGCAGGGAGTGCTGACCCTTGTGGGGTCTCATCAGTCTTTACAGACTTGAGTGCATCAGAATCTGCCCATTTTTTACTTTGTCCTTAGAACCTACCTCTTGCCTTGCTAAGCCCAGGCAGATGGTGGATCACTGAGAATGGGCTGTCATTAACGATGTAGTTCAGATCAGAATTATACTTTTGAAGTGATTCTCCTAATTGTTTCCACTTGCTGAGCTTTGGTTTGCATCACAGAGAGGTCTTGGTGTGTGTGAATGAAGTCTTCCTAAGGTCTCTAAAACAAACTTCCTTTCGGATGAAATAAAACCAAAAGTTTGGTTTGGTTTGGTTTCGTCAAACAGTGTGCTTCAGGACTGCAGTCAGTCCAGGTGAGCAGACAGAAGCTGAAACATGTCTGCTGTCAACGTTGGATTATCACCACAACCTCAGATTGTGGTCCGCAAAGTCGGATTCGCTCTCACTGCATCACATGGTTTTCTGATGTAGATGTAGCCTTGGCAGGAGAGAGCTGTGGAGATGTTTGCTTTTAGAGGTCAGGGGAAAACACCTTTTGGGTCACAGCATCCTGTGTTCAGAGTTCATGATTCTATTCATCATGCTTCCTGCATTTGCATTAATAGATTTTGAAATCAAAAGAGGCATTTGGACATAGTAAACAGGCAAGACACTCTACAGCCTCGAGGTGGCCAAAAGACCCAAGCTGCTGTCTCTAAGTCATGATGTCCACAGGCACGTGCTTTCAGATTGGGTGCTGGGAACTCCTGGAAGACCTGCAAATAAAAATGTTATTTTTAAAAATGAGTTACTTCACCACCCCCTTAAAAGAGAGCAGCAGTGTGTGCATGGGACCCAACCTGAATGAAATGGGAGGTCACTGCTGGCATATGTTTGCACCTGCACATCTTTGCTCTGAAATATTGTCCTCGCTTGGAAACAAGAGCATAGCTGACCTTCCAGGAATGGAATAAATACCTACTTTCTGGGCTGCAACGGTACCATCATTAACAGGTTTGTGTGCCCCTCATTGGCCAAGTTTTAAGTAAAAAGCTGAGTTCAGTGTCAGTGTTGTGTTGTCTAAGTTTCAGTTTTCCCTTCTGCTGCAATTTGGTTTTGCTGCTCCACAGACACAAGAAAATTTTATCATAGGGGAGGGAATGTGATGGGAAACAGATATTTAGCATAAAACCATGTAGCATCTTTTTGTCCCCACGGGTACTCAGGTCATCCCTGATAAAATAAAGACCCGGATATGTGCAGCAGCTATTTTTCGCTTCTGGAACAATCATATTGGATTAGAGGAAGTTAGGTGCAAATTAAAGAGACCTATAACTATCTTAAATTTTCGAGGATTAATGACTCATCAGTTAGCTCTAAGAAGGGTGAGCAGGAAGATGGAAGATAATCTGTTTTAGCAGAATTTGTGAGCTGCATTGTCGCCAGCATTTGCCCAGAAGGAACATTCAGTCACATCATGTTTACAGCAGCTGCTCTGAAGGCTGAACAATCAAAACACAGATTTCTCCCAGCACCCTGAAACTGAAGCAGGCCACGCTTAAGCTCCAGTGCTCAGACAAAAAAAAACCCCACAAACTGCCACCTATTATTTTCTGTTTATTTACTGTGCCTGTGGAACGGACCGTGCCAGCCCCTCAGTGATTTCCAGCCCATCCCGCTGTGCCTGCATGGGCAGAAGCACCACGGTCCCTCTCAGCGGTGGGAAGCAGCCAGGCTGCCAGCAAAGGCAACGTGGAACAGGGTGCTGGGTCTATCACTCTGCAGAGCTCACACTTCCCGCAGCGAGAGCCAGGATTTCCAGCCCGTGATGCTCATCAGGACGTTGTTTCCTATAGCAATCCTTCCCCGGGATGAGTGATAAGGGGAAGATTAAATTCGCAGTGTGATCCTGCTTTTGGAGACTTTTGAAGAGGCTATGACGGTGATCGCCTATAAGAGCCAGGAGATTAAAACCGGCTTCACTTCTTTTAAAATGCAGAGTCCAGCGATAGAGAGAAATATGATGAAATCACGCATTTCAAAACCTAATTAGGCCAGAAACAGTGAACTGTGCCCAAAGGATAAATTCTGCACCAAAATTTTGAACCTTGCCTGTTTATGTGCATTCAAGAACAATTTCACATCAAAGAAATTTTTTATATGTTGAGTCAGAAGGCAGTGGGATTTTCTCTGTAGAGTGCTGTACAACTTTTTCTTTAGAGAACCAAGTATGGTTGTCATTTGAGTGGAAACCAGGAGAACTGCTGGACCAACAGTCAGAAAAAGTGGGATTTCTCATCCAGATAAACCTGATTGTGATAAAACCTACCAAGAAGCTCTAGTAGAGCAGTGGGCTACAAAACAATTTACCCTCTTGTAGCTGTCCCAGAACTACAGCAGGTAGCTCCCACCCTGACAGAGTGAAATTAAAGGGCATGTTTCAGCCCTCAGTGCCATGAACAGGGAGTTAGAGCTCCTTCATCTCCTGGATGGCATTTTACAAAACCCCCTCTGTTTATTTGGGATGTGTAACTAGGTTGGCACTCCCAATCCATTAAAAGCCCAAGACTGTTCCATGGGCCACATGTAAGGTCCCTTGCCCTTGGTTTGCAGCTCAGGTTTAGTATGACTGCAAAGACCCTGCAAAATCTTAATATGTTGGTTCCTTGAATAGGAATATTCACGAGTCAGTCTAGTTTACTAATAACTAATGACCTTCTTATCTGGCTTACTTTCCTAAAGCAAATTTTCAAAGGCGAACTCTTAATTGTTCTTTCTTCTTCCATTGATTTGCCCTGTTCACAGGCCTGAAGGCTTACAAACCCTCTCTGATCATATGCTAATGAGTCATTAGTACCGACTGTCTGTTAATGTGAATAAATCACTCCTTCTTAGTCACTCTTTGTCCAAATAAAGAAGTCTATTCGGATAACAAAAACGTTACAACCAGCAGAGAATCGGTGAGATAAAATTAGAACAGCTCTTCCTCAGGGCTGGCAGGAGCAAGGCTCAGCTGGCTCTGCCTCTGCCTGACTGGTCCTCACTGCCACCACCCCCTTATTTTATTTATCCCCTTGTTTTATTTAAGCATACGTGTTCACTTAACTACACTGAGTCTAACATTGCATAATCGTGGCTAAGTCAGATTTTAACATCTTTAGATGGCAAAGAACAAAAGGTCAACACTGTGTTAGCTGTGTAGCTTTACTGAAGTGTGACTTTTCACCATAAAACAGGCACAAGGTCATTTTAAGATATTTTTACACTTTCGTTAGCAAAGGGGAATTACCCATTCACTTCTGGCCAAGGTTAAATAGCTGACAACAGCTACAGGTTAAATATTAAGCCATTGGGCTTTCATTTCAAGTAAGAAACTGCAGTTGTCTTCAAAAACCCTTGAAAGTTCAGGCAGCATCTTGGAACTGGTACAAGGAAAAACCACTTTTAATTAGCACAAAGGAACTGCACAAATTTTGAGCCACACTCTACTGTCTTGCACGTTCATGCAACCCTGTAAGAGTAACAAAGGCTATATATTGCTGTTTGTAAGACTCAGCATATTTTTTCAAGTACAACCAGTGTTTGCTTGTGTTATATTCAGCAGGACTGAAGTTGCAATCAGATGAAATGGCTAAGCTGACTTTACAGCTTGCTAATGCTAAAAGAATAGTTGTGTGGTTGTTTTTTTTTTTTCCCCATGTTAATTTCTACCAATTTCACGAGCTCAGCTGCCTTCTTGAAAGGTCAGATTGCACCAAATTAGCACAGGGAAGAGCTGGAGACCACTGGGGTGAGAGTAAGAAGGAGGGCACCGATGACAGAAAGGAGGAGGAGGTAGAGAGGGTGAAGGACTGCTCTTTTTAGCAGCCCCAAGCTGCTGGATCAGTTTAGCCTCTTTGGTCTGACTGGACCCTGGGGGTCCTGCAGTAGATTTGCAATAGCCCGAAGTCTCTGCAGTTCAAATATTTAGACCCATATTCGATAAAATGTTTAGGCTCCTGGTATTTTACTAGACTCGTAATTTCCTTTTGAATTGCTTTTCAAAGAGTTTGGTAATAGCTAGGATCTATACCTTATTCTGTTTGGGTCTGTGGAATTATGATTATGGTGATTGATAACTTTGAAAATCTAAACTGAGTTCAAGTCACCCGTTTGCTCACAGCTTGCAGTAATAGCTACCATAGGGGGTAAAAAGCTGCCTTCATTTCAGACAGGGACTGTGTGCTTCTAGAGTGCATGATTTTGGCATTTTTTTCTAAAATATTACTGAATTTAGTATTTGTACTATAAAATGCACCAGCTCATTGCATTTGGCCACCAGCCATTTTTCATCCTATTACATGGCCAGATCGTGCTTGCAGCTCAATTTTCCTTCCCTGTTTTCCTCACATGGCTTTCCAGGCTACCTGAATTACAGCACATGATGCCTGAACTACTAAGCCTTTACCTGACTAAAAGCATATGCCCTCATTTACTATCCAGCCATACTGTCAGCCCTGGACTATAGTGTGATCCAGCTTAGCTCTTGAAATCTCCTTGGGGATGTGGTTCAGAGCCAGTATTTCTAGATGTGGCCACAACCCATGTTCTGCATGATATGTGGCTTGAATGAGTAAGTCAGGCAGAAAGAGAGGCTAAAAGGTGGCAGTCTGTAGCTGTTTAGAAATAGGATTTTTTTTTTCTTTTTTTAAACTGTGAAGGCTCCTATTTCATAAAGTTTTAAAATCAAACTTATTGCCTTATTACAACTGTGTTTAAAAATTGCCTTGAAAAGGATTGGAAAAACTTAAGTGTTCTAGGATGGACCTGGGGAGGAATAACCTCAGGTACAGATCAGGGGTGGACCTGCTGGAAAGCAGCACTGCAGGGAAGGACTAGGGAGTTCTGATCGACAATGGGTTGACCATGAGTCAACAATGTGCCCTTGTGGCCAAGAAGGCCAATGGTACCTGGGGTGCATGAAGAAGAGTGTGACCAGCAGATTGAGGGAAGTTATCCTCCCCCTCTACTCTGCCCTGATGGGGCCACATCTGGAGTACTGTGTCCAGTTCCGGGCTTCCCGGTTTAAGAAGGTCAAGGAATTACTGGAGGGAGTTCAGCAGTGGGCTACGAAGATGATTACGTGCCTATAGCACCCTTCTTATGAGGAGAGATTGAGAGATCTGGATCTGTTCAGCCCGGAGAAGACTGAGAGGGGATCTCATCAATGTTTATCAATATCTCAAGGGTGGGTGTCAAGAGGATGGGACCAGACTCCTTTCAGTGCTGTCCAGTGACAGGATGAGGGGCAATGGGCACGGACTGAAGCAAAGGAGGTTCCATATGAATATGAGGAAAAACTTCTTTACTTTGAAGGTTCTAGAGCACTGGTTGTGGAGTCTCCTTCTCTGGAGGCATTCAAGACCCACCTGGATACATTCCTGTGTGATCTGCTCTGGGTGAACCTGCTTTAGCAGGTGGGTTGGACTAGCTGATCTCCAGAGGTCCCTTCCAACCCCAACCATTCTGTGATTTTGTGATGGCCTGGAGGCTTAAATGCTTTCCTGAAGGTGAAGTGCCTCAGCTCAATTTTGTGGTCTCCTAAAACACACCTGTTATTGACTGTTAGTCCTAGTTTCTTTTAGTTCAAACTGAAAAAGATGCTTTCCACACACATACTTAAACTTGTGCTGAGATGAACAGGGAACTTCCCAGAGATGAGATGGCTGTGTAAAGATCACTTAAAAGCTTTTCCTGACTGCACCTCAAATGCAGGTTGTTCCTGGCTGGCTGAGCAGTGCCCAGCCATGCTGATGGGCTCAGGGCAGCAGTGGGTCAGGCAGTGCATGGGGAGAAAGGTCTGAGGTGACACTGGATGTAGATGTGTTTCAGTGGTACTGCAGGCTTCATGCAGTGGTAAAAAAATGAAACCTCTCTATTGTAATGTTTTATAAGCAGCATCTACTCTTGCTTTGCTTTTAATAACATGTACTTGGCTATTAATTGTAGTAATTATTGTGTTTGTTATTGTATTTATTATTATTTATATGTTAATTTATAGACTCTAGTGCAAGTTTGATTAACTCTGACAGATGACTGAGGATGTCTCTGTTCCCAAATGGTGAGAGGTGGCCTAAAACATTGGATGGCTGCACTAGCCTAGATTTGGGTGTGGTGATCACAGCTATGGGAGTGCTTTTTCTTAAGTAATACTCTAATTCATTTAATAATGCAAATGTGGTCCCAGCAGTGCTGCTTTACTGCATAATGACTAATCTCTGCCACAGCAGGATGCTGAGAATGAGTTTCTCTGGGAAGCTGTGGATGTGCATAATGAACAGCTATGCCTAATAAAGTCTTTTTAATCAGGGTTCTTTCTCAGATCAATTGAGTTAAATAAGTTCGCACTTTGTAAACACAAGGGTCCACGTCTCTGGCTTGAGTAAAACACCACATTTACTCTGAAGTCAGTGAACATGTAAATAAATTGATGTCCTAGCCCTAAAAGTTAACTTTTATGCTCACATGTCTGAAAAAGAAAGCCCATGTAACTCTATACTGCCCCCAGTCAATGTACATAGAGTATGTGATACTGCTTTGTATGCATGCTTTTCGCTTTCCATTTAACAACCTTTGAACACAAGCCACAGCCAAGGATGCTGTATCTGTCAGTAAATTTCAACCAAACATAAAAAAAAAAAGAGATGTTTCAAAGGTGAGAGTTTCCTGTACGTTTGAAGAAAGTCAGTGAGAAAGGAGACAGACTGTATGTATGGGTAGTACTCTGAATACTTTTCTGAGTACTAGTGGTTAACCAAATTTCCATTTTCCCACCCTTACTGTGTGTCATTTTGTGTCGTGCGGTGGTCTCAGTGTATACAAATGGGTTTCCTTTCAGATGAAACTGAACTGGGAGATGCTCTCTGGGACTGTCTTTAATGTACTTCAGTCACATATGGGCATATAGTCCATGAAATGAGGCAAGGGATGCTCAAAAATTCCTGAAATAAAGATAGCAGAGACTGTGATGTCCCGTTCTTCTCTATAGACCTTGTCTTATTAGTCTGAACTTACTTGCTAAGACAGACCTGGCCATCAGGTCCCTGCTCAAGGCCTCCCATCTTGGTTGACATCAAACAGTCTGTCAGATGATAAGTGCTCCAACTTCAGGAAAGCTTTATGCCTTCCTAGGTGCTGGGGAGCCCAGTCTTTCACCAAAGTGTGTCTCTGTTGATTGCACCTCATCAGGGAGATCCCACAGAAAGCAAGCAGGCCCCCTGAGGTCTGGTGTTCACAGGAATACCTATTTAATAGAAACAGCTCTGCTTCCAGTTTGGGATTGATAAAGTATAACCACTAGAGAAAATCTGGCCCAGGAATCTGTATCATTGCAGTTGTTCTTATGCATTACAAGATTATTTCAGCAACACATTTCATGTTTGCAAGGCTGTACTCTCTCAAGGATTTGCAATTGAATGTCACAGCATTATAATTAGACATGAGAATTGGTAAGTAAAAATGACAAGTTTGCCTTTGATGGCCATCCTGAGTGTCAAGGCCCATAGCCTTTTAAAAATATAGGCATAACAGCATTATTCTTAGCATCACCACCAAGGAAATGAATCTGTGTTTCTTAATACGACCATTGACTTGACAAGATTTTGCAGGCTTACCCAAAATTTGGATGTATCTTTTCCTTATTTCTCTTGTTAAAGAGAAGGTAAGTCTGCCTTGTCTTCCAATAAGTGTAATAATCTAAATTCTCAGTACAGACAGACCCGGGAAAGAAAGACATTCTTCTTTTTCCTTGACTGTTTCTATGTAGACTACAGAGGTCAGAGCAGCCAGTCATAACAATTCAGATGCTATTGTGGCTAAAGTGGCTTCATAAAAGAGGCTGGAAGCATCTTCTTATGTTTTCTTTTTTACCTTTTTGTTGTTGTTGTTACTTATTTAATGAAGTAAGAAAGATAAGTTATTTTCATGCCAAAGACGCAAAGTAAAAAAGCAAGATTGGTTAATAATTTCTGCCTACTTCCAACACCATTTGCAAATACTGTCCCCTAGAATTTCACACCAAACAGGTTTTATAAAAATTTAAGCTTCTAAATCTCATTGCTTAATTTTTTATCACACATGATGTGTCTGGCAGAGGAAAAGCCCATAGCCCACCCAGGGACATCACACTGGCTCTGCAGTTGTGCCGTATAAGCACAGCAGCTACTGCTCCCACTTTCTGATGGAAACATTCCCAGCTTCTCACAGAAATCTAGCATAGCAAATCTACCTGTTCTGTTAAAAGCATTTTGCCTTTAATTTCTGCTATGACAACAATTCATGTTTTCTCACGTATTTGTCCATTTAAAGTTATAACTATTACAAAGCCTTGTCTGGCTTCTCTGCCTCTGGCGTTTTACAAAGCAATTCACCACTAGGATGGGAAACCCAGGATGGTCTACTGAAGAGCTGATAAAAAGATGTCTAAATTTGGTTACACATAGAGTCAGAAAAGAAAAACAAAGGAAACTTCCTTGGGTTATCTTCTGCGTTCCTTCTTCCCATGCTTGATGGCAAGCATAAACCTGAGGACTGTTTCAGAAGGCCAGATGTTTTTGCCTGAATTTTCGATAAAGTCATCTGGACCTAGAGATCCTTCCTGTCATGCTATGTGAGAGTCCATATAAGAACTATAGCAATGTGTCACCTAATATAATGCTCTGCCAGTGAGCAGAAAGGAAATCTGGGAAGGACTACTAGATAATTCCGAGAAAAATTCAACATAGATTATAAACCTGTTTTTTAGGCTTGTTGTAAAATTGCATGTGGAATGTTCATGAGAGGGAAATTTAGCTCATGAATAGTATTTGAATTTTTCCATTTAAGCACAGCCACTATCCATTTATTTAAATGTTTAAAAAAGAGAGAGAGCAAGAAATTATTTCCAGTTCCCTCATTCAAACTTTTATTTCACCCTATCTGAGAGACCTTCAAGGGAAAATGGACTTGAATCTACTCTTTTGTAAAAGCGATAATTGATAAACTGGTTTGAACTTCACAGCCATTCTCAGGAGCTATCTGAATACTGTCTAAAAATGAAATAGGACATTAAAGATATTTCTTCTAAAGAGAACACCTGAATTTTGTCACTGAAGTTATGTAGCCTAAATTAATTTGCTTGGCAAGGTGTTAGCTAACATAGGATCACTTGTAATGTTGATATTTTTATCTTCAATAACCTACATAAACCTACAATCCATGTAGCTTAAATTGTTGCTTCAGTAGAAATGAAAAGCATTAATCTATCCCTTCTGACGATGGTGTATATGTTAAATGTCTATACTCATACTCTAGATTAAATTTCATAATCAGCAAGAGGCAAGAAGCTTTAAGAAGTAGACTTGACAAGGAGGGTGCCCGGAAGCTTTTAAAAAATTATGTTCTTTATTAATACGTTTAAAAACTGTCACCATGAGCAAAAAAGCACAGACATAGAAGTTTAAAATAAATTCTGTCTCTGCCCTGTAAAGACCAGCCTGTTCACAGCAGAACCAGAACAGGAGACATGCCTGAGGTGGCTGATGATCACAGGTGCGTGTCTCTCGCAGGACAACTGCACCTGAAGAGAGATATTTGAGCCCCAGTCTCGATGTGAGGCAAGGACCCAAGTGCTCCCGTTGCAAATCTGGCATGAGGAATAGTGGTGAGAGAAAAAACAGGGGAAAACAAACAGCATTTGGCTGTTTGCTGAGGGATGCTCGGCATCCAGGGAAATTCTGAAGTCCTTTGGATGCCTTCATACAGCTGATGTCTTTACAGTGCTTCAGGAGTCTCAGAGATTGTTGGTGAAATTGCCTTGCTTCTACTTTCAGAAACTGGTAACGCTGTATTCCTTGGCAAAAGGTTTTTGTTTGTTTGTTTGTTTGTTTGTTTTCCCCCCTTCTAGGGGCTCAAACAGATGCCATTTTGGATCCCAGAGATTCACAAACCCTAACTTCCGTCATTTTTGTAGATTGCTAACACTATTTACCATTACTACCAGGGTGGGAATTGTGGAGAGAAGGCTCAGGCAGTATCAAACAAGAGAAACAAGAAATTGTAAAAATCTGTGCTGCAAGCATCTCACAAAGCACTAAAAGTTGGTGGTAGTTGAGTGCCTTGCTCACTGCTGGCTGCAAGACTCTGAGCTCTGCCTCTGCACAGCCTGGCTCTTAACTGCTGTGTTTTTTTCATTTAGAATCTATTTTCTTGGGCTGGGTTCTTTCCCAGGTTCTCTGAAATAATCTCCTCTGGATAATTTGATTGCTAAAATGATCTGAAATGCATTAGCCAAAGACAGCATAACGAAGACAGTGCAAGCACCGTAGTTCTGCATGTTGTTTAGTAAAATGAGAAAGGAAACCTACGTTGTTAGAATATTCACATTATTCGAAAAAGTGGTCTCAAAGTACCTTAATCTCAAGAGATATAACATGGCGGTTCCATTTTACCCCTGGGCTACCGCAAACTAGTGCCACACCTGACCTACCTTTATCATGGGTCTCTGTATTATGGATGTAGGAATGTCAATATTTTAAAATTGCCACTCCTCAACAAAGTGAACACTGTGAGTCCCAGCTTTTATCAGGCCACAGTAATAGCATGTGTTTGCTGGATGCAATATAGTCCTAGATTTTAAATGAAGAGTACCCACTGTGTCAGAGAACCCATAATAACAACAGCTTTAGATGGGCAATGGTGTTTGGCTTTGAAATATTCCAGACTTCGTCCAGCTTTTTCAAATTGTATCGTGAAAGCAAATAAATATTCACACTTGAAAATACCTTCACCTCTTTATTGCCACAACTCATTCTCACTGTACTCTTTTTTGTTGGAGATGAATTGTATAATTTATATAGAAAGCTGTGCTCTTCAGGAGAGGAAGCAATTTCCAATTACATATTCCTCAGAAGAGAAATATTAGAGTGATAATGGTTCCTATATTTAAATTTTCAAATGAATTGCATTGTGAGATTAAAACAGAACAAAACAAAACAAAAAACAACAAACCCAACCCAACCCAACCCAAACCCAACAAAAACAAAACAACAAACACAACAATATCAAAGTCAGAACATTTTCAAAGAGTCTCTCCATTAACCTGTCTGTAAAACTGAGGGATGCTGACACTTGATGGTTATCTCAGGCTGGGATGTGTAGAGCCTTTGTTCACAATAAGCAATAAAGACAAACCTGAACACATGCTTAGTTTCCAATTCTCTCCATGTTATAGAGGGTTGAGTGTTCATAGTGGGACTCTCTCCCTTTCTCATGTAGTTATACCCAAAGTACTCCAGAACACAGTCTGGAATGTGTAACACTTCAGTAATTGCATTTACCTTGCATGTTGTGGGTAGTGGTGGTGACACAGGCTCAACCCCGATCACATACCCCACTAACTGTCTTCTGACCACAGTTCCAAAGTTTCCTCCTGTGTCTGTAGCAAACTGTTTTGGCTGCTTTCTTCTTCCATCAAGTACATCCTTATAAAGATGCAATATCTATTTTAAGTAATAATATTAAGAAACGGATGAAGATACAGCTTTTGAAGTTCTTCTGGTTTTCCTGGTGTTAATAGTAGCACATGGTAGAAATAAATTTGCTATTAATTTGCTTTCATGTCAAACACTCAATATAATAAAGCAAAGTGTCATCTAAACTCGATTACTTACTTTCAAATTAAGATGATGTGTAAACCAGACTCCTAATTATCATGCTAATACCTGTGAAAAGCTGTTTTTAGATTCCAAGCTTCACAGGCTTTTTAGTATCAGACTTCAAAGGCTCCTGACAGGAATTATGGGTAGGAAGGTCAAGACTTAAAGCTAGCTTTGTTTAATATTATCCTTTTCCCTTTGCTAAATTTCACACATGCAACAAAGCATGACTATCAGTGTTATACTCGGGTACCATTTGTTCCACCTGCACAAATAACGAAAAAGTAGTATTCTCCTTGATACTAGCAGCAATTATTCAAGTGCATCACAGAAGTGATTTAAAACCTTAATACAGTTATTTGTGCTTATATTAAGAAAAAAACCTCTTTGTGTTAGTATTAATTAAAGCCAAATTAGAAGAACAGAAAAACGAATCTGGCTGAGGAAAACATCATCATGCATGCCATTTGCTTTGTAATTGTGCACATACCTAATTACTCTTCCATAGAGATGAAACATCAGAAAGGACTCTCAAAGCCATTTTGTTTATTATCTGCTTTAGTACATTTTTCGCCTATAAGTTATTGCATCCAACTTGTTTTCAATGTTTCAAGCTACTGATTTTTCCCCCCCCCCCTCTTTTTTTCCCTCAGGGGAAAAACTCTGTTTAATCTTTTACAGACTGACCAAGAAAATGTTTCCAGATACTCACACAGCCTTTTTATTCCTCTGAGTCATCCAATCCCTCCTATGTCTGCTGCTGGACTTCAAAACAGGATTATTATATGTGGCTTACAGCCTGCAAACTGGATATAGGATTACCCATTTTAGTTTGATCCTACCTGATAAACTGTGAAATAGTGGTGGGAGAAGAAATATTTTTCCATGTAATAATTTTTTCCACAAGTAATGTCTCTTTAGAAATATTGTTGCCTCAAATAACAGGAGAAAATTGTAACTGTCACTGTGAGTGGGAGGGAGGATGATCCATGCAAAAATTCTTTTTCATTAAAATTTCTTGAAAAGGTTTGAAAATCAGCCTCAGCTGAACAACAAGGAGGAAAATCAAGGAGCGGGGCAAAGATCAGCAAGGCTTCATCGTACTGCATTAGCAGAGAATACGTGTGCCTCTGTAGCACAGCTAAAAGCAACATAAAAACCAGAAGCTCTTTTCAGCAAGGGGAGGAAATAAGGAGATCCATTTGCCCAGTTTTAAGAAAACTTGCGATATTGGGCTTTGACCAGCCTGTCAGTGGGAGGCTGAAGACAGCCTGTGTAAATGGCACAAAAGCAGCTCTAGGAAGTTTCTAGAACATCTCATACAGTGTTGGGTGACTTGCTTTCATACAGCAAATAAAACCCAGGACTGTCCCCAGGACTCCCGACACCCCTACATTTAAACAGGAAAAAGGACTCAGCTTCTACTTTGGAGATTAAATTAATCTAAGATTTATGTTTAGCAAAGTTACAACCTCAGTGTACGGTGGTACAAGCCATGCTGAAGGCTGCACAGCTCCCACCATGCACCCTGTACATAGTGCAGCTTGCATCAGCAGATGCAGGGGTCAGTGTGCAGCACATTCCAACATCTTCCTTACCTCCTTCCAGGCTCATACAAATGATGCTCAGCAAAATAAACCAAGTTTATTTTAAACCAACCTATACTCAAAGAAGTATAAAACAAAACCTGCACTTCTTAACTGCCACCAAAATGATGAGTGTAAGGACAATGCTTTTTATTAGAGGTGCTAACATTAAATGTTACAATATTTGCTGGACTCAGGAATGGGACCAAAATACCTCAGTGTCAGAGCAATAGGTTTCCAGGTAGTGAAGACCAGTATCACATCCCTCACTTGGCTTCGCATAGGAGGACAGTTGCTCAAACAAATCAAATGGATCACACTGCTGAGAAGTGGAGAACATCGGGGTCATAGGTATTACCTAAATTATGTAGAATTACTGGAATCAATGACTATGTGAAACTAAATGACCCCATCCCTGGCAACATTCCAGGCCAGGCTGGACGGGGCTCTGAGCAACCTGATCTAGTTGAAGATGTCCCTGCTCATTGCAGGGGGTTGGACTAGATGACCTTTGAAGGTCCCTTCCAACTCAAACTGTTCTATGAGTTTATGAAAACATGGATATGCTTTTGAGAGCTAGAGGTGGTTGTGCAAATTTGTGTTATGTGCGAGAAGCTATGCAGGCACTGAGGTACAGTGGCCCTGCCTACCTAAGAGTGGTACTCAAGTACCTGACCATTGAATACAAACTGGATAAATCTATATTCTTCACCTCCAGTGTCTGTGGATGAGATGGGAATGGAAACAAATGTATAACATCGTGCTTTAATTGAAAACATAACTCTATATTCCTTGAAGGAATTCTGTTATTTAGTAAATGAAGAAATATCACATCATCTCATGATAAGATGCCAGTTCTGAAAATCTGTATCTTATTATGTGCCTGCTGAAAAAGGAAACAGTACAGAAAATAAAGTTTCTAACAGATAAGAAGCATCCCCATTTGTGAACTTCGTGTCTTGGCTGGTTATTATATTTACTCTATGGTTTGAGGGAACTGATGAAAAATCTCAGACAAATCTCCTGCAGCAATTTAGGAAATAAGAAAAGGCACCAACGCACACTGTACCTTGGCTGCAGGTAACAGCTCTCTCATGCAGAGCTGGTGGGACAGACGTGTCTGGGATTTCAGCAAGAGGTATAATATTGAAAAAGGAACATGAAGAACTCGTAGGAGTTGAAATGGTTGGCCTCTGAGATAAGCAAGAAGAGGAACCTCTTTCCCTGGTTGGAGCTGGAGAATGTAGATCTAATTCATGTTGCTACCATGAGATGGCAGGGTGTTAATCAACACGGTTCTACAGAGTAGTTCTCCTTTTAAAAGTATTTCACAGTGCCCTTGTCTTCTCTTGGTAAATATCAAATGTAGTTTGGTCTAAGAAAGTTGTAGGTCACCAACTAGCAACTGACTTTGTAACGGAAGAACTGCAAATGACCAAACTCAACCAGATTTACAGGATGGTGAGGAACTGTCACGCACAGGCCAAGTCTTAATCAAGTATATGCTCAGACATAAAAAGCTTTCACTGTCTGGCATGAATTATTGTCTGTGTACAAGGCTAAATGGGGAACCTCTTTATAGAAACATAATAATCTAAATCTCTAAATGGGGAAAGATCAGGGGAAATAATGCACCATGGGAAAAATGTAGGCTATGGGAGAATAGAACATGAAGAATAGGTCAGGTCAAGTTTTACTCAGTGCTTTGCCTTTTAAAATTCTGTATGGAATTAAAAAATATTTATAAGGATACACAGAGTTTTGTTGAAAGTGTTTAAGGAGAAGAGAGGTTTGAGATCAAAATTTGGGGGAAGGGAAATAGGTAAAAAAGGCATTATTAATTTACATCACATATAACAGAGGGCAGACAGAACAAGATGAGGATTTCAGTGGAATAATGTGATGAGTGAGAACAACTCATGTCCACACCAGCTGGGAGTTAGCACCTTTGCAAGGCAGGACACCTCTGTTTTATGATGCTTAGCTTGGATTTGGAGCCCAACTTCATGCTCCAAAGATGTGAAAACATGTATTTTCTTTTTTAATCTTCCCGTCCTGTAACTCAAAAGACACTTTATCAGATACCTTATTGCCAAAGGAAGCATAAACCAACAGAGCAATCACAAAATATAAACCCTACACCAGATTATCTCAGACTCCAATGTTCAAGAGGGATTTTGAGTTAAAATGTGATTCTCCCTTTATGACTATTACAGATACAAAAACTAAATGTTGCCGAATTATTCAGTTCTGTAGGTTAATATATTTTGTAGCTGTGTATATTTGGCTTGCTGCTAGATCTTATTAGAATTCAATCATACTCAGAATGAAGCAGATCACTTAGCAAAACAAAATGCATGTTAACACATATAAGTCCCTTAGACGCAAAAATAATTTCTAAAGTTTTGTGAGGCCAAAATATATATAAGCTAAAAGCAGAAGGAAGTTCACAGACTAAAAAGTAAAATATTCATGTGATAATGTGCTTGTAAGAATCGAAGAGGACATATAGTAACAGGAAAGAAAGGGAACTACTCTGTGAGAAAATATGAACAAAAGGACAAATTATAGCTCTACGCTGTTCATTTGAACAAACCAGTAGGCCGTTCATACAAATAACTTCCTTAAAAACGTAGGTTGATGATTCCACTTGGAAGTGAACAGTGAAATAATGGTACCCCCCCCATTAGTCATTCTTTACTTATTAGAACTTCTTCCATTATGTTGTCAAATTGCATCTAATGATCTCTTCTGAAAAAAAACCCAATAACTTTCTGGACAAATGGAAATAAGAATAAGTGGAATAATAGTGATGCAGAAAATGGGAAAAGAAAAAAAAAAAGGTGTTTTACAAAGATACAGGAAGATGAGCTGTTTTTAATATCTGGAAAGATTTGGATACAATTATCCATGATAAAAATAGGGAAGATAGATCTTGTTTTTATGCCATAAAAGCAAAACAAAACAAAACAAAACAAAACCCAACAGAAAGGAAAAATACTGCCCAGGAGGCCTCTGATATTTTTTTTTTTCAATTTCATGAACACCCACCTAAAATTTATTACATTTATTTTTAAATTGGTGCACTGAAAAAGGCGGATCATATTTCCAACATTCAGAATAGGATTTTTATACTGTACTATGGCTACAACAAGATAGCAAAATCAATTGATATAATCGTTTACCAGGAATATCCTTAAGCAAAAGATAAAATAACACTTCCTCACAGCCTAGGTGCAAGCCTGCAAAAAAATCAAATAGTTGCTCCATTAGAAGCACAACAATTTATACCAGCCTGGGATAACTCCTGTAATGCTTTGCATGTCTAGAGAGAGATTAGGTTATTTTAGGAATTCTGTGAATCATGAATTTATTAAATAAAGGAAAATAAAATTTTCCTGTATGTGATGGAAACAGCAAGAAGGAAAACATTCTCTTCACAGATCTCATAAATGTAGGATCATGTTGAAAATGTTTTCTCAGCATTTTCTAGGACATCTTTCATACGATACAAGGCAATCTGTGTTTACTTCCTAACAGATGTTACATATTTGAAAGTGGATTAAAAATACTTTCGGGTATAAAGTTTGATATCGAAAGTGACAAACATACAAGATAGAAATCACAATGACTTTTACATATCCTAGTGCTAATTACTATCTTCTGCCATAATTTTGATTCTATGGTTTTAGACCTTACCTGCTAATATTTTGGTTGTTTCTGTACTGTATTGTAAAGTAAGAATGTTGGTTTTATCATAATTAAGTTAGTCATTTCTTCTACTAAAATTTCTATGAAGATGACTAATGTCTGATGCAGTTGGATGCAGGCTCTAATAAAGTCCAAGTAAATAACACTTTTTATTTTTGTCCCCAACACAAATGTGCCAGCTTCTTTTTCACTTTTCCTCGAGGCTAAAGGTTTATCCTTTTTTTTTTTTTTAAATTCTTGTTATTATGCTCCAGTGTTCAAAAGGTAGAACTGTGCTAGGCGTAATAACATCTATTAAGCTCATGGTGTGTGCAGACTGTTACTAACCACCCCAGGGCTCCTGCTTTTCCCTGATGTCCACCTGAGGTTGTCCTACCGCAGTGACCTTGGGTTCACTGCAGGCTTAGTGAGCACTCTCTTGTTGGAGACTTGTGGTGGAACAACTTCTCATTTAGAATAAAGCTCTGCCATCTGTCATAAGCCTCATGTAAACAGCTGAACCAAAACCTCTTGGCTTCTCCAGATCCTGAGTGCTTCCAACAAAAGTCAGGTCATGACTAATGACAGACAGAAAAAAAAAGTAACAGGCAAAAGGCCATTGAAAACAGAATAATTTAAGGCATCATCACAAAGTGCTAAACACAAAGCAGAAAAGCGAGGGGGTAGAAGTAATCTCAGCAGTTCCCCTTTTTATTCCTTGCTTGACATACATTTTTGAGTGACTTGGTAGTGTTTATCAAGCACATGTACTGTACCACAAATAGTCTGGGATTGATACGTAGCTCCCCAGCTCTGTGTAGCTGGTTTCTGTATGAGGCATCTATGCAACTCTTCAGTGCAGATCTGTCAGCTTCTATAGCACTCTTTGGGGTTTTCTAACAGTATAAACACAACTAATTTACACAATTTTGGGACCATGCTATTGTTTGAGAAATGCAAATGCAGTGAAAACACACTGAGGTGGGTCACGGAATCTTTCAGCACTTGGAACTTGGACCCTATGCCTTCTTGCTGGCAAATCCAAGTCCTTCTACAGGCTGGCTCTCAGGCTGTGAGGTGGGAAGTGAGCAGAGGGTGCAGGGGACAGCAGGCTGAGGGGGCAGGTTACAGTGACTGGTATCTGGGGTGTGAAATGGCAGAGAAGGTTGTTCTGCACTGGGGAGGGGGTGAGGTGAGAGGGGAAAGGGAAGGGGCAGGGCTTGTATGGATCTCAACAAGAAAGGCCTGACACAAAATGGCTTAATAGAATAGCAGGTTTTGTAAGATAGGATAAGAAGAGGAATACAGACAGTGAGTACATCTCATGTCCCTTCAGATGTTGGGCACCCCGCGTGTGTGCAGCATCAGACAGGGCCCAGATGGATTTCCCCACAGGACGCTGCATAGAGCAGATCCTGTCCATGGAGAGATGATCTCCCTTGTTTGGACATTTGTGCTACTACAGGATTTCCTGATAAGAAAACAACCCTATTCCTAAAGGACATTCACAAAAGAACTTCTTGCTGCATGGTTACATAAAGGCAAGGACACTCAGGAGGTGAAATTGTCAGTATGGCATGGGATCTGCCCTCAGGTGGCTCTGTGACCATATTGTGGCTGAGGTGACCCCATGGCCAGGGGACTGAGCAGCCTGGTACCCCTGTGCCCGCTCAGGGTAACAGCAAGGGAGGTCATAGAATCATTTTGGTTGGAAGAGAACCTTAAGAGCATTGAGTCCAACCAACTCTAGCACTAAACTATTTCCCAAAGAACCTTACCTAAACATTTTTTAAACACCTCCAGGGATGGTGACTCCACCACTTCCCAGGGCGGCCTGTTCCAGTGTCTGACAACCCCTTCCGTGAAGAATTTTTTCCTAATATCCAATCTAAACCTCCCCTGGCTCAACTTGAGGCCATTTCCTCTTGTCCTATCACTTGCTACTTGGGAGAAGAGACCAACCCCTTCATGCTACAACCTCCTTTCAGGTAGTTGCAGACAGCGATCAGGTCTCCCCTCAGCCTCTTTTTCTCCAGGCTAAACAGCCCCCGTTCCCTCAGCCGCTCCTCATCAGACTTGTGCTCCAGGCTCCTCACCAGCACCATTGCCCTCCTCTGCACTCTCTCTATTACCTCAATGTCTTTCTTTTGAATGAGAGGCCCAAAACTGAATACAGGATTCAAGGTGCAGCCTCACCAGTGCCGAGTAGGGTGGCACAAACACTTCTCTAGTACTGCTGGCCACACTATTCCAGATACAAGCCAGGATGCTGTTGGCCTTTTTGGCCACCTGGGCACACTGCTGGCTCATGTTCAGCTGGCTGTCGTTCAGCACTCCCCCCACCCCCCAATCCCTTTCTGCCAGGCAGCTTTCCAGCTACTCTTCCCCAAGCCTGTAGCATTGAATAGGGTTGTTGTGACTCAAGTTGCTCTCTCCTCCATGGGCAGCCCTCTACCAGGCAGGAGAGCTGCACTCCACCCCTTGATCCGCATCCAATTTACCTTTCTCAATGGTATTATAAGTTATGGATTACACGAGTAGGCTGTCCAGTGAACAGATGGTTATCCAACAGGCTGGAAGGTCATCTCCGTCCTAGCACCCACCAGTGCAGCTCAGGCTCGCATGAGGCAGCAAGTTCCTACATAGCAGCTGCTCACGCTAATGAAGGGGCTGCTTGAGCTCACATACAAGGCCTGGTGGAGCAGCCATATTCAGGATCTCTACTGCCTGGAATGCAATATCTTCTGCAAAGTGCCCAATGCAGGGGTCAGGGCAACAGAGAAGGGAATAGGAGAGAGGAAAAGCAGATGAGATGGAAAAAAAGTTTGTAGAAAGTAAGGACAGACTAGGAATAGAGAGGGATATCTGTAGGGAGAAGATGGAGTAGCAGAGCTGAACAGACTCAGAATTCAATGGCTACAGAAAATACACTCAGCTATTAGAACAACTGTGAGAATCATACAATGGTTTAAGCTGGATATGATCTTTGAAGGCCCAACTCCTACTATCGAAAGAATGTCTGCTGCAAGAAAGAATAAATTGCACAGTCAGGAAAACATTTAATAAAGCAGGTGACAAGCAGCAAACATATGTGACAGTTTGTGCAGCACTTTGTGCAGAAGGGCACACTGCTCTGAACAGTATCCATGTCCTCAGCAAAGGTGGTGATGCACTGCAGTCCCCATAAGACATTGGAGCAACTTCCCTGTAGCAGAATCACAGCATAGCTGAGTTTGGAAGGGAACTCTGGAGGTCATCTGGTCCAACCTCCCTGCTCAAGCAGGGCCAGAGGCCTCAGCACAGACAGAGCTCCAGGAGGATGCAGCTCTCCACGTCTTGGGCTGCAGGAAATGCATAAGGCCCCTCATGGAGGCTGGGGCATGAGGAGATGGTCTTCTAGCCTGGAGGACGTGTGTGCTCGTTCAGGATCTGTGTCAGCAAGCCAAGGACCTGTATGAGGTCAACAGACTGTGCAGCATCAGGGATGACAAGAAAGAGAAGGACTGGATCTTCTCTGAAACCCTGCAGCTTCAAGAACCTGAACTAAGAGACTGGAATAGAGAGGGCGGATGCAGGTTTCTTCATCTGTAGAATACGGTCTGAAGGAAAATAAAAGTATTACTCTTGCTGGTTACATGGGAGGTGGACTTTTTGGACAGAAGAAATGGGAGAACTGAGGAAGGAATGATGAAGAATGTTGCAATTCACCATGCCAGTGTTCCTTAGTGAAATGACAATTTTTCATTTACTCAAAACGAGGTAAAAATCCGCTCTAGCCTTGTGTGAGTTTAGTTGTGTCGACAGTTAATGCAGCATGAAAGCTAAACATCTACTCTTTCTTTTTTTACTGCTGACTGTGCAGAATTTTGCTGCTCATGAGTGAATTTCAGCATGCACTGCAGGCATTTTAGTATATGCCCCTTCCGCTTGGTTCCTTCATGTGAAGCTCTTTGCAGAATGTCCTGCAAGGCTCATGAGTGCAGTGATTGCTTTTGCCCTCAGTCTCTAGACATCTCTGCTTCAGTATTTTACTTCTTTAAATGGTTATATTTGTGACTGGAAATGTAAACAAAAATGAAACAAAATAACTCACCTCAAAACACATTAGTATTTTAGAGTTAAAATCCAAGTGCTTGGAAATGCCAACTTATGTTGTGTGTGATCGTCCAGATGATTAAACTGATGCAGTTTTTGTTGTTTCTATAACATGATCTTTCACATTTTTGCAGTTTCATGGTGTTTTCCCAATGCACTCATTTTAATTTACTTCTATCTCATCCAGTGAGTCAAAGTATGTCACAGATTAAACTAAACCATGTAGGCATGCACCCTCAGAAGCATTTAGGCAATTGAATAGAAATTGAGTTCCTAAGTCATGTTGGTAATTTCGACCTTTATCTTAACATTTCTCTTCATTTCTTCAACAGTTACTTTGACAAACTTGGCAGGTTTCATCTCATGTGGTGGCTTTTTCCATTTGGGAGGTAGGAAACAAAAAAAAAGTATTGATCTATACCTTTGTTCAATGATTATTTCAGATATTTTTGGGTTTACTGTGTAGCTGATTACCATTTAAAGTTCTTTTGGTTGCTTTGGCTGTATATTTTCATATGTGCAAAGTATCTGTGTCATCTCATAAAGTAATCTTGCATAATGAAAAGAACAATGGAGATATGAAATTTATTGATGGATGTCTTATTAAGTATCAAAATATTTACTCAATGTCCAAAGAGTATGCCTTTTAGAATTATGAATCAGGAGAATGAACTCCAGCTTTAGGTGCAAAGCAGAACTTCCTACCTTAAATTTGAAGATGTATCAGAAGTTCCCATTCAGTACTCTGCAGCTTCTTGTATGTGGTATACATTGACTGATTTACCACTCGTATTTTTTTCATGTTCAGTCAATATTTTCCTCTTCTAAACTTCTTTCCAATCTGCTATTATTCAGTCTTATGTCTCTGTAAGAAAACGCCTTTCTTGTTAACAATGTTTTCTTAGTGCCAATGTAGTATGAATTCTGCTTCTAAGCTGCTTATTTAAGGTGAGCCACGTTAAATAGAAAACACCTTTTCCCCACTTCAAAATATAATTATTTTCTCTCTGTCACCTGTGGCATATGTCCAGGCTGCATCCATTTGTGGGTGACAGAGAGGAAAAATATCAGTCACCTGCGATGCCAGCTGCAACTTGAATGGCACAGGGTGCTTTGTGGCCATCTTTCTTACAACTTCATTTACAACAGCTAGTAGAACAGTCCATTAAATTCTCTAAATAAATTGTTGCCTACTACAGAAACTTTTTACACCAATTTACTCCAATATTCACATTAAAAGAAAAAAGGTAATTTTAAAAAGGAAACTGTATTGTGATGGAAATTAGAGAGTTTTTCATTATCTTTCCCAGAAAAATGAAGTTTTACATACTATGAGGAGGCCACTGTAACACCATTGAATACCCTGTGCCATATTCCCCTTCTTTCCCCTGCAGCTCTTGAGACTCAGCAGATGTTTGTCTTTGCACACTTGGCACTGGGAATGGGCATTTCCTCATACAATCCTGCAACGCTGTTTGCATTTCCACCAACCTGAACCCCGCAACAGCTCCAGACCGGCAGGCCAGAAGGTTATTGCTTTCCATCCCTGTGCTCACCAAGTTACTTGGCCTGAGATAGTGACAAAGAATAGGGAAGAGTGACATAATCAAACACATAAAAAAGGCTGCCAGCTCCCAGTGTCAGTGACTGCCCCCTGATAGAAAGCCTTATCAAATACTGGGAATCTCTTTGACCACCTAAGGCTTTGCATCAGGCTTATCTCCTTATCTCCTTCTGGAGATTATTAAATAACATAGAACTTGGGCAATAAACCCCTTTGTGCTCAAGTCCATTATAAATATATATAATAGTGGATGGGGTAGCATGCATATACATGTGTGTGTGTACAAAAAGAAAGTCATCCAATGATATAATAGATATAATATTAATTGAACAACTTAGGTTTGGTGTTTTTTTTGTTATTGTTGTGTGTGTGGTGTGTTTTTTTTTTTTTTTTTTTTTTTTCCTTAATGAGCATGAAGAGATGTGTCAGGAGACGATTATACAACTTATTTTTTGTTTTCTACAAGATGTTATTCTATGCTGTGGAACAATATCCAACACAAGCCATACAAGAACTGCTACTAATACAGAATTTAAGTGTAAAATAGGGTTTTAACTATTCCAGATGGTGTTTCCAAGTACTCTTTCTTTTCTTGTGTGTGTGTACATATGCCCTCTGGAATGCATGCCTATTATCATGTCTCCTTTTAGAACTTCTGCTTCAAAAATATACTGCATAATCAGTTTGATTATGTGACAAGCTGTTTCATCCTTTTCATTGTTTTTTCTCATGCAATTTCTAGGTCGTTTGCACTAGGTCTTGCTTTAAAGAAAAAAAAAAAAGAGTGATTTTCTGTGGAATTTCTTTCATCAAGCAATTACAGTCATTGTTTGGAGAGCTAATTCTGATGATATTTCTAAATAATTAGTTTATTTTTTCTTTGGAAAATCAGAAATCCATTTAGGCAGCGGAAATGTAAGCCATTCATGGAACACTTAAAATACAGCCTTCAAGAAAAATGGAAATAGCCGTACTTAAGATTTATTCAGTTGAACTTCTTTCACCAGCATCATTCAAGTTTCAGTCTTCAGTGAGATGAATTAGAGAAATTGTCTCTAAAAACTTATTCTAAACAGTTTAAATTAAATCTGTTAAAGTGACAATGTCTGCTTGCTTTTTTTTTTTTTTACTTTATCTTATGAAATGTATTTTAAAAGAATGCCACAGGTTTACATTATGCTCAAGATATACTGGAAATCCTGTTACTGAATGCAGGACCAACAATTCCAGAATCAATCAGTGGCAGTTAACAACGAGTCTGACACTGAGTTGTAACGGACCCAGTCAGTAACTTCAGGAACGACACTTGCCCTTGGTCAGCCCTTCTGGGATCTGGGGGTTGGAGGCGTGAGAGAAGGAAACCTCAGCAAACCCAGGAGTCAGGATTCCTCACACACCTTCCAAAGTGGATCCCACAGCTGACAAAAAGGAAGAGGCTGGATTTGTACTCCAGACGTCACAAACAACGGAGTTGTACCTACCTGTTGCGCAGCATACCTCCTGTGAAGCCGGCCAGTAATTTAAACTCATCTTTATGTTTTCCATCACTATTATTTGTTAGTTAATTTCACAGTGCTCCAGCCCTGACCCCTCAGGTGAAATCGTGACCCTGGAGAAGCCACCAGAAGTGTCCCAGCACTGGAATCTGATTTCCAGGATTTGAACGCTCGCAATCGCAGATGGAGGCAACAGGTGCTGTGGGTGGTCAGCCCCTCTCCCAAATGCTGTTCTGCATCTGCCACATTGGGCACTTCATCACTGAAGAACTATGGTGGTTTTGTTCTGAATTCTGGTCTAGGAAGAAACTGTGACCCAGAAAAATGAATCTAATAATATCCCTCTGCCCACCAGTGATATTATAGAGAAAAATATAATTCATACATTTTTTCTGAGACATTCAGGCACTGTGGCAGTAGAAGTCACACACAAAAAAGAGTCCATTAGGAAAAGGATAATTCTGTGCTAAGAATACTGTGCAGCAAATTAGGCCTAGGGCTACGATACGACTAATGAGGAGAAACTAAAATACTGAATAGCTGCCTCATTCACCAGGCACTATTCATCAAGGTTGCTATTAGAGGCAAGCAACCTGCAGTAAAAACAGCAGGCAGTAATTTGAATGTGAGGTAACTTCATTAATGATTACTTCATAAGGCATGTATACAATGGAGACAAATAAAGATAGGCAAAGTTCAACAATTTACAAGAATAAGGCCCCCGACCTTTGAGTACTTGGCTTTGCTAGTTTAACAACTTTAAAACATTCTTCTATAGAATTAAACAGCATATAATTGAACTTTAAACCTAACATATGATTGCTGCTTTTAATTATATCACACAGAATGACTCATGTCCATTAATACATAATCCTTTATACCAACAAGACCCCAACCAATAAAGGAAAGCATAAAACTTTGATTTAATCTATCAAAGACCAGATTTCTTCTCAACATGCATTAAATTAACAATACAAGCCATATATATCCAACACTGCCTTTTCCTCATAAAACAAGAAAAGAAAGATGAGGCTAAATATGCTGTCTAAGAGGTTGGAAACAATCTGTAGGAAGTGAAAACATATTTTCCACTTTATTATATTTTCATGTCATTGTTTAGACAGATAAATATATTAAATACTATATATCATTTTTTACAACTGTGGTATTTTCTTGGTCTCTATCTAAAAGCTTGCAGGCATAACTGAGTTGGGTAAGGAGCACATGAAGATCACTAAGCCACCTCTGCCTGCAAAATCTCACTTGTAGACATGAGTTCACCATCAGTATGACTGTTTTCCTACTATTTTGCTATTGGAATAACAGAAGCTATTCCAATACCTAACTGGTGAATTTATCTTAAGCTCAAGAAACCTTTTGATAGTATAAGCAGCATCTCCCTTGTTGGATTTTGTTGATCTAACTCCATTGGCAGAATCAAATTTGGACATGTGAAGAAGGCTACGGAGTGACTTCTGAAGTCTGCTTAGGCACCATCACAACCTTTTCTGATGTTCAATAAATTGACGTCTTCCTGTGCCTCAGAAATTACACCAAAGAAGGAAAAAGAGCAAGATTATTTTTACATATATTTCTGAAAAGTGAAGAAGTAATTTTCTGGGAATATGAAGAAAAACAGCAAAGGCAGGTTTGAATTAGCTACAAATTAGCTACAAATGAAGTCTGGAAGTTGGTGACTAGCCCAGAATATGTCCTTTTCCATCCTTGGAACATCAGTGACCGCTGCCATTACTTCCTTATAATGCACGTGTCCCTAAAAGCCATATTGGTTCTAATTATTCAATATTCTCAATCTCTCATACACTATTCTCCAGATATTTCAGTTTTCAGACATAAGAGTAGATCCTATAACCTCTGAACTCACAAAAAATACCCCTTAATTGGGTTAGATCAAAGGCCCAGTACCTCATGTGAATAAAGACTTGGTCAGATGTAATACTGATGAAAAGTAAGAAACTAGGCTCATCTAGGCTGATCTGTCTGGATACAGACCCAGCTTCCTGATCTTTTTGGCCATACCACTGTGGTCCTGTTACAGCATTCCACACAGCACTTTCGAATCCATATTCCCTTTTGATTTATCCCACTTCTCTTGGTGCTACAAGGTGTCAGGGTGGCATGAGGGTGACAGTGTCAAACCTTCGTGGCAGGAGGGTGGCAAGCACTGGCAATACCTGATGCCAGCAGCCTCCCGCAATGTCCTCCCTCAAGTTGCCTGGGAAAGCACCAGCCCTGAGGTGGTGGCCTAAGGCTGCAAGGGCCAGCCCCAAAACCCCAGCAGCACAGGCTGCAGTGCCCTTGCCCCCTCAGGCATGATGGGCACTTCCAAATCTCTCTGACATAAGCAGCACGCAGGGCCCTCTTTGGGAGGGTTATCTATCAGATGAGTAAACTTCTTGTGCCCCAGAGGAACCCCCAACGCAAACTGATCCAGGAAAAGCCCGCACTTTGCCCACAATCACAGTCAGAGCCAGCTTCGTTCCCACAGCAACAAATGCAACTCTTGCAACATGCTGCAGCTTTTTGGCAGTGCTTGACCTCCTGCCAGAGCCTTGACTCCGACCCTGGCAGGGCACACTGAGAAGGGGGTTGGTGTGCAACATGACTGCAGCGTAGCATCTCCTGGGACAGTACTCCTCGGTTAAAGCATGCTTTGATGACTGGACCCGTGCATTTTTCTGCAAGGAGTCATTTGTTCCCTTAGCAGCTAACATTCCTGGCTGCATCTTGTATGCGAACAGGCACAGCTTCCTTCCTCTCATACCCACTGGAAAAAGCTGTGCCCAGCTGTAACATTTTTGTATCAGGTTACAGAGCTGCTGACAATCAGTATTAATGAATTTGCAGGCACATGGGGAAATAAAGGCCAGGCAGGAATGGTTTTGGATCCAAGGTGTTCCCTGTGTTACTCAGAGTGCTTCCCCTGGATGCCTGCTTGCTTTCTGCTGCTTCTCTTCCTGTTCCCTGCACAGCCATGTAGAGCTGTCTTCTCCTTCCACCACAGACTTTCCAGCTTTTCAGTTCATCTTTGATATCCCAGGTGCAATCTGGCGGAAGGAAGTACAGGATAGGTGTAGGTACTCACACCTCTGTTTCCTCTCCCTTTCTATGCTTTCTGTCCCAGGGCAGTTCATTTATACTTCAATCTGGCCTCTGCTCCAGGGCCTTCTGTGGGCGTGGGGTAAAGCATTTGGAGGCAGAGTGGATGTCTTGAAGATCCTGCTGAGACTCCTATGCAGCCTGTGGGACAGCAGGTGGCATCTGCAGCCACCAGTAAGTGGAAAAATTCTTGACCTTGTCAGGCCAAATGGCTGCAACAGTTCTTAGCACATCCATATATTGTAATATCCTCTGATGAACCCATTTTTTCAGGCTAGTGACAACGCAAATAAAACCAGACTACTACTGCAGTATTTATCTTTCTTGATTTGGTTTCAATTTCTTGTGTAGTGAGGGCAATAAATACATAAATTAAAAAAAAAAAAGTAATATAGAATTCTCTAATCTGCTATGATCTCATCTTTTGTCTTGAAAAACAGAGAAACTCAAACATATTCAGATCACCCCACTGGGGCCCTGGCCATTGCTCGGTTGCAAATTCACATGATTTCTGTGACAGTTATTCCAGGACATCATAATAAACTGTAATATCAAACACAGTCTGAGATCAGTGAATTAAGAATGATTATCAGGGTGCTTTACAGTGACAGAAACAGATCAGGAATGGGTAATAACAATACAATCTCTGATACTCAGTTCTGCTCTTTCCTAGTTCATGTGGAATCAACTTCTACACACATAAAACCCTACCAAAACCAAAACAAGTAAACAAAACCAACCAAAAATCAAAACCCTGAGAAGTTCTGAATGTTTTATACCTCTGTTTGAAAAAAGGTGCAACAAAGATTAAACTCCCACCCCTGCAAAAACCCCTAGAAAAACACTAGTTCCCATTCCACTGATTTCTATGCCTTTTAAGCCCCAGCACGGGGCTGCTGCGCCCCTGAGGCTCAGCTGGTCCTTACGGGGTAAAGCGCCGCAAAGTTCCCCGACACAAGACCCAGCAGTGGAAGCCGAGAAACGGGCTCTTCCCCACGGCCACTCAGGCTCACGCTGACTCTCTCTGACCCAATAGTCATGAAACCAGGGCCAGACCATGCCAGGCTGGCACAGGATGGGAGTGAAGCATCTCCCTCATGAGGAAAGGCTGAGGGAGCTGGGTCTCTTCAGCTTGGAGGAGACTGAGGGGTGACCTCATTAATGTTTATAAATATGGAAAGAGTGAGTGTCATGAGGACGGAGCCAGGCTCTTCTCGGTGACAACCAATGATAGGACAAGGGGCAATGGGTACAAACCGGAACACAGGAGGTTCCACTTGAATAAGAGAAGAAGCTTCTTCTCAGTGAGGGCGCCAGAGCACTGGAACAGGCTGCCCAGCGGGGTTGTGGAGTCTTCTTCTCTGGAGACATTCAAAACCCGCCTGGACGCCTTCCTGTGTAACCTCATCTAGGTGTTCCTGCTCCGGCAGGGGGACTGGACTAGATGGTCTTTCGAGGTTCCTTGCGGTCCCTAACACTCTGTGATTCTGTGACTCCGTGACTCTGTAACCGCATCTGATCAGCCCGGCGCCCCCTCCGCCCAGTGGCCCCGCCCCAGCCCCGCCCTTCTCGCCGTAGGCCCCGCCCCCATCGGGGACCGCCTGGAGTCGTTGCTACGGGAGCCGCGCGAGGTCGCGCACGCGGCGGAAGGGAAGATGGCGGCGCCCGTGGAGATCTGTCATGTCGCTTGTTGCGCCAACCGGACGGGTGGCGGAGTCGTGTCCTGGGGCCGGGAGGCGCTCCTCGCCTTCGGCAGCTGCCGGGACGTCATACTCTACGAGCCGGCGGTGAGCTGGGGCGCTGGGAGGCGGGCCGGGGCCGGGGCCGGCAGCGCGGCCTGACGCTCCGTATTTCCCATAGAATCATAGAATGTCCTGAGTTGGAAGGGACCCACAAGGATCATGGAGTCTAACTCCTGTCCCTGCAGGTGACAACCCCACAGTTCACACCGTGTCTCTGAGGGCATTGTCCAGTCTCTTGAACACTGTCAGGCTTGGGGCCATGACACCTCCCTGGGGAGCCTGTTCCAGTGCTCCACCACCCTCTGTGGGGAGAACCTTTTCCTCATGTCCAACGTAAACCTCCCCTGGCACATCTTCCTGCCATTCCCTCGGGTTCTGTCGTTGGTCACTAAAGAGAAGAGTTCGGCGCCTGCCTCTCCTCCTCCCCTTGTAAGGAACCTGTAGCCGTCATGAGGTCTCCTCTTAGTCTCCTCCAGGGTGAACAAACCAAGTGTTTCTCTCTCCCGCAGGCCGGGCGGGTGGTCGCTGCCCTCCGCGGCCACAGCGGCCGCGTGAACTGCGTGCGCTGGGTCCGCCGGCGGGACGGCGGTGAGTAGCGCGCCTTTTTTTCTCTCCCTCCCGGTCCCCTCGGGCCGGGGAGCCGCAGGCTGAGGTTCGCTGCGGCGGGAGCCGGGGCCACTTCCCTGCGCTGCTGCTCTGCCCCTCGCTTGGGAAGGTGAAGCGAGAGGGTCGGCAGCAGAGGGGCTGCAGTTTATATAACTGAAGGAAAGTTGGGGCTGCAGTAGTGCTTCCTCTAGTGAGGATTTTAACACGTGGGTCCGCAGGAATTTGACCCGCCACACTCAGGTGAGCGAGGAGGTCCGGTCGGCCGTCTGCTCCGGGCCGCGCAGCCAGCGCCAGCCCGGGAGGCGGTTTTGCCTGGGGCTGCGGTGGCTCTGGCAGATTTGCAACTGCGGTGCTTGTGCTGTTACCGGGCTCTTCAGTAAGGGTTTGGAGTTCGGCACGATTTGACATTGTAAACTGCTTTGCAGTGCCTTTTAAGAAATCTCTGACTGTAAAGCTGTAAGTTGCGTAGAGGTCATGTCCCCGAAAACATAATCTTTCAAGATGGAAATGCTTTGAGACCCATATGAGCCTTTTGGTAGTAATTCAAGAATTTGAAGTTGCTTAGTGCAAACTTTTCAAAGGCACATATTCTTGCCCCTAGGCATTTATAGAAACTCATCGACAAAGAGAAATGGGGCTGTTGATGAGACTTGTTGCTTTTTTGGGAGGAAGTACTGAAATGAAAAGATTCCTTATTACCTGCCAGCCTCTCAACTGATTGCACTAAAACATTTTCTTCTTAAAATTGATTAAAAGTAATTATTTGTAGGGAACTTGGGAATTAAATTTTCATGTGAAAAGCTTTGAATTCTGTTTGGTTGGATTTTTCTTGCTCTATTTTCCTGTCTTCCAAAAAGACCAAACAGAAAAAAAAGAAAATATTTATTTACACTGTTGGATTTGAGAACATTTTTGGAAAGATATATTCATCACAATCATACAAAGCTTCAAGTATTCCTGTGGCTTTTATTTTTATGTTGTCCTAGGGAATACTTTTGTTCTTAAGCTGTCTTGCACAGTGCAACTTGTATTAGGCATAGTTTATTTTGATTAAAACTTTGCTTACAGTTGATACATGATATTTAGTGAGTAGTAACCAATGTAACTGCTTGTGTTGTTGGCTGCTGTAACAAAATAAGTGTTCGCGAAACTTACCAAATACACTTTTTTAGCTTCTGAAACAGAGTTAATTTCTGGTGGGTCTGATAAACAACTCATTCTTTGGGAACTGAATGCAACAGGAAAGTGGAATAATCAGGTAAGCAGGAAAAGCCTCTTTTGAAATCTTCCCCCTCCCTGCTTTCTCCCATACCACAAATCATGTTTTTTCTGCATTTATCATTCATATTTCTGTGTTTTACTCTCACTATTGAACCCTGCCAGCATCTCCTTCAAGTTGTTGGTAAACTGTCATGCTACGTTTTACTTTAAATGTTGTTTCTTCTTTTCTGTAGTTTATATTTTTCAAATCAGCCTTCATTTAGAAATTAGCTAACCTGTCATCAGGTGGATTTTTCTAGCATGTCTAAAAGGTCTCATTTGTCTGTTCTCGAGTCATCAGCTTTCTGATCTCATGTAGCACTTCCCTTTAAACTACCTTAAATCTTCAAATAATGAGTTGACATTCCTGTGTCCTTCTTCCTTGTTTCTTTCTATTCATTTCTAATGATTTCTGGTCAATCTGTGTGACAGTGTAGTGTTTGTATATAGGTGGTCTTACCAGGATGATATACGAGTTGGAGTAGCTGTTTAGAAAAAAAATAATTCTGTGCAACAATTTAATGTGTCAGAGAAAATGAGAAAAGGAGACAGGATAATTTACTATTCATACTGTGAAATTTAAGGCAAAAGATGGAATATGGTGTAAAAGAACCTTCAGAATGAACTGAGGTGTAGGTGAAAATATATTTTAATTTACTATCTAACTTCTAAAATCTTGTTTATTAGGCATTGGTTTGTGAATGGCTGTGTAGGTAACCCATTTCGTAGGCTACCTCAAACTAGATTAGGTTTGGTGTTTCAAAATGTGTGACCTACCACACCATGTGTTGGAAAGAGACGTCAAGTGCATTTATGACAAAATTTGGATAAATACTGGACAATCTGGTTGCAGAATTAAAAGCCTCTCATTTTTCTCTTTGTGTTTATGAGGAACATATTACAAATTGAATCACCTGTTCATTAAGGAAGTAGGTACTAAAGTCTAAATTTAGAGTTTTTCTTTTTCATGTTGCTGTTTTGAAGGAGTAAAAAGCTGGTTTAACTTGTGAGAACACACTAAGCACTGCTGTTAAAGCTGCTGTAGCTGCTACTTATTCCGTTGTGTTCTCTACTCTCTCTCCTTCACTACGGTTCTCTAAGCTTTTATGAGATATTCCTTAGGGTGAGGGGCAAGAGAATGAGAAAAAAGGAGGAAAGTGCTCTTCCTACCTTCTGTATTATTTCCAGATTCCCTCCAGGAATGGTGAGGTTTGTGTAGTGTACACAGGAACTTTTAATTCTGTTCAGCTTTGAACAAAATCTTATTAAGTTAATAATCATCATAGCTGTATCCCTTCTCAGTGTTTTCCTGGAATATGCTATAGCTTAAGCATAGCTTGGCAGATTCTCTGCCATTGCAGGCATACAACTTGTTTTCAGTATTAAATTGTTTTATTTCTTCAAATGACTTTAAAAATTCTCTTGGATAAGTTACTGGAATTTAATGTTGTTTATTTGTATAACTTTGTAAAACTTTCTGATGTGTTCAGCTTGTGAAAAGCATTCCTCTCAAAGGCCATGCTGAAGCTGTTTGTGCCGTGGATGCTGTCTACCAGTCAGATAAGCCTGATTCAAATCTGCTAGTAGCTTCTGCAGCTTCTGATTCTACTGTGAGAATTTGGTCTCGGCATGGTTCAGAAGGTAACTTTTTTTTTAATATTATGGACGATTTACTGGCTTAAAAAAAAGATGAGTGCTTATCCATTGAAATGCTTGCCTAAATACTAACATCTTTTAATACAACTATATTGATTTCTCTTCAAACTGTGCAACGTGTTGGCTGAATTTACTTGTTTCTTTTTAATATGTGTTCAGAATCTGCTAATCTGAACCATCACTTTTCTTTGTAATGTGGGGGCAAAGTAGCTGTATGTGTGTGTGAAGTAAAATTACTTAGTAAAATGATGAATGCTGGCATTAGAATGGTAAGGTTAAACTAGTAACTTTTTTGTTACTATTGACTGGAGTCCAGTGAAGTGTGGGGTAGTAAGATCTTGACCTTCTGGTGAACTAGGCCCTTGCATGGACACATGGGAGAACAGCTGTTTGAAATACATAGGAGATAAATTGGGCGGATAATCTAGATTTAAAGTGTTATTTGCTAGTTGAATTGTACTGTCTGCATCTCTCAAGCTACTTTCTTCCTTATCTGGTGCACGTGAAGATTTCACATTGCCCTGCCTACAGGAGAGAAGTGAGAGTTGCCAGTTTTCAGTCTGGAAGTCATTTCTCATGTTCCCAAAGAACACCATGAAGTCACATCCTTTCCTTTTTGTCTTCCTGTTATGAGTTCCAGTGGTGGAAGGACCAGTTCTGCTTCTGTAGAGAGGTTTTTGTGCAATTCCGTTGGTTACTTTGATCTTGATGACTTATCAGTTCAGCCACTTTTAGGATTTCAGGGGTGTTTGCAGGAAGGTTAGTTTTTACTCATCTCTCTTTCTACTCTTGTAGCAAATGGATTCACTTTTAGCTTCCTGTGTAGTCAATGTTGTTGCCACAGGATATAATTTGCAATATTTATCACTTCTGATGTGTTACCACAGTGAAGCTTTTATACAACTTTAATAGTCAGTGGAGAATAGTGATTTATCTTCTAACTCAGCTAACTCTAGATGAATTTCTGTGGCCCCAGAGAAGACAATATTATTATTTAGGCTTCTGAAAAATGTAGAAGTTTTTCAGCTCCTTAAAATAAAATTGAATGTGAAATTTTAACTACATAATATAGTAGGAAATGACAGCGTAACTGTAATACTTATGATTAATGAGATCAATGCTGTCCTTGTTTTCCAGCTAAATGTATTGAAATTCTGCAGTTTGGAAATGGATTTGTTATGGATGTCTGCTTATCGTTCTTGCCTGGCAGCAGTGGTAAGTACAGCTGCACATCTTGAATATCAATGCAGGAAATGTAAAATCTGAGAAATCCCCGAAATAGATTTTCATTTGACCAACTGCAGACCCTTGTGCTGTATTTTTTGTTTTCTACAAAATCAGCCTAAGCTGATTGTCACTGAACTCTTCTTAGTAATTATAGAAAATTACTGGCTGATTACAGTGCCTTCAAAATGATGCTCAAATTGAGTTTTTTAGTTGAACTCTTGAGACAGAGAACTTAAAAAGGGAGTAACAGGGCTATAAGTAAATGGGTTAGGATGGTGCTTAGTTTCACCCAGTCCTTGTGGTGCTACTGTGTATGTTTGTTCTTGTTGTTTGGATTGAAGGGCAAGATCTAGAAAAAGAATCTGCAAGCCTGCATCAAAAATTGCAGATTAATGGGCAGTCTTTATCACCTATTCAGTCTTAAATGTGAAAAAAAAAAAAAAAGAGATGCTGAACAAGTCTTACCTGACTGTTCAGTATGGTTTATATAGTTTTCTATTAACAAAAAAATGTCCAGGTTTTGGAGCCTGCCACAGACACATTCTTCTGTTGCAAATCTGTGTAAACTTTTTTTTAAAAAAAAAAAAAAAAGGCAAAACAAAAGAACAAACTTAAATGTATCCTCAAGCCAGATACATATGTTGTATTAGGTTTGTGTTTAACAATCGTTAGAGCCTTTCACCTGGATGGAGGAGTGCGGGGCTTCCAAGACAAAGAGTACTGAAGTTTCTCCTGTATCTGGAGTTTTCAACTGTTAGTTGTATGTGTTCCACACTGATGTGTTGTTTGCTTGTATGCCTCAAGAGCAATGATACAGAAGCTTATTTTATTCTTTGACTTGTGTTAATTCTGGGAGATACGAAAGCTCTATCAAGATGCGTTGTCCCATTTGGAAATGTTGACATCCATTTCCAGAGTGTGTCTGATAACAAAAGCAGCATCTGCACCACTAAAGAACTTTAAACCCCTCTCTCTCTTTTTTTTTCCTGTTAATGTACTAAGAGGTGGTTGTTGAGATGAAGTTAAAAGGCTTCAGGGTAAATTAAGGTCATTACTTCCAGTGTCAATTTTCATTAGAAGTGAAGTTTCTGTGGTGCCAGTTTAATGAGTATAAAATTCATATTACAAAGCAATAAATTATTTCTTCATGTTCGATAGTGTACAGGTAAGAAATTTTCACTGTAATGCTTGAGAGTAGTGCATCTTTTTAATGTTGAAATCATGTTGTATACAAGAGAAGTGACCATTTATTTTGGAAAAAACCTTAAACGAAGATTGTCGTATTAATTCTTAAAACTAAATGCTTCTGAAACCAAAATTGCGGGGAGTGCTTAAAGCTTCTTTAAATGGTGGTATAGCAAGCATTTTGTTTTGCTGTGAAAATTTCACAGGGTCCCCAAAACCTGCTGTTACTTCAAGTTGCATTCAGAGCAGGACAATACATTATTATGGCCTCTTCCTATCCCAATTCAAATTACTTATCCAAAACCAACACAGTGCTCATAACCTGAAAAAGAGTACTTTTCTGAAGAAATGAAATTATTTTCAAATGAGAATTTATTTGCACAGGTTTTGTGCAGAAATTTTTAAAAAAGCCCTTTACATTTATGTTTTTAATGGCAGTTCCAATATAAAGTACCTTAAACTATATTTTAAAAATATCTCGCTGCTGATCTTTTTGTCAGAAACATTAATCTGTAATGGAAATTTGGAATTTTAATGAGCTTCATGGAAAAATGATCCGTGATAATTTTAGGAGTTGCTCTGAAATCTTTATGAAGGCTCTGTTGGCAGCTGTATTAAGATTTAAAGAAGCTTCTCTCTTCAGGGCAATCTGCAGTCACAACTTAAAATACAGAATTACTTTTCTGAAAGTTGTAAACTACTCTCCTGAACTAGAAGCATTTACAGTAACCTCTGATTTCACCAAGCAAAGAAATTTAAAGCAGTGAAAATAGATTAGTATGTAGTGGATGCTTTAACTTTCAAAAGACATCAAAGTTCATGATGCCTAATACTTTAACTGATTGTCTTTGAAAAGAAATTATTAAAAAAAAAGTTAAGAACCATTTTTGTGAAGAAGTCAAATGGGGAAGGCCAACAGACTGCGCATAAATACTTGAACAATCATTTACAGCTGGAGTAGAGTGTAAGCACTTTACTGGCAGCATCTTAGTGAAAGTTTCTTCACGGTTGTTTTCTGGGTCTGGAAGAAAAGCTTCGTACTGTTGTTTTTGGTTTGTTGCTTTTTGCCTTGCATCGTCTATAGAAACCCTGCTTCTAAAATGCTGGGAATAGGATTTACTATTTTACAGATTTTGGTCAGCTCTTTTGTCTTATATTCTGATTCTTCCTACCACCTGGAGAATTGTGGTGCCGTAGCGTGGCCTCTGACAAATTAGAATTGTCTCCTCAGAACTGAATTGCAACAGGTGGAAAAAAAGTGAACAGACTTGATAAAGCTTTGCCAATCACACTGTCCCCATTGCAACTGGACCACAGTTTTCCACTATTTTTTTTCAATTTCCTTTGCAGGACTTTATCTCAATTAGATTGAAATTCTAATACATTTATGTGAAAAACTATATACTAGTCTGGTTTTGCTAGTTATATACTTGATAGAACTTTTTGAGTGAAAACTTCTGCATTTGTCTGTTACAGCAACTAGATCATAATTCTCTTACTGTTTTTATTAGTCAAGCTTTTATTCCACTGAATAAGTATGTAGTTACTGTAATGGCCCATAAAATGTGTTTCTCAGGAAAGGATGATACAGGCTACAAGAACATACATTGTATCGTATTTTGTGGGAAAAGCCCTAAATCTTGCCCCTTTTCTGTGGACCTGAAGACCGGGTCTTCTTGCAAAACATCTCATTACCTCCAGCCCAAAGCAGTCTTTTTTGGCCCCATGTAAGGCAAGAAGGATATGAAGGTGAAATGTGACTTAGAGGTTGGAGAGAAGCAGCAAGTGATAGAGGTCTAAGTGTGAGAGGAGCAGTAGATATCTAGGCACAGATTCTGTACAAGCTGAAAGAGTAAATCAGCATAGAGTATACACTTACGAATATTCAAGTTGATTTTTTTGATCTGTCCCTAATAAAGATAATTCTAGCCCTTTAAAGGGATGACATATAGGTTTTTTAAATGAAGTAACTGATTTTAGTGACATTTAGTATTTTTTTTTCTACCCAGATATGAGAAATGTGAATGTCTAGTCCTGATAACTTATTTCTTTGTAATTTTCTAATTAATTCCTTTTCTTTTGCTATTTCAGTCCCTAGCAGTACTACTTCATCCTTATGACCCAAAAAGAGTGGTCTAAGGGTTAACTATTTTTCTCCATCTTCTTCTGTGGGAGAGATGAACTAATACACTGCCTGATTTCTCTTGTTTTCCCTTTAAACAAAACTTTGTCTGGTTTGCTTCAATAGACTTGTGTTTTTAGTGCACTTTCTAGATGGGTCATAGAAGTAAACTACTACTCAAGACTTGAGGATGTATATAATAATGTTCATTGCTTTCATATCATTATGTACAGTTGGTGGTGGTCTGTCTTCCTTTTTTGGTCTTTTTATTTGCTGCGTGATAATTATGCTACCTCCAGTTGTGAGTAATTTTGTTTTGCTGCTTGCTTCTTTTGTATTTAGAGCAAATGCCTGTTGATTCAATAAAATAAACAATTAATTAAAAATCTCTAATACTTGAACTTCCTACAGATACAGGAGCTCTTTAGCATCTTAAGAATTTGTAGATATGATATACATGCCAAAATAACTTGTGAGTTTTGTGTTCTTCAAATCCTAGTTTATTTCAAGCAATATTAGGTGTCTAATTTGGAAAACAAAAAAGTGGTATCATGCTTGCCTGTCTGTTTGTATTAATATATTTATTGATAATATGTTGATTTTCATGTTGTTTATATAATTTATCATATTCTAGAATATTAGATTTTGTAACTTGAGCAATGAAGACTTTTTTTCCTTTCCAGTACCAATACTGGCTTGTGGTGGTGATGACTGCAAAATACATTTGTTTATACAGCAGAATGACCAGGTAATTATCATTTTTGTCTCTTGCTCAGAATGTTACTCAGTTTTTCTTTCCATAAGTGCTGAAGTTTTTTTGAGGTTCTTCAGTAACTAGTATCTGTCTTCAGATAGCCATCACATGCAACTACCCCTATTCATATAGTTCATCCATTTTTCTAGATAATGATGAAGTGTACATACAGAATGTTGAAGTTGGATTCAGTACATGAAAGTGATAGTTTTTCTTATTTTTGCCCTGTGTGAAGATAGCCTCTGTTTTTGTTTTTGATTATGTAATAGGCACAACTGACCTTCTTTACTGAGTATCCATGTATTGAATGGTTCATATGGAAATGATGTTCCTTTCAGTCTATAAATTCCTATAATACTGCTATTATTTCTATCTGTAGAATTGTATTTTTGTTGCTAAGCATGGCCTTTGTGCTCAATGTTTCTGAATATTGAAAGTAATATTTGAAGGAGTGTCTGATCTTCTAAAACATGCACATTTTTCATGTATTATTTGAAAGCTGTCTCTATCTTTAGTTTTTCATAGAGGTTAATGTTCCTTTGGAGCACTACAAAGAAATTCTGTCTTCTCTTGGATTGATTCAGAAGTTTTATTAGACTCTAAAGCATGTTTTGAATGACTGTCTTTCAAAACAGAAGTAAATGTCTTTTTTTTTTTCCTCCCTTTTGCTCCCTTAAAAAAACCCTCAAACCACAAACACTGCCCCACAATGTACCAATGAACCTGAACATTAAGAACCCTCATTGAAACTAACATATGTAGGAGCCATGTTTCCGGATTTGTTCAGATACAGTCCCCTTAGAGACTGAAGAACAGATTTCCTTTTTGATTTTTGAGATAAAAGCTACTTTATTGATAATTTTGCCTGTTCGTGCTGCAACATACAATAATAAGGTTTCTTTTTTGTTGTTGTTGTCCATAAAATAAATACTTCATTCTTTATCTGCTATGTTTAGTGTTTTCTCGACCACTAAGCAGAAAGAAGGGTCACTTTCTTAGCTTTTACTTTTTTTCTTTCCTTATGTAGCTCATGAGTTGAATCAGTTTAATGATGTTCTCTGGGAATTAGCCATGGCAGAATGCCACTCATGATTCTCAGTGTGCTAAAGAAAGACGTTTTTGTCAGGGGCTGTACAGTTGATTTTTCTCATTCAAAATCTGGAACTTGTCTTCTTGCATGGTTCAGATTAACAAATAATATGCAGTTTCACTGCCAAAAATCAGAAATTCATAACTTATTTTGCCAGTTGTTGACTAAACTTTTGAGTATAAGAGCAGTCTTAGCCATTCTTAAATGCAGTCAGTCTGTGGAGAATAAAGGAAGATAATTGCAATAAGCAAGCTCCATTTTCATCTTCATAAGCAAGTTTATTCTGCTGCCTTTTTTTGAAGGTAGCAAACTTTAATCATACAAGGGATGAATAATTTTCTCTTATCTTACATGTGTTATTTTTCACACATTTTCCTTCAATTTTAGGAAGTATTTTCACTAGCTGTCTTGGCAGAGTTTGGGTTCAGAGTCTCTCTTTTTTTTTTTTTTTTTAATGAGATGGGGCTTCTGTTTGGTGTCTGTTGACTTTCCAGAACATCTCTTTTAACTAAGTAAACTGTACAGATCTCAAAGAGAAGAGCCCAAATTTGATTTCCTGTGGAGTAAAAGTGCCTACATAGTGCATTACAGCTGTTAACAGAATGAAAACATTCTTGTGAGCCTTCTGACGTAAATTCCTTCCTAGCTGTGAAAGGAGGGTTCTTTTTAGTCGACTTCTCTCAGATCTGCTGGCACTTTTTTATGGCTTATGCAGTTCTACTTTTAGAGGTATTTGAAGGAAATATTAGTGTCATCCTGTCATTTTTTCACAAGAACTTTGTGTGGAAGAATGATTAGAATCAAAACTTTTGCATCCTTCTCTAACTTGTAGCAGCCTGTAGCTCTGTCCTGTAATCGTGACTCTCACAAACCTCTTCCTGTAGTTAAAGCCCTGAAAAAGATGGTATGAACTCCAAGGTAGAATATAAGTTATTAATGGGACATTCTAATGAAACTTGGAGCGCACTGTTATAAACTAAGGGAAGGTGAGGCATCTTCAGTTAGCTGGAAAAAGCTGCCTTTTGGTAAGCTCATGAATTTTACAGTTGAAATATATTTATTCATAAAAACTACTTAGTTTTTGAAATTGAGTGGGCAGGGTTCAAATCCTTTAAGACTCTCTACCCAGAGATCCCTTACTGTGTTAAGTAGTAGAGAGAAAATGATCTCTTTACTTTTCTGAGTCCTTGAAAGAGGGTATTGATTTAGAAAAGTACCCAGGGAATATCTTTCAGAAACCATTACATGTCTTCCTGCTTGAAATATTACAGGCTTATGGAAGGGAAGTAGGTAAACCAGAAGATTAAAATAGAGCTTTAAAACGAAACATCCCTATGTTGAACTACGTTTCTGTGAGAAGATTTATTGCTGCATGTTTGAGTATGTTTCCCCCAAATAATTTGACCTGATTGAAAAGTGGAATAAGAGACTCAAAGATAATTCGGGCTCTTTCTAATTCTAACAACTGGATAGAGGAGAGATATCGCATTTAGTGTCCACTGGAGAGAAACTGAGAAGATCCGAACATCTGTTACCTTATGTGAAAGTTGCCAAATTTGCTAAATAGCCTGATCCTGAAGGACACGTACCCCAAGTGTGGGCAGAGTTAGTTGTGCAGAATGTGCTGGGCATGGCCACAGACAACCAGGCTTGGTTAGTTCTGCCACCTGCAGAACAGTTTGATTCTTAGCCTAAAAGAAAAGAGACCAGATTGCTGCTACATAAAAATGTTGAGAGATTAGTTAAGAGGCATGGGAAAGCCTATGAAGTAGGTGACTCGGACCATGAGTTTTTGTTAGATTCAGCTGTTGGTACTGTAACTTCCAATAATCTTATGTACCTTCTAAGGATCAAGGGGAAAACTGAAATAAAGAAGGAGCAAGCTGAGACTATGGAAACGAAATCTGTGAAAACGTGAAGAATGGCAGCTCAAAATGCTTGCTAATATAACTTAGGCAATAAGAAAAACTTTGACTGAATGATTTAGGAATAATGACCATGTGCATCTGCAAGGATCTTTAAATTGATGCAGTTTTAGAATGGAATACATCTGAAGAAACTGAGTGTGTGATATCAGGAGACACAGACTTCAAGGTAAACAGCAAAAACAATACAAAAATCTCAAGCTGAGGGCATACTACTACTTGCTCAGTTTCAGGGGACAATTTTTATTCTTATGGGAAACCATATCTGGAAAATTTTGAGTCCTTTTTCTATAGCACAAGAGAACTGCATGCTTGATTTAAGGCTCAGTAGTGCCTATAAGCTTATTTGGGAAATGAATTAGAAACCTCAAACCTCTTAAAGAGAAAACAAATATCTACTTGTCTTAATGGTTCTCTTTGATGTGAAAATATATGGGTAATTAAAAAACACCTGAAATTAAAAATTATTAGATGTGTGTTTAGATTAATATTAGAGTCAATTTTCACGAAATACGAATGCTGTTCAACGTGTAAGGAACAAGTATGTTAGCAACAGAACAGTTCAACCTGAACCAGTCTTTCAGTTCGGAATAATTTTACCAAGTAACCCTGGCAAATGTAAAATACAGAGCATGATTTCAAAGATCATATAACTGAATGAATAAATAGATGTTTTTTTAATCTATTATCTGAAATGTGAAGTGCTAAGAAGATTTTTTTTTTTTTTTTTTTTTTTTTAATGTATTGCCAGAAACACATAGTGTTAAGAAGAACTTTTAGGTCACTGTTTGATCTTGTTTCCTGCACTGTTCCTGCCCTTATTTACACATAACCAGTTAGGTATTTAACACAAACATCTATCATACATGTAGAAGTGCCAGTGAGTGCAGAAGTGACAAGCCGAATGAGATTTACGTGACTGTGGGAACACATTCTTCATCAAGACCAAAGCTTTCTGATTTTGAAGTTTCTTTTAAACTTTTCTGATCATGTATCTAATATGTGGATCGTTCTGTAACATTAAGAATGCAAATGTAGAACAAGGAGAAGCTGAGTAACATTTTTTGATGGGGAAGGTGATTTTGTGGAATACCCAGGAAAGTATGGACCAAAGAGAAGAGGCACTGAATTCTGAGTATGTTTAGTTAGCTGTAAAATTGTTTGGATGAATTACTGTTGCTGACTATCTTCTCTGAAGCTGAAACGAGAGATTTTTGAGAGAAACTTTCTTATTGTGTTGCCTTTTCTAAAAAAAATAGATATATATATTTTATTACAGATAGAGAAAGAGAACTCATTTGCAGTCTTGTGCTGAGAGCAAAGACTGTCATTACTTACAAGATTACTTAACTGTTAGTAGGCCTAGGTAAGGGATTTAGCACAACAGAATGCAAGAACTAATGTTATAATTACTCATTTGTACTAAACTACACTAGCGTTTGAACTGTAACGGTTATTTTGGACATTTAAGTCATCCCGGGATAGAAAAAATGTCATGGAAGTAGAGCTTTTTCTGGGCAAAGAAAAACAGAAATGCTTTAAATGCTGATTATGCAATGAATACTTCTGCCATACTTGAATCAAGACAAGACAGTAATAAACGTTATGAATGAAAATATACTACTAATGAAGGCTCTTACAAGGAGGTCTGGACTATGTTTGCATTCCTGTGTCCTTGAGCCTGTGTTCATGTGTAGGTTTCCATCAGCAGATACAATTCTTGATGCTTACCTTGCTTAGAAACTTAGTTAATGAACTTAAGAAACACAGGGAATATTTCTGGCCCCATAAGTAATTCTTAGTAATAGTATTAAATTACAAATTAATTATTGAAATAATTTCAAAACATCGACCCTTCTTTTTACACTCTGTTTTACCTCTCAATTTTTCACATCATCTGCAGTTGCATCTACTTAACACACGTAATAAAAATTATTTACCATGTCATAACCTGCATTACTTTGTTTTTGTGTACCCCTATAAGCCTGATTAAAAAAAACCAACCAAACCACAAAACAAAACATCTGTTACATAAACTGTAGCCTCTTGAAGGTGAGCACCTTAAATTCATGTTTTTTCCTGCCCACATTTGGGAAGTGCCATGATGTGATGCATGTTTACCCAATGGTGGCAAAACCAAAAAGGCTTATTTAGAGTCTGTCAATAATTTACAATCCTTACTAGCAGCTTGTTTTTCCAGTTTCAAATAATAGAAGCTGTAAACATAAAAGACTTGAAAATCTAAAGCTAGTTACTCGTATGTGTGTGGTAATTAGGTGTGTTTTTATGATATAACAGGAATTTTTATTCAGTTTCAGAAAACTTTAATACTCCCTGGCCATGAGGATTGGATAAGAGGCGTCGAATGGGCAGCCTGTGGTCAGTATCAGAGATGAATGAAGTGGAATACTAGTTTAATGACAGTACTGCTGTTTTACCCCTCCAACAGATGGGTTTGATGCACTGTAGTGCCTAAGCTCTTGTGGTTGTGATTTTTTTTTTCTGAGATGGTAAAAATATTAAAGATAAAGATAGAACTTTGTCTTATTAAAACATAAGAGTTGTGGAACCTGTACTGCAGTTATATTTTAGTTATCATAATTATGGATACAATAGGATTTATGCAGAGCACTTACACCTTACGTTTGCATCTCTCATTTTGTCTTGCTTGCTTCAAGTACGTTTACCTGACTGGTAGCTAAATTCAGACAAGTAGGAGTTTTAGCAACTTGTCCTTCTCAATATGCAAATGTCTGTATCTGAGTGAGGAAGAGTTGACTGCTTTTTCAAAGGGGGGAAGGTAGTACTTCTCCCCACCCCCCTCTATTATTTTTTCTTCTTAATTTTAAAGAATGGGAGATTAAGAGGAGAATCTATTCAGAGGTTAACTAGTCAAATAGTTCTTGCAATGGCAAAACTAAAACACAATGAATTAGAGAGTGCTACAATCCTGAAAAAAGAAAAGAAGGAAAGGACTTATCGCAGCTGTCAGTTTTGACAGTGGAGGCCATAGGTAGTAAGGAAGCATATGCACAGTATGTACAGCACTTACCATGTCTTCCATGTCTTGTAAGTATAAAAATGTCCGTAGTCAGCGTATTCTAAACTAGTGGAGATTTTGAAATGTGAGAGTAAATTGATGTTGAAATAAAAATAGTTTATGATATTGCGTACAATAAGAAAAACTAGGATAAAGCTGTAGTACATTTGGAAAGGTGGTAGGTTAGTCATGCCGGTGATTGCAATGAAAACGTGGCCCTAATTTTTTTTTTTTTTTAAACCAAATAGGTGAAGACCTTTTCTTAGCAAGCTGTGCTCAGGATTGTTTGATAAGAATTTGGAAAGTGTGTGCAAAATCAAAGGAACTTCCAGAAACTGAAGATAATTCCATAAGACTGAAAGAGAATATTTTTACTGTCAAAGGTAGGTAACCGCTATAAAATTCTCTTTCACAACTTCTCACTTGTGTATCTGTTTGTGGTTTTGGGGTGGCTAACAAAGTGGTTACCATTTAATTTGTTTGGTTTCTTGTCTTAAAAGAATCTTAGACCAGTTTAAGGACATAGTTTTTTTTATTAAGCTATTAGAAAAAGTGGAGTTATTGTTTTAAAGCTGTGACTACGTGAAGTTAATGATGTATTAAAAAATGGTAAAGTGGTGAGAGAGCTTAATATCAACATGCCTTGTTACACTTACTTCAAATACAGCATGTAGTCAGGAGATAGATCTGCCTGTGGGAGGTAAGCTGTTGTGCAGTTCTCCTTCAGTTTGATAACACAGCTTTAGTTTTCTTTTGAATTCAATGCATTAGGAGTTGCTACTGTTATTTAAAACCTTAAGTATTTGCAGGCTTACTTTTTGCTTATTTAACATACTGTGTTTGAGCACTGTAACATCATAGGCTTGCAATGCTGCCATTATAGGTTAATTTGGGCAACTTAGGTAATATATAGAAATTTGTATGACATATATAAAAAGTGCTCATGCTACTTGCTGCAAATCCTGATTCGTTGTTTGAAGTATCTTAATTTTTGTATTTACAGTTATTTGTAGATATAAATACTCTTAAGTTAAGAGTACGGGTAGAACCAGTGTCAGAGAGTTTATTTCAAAACGCTTGAGAGTTCTCTAGGAATTCTGTGATACCCCTCTGAGGCAATAGGCTGACCTCCTGGTGTCAATCTGGTACTCAGGGCTTGCGGCAAAGTAGGTTTTCAAGGAGCTGTTCAGTGTCAATAGACTATTGAGATATTGGTAGATGATGAGAGCCATTGATTTTTTTTTTTTCACTGAAGATATCAGAAATGACCTGGTCTGTCTTGGCTTTTAGAAATAAATGTGTTTTTCTCTGTTTTGTGGTAGATACTGTTACAACATATGCAATTACTTTGGAGTCTGTGTTGGCTGGTCATGAAAACTGGGTGTATGCAGTTCACTGGCAACCTTCCTTTTCCAAAGGTAAAAAGATACCAAACGCTTGACTGTTATGTTAAGTGTTGGATACACAGAGTACAGTCAAATGTCTTTGAATTGTGTTTGCATGCTCACTTGTCACTGTGGACTATGAACATAATTAAATTCTGCAAATCATGTTTTGTAAGTAAATTAATGTTTTGGCTGAATGTGCCACAAAAGCACGTCTTACAGCACAGGCTCTGTCTGTCATTGTGTATTGCATGATGCTCTCTCTTACTCAGGTTTTGATTAATGAATGAAATGACATAACGGAGATGTTCTGGCTTTGTTGCAATTAATTTGCTGTTAGTGGAATAAAAATAAGTTTAATCAGTATGAATTAAAAGTGCTAATATTTTGCCTTGATACATGTATTTGAAATGTCTGTTCTTTGGAACATCAGCATTAACTCGAGCACTCCTTTCTTTTTCTCAAACTAGAAAAGAACAAATAGCAACATTCAGAAGATCAGTCTTCAGTCATCCATGCATCAGTGTAACATGCCAGGGATTCCTTGAGTGTCAGATTTCTCTAGCTAGCATATAGCTTTAAGGCATTAATGCAGACTCTCACTGAAAAAATAGTGTTCTTTACAGTTTAATTTTGTGTCTTGCCGTAGTCTTTATCTTCCTTTTTAAATCCTTAAATTCTGACAGCCTTGTTTGTGGTACTGATTTACTTGTGCATGTCTGCCTGGAGTGTAAGGGAAAGACATTCTTGATTTGACATGCTTGCACCATCAGAATGCTCTTGGGTTTTTGTATTAACAAAGGATTTCTATTGGCATTTTTTTTTTCCTGAGATGTTTTAGAGTTGCTGATGGCATGTGAGTTCACCAGTACAAAGCACAGCTTCTTTTCCAGTGTATATACAAAACTTGAACAGTAGAGTGCAATTAAAATGTCAAAGAGCCTGTAGTGAAAGCCACAGGACTTGCTTTAGAAATATTGGCTTAGTTATCTATTCTTTCACTTTTTTCTTCTTTTTTTTTTTTTTTTTTTTAAAGGCTAGTAAAATATTTTGCTTGTTGAGGCAAGGTTTAGGCAAAATAATCATGCAAGTCTTGCACTGCAATCTGAAAAACTGTCCTGTTAGGCCATGAAGTATTCCAGGTGTCTTACACTGCGCTTCTGCATACGTGCAGCTGCTTGCTTTCTGTGGCCTGCCCAGTCTTGGGTTCCCCAAAATAGATTTTCTTCTTCATTAGGGGCAGACTGCTCTGAGAGAGACATTCTCAGTGCAGAAGGTAGAAGGTTTGGTGTGACATAAGATACTGGCTCAGGAGGTGCCCACCCATGTCTCTGTTCTCAAGAAAGGTTTCCCAGCAGTTTTAGAGGTTTCCCCTCTGGGTGATGAACCAGTTCCCTCTTCCCAGTTCTGGCTGTGTTGGGCAGTTGTCTGGAGTGTTTCACTGCATTTTGGGGAGCAGTCCTTCCTGCTCCTAGATGCCAGAGTCTGTTGAAGTCTGTAGTGAATCTAACACTGAATTTGGAAAAAGTAACAGTGAATACTGGCATAGAGATTATTTTGTCTTAAACTGGAAATCTCTCCGTAAAAACTAATCTGAGCAATAGAACTGCCAATTGCTATGCAATCTCTCTGTGAAGCTCTAGCTTTTCCTCCAAATTACGTTTGTTTCAATGTCAATTTGGTGTGAATAAACAGTAGAAGATGATTGTTCTTGTCTATGTGCTTTACATTTCCTTTGAGACATGATGAGTGAAAAATACAATACCTCCTAATGGACGTATAGGAAGAACGTAGAGCCTCCTAAATCTGGCATTTAGGCACAGCATTGCACGTCTCTGCTAAACAATTTTCTTAGTGTGTTTGGATTTCAGTATGACCAAATTATTGTAGAAAATATTCTCGTAGGTTGTAATTGTTTTCCTTGCACTGTAGATGGCAGCATGCAACAACCAATGAGGATATTGTCTGCATCAATGGACAAAACTGTGATCATCTGGGAACCTGATAAGGAATCTGGAGTTTGGCTGGAACAGGTAAGTGTCAGTCTTTCTCAGGAGACATACTGTATTCTGGTTGCATTTCTACCATTGTGTGGTGCTGGAGGAAACAAAAACTCTAGAAAATTGTAGGAGAGAAAGGCACGAGTTTTTTCTTGCAAAAATACTCATTCTGATGCTGTGTTGCAAGTAAAACTGTATTTTTCAAAAATCATGTGATGCAGTATGATTTTTTTATTGCGTGTTTGCTTCCTTATTACCATACTGGGGAGTTTCTAAGGGGAGTTTGTGCTACTATGCTGAATTATTTATAGTTAATCCTTGTGGGAATGTGCATCCAAACAGTTACTACAGAGTAGCTGACAGGCAATTCACAAGCCTGTTTTTACTCACAGTAACTTGTTCACAGGCTTTGTTGTTAGGTTTTAATTCCATTTGAGCTGGATACTCATGTTTCACTGTGATATTTTGAATACTGTTCTAATGTGGATCATCCTAAATAAACAAGTAGTACAACCAGATTTATCTAGTGCTTTGGTAGATGTCTTTGTTTTCAGTTGACCTGCTTTTCCAAATTGCAGTAGTTCAGCTGAAATTATTTGCGTTGGGTTATGCCAGCCATTGTTGATGATCTTTCCTATCACAAAGAAAATTCTAATCGTCTCTTGGGAGAAAAAAGATAATTACACTAAGTGGATTTAATTTTTACCCTGTTGCATTGAGAAGTTTGTGTGCCCTTCTGCTTGAAATAGAAATTAAATCATAATAGGGTGATCACAGAGAAATGCTATTTGTCACTAATTGTAATGCTTAGCTGTGACAAAATATACAAGCTTCTAAAAATGGGTTGTGTAATAAAGCTTGTTGCAAGTTTTTACTCTTTCTTTTTATGTTCCGTTTGCTTTGGTTAGACCTCAAATGTGCAGCTTGCAGTTCAGATCAGACATTTTAACTGCAACAATCCTTTTTGCATTGAGGGAGGGAAACCTGAGCTGGAAGCCTGCAGGAAGGAAGGGCACAAGGGGAACATCCCATTTTCTCTCTTCCATTTTGAGATGATGAACAAGAAGTCTTCACAAAATTATTCCCCTGCTCAGAGGTGAGATTAGAATTCTGCCTCTAGCTTGGTGTATCAAAGTTACTTCCATATGAGTAGTATTTTTCAGAATAAGATGGACCTATCAGTCCACACTACCATTTAGAATGAGGTGTAGATTTATTTCATTATGATCTTAAAAGTAGCTGTATAATAATGGAGGAATTGTTAAGAGTTCAGCTTGCAAGGAATTATGTTCTTATCTCCTGAATAAAACTTGAAAATGTAACTTTAGTAATCCTTTAATGTAATTAAAAACTTGGAAGAGCACTAGAGCAACTATAAGGCATGTGTGTATTCATGCCTACATATGTGCACAGTCACAATGGTGGCACTAAACAGAGGCCAAAATATCCCACAGAAGGAATGTGTAGCAAGTTGCAGGGACTCGTGGAGAAAGAGCGAAGTGGAAATATGGTAGTGAATCTTGGAAATTAAAGGAAAAAAAAAAAAGTAACTGGGCACCACTGTTCCTGTGGACCTTTTTTCCATTTTGTGCAAGAGAGCAGTAGCAAGGCAGCAGATGACAAATAGACCATTACAGCTAACAGACTGGACCAAAACACAGAAAGATTAGGCTCTTGTCTCATGTAATGTAGTGTTTTCTTGATTGAGCAAGATTCCATCCTTCTGTGTTTATGAGGGAGGCTCTATTAAAGTGGCATGCAGCTTTAATTCCCATAGCATTTTAGTGCTTAACTTCACAATTAAAATACCCTTTAAATGTATTATTATGTGTAATCTGAACTCTTGCCTATAGTTAAATTTTCATCTCATGAGATTAGGATGTGTTTAAATGAATGGAAGGCCATTTTCATGGATATTTCACTTCTGATCATTAATTCAGGTGCGGGTAGGTGAAGTGGGTGGCAATACCCTTGGATTCTCTGACTGCCAGTTTAGTCCAGATGGTTCAATGATCATTGCTCAAGCTTTTCATGGAGCACTGCACCTTTGGAAACAGGCTACAGTTAATAAGGTACGTTGTTGTGGTGTTGGGTTTTTTAAATTATTATTAGTGCTTAAAATAATTAGACTTCTATGTCACTTGAATTAAGTTCTGTTGTTCATAGAAATGTGTAACAGTACAATTTAAAATTAATGACTGAGATTCTCTCAATATAGTATTCTGTAGGAGTCTCACTTGTGCACAGAAGGGAGGTTGCAATCTCCCAGGCTCTAAAACCTGATGCTTCCCTGTGGGAACCATGAAGTCAGTGGAACAGACTGAACTCCTTTGTGGTTGTGCTTTGTTCAGAAGTAGCGGCTGAACTAATAACACACAAGTTTATTTTAGACTGGATCAGTAAATCAGTATTTCTGTCTCTTTAGCCACTCTGAATTCTAATAATTTGCTGTTTTCAAATGTGGGTGGTTTTTTTTTTTCTTTTTTTTTTTATTTCTTAGTAAGGGTGTTGATACTTCTGTTTTAGTTAGAATATGTCGATCGGTCAGTTGAAAACTTCTTGCTTCTTTGCTGACTTTTTTTAATAGAAAGAATGGACTCCAGAAGTTGTGATTTCAGGACATTTTAACAGTGTAGAGGATGTAAAGTGGGATCCAGAAGGAGAGTTTATCATCAGTGTTGGTTCTGATCAAACTACTAGACTCTTTGCTCCATGGAAAAGAAAAGAAGATACAGAGGTACAATCTTCAAAATTTTGTGAGCTTGATCAAGAGGGCTTGTCTGTCTTGAGTTTGGAACTAGTCACCTGAATAGAATTGAAAACTTAAGTTTCCCCAGGCTGTGATGTGTTCCAAACTGCTTGTGTAAATACTTGGTCATTCAGTATGTTCTGGTTTAACTTTAAAAATACCAGTGGCAGAGTTTTAGCAATTACATAGCATGACTGCTGTTTAATCCCGAGTTCACCTCTTAGTTACCTTCAGGTAGTATTCTCCCAGGGTTTTAAAACCAGGCTCTGCAGTAATGCACAAGGAGGAATACATGGCTGATTCTAATAACCATCTATTGCCCTTATTTAGCACTTAGTTAAGTGCTGCTGCAGCAGGTAATCATAAAGAAACTCAACTTTGGTTGTAGGGTTTTGTTGTGTGGGTTTTTTTTTTTTTTTTTCACACAAGCTTAATCTAAGCAGAGTTCTCACTGTATTTTTTACGCTATTTTGTTTAGGACTGTGACCTTTTTACCAGAATGATTATCTGAACTGCATGAGTACAGTTGGTACCTGCACAAGCAACTTTTCGGGAAGAGTTATTCCTGAATAACTTTGCGTGTTCCAAAATAAGTCTAAAATTTGGTCTGGGAAACCATGTGTAGGAATGCAGAAGTTCTGTTTCTAGTTGCCTGTGCATTTTCCTCATCTACAAATACAGCTTTTTTCTGACAGAACAGTGCTAATGTTCCATTCAGGAAACTGGCAGAAATGAGACTGATGGAAGTCACATAAGGCCCTGTGCAAGCTGTGCTATTTGTTGTGGGGGGCAAAGCATGGCCATTATAACTGTCTCATCAAAGCTGCCATAGTGTAGGCTGGCACAGGATGTCTGATGTTTTTGGGAGAGTGATTTTAGCATCAATTCCTTGATTTCCTTCTTCCAGGCCACACAAAGTGGTGGCTGTTCCAGCTCAAGTGCTAAGCTTTGCCTGGTGTTACAGGAAGGGCATCTCCAGTTTGCTTCCCTGCTTCTTCCCCTGGTCTTCAGTCTGGAGGGTACAACAGCTTTGTGGAGAAGACAGTATGTTGGATTTGACATATGGAAACGAAGTCCATAATTAGCACATGATATTAGTTTGCAGCATTCAAAAGGGTTGTATCTATCATGTTCTCTGTGACCTACTGAAGCACCACTTCAAATATCTATGAAAAGTTAGCATTACAGCTCAATATTCAGATTTTTCTCTATAAAAATAGAACTGTTAAATGCAAATACTTATCCCTGCTTAAAATCTGAATTCTGATTCTGTACTGTGTTCAAATATCAGAAATAATGGGTAACAATCAGCTTCAATTTGTCATGCAAATTTGCACCCTCACTTTTCTGGAAGGAGCTTATTGCATGGCTTATACAGCCCTCTCTTTTGGGCTCTTAGTTTTCTTCATTGCTGTTAAGTGCTGTGTTCTAAAATAAGCAAAGATGCACCTAGTAAAGGGTGAGGAGGGTTTACGGGTTTACTGCACTGTTTGTTTGGGTGTGGGGTGGTGTGTTTTTTTTTTTTTGTTTTGTTTTTTTTTTTTTTTTTTTTGTTGTTGTTGTTGTTTTCTTTGTTTTTAGAATTAGTATTTTTTTCTCATTGGAAAATAAGCAAGCTCTTGTGAAAACATGAGATTTTGTAGGTTCTCTCAAATATCCCCTTCAGGTTCTATTGGAAGCTTTGATATTCAAATTTCAATTGAATTTTTAGTGTGATGTATGCAGTTTACAGTCAACATAATGCCTTTCTTTATGTTTGTATGATGCCTAATACAATGTAAATTCTGCCTTGGTTGCAGTTTTCCAGGCATTGTAATACTGAAGAAGTCTAAATTAATTCTAATTGATAAAATGAATTCTAATTCTGCCAGCTGTTAACTCAAAAGTGCACATCGTATTTTTCTAATCAAAGTATCATGTAGGAGTAGCAGCAAATGACACTTACTAAAAATCTTTTCATGAAAGTTTAGTTGCTAGAAGAAGATTTTTTTTGAAGAATCACTTTTTTCATATGTAGAATAAATAAGATTTTTAAGAAAGCAACTTATAATTTTTTTTTTTGCTAATATTCTTTGCTTAGTGTGACAATAAAACTAACTTGTCTATCTAATTTCTGGTCAGCTGTTAATTGTGGCTTTCTTGGATTAATACTTGAAGTGAGGATATGAATATTTCAGGAAACTGAAAAAAAATAATATGTCAAATGAAAACACTTCTAAAATCAGCAGGGTTTTCCAGATGTTTTTCCTATAAGAAACTATTTTGGTTTTGTCAGGTTTTTGCACAGCTTCTATTAAATGGTGTCACTAAAATCAAGAAAGGGAGGAAGTAGGAACCTGCAGCCTGGTGACAGCAGTGCTGCTGCTGTGCTTTGTGAAAGACAGATGAAGGAAGTGAGGTGATTATCACTACTTGTCTTACATCTTTGAGAGCTACAGTTTTGAAAGTAGTAAGTAGCATGCAATCCTCTGCATAAGCAAATTCTGTCCTATGACTGTCTAGCATAAAGAAGTCACAGTAAGTGCCATGTGCCCTTATTAACAAAGGTAAGCAAATGTATTAAACATACCTGTGCAGGGACACACTAATTACAGGAATCATTTGGTGGAAAAATAGTATTTAACTGATGTATATGAGCATATATCAATTTTGTGACTGTCAGTAGAAATTGCTATTAACATTCTTTTATGGTACTACAGTCCGCAAGGAAACTATTAGTACTTTTTTGAAACTCAAAATCTTGCTGCTTCTCTGGTTAAGAATTGTGTTTTAACTGTGTGTCTGTTCTTTTAGGTAACCTGGCATGAAATTGCAAGGCCTCAAGTACATGGGTATGACATGCACTGTCTGGCAATGATCGGCCGGTTTCAGTTTGTGTCGGGAGCAGATGAAAAAGTGCTTCGAGTTTTTCGTGCACCCAAGAATTTTATAGAAAATTTCAGTAACATCACTGGTATTGCAATGGAGAAGCTGTGCTCCCACGTAAGTATGTGAAAGCAATGCTAAGTGCAGACAGTCCTCTTTCATGTAAATAAAATTAATGCTTTAGAAAATGTCAAATTGCACTAAACTCCATGAAAATTCTTGTAATAGTTCTGAAACTTTAACCTTGTTTTTCCTTGCTCTTCTGTTTACTACCATGTATGTTGTTTCATACGTATTTCCACCGTGTTGTCTTATAAAACAGGTTGTGCTTGAAACTAAGCAAGACCTAATGTCTGAAGATTGCAAAGAGTATAAGCAAATTCCAAACAAGTCAGATCAAGTAGACTAATGTACACACTTGGTGATTAGAAAGCAAACAATGAAGCCCATGAATGTGCTTCTCCTTAATTTGAGGGTGTAGTAGTCTTGTCTAGATGTAATTATTGTTGTGTGGTTATGTGTTGGTTTTTTTTAATTGTATGCTTGGAAATAAAGCTTTCAGCGCTGTTGTTAATTATTGCATATAAATATTTATAAATGTGTAGCTGCTCATGCTTTAGATCCTCTTGGCTCTGGAAATTTTCTTGTGAGGCCTTTGCATTACAGTTCTTAGTTGACAATAAGTGTATTTTCCTACACTGAGGAAAGATAAGACGGCCGAGTTGCTGTCCATTGCTTCCCATTCGCTTTAAGATCTAATTCTGTTTTTCTCTGCATTTTGTAGAGCAGACCTTGTTCAGGACAGTTGCCTCTCTGCAGTGCCTTGCATGCTCTTTGCATTTCTGGCTCAAAAGTGGTGTTTTCTGTGCGGTTTCTCAGAAACAGATTAACTTTTCCATTTCATTTAACAATTGAAATATCTGAGAAAAATCTACTCATTCTGGATAGCAAGAAGTTACATAAATAGCTATTTAGTGCTGTAATTCCATAAGACTCTGTAAGCATTTCCGTTAATGATGTGCAAATAACATTATGCTTTTATAATGCTGGCAGATGTCATTATTTTACTTTTATGTAGACCTTCCTTATCAGCTCTTCCTCTGAGAGCTGTTTTTTGATCCATGATATCACAGTGTTTCGCACAGGCTTTGTTTAAAGGGGAAGGCTTTATGAGCTTTATGATACAGCTACTCTTAAATAGCTTTATTGAAATTGGTTTTTTTGAATGCTTTTTTTAACTGAAGTGGCTAAGCATTTTCTTTATTTAACTCAAATGCCTTCCCCAAAAAAGTACTTAAAACTGAAAAAGCCAGCTTTGTTTTCAAAAAGGGTTGAATAGAATTATATTCAGTTCAAATCCATGGGATTGTCGTATACTTTGGGTTATAGAGTCACAGAATGATTTCGATTGAAAAAGATTTTCTTAGATCATCAAGTCCAACCTTTATCTTAGCACAGCCAAGTCCACCACTAAACCATGTCCCTAAGTGTCACATCTTTTAAACACCTCCACATCTACTAACCACCACCAGGTGACTCCACCACTTCCCTGGGCAGCCTGTTCCAATGCCTGACAATGCTTGCTGTGAAGATTTTTTTCCTAATATCCAATCTAAACCTCCCCTGGTGCAACTTGAGGCCATTCCCCTTGTCCTATCACTTGCTACTTGGGAAAAGAGACCAACCCCCTCCATGCTACAACCTCCTTTCAAGTAGTTGTAGACAGTGATCAGGTCTCCCCTCAGCCTCCTTTTCTCCAGGCTGAACAGCCCCAGTTCCCTCAGCTGCTCCTCATCAGACTTGTGCTCCAGCCCCCTCACCAGCTTCATCGCCCTTCTCTGAACTCTCTCCAGCACCTCAATGTCTGTCTTGTAGTGAGGGGCCCAAAACTGAACACAGGATTTGAGGTGGGGCCTCACCAGTACTGAGCAAAGGGGGATGATCCCTTCCCTAGTCCTGCTGGCCACATTAGTTCTGATACAGTTGTTTGTAATGAAGAACCATTTTTGGTTTAGATGCCTTAGAGTTGTGTGTGTGTCTCATACATTTTCTCATCTAATTATATGAAGTATAAGGAAGGCGTTTTACTGCTATTAAATCTAATCTTTTTCCATCTCTGCACAAAGAGCCTCAAGTTCACTTACCCTTTCTAAGTTTTGGCTTCTTCTCCCATAGCTTTATGAAAGTATTTTCCATCTGTTGATTTGTCTTTCCTCTGTGCTGCTTTAAACAGCTGTATACTCCAGTCACATGTCTGTGCTATGTACTGGGTTGCGTTTGATGTTGTGGGCACAGCCATTCTCCCCTCTTTTCCTGTTTCCAAAATGCTGCTTTATTATTTCACCTCAGAACAGACTATTTCCCTGTCCTGTTGTGTTAAAAACTGCAGTGCTCTGAGTTGATTAATTATCATGTATATCCTAGAATATATAAGGTTGCTGAATAAAACCTGCAATTAGTGATGGAGATGCATGCTTTAGAGCAAAACCCTGGAGCTGCAGCCTTAGAAAAGCTGGGTTTTTTTCTGACAGAATACTGGTCTTTGTTTTGTCCAGGGTATGTTCTGGATGAGTTGGTAGTTTTTCGAAGTGCCCCCCTTCTCTTCTCTAGAAAACTCTCTTTTTATCACAGGGATTCCTTAAACTGTGGCCTTTGAAATCTGAACCTATGTGTAACCTTTCTTCTTGTTGTTTGTTGTCTTTTTTTTTTTTTTTTTTTTTAATTCAGCAATCATCTGATCTTCCAGAAGGTGCAACTGTGCCAGCTTTGGGATTATCCAATAAAGCTGTTTTTGAAGGTACGGCTAATGAGAAATAATGATGATGCAGTTTCATGTGGCAACATTGTTTAGTTTTTTTTTTTTTTGTTAGGACTGTCCATTGTAAGCTTGACTGCAAGTTTACAATCTAGAAATAAAATTGTCCAAACTGTTTGTTTCTCTAGCAGCACCTAAATACGTGCTTAAAAGAAAAAGAATCTTTCCTGTTTCTCTCCTAAACATCCCTACTGTGTTGTGCAAACGCAAAATGCTCTTTCCTTGTCTCCCATACTTTGTCCCACAAGCCTGTAGGAAGTGACCCCACTCATTCTGCAGAGTGCTCTTGATCTTGATGAGTTTCACATGGATGCTGGTGCTCATCGCTCTCCTGTGATGGGTCTGGGAGTAGCCAGGGCAGGATATTATCCAAATTCCTTCAGCTGCCTTTATTTCTCTGCTTTCTCTATGCCCACTACCTGTGTCCCTGAGAAGACTGGTGACTTTTAGCCAAAAAAAAAAAAAAAAAATATTGAGTAGTGTACTGTAAAAACTAAGTTCAGAGTTGTTAAAGCAAGACTACCTGTTGCTGCTTGTGATTGCTCTGTAAAATACCTTGACCTCTGAAGCTACATTCTGGAGTCCTTTTCATGCTCTGCCGAAATGTTAGCCCCCTTGTAGAGGCTTATAGAGGTAATGCTGCTTTGAGAGGGATCAGTCACACTTTCTGTTTCAGTGAAAACAGCCATAAACCTTCTCCAGGTAAATCATACTTCGTTAAAGTATTTAAGAAGGAAGGATTAGTTAGCCAACAGTAACTACTGTTCTGTCCATAAAGGCTGGTAAAGCATCAGATGGATTTCTTGGAGAGGTGGTGAGGATTGCATTGTGGGGGAACAGAGAAGAAGTGACAAGGATCTGCCTAGAAAGATAAAAATAACTGAGTAGTGTCACGGTATTGGTAATCTGGTGTTTAATAAAGTCTGGTAAAAATGCACTTACACTGCAATCTACAAATTAGGTCAAACCTGTTTTTCTCTGCTTAAGGCTTTATCACAAGGTAGAAATTTAAAAAAAAAAAAGGCATTTTAATAAGCTGTGTCTCCAGGGTCTTCAGTGGCAATAAAGCCAGATTTTCCTTAATCATCTGTGAGAGAAAAGTAGATTTGTTGTTTGAAGTAACAGTAAAATGTATTTTGGCAAAAAACCCTATTTTTACTGCTTTCTTGTGGGTCCTTCTGCTGAGAGAGAGAAGGAAACTTCCTTTTCCTAGAGTATCATCACACACAGAATAACTAATTTTCATTGATTTCATGTGGCACACCCAGGAGTGGCACTATGAGTAGAAAAGCTGTCAAATTTTCCAGTGTCATCCAGCATTGCCCACTCTGTGCCATCAGCACTGATGGCTTAGGTTAAAGCCACACAGACCTGTCTTCTTGCTTACTCTGCTTCATGGTGAGCAATGGTCAGATAGAGGTCTCAAGTTAGCTGAATGTTGCTAATTCCTTTTTCAAGGGGAGAGAAGACAGGATGAATGAGAAGACAGTCTTTCTGTTCTGCTTTTTCTGGATCTGCTTTTTTAAACTGCTGTATTTGAAATGTACATTTGGCTAAATGTTAAATTCTGAAAGCAACTTGTCCCCAACTCTGTACCTTTTTCTTAAATAATACCTTAAAAGTGAAGGACAGAGTTGAATTTTAACTTAAAATTAATGGAGTCATTGCAGTTACTTCTGGTACTTTTGCCTAAAGTTAAGGACTGAGCCCTCAGCAGTTTTGCTGAAGTTTGCAAATTGTAGATGCACTTCTGCAAGTATGGCTTTTCATTTAGGGGTCTACATTAAATTTATGGATTCATCACTTGTATTTGACATTTTTGCCTTAAACATTTTCAAATACAAAAGGAAAGGTTTAACGTCGGGGAGGCACAAGTTCAGCTCCTGATTCTTTCAGATAAATCAAAGACTCTTTAGAAATCTCTAAAAGAAACTATGCTGATGGAGAGGTCAGTCTCATAATGGAATTAGTCCAAAGGTTAGATTTTTTATTTTTCTCTTAATTCCCATGTGTAGTAGAATAACTAAATTCTAATATTTATATTATTGTAACTTTGGAATATATTGTGAAAATATTTGTATAATAAGTGCTCCTATTTTTTCTCCTGTCAAGTATGTTCTCTCTAGCTAATTAAGTCCTTACTTTGAATAGGAGATATGGCTGTTCAACCAGCTGAGGATGAAGAAACATTTAATTCCATTTCAAATCAGTATCCTGAGATTTATTTTCAACCCTTGATCCTTACAGGTATGAGATTAATTTCTCTTGTAGGAAATAAAGAGGTTCATTGAATATAAACTTGAAGCATTATTTAGCTGAGTTTTAGATTATTTAGTACTAAATTTGAATATGTTGTACAAATGTCTTTTAGTACCTCCTCCAGAGGATCACTTACTACAGAATACCTTGTGGCCTGAAATTCAGAAGTTGTAAGTTTTGTTTTTCTTTTTTATTTAATTTACAGAACTTCCAGGAGGCTATTGCCACATGTGATGTAGTCTGGTCTTGTAACTCTTCCTGTTTTATTACCTGATTTGACTTTGTGTACAGTGTCAAATAAATAATGTGTATATAAAAATTAGGAAACAATGCAGAAAATGGCAGTTCGGACTGATGTGTCACAAAACATTATTTCGCTAGTTGTTTCTATACAAGTGAAATATGTATGTGTTTTAGCAGAAAGCTCTTCGTCTTTTGAGTTTGTAATCATCAGACTCTCACTGTCCCTTTGGATGTTTGTCTTTTGAAGGTCTGTTCAGGGCACCAATCCTTGGGTTTTTTTGCCTCTTTGTTCCAAGAGAATAGTGAGGTTTCTGGTCTGCTGTAAGGAACTCTGGCACATTCTCATGGTCTTCTCTGTGCTGTGGAATGTGATGGGCCTCTCTTTCCATGGTGCAGCTTTTGTTTATGTCTGCTCAGCACATCTGCTTAAAACCTTGCCAATGCTGAAGCGCTCTCTCTGCATAAGGAGTTTTCTGCCTCTTTCGAGTTTGTGGCACAGACTTGCAGATCAAGTTTTTCATTCTGGTCTGGAAGTAGAGGCTGAGGCATCAAAGAAGGAGCTTCCCCCTAAATCCTCACAGAGTTGTAAGATGCAATAAATGGAAGCAGCAGCCAAAATAGGATGTGTCTAGTGGTAGAGCAAGGTGAAGAATATTGACTAAGATGGTTCCAAACCAAGTTTGGATATTGAATGCTGACAAAGTGGGTTGTGGATTGCAAAGATAATAGGGTCAGATGGTCATGACAATAATCATTTTGAGGTTGCAGGGTTTTAGAATTCTTCAGCTGTGTTTTGTACCCTCTTTTCTGAGATTCACAGCAACTTGCACAACTTGTCACCTTATTTGTTCTCTAAGGATCCCAGTAACATTAGGCTGCTCTTTCACAATTTTCAAAGTTTTAGTATCAATCTTCAAAGCGTAGCACCAAGAAATGAATAGTCTCAAGCTCTTTTGGGTTTATTTATCTGAATCTCCTGAAGGAGTGGCCTGAGACAGGAACAAGAAGAATGTTGAGCATTTGCCGATGATTACAGCTGCCATTATGCATTGCCAGTTCTGTGACTTTATGTGGGGGGGTGGGAAATAAAAAGACTTTAGGGAATATAGTTTGCAGGTTGCTTTCATTTGACCGAGTGGGAGATTATGTGGGAGCTCATCTTCACCTTCAACTAGGCAGTTAATCTTTGTATGCTTTTAAGCTCTTTTACTGTGTTTGTGCTTCTAAGAGGGAAACTGGGGGGTATTAGACCATATCTGCACATTTAGTAATTTCTAACTGTTACAGTGTTACATTAACTGCATCTCCTGTGTTTGCTATGGCCACTAAGGCACCCACTCACGTAAGTAGTTTGATGAGGGATCCTTAAGTAGTGAAAAGGAACCAAGACCAAAATTTTCCTTCATTTGCCTTTGACATTTCTCAAAGTCTAGTGAGACATTAACCTTTGATATTCTGCTATGGAAGCACTACGTATCTACTCTTATATCCTGCATTCATTAAAATAACTGTGTTTTATGATGGTCTGCAGGTGGCTTATCTGAGCAATTTTCCTGGTTTTAGAGACACTGCTAATGATAGGGGTTCTTTTATGCAAGAGCAACAAGATGTAAGGCATTCATACATAGACTTTCAGTTTTTTGCTCAGGATAATCTTGAAAGAAATAACATGAAATTGCATAATGTAGATTTAAAGTTGCCATAGCAGCAGAAAAACACTGTGAGGAACTGACTTGCTAAAAATAGCTTGTGTGTTGTTGACATTTGTGTATTCCTAGCTCAGACTTGACACCAGATTTTGAAGGACTAGTGTTGGGTTTTGAAAACTGTTTGCCTTGAGTAGGTTTTATTATGAAGAATTTGCTGAATTTTTACAATGATCTAATAACTTTAAAATAAAAATATGATAAATCCTGCAAGAGTATGCTAATCTTTATCCTTTTGGAAAATTACCATAGAGAGTTAATAAGCAGCAGACTGTGATTAAAACCTGGGTCGTGACATATATATTTGTGTTTATATGTATGTGCATTTCATGTAGTACATTTGGAAGTCTTGAGAGATTCTTTTTGACACTAGAAAATTACTGTAATAATTTGTCTGGACACTTTGAGAGTCCAGTCAGTTTGCCTGTGGATAAAAAATTGCTATGGATTGCACATTGCTACAGCAAAATTGCTTGTGGTTATGTGGTGGGTTGACCCTGGCTGGACGCCAGGTGCCCAGTAAAGCTGCTCTGTCACTCCCCTCCTCAGCTGGGCAGGGCAGAGAGAATATGACAAAAGGCTCATGGGTCGAGATGAGAACAGGGAGAGATCACTCACCAATCACCATCATGGGCAAAACAGACTCAACTTGGGGAAATCAGTTCAATTTATTATCAATCAAATCAGAGTAGGATAATGAGAGATAAAACCAAATTTAAAAACACCTTTCCCCCATTCATCCCTTCTTTGCAACACTGCTGAGCAAAGGAGTTTATTAAGAGAAGTGCCCATCTCTTCAGAGGTCGGAATCAAAGGAAACGCTGCCCCCCCCCCCCCCCCCCCCCCCCCCCCGTTATTTAGCTAATATTTGTCTACTGTGTATAGATTGCATCTCCAATTTTACTTCCAGTCTGGTTTGTGGCTGATTTTAATTTGTGTTAGTCCGGTGACATTTCTACTTATTAGTTAAATCCCAGTCTGGGTATGTGAGCTTGAATTCCAGCAGAACTTGTGCAAAAACTGATTAGAAACGTATTTCTGGAGAAAGCTAGAAGTTTGTGTGTATTTGTTTTTGTTTTTGTTTTTTTTCAGTGTTGTTTTCCCTTTCCAAAGGGATTCTTGTCCTCTAGTTCAGGATCTTTCAGTATTTCACAGAACAGATATCTTTAGACTGAGTGTTTGTGGTGTATTTCAAATATGTGGCTTCTGATTTTTGTTGGTACTGTTAAAACTGCTTTACAAGCAAATAAAAGCACATGAAGTGCTGCTTTAGTCTCTTTGTTAATCATTAGTGTAGTTCATGCAGAGCTGACGCTTTAGAACTATGGCATGGGCTGGAGAGATTGTGCTGTAGATCATTCCTAAGTGTAAAAGAAATTATGCAAATATTTAAATTAAATGCTAAACATTAGGAATTATTTGGGATGTAACACTGAAACAATAGTGAGAAGTTCCTGGCAGGCGCCTTTCATTCTTGCAAAAGGATTTAAATTAACATCAGAACCTTGACATATACTGCAAAAAGGACTGTGATGTGTTTAATATTTTTCATTTATTTCAGGTATGGACATGGATATGAAATTTTTTGTGTTGCTTGCAATAATTCAAACACCATAGTTGCCTCAGCATGTAAGGTAAGAAAAGATTCTAGCACCATCTAGTGAAAAGTGCCACCGGATTTCTAGGGCTGACAGACCAGGAGTCAGAATTCAATTTGGACTGAATTCTGTTCTTTCACTTAAATGTGAAAGATTTTGTATAGATGAGAGTTGTTTTGCAAGGGTGGGAGTGAACGCAGATAAGCTATTATTTGCCAATTAGAAATTATTCATTTGAAGATATTAGTAAGATAAATTCTAACAAATACAGGTATAAAACAGTTTCTTACTGATATATTGTCAGCATTAGTAGAAAGTAGTGAAACAATCATGAAACTTCCAAGAGGAAAGCTGATTCTAACTTAATTGCAAACCTTAGAACAAGCCTCCTAACATCTTAGGATTTTGAAACGTGTGACTTTTATATTTGCTTTCGTTAATTCTCACTGATATTTTTTCTATTGATATAGGCTTCCAAAAAAGAGCATGCAGCAATTATTTTGTGGAGCACTAGCTCCTGGAAGAAACTGCAGAGTTTGTCATTTCACAATCTGACGGTTACTCAACTGGCATTTTCTCCTAATGACAATTTTTTGTTAGCAGTTTCTAGAGACAGGAATTGGTCACTGTGGAGGAAACAAGACTCATCAGAGTCAGGTAAGATATGTGAAGTCAATATATACATTTGAAGACATCATGGTTTGTTCATTATTTTTGGCTTAAAAATATTTGAAAGAGAATTGGTAAAATATTTTAATGGACGTTTTCCTTACAACTTTAAAGAATTGATAGTGTTGTAAACTCCTGTGGCTATAAGAAGTGCAATTAATAGTGTATAGGAAAGCTAGAAAGGGAATTAAAATATAGAGAATAATATAATCAGGCCTTAAATGCTGTTTAATTTATGGGTGTAATGAAGTCTGCTATTCTTCTTGCTGCCTTCTACTTGTGATTTTTATGTTTCAGATTTACTGAAATCAAGTATACATACTGCAGTGTAGTGCCTGAACATCAAACTGGTGTTGTGTGGAGGAAAACCTTCTTCTTGGTGTTCTGTGCAGGCAAGGCTGGAAGGTTCATCGCTACACCCATGTCCTGCATAGAGCTGCCTTGGCCCTGTTTGCGGGGCATGACACTTTGAGACTCTTGAGAGGATTAATCTCTATCTTTGGTGTGGCTTTCCGATAATCCTGCACAATTCATTAATTTGGCTAGGGCTGGATCTGTCTGGAAAAAGAGCTGATAGTGAAGATTCAGTTGACTTTCTCATTAAGACTTTGAGCCTTGCAAAATCATGAGGAAATTGCTGTTGAACACTAATGGATTCCTAGAACAGATGCTTGTGCTGAAAACAATTATCATTGTACTGTTGGCTTAATAGCACATAAACACTACTGGGCTTTACAGAGTTTTCCTGGAGACTTGGCAGCGAGTTTTGGCCCCTTCAGACAGTGTCCGGTTGTATTCTGGCTTGAGATTTCTGTTCTATTCAGGCTTCTGTTCTAAGGCTTGGCATCTTGTCCACAGTAGTTACACAATGTTTCAGGCTAAGGAGTGTGAGTTCTCATAGGATGCAGAGGAAATCCTCTTTTCATCTGTTCATCAACAACTTTTTTGTCTACAAAGAACATCATTATCAGTGTAAAGCAAAACTGCTGGTATTGGCATCCCAAGAAGTGGTTATTTAAAGTCTGTGCTCCAAACTGGCAGCCTTTTCTACTTAGGAAAACCATTCCTGTTTGCTGATCTGCTAATCAGATTTATTGCCTGATGGTTTGCATCTTGAAATGGCAGCCCGACTCTTTGGGAACCTTTAGAATTAGATCATTATGATTTGAGCTCTTGGGGCTTTACTGGTAAATAGGAATGGTATTTTTGGGGATATGTGTACACATGATAAATATTGCAATATGCTAAAAGTTTTCAAGTCAGTGTTCTTATGAAAAACTTGTATAGAAAGAACCTGAAGGTTTTATACTTGAACTTAAGTTCTTCTGGAACAGATAAGTGTGTGAAAGATCAAACTGTTACTACTGTTGTAGTGCTATAAGGGTGACTGATATGGTCTTGAACAGGTGCTAGTTATCATTGTGATAACTGTTGGAAAAAAATACTTATCTGGTGCTAAGTATTCCCAGTTGCTTTAAAGATTAGTTGAATCATGTCCAAGTATTCCTGCAGTTCTTACATAGTTACGTAAGAGTAACAATTACTTCTAATATGTAAAGTAGTTGAAGCAAGGGTTTTCCTCTATATGTTTTATTCCAGGACCAGTCTTCAGTTGCTGTGCATACACAGACAAAAATACAGCTGTTCACAGTCGAATCATTTGGTCTTGTGATTGGACACCAGATAGCAAGTATTTTGTTACTGGCAGTCGAGACAAAAAGGTAATTAATATAAAAGGAATTTTAAAAGCCCAGAATTATTTAAAATGTATTTTAGATTAGCAAGTGCTGTGTTCTAATGGGCCCATATTCTATAAATACAGAGAAAGCTCATTGTGTGTATTACCACACAAATCAGTGATCTTTAATATGGGAAATAAAATGTTTGAGTATGTGTGTACAAGACTGTAGTCTGACAGTGGGACTTCGTCCCTTCATTTTTCATACAGTAAGACAGGCATATGTCACAGAACTCTTACGGGTCTCCAAGTTTATCTTTCATAACAGAGTCTATTTTATTTGTCAGTATCTTTAATGCAATCAGACAGACTCTCTAAAAAGTTGAATCTCTGTAGATAGACATTTTTTTACTATTTTTTGGGTGTTACACTTTGTTCAGTGCCCTGTAACGTAAGTATTTTAACTAAGTTATTCCTTATGTTTCTGTAAATGCATACATATACAAAGATTAAAGTGAACATTCCTGGATGATTCTCTTTCTTGCAGGTCATTATCTGGGGCCAGTGTGACTTATCTGTGACTACTGAAGGGGATGTGTTGGATTCCATCAAGCCTTGTTCAACAGTACTGGATGCTGGGGATTCTGTTACTGCTGTCAGTATCAGCCATGTGCTTACTCCTGATGGAAGGTACTGCTGTTTCTCTGTAATGCTATTTTGTGTTTAATTAGAAGTTAGGATTTTTCCCCTTTAGTCAGTTTTCTGTGGATAAAGAGCTTTGACAGGTAGATATCTGTCAAATATTTTGACCATTCTTTGAATGAATGAACTCTACCTTTTTTCCTTTCCTTTCCTTTTCCTTCTCAGGTGTATGGTGACTTCTGCAAACGCTATAACAAGAAAAGAAAAAAAGAAAGGGGAGAGTGGGGCATGAACACACCTGAAATGCATTAGTTCTTCCAATAATATTGTCATAAAAGAGAATCATAGAATGATTTGGGTTGGAATGGTCCTTTAAAGACCATCTGGTCCACCCCCACTGCAATCAGTAGGGACATCTTCAACTAGATCAGGTTGCTCAGAGCCCTGTCCAGCCTGGCCTTGAATGTCTCCAGGGATGGGGCATCTACAGCCTCTCTGGGCAACCTGTGCCAGTGTTTCACCACCCTCATTGTAAACAATTTCTTCCTTTTGTCTAGCCTGAATGTCCCCTCATATTGCCTGATCTGATGTTGCAATAGCCTTCTTATTTTTTTCCTAAACAAATGTTTTACAGGTTTCTCCTTTGCTCCTTTTTTATTGAAGAAGCTTTGATTTAAATTGTGATTTTGTTTGTTTGTTTGTCATGGAAAAGTAAATATTGATTCAAAGGGCAAGGTGCAACTCAGTGTTTGAGTGCTAGTTCTTTCTAGCTTGCATTAGAGCCAGCTTCACTGAGCTGCCTACTGTAATCTCTTCAGAACTAATGCAGTTATTCTCTTGATAGATATATTGTTGCAGTAGGCTTAGAGAGTGGGAAGATCATCTTGTACACTTGGAAGCAGAGTGGGCAAGAACCAGCACTAGCGGATTGGACCCTCTGTGTTGAGATGGGTGACAGGTATGCCTTTTGAAATAAGTTGGGAGCAAGCATTATTCTTGAGACTAATAGTGTGTGAGTTCTGTTTGTATGGTAGAAAATGATGCAAAACTAGTTTATTTGTATATCAGAAATTGTTATCCTTTTAGGGTCAGGGTGATCCCTGAAAGTCTAAAGATGTCTTTAAGCAAAACCTGGAAATAAAAATATTACTTATTTAGATTTATTAAAAAACCACCACCACCACACACACATGAAAAAAAAACCAACAACAAAAACCAACAAAACCAAACCCTGACAGAAACTGAGAGGGAGGGCCATTAAACCCCCAAATACTTCATGCTATGCAAATGCTTTGAGAAGTATTTGATGTGCCTGCTTAACGAAAAACAGCCAAACAAAAAAACCTCCAACCTTTATCGCCTTTAGTCATAAAATAAGATGATAGAAAACACTGAAGAGTGGGGAAAAGAATCACTGCTGATATACATCAGCAAAACCTCTTGGAGTAGGTGACAGCAAGTTTTCAAGGGCAGTTTCTAGCAGAAACCAAAGGAATGACAAGTGATATGTGGTGCTGCTGCAGTGACAGCTTGAGAAACTCTCTGTAGAGAGACAATGACTGTTTCACTTGGAGCACTCTGCTGGATTCTTTCTTCACATACTGGCATTGGTAGTGCCAGATATGAAAGTTGATGGTGACTTTGGCCCATGTATGCTTGAGGTGGATTGGAAAGAGACACTAGATAACAGCAAATCGCAGGCTAAAAGCCAGAAATCTGTCATATCTCAGTAACTGAGATGCTAGACCTGCAGCTTAATGGGGTAAAACTTGAAATCAATAGCTGTTTAAATTATTGATGAGTGAGAGGATAAAATGTCATTAGTGTTAATGGCCCTACTTATTTTAAGAACTTAATACCTGCTGGTTGTCACAAGTCAGTTTTTCCTCAGTTGGTAGTGTTAAAAGAAGAGTACTAATTATATAAATGTTGATGTTTACACTCACATGCCCAGCTGTGTTTGACATTTTGCAGTTATGTATGGATTTTTTTTATTGTTGCAGCCGAAGTCACGCTCTTGCTGTGAAACGTTTATGTTGGAGACACCATGCAGGCAGAGCCGGACATAATGATCAGAACAGCAGTGAGTGGTTGCAGCTCGCAAGTTGTGGAGCTGATCACTGTGTTAAGATATTCAATGTCAACAGATTTGCTCTTTAGCAAAGGCAGCAGGCCTTTGAATCTGCACAAAACAGATTCACAACATCTTGTTTCTGCCTTTAGTAATTTTGATTGTTGGATTTTCTGTTTTCTGCTGTGTAAAGCAAAACATTTTACATGTAACTTATTAAAGCAACTTTTGTGCTAGTTTGAAATGTCAAATATTTTCCTAATTCTGGAGTTCCAAGAATATGAAGTACTTATATGTTTTGGTTGGTAAATATCCTAGAGGGATGGGAGATGGGGTAGGGTGTGGGAGAAGGATAATAAAGTGGCTTTGTTCACTGTGGCTCCAAGGGTAGGTGGGAAGCTGCTGGTACTTAGGTTCTTCTGTGCTTGGGATTACAAATGGAGTACTGAATTGTTTTGAGCTCCTTATTCCTGTTAAACTCAACTGGAGCTGACCTGCCGGTGCTGACACTGCATGTCTAAGCATGTGCAGTTAACCAGAGGTCCGAGTTAAATATACAGCTTTCTCTGATCACCTTCTGAACATGTGTTACGGCCCTGATCCAAGTCTTAGACCAGCTTACTTAAGGAGTTGTTTGTGTCTGCATGCTTGGGCAGGCCTGCTTGTTTGTTTTTCATGCCCATATTCCTCATTCTTCTGCTGTTCAGAGTGCAGGGCTCGTGTTTCTTGGTTGTGTGGGGCTTAACGCCCAACTCACAGACCACTTAAATCTTGTGGGGTCTCCCCCGTGAGCCATCTCTGAGCAGCATGCTATAGAAGAGTCACATCTCACTCAACTTTGAGGGATGTCCTCTAGTTTGGACTGGAAGAGCTCAGAAGTATCAGTAGGTGGGACCTGAAAGGTGACAGCCATTCCTGAATCTGCCTTTGAACTCTTCCTGACTTTTGAGTGCTCTTTATCTATTCTGGTGACAAGTTGAACCAGTTACCTTATTTGTCTGACTCTTGTAATTTAAATAGGCTGATAATAGACCTCAGCAGGTCTGTCTCCAGTTCCAAAATCTAATTGGAAATCAGTTAAACTTTGGGATTGAAATTATTTTTGTTCCAGAGCCAATAGCTACCCAAACTGGTAGCGCAGAAATAACTGGAATTGTGCTTAACTTTTTACTGTGTTACATCTTGAGCTAGAAAATATGGTTCATTCAGAATGGGCCAAATTATTTTCAGAATAATTATAGATGAGATTTTAAAGGTTTTTATATTTTAGCTTTTTATTTTCAGTTTTGTTTTTCAGCATTAAGAAAAACCAAACCATTATTTAAAACGTGGTAGGGGTATAAACCCCAGATTCTTAATAAAGATGCTTTGCTATGTTTTACTTGTACTTTACTTATGTGTGTGTTAAGCATTTGATTAGTGTATTTTTTACTGGTCCAGGAATTTTTAAACAACCATCGACTGTATCCTGGCAAAAGCAAGACATAACTTGTCATTCATGAGGCATTAAAGAGTTGTCAAAAGTGGAACTTTATTCTCTGTCACAACTGTAATTTGGTATCTTACCTACAATTTGATGATAATATTGGAGAACACTTTCCGATACTAGTATGTCTTGCCATGCAGCCACTCTTGCCTATAGGCAAAAGTGAAATGTCATATTGTCCCTCACTTTTTGTTTTGTGACATTCTGTCATTAAACAAGCGTCAGCTATTACATGGTTTAGTAATGCATTCCATTACTCCTGGGATTTTTGTGACTCAATCGCGTTGAAGAATATACCTCATTGTTCCACCTTTGAATGCATCAGATTAGTCTGTTGATCTCCCAAGTCTAAATGTTTGTAATAGACACTTTATTTTCGATTAAGTTAGAGGTTGTCAAGAGACACCTCAACACATGACTAATGTATTATGTATGATGTTATCTTTGTTCACATATCACTTTACTATGCATTTAGTGGGCGTGACTTTTACATACGCCTTTATCTCCTCAGTAAAGTTTTTTTCAAACCAGCATGCAAATCAGCATCAGGGTAACAAATAGATTGTCTTAACTAACATCAGAAAATTATTTGGATCAATATAAGCGTGATACCAAGGAAAAGTGAGTGTAATTATAGTGATCATTTTGGGGGTAGCATTGGCTACCTAATGAGGAACAGAGTTCTTTAAATTAAGATTATTTTTTTTCTTTTTTGTTTTGTTTCTCTTTTTTTTTTTTTCCCTTAATGGAGAAAAGCAAGCATTTGCCAGACACTTACTATCTTCTTTCTACTTCATTATTCTTATTTTACTGGTTTGATAAATACTGCTGGAGTCAAGTGCCTTCTTGCTATATTTCCTTTTTTCTTTTTTTTTTTTCCCCAAAACCTCTGTGTGATTTTTTTTTTTTAAATTGAAAGAATCTACTGTTTTTTATGCTCACTGAATGGCTTTTGTTTTTATTGTTTTTATTTTCTTCCATGTGCTTTTTTTTTAATATAGTTACTCAGAGAGACTCAGTTTAATTAATTATAGTGCATATGTTCATGTACTATTTCATACCTTAAAACAAAATAAAAAACTATAGCTTCAGTCATATTTACCTGACTGACCTGACCGTAGTCCTCTTTACCTACCGTGTCCATTTTTATTTCTACACTTTCTTTCCCTGGTGCTCTGTCATTGCTGTTCTCCTGTGTGAAGTGCCATGCCTCTTTCTATTCCTACCTATTATGTTTTTCTAAAAATGTGATGATTTTTCATGGCCTCCCTTAAGTGAAATCTCTAGTTGTGCTCAAGAGTATTTTGGAAGATAGACTTAACCTCTATACTTTGCAAGTTTCTTGTACCACCCACTTTATAGAAGATAGTTCAATGTCACACAATGAAAACCAAAGTCGAGGTAGGTGCAATCTTATTTGTTTCTTCCCTTTCAAGACTATCAAATAAACCCTGCCAACTCCAGTCTTTGGAAGCTTCAACTTTTCATGACACAGCCTCCAATATTGCATTTGTTTTCCCTTAACAACGTGAGGCAAGATCACGTCCAGTGGTCAGAAGTAAAAACTGACTCTTTGGAATCCTAATGCTGCCAGCTTTGCACTGCTCTTTCCTGCCAGTCCGAAGGTCAGGCCTAAGGGCACAATTCCAGTGATGAAAGCCCAGAGGCAAATGATACATATCAAAATACACCTGTCTATAGCAGCCTAATCCTCTGCATGGATTTCTAACTCTAGTAGCATAACATATTTTTAAGTTTCTGGCTTCATTTCTCTTATCAGGTTGGCCAAGGGCGGTGTGTTTATTTTAAACCTCTGAGATCTAGCAGAATGCAAAGCTGGTGCAGCATCCCCTCTAAACTGATGCTCCTCTTAGTCTAATTTACATTTTACTCTCTTTTTTTTTTTTTTTTTAAACCAACCTTTACATCCAAAATGCACAGAACTGGGTCTGTGCAGGTTTAGAGAGTTAAGCTGCTTAGTGCTTCTGCATCCCTCAAGTGCTACTTTCTGAAGTACCGTGGGCTGGTTGACATACGCGCTCGTGTACCTTGCCCCTAAAGAATAGTGTACATTTAATAAAATGTTGCCATCACCACTGGCGCAGATGAGGCCTTGTTTCCCACAGATTTGAGTGCTTTGCTGATTGTGAGTTTTCACTAGTTTTCCTGTGATGAGTTACATTTACTGCTTCCAGGTGTGGATTTTCATCTCCAGAGTGTGAGCTCCAGGTGCAGCTTCTTGCCTAGACACTGATGGAATTCTTTTCTTTTATCTCAAACCTATAAAATCTGTGAATTTTCACCTTTGAACACTTATCTTTCAGACAGACCTGTGTTGAAATGATTCACTTGATTAAAATAATGTGTAAGGGTGTGTACCCATGTATGTAAACTGAGTAAAACAAGATTGGTGTACGCTCAAGATACCAGGGTAAGAATCTAAACCAAATTTACAAATATGGAACTAAAGTTCTCACAGAATGCCAACACTCGCCTCATATTTTGCCTTTCTGCAATTAATGCTTGAATTGTCTTTTTTTAATGATGGTCTTTACCAAGAGATGTAAAGCTTGCATGGTACCAAAAGAAAAACACCACAGAGCGTCTCTTTAAAACCAGTTTATTGTTTTGTCCGTATGTTTGCTGTAGGAAAATATCACAATAGTGGTATCAGCTTTTATCCCAAGATCTCAATTCCAGGAAGCAAATTGCTTCCTACACTGCAGTTGGTGGGTAAGTTTCCAAATTTTTTTCCCACTTTAAAATTATGAGCTGTTGCATCTTTCTGCATCAACTATCCCCATAAATATATTTCAAAAGCCTGTAATCATCACAGTCTGAATCTCTATGGCATCTGCTTTCAAATACTACACACCAGAGTGTTTACTCCCACTCAAATTTTCATTGTAAAGTTATATTGCTGCTTTATCTCCCCTGCCTGATGCAAAGGCAATGTGTTCTGGTGCCAGTAGCATTTCCAAGGCATCCCATTAAAGACCACCTGGCAAGAGCACCATTAGAGAGTGTCATGTTCTGCAGGGGGAAATCTCAATTCTGGCATCTTTATGTGGATGAAATAGTCCCTTTATCATAGCAAAGATGTTTAAAGACTTCTTTAAACTCACAAATTAAAGAGCTAATATATAGCAAACACAAAAGGAGAAAGCAATTTGTAGTTTCTCTGAGGCTTTTTCCTTTTAGTGAACATGTAAGAGCCTTTATGCATCTTCTGCTACTGGAAGCGAAGCTCTAGAGTTATTTAAAGGTCAAACTAAAAATACTTGACACTAGTCAAGTAAATAACTGAAAATTACTTTTTCACTGATGATAAAACGTTATGCAGTAGAAGAAAGTATAATAGCTGTAGTGCTTTGCACTAGTCTGAAATAGTGCTTTAAGAAATTAACTGTTGGCAGTGTATGCACCACTCAGAAATTCTCTGCTCATTGAGAATGGAGTTGAAAAAAAATGATGGAATAAACAAAAGTTTCATGAAAAATATTCTAATACCTTGCGATATATTTGAGGTAAAGCCATCCCATCAATATTTTGGATGCACACTATCAAAAATATTATTCTGGCTTTATGCTTGCTCTGAGGAGGCTTCATGGCTGAGGATATGAACAAGGTGGTTGATGTAGTCAGACTTAAAGGAAGTAGGATTGTCTTGTCCTACAGTAAAGGCATCTGTGAAAAAGAAAGCAAGAAATGGTGTGGTTATGGTGGTTTATAATCTGAGATCTATAACCAAAGTTAAATGTTTGTTGAGATTATCCAAAGCCATCTTAAATCTGTCAGACCAAAACGTAGGCATCCTCAAGCCTGTGTTGGACCAAAAAGGTGTGCTAACACTGACTTGAGTGAGAACACTGTGGAGGGCTCTGGGACCTGGAGGACAAAAAATGAGCTGGTTGCGTAAACTGGGAAGATGAGAGATGGCGACATTCAGCCCCACGAACACCTGCATGGGCTCCACGTGGCAGGCTCACTAAACACCGCTACCAGCAGTGAGCTATTGATTGCGCATGGTTTCCAATTATGTAATGGGAAAGAAGAAACAGGATCCTAAGCCTTAACAAAAAAAAAAAAAGTACATTCTTCTGCTGTCATCTGTCTTGATCTGTCTTGTGGCCTGGGACTCCAGAAGTAACTAGAAGCTGGTGAAAATTTCAAGGAAGTAAATTACTGAGCTCTCAGCTATTGAAAACATCACTTTGGTAACTCTGAGTAATCTCTGTTTTCCCAAATATTTAACGGGAAGAAGTGAGGATGCTCTGAGGCTCACTGCCGATTGCTGCTATTGCGGAACTGAGGGAAGAGGAGGAAACAGCTGTGTCCTCATTTAGACTTGAATTTCACTTTAAAGAAGTGGCTTTTGCAAATAAGAAAACTTTAAAATAACTGAAATGGGCAGCAAAAATATTGCTTGCTCTGTTCTAAGGAGCATCTGGAGCTGTACAAAGCCTGAGACAAGATCTCTGATGGTACAAAAATCAGAATTTGCCTTTAGTGCATTGGGAAGCTCTTGAAAGGGGGAATTGTTGAGCACAGTTAAGCAGTGCTCTACCACTGCTTTTTTACTGGCAGTACTTTATCAGGATCTACAGTGGTAATTTGGAGGTGGCAGGTCAGCTGTTCACCCCGTGACTTTTCCAGCCCTTGATGCTCCAACCATTCCCACTTTTGCCCTGGATACCAGCACATCCTCATATGGTTGTGGGACCTTCCTTCAGACACTCCTGTTCCCCAGCCAGGGTCTGCCTCTGTGCCCATCCAACCACCAGATGCCCCTTATCGTACTTCTACCTTTTTCTGGCAGAAAGCTTGGAGGGCCATGAGCTCCCTTTGCAAGTCCCCGATAGTTGTGCTCAAGCATAGCTCTGGTTCTTACCTTGTGTGACCAGCTCTGGTGACTGTATTTCGTAGTCTGTGTTCAATGGCATTTTCAAACCTTGCTAGCTTCATCATTTTATTTTCTGCAGTAACTTATCTATGCTGTAATGCAGTGATAAAACTAAAAATGATCTCTCACTTTTTCTGGAAGGAGTTTAGGGTAGACCACATGACAAAGCCCAAGGCTGTTCTATAATGAGGTGACTCGCTCTGGTACCCCAGGGTAGCTGTACCAACCAGCCATGCCCTGGGCTTGAAGACCTCCAAAGGAGCTGCCCCATGTAAATTGGTGCTTGCATGATTCAGGCAACGTTACTGCTGTGCAGATGAGAGGAGAGGTGTTACGCTTGAGGTAATTGCCACATTATGGCAGTGTCACCCTTATATAGACTGTAGCTGATCCCAACTGAAAAAAACAAGGGATGTGGCAACCAGAATCTTTACTACAAAGGAACTATTTTCCCTTGAATCAAGAGCTTGTGCAAACAAGGATGCCTGATCTTTTGTTTTTTTCCTAAGCCTTTTCTCTGTTTATTCACCCATTCTTCTTCTAAGAAGGCATTTTGCCTTCTTAGTCCCTTCTCCATTCTTGCAGGCCCCTAAATCCTCATATAATCAATCCTTATTTTTTCAACATCCTCTTCTCTCTTGCTATTGTTCTATTGAGATAATCCTACGCTTTTTAATACGAGGTCCTATAGGAGTTTATACATATCAAGCAGGACATCCTCTTGGTATTATTTTCCCTTTTGCCTCTTGTGTCTCTGATTCCTCCATTGCTGGGTTTTGGGCATTTGATATTTACACAGGCTGTCCAGTCTCATTACCTCCTTTTTCCCTGACAACAAATTACTGGTGTATGTGTGAGCAGCATACCCTTCCTACCTTGTTAGAGCGTAAGCTGTCTATCTGTCACTGGGGGGAATTTTTCTGCTCTACAGAAATGAATTGACTGCAATCTCCCCAAGGGTAGCTCTCCTAGTGCTTTTCAAGATAAAGCAATTGTTATGTTTGCCTGTCCATTTCATAATCTTGGAGAACTTCCATGCTAGGAGTTTTCATACAAAGGTGTACCTCTCTGAGAGAATATCTGTAATACACATAAATTCTTTTTAGAGCATAGGAGTTCTTGCTGTTTAAGGTCTTTGCTTTGACATGGCAGGCAGTCTTATATGGGGCATGCTACAAGTCTTCACCACTGTCTGAAGAGAGCACTGAACTGTGCCACATGTTTCTTTGTCTCAGCCAGGGAGGCTGAAAAAGCTGCAGGGCAGGGAAGTGCCTGAGATGCCTGTGGGATGCTCTGTGTGGGTCTTCAGAGTGGGTCTGTCTGACCTACACAGGCGCTAAAGGTGCAGGGTAGGAACCTTCCATGGGTGCTCCGATCTAACTTCTGCTTCTTCGGTGTGTGCCTGCAGTCTCTCTGTAGCACAAATGTTGCTGCATCTTCAGTGTGAGTTCCAGCTTACTAAGCCCCCTGAGATTAGGCAGGGTGGGACCTCCACTGCAGCTGGTGAGCATCGATTCAGGCTGGTAGATGGCCCCTACAGTTATAGCTACACAAAATGTAGTCTGGTAAAGCCAATGAAAAAGTGTAAAGGCTGGTTTTGGTTAGCCAGTGCTAGGCAAAGGATAGCTGCAACTTCTTCTACGCATCAAAAAAAAATTGGGTATATTTTATCGTGTAAAAAGTACTATCGTATCTCCAAACAGGATTTATGTCTGGGATTTGAAATTCTGCAATTTGAATTAATTGTTCAAGAGTGCATTTCCATAGGTTAGTAGTACGGAAAACTGTTGGCACAGAGCTTTTCTTAACTGACATAAAAATAGATTGTGGTTCACAGAGCAATAGGACATGGGATTATTAAAATTAGAAGGGAGTTCAGGAAGCCCCTAGTCCAAACTTCTGCTCCAGGCAGGGTCAGCTATGAGGTCAGACCAAGCTGCTTAGAGCTTCCTCCAGTCTGGTCTCAAAAATCTCAAACGATGGAGACTGTGCAGCCCCTCTGAGCAACCTGTTTTGTTGCTGTCTTCATGGTGAAGAAAGTTTCTTCTTATATCAGCTCTGAACCTCTCTTGTTTCAGCTTATGCCCTCTCATCTTCCTGCAACTCAACACTTCTTCACAGCCTTCTCCTAGGTATCAGAAGGCTGCTACCAGATGCCCCCAAAGCCCTCTCTCCCCCAGGCTGAACCAGCCATGTCCCTCTGCCTCCCCTCACGAGACTGTGTCTCTCTGGCCCCTCAGTTCAAGAAGGACACAGAACTGCTGGAGAGAGTCCAGTGCAGGGCAACAAAGATGATTAAAGGAGTGGAACATCTGCCTTATGAGGAAGGGCTGAGGGAACTGGGTCTCTTTAGCTTGGAGAAGAGGAGACTGAGGGGTGACCTCATTAATGTTTATAAATATATAAAAGATGAGTGTCACAAGGATGGGGCCAGGCTCTTCTCGGTGACAAACAATGTGTTAAGACAAGGGGTAATGGGATCAAGCTGGAACACAAGAGGTTCCAATTAAATTTGAGAAGAAACTTCTCAGTGAGGGTGCCAGAGCACTGGAACAGGCTGCCCAGGGAGGTTGTGGAGTCTCCTTCTCTGGAGACATTCAAAACCCACCTGGACACCTTCCTGTGTAACCTCATCTGAATGTTCCTGCTCTGGTAGGGGGATTGGACTAGATGATCTTTCAAGGTCCCTTCCAGTCCCTAACATTCTGTGATTCTGTGGTTCTGTGACTGCTCCTCCAGCTTCTTCACCACCTTGGTGACCCTCTGCTGCGCTTGCTCCAGTTTAACAACATCTTTCCTGTATTGGGGGACCAAAAGCTGGATCAGTACATATGGTCTTGTTACAGTAGACCAGTCTAAAGTCTATTATACAGTTTCCTCCCGTATGAAGTCTGAGTCTATAATGCTTTCTTCTTTAAAATAGCTGCAGTTTAACAGATTCCCTGTACCCCCTGTGCAATGTACTCTGACATCTGTGTGAGATGTGAACTCAAACATCGCTCTGACCATGTGGCTACGCTGCTTCTGGGAACTAAAGAGCCCCTTTCACACTTATTAAATATCATTGCACTCTGTTTCCACCACGGGGGAGGTGAAAGAGGCAGAAGAACGAGATGGTGGTTTGGCTCTGGCCGGAGGCTCTGCTCTCCTCATGCCCTGAACCCAGACATGGGGCAGCCATCCAAGCCAGCTGGGTGTCCAGAGCCCACAGCAGAGCTGCAATCCACATTAACCATTTCCCTGTGACCTGCAGTGGCCACTGCAGCCATCTCGTTAGATAATCAAAAGCTGACTGCACTACACACAGGAACTATCATATTGATGGTAAAACCAAAACAGCCCCTCGCCTCTACAAATTCTATATTTAAAAAATACCCATCTTCTGTCTCAGGGGAAAAGAAATAGATGGTATTTTAAATGCTTAAACTGAAGTCATTTTACTGAAAAAATCAGTGAATTTGTTGCTTCCATATGCCTAGGACCACCAGGTGGCAATATAAGAAAAGGATAGATGGACGTCTCCAGCACCTGCCATGTATACCCCCAAAAATCAAAATAAATTACAAATATATTCAAAGACAGGTATTTGGTCTTCTCTGAGTTGCTTAAATGCAATGTTTTGGTGACAAGCATTTCTCATCAGGAAATGCTGATTTTGAAAGCACTCTTTCTTCTATTTTGGTCCTGCAGTTGGGAAATGGTACAACTTCATAAGCTAATGAGCCCCTCCTAATCACGGAAGGTCTTATTGTCTGTTACATACATTCTCCCTCACCCCAACATCTCCATCAGAAGAGGATTTAAAAAAAACCTTATTTTCTTACTCACATTGCTGAAGTGTAAACCAGAACTTATTTTTCTGCCTCTGTTTTAGTGCCTCATCACAGGATTGTTTTTTTTTTTCACTCTCTCATTGTCATTCCTGATTTTATAGGCCTCTTGCATATTCCCCACTCATGGATTTCTTTTCCAGTCTGAAGAGTCCCTTTTATAGCATCTGTCCTGTTCTTTTCATAGAAGCATAGAATGTCCTGAGTTGGAAGGGACCCAGAAGGATCATGGAGACCAACTCCTGTCCCTGCAGGTGACAACCCCACAGTTCACACCATGTGTCTGAGGGCATTGTCCAGTCTCTTCTTGAACGCTGTCAGGCTTGGGGCCGTGACACCTCCCTGGGGAGCCTGTTCCAGTGCTCCACCACCCTCTGGGGGAAGAACCTTTTCCTGATATTCAACCTAAACCCCCCCTGGCACATCTTCCTGACATTCCCTCGGGTTCTGTCACTGGTCACCAGAGAGAAGAGATCAGCGCCTGCCCCTCCTCCTCCCCTTGTGAGGAAGCTGTAGCCACCATGAGGTCTCTCCCCTCAGTCTCCTCCAGGCTGAACAAACCAAGTGACTTTAGCTGCTCCTCATATGGCTTCCCCTCCAAACCTTTCACCAGCTTCGTAGCCCTCTTCTGGACACTTTCCAGTAGCTTTATATCTTTTTTATCCTGTGGTGCCCAGAACTGCACACAGTGCTCCAGGTGAGGCCGCACCAGTGCAGAGCAGAGCAGGACAATCACATCCCTCACCCGGCTGGCAATGCTGTGCTGGATGCACCCAGGACACGGGTGGCCCTCTTGGCTGCCAGGGACACTGTTGGCTCATGTTCAACTTGCCATTGACCAGAACCCCCAGATCCCTGTCTGCAGAGCTGCTTTCCCATCCCCCAGTCTGTATGTACAGCCAGGGTTGCCGTGTCCCAGGTGCAAAATCCGGCACTTGTCCTTGTTAAACTTCACGCAGTTGGTGATTGCCCAGTTCTCCTGGAGAAGAAGAGGCAGTAAGCTCTCTTTCATCTATTTCATCTCTTTCATTTCTTTCATTGAACTTACTGCCTCTTCCCCAGCACTACAATATTTTTTTCAAGAAATAAGCATATATCACTTTTTACACCTTTAAATTTATTAATATTTATGTATGACTGACTAGTAAACCAAACTGCTTATTAAAGTACTGGCATTTATTTGTTTGTTTTGAAACAAGTCAAAATTCACTTGTTTGAAGCATTTAAGGCATGCAATGTGAATTTAGAACTGTCTTTTGGGTGTTTGTGACAGAGTACAGCTTCTTGCCATTGGACTGTTTTTTCTTTCCTCGTTTAAGTCATAAATTGATTTTCCTAATATCATTCTGGTCTGCAGTGTCAGAGGCCTCAGAATCGCTGCATGGTGCTGAATGATTAACGTTTGCTGTTAAAAATAAATTGAATATTAAAATAGCAGGGTAGCTGCAACCCAAAACTGAAGTTACTGGCAGCAAGTTTGGGAAGTCTGTGCAGCAGCTGGCATTGTGCCTCCTGCATCTTTGCATCTCCATCAAAGGATCAGTCAGTTACGGTGGCGAGAATTTCCTTCATTGACTCAGTAAAAATGGAGGAGGCTGGTTAGTGACTTCTCTGGTTCAGTGAGAGCCTTTCCAGCCACGTCAGGGATGGGTTTTCACACTTTGTGGAAGGCCTCCCAGCAGACGTGGCAAATGCCAGAAACCTTTCCTGGTTGACCTTGCCAACAAAATTAGCAGAGAGGAAAAAGTCTCTGCAGGATTTTACAGATTTAAAAACAAACAAATCAATGATTTTTTTATGTCCAGTGGGAAGTGCTGTAGATGTTCAGCTTGTCCTTTTGCATAACATAGGAGGGAATTATTGCACCCTGCTAGGTTACTGAGCAGTGCAGTGACTTGTGGGTTTGTTTTTTTTAGTTCTGTGGCAGCTGTTTGTTATCCAGGAAGATTGAAATTTGAAACATCGTGTTCCTCCACAACTCACTCGCTATAGTGTGGGTAAAAGAGGTTCTCCAAAAGCAAGGAAGGGCTTGTGAGAATGTGCTGTTGGTCTTAGTGACTTGTTCTGTTACAGTGGTGGAGGGGTTGACTGGTCATACATATGACACCAAAATGTGGTCTACTAACCATCAGGAGAAGTCATGTGTAAAGGTACTACCCACTTGTCTCCATATGTCTTGAGGAAGCAGGAAAAAGTTTGGGTTTGATATGCTTCTAAGAAGAAACAAACATTAGCAAAACGTTGCCCAGAGTCGCCCCTATCCCTTCCTCCCCCAATGGCTGTTTGGTTGAGGGTGAGAACTGGTATCCCAGACACAGGCAAAGAACCAACTGATTTCAGCCCAAGCACAGCTTCAGTGTGTCAGAACCACAACAAAAGAAGACACCACAGAGTTTTGAGATGTGCCTAAGAACTCAGTGGTTGCAAAACCCCAGCCCCACCTGGGAGCAGACTGTGGCGATGACGTGTGCGTGGAGCCTGTTCTGCACCTTGTGCTTCTGTGTAGGTGTGGGAGAAAGGTGAACATATGCTTTTGAAGAAGCACTCATATCCCTGTTTTCTTCTGAAGGTGCCATATGTGCTCTCTGAGTCACTGGGACATAGTTTAACCCTGTGAGAGGAGTAGCTCTTGACGGTGCCACTAGTGCAGCAGGCACAGAGGTCAGTATGGAGGCTGACATGCTTTGGCATGTGAGATTCATATTCTGCACTGTCCCCTCAGCTAGTGCTGGTGACAAGCCTATTCTTCTAAGAGCTGGGCAGCAGAGGCTTAGGGTCGTTCTTCTTTGGGGTCTTTTTACAGACATCTTCCCACCTTGTACCTCGGCTGCTCGCTCGCTATTCTGACTGATGGAAATCCTTTTTTTAGATACGTACAATATTTTGTCAACAGGATGGCATCTGAAACTGGCCAAGTTATGACTTGTAGTGTGACACCATTCCCATGTTTGAATCTCAAAGCAGTTTGAGATGTCTCATGGCAGTGTGTCTGCAGACAACTAATTCACCTCACCTCCAGAAAGCACACTGTGTTCCAGGCAGACATTCTCTTTTTATATCATCAGCTGTTGGATAATATAAAAAATATTCACTTCCCAAGTGGCACAGATAGGCAAACAAACCTTTCATAGGATAATGGGCATATGAAGCTTTCCTAGCAGGCATTCACAACGTGTGAAGGCATGCTGGTGCCAGATGCTGGCGGGGTTTTGGCTGTGTTATTCTCTTCTCCCATAGGGTAGTCAGTACCAGGCTATTTTGGGAGATCTGCTGCAGGCCCAGATCAATGATAGGTGCTTCTTTAAGAGCATCAGGCAATAACACTTTCCAGGTTGCCACACAGTGTCATTCTGTTTGCTAAATCCCCTGCCTTGTCTAGCTGCTATGAAATCTTTCTCATAACACCAAACCAATGTCGTATTGCAATGTCTCTGAGATGTGACAGTCTTTCACGACACAAACAGAATAATGCATCATTCTTAGTGAAACCTTCTGGAGAAATGTGATGGGATGAGCAAAGCTGTAGAAAATCATCAGATTATTTTGTCTTTTCAAACTAAGACAAAAACTTGTATCATTGTAAGTAGCCTTTATAAGGAGGTAAAAGCCAGTCATACTGGTATACATACAACTGTCCAATTTTTGCTTCTTTATTTGTCAGGTTAAAAAACTCTGATATATTGAGGTCTGTTGCCTTATCAGATATGGGAGGAGGTCAGTCTCCTTCCCCTTTTTCTTCTTTGAGGCTTAAGGCTCACCTAAAGTAGCTGAATTCAGTTTATAGCTTGGCCAGTGATAGCTGTACAAATGAGGTGATTCTTTGCTTCCATTCAAGTCACTTCAGAAAGTGAGAAGGTCCCACCCTAATTTTGGAAACCCAACACTTCCACTTCTATCTCACTCACTAAATGCTGCAGGGCAGCAGCTGTGGCAGGACGAGACAGCTCATTGCTCTGGGAGTCCAGAAACTGGAACTGAATCCATATGCCCACTGTACAGAAGATCTTCTCTCAATGCCTGGTATTGTGTACTGGGAGGGGAAAAGCAGTAGCTACTGCAATGTGATGTGGTCCATACAGACTTCCGTGGGTAGGGGGTGCCCCCAAAGATGTCTCTGACTTTCAGCAAGTTTGTCATCAGGAGGACAGGTACAGCTCTTCTCATGTAGTGTCTTCTTGTTCAGGTGGCCACAAATGAGCTGTCCTGAGTTTCACTTTCTGCTCTGAGCAAAATGGAATTAACACAGACAGTGGGGACAACAGGGGAGCCAAAATGTGTCATGATGGCACAGTGGATTTCAGCATCCAAAGCTATCTGGAATTTTGGACTCTTCTCAGTTCTGCTCACTGCAGAGCTAAGGCTGAGGCTGTCAAAATTTTTTCATACATAGGAAAGGGATCTGTGCTACATCACCACCTCACTGGAAAGATTCCTGTCCTAATACCTCTGCACATGGAGCTGGAGGATCAGTGTTTTGCTTCTTTTTATGCAGGACTGTTGAGGGAAAACAGAGCCCTTAGTTGTCTCTCCACTCCCTACTCCACCTGCATGTCCTGCTGTCAGGCACAGAATCACAGAATCATTTTGGTTGGAAGAGACCCTCAAGATCATTGAGTCCAAACATTAGCCTAACACCGTCACTAAACCATGTGCCTAAGTGCCACATCTACTCATCTTTTAAACACCTCCAGAGATGGTGACTCCACCACTTCCAAGGGCAGCCTGTTCCAATGCCTGACAACCCTTCCTGTGAAGAAATTTTTCCTAATATTCAGTGTAAACCTCCCCTGGCGCCTGCTACTGCTTGTCTGACAGTCGAGTCCTTTACAAGTGCATTGCTAACACCAGATTTTTTGTGGTTACTGTTACCCATTCATGCCTCGCAGAGCTGCTTTTCACTAGAACGTGTTTGCTCCATAGACATCTGTTTTAAATAGACTCGAGTTGACTTCAAGTAGACAGAATGTTTGTAGGGCCTTTACTTGCATTTCTGACAATGCATGCAATTAATCCAGCGCCAGCACGACTGTTTCGTTTGCCAAATGCTGGTCTGATTTATCTGTACATTAGCCTGAAAAGCAGTATAGCTAATGACAGTCAGCTCCAACATCTTTTCATGATTGTCTATTATTGTCCTGAACCAGATTAATATTCTATTTTCTTTGTTAAAAATGTAAAAGGGGAAGAAGAGGTTGTTTTACTGATCAATATTGGACTACTGAGAATAGCCAGAATTCAATCTGCCATCGGGATGGCAGAACTACAGCTTTGCTTTTTGGTAGTGACTCACTACATAAATTAAGCAGGATGGTCCCCAAGGCTTAGACTTTTCATGCACTCTGCATCATGTTAGAAACATTAAAATATTAACAAACTTTGATCCCAGTGCAGCTGGATGCTCGCTCAGCTCTGTTTTCAAGCTAGAATGCACTCCATCTTTGGGATCTGTAGTAAACTTCAGAAAACTTAGCCTGAGAACCAGAGCGTCACCATTCAGCAGTATCCAAACTCGCTCTTCAATTATTTAAAAGTCATTCTGAGAGCCTCTTTAAAGTTGTGTTACAGATATTTGTTGGTATTACATTTTTTCATTAAAAGACACACCTCTCTGGCCATCACCAGTTCTTGTGAATGAGACTGTTAGCATTTCTATGCAGCAATCCCACCATCTCCGTCTCCTTAACACCTTGAAACTATCAGTATCCTTCTTGTGTTTATGTCACAAGGATGAAACATTAATTATCTTAGAGGCATTACTAGGTAGCTAGTGGTTCTCACACATGAAAACCACTGAGATCAAGTTTCGGGAAGTGGAAGAGGCGGTTGAAGTAATATACCATTTTCTTTCCCTGAATATTTCAAAGGGAGCGCTGGGTACTGGCCAGCTGGCAAAACCTTCCTCTTTCTCACACGTGCTTCTCCCTCACCGGCCCTCTCCCAGTGACCTCGGTGGTGGCTGCAGCGAGGAAGGGCCTCTGCAAGGAGGACAAATTAAATCCCTTCCAGCTCTGCCTCCTGCACCCATCTGTCCATACAGCACTGACAGTGTTTTCTTCACGGGCTCCTGCAGCTTTGCTGTGTAAGGGCCGTCATCCCAGCCAGGCTGGGAGGGCCCAGCAAACATCGGCTGCTTGCGGTAGCAGCATTCTTAGTGTTGCTGTTACCTGACAAGTGGGTAGTGACAAGCTAAAAAGCAAAGGGAGGGGCACAGGCCTGTGTTCCACTTTTTTTTTCTTGAAGTCTTCTCCTTCTCATCTCCCCACTCAAGGCTGATTGAGCTGTTCCTAAGGAATTTTAGAGTATTTCTGAAACTCATTTCATTTTGAAAAGGTCTTCTGAAAATTTTCCTCCAGCTACGGCCGTGTGAAATCACACATCAGAAAGAGCTCTGGTGTTGCAAAATGTCATGCCCATCATCTTTACATTTCTCTCTCTGAATGTCTTCCAGCACTTCAGCAACACCCTCGCCCGGTTTTAATTGTTGCTTCTCTTTGATCTTTGCACAGCAAATATTTTTTCAGATGGCTTCACCAGGGGAAGCTGAAGTATCAGCTAAGGGTGATGGAGAAGGGGCTGAGGAATAAGTGCACATCTGGGACAGGAACTTAGGAGGAAATATCTCCCACTGGTGTTTGGGGATCCTCGAGGGATCAGTAGCTCTGGACTTGTACTGCCTTCTGAGGGGCAGCTATTTTCACTCACTGGTGTGAATTTCCAGATCATCAGATAGGCATTAAGAAACCGTTGTCACTATGAACTGGCTGTGAGTTGAATGAAAATGAAACAATAATCAAAATAGGCAATTCTGAGTCTTTTGTTGTTGTTGGCAATCAGCTTACTAGCAAGTGTCTTTGAAGACCCTGGACTGAGAGCCACTAAAGCTGATGAGACAATTGAGGAGGGAAGGAGATATAGAGGACAACAGCCGCAGACCTTCTGTGGGCTGAGTTGAATGCAGACCACAGGTTTCCTTTATTTGTATTTTTTTCCATCAGAAATCTTCAGTATGTCACTAAACCTCTGTTCCTCAGTTTCCTGCAGACAATGTCTCTGTTCATCCAACAAATTTCCACTTCACTAGGGGGACTAGCTGATTGCTATTTCAAAACACTTTATATATTTATTTTCCAAGTGACTACAAGATACCTTATTTAAAAATTATGACTTCCTTACTGTCGGTCTCGCAAAACGGCTTGATTGTGTTCACAAAGGACATCTCTTACATGCAGAGGGATGAACAAGCAAGTTAAAGCTGCCTGAACAAACCAAGTGACATTGATTAAAATATAAGACAGACCTTAGCAATTAGGAAAAAGCACCTGAAAGAATAAAATTGCTTTCTTGCTGGTTAAGCAGCTAGTCTCCATTCAATTCCCAGCCTTGTGAAAAGGTGTATTTTCCAGCCTGACTTGTTTTTATTAGTAAATAAAATTTAAGACTGATCACGGTGTAGGTGACAATGTCACATTCCTGTCATAGGCAGAGTAATACCAATGGCAGAAGCTGAATGTAAGCGAAGGACAGCAGTTCATCGGGCCCAGGCTGGCAGCATGGCTTGCTACATACACACCCCAATCTGCTGACAAGGGGCCTTGACATGTGGGTGACCCCAAAAATGGCCAGGTGTATGTGTCCAATGGATGAACAGTACGTGGAGCATATCAGACATTGAAATGCAGAAGCAGGGTAATCAGAAAATGTATTGAGTTGGAAGGGACCCACAAGGATCACTGAGTCCAACTCCTGTCCCTGCATGTGACAGCCCCACAGTTCACACCATGTGTCTGAGGGCATTGTCCAGTCTCTTCTTGAACACTGTCAGGCTTGGGGCCATGACTGCCTGAGAAAGCTTCAAAGCAAAGCAGCATGTGCACAAGGGAAGCTGTGGTGAGGGTGTCTTGCTGCGAGGATGCCAGCTACTACTTGTCCATGTTTGACCAGGAAGATGCCTGCCTGCCACCCACCTAAGTGAAGAAACCCTGAGGATGATTCAGGTGCTGAGCTGAAATCAGCAGGTCTGAGGATCCCTGGCTATGGGGAGAGGCAGACCGGAGAGGAAAGAGAACAGATGTAGCTGCAACAAAACCTGATGTGTGGCTTAAACAACTTCCCCAGGCTTAGCTTTTCACAGGGCTTTCCCCATAGGGCCTCTCTCTCTGGTGAAGTTGAGTTGCCTCCGCTCCCCACGAGACAGCAACTGTCTGTGGGTTAATGAGTTGCACCTGCTGCGGAAATGAAGCTGTAATTATCCTGCATTTCTATGCAGAGTTGGGTTACCTGGCCGCAGGGTGGCTGCGGAGGTGTTCCTTTCCTGGAGAGGCTCTGAAGGCTGCTGTGGGTTTTGGAAGAAGAAAAGTCTTGTTTATCCACTGAGTTAAGCTACCAGAAGACAGGTGAAAATCTATGTGTTTATTAGGAGTACAGAACACATGTAGAGTGTTCTTGCTAGATGGCTTTCTCTGTGTGTTGACTGGAAAGTCTCTTGTGCATCCGAGAAACCCAATGGAAACTGTGACATGGGATTTTGACAAGAACTGGATTTGAAAAGCAATGAATTTGGACAATTCCATGATTTGGAGAGTGACAGAAGGAATACAACGTTGCACTTCTCTCTTATTGGTTCTGTAATTAGGGCAGTTGTTTAAAGGCCATAGTATAGAGGGACAGACAGCAAAAATAACAGAAATCGGTGTGTGTTAGCAAATAATTTGAAAACCGACATAACGTGCCTTTCTGAAACATCTTTTATACAAACAGTGGCCCGAAGTGTTTTAAAAAAATCAATATAACTGCAAAATTAAGTGACAAATTTTACCACTAGGAGAGTGTCCTATTTTTGGCTTAAAAGTTGATGCACCTTGATTGCTGCTGCTGTGTAAGTGTTTAAGTTGTCCTTCCGAAACAGCAGATGAATGAGTGCTTCTGGAAACACTGTTAACTGTTTCATAACCTCAATATTCAGCTTCTTTCCTCAATTACTGGTCTTGCCAGAAAGTAGAAAAATGTTTCTGTTTGGAGGATGAAACCAGTACATGTGTTTTATTTGACTTAAACAGACATGTTTGGTGTGCACTTTCAAGTTCCTAGTAGCCCATGTTAGATGTGAAGCTGAAGTCCTCTGCACATGGAGTGAAAAGCATTGGCTGCATTTCCACACTGCTCAGGTGAGGCTGTCTTTGCTTCTTCCCTGGTGTTTAGAGAAGGGAGAAATTGTCCTGGATCCCAGCCTGGAAGGGAAGCGTGAGGAAAGGGAAAGAAACCTGCCCACTGCGGAGACAGCTGATGACAAGAGATGGGAATGGCAGGAGCATCGTGGCACAGGCATTTCTGAGGGAAGGTGAAGTGGAGGCAGAGGTGAATGGCTGGTGGGGCACTGGCTGCTTGTGGTGGGACTGAAACTGATAGAAATCAACTTAAGGTGAGGCTTTAAAATCCTTGAATGTGGCCATGGCAGGTTGGCATGAAGCTGAGCACGGGCTCCCTGTCCAGCACGTGAGGAGAGCAGAAGCAGCTTGGTGAGGGATCAGGCCCAGGCCCAGTAGACACAGCCCTTTTACTTTTCAAAACAAGGCTTTCCTGACAAAATCTTGTTCTATGTAATTAAACTCCTTCACCTGAGGTTGAGCACTGATGGCTATTGTGGACATACTGAGTTTAACCATCAGCTGATCTTGGGGACACGGGCAGTATCTCTATGCTTTGCTGCCCACGCTGTTGCCCAAGCACATGGACATGCAGAAGTATGGATGCTATGTGAAAATGCTGTGCCTTTATCCATTCCCACCCTCAGCTGTGCTTCCTGGCAATGAAAATGTCTTACTCTTCAACAACAAAATCGATCAGCAAGCTCCTCTAGGGTCTCATGACCACTCTGACACTTAAACTACATAAACCGATTTTTAATATTCTTGCTTCTTTATTCTGTTTTGTTGCATTATAGGTAACAATTCTGGTTAGTATTAAAAATGAAGAAGGAAGTAAAATGCTTTTACAGACCACCTAGACAGCTACAGAATCACCTGTGATCCAATTTCTCCTCTGGTCAGCTATGCCGCAGTAAAAGTCCTTGATAATCAGCGTGAAATCACATCAGGATTTTCATCCAGGTGGCAAATCTATGTCCATTTAGGTGGAAACGAGTGTTTTCCTGAAAGACTGTAGAAATACAGATTAGAATCCTGTATCTACACCAAATTAATTGCTTTGTTTTTCTTTAAAAATATATAAACAGATGGAATACACTGGAAATCTCGCTTCTGTAATCTGTAGTCAGGGATCAGAGTTGGCGATGGCTGTACCTGTGGTACGAATGAATGAGAAACATAGCAGTTAAATTTTATTTGTGTCACTTGTAGCATTTCATTTTCACAGCTAGTTTGGTTGACATAATATTCGATTATATATTTTTTGCATAATGAAGCAATGGAAATCCACAGCAGTTCTCCATGATAAAAGGCAATGGAATGATACATATTCTAAATCTCTGCATGGGCTTTCCTGTAAGCATGAAGCTTGGGAAGAGAGGTTTTTTTTGGTCTGTCAAAGCCAGTGGAATGGAGCTAGGCCTTTTCAAAGCTGTAGTAGGCCTCCAAGGAAGAAGTATAAGTTATGGTGATGTGATGAAGGCAGGAAAAAAAAATCCACCTTAAAATGCAGGTGTGTAAAGACATGTGAGAGACGATTCACTGAAATAGATACCTGGCAGTATCCACCTTCCTTTGCCACTGGAATAAGAATAGATTTAAAATCTCATTTGTGCCATCCTCCAGGGCAAGAATCCTAGCCAAACGAAAGCATCTTCTGCACTATTGATGAAATCACAAGTGTTTTCCTTAACAGCTGTTTTGCTCTTAGGTAGACCTGCAGTAAATAGGACTTGACTGCCCTGTGCCACCAGGCTGCAGCCCGCTCGGTCCAGGATGCACGGCACTCGGGAGATGCAGTACCCGGTACCGGCGTGCCTCGTCTCCTGGGCTCAGCTGCCAAAAGCACCTCGCTTGGCTCCTTGGAGTATTCAGGGTGGGGGAAGCAGAAAGCAAGCAGGTTGCATAAATTCACAACAAAATGAGTATACTGAAATCCCAGCACTTCTATTTCTTCTTTCGGAGTGTGGGCATAAAAAAATATATACTTTTTCAGTAGGCAGAGGGTGGGTGTGTGAGAGAGCGGCGTGTTTGCTCCCCATTTCCACCATCTGGAAAAGGGTGGACGTTTTGGGGGAAAGCAGAGTTCAACTTTGATTGACACATGATAGAAAAGTCACCCATTCAGTTGTCCAGTGTTAAGAGGCTGCAGAAGAGATTGTGGAAGGCATAGACTGAAAGAATGTTACCAGGTCATCAGGACTGGAAGATACTTGAGTCTCCTACAAATACATAAGGCTGCAAGAACTGATCTGCATGTACTGGTGTGCAACCTCTTGTGTAAAACTAGTTTGCTGTTGTAAGGCCTGGATGTTATAACCATGATGCCAGTTTTTTAAAAAGGCTGCCAGGGGAGAAAGGGGAAACTGTAGGCTGATAAACCTGACACCTGTGCTGGGAAAATTAATAGCAACTGTAAATGTAAGAGAATTAGTGGGCAGGCAGTAAAAACGATGAACAGAAACGTTAGTGTGACTTTGTGATGTAGTCTTATCTCTCAAACATATTGGAAGTCCCTGAAGGGGCCCAAAAAAAGATGTGTAAGGGTGGGCTGATGAGTATAATCCCCTTGGATTTCCTAAAGACTTATAAGGAAACTAGGTTGCCTGGGAATAAGGAAAACTTCATGTCAGGTTGCCCAGAGCAGTGATGAGAGATGGAGGGGCTGATGTGAGGCAGCTAGTTCAGGAGGAGAGACTGTGCAGAGGGGTGAGCGACAGGTGCGGGGAGGCAGGTGTCACAGAGAGGGGACAGGTGCTGAGTGGGAATAATCCAGGCAAAAGACAAGGAAGGAAACCAGGGAAAGGAAAAACAGAAGTGGGGAGAGGGCTGCGTGCTGGCTTTTTTCTTTCTAATTAAGAGAAGTTGAAAGTGCAGAGGAATGGTAGGAGCAGCACTGACAGAGGCAGCCAGCAGAGTCTGCTGGGGACTGTGCGCAGGTGTCACTCTGCAGGACATGGTCCCCTGCGGCGACTTGAGCAAGTACCCTTGGCACAGCTGAGGCCTTGACTCAACGTGATCTCCAGAGGGAGGATGTTGGTTCCCAGTGGACAGAAGAAAAGCAATGGGCATGAACGGAAGTATGGGAAATTCTGTCTGTACATCAGAAAAATCATCTATGTGGTGAGGGTGGGTCACACACAGGTGCAGGAGGACCCAGGGAGATTGTGGAGTCTCCCTCCTTGAAGATACTAAAAAATCATCTGGACATGGTCCTGGGAAACTGGCTCTAGATGGCCCTGCTTGGGCAGGCAAGTTGGACTAGATAACGTCCACTTCTGTGAAGAGGAGAATGGGGCTACCTTCTGCTTGTGGGGAGCAATGGGAAGAGAATAGCAATGGCAAGGGTAGGACCTTCCTTTTTCTACATCTGTTAAAGTCTTTTTTTTTCCTCAGGGGACAAGACAGAAGAAAACAAGGACACCATGTCCACTCTGCAGGTGTGAGCAACTTTCATTGGAGAAAGGTCCTTGGAGTCCTTTGGTTTACCATGTCTGTGGTTTAATGGCAGCTGAAAGAAGGGACAGGCAGTGGCAATGACTACTATGATGACAATGAAAGACAACAGGAAGTTGGCCATGGCTGCAATGGAGATGGGGTTACTTCGCTCCCAGTGCTGAGGGGACAGGTGGGGAAGGGGATGCAGAAGCCTTGTTGCTGCAGCAACAGCCCCCACCCACAGAAAGAGAGTGGGGTGCTGGCCCCACCCCACTGAGAGACCAGGTCCTGGGGGAGACAGGTGGCAGGCTGACATCCTGAGGCCATTTTAAATACTTATTTCTGGGATGGATGTCTCAAAATCCTGATGTTCTTGTGAGCGTTTTCATTTTCTCAGCTACCCACTATGTACCCGTCCCCTTCCAGTTTGGGCTTGAATTTGGAACTGGTGTCTAATCCAACAGCCAGTCAGGAGGAGTAATGAAAGAAGACAAAAATATCCTTCTCTGTTAGGCAAACAGCAGTGAGTGAAAAGATAGAGAGAGACTACAGAGGTCCTGGGTGGGGAAGATGGAAACCACACATGTGGCCAGTCTGTACAGCTTCACCAGGTGTCAGCAGAAAGAGGGTGTAGGTCAGAAACTTGATAGGGCAGACCCTGGCAGTTTTTCTTTATACATGCATAGAAGAATATATTTGTAAGTGGCCTCCTGTTTCCACGTGTGAAGCACTTGTGAGAGAAGCCACTTTGGTGGTGCCTCTTTTTGGTGAGGAAAGGAAACAGAATGCAGGTGGGTTGTCCTACCACAGATGGGCAGCCTAATGGGTGCAGGGGGGCAGCTAAACACCAGTAATCTGGCCCTTTTCACTCCCTGCAGCATCCTGATCCTTTCTGGATACCACCTCTGCTCTCTGTCCTGGTGTCTTTGCCTAGGAGGCTGGGGCTGCTTGGGCTCGAGACTGCAGAGGTCTGTGTCCTCTGTTCAAGTCACTTCTTAGGCTATATTGCTATATTGGGCTCAGTGTGCCTGGGGGCTGGGCTAGGATCTAGTGCTGGTTTTGTCAGTGACAGCAACCTGCTTGCTTGAGAGAAGAAGCTGCAGGAAAATAAGTCTCCAAGAGGGTTTTTTTTTTTTTTTTTTAAGGAAGAGTTTATACTCAGTGTCTCTGTGGCTTTCACAAAGAACATACTACAACCCATCTAAGGAACTGGCTGGCACTGCTGTGAGTAGTGCTATCAGAGGCAGCAGAACTAATTCTCCAGGTTCTAGTATAACTTGGGGAACAACCTGTTGGAGAGCAGTTTGGGGGAAAGGGACCTGGGGGTCCTGGTGGACAGCAGGATGATCATGAGCCAGCACTGTGCCCTTGTGGCCAAGAAGGCCAATGGCATCCTGGGGTGTATTAGAAGGGGGGTGGTTAGTAGGTAAAGAGAGGTTCTCTTTCTCAGTGTCCAGTTATTGTGTCCAGTTCTGGGCCCCTCAGTTCAAGAAGGACAGGGAACTGCTGGAGAGAGTCCAGCGCAGAGCCACAAAGATGATTAAGGAAGTGGAGCATCTCCCTTATGAGGAAAGGCTGAGGGAGCTGGGTCTCTTTAGCTTGGAGGAGACTGAAGGGTGACCTCATTAATGTTTATAAATATGTAAAGGGCGAGTGTCACAAGGATGGAGCCAGGCTCTTCTCGGTGACAACCAATGATAGGACAAGGGGTACAAACTGGAACACAGGAGGTTCCACTTGAATATGAGAAGAAACTTCTTCATGGTGAGGGTGCCAGAGCACTGGAACAGGCTGCCCAGGGAGGTTGTGGAGTCTCCTTCTCTGGAGACATTCAAAACCCACCTGGACACATTCCTGTGTAACCTCATCTAGGTGTTCCTACTCTGTCGGGGGGATTGGACTAGATTATCTTTTGAGGTCCCTTCCAGTCCCTAACACTCTGTGATTCTGTAATTGCAATGAAACTTTTGTGGCACATGTGATTCATAACAGCAGCAGATAAGGCCAAAGTAAGCCTAGCTAGTGATGGACGGATGAGTCAGATCATCAAGATTACCAGCCTGGAGCATCCTTACCTGTCTATGAAAGGAATTATTTCCTTTGGGCAACAGATTGATTTGTCGCTTATGTGGATTCCTTCCTGCTTAGGCACCAAAGCGAGAGTATAGTACAACCAGGGCTGAAAGAGGACACAGCCAAGACTCTTACTACTTCCCTCTAGGATGTGAATGCTCTGGGTTTTAGGGTTGATTCAGGTTTTCCATACTGATGTGTTGTCTTCCCTGTTCTCCCTTTCTGATTGTTTAAAGTTCACCTATATAACACCAATTCTGCATTCAGCTTGTTCTTGAGCCCCCAGAAAGTACGATTTACTTCCAGATTTCTAGGTGGAAGCTTTTAGTGAAGACCTCTCAGAATGTAATCAGACATTTTTCTGTCAATCAGTACCCAATACAAGAGTTTTAGTCTTTCTAAAAGTCATTAGTTACCTTGTTTTCCCAAATGCATTTTTTTCCTTGTGTGAATGTGAATCAGTTAAATAGCAATTAACCCCATGTTCTGCATCACAATTTGACCTTGAGTTCATCTCTTGTTTCAAATTGAAGTGATCCAGAAAGCAGTTTAAGTTCTCAGATATCTTAAAGGCCAACTTTCTCTTGAGTCATTTGGTGACAACTACAATTGCTTGAAGCATTAAAACTGACATCTTACAGTTTAACTGAAGGAAGTCAAGACACATGGTATTTTCAACAAAAGAGACCTTCACCTTGGAAATAGCTTTTTATGCTTGTCTTCTAGGGACTGTGCTTGTGCATCTGAAGGTTTTGCTGCAAAATTTCCTGGGTGAGAAGAATGGAATAGATCAGGAGAGCCTGATGGGTGAAATTTAGTGGGATTCATGAATGGTTGATGATGATGACATTGGCATATGCGTGGCTATTTTTGTATTTTAATATATTTTACCTTTGAGCTCAGAGGTCTGGATGACTTTTTAAACACCTATTTTATGTGTAGTTTAAAAGCAGATAGCTTTGTCAGTAAGCCATTTAGCTAGAAACTTTCTTTAGTTCCCTACTTACAGATACCATGTGGTGTCTTTTTAGCCTAGACAGAATTGATAAGAGCTAGGCAGGTGTCCTGGTTTTGTTAAAAACCAAGTTTCTCTTTTAGTGAATTTTGCCTGTCAGCTAAAGCCTTCATATTAGCTGCATTTTCCTGGAGAACCAGACACATGTTTTGGTAAACCTAGCAATGGAATGCAAACTTATTGATAAGCACGGATGGACATCTTGTGAGAGGGGCAACGAGAGACCGGTGACCAAGAAACTGACCAACTGTGTATAACATTCCATTCACGTGAATACTTCATATAAAAGTGGGAGATCACGAGGATCTTGTCCCTTTTTCCTTTTTCCCTTCTGCTTATGGCCGACATTTGGAGAGGACCTTGTGAGTTGTCCCTGCGAACTGAGGCCTAGTGAGAGACTGAATCCAGCTCTGGTTGGCTACAGAGTCTAATCCAGGACTTTGGGTGCTGGCTCTGCAGTTGCTGAGACTTACAAGATTGGTTTTGTGTATTTTGTATTATTTTCTCTATTCTTATTCGTAGCATTAGTAAAACATCTTTAATTTTTCCAACTCTCTTCTCTCTTTCTTTCCCTCCAGATTGCCTGTCCTGAGTGGGAAGGGGGAAGAGGGAGGGGCAAAAAGGGGGAGGTGGGGGGAGAGGAGGTTAACAATACATCTGCCAGGATTTTATTGTCACCTCACAATCTAAACTCTCGACAGCAGGGCTGACAAACATCTTTGTATGAAGAGAACTTATTTTCCTAAATTTGAAAACTGTCTGGAGACAGCACATCCTCCCTTTCTTGAGAGGGAGACTTTAAGTTTTCAGAAATTACAGGTGATTTTTTAGATACCTCTGTCTTGCATGTCTGATTTCAGGCTACTCTAAGGGTCAAGTGGTTTTGAAAACTGAAATTCTTTAAATATGGTGTTTTTCTTGCTTTAATTTCACTGGCTGTTTCTCCTCCTCCCCAACAAAGTAGCTGAAATCATTGTGCTTTTCACCAGCAACTGTTGAAGGAATTAAACATACACACTGTTAGATCCATTGTGGTAAGAATTCTTTTAAAATATGACAGGAGAAGACATCTGGGCTCACATATACCACAGCAAACATGAATGGATGTCTAAGGGAAAACTACTTGAGTAATTCATTCAACTTTCGCTGTGCAGTCTGACTGTTTGCTGGGGTCTGCCATCATGTAGAGCCCTCCCATCTGGCTCATCCTTCTGGTGTAGGCTTCTGCTCTGTTCTCTGGATTTGGCTGCTCGAAGTATGTGTAGTGACAGAACCTAAAACTGGTGTTTTAATGTAATTTAGAAATCTTCCAGCTGTCTGGCAGATTGTTACAGAGGTGAGGATATGTTATAGACCTACAAATACACAGTACTCTTGCAATAACAAGGGAAAACCTATGTCAATTTTCTTCTCCCATTTGGCGAGACTCCAAGCATCTGCTGTCTTGTAGCAAACTGGTATACTGAGACAGAAAAGGTTAAATTTTCTCATTCCCTTAGTGACTGTAAAAAGAAAACAAACAAACAAACAAAACAAACCCAAATTGCTACCGGACCACAAAAGATAATGAAAACTATGAGGTCGGATTTTGTTCCTTATAACATGCAGTGGTAATAATAGAGACATCACACTAGGTTTCATTAAAAAATAACAAAAAAAATTCATTCTTTCCTCCTTTAAGTGAAAATTAGGACAGGCAGGGAACAGAGCATCCATCTTACATTTTGAGACATGTTTGTTTGCTGGATTATGCACAGTCACTAGAGAAACTTGTATCCAATGTTGGGGCTGGAGAGGTCTTGGGCTTCAAGAAAGGACAAAGTTAAAACTCTTTAGGCATATCTAGCTGTAGTCACCATCTGGTCTCTGATCCTCAGGCAAGTTACCTCTGCTTACTGCTGTGTCTCCAGATTTTCCTGATGCTGGGAAGCAGGGAGGGATCTGTGCCTCACAAATGAGTTGGGGAGGTCTGCTCTGGAGCTGCTGGCATGGCAGGCAGAAACAGTGAAGAGGTGGGTGGCTCCTGGTGGCACATTGTCCTCTGGGTGTTGGGGCAGTATCTAGAGCTGATTAAAGTGATTTCCCAAAAGGCTTCAGCAGTGGAGAGAAAACAAATCAAGCTGGAACCTGGCTAGTGGGGCAGAGGAGAAAAAGGGGCAGAAATTATGTGAATTCTCCATGTGGCAGCAGCTAAGTGGTTGAGGACAAAGAGAAACAAAGTCATAGCTGATCACTTAAATTGTGCCTTTTGGGGACTGCAGCTTAGGCCCATGATCTAGGTGGGAACCAGGATTCACAAAGTGGGTAGTTAACAACAGTGTTGCTGTTTAACCCGAGCTAGCAATCAAAACCATGATAGCTGCTCACTCACTGCTCCTCCTCCTCACTCCCCTCTCCAAATAGGGTAGAGAATCGAAAGGAAAGGGAGAAAACTCATGGATTGAGATAAAGATAGTTCAATAAAATAATGAAATAATATTAATATAACACTACTACTACTAATACATATAAAATGGAAATAGAATATAGAAGATAAAAGATAATAAATACAGTTCCTCACAACCTCCATCTGCACTGAGCAGCCAGTATGTAGCTGGTTTTGGCTTCCTAGTCCCTCCAGCAGCCAGCTCTCAGACCTTCTGGTCTTCCTGCTATCCAGCCGAGACCCAGCTGCTGCAATACCTGGCTCCCACGTCCCTGTAGGCTTGCCAGTTTCTCCAGTTGGTGGCATCACAAAAACATGGGCTCTGTGACTCATGGCCCCCACTCTCACCCAGGAAAATAGTTAGAAATTGAGTTTAATGAGAAGACAGGCCAGGCTGCAGGAATCAGGTACAGGGCATTGCCAGAGAAGCGCACTGATTGGTAACCTGTTTACGCACAGTCACTCACATTTATCCCCTTTCCTGTCTTCTCTTCCATATTTGTTCCTCCCAAACCACCTTGATCCCCCACTGCCCCTGCCTCTGGTCTTTCATCTCCTGTAGTAAGTCTCACACCATCCCCAAATGCTCTTCCCTTCAGGCAGTAAAGTCTGCAAGGTGATCTGGAAAGCCTCTCCTGCCAAAACTCATCTTGATGGGTTTCCCACCACAATGGTGGGCTGAGCATCCTCCCATGATGGGCCTGGGAGTAGTCAAGTCAGGGTGCTCCTCTCTGTCTGATTAGGACATTGGGGTTTGGCTGCCTGTCACCACTCCTCCGTGCTCCTTTGTGTTGGTGGAGATGGACCTTTACTGAGCTGACAGCTCTCCAGGGGTGCCTGGGCAGTGGCGCTCTGTTTCCCTCACCAGGTTGTCGGAGTTTCCTTGCCTGTCACTGTGGGCCTGATTCTTTAATTCCATAATCTGACTGAAATGACACAAATCTGGGCTCGCTTTTGGTAAATCGGTTGCAAAGCTGAGTTTTGATAGCAAAAAAATTAAATCTAGATAAGATAACATGCAGAACTCCACTTTTGTAGAAAGGCTACACATCCACAGCTGTCCTTGCAGTTAAGGGGAGGTGAAACTAATTAAAATTGCTCGGGCTTATTGCCAGCAAAATTACACAGAAGCACTGTATTAATTATTTAGTAAGCTTTGTACTCTAAACTTTACCACATAACCTCACCATTATAAATCATAGTACATTCAAAGAGTAGCTAAAAGGGCTTGGGTTTTGCCATATGCTCCTTTCTCATTCGTTTATTTCTTGACTCATGAAACTATTTTTGTTTCACGCTCCTAAATTAAAAATGAATTGGCCCAAGGATGTCAATTGGAAGTTAATGATTAAAAAAAACAACAACAACAGAGTAAGGCAAATGTATAAAGGCAGGACAATGAAAGATATTGACAAATTTAGCTCTTAATCTTGGCATGCTGTGTAGTAGCAATACAGGAAATCGTAACTACTTGCTGGCATCATTCACCCCACATTTCTGCTTTACCAAAATAGCCACAATTTATAAAAAATGTATGAGCCCAGAGCATCCTGTCAAAAATTCCTTATGTGATAAATTGAAATAATATTTATGTAATATTTCTTATCAGCTCATGAATATGGGTTGTATTAACTCTGTGTATAGGACTTCAACGTTCCAAATTTGACAGCAGGGAGGTTTAATTCTGTGGTATAAAATCAATGTGCTTGTGGGTATGCAGCTTGTCAATATGGCCAGACAACAGTTTCTGACGTAAAGCTTTGACTGGAAAATGTGTGGAAACTTATTCTATATTTCCTTATAATTTTCTGGAAGAATAACTGATATTCTAAAACTACTTTTAATGCATGCATCCATGCATATGTTTTCCCTCTTTCCAGACTCTGTTTTGTTTTGCAGTAAACCCTCACCCTGCTTTACGGTTTTCCATCTGGGAAACCATATGAAATAACTGTGGTTCAATATTGAATCGTCTTCTCCCTCTGCAAGCAACGTTTTCTGCCCAGTGACTGGTCTGACCAGGATAGCAACTGGGGAAGGAGGGGTAAACAAGTGGTGGAAAACTCACTGTTACCTTATTTTCTTGTAGTTTTGGGTTTGGTTTGGTTTTGCTGGTTTTGAGTTGTTACTCAGGTTGATCTAAAAACTGAGTGTAAAAATGTGTTCTCCCAAGGAGAAAGAAGGGGGAAAGCATTCTTCTTCTTCATGTATTCCCTAGTTATATATATATTTTTCCCTTTGGTTTCTGGATACTTGTCCGCGTTTAAAGTGTTGATTAAAAAATGACCATAATAAGGCAACAGTCTGCTCTCGCTTACAGACAAAATGAACTTGTTTCACTAGAGTAAACCTAAGATGAATTTACAGTGGCATAAATACTAGAAATAATGGTGAGTGCTCAGGCAGAAGCAGGAAAGTACTTCTCATTGTTGTCAGCCTTTTTAATGATGATTTCAGGGGGCATTGAATCATTCAGTTTATGTAACTCTGAGGATATAGACTTGTTTATACAGAAAATACCTTGCATCTCACATGAGCTGGTGAAGTCCTTACTCTCTCACTGTCTGGTGCTAATGCTGAAGGATGAGAGAAGAGCAGCAGAAACATGTGGGTTTTTTTTCAGGTGATTGAACAACTTGAGATGAAAGAAATTTTACTTCTTGTTGGTGGTGTTATTGTTGCGTTAGACCTCATGACATTTTTGTGGTTTGTTGCACTCATCTTTCTGTTGCCCTTCTGGGCCCTAAAGTCACCAGTGCCAGATTTCCTTTAGAAGAAAGGGTTCGTGGTGAGCTACTGGTGACCCAAATTCTTCACCAGGAGGAATTCAGTGGTGGGAGTGGGCTCTCTTGTTCCAGTGCTGGGTTGGGTTAGGGAGGGTTATCTTGGTATCTTTCTAAACAGTCTGTTTGGTCACTCTTTCTTGTTGGTGAGCTAGCAAATTACACAATAGTCACTTTTAGGTTTTCTTAGACCTTTACCATGTGTAATTAAATCATACCATTGCAGAGTCAGCTTTATCTGAAAAAAAGAACAAGTTAAGCAGTTGTTCCAAACCCTTTAGCAGTCATAGCCAGAGTTCTCAGCTGCCTGATCTATTGGTTTACATCTTTGATAGAGGTTTTGTTGTTGGGATTCATGCAATTTCATCTGTAAAAGACTGGCTCAGTAAGTAGTCTAGCAAACTGTTAGGTGGCCAGATATGCTTGGCAATTGTAACAAGCAGTTTTGGCTACCAAAGTAATCCAAAGGGATGAAAGCGAATAGCCAGAGAAATGCAGAGAAGACTTCTTAGAGTTTAAAGTTTGAATCCAGAAACTCTCAGCAACAGGAGTGAAGAAAACAGAGGAGGATGCTAGGTAGGGAAAGAATGAATAATGTAGTTTATAGGTAGCCAAATGACTGCCTGACAAGTGCAAAAGCAAGTTAGCAGATTGTGGGATGTTTTTATATAGAAAGGTCTGTCTTTGGGTAAGTGCAGCTCTGCCCACAACAATTGCATGGGGAACAGTGCCAGGGTGAAGGTAGGACTGTCATCAGCAAAGAGGCACTAAACCAGTGATCTGTGTATTAAACATAAAGAAAACTACAGTGCACAAAGCAGTGTGTTGCTTGATGTACCACAAACGTCCGAATGAATCTTTGCCAATGAGGTAAATATGTCCCTGAAGAGGCACATGATAGACTACTCTAACCTTTTTGCGAGATAACGCTACCTTACTGTGATGTCCAAGCTACCAATAGGAAATTTCTCTGTCACGGATCGTAGAATCATAGAATAGTTTAAGTTGGAAGGGATCTTCAAAGGTCATGTAGTCCAACCCCCCTGCAATGAGCAGGGACATCATGCAGGAACAGACACCTGTCTTAGACCACCACAGTTCACACAATGCAGCTTATAGCACATGTAGGTCAGGAAATATGCAGATGTATCCGAGAGAGTGGAGGAAGTTCCATAATGAATAAAATCCCCCAGCCAAGGATGATTGTCCATTCAGCATGGGGAGTCTGAGGGTAAAACCAAGTTCAACATCTCACCGTGCCAGCTATGTCAGGAAAGAAGACAGCAGTCTTATGTCATGTAGCATCATGGGAGTCAAGTGGCGTGGTGGAGTCTGAGGGAAGCACTTTTGAAATAAAAAGCTGTTGATTTAGATTAACAAAGCTAAAAGATAACCTAAAACTTCGGCATGAGGATTGCTGGTGACTGCTTCATGTAATGAGCTTCCTACTGCGGTGAGAGGGTGATGCTTTCCAGAGGGACACTTCAAGACTGGAATGGACTTTTGAAGGAAATAATGATCTCCATGAATCTCTCTCCCTTTGTTTTGGTGTTAAACACATTTTTGAACTTCCATGATAAATGTGAAGTCTGTAACGTAAGTAAAAAAAAAAAAAAAAGCAGCTCCTTTCTTTACTCCACCTTAGTTTTTCCTATACAAATTCAAACAGTATACTGTAAACACTGTTCCCCTGTAGGAATAGAAAAGCAGGAAAAGAAGATGAACAGTCCTTATTTGCATCACTAGTGTAGTGCTAGTAGTTTAATGTCATCATAATGAAGGTAATATAACATCTATTTAGAACAGAGTAAAAGAACTGAATACCAGTAAAAGGAAAGCATTATTCCAAATGAGAGAGAAATTCATGAGAAACATCTTTTCATCATTTTAAATATGCCCCATTAAATTAATTTGAACAAGGCTGTCTGCATTCTGAATATGTTCATAAATGTTTTTACACGTACCAAGCTAAACTAGGTCCTGAAAGAAAGAGAAGTGCCTTCCTAGACTCTCTGTGTATATGCAGCCAGAGCAGCAGAGTATTCATCAAAGTATTCATCAAAGCTGTAAGCAAAGTGCATAACCAAATATTTAATTCCTGGAACTGCATTTGTCTACAAAACTTTCAAAGCCTCGTGGAGAGGGCTTTTATGTAGAGTGTCTTACTGTAGCTTTAAAATATGATGAACTAAATTCATTCAAGGAATTTGTTATTGCTTGCAGTTTGCCTGTGATGAGATCGGACTGCGTTTTCTTTTTGGAGCTTGGATTTTAATCTATGTTAATATTCGCCTCAACAGGGTAAGTTAATGAGGCCCAAGCTCATTTTATTATCTTTTATCTGACTGAAGCTCTAAGCTTCTGCCCTCACAGCCTGAGATACGCACCCTGCATGCTGGATGAGGAAAGCAGCTTATACTCAAGCATTTGTACTGCACAGACGTGACTGCTCTGTGGTTGGTGTTCTCCATATGGGAAAGTTCATTTTGTTTCTGTCTTACTTGAAAACAAACAAACAAGAAATCAGCAACATGACCATAAAAAAAAAAAGGCAGAAAATATGGGGTATGTAAGCATGCCTGCAAGGTCTGAAACAGAGCTGGGCACACACTTTTTCTTTGTAGAACACAGTGAGTGGTTCGTGATTGCTGACGTACACTGGGAAAAAATAGAGAGCTTATCTAAAATAGGCACTTTTAAAATTCTTGAAACTATTTTTGTCACATTTAGGACTCCTGAAGTGAGTGTTTGCTCCTAATAATTTCTCAAGTAAGGGCTGAGAGCCTTTTCAGAAGGATTTGAACATATCAGATGTGCCAGCATTGGTAACAACTACACAAAGAACAAAGGGAATGGCACATGGAGCTGAGCTGTTGAAGAAGGGGGAGAAAAGAGGAAAGGAAGAGGGAAGGGAAGAGGGAAGGGAAGGGAAGGGAAAGGAAGGGAAGGGAAGGGAAGGGAAGGGAAGGGAAGGGAAGGGAAGGGAAGGGAAGGGAAGGGAAGGGAAGGGAAGGGAAGGGAAGGGAAGGGAAGGGAAGGGAAGGGAAGGGAAGGGAAGGGAAGGGAAAGAGAGAAACAATAAGGAGAGATGTGCAACAGTGCACCTTTCTGCACGTTGCATTGCAGGGAAATGTTGTTTGGAGCGAATCTCTCTGGCTGCTGAATGTCCTGTCCCTTCTGCCCACCTGCGAGCACACAGGATGCAGCAGCAGAGTCAAGCTGGTGCAGAAAGATGAAGATGTTTCACCTTCTTGGTATATTTAGAATGACTCAGCCAGGATGGTTTGTAAAAGTTTGGAAGCAGAGAGGAGGGTAATCAGTTCTGCTGTGCTGGGATCAGGTTAGAATAAAACACAAAGAAAACTTCTCTTGAGAGGAATCAATGGGCATCTGATGTAACTGCTCCCATGCCACAACAAATCAACCTAGTGCTCAGCAGAGGGAGATATCTTTGGATTTATCAGTTTTCTATTCCTACTACTGGAATTCTCTGCCACTGTCCAATTCAATAGATGTCTTTATATGTCTTTCCACTCTCATTACAGTTTTACTTGTCCCTAATAGGAGTAATTTTATATCAAATGTCAGTATCCTAAAAAGCACAATGGGATGGGAGTATCAGCAGGCTAACACAAAGCAAGAAAAGAAAGGACTGTGGATAATTCACATGTGCTAGGCTGAATTTTACAGTTAATTCATTCACCTTCAAAAGTGTAGAAGCCATTTTTTTTTGTGGAGATAAGGGCTGCCTGAATAAGCAGTGAGCAAACAGGCCCCAGCAGGTGGAGAGTCAGGTTTGATCCCAGGTTGTGGCAACCTGAATCAACTGCTCAAGGATAACTGAGAGCTGACTTTGTCCATGGCCAGTTAAACCTGGGATACATTTACTTGATTTTGTTTTGAAATTACTGTCATTTGTCCCAGGGAAATATCTCTGAAAGTTTTGAAGTGTAGCAAGTGCTCTTCTTATTTGTTTATGTGGATTATACTGGAACAACTTAGGTGTTTTCCACTTTGCTGAGCTTCACTCTTGTCATGAATTGCTTATTTAAGTTCAAACATTGGTTAATTCTTAGGCAAAGAAATTATTGGGTTTTAAAACTTAAAAAAAAGTAGTAAATATTAGCTGGGTGGAGGGGGAGGGAAAAGACGGAAAGGTCCTCAAATAATGGGGGTACATATTAGAGAAATATTCCTTATTACAACAGCAGTACAGAAGCTTTTCATCTGTACTTTCATCTTGAAGTTGTAGAGTCCGTAATCTCAAAGACAGATTATGTGGAGGCCTCTGAAAACAGTAAAATGTGTATACCTACTTAGGGAGAATAGTGAAATATGCCCTCTCCCCACACCCTAAGGCAGTCTTGTTAAAAACATGTTTCTCTGTGTGTGTAAGAACCAGTTTCTGTAAAATTTTCCTAAAGATTGCTAATTTAGAAACTTCACACTCTTGCAGCCTTCCAGTAGTAATGAAAGCTTGGAAACAACCTAGGCTACCAGAGCACTGAATTGAATTACAAACTTTGAGCCTACTAGAAGCTGAGGTCAAAATCGGGAGGAAAGTTTCTCCCATTTTAGTTACTAGCAACACCGAGGCAGTCAGTGATGGTGTTGGCTTCGGTTCTGAAAATTTTAACAGCTTCATTTGCACAGCCAGCTTTGTGGGATGGCAGCAACTATCTTTTGCTGGGGTGCTTGTATCTGATCCTGATGTCGATGTCTCTTCTTCAGAAGCAGTTGCAGCTGAGTCCCTTGTTCATTTGCATCTTTATGACTCTCAAGCCATCTCCTAGTATGTGTGTGTTGGTTGTTTTGGTGTTGTTTTCCCTTTTTCTCCCACTACTTCTGTTACTTTACTCAAATAGTGTCTTCCAATGACCTAAGGATGGGTCAAGTAAAAACAAAGAGGATTTCTTTCCAGTTTTGAGAGTTGAGATGAGTTGTGGGGCTTATGGAATTATCTTAAAGCCTTTAACCTTTATCTCATCACCCTCCCTCCACAGGTCCAGTGTGAAGCTACTGTCCTTGCCCTCACTGTTATTGTTCTGTCCCATGTGCCCTCCCTCGGCCTGCCATTCATCATGATGAGAGTCAATGTCTTTGGAAATGTGACTGCCTTTAAGGTGAGCAACTAAGACTTTGCTTCCTTTTACCTTTGTTGAGGAAAAGCTGATCTATGCTCAGCAATTGGCTTTTCTGCAGCAGGTCTTTTAGAGGAACCTATACCTGCAGGTGCCTCTCAGGACATGATGGGCAGGTGGTCCTGGTGCTGCTGCCTCACTTGGCTTTATCTCCTGAACTGCCAAGAGTTGACTTTCATCTCTACTGTTTTGTCTGTGGCTCTTTGCTTCAGAGGCATCAGCTGTTAGGCACAGCTCTAGTAGTGGATGAAGTGGAGGGTTTGTCAGATTGGAGGTGCAGCGTTGTTCTCTGGGGTAGCAAGAGCTGTGCTGGTGCTGTGTTGTATGGAGGTGTCCGAAGAAATAGGAAGACAACATTTTCCAGAAAGAGATGTTCATTTGCTGGAAGGGAAAGCTTTCTTCTTGCAAGGTTTGTGCTGGTTTGTATCACCAGTTGATAGCCTACTTAATAAATGCAAACTAATTATTATGTCAACTAGCTTATTTGGTGAGGATGTGAGGTTGCTTCCTCCTGCAGAACAGGTGTCTGTGTCTGTCTGCTGGGAGGAGTTTCTGGTGTTTGGAAGCACTGAAGTACCCTAAGGACAGAGTAGGAGCCACTCGGGTGACAGTGCAGCGGAACACTTACTGTGTGAGTACAAAGCCATGCATGTATTTCCTGCCTTCTCTTTTCCAGTTTTTCATTTCTGCTTCATGCTCCTTTTTCCTTAGGTCTGGACAAACAGGGCATGTTCAGCTGTGCAGTCCCAGGGTTATGCACTGTGTAACAGAGCGGTCCAAGGAGAATTAATTCTGAGCTGAGAATGGCTTGTGTGCATATACCCTTAGGATGGGTTTTACTTTTAGATGCTTGACAAATTCCCAAAGCAGGAGGCATCATGAATGTCTCTGCCTAGGTCCTCAAGGTGTTTTCCAGGCCATTAATGCTGGGCTGCTTGCTCTTGCTCAGTGTCCCACCAGTGCTCTCTGCAACACACACAGTATTTTCCAGTCAAACTGACTTGCCAGAATGGACAACTTCACATTTGTGGGTTGGTTTGCTACCAGTGGCAGCTCCCTTGCTCAAGCAGGTATCCCACACTGCTGCCCGCAGTAGTAGGTAGGTGAGTGATGTGATCGCTAAAGCAGCTACAGCTATAGGTCATAAATTCAGCTGATATTTTTCTCAGCTTAAGTTACACATAGTGCATGTGGGTACAGGGCTCCTGCTGCATAACCTTTTGTCAGGAGATAAAAATCCTCTGTTCTAGTCAAAGCCCGTGTTTGCTGGCTCATGAAGAAGTTTGTCCTTTCTCCTTAAGATCAAGGTCATTTGAGCTCCTTTCTGCTCTGCTTCTGCTAGTGAGCCAGCCCAAAGACTGCTTGCTGCTGGTACCTACAGCTGGCACTCCCATCTCCTGCTCCTGCCCTCACATCCATTTGACCTCTACTGAATTTAGCCTCTAAAATTCAGTGATTTGTTTAAATGCTCGTGTGATGCTTGGCTCTGATGGTATCGGCAGCAGCCACTTTCTTGGGGGTGGTGAAAGACATGCTCAGTGATTGGAGATGCCCCTTGTTTCTCCTCCTGCCTGCCCTTCACTCTGTCCCTTCATTTGGCACACATCAGCACCTCATCACCAGGGGAAGGGGCTTAAACAAGTTGCAGTTTGCAAAGCTGCTGGCTCGAAATGTCTGCAGGTACGAGAGGTCTGTGGCAACGCCGACGTGATGGTATTGCCACCCAGGGGTTGCACTTGCCAGCAGCTAAATGTGGGCTCTGTCCATCTCCTCCTCACCTCTTCCAACGCAGCCCTAGACCCACTAGTGCTCCTCTGCAATGTCATTTAGTGCGCAGTGAGAAGCGCTGTAGAGTGCTGGCAGAATCCTGATGGGCTCGAGAGGCAGAGTGCTCTTGAAAGTGTGCTCGTGAATAATGTTCATGCGTATTAAAGTAATGGCCAGGTGATCTTTTAAAAGAAAGAGAAAACTGAAAAAGTGCGTCTCCTGCTCTTCTTACAACCCTCAAATTTTATTATTTGAAAGAAGTGCTGCAACATTAGTAATTTCCCATTAATTCAATAGCAAGCTTATGATTTTATAGGAAGCGCATTTGCTGTGACTGTGGAAACTCAACTGGTCAAGTAAACTTGCTTCTATGCCATTTCCCTCTTTTTTTTTTTTTGACCTCTTAAAGCAATGTTTTGCGTTGTTCTGGTTTCCCATTATTCTTAAGCAACTCTAAATTGCTCACATTGTACCACAATTTCTGGTTGAATATAGGTTTCACAATAAAGCCATTGTAGACTTTTTTCCTTTCTTGAATGAGCTTTGATGTATCTGTTTAAGTTTCTCCTGCCATCTGGTATTCTGCATTGAGATCCACAAGCCATGCTGTTAACTCCTCACTAGTATTTTCTCTTTTGCATATGTTTGGTGGGACTCCTAAGCTGCATCAGAAATCTACAGAAAATACATTTGTGATGTTGGTTCTGAATTCCCTTATCTTGTGCTTTATGTAATTTTGTGCTGGCTTGAGGATGCTCCTGTTGAAAAGTAAACAACTAAAAATGTTCTTTCTTCTTGTTGGCTCATTGCACTACATTCCCACCCTCCTCCTGTTCTGCCATCCAGAAGAACCTGGTTTAGAACACAAAAACAAGAAACTAGATGGAGAGGTTTAGTGTTAGCCTTCACGAAACCATTGGTGAGTATTCCCAGAAACTTCTCATTTGCTGAAGCAGAGATTTTATTACAGAGCTAGAAGATGGGCTCAACTTCAATAATTTATGTGAAATAGTAAAATCTTCCTTTTCCTCCTGAATTCACACGCCTTGTGGTGCAAGAGAGAATGGTGCATGTATTAAGTGTGGTTTGGATGTAAATGTTCAGCATAGTTTTTTTATTTTCCCAATTGAAAAAGGGCTGAAATTTCACTTATGAGTATTGCAGTAATTTGAGTAATTATATTTCAGGGCAGAAACTTTTCTGTCTATTTTCTCTAGATGTGAACCCTCCAACTACTAGGATGTGTATTTTGACTTTTTATTACAATGTGGTGTTGTAATAGGATTCTTCCTTCTCCAGGGAGACTTTTATATTTACATGTATGTTTATACACACACACAGAGACACACACAAACATATTAAACATGGTTTTGCTATAGGATGAGGGCACTGAGTCAAAAAAGCTAGGTTTTATATATTTTATTCATAAAAACAGATTTGCAACAATTTATTAAAAATTGATCTCATGCAGTATAAGGTTATACAAGAAATTCTTAATTTACATTTTATTCTGGCAGTTCCAGTCTAGTTTAAAGCATTTGTGCACTAACATCATTGGAAAATGCCATTGGGGCACAGCCTCTTCATAAATTTACAGTACATTTTTGCTGCAGTATAAAAGAACAGAAACATTAAATAGCTATATTCACTTGGTTGGTCTTGTTATCTGCAGTAAAGTGAAAAGAAATGTTATGGGAGAAACTACAGTATCATTGAGACAAAGAATGTACTGCATGGTTTAAACCTAATAAACGTCACACAGTCAGTATTCACAAAGTTACAGACACACACACACACTCACCTCCAATGGTCCGATACTTCTGATTTTTTTTTTTTCCTGCTAAATTGGAATAATATTTCTACAGAGATCTTTGTGTATACATTATATACAATATTGTAATTTTCTCTTTTTAAAAATTAACATTCCTTTTAAAATAAACCAGGCCCTGATGATATTAATAAAGCAAGAGAATACTGTCAACACACATTGAGTGACAAAGTCAGTGTTTAGTGCTTAAACAGAGTAATGAGTTCTATTTTATCGTGTTTATACTTACATATTTTTGTTCTAAAAGCTACAGATATTTCCATAACCTCTCTTACTGTATGTGCCAAGTGAAATATTTTGTGATGCTCCTGATTGTAAGATTCAGATACATATTCATGTTGGTTTTGGCCACTATGAGGTGTCTTTTATTTTTAATGGAGATTTATGCTAGCTTGTCAAAGCCGCAGTTAAGTCCCTCAGCTAATGAATCTCTTCAGCTGTGCTTCAGTCATGGCTGATTTGTAAACCTTTGTAGGAACATCATTCCAAAGGTTTGGTCTGAGGTGCACAGGTGTTGGTCAAAGAAAACTGAGAGCCCAGTGGGTGCTTCATGTGGGTTTTGTATTTTTTTTCCCCCTACTCTTAGCAAACAGCCCTGGCAGTGAGACGCCACATTTCCAGTCCCTTGGAAAAAGAAGCTGCAATGTGTATCTCACCTGTGCCTGAGGGTTTGGCTCCAGAGCCAGTCCAGACAATGTGCCACTAGCATTCCTCCCAATTACTTTGGTTTAGGGGATGGAGCTAAAGTATAAAAACTGATGTTTTTTTCACAGTCCTTTTAGGATTCAGATAAAACATTCTATTGGTAAATTTGATTTGTCCTTTCTATTATCTGCTACAACTGCCACACAAGCGGGTGCAAAGCAAACATAGTGTATATTCACATCTATGTGCTCTGCAGGCTTTGCCTGCAACAGCAAAGTGCTGTGCCCCAACCCCTCCCCCCCAAGTCCACTAAATTAATTTTATTGTAATTATGTGTGACATAATTCAAACAAACTATGAAAAACAATCCATCCTGTGACATTAAGACTTTACTACCCCTCTGTCCTCAGCTTCTTGAGTTACCAACCTCAGGACTTTTCCAGACAGTTTAGTACATTTTGGTTGGTGGCATTTATTCTGAAATAGGTGCAGAAACTTTGCTAAAAATGAAGCTGCAGATGGTCAGCAGTCACTACCCCCATTCCTGGAGAAGGGTGAAGCTCTCCGCTTCCAACCAGCAGCTTTCCAGCTGGTGACAACTTGGAGCTGGAGCTTCAGCCTCTGCTTGGGTTTCATGTACAGCTGCAAGTTAGAGGTGACCCTGCTCACAGCACTGCAGAGTCTCAATGACACCCGAGGAATCATTTCTCACCACCCTTCTTTCCTATCGAACATCATCCCTGAAATGAAAACAAGCAAGACTAACCAGTGCAGAATGTTTCCAGCAATTTAACACAACTCTTGTAAAAAGGAATGTATCTACTTCAATAAATATGGTATAGCTCAACCACTGTATTTTCCTTACATGGATACAGTATAGAATTGCATGTTCTCAGCAGCCACATAAAGCTCAGTGCCATCTGAGTATTTTGTTTTTCCGTAGTGTCTTTTTTGCAAGATCCGTATTTCCCAGCCTCCTTGTTGCTAGTAGAAATTTGGGAAGAAACGTTTTTCAGTGACTTCTACGCGAAGAAATAAAAACTCCATGAATAAGGCTACAGATCAAACTCCTTGTGTCCTTCTCCTCTGCCTTCCCACACAAGTTACACGGGCACTCCTGTGATGACGGCCTCAGCGGTAGTTCCTCTGCGGTCGGAGCCAATGTTATATGTTTGTGGCAGAGTTCTAGGTCAGATGTTTAGTCCAGTCATTGAGTACTTAAAAGCAGTTCAGGAAGCACTGATGTCCCTTTCCTACAGCCCTGAAACCATTACTCGGAAGGAGGGCGGCACGTGTCTGTGCCGAGGACTGGCGCTGGGGCTGACGCAGGGACTGGCACAGCTGGCGTCAACTCCTCCTATGGATGGCAAATAGGCATGGTGGAGAATGGGCAGCTGCAAGGACAGCCGGCGTTGTATGCTGCCAGAGAGACAGAGAGACATAAGCGTTAGCCTAGAGCAAAATGTAATACATAGAGTCATAGAACCATGTAATAGTTTGGGTTGGAAGGGACCATCAAAGGTCATCTAGTCCAACCCCCTGCAATGAGCAGGGACATCTTCAACTAGATCAGGTTGCTCAGAGCCCCGTCCAGCCTGGCCTGGAATGTCTTCCAGGGATGGGGCATCTAACACCCTTCTGGGCAACTGGTGCAATGTTTCACCACCCTTGTTGTAAAAAATTTCTTCTTCATGTCTAGCCTGAATCTCCCCTCTTTTAGTTTAAAACCATTACAGGCTTGTCCTATTGCAAGAGGCCCTGCTAAATAACAAGCCTGCTAACACATCACAGGCTTGATGTGTTTGCAGGCTGCTACAAGGATATTTTCTGTGCCTGCTGCTGTGACAGAGAGGGTTAATGCCAAGAGCATTACACTCAGTGTTACTGAGCTACACCACCATGGTTTTATTTCCCCTTGGGGACTTTTTCTGACAGGCTAGACATGACAAAAGAATCTAAGGGTGCATTCTCACCATCCCACAACCTTCTATAATTCCCAGGCACTTCCAGGTTAATCATTAGACTGCTGATATCAGAAAAAGGGAAAACCTTAAATTTGCAATGAGGACATATAGCTTTGCAACTCCCTGTCCCTTGCAAAGTGATCTATTGCACGCAGAGCCCCATCTGACTGCATAGACGTGCAAGAGCTCACAGGCTGAGTTTTAAGCCATGCATCATTTAGCGCAAGGATGTTAAAATTAAGGATGGCATTTTTGCAACTCCAGCTAAGGCAAACACAGGTGCACAGTGGGAGGGAATTCAGACTGACAGGTTTTGCCAAGTAGTTCCTCTTTGCAGTTTAGGTCTGTGTTTTTGAGGTACTGGATGCTCTCCAGTTATCACAGTCAGTGCTACAGGACTGAGGAGTGGGCACTCTAAATGCAGTCTAACCTTCCACCCACACCAAAACTGAGTATTTAATAACCTGACGTTCCATATCCAATAGTCCAAGCATATTGACATAATGAAAACTGGTAGGTTATTGGTTTTGTTTGTTTGTTTGTTTGTTTTAAGGGATACTAGACCATGCTCACAGATATCCCAACTGACCCCGCTCCGTGGAGAGGACAGTGCCATGCTGTGGATATACTGGCGCCTTACACTAAATGAAAATCCAGTTGAGGCTTGTTAGTGCAAGAAAAACTTTAAGAGATGAAGATGCTATCATACCAGGATTACTTCTTCATTTGGAGACATTCAGTCTTGAAACAGGGAGGAACTTTTTAAAGAGAAGACAGATGTCAAATTGACAGAGCTGAAGACTTGCTTTTTTATTCCAGAAGAAAAATGGCCATACAAAGCATTGTATCAGTACAATGGAGTTTTAAATTTATATTTCCCTGTTATCTGATATAATGACTGAGTATAGACAGGCCCTTGTAAGAAGTGTATGTTTGAAAGCTTGTCTTTGTACAGCCTTTCTGATTCAAACGACATTTCATTTCTTTTTTTGCTTTGTGCTAGGAAGTGGAGACAGCTGCCAAGGCATCCATTGCACTGCTCAGTGACCAAGCGGTATAGCTTTCAAATTCAAACAGAAATGTAATGTTGCTTCTCTTTAGTTTCTTCACTACAAACTAAGGCTTGTTTATACAGAGATGAGGTGAATACAGTTGTAGGCTGCCTAGCCAGGAAGATCTTTCTCATCTTTTTTTTTCTCCCCCCACAAACTCCTTTTAGAAGTTTGATGCGATATAAATCCACAGCGTCGAGTATTGTAGTGCTGGCAATGCATCCCTGGGATTAGACAAAATCCATTCATTGTTATTTTGCTACTGTGCCCAACTCTTTCTGGTGGCATCAATGAAATCATGCCTTGTTCCCAAGGAGTGCAGAGGTGGCATGGCTCACTGCTTCCATGTGCGGAATCCTTATGAGCCCCAGGCTGCAGATTGCCATTCTGTCTCTCCTTGCAGGGTCAAATGCAGAATTCCCCACACTTATTTTCCCACCAGTGGAAATGCTTACTCTGTTCAACTGTTACAGACTTCTCATTAAAGAGCTTTCTGAAGCTATTCCAAGGGAATCCAGTTGCATAATCAAGTGAATGGGATTTTTTTTTTCCACCCATTGAAGTGTTAGCCATACCATGGACAAAGCATGTTTATTTGGCTATGCCAACAGTGGCTGCAGTGGGTGGCAAATTTTGCTTTAACTGTACTTAAAGTTTACTTTCACTTGAAAACTTGGTTTCTGGAACTGGGGCAGAGGATTGTAGCTTGGAGACTTGAACACAATTAACAGTTTATGCAAAACTCTTAGGGGAAAAAAAACACAAAGTAACAAAATCCAAACAAAACTGCTGTTTTCTGCTTAAGTAAAAGCAAATCTTGTACCTTGCCTTACTGTATGGTTTTTCTTTTCCTCTCCGATATCAGTGCTTTTCCTCCTCCTCCACCCCTGCCACATTTTGTCAATGCTTTTCAGGTTGGTGGCATACAATTTGTTTTGAGTTGTCCATACAATATAGATATGGCAAAGCATATTGTCAAGTATTCAGGGGAAGGAATGGTTAACATTAGTATTAGCGTTTTTCTACAACTGCTAAAGGAGATGGAAAGGAAAGGTGGTGTCACACACGGAGCAGCCACTTATCAGGGTATTGTGTTAGAATAGGGCCATATCCTCAGCTCTGCACAGAAACGTAATTTATTAGGGATAAATGAAACCAAGTAAAAGCTTGACTTCCAATGTCAGTACACATAGGAACACAATGCATATGGGAATGCATGATGCTACAAAGAGGGCAGAGGCATTTGAAACAGAATTTCTTTCTGCTATACAAAACCAGTGATGGGATTAATTGCTAAGTGGGGGGACTGGAACAACTCCTGCTACAGTTGAATATCTGAAGAGCTGTGGGAGCATATAAAGTGCATCTAAGCATTCAGGTATCTTTTCAGTTGATTCTCCAGCCCATTAATGTTGCTTTTTGGCAGCTGCTGGGAAACTGGAGATGTTCTAAAAGAGTACTGTAAAGCAAGATGTTGTACTAGCAAGTGAACTAAGCATTCTAAATCCACCTTATTTTAAGGACAGATTTGAGTAGGATCATAGATGGACTAATATGAACCACTGTTAGTGAAGAAACTCAATAAAGGAGGCATGTTTATGCCAAGGCATATGGCTATAATGCAATAATCCAGTCATAACCAACATTTTTTGATGAGAATTTTTGGTTACTAAAATCAGCGTAACTGGTTCCAGCAGGGTATTTGACTGTCTTTTAAATGTTGCTAAAAGCAGAGCTTTAGCTCAAAAAATATCAAGTTAGTTTCTCTAATAAAGGCTACACAGCAATTAGCTGCTTCGAAGGTTACAAAAATGACCACATATAGGAAATATCCTGTGAAAACTGCAGGTTTTAGTGGGGTCCTGCAGAAATCTGTCATCGCCTCTACTCAGAGATCTGGAAGACTGTTACATGTTCTTGCTGTTAAAATGAGAACAGTATAAATTTTAATGGTGCCAAAAACTAATTCACTGAATGTAGGTCACTGATGAGACGGGACAGCATACAGGACTGAAGGTGCCCAGAAGAATGTCTTCAAGGGTCATGGAAGATCTCCTATTGAGTATATTCATGTAGCCATCATGCAGATAAGGGGACTGATGCAATCTTTAGATAAGTAAGCAGGTCCCTATCAGGCTGGAATACAAATAGTATCCTGATTAATATCTCAACACAATGCACTGATAGAACTGGTACTGAAATAGTGTGTCCAGCTAAGGTACACTGATCTAATCAGTGCTTATAAATATCTCAAGGGTAGATGTCAAGAGGATGGGACCAGACTCTTCAGTGGTGCCCAAGGACAGGATGAGGGGCAATGGGCACAGACTGAAGCACGGGAGGTTCCATCTGATTATGAGGAGAAACTTCTTTACTTTGAGGGTGCCAGAGCACTGGAACAGGCTGCCCAGAGAGGCTGTGGAGTCTCCTTCTCTGGAAACATTCAAAACCCACCTGGACACATTCCTGTGTGATCCGCTCTGGGTGAACCTACTTTAGCAGGTGGGTCCCTTCCAACCCCAATCATTCTGTGATTCTGTGATTTTATGATCTTCTCCAGCAGGTCACACACCCACGGAAGAGGAAAGAGACCCCCCGGCCTACTGGGAAATGAACTACTGTATCTATTCTAAACTGGTTCAGGCTGCTTTCTGGACCTGAGATGATCTGGCATGGTGCAGCTCTCATCCATGCAGCTAAGCTCCCCCTAAACAGGGTTTCCAAGTAGCAGACTGTGCCTCAGCATTACATGGGAAAGCACAAGCTGATGCAACTGTGCTAGGAGGTACACTGATAAGCACCATGGAAAATCAAAGTTCAGGGCTCGAGCCTGTGCACCAGCACTGCTTTGTCTCTTGTAGTAATTGTTAATTTACACTGTGTAAGCAATGTGAACAGGAGAGAAAGCAGCCAGCGCTCACTTTTTGCTCCTCATGTCTGATGGTCTGACTGGGTATGGAAAATTTTACATGGCATTATAGATAACCTACCAGTTCCCGCCCAGCAGGAAAGGGAATAAAAGGCAAAGGGAATGTGAATCATCTATATTCATGCTCTAAGGCTGCTTTACAGTCATATAGACTGTATTTTTCTTAGATGCGGGGTTTTAAATCTGAACCAAGCACAAACCAAATGTTTTTCATATTCTGATGGACATTATATAAACAACACCCCATGAACAAATGTGAGACAACTTCTTGCATGACTGAGCCTGAAATGAGTGCATTCTGCTGTGCCTTCACTGTGGACACAACTGTAGGATAGGGGATCACACTTGCAGTTAGTCAAATGTATCACTAATGGGAAGAAAGAATGAAAAAATTCCAAATCAAACTCTTTTCTGCATTCTACAAGAACTTTCGTACTGGAAGACATCAGCTCTCCTGAGTGCTATCAATAACAGGAAGCTGGGATGCTTCTTTTTGCTATAGCCATTAAAGAGTTAACATTTCTGCATTATTATCTTAACGTCCTCCTTTCAAAAGTTTGTGGCAAGGAGGAAACCTTCTTCAGAGTAATGTCCTTGAGGTTTGTGTTCTTGAATAAGAAAAAGGTTCAGCAGACTGTGTGACTACCTCTCTTATCAGATGCCCTATGTACACAGTAAATGAGAAAGAGAAGGTAAAAACCACAGCTTGTCTGTAACACTTCCCCCTCTCCGCCCCAAATGATATATTTAATGACCATGGAAGGCCAGAAGTGCTGCCAAACAAGTTGAAAAAAACCACATACATGAGGAAGAATATTCCTAAAGAGCAAAAAGTTTGGCAAGTGGCAGTCTTTGGTCAAAGAGAGGGAATCACAAAGCCCTAGTCCTGAAGATGGCTACACTTCTCTCTAGCAGGTCCCCTGTGGTGGAGTGGTGAGCCTCTGGTACCCAAGCTGCCAATGCATCTTCACGGTAGACGTTGACCCTTGGACCTGGCACAGTCACAGCTGCGCAAGTGCTGAATGATACTGTTTTGATCTACCAGGACTTTATTGATTACTTTCCATAAATGTCAGTGATTATTCAGATTTTTACCGCCTCGCTCTTTAAGACCTTCAGGAAATCTCAGTCTTCTCATCAGTTACTGCTAGCCTAGAGGAGGGTCTGTCATCACCAAATGTTTTTCTTTTTTTTTTTTCTCTCTATTAAATCTGTGTCGAGACAACTGGGTTGCCTGAGTGGCTGTGTTTTTCTTAGCATCTCTCTTAATGTAAGGTGTCCATGTGCAGATGAGGCTGCATTCACACTACATTATTTCTGACAGATGGTGCTGGTAAAAGACAGACCTCTAATAGCTATGCATTAAAGCACTCTGCTGACCCCATAAAGTCACGAGAGCTTTCTCAGCAAGGGCCCTGCTTTTATGAAATAAATAGATATTTCAGCTACTGGGGGCTTTTTTTTTGGTGCATATGTGTGTGTTTGTGTGTAGATCAGCTTCAGTGCAGGTTCGGGTTGGGGTTTTTTGGGGTGCAAAGACAGAGTTAGAAATCCACGTGTTTTCCTGCACCAGGTAGTACAAGGCAGTAATTGCTATCTGAAATCAGGTTTGCTGTCACTGATGGAACATGTGACTCAGTCTAGTAATTTATTTAATTTATTCTGTTTTTAAATAAGCTTTTAAGTTGCCTGTGTACAAAACAGGAATCTGACAGCTATTAGCTCAAATCCTGATGAAGTGATGCCTGTGTAACTTGGCTGCCTTGGGGAATGGACTGATCCAGGGACAAACAAGCATGGTGCTTCCCTGATCTCTGGCCCACAGCAGGCTCTGCTGAGCTGGTAGAGGGCAGTACATGAATTTATTATAGAGCTTCCTCGAGAGAAAAGCTGATACCATCAGACTCTTTTTCCTCCATCAATCCAGCAAGTGCTTTGTGCCATCTTCTCTTTGTAGCCGCAGCATTGTTTCTAAGGGAAACTACTTGGCGCAGGCTTTCCTATGCCAAAACTCGGGTCCAGCTGCTATGGTAACGCTGAAAAGCCCTAGGACTGTTTTTATTTCTCAGCTAGCTTAAGATCGAAAGAGAAAAAAATGGCAATGTACACCATGAGCCCTTCTGGCTGGTGTGTGGAAGGACTTGGGCTGTTGACAACAGTCACAACACAAGTATGCACATATGTACATCTTCTTCTCTCCTTAACATACATTGGTGGTTGGGCACAGCTTGTCCTGTAACTCTCTACAGAAACTTTAGACATCATGTTGCTTTCGACAAGACAAAAGAAGTATGTTACTTGGCCTTCGGGGCACCTTAGGATCTCCTGCCCCTGATATCCTCTAAAACTGGTGGGAATGGTGAGCTGGGGGCAGGGAGGCACCACGGTACAACATTGCTGCCTACTGGTGCTTCAGGAGTTGGCTTTCACATCTTCTGTTGCTGATGATCCAGGCTCTCTCTGTAGCTCGGTCTGGCAGAAGGGTTTACAGTGGTCTTCCCATAAAAATGCATGAAAGAGAAATGTGGGTTTCGATGAAATGTAATAATTTAAATTAATGTTTTACCAGCAAGGCAGCTGGTGTCCAGGGTGGAATTTATGGCTAAAACAGCAGAAAACGTATGCACACAATCACATGCATACTCAAGAGAGCAGGGGTACCTCCTTCTCTATAAGTATGTAATGGTGTATACTTACTGTTCTGGTGAGTTGATGTCTTCTATAGGATCTTTGCTTGTTCTGGATGGGTCTGATGAGCCCCATTGTGCTGGTGGATTTTGATCAAGATGATTTTTCAAAATGGCTTTCTCACCATCTAGACGGATAACACATTCGATTTTACCAAGTGACCATTTTTACAATGTTTCATTTTAAAATTTCCCAGATGTTCTTAATGCCACAAAGTAAAACCTTTCTGCCCATATTCCAATACAGTCTCAGGTTTCCTTGTGAGTCCTTGGTACTCTTACGCTTCAGTGATGTGCTCCTTCATAGGAACTGTCATAAAGAAACAGAAAAGGGACAAAACCTCTTTTCTCCTTCCCTTGCTTCCCCTCCACCTTTAAAAAAAGGTACACAAACCAAACCTTGTTTCCCACCTCTGTGTAGCCCTATCATGCCCTCTCATCTTGCCTTATGCTCTGTAAAAAATTAATGTAACTGCAACATCATGTTACCTTGCACTCAAAAATTGTTACCTTTTCATATGAATAAAACTTCTTATTTAAGCCTTTTCCTAGAAAAACTATAATCTCATTGATGAATAAAACCTTGGTACTCTTGCAATCACACAAGCAATTTAGTGCCATCATTTAACTATTTTCTATCATTTAGCACAGAAATGTGATTCATATCAGTCGCACGGGTCCATAGGCTGTCTGCAGGACGGACAGCTAATGATTTCATTAAGCTTTCTCTTGCAGTTTTCCTTTTTGCATAGTGATTACGTAGAAGATGATAATTTTCCCTGTAAGTAGCTTCACTTGTTTCCCCCAGGAGTCCCCGGAGTCCCTGGCAAGCTGTGCTGAAGCTGGTGGCATCGGTCCCCCTGGGAAATGCAGACAAACACAGCCATTTTAAGAAGGCTGTCTTCGCCGGGGATCCTTTCTGTTCCTGCCTTCTTTTCCAAAGTCTCCCTGCTGTGTTAAGCCAAATAAAATCACATGGAAAACATCCGAGTAATGAGGACAGAGCACAGTTTTCATAAATAATTACAGAGCAGCTCCAAATCCATCACCGGCAGTTGTTTGCCACACACACAGAGGAACAGTGATTGCTGCAGGCATTAAGGCAGTGTGGAACAGGACTTGAAGGTAAAAACTGGAAAAGGACACTGGAGGATTTTAATGTAAAAAAGGGTATGAGGGAGAAAAGCAGGAAAATATTGAAGAGAAAATGAAAATAGCATGAAAATCCCAGTGCATATTGTAGGATTGAGATGTTTTTCTGTTCTACTTGTGCTCAGAAGCCCCAATAATGCTCAGGTCCCAGCACAATAGGAATATCTACATTATCAACCAGCTCAGTAAGGATACTGGTGGGACAAAACAGGCAGCAGAAATAAGGAGTGAAGAAAGAAGGTGAAAGCAGAAACAGGAATGTTTTGAGGGCGAACTCCAACATGTATAATTGCTCTCCCAGTGCCGTCAGCCCCGGCATTATTTTGTGGCATTCACTTTCTGCTGTGGAAAACCTAACAAGCAACTTGGGAAGAAGTGAATAGGTCAGGATGCAAAAATGTGCAGACATGCGGATTGCTACAGCTCAGAAGAGCAGGAAAGAAGATTTTTTTTTCACTTATGTTGCACGGTACACAAAGGTCTGGGTGAGAAAGGGGGCAATCATAACACATGAAGCTGCTTCTGTTGGGGCAAGAAAATGTTGGTAAAAGAAAATTAAGGAATTCAGTTGCAAGAAGAATGCTTCAAAGGAAGATCTGACAGCATTCAGTGGTGGTTTAGATGTGAAGGGAGGGCAGCAAATTCTCAAATCTGACAGTGGCTAAGATAAGCAATGAAGTCTATAATCTCTGGGCAGCCTGAAGTTTGCTGGTGTGGCATTTGCTGTCACAAGAGTTCAGTTTTTCTTTTCAATATATTGCATTTCTATGTATATTGAGCTTGACATTTGCATAAAAGCCTTGTGACGTCTATAAACAGACACATAAAAAGAACACTTTTTACTCCCATGGTTAAAACCAACATTCAATCCTGAGCTGATCTGAGCTGACAATTAAAACTGCTGACTTTATGATAAAGACCAAAGTTAAAATTTGAGTAATCCTTGTAAACAGGGATGGAAAAGGTGTATTATTTAACTATTTTAAGGTCCCAACTCCTTTGGCGAAAATAAGCAATTTAACCTTTTACAAAGCCACGGAGGATTACAATTCTTCATCAAATGACTGGAATATGAAACTGTTGGGCTTTGGAGTATGTGATTTAGTATATTAATCTGTGTTGTATGCCCCTTGAGGGGTTTCTTGTGCTTTCAGTTGTGTTGTGAGAGAGAGAGAGAGAGAGAAGGAGGTGGTCCCTGTCAAAAAGGTGGGGGATTTAGTTTAAAGTAGACAGAAATTATGTATTCTCTGCCTACTCACCCCTCAACACTGACTGCCCAAATCTCACTGTGTTATTCTTAATAGACCCTTCTCCACCACTCTCGCAGATGACTCTCCCTTAACACACTGCATGTATTTCTGTATACAAGGTTACCATATACAAGTTTTAATGTATTAGGTTAAAAAAATACAGGCAAAATCCACCTAAAACTGCCACAATTTTGAGATTTTTCTTTTTCCTCTGCTTCTTTCAAAATGCAAAATATTGGGTAATTCTTATTTGTTAAGCTTTTTGGGAGAGGAGTTGTTGGGGCTTTATTCTGCAGCTATGGAAACTAGAATATTTTTTTTTTTTTCCCATTTACCTTTCATTTAAATAATGAAGAGCAAGATTCTCACTTAGTCATACGCTTCCAGGAGCTGAAGCTTAAAAACACTATCGCCATATGCACTTAAAAACCTGAAGGGTGGAGGAAACTGACTTTATATATGTGAACAACTGAGATAAAATAAATTAAGAGTAACGGTAAACATTTGAGTTCCCACTTTCCCCTGGAAAGTGTAGCGCTGCTTTAAGTACTTCCCCATCTTTTCTTCCTCTGTCCATTAACTATACCACTTGAAAAATGCCCTTCATTCTCATTCAGCCTTAATAAGTTGCACCGGGATGATCTCGCTACCTTCAAAATTGAATTTACATTAGCCAGAAGTACTTTGTAAGTAATTTTCACCTTCGTAGACCTCAAACCGGAACTCAGAAGTCTGGCTAAGTGATGCCTGAACACTTTCTGTTCAGAAAACCGCCGGGGAAAAAAAGACATATAGGTCTCAAGGGCCTGGCGCAGTGCTCACTAATGGCTTCATTAGAAAACAAAAACCCGCTGCCCAGTGGTTGGTGAGAGCCAAAGGCTTCAGCCCAGGACCTTTCCCTACCTGAAGCAGAGAAATGAGTTCCAGTTTACAAAGCTTGGAGCTGCCAATTGCTCTCCTCTCGCTCTGCCAGGGCTGACAGGGCCTCAGATCTGTCCTGCGTATGATCACTCTGCAACCCGGCACTGCCAAATTTTCCTGGGCTGGCTTAAACACATAATGCATTTTAATAACTCCTGTTCAGCTGAAGGTTGAAAGCACCAGGTGACTGCTACTGCTGTGGTTTCTTCCGAGATTTTTAGAAAACTGTGTTTCTTTAACTAGAAGTTTGTTTTGCTGGCGCTTGTACACTGCAGCTTTATTGAACATCTTCATCATTATGATTAAGTGGCAATATTCCTCCGATGGCTTACAACTTGATGGCAGAACCCACTGTTCACCTCATATCTTTCAATTCCACTGTTGTTTTCTCTTTGCTAGAAAGCATATTTTATGCTCCGCAAAGAAGCAAGTGTGGTTTAATAATGACTTAATAGAGCTGGCAGAGATAACATTGCTGATTTACTAGAGAATTCTGGAAACTTTAAAGCTAGCTAAAGGCATATTTCTAAAAATCTACTGTAATTTTTCACACTTCTGTGGTTTGGACCATGAAACAAGACTAGCCAGTTTCCACTTTTTATGTGAACAGGATGAAAAGAAAGTAAAACGAAGGAAAAAATTAAAATGATCACATTGCCTGCTGGGTATATCAGAAAAAGTTCTCCTGAACTTAGCTCACAGCACTAGGCAGTCTAAAACATGACTTCTGATAGTTTTGAAGGGAAGATTTTTTTTTTTTTAAAGAAAAGCCAGCAAGATTCTCATTTGATTTATGCTACTTTAAATCACAAGAAACTCCTTTTACTACAGATCCATTTCTGTGAAAGGAAGGGCAGGCACTGAGCCTCTGGTAGTTTGCTCTCCCTGTTGAAATAGAAACAATCTCCATTTTCAGGATTGGAATCCATTTGCTGGACTTCATAGAAACTAGTATACATATCTCTATATGCAAAGGATATAAAGAACTATAGCCTTTCTTTAAAAGAGCATTCCTTTAAAGTTGCACACCTATTTCTGAAAGCCTTTGAATCTGTGGTTTCAATCTCAAGCTTAGTGCTTGAATTGCGCCAGCTTCACAGAAGTAATATTTCCTCCCTCTGTCACAGAGGAACACTGTTCTGCTTCGCATTTACAAACAACATGCTTTTGAAATCTGTTTTCCTTTGAGCTTTTATATGGGGAAAAACTAACACTAGGAAACATTGGAGTGGGGTGACAACTGACAGTATGTAGGCATATCTGACATGTAAATGAATGCTCCCAGTCCATTTACAGCAATGAGCAAAGACTGTTTTCTGGCTCAGAACAGAAAAGGCTTTCTGCGCAAGCAAGAGTACCTGCACGGAGAGAGAACTCACAAAAAGCGTTTGTCCATAAGTGGGGACTCTTGCAAGGCTGTCTCTTGCTTCTTATGTATTTTCCACACTATGGCTGTCATCCATTCATTTTCCTACTGTGCTATTCAGAAATGTACTGGCAAAGGTAGGAATAAATGGAGATTCTCCTGCAAGATTTCTTCTGAGCTTGACTTTATATGAAACTCTGGCAATCTCTGAATCATTCATGTAGAAATAACTTCATGTAATAAAATGTCAAATACAAATCAAATAGAGTAAGATTGTGAGATTCCAAGCAGAGCAAAATTAGCCAGCCCCTCAAACCACATAGTATCTTCTCTCTGTATTTTTCTCTTCAGTAACTTTTATCTCTGCAGGAACTTGCATGGTCAAAATAACTTCTACCTTCACGAAGTCTCCCCTGTTTCTGGCACACCGGTTGCATGGGTGGAGGGAGCCCTTTCGGGAAGCTCTGGTTTTGTGCCCGTGCCAGGGTGTTTCTTCCCTGGAGCTGTGCGACACAACCTTCGTCTTTACACAGCATCACCATTGCAAGCATTTGTCCTCCTTTTTCCAAATGTCAGCCTGGAAAACTCAGCCCTGTCTCTAGGCTTGGCCCTCTTTGCTGAACGGTGCTGCCAGGAGCCAAGTGTGGATCTCACCCACGGCCTATCCCTGCCTTAAAACCCAGCTGAAATGTGGCCAACAGCTCCAGTAAGGTGAGCAGATCCCACAAACAGCACGCTGGGGGAGAAGCAAACGTAGTGCTGTGCACAGAGCCAAGGTTGCTAAGCAGACACAGTGACTCAAAATCAGCCCAGGAATGTATCAAATGAAGTTAAGGGAATACCCTTTTAAATTCAACTGGAGAAGCCATTTGAGGTCCCAGAGCCATGGTCTATAAAGCACATTGGGAACTGCTTGACCACACAAAGCTGTCTAGCAGCACAGGCAAAAGATGCATTAAAAAAAAAAAAAAAAAGCAGCAATCAAGCTATAAACTACAAACCACATTTCCTAATTGCTTTTCTTACATAGCCAATTGCTGTAGATGTCTCAGGAACATTACGCATTTCTGAACAAGAGACGAGTGTCTCGAATAACATCTCTCTTTAAATGAGACGTACTGAATTAAAATGTGCTGTAAAGAAGGAGTACACCAGGAGCTGCTGCTGTTAATAACTAACCAGGAATCCCAAAGTTATGAAACTTAGCCTGAGGTCAGGTAGTTATGGGAGTGCACAGTTGTGTCTATTTTGGCTAAAGTAATTTAACTTTTGTGTCCTAAATCTGTACTTGGCATAAATGACAGTAGAGGGGAAGGAAGAGAAGAACCAAATAACCTCCTTTGGCATTTGGCTATTAGAGTTAGGAATTTTAACATGGGACAGTTTTAACAGATCAGAAAACTACTGAAGTGTGCCATGACATCAAAGTTTGATTAGGACTTGTTCGAGATGCATTGCATAAGTCCCGTGTTATTATCTGTTCTTTGAAGAGCAGTGCCCTGAATTTGTGTACTCAGTAGCAATGGGGATACATTACATTGCATTCTCTATATAAACTCCTTCAGAACAGAAAGGTGTAATATTTTATAAAGAGGACTGACATGGGATTCAGCCATGTCCACAATGGAAATGTGGCAAATGATCTGCTATGATTTTTAGCTCCAAGTCAGATGCTATTTTTAGCTTGCCTCTTTACTGTCCTACTCTTTCTCTCAGCTCACATTTTTACAAGGTCCAAGGTAGGCAAAAACCTTGTCATCACCTTAAAAACAACATTAGACCAGCTTCCCCAGTTGCACAGTGGAGGTGAGAGACATGGTCACTTCTAGGTCATGCTAATAAATTATTTACAATCCTGAAGCTTCATTCAAGTACCATCAGGGACAGATAATTTCAAGGTTCTGTACTTTCATTTACAGAAGAAATACAGAGCTACAGAAAGCATAGTTATGTCAGTCAAGATTAGCTTTCCTGTACCGTAAGGGCCAGAATTTTTTAAAATACCATTTAAGTGATGTCTGTTTGCATCTGCACAGAAGCAGCAGTGACTCAGCAGCATGAATTCTCCAAAGCCTTGTTATTTTGATCGGAATGGCAGATTTAAATTAAGCACATAGGCTGAGTATTGGGAATGAATGCGGTGAGAGAAATAGAGAGGAGATTCAGACATGCAGCAAAGGGACAGGGAAACATGGAAACAGAGAAAACAAAAGGAAGAGGAAACAGAAATGGAGGGACAGAAAAAGGCTAGCAAGGGTTGTTGAACATGGTGGCTCAGAGCCTGGAAATATGAATATTTGGTGTCACTAGGGTCAGAATCTGGATACTCCAGAATACTCATGCCTGGGGCATGTGCCACCACGTCTGGAACCAAGCTTCAAACACCTGCTGCATATTGGGATCCAGGTCTTCTTCATTCCCAAGTGAATGGATGCTCTAACCTATTCAATAGGTTATGGACCCCCCACCCCCAGCCTTTTGTGTAGAGCTTGGTAGGTCCATTCAGAAAACTGTGCCCAGCAGCTTCAGTCTGCAGAAGAATATCTGCTCTGTAAATCCTCATAATACATAGTTCCAAGCTACTCTGAACATGAAGGCTCCGTACTTACAGGTGATTTTAAATACGTGTCCCCCAGCAGAAAAGTAGACATTGTGGAATTGTACTGGGGGAAAATCAGGAACACACACAATCTTGGATGCTCCTGCTTACAGCAGCAGTAAAACATTGATGTCTTTTGTAGACAGAGCCATGAGTAAGTGCAGAAAGGTTATATTTTCTCCTTGATTTCTTTACCAGCATCCTACTGCTAATGGAGTGCAACCTACTGTGGAAAGCATCCCATCCTAAATTCATACCCAGCGTATCTCTTGAGAATCGTTTTTATTTCTCATGCCCAAACTCAAATGGGCATTTGGCACAATGTAATGTATCTTTTCTGCTTGAAATATTATTCATGATTTATCATTTCTCCTGGAGCATCTGACATGAGTGGAACATTCTATATGTTCCTTTCAAACACTTGGTAAAACTGCCTCATCCCACTCACTGATGTTAGTTCTTGCTGCTGATCTCAGGCCAATAATCACACGCCTCCAGCAGCTATTTGTGTTTTCCTTTTCCTCCTTTCCCCTCTTCTGTTTTTTTAATTTTAAAGAGGACACTGGGAAGTCTATGGAGCTCTTCCTTTTTTTCTCTTCTCTCCACAAGTTACACAACCAAGTGTATACCCAGGCTAAAACAAAAGGCATATGAAAAAGTAACCTTATCCAACCAAAATTTCAATATACCTTAAAAGCATGTATGAGCTCTTGCTGTTCTAAAATTATTCTTCAACAACTATACTTGCAGGAATGGCTTCTGTTCCACTTAACCAAGATTACGCTGCCACATCAATAGGAATTCTGAGCCTAGTATTGCAATAAATATGCAAGGATACCAATTCCCAACATGGGGCAACTGGTTTTTCATATATTATAGTAATATTCAGCTATACAAAGTCATTTGCCAAAAGTCACAAAGTAGATCCATTCTAGAGTCAGAAATGGAAGCGAGGTGTCCTAGCTTCCACTTTATTGCCTATGCACCAGATCTTATTGCTTCTCAAAAGTGAAATAGATTTAATGGAAGCAATTCTTTCACATGCATTTCTTTGGGGAGCGATGCAAGAGACACAGTAGGAACAACTTTGGAATATTACAGTCGTCATGAAATCCTTTTTTATCAGTTCCTAGGGAAGAGTTTTCATACATGAGTGCCTTCAATTCTATATTTAGAGTCCAAATCAACACTGAAATATTTACATGCTTGTCTTCTATGTGCTTGATAGCAGTGTCCAAAAAGCAGGATTTTAACATCCTGCTCAGAAGAGAACATATCAAACTGGGCTTCCTACTGCTGAAGGCTGGCTCGATTAACTCTCACAAGATCTGAAATATTCTGTGACTTTCCTTCTTCCATATAGCACAGAAAACTTGACTTCTGAGCACACGCATGCTTCTAAAAGTTTTCCACTTTACTATGTCTATTATAAATAGAGGGCATAAGATAGGAAACATATGTACAGAGAAATAACTACTAAGTGGGTACCATACAGCTTGTTATGTGAATCTGCATGCTTTCTGTAACACAACCAAAATATTTAAAGCTCCATCTTACCCAGGTCCATGTGCTCTATAATCAATTCAGTGAGATGATTGCTGTTCAAAATCTTGGTGGGTTAAGCTACAAATGGATTTTACTAACTCTCACCTTTGCTGTCTGTAAAGTTCCGTATACTAAGAATGTCATTAAGATCCTGATAGTGGTTCTGCTTAATGTATGTTGTTTTCTCAGGAGTGTCCTGAAGCTGCATTGTGACTTCCTCCAAGTCTTTGTCCAGCTGCAAAACAGAAAGAGCATGAATCTCTAAAAATTCAAGAATCATTGCTTCAGGTTATCTGCAGTAACTGCATGGCTTTAATTAGACTAGAAGGCAGGTGGTAAAGCAATTGCCACTCTGTGACAAATACAGTTTTCCTATAGCACTACAATGCTGCTTCTAAAAATCAAAGTAACAAACCACATTCAGCTGTGATACTGCACGCAGGGCATACAAGAAGAATGAGCTTTAGTAGTTGACAGTTTAAGCAATTCAGATGTACTGCTGAATGAGAAAGAGATTGGCATTAGAAAACCCAGTCTGAAGACCTCTCAACTATTTATTATTTATGCACACAATTGCAGCATACATAGCTATAACAGCTTTGTTGAATCAATCAAGTTATCGATCATACACGAGAATATCAGTGAACTTTGGCATCAGGGGCGTGTCCAGCCATGTGAATTACTGTGGTCAACTCTACTAGGAATGTTTTGTTTCCCAAAAGATTATTTTTTCTCCTTTTACCTTTCTTAGAGAGACAGACTCCTGTTAGACCTTTTGTTTGTACCTCTGTGTGTGTGAAATTTCAAAGAAAGTTCAACTCACAGTTTTTAGTTTTGGGGATAAGAACACTCCATACTTGAGCGATTTGAAAATTACCTCCATGGTTTTTATCTCTTGTGTCTTAAACTATGCAATCTGATAGCTAGTAGTAAACTGCTATTGCAACTGTAACTTTCCAAGAGGGGGAAGAAACAAAAATCCCAGTCCTGTCTCCTGAAAGGCATCCTTTAAGACTAGCATGAGATGGAGAAAAGCACAGATGTTTTCTGATTGGAAAAGCCACAGCATAAATGCTGGGTTGGTGCACCCTTGGTTTTTGCATGGAGCTGAACAGAGGATGCTCTCCCCAGAGGCTAACTTGTATTCAATTAGTTACAGCTTCAGCACAAAATATGCAAATATAAGCATCTTAATGGTGATCTGGAATGGTCTCTGTGAACAGTTGTCCAGGATGCTGTGTCCAGACTATGTCTCACTCACTACTGGCATAACTGAATTTTAAAAGTGCTGAATTTAGATTTGCATTGTTTCCTTATAGAACTGGGACATAGCAACTCAAGGTAGATAAGCCAGAGATGTAGTTCATAGAATCATAGCATAGTTTGGGTTGGAAGGGACCTTCAAAGGTCAACTAGTCCAACACCCCTGCAATGAGCAGGGACATCTTGGTGGTCCTCCTCTGGACCCTCTCCAACAGGTCCATGTCTGTCCAGAGCTGGACACAGTATTCCATGTAGTTGCTAGCCAAGGCAGAACATGCTCTAAATCACTTCGACAATTAAACTCTTAGTTGAACCTACTGGTTCTGGGTATTTAATCTATTTAAGCAAAAACTATAAAGAGCAGCTGGGCCCTGTGTGTACTAACATGGCTCAATTGCCCAGACCAGCCTTACCTGTTATCACTGCCATGAGCCTTGCAAGGCACAGGCTGAGATCTTGTGATTTTGGAGGCTTAGCAGAAAAAACTGCAGTAGGATAAAGAAACTGAGATAGCCAGTAGCCAGCTGAGCCTTCATTAAAAACTGCAATGCTCTCAAATGAAAGGGACCTGGCCAAGTTGAACTAAATTTCTTTAGCAAGGCAGAGGTAACTTTTGCTTCTGAAGTCTTTAGTAGTTTAAGTAAACACCTTTTGATTAACTAGGCAATTGTCATTAGTTAAGATCTGGATGAAGAAGTAATGGTTGCAATAGCTTTTCTTCAAGGCATAAGAATACTTCACAGTCTACGCAAGAAGAGGTTAATTTTTTGTAAGAGATTAATCAGTTATGGTTATCTTGTCTCACAAAATGGGCAGTCTTCAAGGCTGATTTGTCATGGTTTGAGGTCTTGTGAGCAAGGATGGACATAACTAAAAATACAGATGATATAGCTCTAATGGAATTTATGCTCTCCATGTACTTAGTTTTTCTCTTGGTAGAGACTGAAGAAACTTCACAGCCTTTGTGCCAAAAGAGTCAGCTTACATTATTGTACAGGTCTTTTCTACCTCAAGAAAATATGTAATTCTGTTTCACCGCAGATATAAAAATCTGTCTAGCAAGTTTTTGAGTGAACTCTCAGACAGGTTAAGAAATAACAGCAACAATCTCTGAACTCAGCCATAAACAGGAACAAAGAGAGCTCTTAAGTGCCCCTGGGGCTGTGGGTCTCTGTTACCTTGCATGTCAAGGTTGCACTTCTAGAGCTATTGCTCTGTGGTGCTCAGCACATCCATGTGAAGCAACAGGGTAATTTGGCTGTTACAAATAAACAGGGGAAGTTCCATTTAAATTTGCTAAGGCACATTTTCATTTTATCACACCTGCTAAGTATTTACTGTATTAATTAGCTATTCATATAAATCACCTGTTTCCTATTATTTAAATATTTTTCTATGGGGAAAGCTGTTTTTTCCCTCTAAAAAGTGGATTACAGAATTGCAACAAGAAAAAAACAATGCCTAGGCAGTGTATACAATAAGCAATACCTCTGTAATTTTCATTCTCAAGCGGTGGTTCTCTGACTGCAGTCCTTCTAGTCGAGATGTGCTGGCCTGATTGACGCTGGTGACTGATGTTGATGTTTTTGAATCTTCTTTCTTTTGATTTTGAGTGAACTGAAATCGCCTGTTCTGTGTGGCTGCATCTGGATTTGTCCTCAGTGTGATGAGCTGAAAAGTTTAAAAGATTTAAGAAATCCCATAGATGGTTTTATTTTTGCAGCTATTTCTTTTGTAGCTCAAAATATTGAAAGGCAAACCAAGAGTTCCTTTCTGGCTTTCAAGTACAAAATTATAGAAAGTGAGCTGTGTTTGCTGTGTGCAGTACTTGAAAATAACTTTATAGAGTAAGTTGAATCAAAATGATTTTGCAAAGGGAAGTGTTAAAAAAAAATCAGGAAAAACTCTCTTGCATTTTAATTATGTTAAAAATATTTTTTAATATTTAATCAAACATATTTTTCTCCTTCATTTACATCTTTATACTATCAAAGGATGTATTCCTTCTTTAAGAAAAAAAAATACCATCTCTTCCCAAGCACAGTTTAATTTGAAATTTCCTCTTTCCTACTGTTACAAGTAACACTCAAGCAGAGAGAGGCATGAAGCAGGACTATTAACAGAAAGAACTCATGGGAGATTGCACTCTGGAGATAACAGAAACTTAATTAGGTTTTAGTGACCCAAAATAAAACAAATCTGCTCAAATAAATTAAATAAGCCACTTTTTTTTTTTTAAAAAAAAAGGTTAACCTTAAACATATTTAATTTAAGCAAATATAAGTAAGATTTAACACTCAGTGACAACGTAAAAATACCACTTCGACGTGAGGAGAGAAAGCTACTAGCTGTTTGTCAAGGGGGAGAGAGCATCTCAGATTACTCTAGAGAACACAGAATTTATGACTACTTGCCAAGCAGCATGCATATTTGTATATAGACAAAGCTGAAGGAGCTCCCTGCCCTGAGAGCACAGGCATGGCATCATAAAGGGGCAATCATTTTGTAAGCACAGCACAGCCAGATTTTGTGGTATTGCCCCATTTTGGAATTGGTTCCTCTTGTTCTTCAGAGCATGAAGCTGTTCTGCAGCTGCAGTGACATGAAATAAGGACATGATTGATGGAGATCTGACTGATCAGACACTGAAGCACTTGGTCCCTGGCATGTATTTACAGACCAAGTCTGCAGATCTGGCTGATGCCTGAAGACAATAAATTCTCTTTTTCAGCTGATAAAAGAGATTGAGAAGGCTGAGGTATTCAATGCCTTCTTCACCTTAGCCTTTTTAGTTAAAACTTGCCTTCAGAAATCCCAGACCCCTAGAGATACCTAAATCAATTGAACGCAAGTTCATGAGATCTGAAGAGGTACATCCCTGAGAACTATGAGAGCTGCCCAATGTCACTGTGGGGCCACTGTCAATTACCTTTGGAAGGTGATGTTGACTGGGAGAGGTTCCTGAGGAACCTGAGGAAATGTCACAGTTGTGTTCAAGAGAGGTGAGAAGAAGAATCTATGGATATACTGCTTGGTCACCTTCACATCAGTCGAAGGAAGGTGCTGCAGCAAATTCTCCTGGGAACCATTTCAAAGCATGTGAAGAGCAAGAAGGTGATTAGAAGCAGTCATCATTGATTTCTGAAGGGGAAATCCTGCCTGACCCACCTGATGCCTTTCTTCAGTGAGATGTCTGGGCTGGTAGGTGAGGGGAGAGAGTTATTTTTCTTGACTTAAGTAAAGATTTCAACACTGTCTCCCATAACATCTTCACAGCCAAACTACTGAAGGAGTGACTAGGTAAGTGGCCAGTGAGGTGGACTGAAAACTGGATGAAGTGCCAGGCACAAAGAATTGTGGAAGCCAGCCACTAGTGCTGTACCTCAGGGGTTCAGGCTTGGACAAATGCTGTTTAACATCTTCATTAGTGACCAGGATGGTGGGACAGAGCACACCCTCAGCAAGTTTGCAGATGATCCTCAAAGAGAAGGAGGGGTTGATATATCAGGTGACTGCACTGCTCTTCAGTGGGATGTCAAGAGACTGGAGATCTGGGCCAACAGGAATTTCCTGAAACCGAGCAAAGGGAAATAACAAGACCTGCTCTTGGGGAGAAAGAAAGCCCTAGAATCCACACGAACAGGCTGAGGGGTGTTTCACTAGAAAGCAGCTTTTCAGTAGAGGCACTGAGTATTGTGGAGAACACAAAACAAAATATAAGACCCTGGGCCAATAGACGTGATCCTTCCTTTCAACTTAGCCCTGGTGAGAGCACACTTGGAGCATTGTGTCCAGGTTTGGGCTCCCCAGCACAAGAGAGGCAAAGGTGCACTGAAGAAAGCCCAGTGAAGGACCACAAAGATGCTGAAAAGGACTGGAGTCTTTATGATACAAGCAGAGGCTGATGATTGTTTAGCATTGAGATGGAAGAGACCGAGGGGGACATTATTCATGTGTATACATGTGTGATGGGAGAGAATAAAGAGGATGGAGCCAGATTCTTCTCAGTGGTGACCAATGAAAGGAAGGGAAGCACAAATGGAAAGCCATGAAATTTCATTTAAACACCCCAATTTTATTTTTTTTTTCTACTGTGAGCATGGTCAAATGCTGGTATAGATTCTCAGAGAGGTTGGGGAGTATTCATCTCTGGAGATAATCAAGACCAAACTTCTTTAGGCCCTGAGTAACCTACTGTAACTGAGTCTTCCTAGAGCTTCCTGCTTCTCTTCTCCCCCATTTCTTTGATTCTAATTAGGCTGGTTGTAATGACTGGTGAATCTAACTCCCAGAACAAAAACTGCATTAAAATGAAGTTAAAGGTGAAGAATGGTAATTACATGGCTTCTTAAATTACCATGGAAAAGTGTTACAACATAAAAGCTCTGCAATTTGATGTGGTCTAAGTTCAAACTGAATATAAGATAGGAGTATAGCCATCCATCAATTGACTCATCTTCATCTGGGACTTTATAGCTGAAGACTGGATGTTTTGCTACAAGGACATAGACTCTAATGAATTCATTAAAGTGATGTGGGTTAGATGGAAAAGTCCATGGGCAATATTTTTGGCTCATTCTGACCATAAAGTCAGTTGAACATGTGTCTTGCTGCCTCACTTATGTGCGGTTTCAGTTTTGACAGAGTCAACACTGAATATCTACAAAGAATCAATGCCAAAAGACAAAAAATTCTACCAACACAGAAAATTAATATTTTAATCCTAGCCTCCTAGAACTGATTTTGCCTTGCTGCTCTACAGGAAACTGGATCAGAGTTAATGTATTAATGCCATTAATGTTCTGTCTCAAAAAGGATGGTGCAGAGAAAATGGGAGGACATGGAAGTTTGATAAACATTGATACGCAACTTCATGAAGAGAGAATCCCTATTAGGATCACTTCTTTTAAAGAAGTGGTGAGTATGCTGAAAAATAAGATAGACATATTGGCCCTTAAAAATATAATTAGACATAGCAGTTAACAGCAAAGCCATACATAATGTATGTTTAAATTCTTCAGATCTCTTTTCCAAGATACCCTTGAACCCAGAAACCTGTAGTAGTTTTAAAAACGTTTGGACATTTTTTGGTCGGATAACAAGAATGTCTACAGTTATTGTAAGTAAGATGCAGTATAATGGATATCAGCACTTGTGTCTGAAGACATCTTTAAATGAAAAGAGTGATGAAAATTTTTTCTCTAATCTGTCTTATTCTGCTATGGGATTTTCCTCATGTTTTTCTGAGGCACTCGGTGTTGAACAAAATGGCAGTGGATGAGGTGGATATTTAACTGGAGAAATATAGCAACTGCCATGTTATAAGTAAATAAGATTAGTAGAGCTGACAAGAAGAGAAAAATATCATGTTTCGTTCCCTAGTTCACCTACATTGATGAATACTTGCCTTATTCAGATTCATAAAAGGGTTGTGGGCAAAACTGAATTCCAGCACTGTTGGCCCAAGAGACTGCTGGAGATTAGTTTAAAGGAATGTATTTTACTCTGTATAGCAGAGAAGTAAATGTACTAACCTGGTACAAACCCACGTTACTGTTTGACCACAGTTTAATAAACAAAAAGGTGGAACCTTCCAAGTCTTCATTAGCACCTCCTGTGCTTGATGAGCCACAGGCTTTAGAATTTCACCAGCAATCTTCCTATGTTGCCAAAATTGTACTAATTGACTACGTATTTCTTAAGGGGAGGGGCTTGTTGGCTGTCTCACACTGACATCTTACCTAGATGTACAAACTGGATGGCGTTGGATTTAGTCTTCTGCGGGTTCCAGACAGGCTGTTGTGAAACCTGAGCTGGAGCAGGTTGCAGGAGAGAGCACTTGCCAGCTGTCCTGCTGTAACAGTGGCACAGCACAGCGAGAAGAAATGTAGGGCAACATTATGAGAGCAAGAAGAACTTGCCAGCTGTGAAAGCACCCATGTTGGCATTGGAAGTGCTGCTTTCCAGCTCCTGCTCCAACACCCCCATTTTTTTTTTTTCTTAGTGCATTATCTAATGACCATTTTTAATACAAAATACCCAAGCATTTGGAAACCTGATAATACGTGGAATGAAATGAAGTGATTCATACTAGAAGGCTACAGTTCATGTTTGTATTTTGTGTAGAAAGAACTGAGAGGAAAAATGAGGGCAGGGTAATCGGGGTTTAAAAGAAGAGCAGGTGAAGGGGTTAAAAAAGGAAACAGAAAAGCCATTTCAAAGCCTGTGGCAGCAGAAAATAAGGATGGGCAAAGGAGCATGAAAGCAAAGGGGCATAAAAGCATGTCACAGCATTAATAATATTTTCTCTTTGAAGAGAGTTCTGACATTCTGTGGAGGTATTTTTGGCATCAGAGTTTTAATATGCATTTTCATACAGTTTACACACTTAAATCTTGCTGCATTTCAAAGTACTCTCTGTTGCTGTGTTTGTGAATGTTCCCTTAATTTAGAATGAAATTGTGATTCTTCCCTATGATCCAGAATAAAAATATGCTGATATATATCTGCACAACTTTTTAATATTTGAGAAGTGAATTACAGAACTTGTAAAAACATCCTGGTTAGGTGGTCCTAGAGAACAAATTACTTCATTTTTTTTGCAGCTTCTATTGCCAACCTGTGCCTCTAATTTCTTTCAGAGGGAACACTTTGAGATAAATTTATTAGATGTTGCATTTTACACATACAGTTCTTGGTCCCCCCGTTAGAACCGTCACCAGGGATGTCACTTAGCACCAGAACCTGTTCACTAAAATTTTCTCAATAACATTGATTGAATGTGGACCAGTAAAGAGTCACAAAATTTTTATCACTACTCATTGAAAAGCCTAAGAACAGATTCCGGAGATGAAAAGACCCACATCTTGACTCTCGCCTTGCAAATGTTTCAGACATGAACTGTATATGCATCCACTTTGGGATGATAAGCTAGGTTTATGCAAGTCACTTAAAATGAATACAATCATACATTTTAAGTCAAAATGTCAAATACATTCCCCAGAACTTGAGTCTTTGCTAAAGTAAGCTTATGCAGAAACCAGCTTTCCCTTAGTTCAAGATCTGTCATTCTCAGGCCCAAAGTTTAACTCTGTAACTGAAATGATGAAGTTTCAGCCCTCTGTGGGGGTCTTCTCACTTCTTCCAAAAATGCACAACAAGCACATTCTCAGAGCCCAAAAGAGGAAAAAGAGATGAAAGAATATACCTCCCAGTCTGTGCTTCACTTGGTCCATTAATATATCCATTAGCAAATATATCTTCAGCGTCAGCATTTTCAGCATACATACAGTTTTTCTCTGATGTACTGATAAAGCCTATTGTAACACCATACTTGAATATCTTGGAGGTTTCAACACAGTTGACCTTACAGCATGCTGGTGAACTAAAAAGGTGTTACTGTTTTGTAGGTAGAGAAGCAGAGATCCTGATTGTCTTGCATAAGAGACATGGCAGCATAGACAACTGGACCTGTCGCTCCTGAATCCATACTTATCACCCTTTCAAAAATGTTCCTAAAAGTTGGAAATTGAGACTGTTCCATATAAATTACAGAAAACAACCTTTGTTTCCCCAGTCACAGATTCAGTAAAAATATAGTAATTAGAAATGCATGAATTCACACTTCTGTAACTTTGCATATTCCACTTTCTCCAGAATCTCATGAAGCTTCGTTCTTCCCTTCAAGATCCAGAGACAAGAAACTATAGGCGGGCTTGATTTAGAATTTACACACATCCTGTGTACTTGAAAAAGCAATGAACTTTTATGTATTATTATATCTTAATTACAAAACAGAAGGGAAAAAACCCAGACCCGTGCTAAACAAATTCACCTACCTTAGGTACAAACACAAGGCAGAGAGTAATGGTGCTGCAGAATATTATGACTAAAGCGACGATGCAGAACTGCACATTGGGTTGGTCCCGAGTAAGGAATGAAACAGCAGCACCAATAATGCACATTATCCCCACGTTGTATACACTCATTCCAATGTACTTGCTATCATTCAAAGCAGGAATGCTGACATTTCGTGTCTCCCAGGCAAGGAAACACCCGAATAACTGAAATTGTAAAGGAACAAAAAAAATATCATAAGAGGAATTGGCGGACATTCAGAAAAAAACATTCATTTAAAACTGGTATGTTTTCTAACTAGACAAACATAGGTGATATTACAATACAGAGATACACACCTGCCTTTTACCTAATATCTAATTACCTATGTGATTTATTTTGCTCACTAGGACAGATTCCCATTTTCACAAGAAAAATACGAAACTTGGAATTAGTTGTAATGGGAACAAATTTCTCCGAATGTTACAACTATCTGTATTTTATATTTTTAGTAATTTTTAAAGACAGTCCTTCCTGTTTGTTTTCAAGGATTCCAGTAAAGATAAAATGTGCATTGTTCTTTTAGCTATTTTTAGCAACTGTTCTCAGTACACTCTTATACAATCCAGTCATTCATTGTATGATTATCACCTGCATTAATAAACAGCAGTGCCAAGATGTGTCCCATGGGAGACACATATACCATGTAGAAAGTGTCACCCTAGTTGTTCAGACTGCTATTATAATGTCTTTTATTATAGTGGGAGTTAGTAAGGGCCTTTCAATTGCAGTTGTCTAATGATTTTTGGCTTCAACATTCTAGTGGTGTTTTCTTTTCCTTTGGTGTATTTTTAAGTTTTAGCCGCTTTGCTATTTGCAATATGTTCTTGCAATCTACCGGTGAAAGTCTTTAGTATAAGGAAGCCATCTTCATGCCTTGAAATTTAATTAGATTTTTCTACAACACCAACTACCGCAAACGATTATTTTCTTTCTTTTGTATTCCTCAGAGAAATCCTAGCGATGCAGCAAAACCATAAATGAACTCAAGACATTGTAAATATATAACACAGTTTACGGTCTAGGCAAAGCCCAGTAAGAGTGTATGGTGCCCTGGGAAGAATGGCAGATAAGAGATGGTATTGGAGGGAAGGAAAGGACAGAGAGAGGAACCATCACTAAGACTCAAGACATGGTTTATGTGTTTTCTAGCTTTTACTGATCACACTGCAGGGACAGACAAGAAGGAGACAGAGAAAAAGTGCTCTTCCATTGACCTTGCTACCCTTCCTCCCAGACCATCACATTTGTTCATGAAGATTATCTTCTCCTTTATACAACTGCAACCAGTGACGTAATCCAAGAAATCAGAGGTCTACGATGATGCCATTTGGGGATTAACTGCAGTTGCCTAGTAAAAATTTACCTTCTGCCTTTTTTCCTGTGTGAAAAATCATTAAAAAAAAAAAAAAAATAACCTGGACTAGAAGACACTGTTTGGTTGCCAGTCAAGCACAAGATAGTTGGAAAGTTACAGATTTATGCTTGTTGTACAAACTCAGTTGTGCCCTTACATGCTTTCAACTGTAGTAAAAACTGCGCATTATTAACTGCAAATTTCTTTGATAACTTAGTTTCTACCTCAACTAACAATGGCAACAAACCCAACCGTTTGTGACTCAGCTGCTTTGCACTCCCACAGACACTAGCAGGCTGCAGTCACCTACCTACTCACCCAGGCACTTCAGGCCAGGATTTACTGCCGAAATGAAATACCAGCCCTGCCTGCGAGCTTGTCTGCTGGCTTATTTCATTCTCTTGCCTACAGCACTTATGTTTCCCTGCCACACGTTCATGAGCAGAGGCAGCTGGAAGGCTATGGCGGATTAGGCATTTACTCTCAGCCCATGAAGTGCGGCAGGCTGGAGGTGCTGCCAGGTCCACGGGAGACTCCTGCTCACCTATTCTGCAAGTGCTGCCATGACAATTTGAGTCAAGACATGTAGGTGGGGGTGGCCCTTCCCAGGAACAGCACCAGCAGTTGCCCTTGCAGTCCTTACCCAAGTCTTCAGCACTGTTCCCACCCTGCCCCCTCCACACACTGCTGCAGGACACTCATTTTCCCCCTTGTCACAGGCCTACTTTGGTTTTACCTCTTGTAGGACTAGAGCCCACACCTCATCTAGGTCCTTTGCCTCTTCCCCCGCTCTTCCCAACAGCCTAAGAAGTGCAGGAAGAAAAGTAGTGGCTGCTGCAGGAGAAGCATGGGAGGGGATTGCTCTTGAGGGGTCAAGGTCAATGTAGACAGCTACCTGGAGGAGAGAGGGGTCTCTCAGCCATTTGGGTACTGTAGTGGGTAAGCTGTTTATCGAGCTGGGTAGCTTTGTGCCAGAGAAGTAGCTGATCCCTTAATATATTTTGTAAAACCCTTCAGGTAACCAAGATGATGCTTCTAATAAGGAAGGGTTCAGGCAGCACCCCTCTGCTTTTAGATCTGGCACTGTGCACAGGGAATGTACAGACTCCTTCACAGGCTTTGCAGAAGCAGATTGTCCAGTGTATTGACCTGGCTGCACTGAGGACACACAGAGGTGAAACCTTTATTTAGGGTACAAACATGTTCCTCCCAGACACGCCATCACCTCAGCTATTGCCTGTTCTGCATTCCCTGCACTCTTGCTGCTGAGCAGCTCAGCTGTGCTGAAGATTTACACTTTGCCAGCCCCTGAACTGCCAAACAGGTTGGGCTGGGATGGGCTCCTTTGAGGGGTAGAAAGAAACCTCATGTGTGTGTCTATATCATGTTTTTAAAAGGATGAGACCTCGATTATCTATGGAGAAGATTTCTATCTTCTGCTGCTACAATTAATTATTAATGAGATTTTTAGGGTTTTGGGTCATCCCTCACTCTCCCCCACTTCTCCTAACATGAACAGATTCCCTTCCAAAAGCATTATACTGGGAATATGGCCAACATACCTAAATGAGGCGAGCACTTATTACAAATAATAGGCATGAATTTATAGCTGAGGCAGTTATAAAGTGATCTAAAATATCAATTATAATGGAAAAAGATCATTTGAACAGTGTTGTAGAGGTTATGGTTTGGCCCATTCTCACTTACAATTGAGAACAACATGGAAAATAGTTAAGTATCTTCCAGATGAAAGGAAGATATTTATTTATATGACAACTAAAGAAAGCGAGAGGTTCTTGCAGCAAGTGGGTTTCCTCAGAATGATTCACTATAAAATTGAGAGCATTGTTTTTAATTTTTATTGGTATTTTGGGTAAAATGCTTGCCTCAGGAAGAGAGCTCTTCTTTTCTAAAAGTCACAGCTCATCTTTGAGCCTCAAAGATGGATAAAAGCTGAGAGTTTTCTACAGCCTGCTGCTACAACAGTGGTGATTTCAGAGGAGCTCCTTGTTTGCCTGGTACAGGTACCTAAAGGGCTCCATAAAGTTGATAAGATTTCTCCTCTGAGATAGAGCTTTCCTGAGGGAACATGACACTTTGCTTTCCCTTCATCTGCCCTTCTTGACTGTCACCCTTCCTGAGGCTCAGCCAATCTGCACAAATTAAAGATTCACTTTTATGACTGCAAAAATCCTGAAAATCCCTAAAATGGCTTGGTTGAGAAATGGGATGTAGATGTTGTTAGTGAAAGGTCCAGATGATTCCTTGACAAGTTTTGAATATGAAACCTATGATCTCCAGTTAAAAAAAGATTCTCAGTAACCCAGGTCAGCTGCTCTTTACTCCTGGTACTTTAAACATTAATCTTCCCCAGCTATGTAAATCACACTTCTCATTGTGCTTGGGGGTACCCCAGTCTTGAGACTGTCATGCAATTTATGCACTATTTGATATCTAATGTCTCCTGCTGGGATTTGCAATGCAGCTGTCTCTCCTCCTATTTCTCCCAGAGGGCTCAAGTTGGTAAAGGCTTCTTAGGTCATGTCTACTGGCTTGGGCCTCCCACAAATACAGTGTCAGCCATCTTCACTGAAGACAACGATGCTGGTGATGACCAGCTTCATGTTTGGACAAGCCAGCAGAATTCCAAATCTTGCCTGAGGTGTGCTCCCTAGCCCCAGACTAGAGGCTGTCTTCAGAAGGAGATCTCAAATTTCTTTCAGAGCTGTCAGATTTTATGTAATGAGAGACTGACTGCCTTAATTACTTGGGCACTTGCGTGGGATGTCAGTTCTGATCTCTGCTGAGAATTTTGATTAAACAGTGTTTAGAGAAGGCGTGCACCAACACGGGGATGGAGGCAGGCAGCTCTTAGCAGTACTAATGTGCTAGATTTGGAGAGGGGTAGGACACGTCTGTCCCCACTGTTTTATACCAACTCACTTGCTGGTTGTTGCAGTTCCTGTCTTGAGGCTCCTGATGCATCTCGTGCATCACAAAAGGAGATCAAATATCTCAGGGCTATGCATTTCCCTATAGAAAGCAGTTATCTAAGACTTAAGGAGCACAATAGTTTACTGTCAGGTCTAATGGTCTAATTCAAGTCCCTTTAGGGATCTCAACCAAAGACACATTGAGAGTGCAATGGGGAAGGCTTCCTACATCATTAGTCACTAACTTAAAGCCTTGTTCCATTTTGGTGTACTAAATACACATCTTCTTGATGTAGAAGTGTCATAAAATGTTATTTTGGGCTTTCCCTGAAGATACGGGCAATAAAGGCACGACTGATTTGTTTCATCTTTTGTTTCAGGGTAGGCAGCTTCCATTTGACACTACATTGATTTAGAGTATTACCTTTGTAGCAGTTGATATGGTGGATTTAGACTGTGTTGTCAGCGCACCTAATAGCCTGTGAGACAATCATTGAATAAATCGGAGGAAAACAGTGTCTGAAGACAACAGGATTATACCACTGTGACTGAAGATAGAATTCTGGTCACTTAGAGAAATCTATACTAAAGTCTTAGAGGAATAGTAGGACTACGGAGAATACAATATTTGTGTTCATAGAGTTTAACAGGCAAAGTTCAATTTTTAAAGATCTTATACTGACTAAATTGTGATAGCTGGGAATATAATAAAAGTGTTTTATCTGAAGTATTAGAAAACATTTAACACTGTTTTTCAAAACTTTACTAGTTAGTGAAATCTTGTTCAACAGAATTCCTGCTAAACACAGTAATGATTATTTACAGATCCACAATATATATTAATACAATCAAATGTCTTATTTGCTATTGGACTGCATAGACTGGCAGATGAGAGGCAGGAAATTATTTATACTCCCTTCTTCCCCTCTTGCCCTGTACTGCCCTTAACTATTTTGTTTATATGTTTCATTTTAAAGTAAGTCATGTCTGCTTATAGTTTGAACATGGGTTAAAAGCAGTATTAGGAAAGAAAGATAAAGAGAATTATATTGAGGATATCAGACAGGAGAAAAGAAAAACCAGAGGAAAAGCCTCCAATCTTGTCATGTCATGCTTGCCAATAACCGGAGGGTATGGTTTTGGAAAGATTATGTATTGGACCAGGCTTCAGCTCTGCAGCTAATTACTGTATTGTAGTAGTACTTAGTGAGTTCACTTGTGGATCACAGCCCTGCTGTGCTGCATGAAAGAACAAAAGCAAGCCTTTACTTCAGAGATTTTACAGATGGCTTTTTTGTTTTTTCCTGGCTAGAGTACTGGGAGATTTCCTCTCCTGCTGTCCTTTAAAAAAAAGGCAGTTCTGGCCTGTGAACACCTCCCAGTCTTAAGCAACCATGATGCTGGAGTTGTGGGTTTCCCTATGTGTGTTCATTCATTAAATCCAGATCATCACAGACATAGGCAGTTTTTCATCTCAGTGAAATGGCTGCAGATTTTTTCCAATGAAAATTTTCAAAACTGAAAAAAAAAAAGATGCATTTCGATTTTCAGGTTTTCATGAATAATTGGGGGGTAGAAACTACTGAGCAGGTTTCAGGAAGCCAGCACACCAAGGTTAACAAACTAAAAGACAAACTATACCCTTGTAGGTCTCCTACCTTCACAGTAAGTACAATCTTGTATTAAACTCCCCTGTTCCGGCATGAGTCTGCTCTGAATTTAGTTCATTTTCACAGAGCTGCTCTGGATAGACAGTCCTAAAGGGAAGCTTAATATTTCTATTGAGCAGTAGGACAACAGGTGAATTTTTTTTTAATTGCAAAATATGGTATATAGCTGTTCAGTTGATGGACTTTTTTTTTTGTGAAGGTCTTGGCAAAGTCTTTTATGCTGTAGTGCACTTTGTATGGTCCTACCCAGGGCAAGATGGAAAAGCAGGTGTGCAAATGGACACTAACATTCATCCAGATACAATTTTCCACATTATACTCCAGCCTCACAAATCAACAGGTGAATAAAATATTTTCTCTTCTTTCTATTGAGACTGTATCTGACTTTCTTCTGTGAAAATCCTACTTAGTCATGAAACGCATTATAGTAACAAAGTTGAAACAAATATGCAATTGGTTATTAGTGAAATATCCATTTGGAACAGCTTTAATATTGTCTCTAAGGTAAGGTTTCCACAGACAATCATAACCCTGTAAAACGATCAAACATCTCTGATAATAACAAGTGTGTGGTACAGCTTAAATCTATTTCTGCTACACAAAAAGAGACATGTAAGGGAATACTGCAATATCTGCAGTATTTCAAGAATATATTTGAAGTTTTTTATGGTCATAATACGGAAAAATTTGTCCTACAAAACCATATGCTAACTTATGTTTTGGATGTTAAAAAACTGTCAATGTTTTATTAAAGATATAAGAAATAACTGATACCACTATAAACTACCTTCCCCCACCATAAATCTTAACTATCTTCCTGTCTAATGTTTGTAAGATGGGACAGATGGGTTGGTGATAAACCCACCATAAATATGATTTGGAATCATGCAAATTAATTGAGAAGGCAGCAGTCGCTTCTTCTGAGTTCTCTTCTCGATCATAAACGGAATTAGGAAAGAATGCAAGTCAATGTGTTGAAAATCAAAAGTATTTTCAGAATATAATTGGGAAATTTTAACATAATCTGGACACTACTCAATTTTTCTACAAATAAAAATCATTAATTTGATATAGAGATTGATTAGTAATAGACGTATTATTGATATACCAGCATGAGATAATCAGGAGGGATTTGAGGAGATCACCTAGTGCAACCTGCTCAAAAAGCAGGCTCACCTGCGAGGTCAAACCAGGCTGCTCACAGCTTTATCCAGTCTGGTCTTGAAACCTTCCAAGGATGGATGCTGATCAGCCTCTCTGGGCAACCTGCTCCACTGCTTCACTTTCCTTGGAGTGACAAAAAAAAAATCTATATCCAGTTGTATGGAGACATAGCAGAAGATTTGGCGAGGAGGTCAGTTAAATGTAAATACGTTCAAGTGACTTGCACCTGTCTGTAGAAAAAGCACATACATCACACTAATTGTTCTACTGACCTCGTGTGCTTGATGAGTAGAACGTCTGTGTTAGATAACATAGGCCTGTGAGAAACTCCAGGCACCTTATCACTATGTCTGAGATTCCTGCTTTGTTGTGAGATAGAGCGGGAGGTTGCACCTGCCTGAAGCCTTGAAATAGGGGCGAGCTCAGCAGGCCCAGTGATCTTCCAGCAGGGCTGAACTGACCAGCACCTGCATCCCTGCTTGTGTCACCTCTGCCTGGGAGCTCAGGTGTGGCTTCGGAGATCCCCCAGTAGAGAGGTAACTAAAATAAAACTTGCTCTTTGCAAATGCATCTGTGGCCTCTGGCTCTTCTTGCGATGTGCCTGCGTATGTGTACACACCAGTCTACATTGAGTAAATACAGTAAAATGGTAAAAAATTAAGAGTGCAGGTTGCACATCACAGCTCCTGGGTCTGATGTACAGAGAGGCTTTAGGCACCTGAAGTGTTCATGAGAAACTGCATCCAGCATCCAGCAAGGGCCGTCAGGCCATCCCTCAGTATCACCTGTAGGTGCCCGAATGCTGTTAGCACCCAAGCTACTGCTTCTGTGCACACTGTGGGCTGCCTGGACTATGGCTGGGTGTTTGCTTTCTGGTGCCTGCCACACCACCAGCCTCTGCTGGACTTCAGAGAAGATGCATCTCAGGCTTGGGAGGTCCATGTACTCCGGTCAAGCTGCTCTTCCCTCCTGCCCAGCAAGGCAAGAGCACCAAATGCTGACCGAACACTGCACCACTGGGCACCGACTGCAGCCCAAACGCCAAACTCTGGTACCTAACATCTTTCTGCAAATCTACTTCCAAGTGCATGAAAACATTAGAGAAGTAATGTTTGTAGATCAGCCATCAAAGTGAAGGAAACTATCAGAGAAGGGAGCAGGGAAAGCAACCGGGATGTTTACAAACAGTCACTGAAAGATGTTTGGGTATTGCTGTAAACAATCTGCTCTGAACTTCATAAATGTAAAGAAGCTTTCCTTACCTCAAAAAACAGTTTGGGTTGTTGCGGAATTTAAAATAAACAAGCAATAAAATTGTCTGAAAACTAGACAGCATGTAACAAAGGTTTAAAAGAGGTTATTAATAATAATGATTTTGAATTAAAATTCTAAAATACAGATAGTGGAAAGGGAAGTTAAATATTTAGTAGAAAATGAATGGCTGGCAGCATTAACAGAATTCATAAAGATTTCTAAAAATGTATTTGGAGCAAAAGGAATCCTAATAATGATTCATTCCTTGGAAGGTGACAAATTTGATAATAATGATGCATTATAAGCTATGCTTAATGAATATTTTTGTCCTATATTTACACAGAGATGGAACAATGCATTCACATCTTGCCAAAACCATGAAATGCAGCTTATTCCAGCAGTAAGAGAGCGCTTGAAAGTCTTGTCAAGACAAGGTGTTGTAATCAGAGAGATGCAGTATCTTGCATGCCAGAGTGTTAGGAATTGGTTTAGAAGCTGTCTGGATTGCTGGACTTAATTGTTGATATTTATTGGAATTCTGGCAAAGCTCCATTTAAGATACAAAGAGGCCATATGGGAAAAGAGGAGGTAGAACATCTTCAGTAATTACAGAGCTATTAAGGTAATTTCTATCCTAAGCAAATTAATGAAATGGCAGATACCTGAACTCAAGCAATAAAGGACAAAAAAAAAAGATAGTGACATAATTTAACGTGCTATTATTTCTTTCAATGAGATTGCAAGACTGACTAAAGACAATCACGTTTATGCAGCTTATTTGGATTTCTCAGTAGCATTTGTCTTAACTTGGTATTGTGATTTTAAAATGGTATGTTACAAAATCAATACAACAAATTTAAACTGATCATAATCTAGGCGACAGACCTCAATGTGTAACTATTAATGAGAAGCTACTGAAAAAAAGGATAGGTTTCCAAAAATTGCTAACATAATGCTGTCCCATATTTGTAACTTTGACTTGAAGGAGGCCATAACATCATGGGACAGCAAAGGTGGACAATGGTAGACAATTAATAGATGTCATTTTCATAAAGCAATAAGATTTTAGAAAAGTCACAGAAATTTGGCCAAACTCAGGGCAGTTTGCCTAGGAGTAAAAGCATCAGCTCATTTCAGAGACAGACAGATAACATATATGCAAGACCCACTAAGGTTCAAGGTTTGGAAGTCACACCTAAACAAAGTCAGCTTGGTGATTAGAGAGCCTCAGGAAGCAAAGGAATTATCTCAAACTTGGAATTAAGACTGAACATTACCCTAAAGATATATTGTACTTGAAATAATAATTTATTTGGTTTCATAAATCCATTACAGAGCTGTGCTGTACAGTATGTCAAGTATAGTGACCAAAGTAGAATGCTGGAATATGAATCATTAGAAGGAACTAGACTTCTTATTCTTAGTAACCTTTAACAAGTCCCATGATGTATATGCATCAGTTTTTCCTATTTCCACCACAAAATACTGATGTTTCCATCCTTAGCAAGGTTAGATAAGGATGATCTGTTAAAAACTGTGTGTCAGAAGTGGTCAGTAATATTAGTTATAGCTTAAAAACCTCTTAATTAACACTTACATGGTAAAATTAGGAGTTGATATGCAGAGCAACAGCCAAACCGAAAATATACCTTGGCTTCGGAAGCCTGTTTCTCAGTAGATGAAGAATAGGTAACTGTAATAATACAGCAGCAACACAAAGAAACTTCCAACATAACTGCATCTTGAGTCTAATGTTAATTAAAGGCATTACCAAGAAGAGGGGAATCAAACTGTAGACAAGTCTAGCGTGTGTGGTTATTAAGCAAAGTGCCCTAGAAGAGTCCAGTCCATCCCAAATCTGGTGGTGTTCCGGCTGAGATTAGAAAAATAATTAGTACTGGTTGGAAAGGTATTGGTACACTCACTAATATTGCATCACTGGCAAGTTTAAGATAATGTGATTTCTATCATCCTTTGGAATAAATCAAATAAAAGTATTTTTCAACCATGTCTACATCATCAGAAATCAAAAGCTAGACATACTGCAACTGATGGTAACCACATACACACAGACAGACCTTGAGCTTTTCTGTAGCCTTTTAGGAGCTGAACCTGAGACGGGAAATTAAACTGAGTCTCATATGTATGGTGGGATTTGGCCAAGGTCACCAAGAAGATCAATACAGCACAATACAAAGGCAAGATTTAGGATGGCTGTCTTCCTGTTATTGTCTGGTCACCGGTCCTGAGGAATGTGCGTCCAATAACTGAGAAGCTTTTGTGCAGTTAAGACGTGTTTCCTCACATTCCTTCGCAGGCAATGGAAGAATCGTGAATCCCACTTTTATTGTTTGCTTACTTCAATATACCTGTGCATCCTGGTGAGTAAATGCCTTCCCTTACTTTGCCTTGCCTTGCCTTCCCTTCCCTTCCCTTCCCTGCCCTTGCCTGTCCTCCTGTGCTCTGCCCTAGCCTCAGTGATTTACTCACTGCATCAGTGCAGTCAAGTCATTAGAATGGTCGTATTGCTCTACATCTTCAAGCCAAAAAAGAAAAGTACTTTTTTGGTTAACCCATTTTTTTTTGTATTCTCATTTTGAGACAGCAGGAGGTCATTGTAAATAATTTTGATCTGAGTAAATCATTAAGCCATTAAACTTTAATTATTGCGCAGTACTGCAATTAGCAATACTAGCTCTTTAGTATAAAGTATGTTAAATTAGAGATGAGTGTTTCTTATTATGTACTGCAGAATTTCATATTACATAATCCTTTATAAAGTGATACAGTAATATGTGAGGTTCTGTTTTTTATTCTTAAGGCAAAGTATGTGTGGTATACAGAAACATCTTTTGCGATGACACGAAATGCATCAATCCAGTTGTCCTCATATAACAGACCATACCCATTATTTAAGTGTTTCAGAAAAATATCTTCCTTTTTCATATGAACAGATTCGTGTGTGCCATTGTGATAAAAGGGCACTGGAGTAATAAAAAGTTTATATTTCACTGGTTGTTATGAAACACTGCATGCCTGAAATAAGCATAATGAGTAATGCCAAATGGCATTTGCAAACTTAAGCTGAGTCACATATAGAAAACAGTCCATCATACACACCAACAAACCAAAAAAGGGCAAAGTACTAGTAAGAACCAATGCAGTTTGATTATTGTTGAGCACAAATCAAAATCGAAAGAAACTTCAAAGAAAATTACCTGATAATGTATTTTTTAAATACATAATGTCATTTTCCCTCTTCAATAACAAATAATAGATTTTTACCAAAAACATTTTTGAAGTTATTTGTGCAAAATCATTCCACTATTTGTTTGAATCCTTCAATATTTTTAAAGGAATTTTAATTTGATTTGTTGACTTACATAGCACTAAGTGAACCAATCATTTACTTGTTTACTTTTCAAACAGAAGCACAGAGAAAAATGTCTTAAGTACTTGTATAAGGAACACTGGCAAATTCTGTCTGGGAGAACACAAATTGAGCTCTTCAAAATTTCTATACAAGAAGACTGGAAAGTAACAAAAGTATAGATAATGTTGTTCCTTTAAACAAATTATCCAAGAAAAATCTTGTAAAATGAAATATGCAAAGTGAAAAATACTCTCCTAAGTGAAGAGCAGGGGTTTATTGGCAGACATGTGAAACCAGTAATAAATTAATATACTAGAAAAGGGATGAAAAATTAAGAACATCCATTAAGATAAATAAATGATCTAATGTATACAAACCATCAGCACACAGAATGCACATATTGCAATAAAGTTAAATACCTTGTAAACAATTGGGTACTAAAGCTATGCTTTCCAGTTTAGCCGTGTCTCTTTGGAAGATTTGGCTTAAAAAAAGAGACAAAATCAGAAATTTGCACTATGCGGATTAGGAAGAATCAAACAAAGAAATGTAAGTAGGAATTTCAGAAGCTCCCAGTTCCACACGGGAACTTGCAGACAGGCCCTGCTGTGGTACCAGGGCTTTGACAGCCTGAAGGAGCCCTCGCTCCCTTTTATTTGCGGTGATCTCTTTTGAGCTGGACTAGTTCATTCAGTGTGCAAAGATGCTCCACATACTGGTACAATTTTGGGTGAAGTGCTATGTTTTTGCATGATGTTTTATGCCAATGGACAGTTAAATCTTAGTGTCAAACTGTGGCCCAAGTACTGGTCAGTAGTCACAGCTCCTGACTTCTGGTGTCCTTGTCTTCATAACAAAAATCCCTCAATGCTGTGCTACATGTTGAGGTTACTGTGAATCCAGAGGCAGTCAGAGCTGCCCAGTAAGAAATGCTGAGCTATGGAATCTCTCCTAATTCCTGATCCCTTTGGGGAGATTGAGTGTGTCTTAGCTCTTGGTTTCACAGCCTGCTTGGACATTGTCCAGAAAATAGGCACCTACACCTTAAAATTGCTACTTTCTTCTTTTTTAAACAGGAAGGTGGGGAAACTTCTTTTTGGCTAGTAGCTCCAGGATCAGAACTGGCAACGAGGAACCAGAGAGACTTGGTGCTACTCCCTCCTCTGCCTGAAGGCACTCCCCAGCAGACCAGTATGACCACAAACCTACTGACTACCTAGAATTATATATAAAAATAAAAAGCTCTCATCCCTTCCTGTTGAACTTTGTATTGCGTATTTAAAGATCTTTCATCCTGAGAAAAGCAGCATGAAAAGCAGTGGGACTCTGCAGCCCAGCAGAGCGGCCATTCGCTGTGGAGAGGGAAGACGTGTCCTCCAGGCACCAGCAGGTCCTTCTCCCCGGCTTCCCCCAGGGCAGCAGCACCAACCGTGTGGAGTGGAAGCAGCTGGCCCAGCCCTTCACGGCTGTCCTGACAAACAAGCGTGCTACAAACACACAGAACAGACTGAACCCTTTGGGCAGTGTAAAAATAATATTTATCTAGGTTTAGGATCCAGATGGGGCTCACCTCAAGACAGGTGTTCAGCTGGTCAGTGCTGTCAAAATTGCATGTCTTTAAAACCTTGGGGCTTAGGGGCTTTTAGTCACTAATTGCCACCTCTACAGTTTTGTTTGCTTTTTTTTTTTCTTTTTTTTTTAAACTGTCGAGGTTAAGGATTCCTTCTTCCTAATGTCCATTTTAGAAAGAAAATCTTTTTCTGGAGCTGGGCCTCAGTAACAAAAGGGTTACTTTGATTCAGACTCCAAATACACCTTGTTTCTCCCGCAACTGTTCCTGAAGGAGGTTTGCAACTCAGAGGCAAACATCTAGAATACCGTAGTCCCACCTGTCTCATTCATAGACCCATCCTTTCACTATTGAATTTCTTGGTTTGTCGTGTATCTATAGTGTTCAGCTTATGTTCTAGTAGTGTCTTACTTAGTTTATGTGTTCATATATCCACATGCTACCACCTAATGAACTTTAGAACAGGTCCTACTATAAAACATGTATTCAAGGAAGATTTATCTAACTCCCAGCAACCAGGAAAGCAAATATAATTCAGTTCACACCTATCAGGAAGTAGCAGCTTGAAATCAATGTTGTGCAGAACGAGCTATGCTTACCATCAGCAGCCCTTTATAAGCGTAGACAATCCCAAGCCAAATTGTCATGTGAGTGTTTTCACAGTGCTCCAAGATGGGTCGGATGGAGATATCTCTGCCTGCAGGGTCCGGCTGCAAAAATAAAAGGTGAAATATTGGGATTAATTTGCATTCACACCTCAGAGGTACTTAAATCTATTCTCAGTAGACTGAGGATGTGTAGAAAATGGAGTGGACAACTTTAAAGTAACTTGTGATGACTGTGGACCCAAGAACGTGCAGAAGAATACAGTGAAAAGCAAATGTCTGAGGAACCAACTGCATGATAACTACCACCAGGTGAGGTCATCTCTACTACAAACCAGAAGGGAAATGTCTGAACCCACTCTGTTTTCAATAGTGTCAGTCACATTTTTCAGCTTTAGGACATCCAATTTTTCTACAAGGCAAACAGCTTGAATGCACAGGCATGAAAATAAATGCGCTTAAAGTCATCCTTTCTTTCACCTGCGGCTCTTGTGTCACTGGCACACAGCTGATAAACAATGTATGAAACACTGCTGTGTTTCAGGTGGTTTTTTTTGTTGATAATCATGAGCTAAATCAAAGACCATTCACTATGGTAACTATATCAGTAGCTTAGAAGAGAGTGTAAATCATCAAAAATCTGGAAAAAAATGACCTTCAGAGCAAGTGAACCTCTACACCAAATTTAATACTGCTGAAAGCTTTGTAACCTCCCATTTCTTTTGAAAAGGAGATTGTATTAAAGTGCAGAATGAAGAGGACTTGCAGACTACTAGCACTGTTTGTATGAAGGAGAAGTTATAACTAAGACTCAGAGAAACCAGCAAGAACAATCTCCAACAATCTCCCTCGCTTTTCTTTCTTTTTTTTTTTTTTTTCCAACAGAAAAAAAGAAAACAGTTGCCACGAAGAGCAAACAGGTATTAGCCACTATGTTTTCTACAATTAGAATATGTATTAACATATGGCCCAACTGCTTTTTACTGCTGTACACTGCATAAGAACACAAGATGCCTCTTGTATGTGATTCTGAGAGATTCTGTTTTGGGTACTGCAGAATACTCCCATTTGTAATTCTGAGTAACAGTCTGTTTTGTTTTACAGAATACACTGAAATGATGAAAGCTATTTTTCTTTTCTACTTTGAAACACTGGATCTGAACTTCAGCTAAACTAAGATCAACCCAGGCATAACATTCTGTACCTCATTGTCCCAGGGCTTTGCAATTTCCCCTTTCCCTGTGCAATTTTCCATGTATAAAAATCTATGCAGAAGAATCATGCTTATTATATGAGCTGAGGAAAAAACACATTTTCACCAACTGAAGCATAGAATTATGTGTGTAAGGACTTCAGAGATGTCTGAATAATTTCCTAAAGCTTATCCTTTTCGCCTCTGATGCCAATATGAATTTTATTATGGATTTCAGTGGCCACAGAATCAATCTGCAGCTTAGTTTCTTCCATCAATCTTTTTATATGTGATACTCTGCCCCTGACCTCATACACTGTCAAAAGATAATGTAAGAAACAAGAAGTTAGACACACAGAGGGAAAAAAGATCCAAACAACCTTCTGCTAAGCACTGCACAAAGGATTCAGAAATTTCTTTGCAAATCCTTCTGAAGGCAAGACATTAACATTTAAAACCTTTTCTTGTCCTGAACTTGTGTAGAAACCCTGAACAAGAGAATAAGGATCTTCGAAAAAAGGTGCTCTAAAATAAAATAAGATAAAACTTGAAAAGGCAATATTAACTCCCCCAGAGAGCTTAAGTCTCCTCCCTAACGGTTGCTGATGACAAGCAAACAACCATTAGATGAAGAACTGAAATGGCTGCAAAGATTAAGTGGCATCACAGTATTTAAAATGCTGCAGATGTTTGTCCGGGGACCAGTTGCACTACCACATCTGCCCTCACCAACGACAAAAGGCCAATGCAAAAATTTAGGTGCACTGAAGGCAAAGTACCCTTTCACACCGAAGTTTCCACCTGCAATGTGGCAACAACATTTTTGACTAGTATGATGTAAACTTTACATGACAAATCATTAAAATATAGCTCTAAGTGTGTAACTGATTGTGAACAGGACTGTACTACAGAGACATTCTCCTGAAATCCTAGTCTATACCTGAGACTGCTATAAAGATTATTTTTCCCATCTTCAGTCTACAGTATGCTAACAGTTGCATCCCTCATGGTCTGGAATTATGAAAATGACATCAAATTTAAGCTTGTGACCATCAGAATGTGGTGAGGTTTTTTGATGTAGAGTTTTGTTTGTTTGTTTGTTTGATTGGTTGGTTTGGTTTGGTTTGGTTTGGTTTTTTTCCACATTGGGGAATGAGCACAGGACTGTCTTCATTTCCCCAGCTCTAGGTCCTTTCTGCTACGTATTCCATCTATTTCAGTTTCATTTGTTTGTAAAACAAGCAAGTTTACAAATAATGTAGACCTCCTGGTGCAACAGAGAATGTCATGTATTTTTTTCCCCTTGTCCATGAGTTGAAACCTCCACTCATGGTGTGACTGAAGCATTCCACCACTTTTAACCAACTATGAGCAATTGGAATCATTCCTTATTTCGTAGAATATGACTGAAATACAAACTCTTATTTGGTCAGTGGCAGGTTGTCTTTTTATTTTCACTATGTGGTTATTCTCTAATGCAAATTTGCTTCAAAACTGGAAAGCATACATCCGTTCATTACTCAAAACTGAGAGACCTGGGCAGAAAAATGATGAAACAGAAAACATAATTTGTTTTCAAATCTTACTAGAGAGAAAGAAGCTGCATAATTTCCTCAGTAGGAAGAGTGTCAGATTTTATAAGGCAATGATAGCTTAAAATATATGTTAATTAAATAAAACAGTGTATTCAGATTTTTCTATGTGAGATAAATTTTTGTGAAGTGCTCTAGGGGGAGTAGGAAAAGAGAAAATACTGACTGCAGCATCAGCAAAAGTGTGCATGGAGCAGTACTTCTTTCAAAGCACTTTCCAGATTTGCAAGGTGGTAATATTTTCAACAAAATTCTGCTGAATACTTGTGCATGTGGAGTTAAGCACTGGCAGGTAGCAGTAATTTTACAGTAAACTGATTTTGATGATTACTTATCACTACTGTAAAATGGCATTCCTATTTTACCACTTTGAATTTGCCATTCTGCTTCTTCACTGATTTTGCATGAATTAACTAATCAGCGAAAAGCTAGGTTAAAAAAAACATATTTTCTGATGTCAAAAGAGTTTTTAAAAACTCTACAATTATAGCTGAACAGAGCACTTCACTGACCTCTCTAATCATCCACCATTTGTGCACTTTGTTGCTGCTTTAGAGAGAATGACAACATAAATGCTACCAGTGATTATGTGTGCACAGGAAATTTGCCCTTTCCTTTTATAGAAAACAATCTAAATGTCCTTCAGATGTCATTCTCAAAAGCCTGAGGACCTCCTGTCTTGTGATGAGGCTGGAGGTTTCCTACATCTCCTGAAACCTAATAGGGTTTCTGACATTGACATCAATTTCTGGAGTGTTTTCAGCAGTTGAACATAAACAGTTTAATCTGTTCATACAAGAGTTTTATGTCATCACCACTAAAATGCTTGTTTTACACAAGATTTGCTAGGTTTAGAAAGCAACCCAAACCAGTAACAATATTATCTACAGAACATTTATATCTCCTCTGTCTATATGTTTATATTATCATTAGTCACTTTTATAGCTTTGTTGCCTTTTCTTTGCTCTGCAGACTGCTGGTGGGCTGGCAGATCCTTGTTGTAACAGGTGAGCAATGGCTTAGGTGGGTACTGCCAGAGGGACAAGTGAAGCTTAGAAACACCTGGAACCACAGCAAAAATTTGCAGGCCAGACCCTGCAATGACTGAGACTGCCGAGTGCCTCCTGCCTTCCTACACCTCTTCAAAACAACTGAACAGAAACGGCACTTCACATATCCGGGGATTGCGAGACAAAACCACAGGCCCAGTTTGAGCTGGTTTCCAGAGAGGCCCACATTAGGGAAGCAGAAAGGCAGTGCTTCAAGAGCAAGTGCAGTTTTTACGGAACAATTATCTCAGTTCCTTTAAGATCTGGCTCTACCTGAGCAAATGAACATATACAGTGTGATGGACAGCTTGCCCTATCTCGGGCTAAGGTGTGGGAAGATAGGGCAAACCACCCGGAGGCACCTGTGCCTTCTGGGCATGATGTTACTGGATCCATATAAAGACAGACTGTGTCTCCTTTTTAAATCTATAATTATGAATTCTTAGTGGCTATTATATTAACCAAAATCCCTTGGAAAAGACTCTGCACAGTGGGAAGATATTTGTATGGTGATTGATGTATCATTAACTTATTTTGTGTCTTTATTGCCATTCCTTCTTTATAGCTCCACACAAGTTTCAAAAGGAGGAAGGGTCCATGTTCCATGAGGCATTTCATACAGCAAATGTCTGTGAAGAACAGACCGGACCACTGCACAGCATCCAAAAGTCCTTGACCTTCCTAGGGTACGCCTATGTGGTCAGCTTTTCAGGTCCCATGGCCAGTATAACAAACGATTCTTTTTTACAGAGTTGTGATGCTGCTGCGTAACACAGCTCATGGGTGGACAATCTCAACAAGCTTTCTAAGAAACTTTAGAGCAAATTTTGCCATTCCTGCAGCTGCAGTTTCATCAGTAGGAAAATCAGAACATTAGGCCTCAGTCTTTTCCAAAGATGATTACGAAACATAAGGTAAATAGTTGCAGCTTCTGCTTATTAGCTTTAAAATAATCTGTGCAGTTCCCATAGTATAGGAAAATACACACTGTTGAAATGGTCTTCATATACCATCCCACTCTCTGTTTTATCTTCCCTTTAAATGGCTTCCATCTAACTAGCATAATGACTGTATACTATCACTAGTCTGCAGCATGAATTAGACATCTCTGGCATTTTTAATTTGGCACATTTAACAGTCATATGGAGCTCAAATGTGATTCCTTATCTGAAAATCCAGGCTTTGCTAAATTAGAAGATCATCCTTACTTCTTTTTCAATTCACCTTTTTTTCCCCCAAAGATAATTATAGTTATACTATAAATTCTGTAAGAAATTAAATTTACGTGCACATTGTAACTGGCCCTGCTCTGTGCTAAACTGCGTATCAATATGGAAAGGTGTTCCACAAAAGGATTTAAACAGTTTCCACATGCAGTATACTGTAGCTGGGCTCTCAATTACTGATGAAAAGAGACAGGCCGTCTACTTTTCAATTACTTAATAATTTGAGGGTATTTTTGGAGGAAAACAACTGTGATATGCAAAAGAGATTTACCAGGAAATGAATCCCTTTTGTTTAATATATTTTTTACTTTGTGTAGTCATACCTTCCATGAATGCAAAACTGCGAGTGCAAAATAGAAAATGCAATACTAGGCTGGGGTAGCTCACTTGGAATGTCTTCCAATTGAAAATTTGGTGGGCAACCTAGAATAAAAACTTCTTTCTCTTTGCTCATATCTGAGCTTGTGTTCAGACACATGACAAATCACATTGTAAGTTACAGAGCAGCTCATCTGAGTACAAAACTGTTTCTGGATTCTTGCAGTCCGGTGACCAATTTCAATTCTCTTCAAGATTAATTGAGAAACTTGGCCATTTCTGTAATAGTTTGGGGATCCAGGACAGTGACTGATTGGAAGACTTTTTCTTCATGTATTTTTGTTTGATTCAGAGTCATGGGACAATTTGATTATGAAAATAAAACCAGCTTTCAATTGGTGAGCACAGTACTATTTCCTATAGTAAGGGCTGTTTTCCAGTATTGGAAAGCAGGATTCTGTTAATAAAAGCAGGTTTTACACCTGGCCACTCCATAACTTCTGCAAGACAAATGAGAAACATAAATCTTCTGACTTCAGGAGAAGGTAAGGATGAGGTTCTAAGCAACCACATCATCCATTGCATTCAATGTGCATACTTGATTCTCTCTCATGGAGGCTCCAAGGAGAAAATTATTTGACACTAGAATTTAGACCATTAAAAAAAAAAAATAGTTTAAATAATGTATTTATAATTGTAAAAACATTTACAGTTGATGACCATGAATACACAACTGCAGCAAGACAGCATGCTATGTCAGTTCCCAACTGAATAGAAAAATTTCTCATAAGGATGAAAAGTTTAGTAATGTTACTGATGATTATGACTATTATTATTATTTTTCATAATCAGAGATGGAAGACAAAATTTTATTTCATTAAACAGTTGTGACTACTTCAGCCTCTAATCTGTGGATGTACTTACTTTGTACTGGAACAATGGATTAATGCTCATGACACTATCAGAAAGGGAGCTGTTACCTCATTTCTGTAGATGAGGAGGAGTCATCATATGAAGATTAAGCAAATTGCCTAAGAAATCTGAGAGAAATTCACTCTATTGTGCCTTTGAGTTAAAGAAAAACACCTTCTTCCTGATAACTATGATCAGTGTAAAAATTCTCACTCCAGTTCAGAAGCAGTTTTTGACAGTAAACTTCTAATTAGAAATTATAATTAGGATTTTCTAAAATTCTAATTCAAATTATAAACTTAATTTGAAATTTACCAGAAAAAAAGTTGAAGAAAAATGTTTCTATGTAATTTTTTGTTTGTTTGAAAAAGGATCAATTTCAATAAATTTCATGACTTGAAATTACATTTAAAATCAGGTTTGCAGTTCCTTCAGATGTCCTGCTGCAGAGCTATTTATAATGAAAATGTGTGATTTTTAGATTGTCACTAACTTTTAAAACATTATTTATAGCAATTATACAGATTAAAAATAAATTACTGGCATTTCAAATTGATGCAAAACAACAACAACAAAAATGGTTCTGTGTTTTGTGAAAGTTTTAGAAACCTGAAATTTATCTTAGTTTGTAACAGAGAAGATTCCAGCAACTTCTAACATGTTAATGAATGAGGCTAAGGACTGGTCTTGAAATTTCCAAAGGTTTCACAGTGGTGATGAGTACTGCAGCAATGCAGTATTATTCCAAACTATAATCCCACTGTTTAGGCTTTGGACAGAACTGTTTAGGACAAGCAGTCAGCCTTGGGCCCCATATGTCCCTTCTTCGAAAACCCACAACACAGGTGGCTCAGTGGAATTCTCCAGATGATTTGCCCAGAACTGTGGTGTAATGCGTGTCAGGACACAAGGTTTCTCACCTAGATCTGAATATACACACCTGTGACATTAAGTAAATTATATCTTTAGGCTAAACAGGGTGATTGCAAGGTATTTTCTGCTCCATTCTTTTTCTTGTTATACTGAAATTCAGCTCCCCCATCCCACCTCGGTCAGTGGACCGGACACAGGCATAATTCGGCTTCATGAAAACTTCAAAAATTAAACTCTTCCATCAGATCAGAAGAAATCCTGTTTACGTTGTAACTCCTACAAAACTTCATCCCAAGTGGTATTTTACCATAGCATACATACGGGCCAATAATCCTGTAATGGTTGTCTACTTAGAGATCATTACACAAAATGACATTTGCTGAAATACCAACGTGTATATACCTATTTATATACCTATTTTTTTATTTGGTTGCCTTCCGCCCCCCTCAGTTTTGTTTTTTAAAACACAAAAAAGATGAACCATACAAGCCAACATAAAAAGTTCTAATATATTTTGGGGCTTCAAGGACGTTGATGTAGTTATTTTAAATCACTCAGGCCTGACTTTCCAAGTGGATGGGAGTGAAGAAAGATACAAAAAAAAAAAAAAAAGAAAGAAAATGTGTTAGAGGTAACCACTGTAATTCCTACCACTCCAAAACAATAAGGTCTGGTATTACAGTCACAGTGACAGTCACACCGTAGTATCTTTACAACAAGCCTACCTTCTAGCTGCCATCTGTCTCTTGTACAAATAATTCCAGAAAGCAGCAAGCATACGTACTGTAAGTCAGTGTGATTGAAAGAAGATAAAATGCCAGAAGAGCTATTTATAAGCTCTTGTATTGTGAGTGTATCCATACATTTACTTGTAAATAAAATCTCTGAGCAGCATTACTTATAACACCATTTTACTTAATGATTTTTGTTTTGCTCTTGTGGTGCTTCATTTTTATTTAAATGAAACTGATTTTTGAGAGCCAAAAGCTTCCCAGAGTTTTCTTGGTATTTTTATTAATACCATGCCCTAATCCGCACAATTTTGTTTATTTGCACTAACATAAAATACAAAATAATAGATTAGACTGAGGAAAGAAACCCCTCTGATCCCTGCAAACAAAAGCAGACTAGCAATGAAAGGGAAAAGGCAAAATTCTCTTGTATCATTGAGTGTTTCAAACAACCATGACTAAGTCTCCCCACTCTACATTCAGGAATCTCTTTGGTAGAAATTCTACATCATATTATTTCCTGAGAGAATGTTTCCCCAATTACATTTCTAGGGACTGGATAATGAAATGTTTCTGAGTATGTGCATGGAGGCAGCGGGACAAGTGTTACAAAGACTTAATAAAGCATTCTCAGCAGTAGAACGTGTGTTTTTCTTTGAAGGGAGGGCAGAAGGCCAAGATATGAAACAAAAGCAAGTTAGAGGAATGAAGACCTCTGTTACTATCCGGACCCTCCTGTGTTGCACAGAATCTTCCAGAAATGCTCACTTCTTGGTATCAGCTTCACAAAGTGAGGAAGAATATTTCCCCCTCCTTTCCTGTGAAGCTGCCCAGAATCACGGCTGGCAAGCTGGATTTGAAGTTTTTTCTGTGTTTTGGTTTTTTTTTTTTTTTTTCCCTTTCCTAGCTAGATTTTCTGCTGCACTGGAGGCCATGCCATGATTTAGCACTTTTCCTGTAAATAAGCCAGATTTGCCCCAAACAGCTAACAAAATCTATCATTGGCTGCTCCTTCCAAGAAGAAACACTCTCAGGTCCTCAATTGTCCCCAGCTATTTGGGCCAAGGAAGGCAACAATCTCACTTCAATAGTATCTTCTGTTTAGTGTTCTAATTCCTTTAATTTATGGATTATAGCAATATTTATTATCATGCCTGTTTGCATTGTAGTGACAAGAACAACAAATGGACACTGTCTTGATGCAGAAAGTGAAAAATCCATTCCCTTAGAGGATTAAAAACATACATATGAAGTGTCGGAGGAGAGAGAAGCATAAAGTAAGTTTGTATGATATTTTCAGAGACAAATATCAGTGAAGACCACTGTCCCTCTATGCAGGCACTGACAAATGAGTAGTTTCTGGGTTGTGGCAAATAAAAAAGGATTACTTCTCAACATGAAGGAAAGTTTAATTACCTCCTTCTTATTTTATTTTCTCAAAAATGGCTAGATTTTGGAGGATTTTGCTGATATTTTTATGACTGAGACAACATTCAGAAACTCTTGAATTAAGTGGAGGTCTTTATTTCTAAAAAATTGATAAAATATTTGATTCATAAATGCTAAGACTACCTTAATAAGTATATTCTCATAATCTGATTGGGATAATTGTAGTAGAAGCACGTACATGGCCCCCAAAGTCTTTCTAGAATTAGACAATTCAACTTCCCCATCAAAATAGTTGCTCTGCCTAAAATCAATTCCTAATTTCTTGTTGACAGCCAAATGTAAGATGCATCTTCACATATGCAAATACAAGAAATCATTTGCCTCTCATAAGAATTTTGAATATTTAATTTTTTTTTCTCACACCTTGCAAGACTAGTAATGTCTCAGATACAAAAATTTTTACATATCACCATCCAAAAACTGAATGGATGAACAAATAAATAAACATAAGGTCAACAGAAAAATTTTGATTACTTCAGAAGATTTGATTTGTTCTTGACCTTTTAAACCTGTTAACCTTATTTTATATAAGCTAACTTCATTTTGAGAAGAAAGGTCACTTTAAATTAAAAAGAGATTTTTCTTTAGCTAACAAAGGTAAACAAGAACATTTTAACACTTTTCTACCAAAATAATTCTACATCGGTCACTGAGATGACCCTTTTCTTACAAATATCTGAATTGCATGACTACTCGATGTTTTCTGAGAAAAAAAATCTCAACACCTAAGTTAAGGAATATCAGCAGATATAAGATTGCAAATAGATGGTTTGGACAGATTACTTCTGAAGATTCACACTTGATAGTGTAACTGATGATGTATTAAAGCATTGTGATACCAGTGATTGAATCACACATCTTTACAACTTTTACTGGCGTAATTATGCCAGCAAAGCCTACAGACTGGAGGTGCACACAGGTGCACCAAAGGAACACAAAGTACACCTTCATCTTCACTGGAGTCCTGCTTCAGCTGTGGAAGTTGTAGCCCTTCGCAAACTAAAATAACTCTTGGAGTTTCAAACTGATGCATTTCCTGCCTTAAAGAAGGAATCTGAAATGAGGCTTAGGATTCCATATTTAAATTGGTGTTACTGTTAAATGAGACTTTTTATGATTGTCTCATCTTCAGCAAAACACAGGATGTAGATTTGCCTTGCATTAGCTCCAGTTTGAAATAAAACATACATTTTAGAAAAAAACATTAAGTGATGATGAACCTATAGAACTCTTGCTGAGTTGATTCCGTTGACTTAAAAAAAACCCCTGATCCTCATTTTGCTTCTCATTCCTAAAATGAATTTAGTGTCAGGTTCCCTTAGTTCTTCCTATGTTTTGTCTAATTAATTGAAAAGCTATGTAACAAAATTTCATTCCTATGTTGGTATTTACAGATTTTGGCCAAGTAAACTCTTGATGTAGTCCTTGATAAGTTAAATAATGAGCTTCTAGTGTTTTTTGCTATGGACATGTTTCATTTTTCTTTAACAAGTCTTATTGCTCCTCATTGGATCATTGCACCAGCATGTTTCCCAAATGATGAAGACTGGAATGTAGCACACTATGCTGGTCACGGTTGCCCTGGAGCTATATCCAGGAATAATACTGTTGTAACATTCAAGATCAGGTTAGACCAAAGTAGATAATATGAAACTACAAATGCCATAAAAATCTCTCTATTTCTCTTTATTCTAAATTAATAGACATACTTTAAGATAGTTTAAAAACGATAGAAAACAGCTAATCTCAAAGTTTTATTCACCATGTATTTCTTCTGATTTCATAGGAATACCTGACATGAGTGAGAACCAATAATAGTTGCACTAAGCTACTTTGAAAGTTACATGCCCCCAAAACACAAAAACAACAGCAGTTATGGATATTTTTGATTTTTCCATTACGTCTTTCTTCTACAAATAGCTATTTCAGTGTTGCCACTTCTATTGACGCTAGTCAGAGCAAAGCAGGTAGTCATGGGAATTTTTCCTTTCTCTCAGTTCAGTAAAACTTTTATGCAACATTTTTCTTAAATAATTTATCTTCTTTCAGCATCTGTCAGACCAGATTTCATTTAACACAAGTCTACCACACCCTTCAAATGTTGCAGGTCCTTTGCTCTGGTGTACAACAGAAGAATTTTCAGTTGATCAGAAAGCAAGTGAATGTGAGACAAAACCTAGCAACCATAAAATCTATTTTATATTTCCATAGAATTTATTTATTTGTTTACATTGTTAAGCTCTGCACCATATAGTTGATTTTTTTTTTTTTTTTTTACTTCTGAAGCATATGTTTGATATAGATGTAGTACAAGTAGTACCTGCTCTACCTTGCAATTCCTAGATCTTCTTGATAAAAGTAGTACTTTTGCTTATTTCTAAGATTATGTTTCAGTGAATTCTTGTATTAAAGTATCTGGATGAGACAATGCCTATTTTCAAACTAAAGAATTACAGGAAGCATTGATCTGTAACCATTCTCTGATGTAGTTTCATACTTCTTCCTGTAACTCAATACACAGTGTATATCTATAGCTGTACATTTTTTTCTCTTGTCATGTGAACTTCAAGTTGTCTTGGTAGATACAGGTGATCCTATGTACAAACATCTTCCCAGTACTGATGTGTTAGGCGTCAGTATAAAAGGATTCCTTGAGGATCCAGTATTGGTAGCAAAGCTTGTAACCTTTACCGGCCTTGAAGAATGCATCGAGGTGCTTATTTCTGAGGTAAAGTGCTTCCACTGTCCTCTGAATCTATCCATCCATTGTTTGGTTTTTGTTTTTCTAATAGGGTATACTTAGGGATTTTATCATTCTTCCCACTATATTTTAGGAGTGCCTACTAGATAATTTTGTTTTAGCAGATGAGCACATGCAGTTCCTCTAGAGAACTTCTAGAGCTGACATGAAAGCCCTCAAAAACTTTCTCAGCACAGCCTCTGACAGCTTACAGTTACACCCAAGTTTTCATTGTTGAGATCAAGGCATCAAAAAGAAACAGTAAGTGGATTGATGCCTTTATTCTTCTGGACCATTTTTCACTGCTCACTGGAAGACAGACAGAGGACGAAATAAGGACAGGCAGACAGGCAATACCTGCATGAGGGCAGGAAAAGCAGTGTATTTCTGAATGGTGATGGTTGGTATCGACTGGGTTTGTCTGACCGTGCATTCACCTGCTTTGCGGTATTTACCTACAGCCACTATCCTGTCACACATTTCAGAACAAACCTCTCCTGTCTGAACTACCTGAACAATTATTACACTGTCACAATATCCCCTTTAAGGAATTATAACAGTGTGACAAGGAGAGGCAGGAACTGTGACCTTTTGGCATTTTGCACTGAGCTGTGTGCTGCAGTGCTGGAGGACTTCCTTGGAACAGAACCAGACTAAATAACCGGGTAAGATTAAGCGGCAGCACTATGGCCCCATGAAATCTCAATTTTGTTGATGTGCTTTGAGAAGATAAAGAAAATGCAGTGTTCTGCTACAGAGCTCTTAGTCGATCCTCCCCAAAGTAAACCTTCAGTGGGGATCTCTGGAGCAGCTATGGCAAGAGCCAAATGATCCAGCTTGGTGAGGTTAGACATCTTAGCTCCTCTGTTGGAAGTTTTCCTTACCCATGAGAATCTGAAGCTTGAGCTTGTGTTCACAACTCATCCGAGGCTAGAAAAACTGTCAGTGGTGACAATTCTTGATGACTTGATTCTCTATACAGAAGAGCAGACTTTTGTTAAATTAATCAGAAGACGACATAAAAGTCTTACAAATACATCAAGGATAGAAACAAACTTTGGGCCAGATGTTGAGATCTGATGGAACAAGGGAAATATTGAAAACTTTAGAAGACTGAAACATCAGACCATTTCGAAGATGACTGTGGAGAAGAAATGAAATTGTGGTGAAAATATTCCCTTTTGCCTGCCAAAATAAGGAGAAAGGGAGGAAGGGGCTAAAGCAGAAAGTGGCCAGGTTAACATGAATAGCATCTCCTTCTGCCACTGTCTGTGACAGTGAGTGAGGTATAAACTGACTCAGCATCAATCCCATGCATAGTCCCGCAGCTAATATACATTAAAAAAAAAAACAAAAAAACCAAATTTCTGTAACCTGATCAATATTAAAAAGAAAGATCTTTTTATGATCCTTTATAAAAGTGATTTTTTCTTCTTGAAATGTGTTTGTGTAAGTGAATGTGTATTTCCATGGCAACAAGGCCTGATATTCCTACAATTACCTTGACATTATGAATACATCAGGCATTCAATACAACAAATTTAACAATGGCAATTATTGGTTAGGAATGAAAAACAGCTTTCTCAGAAGGTGGTTGAACGCTGTGAAATTCATCTCTGTACAAATCAGAAACTATATTATTATTTTAGAGACAGGAACTCCTATCAAGGCAAATACAACTGCAGTATTTTGATCTTGACTTAAGAAAAGCAGTATCTGTCAGCTTGAAAAATATCCATCCAGTGCTCCCATCCAGGGAAGAATGGGCAGGGAGAGACATATGACAGTTATTCATATGTTCCTATATTTATTAATAAACAAGTGTATCCACCACTGAGCAATGGTACGATATCATCAATGGGATGAACAAATGTAAAAATTTGAGTAGACAGTTGTTTAGCTAACTTGTTAAAACTCCAGGATTTATATGCTACATAGGGGGAATAAGTAGCATCATTTGTTTGCATACAGTTTAGAGATTAGAACAACTAATGTTCATCAAAAATTTTAAAAGAAGCACCAAAGTAAAGTTGTTCCAAAGTACTCATAATATTATTTTCAGGGGAAAAATGCCCACAAATTGTTACCTTGAATTTCAGAATATTAGAGTTTTCATGTTTTTAGTGGGACTTTTTCAACAGAGTTAAAAATTATATGAAACCATTCCTTACAGACAGTTTATGATAGCCTTCCTCAATTAAATAGTACCATATTCCACAAATAGTTCTCTCTGTTGTAATTAGGGCAACGTGTGGAATAAAGTATAAGCTAGAGCTTCAAAAGCAGATAGTTCCCATTAGCTAATTTGCATGTTAAATGGTACCTTAGTGCTGTATGAGCAAACTGTTACAATCTGGCCTTATGCATTTAAATTTTTATGGAAGCACATTAACTTCTTATTGTTCTTCAGATATTTTTTTTTTCTCCCCAAAGAAATAAAGTCTGTGGTATCTTGATTACTGTATCTGCTAATTATGACTAAATATAAGGTTTTAATTTTCAATGAAGTATATTTAAATACACTGCTTTCAAGTACTGTACCAAATATAAGAGTCACAATATGTAATTTGGATTGAATCAAGTGACCATGAATCTAAACACTGACATACAGGAGAATCAAACAAAACCTGAGAACCAGTGTCTCTTGTGACAAACAACAGCTTCCTCCAATACTCTCTGATCTATATTAACTGTGGTTTTATGTCCTTATTATTTAAAGAGTATATTCTCATAATGCAGATATTGTAGTCTAATTTCCATTCCCAACATATTTTCACAAATATGGCTCCTGATTCTCTCTTTTAATAGGCTCTATATTTGCCAAAATAGTCTCAAAAGAATCCACTGATGCTTAACTCTATGGTTAAAATCATTCGCCTATGCCACGGGTTACGAAGACACAGTATGTAGCTTACAGAGTGAAATAAAATTCACCAGATACCATTCGTTGTTTCTGGATTTTTTTTTTTTTGCCAGAATATTTCACTTGGTCAAAAATTAGTATAAATATATATGGAATCTTTACTGGCACCTCCTGGAAGATGCCATGAGGTTATTTGCACATGTGAATGGCTATCTTCAACCCCTAGCATTCCAGCATTATCTAAATGAAACAAAACCAAAACCAACCAAACAAAAAGAAACAATAAATACATAGATAAAGGGCAAGACTGAGTATATTTTTTTTTTTACTATCATCATGCCACTTACTAACAAATGATGAACACTCACATCTGTACAAAATACTGTTTAAAATGGCTGTAAAAGACAGGCAGATGCAAGCTGCATTAGCAGAGGAATTTATTTTGTGCATATGGGCAGTGGCAAACAAACAAGCTCTGATGTTATTAAAGCTATCCATTAATGTGACTGTCCAGCAAGGTTAATGTGTCTTTACTAAAGGGTGCAAAAGGGTGTATTTTTCTAGCTCTGCAGATAAATGCAGTTCAGAGTATACTATGACTTTAGATCCAGTGGCCATATCTAAAAATTGATTGCTGTAGTTGTTCATTGTTGTCACCCAGCTGCCAGGGAGGGAAGAGTGCTACTCTCGGTATAATATGCCTTCCCTAAAGTGAATGGAAACCTTGGTTTTCACTTTAGTATAGTCAGGATTATGCTTGTGATGTTCATTTTGCAAGCTTGATGGGGTTCCTACAACCACAACTACTTTGAATCACCATCTGTATCCCTTCCTGGGCTACACATGCCTATTCCAACAAAGTCCTGTGATCTGAATACCCATCAGTGGATGGAGCACATCAGGAACACGTGGAGCACACCTGATTCAGTTTCACTGAAAAGGACATCAGTTCTGGTCTTCCTCTCTGAGAATTATTTCAGAAGCATATTCCCAAATCAAAATGCTGACAAAGACACCCAGTTCCCTGAGGAGGGAAGACACTTCATATCATAAGTCAAGACTTAGATCAAACTGAGTAACTTGTATCATCAAATGTACTTGTGTGTATGTGTGTCTATAGTTTCATATGACATTTCGCTAATTTTTTTAAAAAGAGGAAATTGACATTTAAGAAGCCTCAAGTTGAAGATTCAGGGTTTCTCTTTTAATTTGCATTAAAATGCTGAACTATAATTTAACAAGAAGATCAAAACAGAAAACCAAACCACCTTACAAAGGCTGTCTTTCAAGTATGTAGAGATTTAGAATGTTCCTGAAAATTGCAGTCTTCAGACTGATTAGACATTTGCCACAACAGCATCACCACAGACAGAAACCTGGAAGGTTTTTTTTAGCTATACCCTCACTCTAGGTCTCTGTTTTTTAACGTATGTCAAAGAACGATAGCATAGTACCTTGTATGATAAGACTGATTTGTGAGGGTAGCTCCCATGCACCATAATAAAGAACACTTGTGATTCTTGGTAGTTCCTTAGAGGTTTTGCATCCAACCAGTCACTTGTGATACTGTGGTATGTGCAGGTATGCAGGTGCATGTGCAGCAAGTCCAGGACTTACTGAAGATGATCAGCAGAGAAGCCAGAGTGTGCTGTCTTCTCCTTAGTGCACTGAACTTACACAGCTAATGGTTTGAGCACCTAGGAAGAGCATTGCCCCCAAGGATTCCTTCTTATGGCCAAAGGAACGTCTTGTGAGGTAACCAGCAACATTTGGAGTATAATGCAAAGTGCGTAATTTCAAATACTCAGTCCATGCCAAATATACAGTGCACAGAGAATGTGGGTAAGGGAGTGGAATTTAGCCCAGTGTGCTTTCCTGTCCTTTTCACTTCATATCTACATTTTATGAAGAACATTGGTACCTCAGTGGACAGATGGTTGGAAGGGCAACACGATATCAGGCTATTCACATATTCCAGCTTCAGGGAAACAGAGAATAGCTGAAGTCATGAGGCACCTCTGGAAGTCATCTTGTCCCCTCTGCTCCACACAAGGTCAGCTATGGTCAACCACATACTGTGATCTTCCGTGGTGGTATGCAGGGCCTTTCAAGAAGGGACTCCACATTCAGTTTGTTTGCCCAAAGCTGGCCAAGCTGAAAGTGAAGACAGAACACCTGGTGGCACAGTTAGCTCAGATCCAAGTTTCTAGCTTGTCCTGAAGTTTGCATAGTGTGGTCTGCACTCCAAATGAAGTATAGACATGCTAGTGGAATATTCCATACACGGATTTGCAGGAAAGAAAATCCCATGTCTTATCTTCTGCTTAGTGTTCATGTATATGGCTTTTCCCCTAACATATGTACCCAATCCCAAAGTGCTGGGTATATTGAAAATTTATGCATGCTTTACATTTAATTTAAGCATTTCCATGGCAACTGCTAGATTTCAGGATGTTTTAAGTTTCTCCCAAGATACAGATTATATTCTTCTCAGAACAATTTCCCAGGTTGTGTTTAGCCACATTCATATGACTTTCTACAATTCAATTTTTGATGGAAATTACCATATCATCTACCAGAAGCAAGAGTTTTAATAAACAGATTTACTTTTATGACTTCTTCCATCTTACTCTGTGTTTAAACAAGTAGTTGTGCATCAAATGAAGATAATGAAGTCTCATTGCTCAGAATCATTGTTTTTGATTGATAAATGCAGGAGTTTAAGAAGGTCCAAGTCCCAACCAACATGTTCTTCACTCTTGGAATAGATGAAAGATGTGTCTCCTCCTGTCTTTCTCTTTCCCTCTGTGTCTTTTACACAGATGTTTTACTGTCAGGAGAGTCTAAAGGATGAAGATGGCTACCAGAAGCCTGATGTTCAACCCACGTTCATAATGACATGAAATAAGTAAAACAAATATATGACTGTCTGTGTGCTGAAGCCTGGAACAAAATTAAAGAGACTTGAGATGATGCATGGTGCACCTAGCAGTAATGAACTGATGACCCATACTTCTGTATGGGTGACCTTAAATCACTTCTAAAGACATCAGAGATTCAAGTATGAATGAAAAATGCAATACAGATAACAGACAAGACACACATACAAATAAAGGAAAACAGGGGAGGTATGGGAAAGAAGATCTTTCTTGTAAATATTCACTTCTTTCTCATCTGCATTTGCCTTTCTAAATGTCACTTCTGAATAGAATTCCACAACTGCAAGCTATTCTTCCTGCCCCTTTGCTGTCACAATGGTAAACCTTCATCACACCTGACTCCTGTTCCAGGACCACAGCTGGTACAGCATGCATCTTTTATACCGGTACACCTCCATGAGCAGTCAGCATAAAGCACAAATCTAATGGAGAACAGGTGAATGAAGAATTTCATATTTGCCATTAGGTTATACACACATCACCTTCATCTTGTGCAAGCAGCAATTCCTAAGCCAGGTGGTGAACGATCAGGCTTCCTACCCTGTCAGGCAGCAATCTGACGCTTTACTTGCCTGATGTGTCACACAAACCTGAGCTGCTATGTAAACAGCAATAAATAACAGAGAAGTGGGTGGTGGTACATTTGCAACTTGCACATTTCTTCCAGTCCCATCACTTTCATCCTAAGAAGCAAGAGAGGCAATAAACAGAGAGATACTCTCAGGATCCTGGCAGGCTCCAGGATATAACCATCAAATAAATCAATTAATTTAACTCTAATGTAATTATATGCTTTAGATGAAGGGTGATTTTAGCTTGCTGAATTCACTTATAAGATCAAACAGTTATCCTAATAAGTTTATACTGTTCTGAAGATGGTAGTATTCTCAGTGGCCCTGGTACAACGCCAGTGGCTTGAGTGGAGCTGCTATACACTTAAATAAATGAGAGCAGCTTTCAGTCAGACAGCAAGGATTTGATTTCCAATTAAAAAATAAGTCTCCAAAAATAAAGCCCACCATTACAATTAAACTGTTGTCAGACCTACAATGTGTACCTGTAGCATTGAAATTATGCTCCATTTATGAATAGAAAGTTCAATAAGAGATTCAAAATCAAAGCGATTTCCTCGGGTTTCCATGCCCAATCTGTTGTCAGTTGCAACGTCCTTGGGCAGGGGGACTGTGGGTGAGGTTCAGAGTAAGGACAAAGGATATTAAACGTTACAACCTAAAGATCTGCTGTTTATTTATTTGTAAAAATGGGGTAGTGAGGAGGAACAATGTCAGACAGGGATTCATAAACACTGACCACTTGGTTAAAAGAATGTGGTATTCTCAGCTCCTGATCATGCAAACAGAAAGGCCAAGGTACTCTTCCAAGAAATGTGCTAAAAGCCAGCAGAAAAATTTATAAATGTGCATCTTATATTCCCAGAATTTTTTAAAGAGACTACCACTCCTGTGGTCTCTATTTTGAGCTCTTTCAGTGCAAACGTGCTCCAAACAGAAGATGAGCTGGAGGAATGCTCAGTCTGTGAGCCCTGGCACTGCAGGGGAGCCCAGTTGCTCAACAACAAACAAGGCTTCAGCAGTTTTCCCCTAGAAATGGCACTTGGGCACCTGAAAAGTGTAAGAGCTGGGATTTCAGAAGTCCACAAGGAGAAGTGGCAACTATACTGAGGTTGTGAGAAGGTTAATTAGCATTTAGGTGCCTATGAAGTACTTAAGCAGTTAAGGACTTAGATTCATCTGTGATCCTGGCTCTGTATCCCCACACACCTCCTGGTGTGCTTTGGCTATTGCTGGCCTTCCATGAACAATGCAACCACCAAGCAACAAATATTGCCAACTCATAACCAAGGTGTGTGCCACCACCAGCTCCTTTTCTTCTGCTTCCCTTGTCACTGTTTAGCTTCTCCTGTCCAAAGGAGATCACTTCCTTAGCTCTGAACATTTTCCAGGTAGATGATTAATTTAATTCCTTGCATCCCTAATGTTTGTGGGCACATTCCCTGTTTTTGATTTCCTTCCGTTCTGGGAATGGAGGTGAGAATGAAACAGTCAGCTTGCTACGAAGTGGAGAAAACCTGGGAAATACCAGAGAAGCAGCCACATCACCCATATGGTCCAGGGCAGCTCAGCCCATGGGAAGCTGGGTGACAGGTGATCCTTTACTTGTGACATGTGGGAAAGGAAAAAATGTCTGAGGGAAGGTTGTTAACAGTAAGAATACAGAAACCTGGTAATAATTGCCCACTGCATCCACAGCTCCCCAAGCCAAAGAGAAGCTACAATGTATAACTTCAAAGCCACACCTGAAACACAAAGATGCCGGGTTATAAAGATTGTCCTCCAGTCACAAAAAAGCTATTGAACATGTAATACCAAAGGAAATAAATGGCAAGTGGAGTTAATAAACAGTTAATAAGGTATTATTTCAGCTACCCACACATAAACTGGTCAAAAGTCATGTTGGGACAAAGTTTAGAGAATAAATTTCTTTACAAATTAAATGACTGCCTCAAGCAAGACCTAGTTCTGAGTACTGAGTGGAAAGCGTGAATCTCAACCAAAAAAATGACTTCAGTGAAAATGAATTTGGACATTATTATTCTGAAACTATAAAGGCTATGCAGATTAAAAGTAAAATAACCAAAGGTAGCAATTGATTTAATTATTTCAGTTCATGTTTATTTGCAGCTCAGTTCTCAGTCCTAAAGCTAGAAGCAGAAGTTTCTTTTAGCAGTAACTAGAGTTGAACCTTAAATAATAATTAAAAGCAATTTTCTTGGAGGAGAATAGATAAGGATACAATGCAAATCCTATTTATATCTATCATGAAAATTCAAACCCATCTCAAACACAGCCATTAGAACATGAAGAGCAAATGGGTACATAGACACAGGAATAAATAGCCAGCAATTCTGTTAAATGTGTTAGATGGAGGACATTCTATGAGACCATTCTCACCAGGACCAAAGACAACAAAACAAAACAATTAAGGCGGGGAGAACTGTCACAAAGACACTCAAGGCTGTATTTACAAAGAGGACAGGAGTGCTGGGTTTCAAGGATGCACATCCATCATTTTGGTATTCACTAGCACCTGTGGGGCAGGCCAGCTCTGTAGGCACCTGATCCCTGTGATACCTGAGTTTCTTCTGCAAATATTTCTAGTAGAGACCTCCATTTCTGCAGCTAGGTGCACATATGGCACCTCAGGACAGATTTTTTAGCAGGGCATGTTATGACAGGACAAGGGGCAATGGTTTTAAACTAAAAGACGGGAGATTCAGACTAGACAGGAAATTTTTTAAAATGAGGGTGGTAAAACACTGGCACAGGTTGCCCAGAGAGGTGGTAGATGCCCCATCTCGGGAGACATTCAGGTCCAGGCTGGACGGGGCTTTGAGTAACCTGATCTAGTTGAAGATGTCCCTGCTCATTGCAGGGGGTTGGACTAGACGAGCTTTGAAGGTCCCTTCCAACTCAAATTATTCTATGATTCTATGATTCAGAACATCCATTCCCCTGTAGCCTGCCTCATAATCAGCCTTACCACAAAATGTTTCCCAGCTGCCTGACTTGTGGGTGCTGAGTTGGTAAAGCTGCTTGGGCAGCACCTATCCCTGTGCAAAATACAGCTTCTGGGAAGGAAAGGGAGGGGTCCTTTTCCTCTTCCTTCCCCTCATCCTAACATCTTTCACTTGAGTACTCTAACCTGCTGAAGCACAGTAGAGTTTACAAGCTTGTACGCAAATAGGGAAGAGAGGGCATGAAAGAAGCTGTCACCTTCATGGGTACCCCACACCTTGATGTAGAGCTGGAGGATAGGAGATGCAGAAATAAGGCACTTCAAAACCTGATTTGGGGACAGGAATTTTATTAACTGGTGGAAGTACTTGAAAATGGACCCAGTTCTCCATGTGGCTGAGGAGCAGTTGAGGAAATGGGAGGAAGGTAGCTAGCCAGTGGCAGAGTATTAGGAAAGAGGTTGAGAAAGTTTAAGATGGTGTACAGGAATACAGAAATCACTGGCCATTGAATGTCTCTAATCCTCTTCTATTTTTGGTCTAATATTTCATTACATGTGGCACAGAAATCAGTACTGCCAGCTGTTCTGCTGGCTTAAAGAAGGAGAAAACAAGATGAGAATGTGGTGGAAGTCAAGGTAAGTTAAACATTTCTTGAGAAAACATTGTATGAGTCCAATAACAAAGAAGGTAATAAAGAGACAGCATCGTCATCAACACCCTGTACTACCATCAACAGATCTCTGCATACTTTTAAAATAAAATTATCTCCAGTGCCTGCTTGCACATAGTAGAGAAATAATTTATTCTAAATGGTAGTAATGCTATCATACATTCATATACTAGTCACTTTCTGAAAAGATGGTGACAGGGAGATGCATATGTACTATCTACACTGAATTTTGAAATAATTCATTCAATCAACAGTCAGTGCCTCTAATTTGTTTCCTGAGGATGAAGACAGCTACTACACCTAATCCTGACTTTAAGACTTTAATATTCTAATCTTTCTCATACACGGACAATACTTGATTACAGGTAAGCTGCATTTGGTAGAATATGAGATTGCTCAATTATCTGTGTCGTCACTCGGCTGGCCAAAAAAAAAGAGGAGGAAAATCATGTATTTTTCATAGGGATTTTGTGAGAATAACAAGAATTATCACAAAGACATTGTACTATTTATCTTGTTATAAAGTAATAAAGAAAACCACCTTTTTTAAAACACCCCTATAGAGTGAAGAAAATATAAGTTTTTATAGAAGAAATATATATTTCACTGAAGTTTTCCCCTTCCTGGTCCTGGCAGCAGAGCACCTCCAAAAAATCTTGAAGTAAAGAATGACTGTCCCATTTTAATGGTGGGAACTGTGAAAGTGAAAGGTTAAACAGAGTGTCCAAAGTCACAGAGGCAGTAACTACACTCCAGTAGATCTAACTGAAATCCAGAGTTAGTTATCAGACCATTATGACAATCTACTACTCTGATTGTAAACAGCTTTGATGTATTTTGTACTGAGTATCATAAGATCCCACCTGTACCTTGCTGTAAAACACTTTTTCTTGGCATAAATGACTTTTTTTTTTCTTTTTAAACTGAAAGACGGCAGACTTAGATTAGCTATAAGGAAGAAATTATTCACTATGCGGGTGGTGAAGCACTGGAACAGGCTGCCCAGAGAATCTGTGGAGGCCCCTTTCCTTGAAGATGGTATACAGGAAGGTCAGGATGGATGGGCCTTTGAGCAACCTGGTCTAGTGGAAGGTATCCCTGCTCATGGTAAGGGGATTGGAAGTAGATGATCTTTAAGGTCCCTTCCAACCCAAACCATTCTACAATTCTATGATTATTGAATTAATATCAAGGACAAATCTAGAAGGAAATGAAGCTTCAGCTAAAGTACTTCTGAGAACTGAGACAGGTGAAGGAATGACCTACCAAGAAGTGTCATGACAACATTTAAGCAGCACAAACTGCTGCTGTGGTAGTAGAGCTGCTTCATTTACATAACAAATTGATGTATTGCTGCTAGTAAAGAGCATTTAATTTCATTTCATTTAAGTGCACTTTAAATAGAACACTACAGAAAAAGTCAGGTCTTCTTTATTGCTGTTGCTATTTTGAAGTAGTGCTTGTCTTTCACAAAGACAGGTGTGAATGTGCACTTAAAGGTATAATTTCTCTCAATGCTTTTTGCATTTTTTTTTAGGATAATTAATATATTTGCACAGCATCACAGCAAAGACAAAGGAAATATCACTGTAGATACGACCACTGTCCCAGATAGCTGCTTCCAGAGGTGCTTTGCAAAGCGTGCAAAACTCACTAGCTAACTGTATGTCCAGGAAAAAAAGAAAAAAGTCCTACCCTCAAGGTGATGGAATTTTATTCTTCTCTGAAGGAGTGGCAAAATCTTAATTACTTGTAAAAAGGGTAGACTCTTTTCTATTTTTTTCTACTGCACCTTTTTCTTCTGTATTTCTTACTAAAATGAGCTCAGCAGGTTAATTATGCATAGCTTTCAAAGTACGCCCTTTATCTTTTAGAAATGCGTCGATAAAATTCAGGCTTCTGCCGTCAGTTTGCTTATGTCACATTAGAAAGAGTAAATACACTGTTTGGCCTTTTTGACCATTAATTGTTTTATATGCCGCTGTCATATTAGCTCCTATGTATTCTCTGAGTTTTTAGAAAGCAAATGAACTAACCTATTTTAAGATTTTCAGTGCCCTCCTGTTATTTTAAATTTCTCTTTCATCTCTCTGTTCTTGCCTTCCTCTGTTTCTCTCTTTCATCACTGTGTACCACAGACATCTACCATTTTTATCAGCCATAAAATTGCTCTCTGGAATGGAAACTCTTACATTATGCTTCTCTTTGCTGCGCTTTTCTCAGTCCTTTTATATTGTCTCACAACTTTCCTAAATTTAACCAAACCACTGAACCAATTTACTCAGCTGTAAATTTTGCTACCTAAATATTAATGACAACTTTCATATAAACTTGTTAAGTAACTGTGACCTTCACACTGGTTTTGAGGTATTTCATCATTAGATCAAATCTATACATTTCCCTGTTTATTTCCAACCAGCAGATGTATGAAGCCAGCCTTTACTGAACTGTTACCTGCTTTTTGAACTAAAGGAGCAGAAGAAAAGAACCATCCTCTGACTGCCACTATTAAAATGTCACATAATAATACCACAATGCATTTTTGGTAACTAAGTAACGATTACTTGGATCATCAATTTATGGAAGTTCTTTTCTTTTGATATACTTATCACTTTGTGTCTTGTGGTAAAGAGATAGATACTGTAAGAAAACTTTTTGAAAATGTATGCAATTGCTCAAATCTGTATACATTCAAATTTTGCTGCTCTTCATACTTTTTTCTCAGGTGTTCTCGAGAAGAGACTATTTCAGTATAATCTATGTAAGCACAAAGTGCTCTAAAGAATATATAAAGGACAGGAACACTTTGCTGTTTTTGTGATGTTTGAAAGGAATGGTAATCTCGTATTATTTCAAAACACTTAAAGAATGTTTGAAAGCAGGGCATTTCATTTTCTTCTGTACTTGAAAACTGGGATTCCAAAGGTATTCTCGTTGATGACCACACATTTTATTTATTAGAATTACACTTCTCTCTAGACTTCATACTTTAAGGTAGGAGGTTTGTCCTACAAAAATGTTTGAACATTTCTGCCTTCTCCATATATGACTATTAGAGCATGTAGGTTATATTTAGTTTCTGTTTTTTCACAACTGGATGTAGTGACTCATGCTTTGTGGCTGTTCTCTTCATTTTCATAGCAATTACTCCTGAAAAGGTTCATATACCAAAGCTGTCAGCTAAATACTTCTTATATGCCTGAAAAGAACGGGCACCTTTGCAGAAACCCATCATTTGACGATTTGCTGGAGTCTATGCTAGTGTTATATTTCACTGAATATTTCAATTTGGATTTTAATAATTTTTGTTCATAGGTACTAAGTTAATGACATAATAAATCCAGGATCAAAGTTGTCCCTGACAGAAGCATAGATTTACTACCTTAAAGCAAGTTTCTGGGTTTTTTTTCACAAAAACAACATCAAGAACAAGAAGAAACCTTCAGGGAGCACTTTATTGAAATGAACTTTCCTGTACCGAGTGCTTAAATCATACAGAAAAGAGAAGTTACATTTAGAGCTTGTTCTGCAGTCACTACAAATAACCTATATTTTAAATATGTAACTCAACAGTACATGAAATCTATAGGCACATATCACGCAGGATTTTACCCTGCTGGCTGGGAAGAAGGGAAAACTATGACTGCAACAGCAAATTGTTTGGAAGAATCCTTTCAGACTGAGCAGAAACAACTCCACTTAACATAAATCTTACATCTAAATAAGATTAAAATAACTCAAAAGCTCCAGAAATCTTACAAAAACATAATATGAGCCTTAAAAATGTTTGGTTTCTTCATCCTAGATTTTTCTAAAAGAATGGCAGAGGCAGAAGCAACCCATTCTAGTGCATAGCCAGTGTTACAGGAGGACGAGACACATCATGAGTTCCTCTTGTCAGAACTTTCTATGACTGTAATTATTCCTTTCCAATGTCAGCCTTGCTGTAGACATTTCCATGCCTGTGACAATGAGAGGAAATGATATTCTCCTGTGGCTTTAGGGATCATTAGGTATAATCATGACAAAACTCCTTTATCAGAAGAAATCCAGTTTAACATGACATTTTTTGGAGGTCTCTTGAGATGTTTAAACCTTAGAGGTATTCTAAAGTAACTCTTACTGTGTCAATATTGCATTTATGTTTCTGACATACTGTTAGACAGTTTTCCTTTAAAACAACGTATCACAGGTTCACAGGAAAATTCTAGTTGAAAGGGACCTCAAGGACCTGTCTCTAGTTTAACCCACTGCTCAAAGGAGGGTCAGCTATGAAATCAGACCCAGTTACTCATCCTGTCTGATCTTAAAATGGACAGAGACTGTACAAACCTCCCACAGTGTAAAAGATTCACTTTGTGTCTAGTCCAAGCCTCTCATTTCAATTTGTGCCCATTGTTTCTCATCTTCCCACTACACACTTCTGAGAAGCAGCTCACGCCATCTTCTCAATGACGTCCTTGTAGGTATTGAAGGCTGATGTTAAGTCACTCTGAACAAAACCCATTTCCCCAGCCCCTTCTGCCAGGTCAAGAACTCCAGCCACTACCATGCTGATGTCCCTCTGCTGAACCTGCTACAGTAACAACCTTATGGATGTTTAGAATGTGGTAGTGCTTTGCTTTGATTCCTGTAATAGTACAGCTCTCTACAAGTCAAAGAAATGGTATTCCAAATTAAATAGCAATTTTTTTTGAATCACCAGTGACATAGGAGGCATGCCAATTGAAATTGTAATCGCATGCATTTTAGACATTAACAGCGGGAATTTTACAAACACAAACTGGCTCTGTCCTAGTTTCTTGCTTCATCAGACTTAAGATCACATGTGACCTAGCTCACAAAAGAATGTTAATTTTACAATCTCTGTTTAATGTGAATTATGGCTTTGACAGGTGGATGTGCATGTTTGTAAAATCAGCAACTCTACTTGAATGCTCACAGTGAGGAACTGATTCTGTAAGACAGAACTGCAATAAAAGGCTTAGGCATGCAACAAACTAGGTGAAAAGTACAAAGCAGTTAAGTTTTATTCTGAAGCATCTGCCGTGGTTTATGCTTTACCTGAGATAAGGATTTTTAAAGTTGATGTCTAACATAAGAAACTATCTATTTTATGCCTGCAATCACATTTTTTCATTGTGTTTACAGTGAAAACAGTTAGCAACAAGGTTATATAATGATTTGAAACATGATGAAAGGGCATAGTGAATTATCTATTTTTTTTTCTCAAAAGATGACACATCTTGTTGAAAGAACTTTTAGACAAAACAGCAGCTCATGTATGAAGTAGAGGAGCTACAGCCACTGTTACTCTGATGTTCAGATTAGAAGTGCCTCTGACATAAAGCATATTAATCTGAGAATGTATTTTTTAAAATTAAGGGAAGCAAAATGAAACCACAAATATGAAAGAATTCTTTTGAAGGATCAGCATTTTAAAACCTGTAAAATTTGAAAAGGCTAGATATTAAGTCTGGACTGACTTAAGTTCTACAAGTTGGGTGTTTAGCCTGTGCTTCTGAGGCTGCGTGCACCCTGCCAGGACACTCATTCAGCCCATGGCTGCCCTAAGTGCTCCTGAGACCAACAAAGAAATGGGTAACAGTGAGAAAATATACTTTAGACCTTTATGGTGAATGAATCACAGAGTAATAGAATAATTTGGGTTGGAGGGGACCTTCAGAGGTCATCTAGTCCAACCCCCTGCAATGAGGAGGGACATCTTCAACTAGATCAGGTTGCTCAGAGCCCCATCCAGCCTGGCCTTCAATGTCTCCAGGGATGGGGCATCTACCACCTCTCTGGGCAACCTGTGCCAGTGTTTCACCACCATCATTGTAAACAATTTCTCCCTCATGTCTAGTCTGAATCTCCCCTCTTTTAGTTTAAAACCATTTTCCTGTCGCAACAGGCCCCGCTGAAAAGTCTGTCCCCATCTTTCTTATAGGCCCCTTTTAAGTACTGAAAGGCTGCAATAAGGTCTCTCTGGAGCAGCAAGGTCAGAGCAGCCAGACATGTGCAATGCAATTGATCCAAGGATGTGCAGTCCACCCGACACTTGGCGAAAGCAGAGGGCAAGTTACGTAGGCCCAGACCGAGTTTACTGAGCTGTGCTCTGAAGGGGATGAGGTGAGCTGGGGAGAGGATATGGTAAATAGCTCTCCCCAACAGTGCAAGAAAGGTGGATTGACTTTCTTGAAGGTCATCAGAAGGATATAAATACGCATTTTTTCCAACATCTCTTCCGATAAAAGAGCTACGCTATCTACGCTATCTAGTACACTCTTATAACAGTTTTGCACTGCTAATTTAATTAATTAGATAGAGGTGATAATTTAAAACATTAGAAAACAGAATAACTATACTTGCCATTGTTTTCTGCAAAGAGATAAAGCTTCCTAGATGTTTCTCAGGCTAAATGATGCCTGAAATTCTGAAAGAAGCTCCTGTTTGCCTGCAAGACTTAGAAACTGGAAAATTTTACTGCCTGAATTTCCAAAATTCTCTTTAAATATAGGTGGAGCACTTCCTGAATACTCTTTTTGAAATGTCAGTAGGAATATGAGTATTTAATAAAATATATCTCACTTGGAATTAGGATGGTGATTTTTTTTAAACAGCTGAATCAAATGAGATTTGCATCAAACATGCACATTTGATGTGGATCATACAGATTTTTCCCACTTTTTCTCCTACTGTGCCTAAAAATAAAGCTCATTTTCTGTTAAAAACCAAAACAAATAATTTCCCCTTAGGGAAATTCTGTTTCAGAAACTTGATGAAAGAACAATGTCAGAGAAAGCCTGGACTCACCAAACCAAGAAGAAGAAATCGGTTCATTCGACCATTGAAGGATTTTCAGCTCAGGAGCTCCAAGCTCAGTTGTCTCCTTTGCTTGAGAGGATCTGAATTCCCAATTCCTACCTCCCCAGAAAGTGCCTTATCCTGCTGCTATAATGGGCACTGTGCTTTGCATTTCACCTGTTGATGTTCTTTCACTGTACTAATAGATACTAAGTGTATTAATAGATAGTAACTCATGTGAACAGTGATGCATATACTTCCTACACAGCAAATGTCCCAGCCACATGGCTGGAGAATCAGTCTCAGACAGTACTAATTTTTTTTGGTAATGATATCAGTATTTAATAAATAATGAAACAACCTCAACAGGGAAGAGTGAGGAAGCCCTTGTTTAGAATGTCATATCATCTGATTATCAGTACCTTCTCCTCAACCCACATCCTTCAGTCTTGCAGAGGGTGGATTTTAAGAGAGAAGAGAGGCAGAGAGATACTAATTCCCCTTCTCTAGCTCAAGCATGCATCTGGATGAAGCTTTTTTTTTTTTCTTTTCTTCACATGAATCTATTTGGTGAACTGGGTTTACATCTGTAAGATATTTCAGAGCAAGTGAATTTGCACTTCACAGTGATTCCATTTCTCTGCCATATCAGTTTGTCCAGTGCTGTCATAACAATAATCCTCATTAGTGAATACTGTTTGGCAAAGAATAAATACATTTCCATGCCTAGAAAACTAAACACAAAAACAAAACCAAGAAAAAACAGTGTTAAAAAATTAGGAGGCCATGAAGATTTTGCAAACAGAAATCCTAAGAACAATAACCAAAGGAACACTGCAAATTGAGTATTTTGGGTTCTGCACATGAAGACAGCAACGCATTGCTGCTAATACCCACCAGGTGGCTCTCCCCTCTGGAGCACAGCAGGTTGTAAAAATCCCTCTTCGTAAGAGAAAAGGGCTTGCAGATATCCAAAATTACTAAGATTTGCTTTTGAATCTAAATATCCACCTCAGCTGCTGAACAGATGCTCAGCCTAGGATATGTTGTGAAAGCCTCACACTGAATTCTGTTTATTTTAAGGCTGTTATTTCTGAATTACTGTTCTGGATCTGGAAGGGCTGTAACCCTGTGCTTACTCTACACCATATCCTGCAGTATATTCAAATGGGATGTATGTCTGAGTTTGCTGGATGCTTGTCTCCTCTAAAAAATAATACAGCTAAAGTCTTGTGGACCATTCATATCCTAATTAAAGGATCATGCAGTCTGATCTTTAAACTGTGTTTTTGCTTGCTGGCTGAAACTTGTATTTCACTTGAAATCTTTTCTATCTTTACACATGACTGCTTAAACTGTTTCCATGATTTCTCTGAAATAAAGTTCCCATTCCCTAATCATGGAAAAACTTGCCACTTAATTACGGTGGCAGGCATTTATAAGATGTTGTTTTCTTCCCTGCCTCTGCATACCTGAGATAACAATGATTATCAAAGCCATCATGCTGAACTGAGATATCATTACTGGGTTAGAGTCTGAAAAGGATGCAGCAGAGAAAACCATCTTTATGTGGACCCAAATCCTGCTTTGACTGAAGAGCATAACAGAATGGTTCCTGTTTCACTAACTTGAAATGACCTTCGTCGTCTTCATTGTTTTAGAGGAAGACACAGTCCTAAACTCTGAGAGCTTCCTTTTTTTCATACCCTACAGTATTACACCATTTTTCCCCCTCTGCCTGTTTAACAGCAAGGTTTTAATATTGAGAAACAAGCTTTGTTTGAGACCAACAGCAGTGGAGACACAGTTTTGTTCATTTTCTTTCTCATCCTATTTTTTCTTTTTGTACTTATTCCTCATAATGCTGGCACCCAGACAAAGAAAGAGCACTTTGCAGCTTGGCATTGCTTCTTTGTGGGGTTATCGCATCGTCCTCATTTCAATCTTTACAGAGCAGTTGCTTGTAATGTAAAATGTTATCACCAAACCAAGCTAACAAAAAGAGATTCATTTACTGAGAAACAGAGTTTTTCTTATGAAAATAGGAATATTTACTGATATTATGGGACTGATGTGAAATGAACGGAAGTTGTGAGTACGTGAGGAAATAATCCCTGAACCATCTCACAGGTGCTGCTCTTTCTTCTCAAAATTCAACCTCAGATTTCATAATCCAGGGAAACCCGAATCTATCCTCTAGGTATAATGTGTTACATAATAACCACACATTTAGAGAGAGTATATATTTATAAATATATTTTTGTAATTAGTATTTTTTTCAAGTGAGAAGACTCCTAAATCCAATGCTAAAATGAGGAGCACAAACTGTTTGCAGCTGAAGACCAGGTTCTGATTTCCCTGTTTCTGTGGTTAAAGACTCATTAAATTGCTATATTTTTCACTGGGTACATCACCAAGAATTATCGTTCTGGCACGTTGATGTTACACACAAGTAAGCAGAAAGTACATCGGCAATCTCCTGGGTGAGCAACACGGTTGCACTCTTCTCCACTCAAGGATGCTGAGAGAGAGAATGTGGCCATGGCAACAGCAACGGGATGGATGGGGCCTGCCTCCTAGGAAATGCAGAGAAATCCCTCTGCCAAAGAGCAAGTATGTCGCAGATGGTGGTAGCACGGGTGACCCAGGGAGGTTTTCTGCCAGCAGCAACTGTATTTCCACACATGCATCCAAGCCCACTCTGCGGAATTACAGCTGACAGGATTCTAAAGAAGTACAAGACTTCTCTCCCAATATTCTGTTCTACTTTAGGGTGCAAGGGCCAAAGCAAAATGTAGTACTGAAAAACCTAACTGATGTCCCTAGTTTATCCCTATTTTCACCTTAGTTTATGTATTTGTAAAATACATATGGTATTGGCTTCACTTAAAAAAACTTTAAATACATATATATATATATTTATATACATATATCTATAAGAAGTATACATATGCCATAAGGATAATCATGGAGACAATGAACAAAGCATCAGTCCCACATTTTTTAAAATATGCAATGAAGAGCTGACTGTAATGTCAGGAATGAGTTCACTTCTAATTTCAAAGAACTATGGCCATGATAGATATGTTAATAATGAGAAGTATCCTGTTGAAATTAATAGGATAAAGAAACTATTTTGAATAAAGGCAAAATTTTTCAGGAGGAGATAAGAAAGCCAAGAAAACCCTCAAAAGCATGAAGCTCATGATAACATCATGAAAGCTGCAAGGCAATTGGCTGATCTTTCTTATTTTCTATTACTAAAACCCATCTGGACTTACAGATACATAACTAACCATCTTTAATATTACCTGGTATTATTTGTGAAACTAGAATACTATATCTTCACTTTCTACTTTTTTAGTGCTTTTAAATTTGTGACATGGATGTAGTAATAGTGTTTTTGCCCTCATTCTTCTTGTTCCTTTGCATTGCCATGAGGAAAAACAGATAAAACTTTCTGCAACTCTAATCGTCACCAACTCAACAGCCCATGGGGTTGTGCTCACAAAAGTCTGGATGTGGGTCAAGTTCAGACTTGCCTCATTTTGCCTTGAGGCATTTTCCTGCAAGGTTAATTCTATAGGGCAGAAGTGTATAACATGATATTCAGACAGACAACTATTTTTAGTGGTTAGAGACTTTTTTTTTTTTTTTTTAATAGAGACTCTGCCTTAAATACAGTCCCAGTGTTTTTCTGTAAAAGCAGTTCCAGCAGCGGCCTGATGTGGAAGTTCTTCTTACAATCAGGTCAAACACAAAGGATGCAATATTTTAATAGTGAAAAAGGCTAATCATGCAGGAAGCCCTGTTTTGTAGTGTAAGTGCTATTAGGTAGCAAACATTACAGCAAATTACCACAAAGAATGAACAAAGCTGGGTTTTAAGCACTTATCAAGTGCTTTTTCCAGTCCCTGCTGCCATTCATTTTATCTCTGGGAGATGCTTTTATAAAAAAATGGAGCTTGGGAATTTCATGTCTCCAGCCAGCAGAGGAGTATCAGAGAGGCTGATATCTGTCAATAAAACTGATATTTACAGCAGAACAAAACACGATGAAAACCGAGATACAGATGTGTCTGAATTGCCCTTGGTATCCCCAACAAGGAGCTAGAATGGAGCTCTCCTACCAGACAAGACTTGCCTGCTGATCCAGGAGATAAGCATTTGAAAAGAGGCTATCAAAAGCCACTCATGAACAGTCTTTTCTTCCAAAGCAATTTTCCTTGAGGATACAGGAAATCAAGTGTTCATTGATAATGTTTACTTTGTAAAGGAGTCATGTGGGCCAGATTATCAGATCTGCTTCACTTACTTTTCACAATTCAGCCACGGGTAGGGTTTAAAAATGAGGCACATTTTGCCAGCTAGGGATTCTTTTGGTACAAGACAGTCCATTATCATCACAAATACAGTAGTATCCCACTATTCCTAGCAAGGGAAACATGTTGGAAAGGGCTGCAGTGTTCTTGCCCTCTGCTTAGTTTGTCAAACAACTCCTTTAGGTCAGTTGCTAATTAGGAGTTTTCAGAGCAGCAACAAATCCTGCAAACACCATAACCCATGCAGAACCATCCCCTTCTACGGGGAACCAGGCAGTCTCAACCACGATCATCCTGAATGTGAAAACAAGCTTGTTACAGGAAGTTGTTTTGTTCTTAAAAAAAAAAAAAAAATCAATATTTTAATTTTATGCTAATTCAGAACAAATGCAAATGTTAAAATTCCTTAATTTTTTTCATGACAGTTTTTTCCCCACAGCCTCAACAGAGATTCACAGCAGTGTTGTGCTTAATAAAGCTGTAAAATTCTTCCCCTTGAATTACAACGGTGATTTTTTTTTTTGTTTTGCATCAAGAATATAACATACAGGTTATGCACAATACAGATTTTGTGTTTGTGTGTGTCTCATCTATATCTTAATTATTGATTTTAAAAATAATTTAAATTTGGGCATTTGGACACCTCCAAGTGTCTGACTTATTGTGTAACTGTTTTAGTCATAATAGTTGACTGGATATCAATCACCTTTTCAGTGCTATTGAAAGTCATGTTCAGACACCTCTGACTATATTCTTGAAAAAATTATGCTGTTACCAAGAACAATTATGAGTGGTTGTTTCTTTTTCCTGTCATTTTACTCTTTTCCTTTAGTCTCCTCTCCTTGCTGGATGAAAAGATGGAAATCAGCCATGATCTCAATTAATTTTCTCACTCTGCAAATTAAACTTCCTGAAAATTGTTCCCTTAAAAAAGAATTTACTGCGTCTGCACCCAGGTAATCTTACCTTCACTCTCTCACACAAATACCTACTCGGCCAGATGGTTCCCCTTTATTACGCCCAACTATGACATTAGGATGGTCACGCAGAAGTGGCCTCATTCAGAATTAGATGTCTTTTTTTTTTTTTTTTAAAATCTGATCCCTGTTACAAAGTAGCCAGGTGCTGTTTGGAAGATACTGTTTTGCTATGCGGAGCTTCACAAGCATTCATGAGATGCTAAAAGCTACAGTCCACTTGGTGTTGAGACAGAAAAGGGTAAGTGATATTTGACTGGCAAGATCACCGACATGAACAGAGCTTCTGCATTGTGGACATGTACTGTCCACTATCCTGAACATAAAAAAATGTTTTGCATTTTTCTACAAAGGACTGGAAAATGCCTGAAACACAATAATGTGTTTGGAAAGAGCCCTTAGTGGACTTGCTCTACCACCTTCACAGGGATTAAGGTGAAGTTGTCTGGGCTGTAGTTTCCTCTATCCTTCTGCTTCCCCTTATTGAAGGTAGCAGTGATCGTTGTTTTTCCAGTTCTCTGGCACCTCTCCCAGTTACCATGATCTTCCAAAGACCATCAGGAGTGGCCTCACAATGACAACAGACAGCTCCCTTAGTCCTCATGGATGCATTCAGTCGGGTCCCACAGATTTGTGTATGTCCACTTGGTTTAATGTTCCCTAATGTGATCCTCTAAACTGAGCATAAAACTTCATTGCATCAGACTTTTCCACTGATCTCAGAGGTCTGCATTTCCTTAAGGAAAATTCTATCAGTAAAGACTGAGGTGAAGAAGGCATTTAGTACCTTAATCTTTTCCATTTTTTTTGTCACTGAGTCCCCTGCCCCACTCCATGTCAGGCCCTCATTTTCCCTAATCTCCCTTTTGTTGTGGACAGACCTATACAAGTCCTTCTTGTCTCCCAAGATTCAACTGCAGATGGGCTTTAGCTTTCTTAATTTTATTCCTGCACACTCAAGAAAATGTCTCTATATTTCTTCTGGGTTGCCTAACCCTGTTTTCAGTTCTTGTATGATGCCTTTTTAGGTCTGTGCTGCGTAAAAAGCTCCTCCTTATTCATCCATGCAGACCTCCTGCCACTTTGGCTTTTTTTCCTTCACACTGGCATAAGCCACTCTTATGCTAGGAGGAGGTGATCCCTTAAAATCAGTCAGCTCTCCTGGTCAGCTCTTCTCTCCACAACCGCTTTCCGTGGGATCCTTCTAAGCAGATCTTTCAACAGGCCAAAGTCTGCTGTCCTGTATGCCAGAGCAGTGACCATCTTATTTGCTTTTTTTTCTTCTCTCAGGATTGGGATCTCTGTAATCTCATGGTCACTGTGGCCAAGAGTGCCTGCAACTTTCATATCCTCAACATTTCCAAGTTTGCAAGCATCCAGTCAAATGCAACATCTGCCAGTGTCTGCTAGGAAGTTCTCCTCAATGCATTCCACATAACCCCAGGCCGTTTTGTCATCTAGCCATTATTAGGTTGCCAACAATAAACAGGACTTGTAAACATGAGGCCTCTCCCCCTTGCCTGAAGACGGCCACATCTTCTTCCTGATCAGGCGGTCTGTAGCAGACATTTTCCACAGCACAGCCCACAATGGTCTGCCTTCTAATCCTAACACATAAACAGTTGACTGGCTCGTCATTGAAGAGGAGACTGAGGGGTGACCTTATTAATGTTTATAAATATATAAATGGTGAGTGCCACGAGGATGGAGCCAGGCTCTTCTCAGTGGCAAACAATGATAGGACAAGGGGTAATAGGATCAAGCTGGAACACAAGAGGTTCCACTTAAATTTGAGAAAAAACTTCTTCTCAGTGAGGGTGACAGAGCACTGGAACAGGCTGCCCAGGGGGGTTGTGGAGTCTCCTACTCTGGAGACATTCAAAACTGGCCTGGACATGTTCCTGTGCGACCTCACCCAGGCGTTCCTGCTCTAGCAGGGGGATTGGACTAGATGATCTTTTGAGGTCCCTTCCAACCCCAAACATACTGTGATACTGTGATCTGTCCCAGGGCAAGACTCCATGAATACTTACTAGCCTCTCACAAAAAGCTGAATGCCCCCGCAACCTTCCTCACCCATCCTTTCTAAAGTGCCTGCATCCATCCACTGCAGCATGCTGGTTGCAGGAGTCTTCCCACCACATCTCTACAAGGTCACAGTACTGCAACTGCACACGTGCTTTTGATTCCTCCTGGTTTTGTCCCATGCTGCACACATGAATTAGCATAAAGGCATTTCAGAGAGGTGCTCCAGCCTGCTGAGTTCTCAGAAAGGATGACAACTCCCATCATGATGCTGTCCTCTTGACGCTTCCCTGTTTGTGTGCATGTGCTTGAATCAGGCCTTCTTCACCATGCTTTGTTATGCTCAAGCTCTGTTTTGTCTACCATACCCTTCAAGCTTTCTTGCCAATGCAGCCCAGCACTTCCTCAGTGGACTTTGGGTCATCGTCTCCCTTCACCCCCTCATTCCTGGCTTCAAGGTCTCCTCAGGAGGCTTTGCTGCCTGTCTGTCGGCAGAGATGCTTTTGCCTGAATCCACCTAAGAACATTTTTCTAGAATCCACGTAAGTACTAATTCCAGACATTTGCATTACTAAGTAGAAATCACACAAAGGTAGGCTGAAAGAAGCCTCTCAGGCAGGATGAAGTATACCCAGCTCACTCTTGATGACACATTCATCTATCGTGTCCTCAGAAATCTCCAGTGAAGCAGACTGCACAGTTAGCACGTTCCGGCACAATCTGTCCCTACGCTCACTTTCACTTGGCATCTAGTTTAACTCTTTCCGGGGTAAATTCAGCTAACTACATTTATCCTATCCTCAGTGGATAGGAAGAAATTCTGATTTCTCATTGTTGCAATAATCTTAATATTTCACTCTTCTTTTTTATTACAAGCTTTCTCATACTCGTTTATTTTAGAACAAAGAAGGCCCAATGAATTAACAAATTATCAAACCTCCCTCACAAGCCATTTTTTAAACCTCTTATACCTCTTCTAACTTTCCTCTGGACTCTTAGCAATTTGTTTACGTTTTCCTGAAATCCAAGCTTCCAACATAGTGCTCTAGTTAAAATGACATTTGTAAAAGAAAATATCTCCTATTCCTTGTGCTTTACATACAAACATTGCAATTCATGTGCTTCTCTTTTTTTTTGCAGCAGCAGTATTAAACTGTAGTTTCAGATTTCGATTGTGATCTGCCCCTGCCCCTTTGTACACACTCATTATAATTTTTCCATCTGGGCATTTTATCTTCCTTAGTAAGTACAGTACTTCTTTCATGTCTACTGAATGTAATTTTATTGATTTCAGACCACTTCTTCAAACTGCCATGACTTCTGAATTTTAATCCTGTCCTCCAAAATATTCCCTTCTTTTCAGAGGGAAAAAAAATAATAACTTTTTGATGAGCATTTTCTGTTCATTAATGAAACTAGAGCAAAACACAGGAAAAATCTGTGAAGTACGTTATATAAAACACCTTCCCAATTTGATAGTGAACTGTCATAACTATTTTTTAGTACATTTCTGCAACAAGTGGGTGCACCCGCCAGGTGGCAATTTCATCCAGAACATTTCCCTAAGTTGCTCATGACAATGTAAATGGTAGTGTGTCAAAAGCCTTATTAATGGCTCAACTATATCACATCCACTGCTTCCTTTGTATCCCTTAGACCAGTTATACTGTCAAAAAGGAAAACAGATTGGTTTGACTTGATTTGTTCTTGACAAATTGATGTTGGCTGTTCCATATCACTTTGTTATTTTATTATCTATGTGCTTGTAAACTGATTATTTAACAACTGTTTTTGGTAACTTTTTGGCTATTGAAGGCAGGGTGACTGTTCTGCACTTCATATTTTGTCATCGGCAATATGTTAGAAAATGATGATGACTTCTGTTGTAGTCAAAGCATTCTTGAATGCCCAAGTTCGAACTCAACAATTTATAATGTAATTGTAAATATTACACACTGTTTTAACTAAATTACAACCTCTAACAAGAATTTGCGTATCTCCGTCTCTCCTTTTAGATTGGGGTTATGTCTTTTGTTTCTTCTAGCATTGCTATTGTGCCTGCTCCAAACCTGTTTTTTTTCTCTGCAAGAAAAAGTAACGAGGACCCTACAGAGACATTTCTGGATTACTTCTCTGAATGGGGCCAAAAATCCATTTTCTTAAGCTTCTTCAAAGTCCTCTTCAGGAAGATATTTCTTCATGATCTTTATACAGAGTTAGCAAAAAAAAAAAAAAAAAAAAGTAGTTTGCTATGGGCTTGTCTGCAAACTCCTAACAACAATTAGCAAAACAAAAAACCACCGATAGTTGTTTTATCCTTCCTTTGCCAGTTGTCTTTGCACATCAGGAGTGTTCAGGAATCCAAACATCTCACTGTTTGGACAGGGCAGCCTGACAGGACTAAACAAGAAATTCAGCGGAATCTCTCTACAGCAATCTCTATTATAGATCTGCTTTTACCTCAAAATTTTTTCTTCATGTTTAGCCTGACTAAATAAACACAGAGTGAGAAATCTGTAACTTCTGAGGGCCAACAGTTTTAATTAGCTCATAGTATAATACAGTGCAGCGAAGGAAACAACAAACTAGAAAGTGTTTCAACCTTGAGAAAATATTGCTTACAGATTTTACAAAGACCTTCAGTAACAAAACACTTCAAGGTTGCTATAAAAAATCTGGATGCTTTGAATGACAGGTTAGACCATTATACTATGGACTGCCTGGTTTTATCCATTATTCCTGTGGTACACAGTCCTACAGCTTCATCTTGTTTGAAGCTGCAGGACTAGAGGAAGTTATTATCCAATAACTGGATGAACATTGCACTGAGGTGCTGCACAGTTAGCCAAGTCTGAGATAGCATCTTTCCGATTTATATCAGCAACCTATTTTAAACAGGAGTAACTTCTTTTTGTAACACAGGACCTTCTTCTGTTTGGCCAGGCTGTTCCTGCACTCTAATGCAAAGACTATTCCACTCTATGCTGTTTCATCTCCGCTGCAGGATCTGCCAAAATAAGGTCTCTGTAATACACTTTTCAGATAGAGCTTGCCTGGGATGCCTAGGATGTTGAAACCTGCTTACATGAAAGGATGAGTAGGAGTTAAGCCCATTACCCTCAGCACCACTGCACTGGCCTCCAGTGAGCTTTTGAGTGGAAAAGGGCAATTTAAATCAATAAAGCCCTAAATAGTCTGACAAGGATCTAAATAATAATGACAAAATCCACTATCAAAATCATTATTCTGTACTGCACCCTCTGAGGGTACCAGAGAAGCAGAGTCTCTGCAGAAGATGTGACAGTCAGCTAGGATTTTGCCTTGAGACATCTTCAGTTTTACTCTCCTCACCCATGCCATTTGTTAACTTTTAGCATGCTCTAACAACCAATATTCTTGTATTTTAGAGGAAAAGGCAACATCATAGTTAGAGAAGGTGGGGAATAATTGATGTGTGTATACCATAGAGCATAGAATTATGTATTACAATTTATACAGTCAGAGCACAGAGTATGTGGGCACCTGTAACTACTGAGTGATTCTATGTGCTCATGTTTTCTCATTCCAACATCTATGAAAACTATCTATCCAACTTACAGATAACAGAGTTCCAAATTTAATCCAAAACTTATTAAAATGAGCTAAATCACATTAATGCCAGTTCACAAGCACTTCCTCAGTCATGTTTCTCTCTCTTCAGATCTCAGACAAGTGATATAAAGACAAGACAGCTGATCAAAGTAAAATTTAACCGCCTGTGGCTGAGATTAGGGAAAAAAGTAATAATTGCTAAATGAGAGAAGGCACTTCCCTGTTAACAGACACACAAAAACCTTAGGTCTTTATTTGAAATGCTGTGGACTTCACAAGTTGGGGAAGGCTCACATGACATTAACTGTGTGCTTCTTGGCAGCCAATGGGACAGAAACGCTGCAGCAATTAAGTATTGAAAAGGCTTTTTTTGGTGACTTGAATTCAAAATTTCAGTTGCTGTTTTAATCACTGTGAGCGGACAGGAATTGCTATGAAACAGACTGCCAGGAAACTGGCTTGTTTTCAACACCCTTTGTGTTCCTGTCAAAACTGAAGTGGGATAACTCCATTTGTCAGTCATTTTGCATTTTATCAGTCCTTTCCTTTTGCTTTCTGCTTCTGCTATTTAGAGAACAAAAAAAAAAAAGAACAGACAAAATATTTTTTTCTCTGTCATCACTGCACACTCCTTCTCATAAAAATCTGCAATTTTGAACATGATGCAATTTCCACAGAGAACAATATAATCTAGTAATTCTTCTAATGTATAGTACTACAAAATGTGTTTATCATGTGCTGTGCTATCGCTTGTCACTCCAAAGGGAATTGCAGGAATTCCAATATGGAGCACTTGTGAAGTTGTTTTTGCAGGGAAAAGTAGCTTTGTGCTGTTTCTGACCACTCACAGCTGTTTAGCACTGACCTCCATTACCAAAAGAAGAAACAAGTCTCAATACCTGCTTCAATCCCTTAAATATACGGTTATATAAACATACAAACATATTTATGAATAGAAGACATGTGTTTTCTTCATGTTTGTTTTAAGGTCAATGTATGCAAAGTTTGAGTCAGGTTTGCCAAATTCATGTTTCTTTGCATACTATGTAATCCAGAACAACTTTACTGTGTTTCGTAGACCACATTAGCATGCACAGACCCCTTTTAGGAATCAAATACACCTTGGAAAACAACATACTCAATCAGTGTTAGAATAAATGCTCTCCTCTCCTCCAGCTCACCTGTCTCTCAGATCCCAAGGAGAGGATATCAACAATGCAGACAGATGGAATTAGAGAAGTTTAAAAGGAACATGTTGCCTTTTGAGATAACTAATACTGATACTACTTACATCTCTCTGACCTTTACACCGTATTTTTTTTTTGTACTGATTTTCTTTTGTAATGTTTCCACTTGATATGCTGACTTTGACCGCAACAAGGGTCCTGTTCTGCTTGGAATACAGTCCCCTGTAGCACTGTCGAATGCTACATGCCTTTGCCACTTCTCTCTGTGCTTTCAAAGACATTGTTGAATGCTCTTTTATGAAGGAAGACACTTTGAATGTCCCATGGCAAGGAAGAAGATGGGGCCTGGAGAGAGTGGAAGAAGAGTAAGAGACCTAGGCAGTGAAACTGGTGAATGAGAGAGCCAAAAATTCTTGCTCGTATGTTTACTGACTGTAGAAGAAAGTATTACCACATTTCACTACTGCCCCTGGACAGGATCGCCTGTTCTAGTTCTTGCAGATGAACGAGCCAGGCCTAGGGTGCACAAGGCTTTGACAGTCATGTCAGTGTTTCTGAATGGAGGGGGAACAGTCTGGTCTCACTGGTCTCCCCAGGATTGTGATTCTGCTCTTCAGACTGGTCATCAAGAGTTTCGAATTAATTAATGCAACTGAGGTGCCTGAATTAGGAGCATAGGGTTCAGATGTTGTCAGTGCAGGCTTTACAAAGTAACCGAGATAGCACAAATGCTCCTGCCTCATAAGAACTCTTCAAATACAGAAATTCAGATGACAGCTTGTATTCTTCTTTCATGCTTGCAGGTATGAGGCTTATTATGAATCCACACATAATCCAGTCTTCTGACTTTGACATAAATACCTCACTATTTGTACCATGGATCTTCACTCATTTGATGATTAACAATGGATTTTCAGGCAAACAGTATTTTTCTTGAGGAGTATTATGTTATAATGAAGATCGTGTTCCTTTTTTAAATCAACAATCCTGTTAGCATAAAACTGAAGAACTCAAGTTATTAAAAGAGAATAATATTTTTGAGGATGAATATTAACATTGTACATAACAAAAAACTGGCAAGCAGAATTCTTGTCAGAGTTGTCTTGTTTTGTTTGGTTTTTTTTTTTAATTTTGCATTGATTTGCTAATTTGAAACTAACCAGAATATCAGTTCTTCTTACCAAACACTAGAAAATCAATATCTACAAGCAATCTTCTGCAGCTTGGCAATGCAATGCATCAATCTGTAGCCCAAGTCACATCAATTCCTTCAGTATTTCCTCTTATTCTAACCAGAGGCCACACAACTGTATCACAAGATTGTTATGATGGTGTAGGTATGTTACTTTTAACAGCACTCACAATTGCATGTAGCTCATTTAGTATGTCTCCCATTTACAGGCCTCTGATAAGACACAATGTTTCTTGTTGTGTAGAGCTCTGAAATAAAACATTCATTGCACATTTTTAACCTGATTTACATCAGCAAAAATTAGCTGCTTTTTCTTTTAATGACTGTGCTCTTCTGAGGTGTGCCCTTTGATGTGGAAACATTACTATCGTCTGTGTGTCCACACCACACATGCAAGACAAGACATGCCTGTGTATATGTATGAGTACTATGTAGCTGTAGGGTAGAACATAAGCAATCTGATAATTAGTAAACACAACAAAGTTCAAGTAGAATGATAATAACAAAGAGGAGCAATTCTGTAGGCTGATCTGTAAATGGTATCTTGTGCCTGAGATTACCAAAAACCTGTCCCTCAGTGCTCTGCTGAACCACTGGATGGCATCAACCTATAACATAATCAGTTGCTACTGCTTCTATCTTTTTTGCAGTTCTACTGATTATTCAACCATTTGAAACTGCTTTATACAATCTGTGCACTCTTCATCTAAATGCCCAGTCCTGCGAGTACATCCCTTTGGGAAAAAAGTTAACACAGTTTATTTTCATAATAGAGATACTAACTGTGACCTTATCACCATTTCAATAACTGATTTTAATTATACTACAATATATAACAGTGGCTGCACAATAACAGAATAGAAATCTTTTTTTCTCATTTATTCCGTTCACAGAGTCTAATAAACTCTTTAAGGACTCATGTTCATTTTACGCTGAACACATTTTTAAATAAAAATATAGTTTTAGAGTATGAAAGTATGTACTGCCAAATAAATTTATTGTTTTATATCTGGCAATATCTGCTGGTAATTCAGAGAAAACATATCTAGTCATATTCTATGAAGAAGAAATCCTGTTTTAAAAAAAAATTATGAAATTCAAATACGGGAACTTTTACTGAATACTCATTTCTAATGGCTGTGAAAAGCCATGCATCTCATGTTCAAACACCTTCCCTCTTGTCGAAGGTATTGATTTCACAAATCTGTACATCTGGTCATAAAGTTAATGCTGTCAGTGGGAATCTTTGTAGGCTGAGTTATTCACATGAACGTCACTCTTTGCAGGAATGGGGCCTTTATGGACTCAGTTCTGCCTTCAAGTATAGCTGAACAACTCCATTTCAAGCCAATGCAAATTACAAAGAAGTGAGTGCTGTTTGTATAGCTTGGCTTCACTGATAGACTTCTTCTAAGGAGAGGAAAAGTGCTTGACTGGAATGGCCAGATTATTATATATATATGTTGAAACTCATTGGCTCAGCTGTAATTCAGTACTGTCAAATCTCTACATGAGTTTGTACATGCTACTTCAGCTAAGCTGTGTACATCTGGCATGTGGTACTTGCATGGATGACCAATTATTTAAAAAAAAAAGCAACAAGCAATATAAAACCCCCAAACCAAACAACTACTAAATAGGACTGACAGTATGTCTTACATGCTCCCTGTAGAAATTACAAGCTTTTTCACTGCCCATACAGGGTCTACTAGCCAAGATCTACTGGTAGGAGCCTCATAGTTCCAGTTCATGCGCCCTATTGCAATCTCATGCCCATCAGTGTTTATTCCCTCATGCTGCTTCTGCTTCACTTGAGGGAAGGAGTTAGCTTCATTTATCTCTGAAATCTTCAACAACGAGCATCCAGTAACAGTGGCTATAATTCATTTTGGGCTGTCTTAATTAAAATGAGATTTATTAGAGAGAAGAATCAAATTAAACTTTAAGCAGAGTAAAAACATAGTCAGATTAATGTCATGGTAAATTTAACTCTCTAGGCCAGACTCCTCTCTTTTTTTCTTTTTTCTTTTTTTTTTTTTTTTTTAAGGTTGCAATTTATTAGATAAGAAAGAGTTTAAAAAAGCTACATTTCATAAAGTTCATTTGCTCGTGCCCAACAGCAATGCCTTCTCAAAGCTGGATCAAATAAATGATGATCCCAAAAGTAAGGATAGGGATGGCTATCTTTCCAGCATCTGCCTTCACAGGTTTGGTGGCTAGGTTAGGTATGTGGATGTAGATAGATACCCTCAAATGGGAAGCAGAGCAATTAATATCTTGAGTGGAAAGCTGCCCAGACTTAGGCAATACGATAGCGAGATCATTAAATCTTGCCTTTTAGGCACATCATCCAGTTTCCTCTTTTTTTTTTCCAGCACAAAATCCACTCATCAAATATAACTCTGAGCTCTTCTTTAAAAACAAAGCTAACAAAATAAGTGGTTTTCCATTTCCACATAAGAATTAGTATCTTAGAGCACTGATCAGGGACAGAGGAACCATTTCCTGGTTCATTGAATAAAATGCAAAAAGAAAAAAAAGAAAACAACTTTGAGATTAGGAATCAATCATCTACAAAGACAGTTTGTGTCTCCAATCCAATAATGCAAAGTGACATAATTTTCCAGGATACAGACAAATGTTCCTACGCAGAAGAGTCAATGCCTGGTGATTAGGGCATTGATCGATGAACTGGGAGCTTAAATGCTGAGAAGGAAATTGAAGCTGGTGTCCCAGTTCTTGGGGAAACAAGCTCACCAGCATCTTGTGCTATTTAAAGTGTAATGTTTTACAGGGAAGGGGCAACTGTCACAGAGGCTATTTTTTTTTTTTTTTTAAAGTCTAAGTTTTTTAGAGTGAGTTAAGCCTAAAGATGTCTGGATTAAGCTGCTCAAGCTTAATAAGAAGAGTGATGCTTTCCTTCCATGTACTGCTGTAAAATAGGGTAAGAGTTCACTCCATTCTGCCACAGCTGAGGAAACTCACTGTATTACAATTCTGAAGGATTTTAACGCAATAAATGGAGAATTCTGCTCAAGTTCAAGTCCCAGTTAAGGTGGTTGAATTTTTTCTCTTTAACTTCTGGTTTTGTTGACCTTCTAGCTTGGTTGTGGGTGGTTTTTTTTGTGTGTGTGTTTTTGTTTGTTTGTTTGGTTTGGTTTTTGTGTGTTTTATTTTTTTCTTCATACTGCGTATCAACTTAGCATTTCAAAACTAAGAACAAAAGAAGGCAAACAGAATATTATTCTGCAGGCCTGAACTTCTCTTCACAGAGCCTTAAAACAAAATTTACTCATCCTTAATATAACTCAGTCTGTGAAGCTGATTGGACTGATATTTATGCACAAGAATCCAAGGTATTTGGACTCAAAAAGCATCAAACAGAGCAGCTTTAGCACTGGCTGAAATAGGTATCAGGGAAAGAGAGAACCTGGTCTTCCTGGTCCCAGAGATTGCTAGCGTGGAGTCCCACCTTCCCTTTCCTGCTACTTTTTTTCCATCACAGCATGGAAAAGCCACTGCCCCTGCTCTCAACTATTCAAATAAGACTAAGTAATACCTGGAAGGATCTCTGGATATATCTACAGCAACAAACTTCTGCAGATAAGTACTGCTGGAGCAGTGGTGTGCCTTTTGGTTTGAAAGGGAGTTATCTCTCAGAGAGAAAAAAAAAAAACAAAAACAAAATAAACCAACTTTTTTGCTAGGAAGACTGACTTCAGGTGATGCAGAAGAGGCCCATATTGCTAGTGTGCAACAAAATATCATGCATGTCAGCTGGTAATGTGCTTCTTGGTCCAGAATTCCCACTATATTCACTTCTGCATAGCTGCCCTAATTGACTGCACATCAAGGTCCGTTTTGTTCTTTTTAATAACGGTGTGGTTAAAGACATGCTCCTAACTACACTATGGGAGTACCGGAACATAGCATTGTAAGGTTTCTGGGAAAATCTTTTTTTTGCCTCAAAAGTCAGGAAAATGCTTATCTCCATATAGTAAAGAACCCCTCCCCTCCATTTCCCCACAGGAGCTATCAGTAGGATGGAGGATGTGCCACAGTTTTAGAAAGTGGCCTCAGAATTCAGGCATTCAATTTTTAGTCTGGATTTGAGACCATTAAGGAATTATGGCCTTGTATTTTCATCTCGGCTATACAATCTTACTCCTATATTATTTATATTGGGCAAGGGAACACAGATTAAAAACAGATTTATACAGAATAGACAGAGACCAGATTAGAATAGCCTATCTGAATATTTTATCTAGTCTGACTCTCTGGATGGCTCATCTAGATTGGTTTAGTTATATTGAATTAAAAAAATTACTTTTCTAAGAAAGCACTTTCTGTCCTTTGACCCTTTCAATCTCCTATGCTGTCAGTTACTTCTGGATGAAATCCACTTTTCTCCTCAAATCCCAGTCCTGTGAGTCCATGTCATTTGCTTGTAAAAATCTGACAGAACTCATCATCCTGTCACCAGAGAAACTGATGGTAACTATCACCATTCCAGCGACACAGTGTCTGATCGGGTGCTCTGTTTGAAGTAGGTAGAATAGTTTTTTGTTCCTGGTAGATTAGCCATGTCTCTCATTTCTGTTGACATACAGATCCAGCACTAGTTGTACTCTCCGCTTCCATCAAAATTTAATATTTCAAATGCACCTGCCATGCAACTGGTATGTTGCTCAGCAAAAAAAGGTCAAGGTGCAGGGATCTTGGATGACATTTCAATTATTCTTGCCTGAATACAAATCATGTGGTTTGTCTCTGTATCTTAAACTAAAGGGTCCATAACCCTTAGATTTCTGCCAGCATGTATTCTTCTCTTTCTTAAATATGAATTATTTATAAATTTCATAGGTTTTAACCTGTCATAGTGTTGAACAGTTTAATGTAAAATATTTCATTCCAACATCTGCTGAACAAATCCGTATAAATGCCAGCACCTTCCCTCACACCAAAATAACCTAAAAACAAATAGCCAGTCACTTATCAAAACAACAAAGAAATTGTGTTTTCTTCTTTATTACCTATCATATGAGTACTGTTTGAATTTCCTGCATGGATGATGAATACTTTACAAAAACGAGAATGACTGGTGGATAAGCACTGTGTTGGAAAAACAAATTTGCTCTATTAATACCTATTAATTGTCATAAAGTTCACAAAACTTTTAGATTTTAGATTAATTTTGCTAACTATTTTAAACGTAAATCCAGAAAAAATAAGGGCCTCACAAATTGTAGAAATATATTCAGCTAGTTAGGGAAGGATTTTCTAACTAGTACAATGACTAACCCATTAGTATAATTATAATAATGTCAACAGTATAAATGTCTTCGCAGCAGTGGTATAGCTTGACAGGAGAGATACCTACAATTGCAAAGATAACATTTAGCTTTGCACACAGATAGACTCCACAAAAGGGAGAGGACACCAAAAAGAAATCAAAGAATCCAGGTTATTACAACCCCTTCTCTCACTTAGCAAAGCAGTTGACATATTCAGATGTTCACTGAATTTACTATAACCATAGTTTTCTGAAATATTTGTCTCTGTGTATCCCTCATATATAGGGATACTCTCATATCCCTTACACTCTTTGGCTGGTCTGTACATCCAATGATTTCACATGTCTCATCTCAGAGATACCAGAAACTTGTATTCCATCTGCTGCTTTCAGTCACCCTAGAAGCATGGCAAGGTGATACTGCAGACATGAAGAAAAATTCCACATAGACAAATATTTTGAATGACTGTCATCTCTTTTAACATCGAATAGGTTTGGATCCTAGTAATAAACATTTTTTATAAGGATGCCAAAGGGCATCTCAAAGAGGGCCTGGACTGTGGCCTCTTATGGTGCAAAATGGTATGTTTTCAACTCATTACTCATTCTCCTTCTTGTATGGGTTGGATTGGCCTTTCACATCACCTGGCAGCCTGGGGATTGTTGACTGTTTAAAAAAAGTCTGGTGGGTGGTTGTTTACACCTGCTAACTGCTGTGCTGTTTGAGTTATTTCATGCTGAATGTGCAAGGTTGAAAATTTTTTCCCTTACACAGTGAATACAGCCAATGTAACAAGCCCTATACAGTTTGTCAGGATGTGAAGTGCCTCTTTTAGGAGCACAGAATCATTGCAGACACACTGGATTGTCTGAGTTCCAATACATTTTCAGGAAGACTGGGTGACCGTGCCCTCTGTTTGCATGTTTTGAGGCATCTGCTAAGACCATACATAGAGAAATACGACACTGAGACTGTATGTTCACCACCCCTGTGTGAAGATAGTGCTAGAGAAGTGACACTTAAATGCCCATATGATGCTTCGGACTGGCAGCCTGTTCTGAAGTAACCTTAGGTGGAATCTTGCAAGTGAAGCCATGTGAGATGGTGATCATAATTACATTGTGATGCAAGGATTTATGGTGACCATATTGATGATGTTGACCTGAAATCCAGTTGAAACTACTTGGAATGCCAGGGCTGCTCCTATGGAACGAAGAACAGAGCTGAATTTAAGAGTTGCAAAAAAATCCTGAGATTCCCAATGGGTATGAGCAAGGCCAGTGTCACCATCCTGGGTTGAAGATCCACATGGGAAAACTGACTAAACTACACTGGTTATAGTCCCCCATTTTCTTTTGGAGGTGCAGTAGGAAGCAATACAGCTGGCAACAGAAAATTCATCTGAAGCTCTGAGATGGAAGTAAGATACATCATTTCTTCAAGAAGCATTGATTTACAAAACATATTTTCAAATTATTTCACGTGTTGGAGAAGAAGAAATGGCAACTGAAAAATGTGGGAAGTGAGAGGTAGGGCTCTTATTAACTTAGCTAAACACGGTTCTTTTTCTTAGGGGCTGACAAGATATCTTGTGTCTTCTGTCTTGCCCTGTTTGCAGGATTCTCTTACGTTAGGATCACCATTACTGGTTTGTGTATCAAAAAAGGTTCTCTTTATCTGCTCCATTAATTGAAGTGTGGGCTTGAAGTCTATCAAAGAATGAATGTTTAGCTGTCACAAAGAACTTTCAACCTTTCACTGACATCTGTCATTAACTGGAATGCTTCAACGACATTTATCTATGAGCCATGATGCATTACATGATAACTACAGGGAGAGAAAGATGCACGCACATAGATGGAAAAAATAAGTGTGCATATTTTTTCACTATTTTCAGTACTTAAAAAAGATTTATTGAAAATGTTGGGGAAGTAAGTGTGACTTTGAGCAACATCAGAATAAAGCATTAAAGAACAGGGACAGAGATACTACATGTAGCAAAACATTCCACAGTAAAGATGTAATGTCAGTGTGATTGACATTATCATGTCAATCCTGGGTCCAGAGAGATGTAAGCAACAGAACTGATAATAATTATCAGATATTGCCATGCTAAGGAATTCTCAATCCATCTCCTTTCTTTAGTTGTAACATATTTTCCAAGAAAACATCTCTATTTAACCAAAGCAGGATTTCTGTAGGGCAGAAAAATCCTACCTTATGGTAGCCATTATCCTTCTACACTGTCTGGATACAGTGAGATGTAGAAAGAGTCCTGATAACTGAATTGCTATACTGAAGGGAATTTTAATGGTAAATCAGAATATGTCTTTCACAGAGATTGAACTCTCTAAGGAGGAAGTTACAGAGCAATTAGAGATGCAATTACAGTAAGTCATCAGGACCAGATGGTATTTCATTCAAGGACTGAAAGGAATAATGTGAAAGAATGTACTGAAGAGGATATTTATTCTGCAGCTTCCAAAGAAGCAGGCTTCACTCTCCCAGAAGAATGAACAGTGTACTGAATAGTCACTGACAGTTGTCCACCGAGTCCCTGGTGACACAAGAGTGAGCTCCCGATTCTGGGTCCTTGCTGTTCCCTGAATAAAGGAATGAGTCTTACTCTGTAACTCTGAAAGTCAAGACATCTGGAATCTGACAAAAATTTGACTTTCACAGAGAGTGATTTCTACTGAGAAAACAGGTTTCAAGAGGTTAAGAGGAGACTCAGCAACTTAACTGCAATATCAAATAGCAGAATTAATACAAACACAGAAGGTATTGCATTTGTTCCTTCCTGAAATAGATAAGACATGGTTCAAGCTAGAATGGTTGCATCTATGAAGTCAAAACAAAACTCGAGCAAGTAAGAAATGTCCCAGTGCAAAGGATCAAACTGTAGCTGGCGTGTAACGTTCAAACAGGTGTAATACACCTCTCATGGCAAAGGCATGGCACAGGATTGCAGGATTACCCAAATAATGTTGCCTCATCCCAGTGTAAACTGCATGATTTTCCTTAGGTAAAACAACTTCTTCCCTGGGAGCTGACCCAGTTTACCCTGAAACTCCCCTTGATTCTATTAAGTGTTATACACTTTGTGGCCGTTTACCACAAAGAATTTTGTGGCATGTGGTCTGGAAATTTGGGCTGTTTGTTTTTTGTGCGTTTGTTCTTTTTGGCCAACCAAAGTTCAGCAGAAGCCTCTTGTCTGATGAAGAAGAAAACTTTAGTTGAATGTAAAGGAAATAAAAACAAATACATAGATGCATAAAGACATTTAAAAGTATCAGAACATTTAATGTGTCATACCCTATCTATCACAATAATCCTAGAGAGGGACACTTAGGGGAATGATATTTTAATTGGCATTGTACTAACGGTTAAGCAGTCTTGGGCTTATGATGGCAATAATGAAGTGGACGTACGTCCGTATAGATAGCTGCATACGACACAATATTTTTGTTTTTAATATCGAAGACTCTAAAGGTTTATTGGGTAAAAGGCAGAACAGATGAAACTGATGTTAATGTCTGGCATGCAGACCTTCAAAATGGGTAACAACTATTTCATTAGGTAGAATATATAGGATTTTACACTGAGTGTGCGTATATTTCAGCTGTGCTATGCTGGACAATAAGAACTGATTAAATACTGAAGATGAAATCAACCCCTAACATTTAACAGTTAGAAAACGTTTGCTTTCCTTTTCTGGGCACTTCTGCATATTGAGCTAGCTCTACCATATATCCAGAAAACACTGTGCGTAATCCAGTGTAATTAAACCTACTGTTTATACAAGTTATTCTTAAAAGTAATAACTGTTTCTGAACATAGCAAAGCTGCTCTTAAAAAGAAAATCTTGGTAACTGTAGACAGAAGCAACTTAAATCAGAGTCAGGGAAACTGTCTGAGAATCTAGTTGATAAGTTAGTAAAACACTGACAGATAAAATTTGAGATGATTAAATTATCATCTGATCTATCAGATAAAACAAAACAAAGCAAAAACCTTGGCACATTTTGTCCTCCCTGAAGCGTGCTTGCATGTAGGGTACTTTTCTTGTGTGAAGCATCTCTGCAGCAAGCCCCACTAGTCTCTACCCAAAAAGTCAGTCCCACTCCTCGGTGTCCAAAGTATAGGTGATAAATCAATAAAGTAACAATGAGTGTGCACACTATAGCAGAAAACTGCCATTTTCATACTATTCAGCAGGGTGAAAGGTCAAAAGTTCATATCCTTCAGAGCTAACATCATAACTATTGTATATATTTATATAAAGAGAGAACGGAATTTTGCATTAGTAAAGTTTGCCAATTGTCCTAAATTGTTTCAGGTATTAAAATAACACGAAGGACTTAAACTACAGAAGGATTTGCACAAATTGCCTGGATTGGACTGTCTTACACTAGATGTTACAGAAATGAGATCTTTACCTTCTGAAATCACTGTGCCAACATTTACTTTTGTTTGGGCTGTGAAGGAGTATGAATACATAACTTTTATGACACAGGTGGGAAAACTGAGACAAAAGCTTATGCTGGCGAATACTGCAACAGATTTTTGATTCCACCCATCCATATCCCTCAAGAACACTATCCATATATTTATAATGTTAAAACTACAAGATGGAGCTGCAAGGTGCACATAGACAAGTCTGCATTTCTAAATGTATTAACAAGACCCAAATCTGTGACATGCTAGAAGGGAAATAAAACTTTGGAGTGGGCAATACATAGTTCACCAGCCATTTAAACTCTAAATTCAAACTAAAAATTGTGTACTGTTGGTATTCTATTAAAATCATTCCTGTCTCCTCAGAAAAAAAATGCTGAATATAACTGGAAAAATTTCAGAACATCTGGGATGGAGAACTTGTTAGAAAATAAGTATACATAACCGGTTTCATTTAACAATTTACCTCTGTTTACCTACGTGACCTCCAAGGGCTGCAGAGGCGAGCAGCTGAATGCTTCTCTGCTTTGATGGTCAATTGGGATGAATCCTTTCATTTCTGCAATACGTGGAAAGGCAGAGGCTGGCTCTGCCACTCTTTTCCCAGGCCTGTGATAGACACAGCAGTTTCAAATTCCATCTGATGGAGGCCGAGCATGGATTAGTACATCTGTTCTCTGGCTTAGTCCTTTCCCGTCTTTGTTCAGCCTTTTCAATTTATTGGCTGGTAGGATGGCCTTCAGTTCTCCAGGAGAGGTGGCTTACGGATAGTTTGTTATGCTGTTACCCTATTTAGGGTAAGATTGCCTGAAACCGTGCTTCCTCAGTTATCATCCTCACAGTCTGTTCAGCTGGTGAAATATCACCAGGAGCCAGATGAGACAGAGTTATTTGAAAGGCTTGTTCCTGAGACAAGAGACTTCCACAGACAGTACTGCAGGGAGAAAGCCACGAAATGACCACCCCAGGAAATGTTTTCTGCAACATTAGCAGCTCTAAAGCAAAGACTGTAATCCTGATACTGTTGATGCACAGCGAGGAATGCAATAGGATGCCTGCAGCTGTTGTATACCCATGCCAAAGGATGGTTGAACTGTACCTGAAGCAGTCCCTAAACTGCTGCAGAAAATAGTCTAACAGAGACTATATTTTTTTCTGTCTTGTGGGCTGCAAACTTCATGTGTGGTTCAGCCACACCTGCTTTGGAAGGGGCAACACCTGAGACTAGGGGTGGGAAAACTGCTAAAAGCAACATGCACTTCTGCCATATCTGTTAATTCACCCTGTGTCAACTCAACTGGATTAAAGCAGCAGGGAAGAACAGTAATCAGTGCACCAGCCTGGATGAGGAGCTACACATGGTTTCTCTATAGCGTGAACTCGAATGCTGCAGGCTAGTTCATCAGACTGTGAACTGGTGTAGGCAAAGCAAGTAAATAGATGTTTTGCCAGCTCTCTGCTCTTTTGCACAACAGGGCAGTGATCTTCTAATGCGATCAGCACTGTAACAGGCCTGTAAGGTGTTTTTAACTGAAAACTAATAACATGTAAGGATGGTCAGCAGCATCTTTTTTTTTTTTTTTAACACTCACAGTGTAATCTTCTGTTTGTAAATGACAAATATAAATGATAATATCTTTCTATCCTACTGTAAAACACATAAAGCATTACAAATCTCTAAACAGTTTTGCAAATCTAGTCTCTAGGGGTGCTGTGGTATGGCAGAGGAGGATGTCGCTCTGTGTCAAACTATTTAATTCAGTCCTCATATTATATTTCAGGGTGACACTCAAACCAGATGCAGAAATACACTGCAGTTTAGCAGTCTTCATAGATATCAGAGTAAAATTTCAGCTACAATAAAATGAAAATTGCTACTGTAAAGGAAGCTGTGAGTAGCTTCCAGAGTTTGGATGTTCATGTGCGCCCCGGCTTAAACAGAAACAATATTACTGCTTATCTTTCAGGGGTACTGGGAAACAAATAAGATGACTGTAATTCTTGATTTTTTTTTTTTCATAAGTCAAAAGTTAATTACTTCACAGATGGCAGAACGGCAAATAGAATAAATGCAGTCAGCTTGCCTGGAAAACTGGATTCTAGGACATGTGCAGTGAAATTAGACCAAAAAAGGGGCTTGCAAACAATATATTTTTTTTTTTTTTTACTTTAAATAGACTAAAAGGTCAAGAGAAATATATGACTGATATTTATCCAAGGAAATAACAATTATATTACTAGTTATATTGGTCTGCAAGCAATCTCAGAAAGAGCGATGAGCACTAAATTGGCTAGTAAAAGATATCTTTCCATAATAATAGATTTCTTTCATATCCTTTAATCAGAATAGGTTGAGATAAATAGTCCTAAGGTTCACTGATATTCTGCCTTATTGCTAACAGTGATAGAGATCAAGTTTTTATTACACTTTTAAGGGATATAAGCAAAATATTTTCATGATTTTTAAGAGTATTATATGTAGGAACACTATAGATAGTAATTTGCAGAATTCGTGGTCTGTACACATGAAACATTTAGTGCCTATAGCAAAATATTTCCTTTTATTCTTTTCTGCCAAAGTTGTATTCTACCTCAATGAAAAATGATTAAACTTTGACATCCTATTAGTAAACTGTATTGATAATGAGAATGGCTAAGCCATCCCAGAATGAGCTAAGCTAAAATATTAGGGAGCTAACATTAGAGACAAGACTCTTAAATCTGCAAAATAATGTGTCAGTTTGGGCTAAAATTGTTGGGCGTATCCACACAATTGCACTGCAAACAATGTATGCAAGTGAGTGCTGGGTTCTCCTTAGACCTTAACTAAATTTGCTAGGGTTATGTCGAATATTATATTGTATGGTTTTATGCCATGGCCATCAGAGCATTCCCACGAGAGTCTACCACGTCCCTCATGCATCGCCTGAGGTTACGGAGAGCGTTTATTTAAAATCAGCTGTGTTCAAAAAGCCATATACAGGTGATGTGAAAGATGAATGAATGAATGAATGAATGAATGTATGAAAGAACATGTATGGTCTGAATCACACCACTTTATCATTAATTTTATTTAAATTTGTTCATTACCATCACAAGAGTTCTTTCTTTATGACCTGTAAGGAGCCTCAGCTCTGAACTGCTCTTGTATGAACTTGAATAGGCAGAGTCTAGCAGCATAAGCTTTGTGCGAAGATTTGTCAATGTACATGAAATGTTTTCCACATCCATTTTGCAACAGCAACAGTATTTACATACCCATCCATGGATCCCTTACAGTACTAATGGAAAGTATGATCCACCATAAAGGGGTTTATTTTGATTTGATACTTTGGCCCCTGAAATGATGTGATTTACACTCATGTCTAACAATATTTTTTTTCATATGTGATAAAACATCCATTGGACTCTGAAGTATAGGTACTGATTCTGTTGCGTTCAGCAGAACATCAGAATTAAGCAAAATGTCGATGCAATAACCAAGACCTACACACGCCAGCGAGAGTGACACATCCCTGCTTAGATGACCTTTCAAGTATGGTAGCACTTTCAGCACCCATGAAAACCTAATGGTAGGACATGGCGTGCTGAAGCGTAGGGAGATGAAAGTGGCATATTCCTGCAGGGACCCTGGGTACTCGGCTCGGGCTCCATCCTCTACAGTCAATCATGCTTCAGCAAACGCCTCTTAAAATGGCAGATCACAGTTTTCATTTATGTAATAGTCACCCTCAGTACAACAATTTGTAGCCCATTACAAAGTCTTTGTCCTGCTGGAATTTCACTGTGTAGGTAAGACTACAAAAGAATCCGAGATAATTAAGTGCCTAATTCCCGTAGCTACCAACTGGAACTTCAGTGCACATTTCCTTCACATCCCTTAAATATTGTAGTCTGGGAAGAAAAGAGTCTGTCTTAGAAACAGATATACTTAAAAAGTAGTTACAAAATCCAAGTCCTATTTAAGCACAACCACAGTTATGCTTGTATTTTTAAAAACTCCAGGGCTTGATCTTGGCAATTCTGGGCCAATAAACCTCACATCTAAACCTGGCAAATGGGTTGAAACGATAAATTAAGCAGAATGAAAAGAGACCTGAGAGACCAAGCTTGCTGCCATGATCTAATTGGCATGGATTCTGCAAAGGAATTATCTCTTTCTGTTCTTTCATTCTAAATAAAATAGTGGCTAAGGGAGAAAAAGTTAATTTATTTCATTTTAAAATTCAAGTCTTTTCAAAAGAGGTTACTGCAAAGCTGTAAGGTGATGGGCAAAATACATGCAAACCCAATGAACTGCAAAAAGATAATACCAATATGCATATGACACAAGGGGCTGACTGCAAAAAAAACCCCACCCAGTATAGATGTGGGTTTTTTTGTGAGATTTTTTGTTGTTGTTATTTCAAGGTGAGAGTGAGACAAGGTACCTGAGTATTGAAGCCTCTAAGTTAGAAATTTAAATTCCCAGTGCAGTCAATGACAGATTTACAGTCTCTCTGTGGTCTCTGGGAATTCACAAAGATTCAGGAGGTCACCAACCTGAGTTGTTTACCTCTGGCACAGGTTATTGTCACTGTAACAGTCATGGCAGGACAGATTATATACTTGCTGCAATTCAGTGCTCACATCTTAAAACCACTGCTGACTTTCTTTTAGGTTAATAACTTACGTGGCACACTGTGGCAGCCAAAATGTCATTCTGTCACTTCTGTTAATGATCTGGAGAGCCCAGTAGATATCAGGTTTGGATATTTGGTGGCACTAAATTGCCAAGAGATCATCTGCTAGAGCACAGTTGATGGTAACTGAGGTGCTTCTAAAAGGCATTTCAAGGCTCTTCCAAAGTGGAAGCCACCCTAGAAGGAGTGTGAAGCTGTGCCTGATTACTGACCCCTCCCAGGAGCTTCAGCTGGTGAATGAAGATTGCAAGGTAGGCACTTCAGTCTGCTCACATCCAGGACTGAGAATTCTCTTGTGCAGCTACCTGTCTCTCCTTTCAAACATGAGAAAGACTGCATATACAGTAGGCAACAGCAGCAAGTAACAGCAAACTCTCCAAAAAGGAGGAATTCCTAGTATTGTAGTTGACATGGACCTGTCTCCTCACAAACACCAAAGAAAGTAAAAATCCCCTGGTTAGCTAAAATTCAAGATGGAGAGAGCACAGCTGGATTTTGACCTTGCTCGCAGAAGTCACTCTGCTTTCTATCATACAAAGAGGCAATATAAAATACGAAAAAATCTGATTTCACTAATAGATTATGTTAAATAGATTACCCTAATACAATCTCATTCATTTGCTACAATTACATATAAAGAAAACCTGGTGCTATTTTGTGACCCGGATAGAAACTCTTTGTACAGCTGTAGAAATAAATAAACCTGGAATGTAGGGTACGACACAATCTTATTCAGCATCTGTGCAACAAACCCCTGGTTACTGTACCAAAACCTGGTATTACTCTGTCAGTCTTCACAGAACTCAAATATAACAGATTATCTCTGCAGAGCATTGGTAGAACTGTTCATCCAGACTTCTAGCTACATAGTGAAGACTATATAATTTGCTTGTGGTTGTATAGGATCACACTACCTCAGCTTTGCCTCTAACCTCTCACATGTATATAGAAAGAAAACCCACAAAATATAGCTTCATGCCACATAGACAGGAAATGTGGAAATATGTTTGGTGTCCTGCTCTTCCTCACAGTGGAATATCAGCATTTTTTTGATATTCATGCTTTCCCAGCATGATTTTAGATCCAAATCTGGAAAGAAAAACCAACCCACCACTTAACCATATGCTTCTCTTTAAGTATGAGTCACCTGTTGACTTCAGTGTGACTGCCCACATGCTTAAGGTGTACAACATATTGAAATACTGTCTTGGTTTGGAACCAAAGTTAGAAACAAGACATCTCCTTCTTCTAGAGACCTGAAATGGTGTGAGGTTCCCAATGTGAAAGATTTACAGATTGTATCAGGATAATGAAAAACAGAAAATAATTGCCAGTGTAACTGAGAAGATGAAAAAGGAAGGGATTACAGATAGTAAGGAACTTTCTATATCCTGAGATGACTAGCAGGAGGTTAATTCACAGTTATACAAAATTGGATTACTATGTCTTCTGTGGTTTGAATGCTACAGAGCACTCTAATTTCAAGTTTCTTACCTTATGCCCATAGTCAGTAAATAATTCTTTGAGACTGAAGACTCACCATAGTTAAAGTTTTTGGCAGATAAACACGGGAATTTAAGGTTATAATGGTATCCTCAAGGTTAATTCCTAATAAATACCAAAACTCTCCAACCCCAAGGCCAATCCCTTCAGCTAAATTAGTAGTATGAAATTTGAAAAGCAAACAAGCAAAAGTTAAGATGTCAGATAATATTCGGAGTACAACTTCAATTCTTTCACACCGGTCATTTGAGATAAAGTCCTTTAGGGAGAATATAACTGAGTCGCAGTATAAACTCATAGCAATAATGAATTACAGTTTCAAGGATGTAAAGGTAGAACGTTTTCTTCCCAATTTATTCTAAGATCAAGGTGACATATTGAAATGAATTCATTACTGTGAACTCTTATTAGCAATTAAATAGTATGCAAAATCAGTAAATAGGCAAAAACATTGTATATAAGAGATAATAAAGTTCTGAATCATTTCATTAGCTGACAATATAATTTGTGTCAATTATGGAAATATCAGTTATGTTTGTTCTATGAGAAAAAACAGAGCAAAACACTTAGACTTGCTTGAGTAAGCTAAGTATCTTATATTTAGTCAAACAAAGAAAACTGTTTGATCCCTGTCTTTCTATTAATCAAACCAATGTAGGCATTCATCTTCAAGTTTAGTTAGGTAAACTCTTGACTGTCTCATGAAAATAATGAACATAACAGGAAAATTCTGTGTATTAATCAGTATCTCTCATATATAAAAACTATTGGGTTGATGAATGTTATGTTGATGCTCAGAGCACAGAAGCTCTATTTTCAGACCAAAAGAGACCATTAAACAATCTGTCCTGTTGCATCAATGACACAACTTTTATCCAGTAATACCTTCACAGAAAGAATTTTCTTTTATTAGGGAAAGTGTAGAGTCTTGCATCTGGGCAGGAATAACCCCAGGTTCCAGTATAAGCTGGAGAATGATCCATTAGAGAGCAGCGTAGGGGAAAGGGACCTGGGGGTCCTGGCGGACAACAGTATGACCATGAGCCAGCACTGGGCCCTTGTGGCCAAGAAGGCCAATGGAATCCTGGGGTGAATTAGAAGGGGAGTGGTTAGTAGGTCGAGAGAGGTTCTCCTTCCCATCTACTCTGCCCTGGTGAGACCACACCTGGAATATTTTGTCCAGTTCTGGGCCGCTCAGTTCCAGAACGACAGGGAACTGCTGGAGAGAGTCCAGCGCAGGGCAACAAAGATGATGGAGTGGAGCATCTCCCTTATGAGGAAAGGCTGAGGGAGCTGTGCCTCTTTAGCTTGGAGGAGACTGAGGGGTGACCTTATTAATATTTACAAATACGTAAAGGGTGAGCGTCACGAGGATGGATCCAGGCTCTTATTGGTGACAACCAACGGTAGGACAAAGGGTAATAGTTTCAAACTGGAACACAAGAGGTTCCACTTAAATTTGAGAAGAAACTTCTTCACAGTGAGGGTGCCAGAGCACTGGAACAGGCTGCCCAGGGGGGTTGTGGAGTCTCCTACTCTGGAGACATTTAAAACCCACCTGGACACATTCCTGTGTAACCTCATCTAGGTGTTCCTGCTCTGGCAGGGGGATTGGACTAGATGATCTTTTGAGGTCCCTTCTAATCCCTAACATCCTGTGATTCTCTGATTCTTATGCAAATGAAAATGATCTGCCTAACATACATTTTGTAGAAAGCTATCTAGTTTTGAAATTAAGGTTGAAAAGAGAGAGGATTTTACTACATGACCAGGGTGGCCTGGTGGCTAATTAAAACGTCTATTTAAAACGTTCTACCTTGCTTCTTAATGTGGGCATTGATATTTTTTATTGTCACTCAGTAAATCATGCCCTTTTATTTTGCCAGATCGAAAGGTTAGATAACTTGTATATCTTCTCTGTATACAGGTATTTCTGAATTTGTCTTAATTTTGTATTTGAAAAAAAGTAATTCAGATTGCAGTAACTGGCAGAAAAGGTATATCAGGCTCTAAAAAGCTCAAAAAGACTCGATAATGCAAGATAGCAGGGTTATGAATTGTGTGTATTTTGGCATTTAAAAATTGCATTTGATACCTTTTCCAAAAGCTATTTATAGCTCAGAGGAATACTCACTGAGCTGTACAGTCCCGGCTCTCTCACTTATGTATGGTAAGATTTCTGAACATTCAAACTCCTTAGCGTCAGTCAAGATCTCTTAGGGCTATTATTCAAGAGTGAGTATATACACTGTTTCCTTAAAAATAAGACAGGGTCTTATATTAATTTTTTTCTCCAAAACTTACTACTTTTTTATATGTATAGCTGCCTGGACACTATTTAAATTGACTTTTTCAATGAACTGTAACTAGGGCTTATTTTTTGAGTCAGGCTTATATTTCGAGCATACTCAAAAATCCTGAAAAATCATGCTGGGACTTCATTTTGGGGTAGGTCTTATTTTCAGGGATACAGGGTATCATGCATTTTACTCATGAGGTTACATAAGGATATTTTAGGCAGAGCTGAACATAAACCCCATTTTTTTAACGAAACAGGTACAAGTATTTTCCATTGCTAAACTGCACCACAGAACAAATTTCTTAAAGGATAAGCAATATTAGTGTTGTTCTAGCTCTAGTGGTTTCATCACGTAAGAGAAGCAGGCTTTGTAGGAGGAGGTGATATATTTTGTTAGATTCAATGGAAAAAGGCAAATAAATCTATGGATTTATGAGCTCATCATCAGGTCTGAAAAGGAAGCAAAAATTTTAAACTAATGCAGGAAGAGAAAAAATTATCTGAGTTGAACTTGATTTTGTTATGTACTTGAGAATACTTGAGACAAATGGATAGTTAGCACTAATGGCTAAAGCAGGTATTTTTATCACTTGCTTGTTCCTGGATTGAGGAACACAAGCCAGGCATCAAATTTCTCATTTACAATCTCAGCATCATTTATGATTGTACTTCTTACTAGCTGCTGTGCTATGGTTCTTCTTATAGCACCAAAGGAAAACATTTGTTCTGAATATCAGAGATTAAAAAGTGGAAAAACTATTTATGACCCAGGATATTAGACATATAAATGTAACAAGATTGATCTAAGGAGTACCTTAGCTCAAGCATTGCTCTAGATTTTTATTAGCTGATGATATCTCTTGTAGTCTTTTAAAATTTACCTTATTTATAAGTGACACTAAACTAGCATTTTCTATTTTGGTCTCATTGGCAGTAGAACATTTCCTCTGTATAATAGCTACTGTACTGCAACCCAGTTCAGTAGGACACTAAAGCCGTTCTTGCTTAAAAGACCCAGGAGGCGATGTGGTCGGCTGTTGGATTCACACAGAATCACAGAATGTTAGGGATTGGAAGGGACCTCGAAAGGATTCAGCTCCCCTATCCATCAACATGAAAAGTCAGAGCTGTGCAAATCATCATGATTTAAATGTCTGTTACCTACAGCAGAAGTTCTTTCTCCCTCTTGGTTTTAGTTTGCTTGTAGACCACTGTAGGAGAAAAAATTGCCTTAAAACCAATCTGTAGATACAAAGCTTCATTCACCGAAACTACAAACTGGTACTCTTTCATCAGTACTAAATCTGTATGAAATAAGGTAATCTTCAGAGAAATCTTCAAATTTTTAAAAAAATCTGTAAAAGAATTACTGGTTATTGCATAATGCAAGTCACAACTGTAGATAATAGAGAGCGCCTCTCTCATTACCTTGGGATTCTTCAGGACAAAGGACATCGTATTACCCGCTTTCAGAGCACCACTAAAAAAAGATCTACCCTGTCATGTATCTGGAAAACATCCAGATCTCTGAAGGACTCAATTTCTCTTTCCAGCCTTCATCTCTGGTCCCTACTAACTAGATTATTCAATATGGTTACAATGGCAGTATACATTTGACTGTCCTTCTCAGTGCAGTAATTAACCACAATGAATGCTGAAAATCAGCCTGTTATAAAATTCGTATCCCTTCCCAGGTTCTTCCTTAATTCCTACTGACAACTTGCTCAGTCTCAGGAAGGATGAATTTATATATCCAGATTTTCTCAGAAATTGTCAGAAGTATGTGTGGGGAAGTAAACTTTCTCCTTTCTTAGAAACAGTCCAGATGATTTCTTTACATCTAACAGACAGATTTTAAACTTGTGAAAGAAACAAACCTCCGAAAAGCAGTTTTGAGAAGACTAATTAACTCATTCTATGAGATGAAGTTTGTGTTTTCTTAGTATATAATCTATTTTAATTAACCATGAAGCGGAATGTTAATTATTGTTGTCATTTCATTTTAGACAGTCACATCAGTTTCAGAATGGACTTCAGTGGATGTTATTGAAAACACATTTCAAAATCAAACACGTGACTAATTAAAGTGTATTAAATAAGCACCATTCAAATTCTATTCTGCAAGGAGGTGGAAAATAATTTTGGTCTGCAGCCTAGATCCTGAATGTCATGTCAGTGTAAGGAAAAGCCTCTGTGGCAAGGAGATTAACACACACAGTGCTTTACTTTTCCAGTAACCAGAATGTTCTGCAGTAGACAGCGGCTGCATGGACATAGACTGGAAGGGCAAAAAGAAGAGGGGTATTTTTAGACAGAAAGCTTTCCTCAAGAATTTTGGAATATTTTCCTGTACTAGCACATGCATTTTCTTATCTTTACTTTGCAGCTGTCTAGCAGACACTAATGAGAGATTTCATGTTCATACCAATTACTTGAAATATTTAATGTCCTTCTTAAGGTGCATTTACACATCAAAGAAATTACTCGGTCCAAGCATTCCACAATTCTGCAGAGGGGAAAAAAAAGGCCCCATTTAGTGCTGAACAGAAATGACTTTGAGTTCTCCTGTAGCTAAGGCTACATCATCAGTTTTATTTTAGACCTTTATTTTCAGAGGTTGATAAGCCAGGGCAAAAGCGCTGTATCCATACAATGCTGGGTAGGTAGTATATCAGGTATACACTAAAGTCATAACCTTATGGCCAGTTAGCAAGAGTTTTAGTTGGGCAGCAGTCAGGATACCCAAAACAACTTGGTCTCAAAGACATAGTGTGTAAATAATAGGCAGGTGGACCCTGAAGCAAAATAACCCATCCTATGTTATGCAACTAGGGTCTTGGAGATCAGTTTTTAAGGTCTGAGACAAATCACTACATTTCTCTTTCTGTAAATACACCCTTTTGGGAATAATAAATTATCTCTCCTCATTGATTTTGTCAGAACTCATTCAACAACATCCATAAATCGCTCTTATGAAGAACACCGGGTGTTAATTAACCTTTTACTATTTAAAGAGTTACTGATATAATAGGTTTCAATTGCTGAGAAAACTATAAAATATGTAGGTTAGGTTGCTAAAGATGTGGTGCAGTGATGATGGCCAGTAACTTTGGTAGCGAGTCTCAAATGTATAAGATTTTTAAGGGTTTTTGTTTTTTGTTTATTTTTTTGGTTGGTTTTTAACTGCTAGGAAATATATTCAGCCATCTCTACTGTAATTTACAGGAAACCAAAGAAAACTGGGGTCGTTGAGTGAAAGGATCCAATTAATTGTATATCAATCTCATTTTGTGTACTGCTATCTTACTAAAAAATCCTGATCATGCAGCTCAGGGTGGTTGGTTACAGTTCACCATTGCCTACATGTGTATTAACCTGCCCCTGCCTAAGCCTGTCTACACCTACAGCATTTGCCATTGGTGAGAAGGTATGTGATCCATACAGAAGGCAAAAGATCAGCTGAGTGGTGAACCCAGCAACGTCTGAGTGAAACACCAGTCACAAGAGCACCATGAGGCTACCTCCTTCCTGCCATTCCCCATCCAAACAAATTGTTGTTATTGCCAGAGATTGTTGCTTACAAAGACATCTTAGCCTCAGTACATAAACATTATGTGAATTTAGCCTCACATCCTTTAAGGTCTTATTAGATCTGTCACTAGTAAGGAAACATCTTTAGATGTTAAATCAAATAAAATTTTCCTAGCACACACATTTAAATGGCTCAGTTTGGTTCACACTCTACTGTTTCACTCTGTATATGCTTCTGCCTTTTAAAGAAATACAAGTTGGCATTGGGAATACATTTTCAGCCTTAAAGTAGCTGAAATTATAATTGTAATTATTTTTTGTTTAGAATACTAATACAAATAAATACAATCACAGACATGAAGTCTGTTTTGCATATGAAGAGAATGTTTAAAGATTTGAATATCTGTAATTGTCTCAATTTTTCACTGTATTTAAGAGAATTTAAAATCTTAAACTTATAGAAATTAAAAATGAAAGTGTCAGTCTTCAAAAAAAATATAGTTCGAAGTATATAAAAAGACTGCATTTTATTTTGATGGGAAAGAGTTAATATTCAAAACAGCCTAAGTTTATCTTCTCTATACTAAGACTGACAGTTCTTTTTTGAAGTAAAATACATACTTGTCTTTCCATTAAAAAAATATAGTTGCTGAATTTGGATGAGAAGATTTGTTAATATTAGTGTGGGCGGCCTTGTTGTGATTTGTAGGTCAGATAAAAAAAACAACAGTCCCTTTGACATTGTCAGTTTCATGTTGAAGCCTCTTCTTCAGTCAGTTAGTACTCCCTTAGGCCAGAAACTATTAATCTTTGAGGCTTCTCATTCCCAAGAAAAATTAGCTGTTGGTACTTAACCTCCTTTTAAATAACCTTTATTTACTTTCTTGTGATGAAATACAGCTGAAGTGGTTCAGAGGTGCCCTTTAACTTTTATGACTGTGTGGTCAGTATCGTTCCAGGCAGAGAATAAAGAACATCTATAAGTTTCCCGGAAAACATCTGTATCTTCATTCAGAACCCAGATATTACCCTGTCAACATAACATTAAAATTTCTGCAGAAATATGCAGCTGCAGATAGAAACCAGACAACGATGTGTGTAATTTAACAAACAGGTGTGTGGGGTGGCCGAGTAGGTAGGAAGAAAAATCTACTAAAAGAGGTTACTGAAATAACAAAATCCTGAGACTTCAAAGGAACCAGGAACACAATTGTCACTAGCCTTCAATAAGACCTGGGAACTAAATACTTTAAGGTATCCCTTTTGCATATTCAGCAGGAATGGACACAGGACATGATGCATCCATAAGTCAGCCACAGACTGTTGTGGCAAAGAAATGAGCTCTCTATATGGGTACATAACAGCATGATTTGTGTGTGTGTGTAACTTTCACATCATCTTCTGAAGCATGTGACACTGCTTGTCACAGAAAATTAAAATGGATCATATTACTAGTCTAACTATAGGAAAATTTATATGTACACCAAATCTGGAGGTGATACAAGACTGTGAAGTGTTGCTATACCCACAAAAGGAAAAAGAAAGCTGACTTGAGGTACATGCAGAGGATGATAAGGGACATGAAATACAAGGGAATAAAAAGGTAAAATTATCCACAGAATACCTGAAATACCAATACAAATACAAATTTGGCAGGTCAAAAACTCATAATATTAAGAGGAGAATTATGGAGTCAACCAAGTGAATAAAAGTTTTCAGTGAAATATTAACAAAATCTTCATCCCTCTGCTAGCTTTTAATGGGGAAACAACACTTTCTAGAAGAGCTGTGACGGAGTCATCAGTGTATGGCTTTCTTTGTTCGGAGACAGAACAGTTGATGAAATAGAAAGAGCAGTATAACAAAAAGGGAAATGATCATAAGATTGATAGGACTGTCTGCAAAAATTTAAAAGGTATCAACTTCAATAAAGTATTTATTTATATTGATGTTAATAGTATCTCTGGAAAGCATTTACAAGTAAGCTAAACAAGGGAAGACTCGAGGTTGCTAAAAGCAGATACTTTATGAAAATTGAGGTACCTCCAGCTGTGGAATAGTCTTGGAGGTATGATGATGTTGGAGGACACTTCACACTATGTGAGTCTAGCATTACTGTGTTTGATACTTCCAAGCCTCAGCACGCAAAGGAAAGACCTGGCACAGGGAGGGAGCAGAGGTGGGAAGTGATGATTAAGAAGTGCAGACAGTGTCCCTGTGACTCAACAAGAAGAGAGGACAGTCTCATCAGGGAATTTGGCATGTGTGGAGCCCATCAGGTTCTCTGAGTTGCCCATTGCAGAAGTCCATCCCTGTCCCCTGACAGCCTGCATGGTTACTGAGCCCATGACAGGATGGGGCTGCCTCAACCTGCTGTGCGCTGAAAGGGGCAGAGCAGAAGAATTTAGTGTGACGTGCAATCCTGAAACACACAATAGATGAAAGAGATGACTCAAGCACTGTCTTTCAGTCTTTACTTTCTGTGTGTCTCAGGTTAAAGATGTAGAGCTGTATCACGCAAAAGGACGCAGACAGAGTGTGAGACCCGGTGTTGCAGTGCCTGGCTTTGAAGTGGTTCGTATCTGCTTCTGAAGTGCAACCCACAGCCCTGTGTTAGCCACCTGCGCTCTCTGCGGCGCTCTTCCGAATGAGATCCAAAGCAGCAGCACACTGAGCAGTGAGCCACAAACACTACTCCAAGGAAAAAGCAAATGAGAGAGGTGTGTCTGAAATCCCACCTTCCTTCAGGTTTGGACTCCCAGAAGAGAATCAGCTGTGCAAGGGAGTCACACACTGGAGTCTCTCCAGTAGAGTAAACCATCTTCCTAGCTTTAGACAAAATCTGTGGAGAGTCTACTCGAAACTTTTTAGACTGGGACACCCAGTCAGTGTAGCTGCAGTAATCCCCAGTTGTATAATACATGTCTTATTGAGAACACAGGGTACTGTAGACATCAAGAAGCTGAATCACCATCACGCTTGCAGTCCCACCTGCAGAAACTACTGTTGGTCCTAACAGAAACCGTCCTGGATAAGTTTGGCTCCAAAAAGAACGAAAAAAGTAGCACAGCACAAAAGGTTGGCTGACGGGGAACAACCCAGTTAGGATGGCTGAACCAAGAACAGTTCCTCTACTCTTTTAACAAAAGCATCTGACACTGCTTTGTTTTCAATGGACCTTCTTCTACTTTTATTTATTAGACTTGCTCTGACGACATGCACTAGAGAGACATATGTAGACACAGGCCTGAGGCACGACATGGGTGCTGAACTTCTACTTACATGCAGAATTTTACGTGCAAGGGAACTAACTGGTGAAGCTGAAGTGTCTGAAGACCAAGGGGTAGGGATTTCTAAGTGGAGTATAAATACTGCTAATCCTTTTGTCTCTCAGAAGATGTCATTGAGAAACAGGAAAAGACAGAATGAAGGAAATACCAAACAAATAATGAAGGGTAGCTTGTTTGTTTGTTTGTTTGTTTGTTTTTAAATAAATACCAGAGATGCAAACTATGGTGTAACTTACAAGTGAAGTGTGAATCAGACAAATACAATAGCTGCCCTGAGTACTGCAGGCCACCAGAGCCTGCCCTCAAAGGCTGCAAAGCAAATACGTAACATTAAACAGAATAAGACAAGACAGAAGAAAGTGAATGCAAACCCCTAAAATACAGTAATGGCCAAAAAAAAAAAAAAGAAATCTCTATTTTGGTTATAAGAGCACTTCAGAAACTGATACAGGATTATATGCCACTGTGAAGAGTGCTCTGCACATGGGCAGAATTTTATGCTTGCTTTCCAAGAGTTAAGCCTATCAAAAAATCTAAATCATATACTGATACATATGTATTTTAAGAAATGTAAGAATTTGTAAGTTGTAGATCTCATTCATTCACCTTTGCCAGTTACTATAACCATCAGCACCATTGCTGCACTTCTTTGTCTGTATTCTTTCGAGTTCTCACTTGCACACTCCTGACAGCTGTTCTCCTTGTGCAATGAGGCATACAGATGTGCACCAGCAACCAGGATGACACTTTCCTTCTCATAATATTCCAGAATCTTAACAATAAAGTAGAAATAAAAAGCTAAGGAAAGGAATTAATCTTAACAGCAGAATGATAAAAGCGATATTTGGCAGATTCTACTTTAGTGCATGCACATAATGCTATTACATTCACCTTATGTACAAAACATCCCTGCATTATAAAAGGTCAATAAAGTTGCAAAGTAGTATTTAAAGGATAGGACTTACATCTCTGTGAAAGATCATGGGTGTGATTTGGGTTCCTACTATAGCTTGAATATTGTAGCAAACTTTGCTGTGACTGGTACAACTTGTTCTGTGTGGGAAAGTCACAACTTAAAACCGAAATCCAAGCACTGCTCAAAAGCCCACTAATGAAATCAGGCGGATGCCTGATGATTAATTACTTCATGCAACAATGACGTCAAGACAGAAGACACAAAACAAATACCCTACAAGAATAAAGGAGAGCACGATTAACAAATCCAATTACATTTGCAACAGTAGGTGACAGGTCCTTTCCCTCACAGGTTCAGCTCCTAGGTCAGCAAGTGGTACTGTCTTTGGTGGGAGGCTTTTCGTGTCAGGCTACTGAACAGTGCTGACAAGCACTGACTTTACTTGACCATGATCATTAACTGTGTTCACCATCATGAATTTAACAGCACTTCCATTTTATGCTACTTTCTCTGACCCATTTCTTCTTGGCTTCTCACTCAGACCTGACTCATGATTCCTCTTTGCCAGGATGAAGCCTCAGTGTCAAGTTTTCCCAAATGTTTGTTTGTTTGTTTTTCATTCTATGACCTGGCCTGGATGGCTAAAGGAAAGAGGCTCAGCAGTCTGTCAGGTCTGACAGTTCCCCCAGGCTAGAGAAGCAGACATGGTTCTTTCAAAATGTATGAGAGTGCCAAGGGTACTATTAAGAACAGAAAAAGAAGAAGGGAAAACAGTCCACTGGGTCCTACTTTCTGAGCATGCCGTGTGGGAGAAAACAATTTGTGTCCTAAGTTTGAGAGACTAAGCAGAGAAGCAAGCTCTCTATGGGAAAATAAAAATGTACGTTTTCTTGCATTCATAATTACAAGCATAGTTATCCAGGTAGTTCAGCTTTTCACAATATACTTTTTTTAAAAAGTAAATTTCTTATGTTTCTCAACTCAACTACTATATTATTAGATGCAGTCATGCAAAATTTCACACTAAAGAGAGCGTATGTGTTAATTTGATACTGTCAGTGGCTAAGTTTGGTGGATGAAATATATGCAGCAGTAAGAGAGGAGACTTGAGTAAAGGGAAGAAGACAAGCACCATGAAATGTCACCCCTTAAAATATCATTGGCTGAGAAATCTGTCTATTGTTGGGATGAGCTGATCACAGTGAGCAGCAGAACTTCTGTAGTTCAGGAAAGGATAAATAGGTTTTTCCTTAAGTGTCAGCTGCTTGGACTCTAATAATAAACATGTATAAGTTAATGGAAAGAATGCAGCTAGAACTGTCAAAGGTGGTTGGCTCTACAATTTATAATCTGGGCGTTATTTCTAAAACTAGGAGGTTCTTGGAGCACAAAACAGTCTCCCTTGGTGCTCAGGAAAGCCCTGCCAGTGAAGAGATTCAAATGAATTATGATGTTCTCCCATTCAGCAGTGAGGATGAAATCGATAGCCCATTGTTCAATGCTAATAATAATCTTTATATAACATCAATTAAAAAAAATGACAAGAATATTTATGAAAAAAATCTGATTTATCGCACATCGAGAATATGCTTTGCTTGCAGCAGCCATCTGTCTATGCACTTCACAGCTCTGTTTTCTGTAGGAGACAGGCTGTCATATGAAATGTTTCTCTCTGCTGTTTATTTCGGGGTTCTTAGTTTGAAGATCAAGTATTTTGTATATTTTTTTTGGCACAAGAAGACATATTTGAAGGCTGACACATGAATCAAAGGCCCATGGAAGGTGTTAAGCTTGTATAAAAGTTTAAGTGGAAGTGAAGATTAGGTCAGATGACTGTCAATGGTTGGAAAAGCTTTCAAGCAAAGTGCCTTAGAGAACGGTAATACTAGTGTTCAAATCTGAATGAACCACTGTACTGAGCAGGTTGGAAAAACAATCATGTTGTCTGTTCCAACACCAATATGACCCTTTCAACTTTTGACAGTGCATCTATAGCAGGAGTGCTCACCTAGAATTCTCTCCAAATAAGCATTTTTTGCATGTATGAACATTTATGATGGAGCTCTATGAAGAATGTGTATTGTGAACTGTCTAAAGATGAATACCTGTCCTTAGCTTTTTATTTCTATTTTGTTGTTAAGATTCTGGAATTTTGTGAGAAGGACAGTGTCTTCCCAGTTGTAGGTCCACATCTGTATGCCTCATTGTTAACTATATTTATACATGAAAGGCAGTCCTTTGGAGAAAAAAACAAGGGGAAAAAGAAAAAAAGGATAATTTCAGAGGTTGATAAAGATCTGAGCTGTATTGGATTTAGATGCTTCAAGGAGAAAACAGGGGGTGTGCTTTTCAGCTTGTTTTGCAGCAATATAGTCAACTTCAAAACATCAGCAACAAAATACCAATAGCTTTTGCTGTTGAACCATATTATGGAAAATTAAGCTGGGCAGTATCAGTGCACACCTCTCTAGATACAGTGGTGGGGTAGCAGAAAAAGAAGTACTCTACTTAACTAAAACCAGGTATGTCCTCGGCACAGGAGAGAAAGACAAACATTTTTCCTTGAAGGAGAAGTAAATGCAAGCTCTCAACAGCAAAAGCTGAGATAAGACATGTAGTAGGTTAAAAATGAATGAATAAAGAGGAAGGGAGTAATCTGCAAAGGAGGCACCTAAAATAATGAAAAGATAAAATGAAAAATAATATAGATAGAGAGTCCAGATGAAACCAAGGAATGAGGGGGAGAGAAGAACATTTCAATACGTAACTGAATCCAGCCACTAATTTCTGCATATTTCTTCATCAGTTTCAACAGGCATTGGGTCAGAGTTATGACTCGAGTTTATATTTCTATTAGATGTGCAACTGCATGCAGCAAAAGGAAGAGAATTTGCAGGATCTGATCACTTCAAGATAAGCAGGAATGCTGGGCTGAAAAGTCCAGGGGAAAATAATCCTGCCTAAATAAGCAATACAATGGCTTAGAGCATGTCCTGGGTTTATGTCTGTTTTGCATGGGTTCAGTTGGAAAGACTGTGCAGATGTGGTGGGTACACACCTCACTGCTCCTCTGGTGGTTATGTTGTTTTGGAACAGAAGTCTGTTTAAGATGATTTGTATCTGGGAAGGAGGAACATTCTGGTACAATTTTGTCAGATATTTGCAACATAAAAGAAGCACATTTATGTTGAGAGGGAAATGACTGCTGTAAGTGTTACAAAGGGAAGAAAGGCTAGAACGCTAATGCCTCCTCAGGGCTTAGGTACACAAAATCCATAGTTCCTTCAGTTTAGCAACATGTTTTTTGTTTATTTGTTTGTCTTTTTATGCAAATAGGTAACCAAAATCCAAGACCCCTGATCTCAGGCAAGAAAGTCTTGGATTCCATCTTCCTTCAAGGTCAAATCAAATAACCAAAGGGGCCAAATTCCTTTTTTCTGAGAGTTAAAAGGAGTCTCATTATGATGACTCACCAAAGTCCACAACTGCCAAAAACCTAACTCAGGAGCAGATGCAGTTTATGGAGACAGTGATGGAGTCAAACTTTTCATAAGTGGCAGCAGGGCTGCTTCTCACCACATTCCACTGCCTGAAAAACTGATCCCACCTTTCTGCTCCTTCCTCCGGTCCTCTCTCTATCTGTGCAACAAGCCAGGGGACAAGGTGTGTAGGAGGAAAACAGGGGAAAGAGGGAGATGGCAGACTTCACGGGAGGCATCTGATTTGAAACTTGTCATGGTGCATAATTATTTGTTGAACTAGTGAATCAAAAATGAGTGTAGGAAGAGCACAAGCAGCCTTGACTTCTTATCATAAAAATACCCAGTGGAAAATTAAAATCTGTAGTATATGAATAACATGTGTAAGAAGATGAAAGTTTTCTATGAGTCACTTCAAAATATATTTTCTCAGGATGACAGCCTATTTTGGTTTTGGAAGAGCGACAGAGCACAGCCTGGGGACCGCTGGAAAGAGCATTGACCGGGCTGAGCTCCTGCACTGGGTGTCATTGTACTTGTTCTACATTACAGAAGGCAATCCAGCAGATACATCTGCAATCACATGAATTTTGAAGTAGAAGTCATGCTCTCCAATCACCCTGTATATTTTATGGCTAGGTAATATGTGATAACTACCTTAAGTTAGCAGAAGTTTGTGTTAATCACCTTAGTGCCCCAGCCAGGAGAGTCACAGGCATTGCCATAATGCTAAATGAAAAGTAAAAAAAAACCATATACACTTTTTCTTGCCAAAACATGAATATGTGCCAAATGCTTTTCAAAATTTTAAAAAGTCAAAATACACAGAAGTGTATTTTTTGTGTTTTCAAAATTGCTGGATATTGGGAAGAAGTGCTGATAACAGACATCTGTTGCATTAAAACAACAAGCAGGAAAAGAAAAAGATGGATTTGGAGTTTGCCTAAACAAAAGTCTCTGAACATTTCTATTACTCACAGTTCGTTCTTTCAGCAGGTCATCATCTCACTTATGCTATAGCCCTTATTCCATCAGAATTACCCTGGGGCAAATACTGCAGCCTATGGATAGCCTGATAAATGGTGATCCCTGCGCACCTAAGAGCTTCACTCTGCAAAACTAACAGAGAAGGTGATCAATCAGAGGGTCTGCAGCTCTTCAGCTATACCAGCCAAAACACAGAAAATAGGTCACATAAGGGGCTACAGCTATTCCGCAGCTTGAAGACCTTGGAGACATTCTCTTGGGATAATCCACTCTTTCTAGAACTACGAAGTGAATTGTTTTCACCCAAATTTCATGTAGGTCCATAACAAATCAGCAGAAGACTGATTTTCACAGTCTATAATCTCTGTTTGATGATCCATGTAATCTACAGTGACTACGGTTCTTAGTGGTTTCTGAATTCCTGAGATATTCTGTTTATTAGAAATTCGTTAGCGAAAAGAATAAGCAATACAAAATATTTCAGCCTGCTTTTAAGTTTCCTAATGCTTTCCCTTATAACACACTAAAATTTTTGGTAAACAGCCTCTTACAAAGTTTTCCAAGTAGTTACTGACTTTACAATATACCACCTTCATGGTTTTGCTCTCTGTAATTGCATTTCAGTCTTGAAGCCCTAAAGCAGCACTTTTTCACCTCATCTGTCTCAAGTTAATATTTATTTTCTTTGATGAGAAGCAATAGAAATAGTGAAAGGAAACAAACAAACAAGCAAAAATAAATAAAAAAGGAAAAGGAAAACAAGGAAAATAAAAAACCCCACAACCTCTCCTTGAATAATCTTCAATTTCTTAATGCAGAATATAGCAGTAAAAGGAACACTGCATATGTTCAGAAAAGTCACCATTCAGCCAGTAAGCACATGCTGGTGGATATGTAGAAAAGCTTGCTGAGTCAGGGCCTGAATCAGCAGTATAACTGGGGAGAAAAAAAGCCAGAGACCAAAAATCCACAACATATATTATGAGGAGCTGCTTCGTGAGACACAGATGACAAAATACCATTCTGTACAGTTTGTGTTAAGGACAGGAATTTCTATCAGTAGTTTTGTCCTATTATTTTTTGTTTGTTTGTTTGGTTGGTTGGTTGGTTTTTTGTGTTTTTTTTTTTTTTTCAAATACTAAACATTAAGTACAATAAACTTCACAGTTTGTGTTGGTCATATTAATGATGTACTTTGTTTCACAATTGTCTTCTAATTACTCTCCAGGAAAAAATATTTGTGAACAGTGAATACTTTCTTTTTAAACACAAGCAAAAAATGACAGTGAAATTCACCCGTTTGTAGGACATGGATATGAGCCTCAATTTGCTCTTAAAGGAAGATCTAAATGGTGGGTATTTTCATTGGTCTTATTAATATCCTCCATGCACACAACAAATTTCAGAAAACTTTAAACTGTTATTATGTAAAAATGATACTAGTAATAAATCTAAGATAATAGGGAGAAATTACAGATATTAAAACAAAGATGCAAAATACCAATCCAGACACTTTTGCATTCAAAGACATACTTCTGTTATTTTCTCAAGCATTCAATGAAGTGAGCAAGAGTTTTTGTTTTATTTATTATCAATTTACTTTATTCAGTCCTTTGTTCCCTTGAGAAACTACTTGTAGGCTTCATTACTTGATTTCTTCTGCTTCTCTGCCTTTGATTCCATGGCAACCAAGGTAAAATTAGTAGCAGAGAGGAAATCCCAAGCAGCCCTGAGCTAGAATCTTACGATATTCACCTTTTTATTTCACAGAATCTAAGAGTCATGGAATGGTTGAGGTTGAAAAGGATCTCCAAAGGTGATCTGGTGCAACCCCCCTGCTGAAGGAGGGCCACCTAAATCAGGTTTCCCAGGACCATGGCCTTTGAATATCTCCAAGGATGGAGGTTCCTTCACCTCCCTGGGAAACCTGTGCCACTGCTCAGTCACCCTCACAGTGAAAAAGTGTTTCCTGATGTTCAGAGGGAACCTCCCACGTTTCAGGTTGTGCCCATCGCCTCTTAGTCCGGTCACTGGGCGCCACTGAAAAGTGCCTAGTTCCATCCTCTTTGCCCCCTCCCTTTATTTATTTATATACATTGATAAGATCTCACTCAGTCCCAGCTGTCAAAGCTTCTCCTCATAGGAGAGGTGTTCCAGTCCTTCATTTTTGTGGCTCTTTGCTGGACTCCCTTCAGTATGTCCATGTCTCTCTTGCAGTGGGCAGCCCAGAACTGGATCCAGCACTCTAGGTGTGGCCTCATCAGTACTGAAGAGAGGGCAGGGATCACCTCCCTTGACCTGTTGGCAATACTTTGCCTAATGCAGCCCAGGACACCAATACCTGCCTTTGCCGCAAGGATAAATTGCTAGCTCATGATCAACTTGGTGTCCACCAGGACCCCAAGTCCTCTTCTGTCAAGCTGCTTTACAGTTGTTTGAGCCCTGGTTTGTACTGGTGCCTGAGGTTGTTCCTCGTCAGGTGCAGGACTTTGCACTTTCTCTTGTTAAACTGCATTAGGTTCCTGTCAGCTCATTTTTCCAGCCTGTCAAAGTCCCTCTGGATGGCAGTACAACTTTCTGCTATAACAGCCACCCCTCCCAGTTTTGTGTCACCAGTAACCCTGCTAAGGCAACACACTGCCCCATCCTCCAGATCATTAATGAAGATGTTGAAATGGACTGGACCCGGTTCTGACCCCTGGGGTACACCACTAGCTACTGGCCTCCAACTAGACTTGGTGCAAGTGATCACCACCCTCTGGGACCAGCGACTCAGACAGTTTTCAGTTCACTTCACTGTCTGCTCACCCAGCCCCTATGAGCCCCCAGCTCGTCTGTGAGGTTATTATGGGAGACAATGTAAAAAGCCTTGTTGAAGCCTCGATAGACAATATCCACTGCACTCCCCTTATTTACCAGGCTGGGCAGTTCATAATTAAGTTTATTCTCCTTATTTAAAAAGGGGGATGTTAAACTGAATTTGTCGTTTGATGAGATAACTAGTTATGTATCAGGATTTATGTGGAATGAAAATTACTAATAAACCTATAACAATGAGTTCTTAAAACACCACAGTGCTTGGAGAGCCACCAAAGCTAGCAGACTACCACGAGCTACAGTTTCAGGCCAGTAATTGTTGGAAGCACTTGGCCAGCAGTCATGTGAAAAACCAAAGCAAATCTAAAAAGTCAAAGCTGGAAGAAATAGAGATGTCACCATTTAAATGGGTTAGGATGGAAAACACATTTTAATCCAAAAATATCTATAACTAGTTAGTTTTCTTTGAACTTCTCTGGCACATGAAGCCACCATGAAAAACTTTGCTGTTGCCATGAGTATCACTGCCACATGACAAGATAAAACTTTTAAGTATGCGGTTGTAGGGAACAGTTTGAAATTTCTGTCCTTTTCGTTTATCAGGCCACGAGCTAATTAATTGGAATAAGTAAGAAAACTTCCCTCATGGCATATTAATTCACAATGCATATTCATGGGGGTTCCTACTCATCCTCTCAAGAACCCTGGACTGCCTACTGAGAGGCAGCATGGTTTGCCCTCCAGCACTGCCCTGCAGAAAAGTGGGTATAACACCACTTACTGTGTTTTGATGTCTAATTAGCTGTTTGCAAAGAAGAACTGAGATCAGCAGATGAAAAGTGCTTCAGAAATGCAAAATATTATTATTACTATTATTAATAATAGTAAAGAACATGCGCCAAGTAATTATCATAGCAAAGCCACACTGATAATTTGATAAGGCTCCCAAACTGTATGAAATGGACATTAAAGGGAAGTTACGAAAATACCTTCTTTTCCTTCAGCAAAACCACTCAAATAACATTGTTGCTGGTTTTTAATAGATTATGTTAATAATACAACTGGCATTAAATGTTATGCATAAGCTAGATCACGTCTCTAAACAGAGAAAATAATACGGCTAATGTTTTAAAAACAAGTCCATATTAGGTTAACAAATACTGAACATTAATCAGGAGATTTTTCAGATTTTCAAGGACTGAATTGGCTGGTCTCTTGAAAAACATGACCTATTTTTAAACACTGATCTTCAAAATGCTCTACTTACAGTCTGATGTTCAAAGTATTAGGTTGCAAGGTTTGGAACAATCTTAATAATTGATGATCTTCTAATCAAAAGGGACATACATCAAAGAGAAAAAAACTACAGTTCTGTTCACTGGAAGACTTAAGCAAACATGGAAAAAATTAAAAGGAGGGTAGTGACCGAAAATGTGGGCAAAAAAATACCTAAATCACTACTGACTGTTTTTTTACAGACCCCTCCTATCATAAATCACACAAATTGTTTATGATGAATAATTCAGTTGACAATACCACGAAAAACTGAATCCCAAAGCAAACTAAATTTTCACTTGATTTCCATAAGTCATACTTTTTATCCCTGTGTACACAAACTAGAAATAGACCCTAGTGCAAGTATTCAAATGTCTAATATTTCCAGATGCAGAGACAGATAAAAGAACAAGATTCCAATCCTCCAGCTTATTCCACCTAAAGTGAGCATGTCTTTGTGACAGGTTACTTGGAAATTTGTGTCTTCTCTACATAATGAGTATCACTGGCTTAATTTAAATCAGTTAAAAAATAGTTAAACTGGTGAAAAAAATTTGCGGAAATAGAAATTGGTTTTACATTAATGGCTGTACACTGGCAAGAATTTTGACGTGAATTGCATGGGTATAAGCCAAGTCGAAATCGATTCAGAGATGTCACAAAATATGTCCACTTTAGAACACACCTCTTCTTAAACCCTCCTAACTTCATATGTAAATCACATGTAGGCATACAGAGACATCTTAAATTTTTCAGTACCAATGGAAATAAATTTCCATGGATTCTAGTTTTAGACAAAAAGGAAATTAGTATCCATTTCACATAGGTGCGGGGTATTTCTAACACAGAAGAAAAGATCCTTTAAAGCAAGAGCATTCTTTCTAATTAATGTTTAGTAACTGCACTAAACTACTCCTACTTTCAAAATACACTCTAAAACCTGCAATTTTAATGGCTAGACTTCATCAACATTTTAAAAAGATCCTATTCAATTACTGGTTTGCATTCTGTGTCTAAGACAATAGAAAAATTATCTTGGTATTTTCTTTACAAATTTCTCTTAGGTATGTATGTCCAAGCACAGTCATTTTCACTGGAAGTCACATATTTTTGCCATGTTTTCTCTGCTGGCTTCTGTGACTGTGATCCAAAGGAAGAATAGTCTGCTCCTCTTTTTTCCTTAGGTCACCCTCACCTTCACTCCTGTTTATCATGTATTTGGTCCAGCAAGATTAATAGAAAAGGGTTTCTTGTTTTTCTATACCACTTGTGTATATAGGCAACCTTATAATACAGAAAATTTTTAAAGATTCTGAATAATTCTAACATTAAATTAATTAAAAAAAAATCCATATGCAGATTTCAATCTGTTTATGGGTTAACTCTAGCATTACAAAAGTAACTATTTTTTTTGTCCTTTCTAGAGCTTTTGTGCAGATCTTCAATAAGGCTATATTCTCAGTGAGATGAATAGGGTACAAATGTATGATGGAGAGTCTATACCACGGGATGTAGAACTGCAATCAAACAAATTTGCTTTGTATGAATAGCTACCAGACACCTGGTGAGCTACATGAAAACCAGAGAGAAGAAAGTCTTGATAGTACAATTCTACACCCTAAGGCAACTGCACTGATAATTATTAATGCAGCAATTTGGAAAACAAACTTCTTCTGAGGAAAAAAAAAAAACAACAAGATTAAATTAATTTTGTCCTTTACAGGATACAAATACAGAATGCCTTGTAGAGTTTGGATACAAAGGCAAAATTTCCTGCAACTCTCCTGTACCTACTACAAGCATAAAATATAAATGCAAATTTTCTTCTAACTAGAATATTTTACAGGGTGGGGGAAAAAAAAGTTCAGCACCCACACTTGGTACTTTCCCTGGCACACACACACACACATGCTTTTCCCTTTTATCTCTCTAAATCACTGTCAGGCTTTGAACTGCATCAAAATAATGAGTGGCCACTTCCTCGAGCTGTCTCCCCTTTCAGAAGAGGAGAATAAAGGAAGACAGCACAAAATTGACTAGTGAGTTACTAAGATATTTTAGAATATGGGCTGAATGACAGATGCTAAAATCAGATTTCATTACCAGACTTAAAAAAGGAAAGGTCTTGGGAGTAGCTAGAGACTGGACAGTCTAATAGCTTGGTATCTCCCAAATCGGAATTGCAGCCAAAAACTAAACTAAAAGCTCTCTGTGTAAAAAGAACAAGTCTAAAGATCTACAAAGTTGCCTTTTATCACATTCTTGACCCTTTATAATAGTATACTGAAGGGAAAGTCAGAGCCAGACTTGATTTAAAAATGGCACACACTTTTGACTCGTCTCCAAATGCATGAGAATTGGATGTCTTAAATGACATACTAGGGTTCTGTTGCTATCTGAACCTGAATAGAGGGACTTATATTGCAAAATTTCCTTTCACTTCAGGATGTCAGTGTGAAACTGTAGTTAACAATGAGGGCTGTTGGAAGTGCAGAAATGCAAGATGTAAGGGGAGGATGTTCACTTACAACTCAAGTCCCTTGGCTTGCAGCTCAGTCCATTTCCCATTAGATCTCAAGGTAGGCAATACTGTTCTTTTCTTCTCTACCTGCTTCAAAACATGGAAGATAATTGCTTTGTCATGAAAGCAATTAGCTTTAAAATGATGCCATTTTCTATAAACTTGACAGTCATGACAAGTTGCAGCAATACTTGGTCATCAAATGAGGTTAATTCGCCAATGTACTTACTGGTTTGCTTCAAACACAAGATTGCTAAAAAGAAAATGAAAATACTTTCCTTTAGCCCCTTCTCATGATTCGTTTATGAAGTTCCTGACAAAAACTGGAGTAAACTGCTTCTAGTTAAAAGGTGGCAGCTCTTTGCTGAAGAATTGGTTGCCACTAACTATTAAACACTTCTGTCACACAATTGGAAACATCTCAATTCTAAATTTAGATGAGCATGCCTCTCTTTCACCAAAGGTTAGACAAAACTTGGGAATGGTTTGTTGTGAGAACTGACACAAGTCTGTCACATTTTAAGCCATACATTTTCTGTAATTTGCCTTGTCTAACTTTTCCTATTAGTTTCTACAATACGCTGTGACATTTTGATAGATTCAAAGCCCTAAACCAGGGTGTCAAACTCATTCTCATGGGGGGCCACATCAGTCTCACAGTTGCCTTCAAAGGGTTGAATGTCACTTTAGAACTGTATAAATGTAGCTACTCCTGGCCCCCGATGAAAATGAGTTTGACACCTCTGCCCTAAATGAATTCTTAGTGCCTTCTTAAGTAAAATGAACTATTTCAAATAGGTTAAATATATTTACACATATACATATACAAAAGAGGTTTTGAGGTCCCCAGATGTGTGTTATTCCATGTTGGGCTACTGAAAACTAGCTGTGATCTAAAAGAAACTTTATTTAGCCATGCTTTTATTTCTCCACTTTTAGTACAACCTTTTATTAATACTTTCCTAGTCAGCAGCATGCCACCCGCTCTTTCATTTCCTCAAAGTAGGTCAGCAGTCAGCCATCAATCTTTCATCTTCGTTACAGCTAAATCCTAAAGCCTGAGGCAAATGAATCATTTTAAAAGAGATGCAATGATAGCTGCGGTGTTCTCTCTCATGTTAGTCATTTTTGGCTGAAAGAAATCGCAAAATCCAGATGAAGCTAGCCAGGCTTTAAGTGGAAAAGCACAGGAATGCAAGCAGTTTTCACAAGTTTTTAGTAAAAATCTGAGGCCCAGTTCATAAACACGGAAGTATGGGTCCAGTCTCCATATAATCTCCTTCATCTACTTACTAAACTTTGAATTTCAAATGTTATATTATTATCCCCCTACAAAAAGACAATTCTAGATATTCAACTAATCTAGTGCCTTAAAAACATCTTACCACTTCCAGCTTCTGTTTACTCAAATAAATTTTTAACTATTTTTTCATGAGTCAGCACTGACATACAGTTTGAATAGTTCATCTCCTCTCTTGGAATTTAGAAATAATAATCATATCTCCTCCTAGCACTAATTCTGCAAAATTAAGCAAACTGTAGTTTTTTAGGCTTCTTTAATAAGAGAGGTTTGCCATTTTTTTTTATTAACCCAACATTTATTGCATGTACCTGCTCCTTTATGAGTTCATTTTTTTTATCACAGGTGACCACTTTTAAACAAAATACCATTATTCAGAATTTATTTACAACATTTGTGGAAATTAGCTTTTTGTCTAGTAATTGTATATATTTGTACGTCAGGATGATGTTTTCCTATAAGTAGGTACTACTGTATCAAGATCGCACAATCACCTGGCATTTATTTACATTCAGCTTCTCCTATAATTTAATTTTCACTGAAAACAGAAATCTTGCTTGGGATTTAAATTTATGAAATCAATGTCATAACGAGCTGTGGAAATGACTTGTCAAAGTTCACCATTTTAACTGCTTAAATAATTTGATAATTTCTGATATGATCATCATGTCAGACTAATTAAAATTTTATCAATTTATTAAAATACCCTCAAACACTGGCAAAATAGGAAAAAATATCCAAATTGTCACAGTCTTGCCCCTGCAGTGATCTTTTCCATCTTGCTCCAACCTAATTCCTTTGTAATGCTGTTTCTTATAATGTTTGATGATCCATCATCACACATACATTTCCATCCTGAACGTGTCTTCATAGTGCTTTAACTGGCTGTTCGTTCTTCTATATCAGTACATGCAAATGAACAATATGGAAAAAAACGCCACAAACTACAACTTCACTTTAAAACTTTGCTCATAGTATTATTGTAAGATTAGACCCCCAATGAAAACATTAAAGATATGTGCCTTCAACCTATATAACAAAGCTGAAGAACACCTCCACACTGGTAGTAAGAAATTTTCATTTTGCTTTCATCTGCTGCTCAAAATTACGTGCTAGTTCAACGGTATTATTACAAATAGAAAATTCCATAGTAAATTACTTTCTAATATTAGATCTATAAATTATGATGTAGGTGTTCTGCTCCACTTTTATTTGCAACAGTCCCACAAGTGAGAGGGATCTGATCAAAGCAGATCAAAATTCCTCTCCTGCAGAGAAGTAACCAGGACACTAAAATACATAACAGGGCAAATATCCAGTTTTTCACCTATCACAGTCAGAATCATGGGTTGTTTCAGTTATATTTGGGTCTTACACCATTCCATAAGAGATTCTTGAAATTCACATTCAAGACTGCCAGAAAGCAAGAGAGAGTCCCTGGTCTTTCTCTGTGCCTCTTGGAAAAATACATCTACATTGTTTTAGAAAATTAAAAGGGAAAAAAAATAAAGGCTTCTTTTAGTGGACATTTGTCTATCTGAATTATCTCTGACCAGATACCAGAACTGAAACATCAGCAATCAAGATATTAAATATATATATATATATATATATAAAAATATACACACTCATTCATACATACGCATACCTATATGCAACATACTGAAACTGAATATTTAGAGAAGTATTTTTTCACAAATACATGCCTTTTTTGAGTACCAAATTTTGTAGTAAAATCAGAAGAAATTCTACATGCTAAGAATTACACAATACTTTATTTGTTAATGAGAAATTATGCAAAGGCAGGCATAATGATGTTGAAGTGTAAAAAGGGTATTTCCATAGAATGAGAATTCTAGCTTTGTAAGCCCCAACCTGACATAGTAATAGTACTAAAGCAACTATCAACTGCTTTAGAAAGACTCTCCAATCTCTAAAATTCTTACTTGGGTCAAAGATGCTGAAAGCAACAAAATATCTCAGAATGAATGGAAATTATTGAACAAAACAGCAAAATAAAAAATTCAGTATACCACAACACTTAAATCTGGAATGCTATTTGAGATAATCAGGTGTCCCTTATAATATAATCACAAAAAGGAAGTTGATACAAAAAACATATTGGAGAAGAAATTATATGCAAAAAATTAAGATAGCTAATACACGTTTTCAAGTGTGAGTAGCTAAAATACAGCATTGAGTTTCTTTAAACGTACCTGAAAATAAAAAAAATTGGATTAATGACATTGCTGGAGCCAAGGTGAGATGACAGAAGAATTAAAACTCAGTATTTTCGAGTGAGGAGAATGCTGACAAAATTCTTATACCAAATCTTTCTTTTCAGGTAACAAATTAATTACTCCACCGAGATTTAGAAGACTCAAAATAAAGTGATATATTAAGTATTCATTACAAAATGTATGCCCAGGTATAATATTGTTGTTTAACTGTTAAAAATAAACTAACAAGAGATGTAGCTTGACAAAAACTAACAAAAATACATAGTCTTTTCATGTAAATTACTTTTACGGCAGAAGGTTAAGCCAGTAACTGCTGCTCCTACTTTTTAAAGGCTTTATGGGACATGGTAAGAGAACGATGTGTAGGAACACACAGAAGCACTTGTGCAAGGTGTGAGATGACTGTCCTCACACTGGGATGGACTTAGACCCAGACTTATAAGCAGGCTGCTACAGGTCACAGAACAACTCCTGTGAGGTGCAGTACTCTTGCTGCCTACCTAACCTATGCAAAGAGGAGACAAAGTGTGCCGCATAGACTACCACCAAAAAAGGAGAAGAAGGGGAAGGAGGAGGGGAAGGGGAAGGGGAAGGGGAAGGGGAAGGAGAAGGAGAAGGAGAAGGAGAAGGAGAAGGAGAAGGAGAAGGAGAAGGAGAAGGAGAAGGAGAAGGAGAAGGAGAAGGAGAAGGAGAAGGAGAAGGAGAAGGAGAAGGAGAAGGAGAAGGAGAAGGAGAAGGAGAAGGAGAAGGAAGGTTGCTAGGCAGCTACAGTTATGGGGAGTGGGTCTACCCATTTATGAGGCACTTTTTCCACATCTCTTGTGCATACAAAGAGTGACAGTGGCAAGCCCAGTTTTCCTCTGTCACCTCCAAATCTCTCTGACTCTTCTCACTTTCCTTTGGGCACAATTGCCTTCCCAAATTCTGCATGACTTTCACCTTAGGCCTCATCCCATCCTCCCCCACCAGGAACTCGCTCCACCACTTCCACATAATTACATTAGCAAACATTTATACTTGCTGCTTACCCCAAGCCATTAAATCAGATCTTACTGGGAAGCCTTGAGCCGACTGTCCACAGGCATGTCAGCATCAGCCCGGTGGTACCTAAGCCATGGCCGCCTGCAGTCAGGTCCTTGCCAGTCTTTGATAGCTGCTCACAGGCAGGTTCTGATATAAAAATGTGCTGACCAGAAGTCTTCTGTCCTTTCACACAGCCAGTTTTATCACTGACCTGCAGGTTATGGTAGGGAAAGTGAGCATGAGGTAAGATTTGGTGAGCATGAGAGTTTATGAACATGGGTAGGAGGAAGCACTACAGGAGGGTAGAAAAGCACAGAAGGAAGGTATACATTTCACAGAGTACAGATGCAGCTTCTGGATGTAGAAGAACAAAGTTTGGAAAGTAGACTTTAGGGTGATTCAGGCCATTATTAAAAAAAAAGCCCCAACTTTTATAGCTTTTAAGAATATATATATGTCACTGAAGCATCGCTAAATGCATATTGGTCCCATTAACAATGTGGTTAACAGCTATTACGTGTTTCTTGTCTTTTCTCCAGGGAGAGAAGAACATACAGCAGGATGTTTTAAAATAAAAGTACATATGCGTAAACATATTCTGATGGATATTGATGCTGGAGAAAGCTAAATCAAAAACAACCCTTGCTGTTGTAGCAGTGAGTAGATTTGTGATAATCTGCAATTTTTGTAGAAAAGTTCATTCTAGTGTTTGGCAGATTCCAAAAAAGCTTCCTCTCACATATGAAATATATGCTTGAATTTTTAGACTATGCTTATCAGAGAAGAAACAACTTCATCCTCTAAAGGGAAACAATCTTTACATGCATAAAATATAGGCATTTACTACTGTATGGGAAACCCAAGTAGAGAAAGGCCTAAGGCACTTGCAGTAAATATCCTGTACTAGTACTAGGAGGTTTTTTAAATGGTTTTCAAAATAAATGTATTTTCATGTCCAAATATATTGTACTGGTGTTTTGTAGATGATAAGGTATAGACAACTACGACTGCATTGCTTTGCCAGGGTGGGTGTGGCAGGATGCAAACCCCCCTCTCTCCCCCTCCCTCCTTCAGTATGGAAGGAGTAGGCACATCTCCCTCCCTCTCTGCTGCTTGAGGCTAACAGCCTCTTTTGTTTGGCCCCAGAGCATCCTGGCCAGGGCCATTAGGAGAAGGGAGTGCCGAGGCGCCAGTGAGCCGCTGGGCGTCTGCGGTCAGTGTGGGGGATGTTTGGAGGTTTCAGGGGCACCCCACACATGGTGTGGGGGTGCAGAGAAGCGTCTGGAATGCCTACAGTCAGGTCTGATCAGCCTATAGATGGGACTCTCGTCAAGACTCCGCCCATTGTCGCGGGTCTCTTGGAGCACGAGCGAGATGCTGCCGCCGAGAGCCCCTCTCCCCAGGATGGAGACTCCGCTTGCCTTGCCACCATGGGTGTGAGTAAAACTTCTCGCAGGATTACGAGTATATTTATACTTTCCGTGCACATTTGCACGCGTAACTTTCCATGCTCAATATTAGCATGTGTAAAATTAATGCTCGCATAATCGCGGGTGTATTTTCCTCCTATGCTTCCACATAAGCACGTGTAATATTCCGTGCACATTTGCACGTGTAAGTAAATTAACCCTCGCAGGATTGCGAGTGTATTATAAATTTACCCTCGCAGAATTGCGAGTATACACTTTCCGTACTCACTATGAGTACGTGTATCTCTTTAAAAATAGTCCCGCACCGTGTTCAGGCAAGTGTGTGCTCCTCCCGCTGTCCAGATGGTTCCGGCATTGTTTTGGTGAAGCCACGTGCATGCACTCTGTGGACCGCCTGTTGTATTAGTTGCTGCCCCTTAATAATTTTCCTCAACTGATATCCAAACCTGTATTTGAGTCACTTCTGGAGTGCTACAACCCTGTTTCTCACTCATTTAATAAAAGTTGTTTTGGATCCTGTTGTCCCTTAAACTAACCTCGGGGTGCCTCCATGACAGTGATACAGAGTCTTCAAGGTTTGGGTACAGATATGGTATAGTATTACTTACGAATGCTGCTCTGTAAGAGTGCTTAACAACACTGAGGAATCCAGAAGAAATAAATACAGAAGAGAAATGACCTGCAGTGCACAGACATAAAGAGGATGGCTTTGTGCATGGAAGTTCTCCTTCAGGCCCTCTCCCCACTAGCATAAAGTCTCTTTTACACAGGTTAAGTTTCCAGCAGTCTGCCATCTGCTTTTCACCTGTGTGTGTCCATGCCACCTAGCTGGCACACCAAGCATCTCCCTGTGTGTGCCAGAAACAGAATTGCTCTATGTGGCACTTTGTCTCTAAGTAAAAGTACATCAGTACCTTTGAAGTTTAAGCAGCACTGAAGTGGTTATAGTGCAAAGCTAGGGTGCATCTTTTAGATGAGAGCATTACTTCATGGTCAAGCACTGCATAAAGACCTTGTGGCAGGTGACTAGATGGCTTGCTTCTCCTCAGTGACAGCAGGACTAATCCACCGCTGCCATTAATGTGTTTCAGTACAATGTCTTGGCCATAACTCAGGACATTCCAGGTGAATGATGCTGACTATAATCACTATAATATAACCTGAGGCTTGCCTGCTCCATAGGATGGCTCGTGACTAAAGGTGCGGCTTTAAAGGAGTATCAGGATGACCAGGGTGTATCTTTTCAGTATCAGCCTATTAAACATTTGAAGGAACAAGGGAATATTCTTCCCCAAAATAAGCATCTTGCTATCTTCAGAGAAGTCTAGTAAAAGGAATCCACTGGTCTTTATTGTAGCCTCAACATATTCTTGGAGTAATTCATTATGTGTCATTTCATCTGCATCAGCATCTGTTTCCTAACATAAGCATTAAAGTCTGTCTTTCTCTGTACAGTGGCGGTTGCTTCCAGAAAACAAAACAGAAATGCTACAGGGCTAGAAAGGGCTGAGCTTTGAATGTCCAGGATAGGATGCAATGAGGAACATTAATCAGTTCATGGAGTCTGTTTTCTGGAAGTTTTTCATAAACAGGCTTTGGCATTTGATGGAGGGAGAGTTTCCTTGCTTTTCTTGCTTCTGAAACTAAGAACAACTCAAATCATTGACAAAAGAGCAAAAATGTTCCTGGCTGGCTTATAATACATCTACACAAGGAAAGCATGTGAGCAGATGAGCTCCTAAGCCCTTGCAAGTGTGGCACTGCTGAATGAATGCTGAAATATCCTAAAGCCAGGTATATTGCTATTTGGTAGTCAGCTCCTGACTGCCAAAAAACATCAGTGTTGTCCTATAGCAACTCTGTAGCTGTTTGCAGTCTCATAAGGGAGCATAAAATCAATGTCAACTTTGACTCTGTCTTCAGCCTTCAGAAGAGCAAATCTGAATGAATGTATCCTATGTATTTGAAGTTTAAAGTGAAGAAGTGCCACTGGGTCTATCATATACTGAATCTCCTCAGTGAATGAACAAAATTGGCATAGTGCCTGCTGTGTGAACCAGCCAGGTATCACTGATAGATGATATGTCTGTTGCTTTTAACAATGATTAGGCTGTGAATCATTTATTGGTAGTCTCACACTATACACAGCAATCTCATTAGTGTTGTTACCAAAAGTGGTAAACGGCTGCTTCTAATCCACACATATGTAATGACTTTACTCGTGTTATGTACCTGCCATCTGATATCCGTTCCTGCCATAGTCTGTTTCTCTTAGGGGGGGTTACACCTTGAAATCTCAAAAGGAGAACAATAGTCTGAATTGCCAAATGCGGTGGAAATTGGTTGGCTCTTGTTGGGTACCTCTGGTAGTTGAGTCTTCAGAACTGGAGCACCTACAGCAAAGTGTTCACAAAGCAGCAGCAACATGCCAGAAGTGTGACTATGTAACAGAACACAAGTAAGAATAATTATACATTTAAAAACAACAACAACCCCCCCTCAAAAAAAACCAAACCTACCAAACAAAAAAAAAAACCCAAACAAATAGTACCATGCTTCCATGTTCCAGAGTTATACTTCCACTCTAAGAACCATAATCCCATACTAAAATCAGTGTTTCTCAACAGCACAAGAAGGAAAATATGCAGACAAAAATTTTGAGGCTAATTGAGTCTAAAGATTTGTGAGGAGAGTAGCTGAGTAGGCCATATGATGACAAAGGTAATTTGATTTCAGTAACTGTAAAGCCATTTTCACCTGAAAACAGTAGAACTATTAATACATTTTCTTGGGGTCGTAGTGCCTGAAAATGACCTGGGAACCACTTTGACAGTCAAGTCCAAAATTCTTTTTAATGGTGAACATCAATGAAATACACTAAACATAAGGAACAGGATGAATAATAGATAAAACCATTACACAGATCTTCTAAAATATGCAACATTAGTCATCTTAAATATAAAAAGATGCTTTAGAGTTTCTATGTCATAGGAAAAAGTGCTTAATAAGATTGTCACTGTCTACCAAAGATAAGAGGAAAATAAGGTTTTATAGTAAACATACAGTTATATAGTAATGCATGGTACTGCAAAAGTAGATATGGAAGATTCAATTATTTTCTTTTCCTAGAAGAATAATGTATGTTTAGTGGGACTGAAAAGCAACATTTTCAAAACTTAAAATGGAAGCTCTTCACACAGTGCCTAACTAGACGTTACACTGTACTGGGAAAACTTAGCAAGAGTCAAAAACAACTGATGTTTATGGGAATAACAAAAGTATTTGAATAATGAGTGTATAAAACAGTTCTCAGATATACACAACAGTACATTTGAAGTCACTGCTCAATTTGAACCATGGTTGAAAATTTAAGTGTGACAGGTGCACTACACATTTCTAGGATCTACCTGTGAAAGTATTTGTGTCATTGTATCATTGTTGCAAACAAGCTGCTGAACAAGACAAATTAGAAGTCTCGTGAAGAACAGTGGTTCCTACGTTCCTGAGATTGGAAAGTTGCATTTATTGGGAAATGAATAATGGAGCCAGAACTAAAATTGGAATTGCTTACTGAAGAGGAATAAATATCAGCAAGCCTCATCTTCTTAAGCAGACAAAGCGGCAGCCATTCATCCTGCCATTTTGGAACTGACCCTGCCCTATTTCTTTATTTTTGCCAGTTTGATATGTGTTTCCATGGGAACAGAAGCAGGACTAGCCACCAGCTGAGTCAATCTCAGCTGCTGGCTCCCAGTTCTCACGTTTTGTTCCGTTTCCTTGGAAACTGATGTCAAACGAGAATGAGAAGTAAACCGGCTTTTGCTCTTTAATATTTACCCATTCTTTGGATCTGTTCTAGATCCTCTGTGCTGGCAGAAGGTTTAGAGCTGACTCTAATGGCCATTCATTTTCCTTCTCTCTGGTACGGTTGCCAGCCACCAGTGGGTCCCAGCAGATGCACATAAGAGTTCTTGGTTTCAGCTATTGCTGGTGGGCCGCCTGCTGCGAGCTAGAATGGCAGGGTTTGAAAGCAGGCTACAGATTTCAGGAGACATTTGGCTCCCTCAGTCTGTAATATTTCAAATTGGAAGGAAAGAAATTAAATTTATTTAAAAAATAGTAGGGGAAACAGATGGGCGTAATGGTATTTAGAGAGCAAATTGACTAACAACCTCTAACCTGCATTAGTCTGAACACCCCCAGAAACTACTTCACCCAATTATAGTCTTCATTTCATAATGCATGTTTGACAAAGTTTCCTCTAATCCAGCTGTTAGCTGACTGAATAGCCTAACAACACAATATAAACAACACCCCCTAAATACATCTGTTTCTGCATGTATACATATGCAGAAAGAGAAAAGAATATGATCTGATTGTTTCAAACCAGCAAAGAATCTGCACAAATCTACATAAGCAGTGAATGTGAGCCAGACATCTTTACTAATTCCAGATCTATGTTACTTCTACATTTTTATCTTGTGTGTACAAACACATATACACCCCTTTCTCTGTATATAATGTTGGACCAGAGTTTTTTCCAGTTCTTACAGTAAATGTGTCATGACTGAAGATGCATATTAAAGAAAAAAATGAAAAAAAAATAATTAAAGAATATGAAATAGCCCTGGAAAAGCAGGCAGGCAACTAATCTTTATGAAAGGCAGGTCCTGCTTGACCAACTTGATCTTCTATAACAAGGTGACCCACTTAGTGGATGAGGGAGAGGCTGTGGACGGTGTCTACTTGGATGTTATACTAGTAAAGAGTTTGACACTGGTGCTCACAGCATTCTCCTGGAGAAAATGGCTGCTCATGGACTGGACAGGCATAGTCTTTGCTGGGTAAAAAAACTATATGAATATCTGGGCCCAAAGATTCGTGGTGAATGGAACCAAATCCAGTCAGTGGCCAGGCCCACGTAGTGTTCCCCAGGGTTCAGTATTGGGGCTGGTTCTGTTCAGAATTTTTATAAATGATCTGCACGAGGGGATCGAGTGCACCCTCAGTAAGATTGCAGATGACACCAGGTTGGATGAAAGTGTTGATCTCCTGGAGGGTAGGAAGACTCCACAGAGGGATCTGTATCAGCTGGATCATTGGGCTGAGGGCAACAGCTTGAGGTTTAACAGGGCCAAGTGCCGAGTCCTGCACTTGGGTCACAACAACCCCAGGCAATGCTACAGGCTCAGGGAAGAGTGGCTGGAAAGCTGTCTGGTGGAAAAGGACCTGGGGGTGTTGATTGACAGATGGCTGAATATGAGCCAGCAGTGTGCTCAGGTGGCCAAGAAGGCCAATAGCATCCTGGCTTGTATCAGGAATAGCATGGTAAGCACGACTATGGAATTCATCATGCCCCTGTATTCAGCACTGGTGAGGCTGCACTTCAAATCCTGTGTCCAGTTTTGTGCCCCTCTCTACAAGAACGACATTGAGGTGCTGGAGTGTCTCCAAAAGCAATGAAGCTGGTGAAGGGTCTGGAGAAAAATCTGGTGAAGGGTCTAGAGGAGAAGTCTGATGAGGAGCAGCTGAGGGAACTGGGGTTGTTTAGCCTGGAGAAAAGGAGGTCGAGGGGAGACCATATTGCTCTTTACAGCTATCTGAAAGGAGGTTGTAAATGAGGTCTCTTCTCCCAGCTAAGAAGTGAAAGGACAAGAGGAAATGGCCTCAAGTCACACCAGTGGAGGTTTAGATTGGATATTAGGAAAAAAATTATTCATTTTGGGTGTTGTCAGGCATTGGAACAGGCTGCCCAGGGAAGTCACCATCCCTGAGGTGTTTAAAAGACGTGTAGATGTGGTGCTTAGAGACATGGCTTAGTTGTGGACTTGGCATTGCTAGATTAATTGTTGGATTTGATGATCTTGAAGGTCTTTTCCAACTTAAACTGTTCTATGATTCTATGAAAATTATACTTGATCTACATCTGTGCAGCTGAATCCAAATTTTCATGTATCTTTTGCTTAAAAATGTAGAGACAAATCCATTTCATAAGACAAAAGACTATAATAAAAAAAAGTTTTATATTTGATGTTCTTTGGTTTTAGCTAACTAGTTTATCAGGGTACATAACCATACTCACCTTGGACATACTTTTACCCTTTTATGAACTCCTTCCTGAGTTTTCTTTGTATCACATCTTAGTTATGTTCCTAGAACTCTCGCTTATCAGTGGCCTCACATTACTACTGTGAGAAACTTCTAGAATCATATATTCAGTTGAATTTGCATACAGTCCAAATAATATCTCTGGAATATTCATTCCTTCGGGTACTGCACCAGGAACAGTCTCACAGAAAAGACAATCAGATACCAGGAAGAACATTTATTCCTCCAGTCTTGTTGCAGTTGCATCCATCCACTTCAAGTATACTCAACATCTCTGGGTGCTCAGAGTTGTGTCAAGCTAGCTAACATTGTGATTTTGTTCTGGGTTAGTTATGTGAATGATTAACTTAAGCAGTTGCAATTTTTTTAAGTCAGGCTTATTCTGTCTTATTCAAAGACATGTAAGATGTACTGAATCTACCTAGTCTATTTATGGGTTTCCTCCAGCAGACCTTAAAAACAAAATCTATAATCTTGCCTTCCTCTTTATCAGCAAGACTGCATAACAAAGAAGATAAGAATCTCTAGGTTTCTTGTTGCAGCTGCAATCAGGAAGGACCATTTCACTTGATGTTGATCTTCACAATGTTCACCTGAATTCTTCACAATCAGCCCTAATTTTTATTTTCTGAAATAACTTACTATAACCAGTAAAATTTTGTCATCTTGTCATTCACTTCCTCTTCCACTGAACTACACAGGTCTCAGTACAGAGACTGGCACTTGTCCTGAAGGCCTCTACAGGTCACATCCCTCTTTCGCATGAAATGAACTTTTATTTGTTCCTTAATTCTATTTCATTTTTCTAAGGAATTTCATACCCATTTCAGGGCTTTTCTCTTATTCCATGGCTATTTCATTTTCATGAGAGCCTTTGATGAAAGAAATTGCTGAGTTCTTTTTGGAGACCTAGCAGGCTGTGTCAGCTTCTGTTCACATGCCTGCTGGATTCTTCAAAGGACTTCACTGAGTTTTTGAATAATTTGTTACTTACAAGTGCCATGTCAACTCTTCCTCAATGTAGCATATTTATTTCTAATTCTATTCCTGATTATAATTTTTTATAAATTGGCCTGCTACAGATATTAACTTACAAGTTTGATGTTTCCACTCTGTCCTGAAAACATGGCAAGACATTTGCAAATTTTCATGCAGATATCAAAGCAGTTCTGAGCTAATGATTACATACTGTTGTCAGTAGTTTGACTATGACTCCTTTGAATTGCCTTAGAAAGCCTAAGTGAATATAATCTGTTTCCACTGATTTATTTCTGATCAGTTTCTCTATTCCTACCAGCAACTCCAGTCACTCCTCAGTCAGTTCATCAGAAGGGTTCTAGTGTAGTAATCTACACAAACTCTTTTAAAAAGAATTTTGCTGAACACAGCAGCAAAGCAATCATTTAACCATTCTATGTGGCTTTGTTTTCTGCAAGTAATGCTCTCATATTCTGATTAAATATTGTCCCCAAAGATTCCCCGGAAAACTTCCTGCTACTGATATTTAGAGAAAGATGTATTATTCATTCTTTTGCCTTTTGCAAGAATTTTTTTAGACTGCTTTATTGTGTTGCACATTTAACTTACCAGACTTTATGATCCCTTCAGCTTTCCTCATTTGGATACAACTTTGGTTTTTTGAAGGATGGCCTCCTGCTGTTTCGTCATGCTGAGTCTCTTCTTTTTCAAGTCTTACTTGATGTGAGACATGCATTTACTCTGTGTCTCCAATAAGATATTCTTAATACTGTCTAGACCACCTGCAAAGATTTAACACTCTACAGTGTCCTTTTTAGTGTCTCTTTAAGAGGCTTCCTCAGTTTCACGTTGTTCCCCTTTCTGACGTTGAGTACCACTCTACTGATCTTTTTTGGTTGTTGCTTCTTCAAAGCTATCAAAGATAAGAATGATGTATTTGCAGCCACAGAAAAGTCCTTCAGCTATCAACACTATTAAACAGATGTATGCTATTCAGAATGAAATCAAGGGTTAATTCTCTCTTTGTGGATTCTCTGTTGAATTACAAAGCAGTCACCGCTCCTAAGTGAATTAGTCTGAGCAGCACATTTGCCCAGTTTGCACAGGCATTTTTTGCTCTTGCAGTGTTTATGACTCCCTCAACATATCAGTCAGAGCTGACTTTCTAGCTTGTTGCTTAGTAGTATGTGTCCAATAGCACTTGGAATGCATAGGTATTCTTCCTCACTCACTGAAATGATTAATTTGTTAATCTGACTTCACTCCATGTTTTCTTTAACAGACTGCGCTATAATGCCACTGCCATGGCCTACTCAATCTTTCCTGCAAATTGATGTTTTTATTATAGCAACATCCTCACATAAAGTTGGATGTTTTTAGTTTCCACATTTTATTTGTATATGAGCACTAGAAGCTCAAATAGGGTGCTGTCTCACTGGTCTGGTTTTTGGTTTTCTCTTCTGTATCTTCTAAAACGGCACTCCCCCCCCCCCCCCCAGCCCCCATTTCGTCTTTATTACCATCACAGGACAATTCAGTGTAAAACTTTAAATACTGGTATACCAGATATCAGAATGAAGTATATTTTTAAATACTGATGATGATATCATAAGGTTGCATAAGAGGAAACATCACAAAGATAATTATATAACTGGTACTAAGATATCAAGGAATGCAAAGGTTACTGCAGGTTTTAAAATTCTAGAAGAGATACTGGCATCTAGTATGCAAAGTATTACTTTTCTTGAGTCTAGCACACCTTAGGAACTATAAAAGCTAGTTCATTCCCTCTAGTGTACAAGTAATACATTTCATAAATATATTTATTAAACATTATTATTGGTTACCTTCCAAAGCCCCAGTGATGCAATATGTGTCACAGATATTTGTGTTGGGAGAAGACAAGCCAGTCAGAGGATTTCAAGCTAAAAGAATCACTACACCATTGTACTAGGAGGGAGAGGTGAGTTTGAATGAATATCTAGAAACAGACTTACTGAACTGTAATAGGTACGTAATTGAATTATGACATGGCTATTGCACATGGAGAACAGATTCCACTTTGTAAAAGGATTTTGCTGTTTGAGACTGGTTTCCTTCCAGTACAGGTGTATTGGTCAGCAACTGAAATTAGAGCAAACTGGTTTCTTATGTACTTTCATCTTGTGGCTGGATTCTTTGTGTCTAATTAAGCATAGAGCTCCCTTATAGCAGGTCATTTATATCGTTTGGTTTTAGGCAGAGGAGTAAACTCACTCTGACACCGTTTTCTAAGGGAGAGACAAACTACCAGAGCTTCTCTTCCATGCAGTTGGCTGTTTCCATCAAATCTGTAGCAGTGCTATGTCCTTGAGAGCTGTATCTGCTCAGTCAGGTTGGACTGAATCTGGCAAAGTTTATTATATTAGGCAGTAGGAAAAATCACACAGGGCACCCTTACACATCAGAATTGCCTTCTTAAGAAACCAGGACAAAATCCAGACAGTTGGGAAAAGTGGTAGAGTGTTGCTACTGGGGCAAAAGCTCTTCCACAGCTGTATAGGCAGAAGCACTGTAACTCCTCATGGCCTGTTGAACCCAAGAACCCAGTGGGATGGTGAGGGAGGATGTGCCCTGGTTCACATGACCTGGAGTAACTTAGTCTTGCACAAACCTTGTCGAGATCAGATCGTATCTGCAGAAAATTTTGATTATGACAAAAAAAGGTGAATTACAATGAAAAAAACAAATTCCAAATTTAGCCTAGGAAGAAGCTAGTGAGTAAAAACATGATAGGTCTCTTCACCAGTCTGAAGCATTAGCAAAAGGAGAAATACTACACCTGATACAACATGCAAAACAGATGAATAGAGGTAATTTTATGGATTAATTTGCATTTTTTACACTACTGCATGAAGTTGAGAAGCATTTTATGTCAGAAAAAGCTTTTGCGTTATGCAAGAATCAAGCCTACAGTATCTGTATAAAGTGTACGTAGGAGGAACCTTAGTGTTCTCTCAGAGATCAGCATACAGGAAAGGAAATTTTAAAGTGGTTCCTGACTTTATCTGTAATCTATTTGCTTTTATCCAATGATTTTGTTGTCTGTAATGTCATATACCAAAAAACTGACCTATTGATGGTTGGAGGATCTGGATATTTCAGGGCTCAATTCATTAAAACTTTTATCATGATGTCTTATAGCAGCCAGAGATGTGTTTTTCACAAGGAAACCTGACATCTAGGGTCAGGATGCCAGAGACCAGTCTGAAAACTTGACAGACCAAACATCCCACCTGATTTCTTCCTTCTGTCAGAGACAGAGAGTCACCACAAGCACCTTCACATGCCTTTGTGCTTTTAGATGTGGACTGCCTGTCCTCAGCTTTTAAGGCATGGATAGTTTGACTTTACATACAATTCCAGAAAAGGAGTCTGGATTTTTAAGAAGGTCTTGATAATTTGCTGTTGTTGGTGTTCAAATGAACTATTTCATGAATATTGCCAAACAGCAAAGGACATTGTCAGTTTTTAGGCTCCTCATCTTGGTTACTTTGGTTGACATGTTTAAGAAGACATAGTTAACAGAGGACCACCCAATAGAGGCCAAATGCAAAACTTTCACATAGGAAGCTGATGAGTATTCATAGTTAAAACAGCACTCGAATGGTTCATTAGCTAGAATGACTGATTGCATTCATAAGTTTGGAGCCTAGTCTCTCTCATTTGGATCAATTTTAACTGAGACCAAATATCCCTTTAAAATGATTCCATAGAAGCAAGTGGGTCAAGGAGTATATGTGACACAATATTCTTGAAATAAAACAGAAACTTGCTTCCAGTAGTGTTTACTTTGTGGTAAGTACTTTTCAAACACACAAAAGACAATACCTGCTGAGGCAAGCTCTACTAAAGAATTAATCACTATGGAATGCATTTAAAAACCCTATTTTAAAAAAAAAAAAAAAAAAGGAAAACTAAAATCATTTTTAAAAAGAACACACACAATTGTCATTTGCTTTTACAAAGGAATTTCTGAGACCTGAAGAGGTCTGCGTCAGGAAAGCAAATTGCAGTTCACCTCACTGCTTATATAAGACAAAAACATATGTCCAGTATTTTAATTTCCTTGTATAATACTTTCATTTCCTTCCCTCCCCAAATCCATTAGCTTAAGAAAACATTCTGCATAACTTATAGTATTAGCAAAGAGCTATAACAGCAAGTTTAAGTCAATTCTATGATGAGTGTTCAAAATATTACAAATTCACATGTGTGCATTCAGTTAATGTCAGTTTGCATGGGCTTACGTAGTTTCCAGAGAATTCCTGTTCTGATACAAAGTTCAGGCAACTGGTGTGCAGCCCCATGGTCTACACAGTACTCAGCATGGAACAATCACACTAAGTTTTTAGTGGTATACATTACACAACCAAAGAATATTCACTGATAGGTTCAGATGGAAACTGCAACAATTTAAAACTTGAATAAACATTATTTTTCAAACATCTGGTATTTATGGTTTGATAACTTCACAGTCACTGTTGCTGTCTGTAAAAATTTAACTTGAGTGATTCTGCTAAGACAAGATATCAGAATCTTTAGTTATGGCTTCCCTCTGATAAGGCAAAAAAGTAAAAGTCTGTCTAACTCGTTCACCCACAGCACTGACATGAGCATTATTTCAGCTGGATTTTGTTATTACTCATCATATTATATTTAGTTTTATACCAGCAATGAAACAGTTAAGAACACCGATAACTGAAATATCAGTTGCAATGCAGTTGGACTGAAATGAAGTAAACAAGTCTATTGACAAGCTGCTATTGTTTCAAGCTCTACAAACATACAGCAGAAGTGTCTCCATAAGACAAATTCCAGTTATATTTTTTCATATTTTTTTTTAATTAACAATTGCAATAACTGCAGAGTCTCACTAAAAAACAAAAAAAGTTCAAACTCTAGAGAATGACCAAGAGGTATCTTTTCAGACTCTGAAGCGATTTCATGAAAGGCACCCTGTGCAGTTTAGGACGCATCATCCTAAGATATCTCCTACAAATTACATTCAAATAGAAAGTAAAAACTTCTAATAATAAAATTCCAGAGCCATACTGCAAAGTAAGAACATGGTAAACCCAATGGAATAAAATATCTTGTTTTCTTGCAATTTTTAATGTCATAATACTGCCATTCTTTCTCATAATAATTGCCAAGCATTGGAGAACAGAGTAACAATTCTAGATTGACCTCATATTATCTAGTTCTCAGATATCATCAGTTTCCATGTTGGAGGTAATAAACTCTCAAACACTGCTAATCTGCATACAGATAGATTTTTTTTTCTAGTTCTGCATTGTTACTGCCATGTTTCTTGCTGTCAGTTTGTCTAGAAACCTACCAGAATGCTGGAAATCTTCTACAAGAGACAGTAAGCTATTACTAAGCTATTACCTCCACCCTGTCAAAATCTCTGGCATGACCTTTCTGGGAATGACATTAAAATAGGAACCATCAGTATGTGTGTATGCACATGCTATTACTGAAAACAAATATAGCAGTAGGTAACATTATTCCTGAACATCTCCACAAAGAATGCAGTCTAAGCAGTGACCTCTCCTGCACTTATCTTGAATAAGCTCTTGCTGAAATCTGCTAATGGGTTTGATAATCTATTATTTATTGCAACAGACTGCTAGAGAGTCTTAGCAGAGGACTCTCCTGTGTTTACAACACTTTCTTCTAAAATTTCTCACAAGTGACACAAACGTGGCACCTTCAACTACAGATACAATTTCTGTTGGTTGCAGTAATTTCATTTCTATGTGCTTTTAAAAAACAGAACCTTTCTTCCTCCCAAATACACAGCTTGATCTGCTTTCATATAGCGTAGTGCATCTTTAGCTTGGTCTACAGAAAGCTGTAGATACTGATATGCAGCCAGAAGTACTAATTGGGCTTGAGGACATACCTCCATGTTATACTTTTCCACTGTCCTTCTCAAAGGATCCACAACCTGCCAGCAAATCAAGATGCAAAGATCAATCAGTAGCATCCCTCCAACTATCACCAGTAGCTTCTGGTCTTTAATGATCTGGAGAGACAAAAAAAAGGAAAAATGAAGGGAAGAGATTCCCATGAGCCATAGGTAGATCCCTGTACAGCTTTATTCCTATATAGGGAGAAAAACATAGGTTGCTAATAAAAAGGGTTTTTAACAATGAACAAAGAAAAGTTTCAGAAATATCAAAAGATGAAAGCAATAAGACACAAAATTATTTTAGTTTGTTTCATATTTGTTAGAAGTATCTAAAGTGCACTCTGACTTCTAAAAGGAAAATGGGAAGACTCTTAAATATTAATATTGAAGTCCAGGTCTAATGTAAACTCCTGGAAAATGAAAAAATATATTCTAGCATGCCACAATTGTGTTGCCGTATGCAAATGTGTAAAAACGTTCATTGCTGTATGGGGATATAGCGGAAGATTTGGCGAGGAGGTCAGTTAAATGTAAATACGTTCAAGTGACTTGCACCTGTCTGTAGAAAAAGCACATACATCACACTAATTGTTCTACTGACCTCGTGTGCTTGATGAGTAGAACCTCTGTGTTAGATAACACAGGCCTGTGAGAAACTCCAGGCACCTTATCACTATGTCTGAGATTCCTGCTTTGTTGTGAGAAAGAGTGGGAGCCTGCGCCTGCCTGAAGCCTTGAAATAGGGGCGAGCTCAGCAGGCCCAGTGATCTTCCAGCAGGGCTGAACTGACCAGCACCTGCGTCCCCACCTGTGTCACCTCTGCCTGGGAGCTCAGGTGTGGCTTCGAAGATCCCCCAGTAGAGAGGTAACTAAAATAAAACTTGCTCTTTGCAAATGCATCTGTGGCCTCTGGCTCTTCTTGCGACATGCCTGTGTATGTGTACACAATTGTATCTTGCAGAGCAGCAGGAGTCAAAAAGGAATTTAGTTTTCATTAAGATTTACAGTGTTCACTTTTTCATAACCTTCTTGGATGTGGAAAACACATTTGCAAGGTATCAAAAGCTAAGTTAATTTTTGAGGGGTTTTGTGTGTCTGTTTAACATTTGCCTCTGTTACCCAGGAAGCAGAAAGGGACAATGTATTTTTTCTATATTGCTGAAGTTAGAGGCTTTTATGCACATGCAACTTAAAACACGTTTTTAATTTTGTATAAATTTTAGGTTCAGAAAAAAAGTTAGATTTGCTAATGAAAAGAACAGTCCAAACCATGTATTACAGTTTCATATAGCTGCATGCAATCTCTATATTTTTTCTACTGTTACACAGATAGCAAGACAGAAATAAATACACTGCAAACACATTATTTCAGTTGTAAAGTTGCAAACATGTTCAAGTATCAGGCTTCAATTAACTTCCTGTCAGTCTTCTTGTGCCTATGTTCATGTTTTTTTAAATTCATATATACCTCTATTACGAAGGAACACTCACCCAATATTCAAAAGATATTACCAAATTGCTTTAACATGTACAAAACCACGTATTTTTCCCTAGTTCTGATTCTCAGAAACAGTTGTTTTAATCCAAATGAAATATTCAAAAATATTAAGCCTGAACAGCTTAATAAAGTTGTGATTATTTCATTTCAATTTGATAAACTTGTTAGGATTTTGAAAATGCATTACAAAGCCAGAAGTGTCAGCTAATCTTAATACAGGCAAGGCTGGTACTCCAGCCTAGAATAAATTGTATTTGCATTGAATTCCTATTAAGCTTAAAGAAATGATAAAAATGAATACAATTTGAAATCATGTAAGAGGAACGCTTCTGCAATATTGTGCACCACTCTCAGCTAGTCTGCTAGTTTATTTTATATTATAAATCATTTGGAGTAAACTAAGTATAGAACTACGGCTAGAAATCAGAATGACTTAAAGGATTTGATGCATTATTTTCATTTCCTGAGACTAGTTATTTAAATCTGTGCAACTCCCATCATCATAAAGGACCAGAAAATGATGAAAATGATGAAAATGTGTCTTGGTGGGAGGTGCAGAGGGAACTGTTGCAATGTGTTTCCTCATTAGGCCAAAAGGAAAGCAGATATTAAGCAGAGATTCTCAGACACAGCTTGGTCCCTTGTTTTCTTTAGGAAAACAGAACTATGCCTAACCTTTTAGTCATTTACCAAGTTACAGTCAAAGCTGAAAAAGGACTGTTAATTACTGAGGTTGCTCTTTGTAGAAAAAAAAAACCCATGCATTTTTAATCTCTTTTTGAATGCCTCTAAACATGACTTGGGTGAAACACACCAAGTGCAGCTCCTAGTATGAGTAGAGACATAGGAGAGAAAATCATGGGGAATCAAATCCAAAGAGAAGAAATTTAGACACCTCAAGCCAAATTAATTTTTCTCCCTCTTAAGTGACTAGGCAATCTCTTTTGCTAGCATATTTTGGTTGGTCTTTCTTTTTAACTGATGAGATTTATTTTATTGAAGTTGGCTGTTTAAGCATTATGTGTCTAGCCTCTCTCAGCAGCCAGTGGATAGAGACAGAAACCTTCAAAGGACAAATCATCCCACCTATCTTGGGTACAATTTAGGATCAGAGAAGCTCATGTTCTAAAATGTGTCCTTCCCTCCTGCCCTATCCCCCATGAGGGTGTGAAGACAACTAACTTCAGTAAAAAATATGTGTTTGAGAAAAGAATCTGTTGGAAATGCTCACTCTATTGAACCCTAAAATTTCCGTGTAAAAAACACCAAAAACATCAGTAATGATGCCCTACCTTTCTAATGAAAATAGTGAACATTTTACCTGGGACAAATAAACAGGAGACAATTAGCCACTGTATTCTAAATTTATACAGACTATATTGATATTGAAAGGAGGGTTGCATTAGATGCAGATTTACCAGCACCTAGTAAATATTAATCAAGCTGCTACAGCAACATCAGAAGTAAAAGAGTGAAAGGATATTATTAAAAGCAGTAACACTGATAAACCACTAACTGACAGGGTCAAAAGCAAGCTCATTTTAACACTACATATGCAGGATCATGCTGCTAACTGCCCTTCCTTGCACCTGACCTTGCAGGTTAACATCCATATTTTAGTTCACGTATAAGTTTGGTAACCTTTTATTTTGGGCAGGCAATTACTAGAACAAATAAAAGCAGAAATCCAGTGAACAGTGTAGCTCTTCCTTAAACACCTCTTGGCGCATTTTTTCCTGTGTTACATTGCGAATGGCCCTTTTCTGCACAGAAGGGGAGAGATGCAAAACAGCAGCTGCCACTGGCAGCAGGTATTATTCATCCCTTACTCCTGCCAGACAGAAAGGAGGAAGGCAAGCAAAAGAAAGTCCATAAGATGACCTGAGGAAGGGATATGCACTGCTGCAATGAGCTCTGTAAAACACAGAGCTACTGATGCTGCGTGCAGGGTGAGCGGGTTAAACCAGGGTTCCTGAATCTGCCTCGCACACTCATCGCGACCCTGTTGGGGTCTGTCCTTGGCAACACAGCAGCAATGCAGCTCTGAAGCAGAACTCTTCTCCAAGACAAAAGCCTTTCCAAATGAGATGCTGAGATCCAATGAGTTTTCTGTCAGGTATTAGCAGTTTGTCCTAACATAAGTCTACTCTGAGAAACGCTGTTCGTGTATCAGCAGCAGCAATTCCAAAAGGCTTGCTGATCTGTTCCCCTCCACCCGCGGGAAGCCCAGCTTTCCCTCTTTCCAGCCATCACTCCCACCACCCGCACTCTTTGAGTTCAGTACGTTCACTCCCTGGGAAACACCAGATGCACTGAAGGAGTCTTGACTCAGATCTTGTGAATCCAACAATTTCTCAGTCTGACAAAAGAAAGTCATGAGCAACTGAGGCTCCTTAAAATCAAATATATAATTCTTTCAGAGAAAGATTTTTATTTTTTCCCTTTTACATCCTCCTTCTAGTACACAGTAAATCAGCCTTGGGAGAAATGCACAGTAGCTAATAAAATCCATTTCTGTGAGTGTTCCTGACTCCTTGCTGAAGCCAAGCTCTCATACAGCAGCATCTGTGAGTAATATTTTCTACCATCTGCGACTGGATAGGTGAATCTGTCTCATCCTGGCAGATCTGCCCACTGTTATAAATGCCATTGCTACCAGTCTGGACTATATATCTGGATATGAAACTGTCTGTCCTCAAAACAAATCTACTCAGAACAGAAACTGGTAGGGCATTTTCTTCTCAGCAACATCACTGTGTGAGCAAATAATTTTATTTTTCTGAAAACATGTGACCCTGAGGACAAGTTCAATATCAAAGTCCTTATCTTCCATGGATGTCATGGTCTGATCATAGGAGATATAAAATCTTTCTAAAGCTCTGAGATGAAGTTTGTTCTCATGAAACTCTTAAGAATTTTCTGGAACTATCACAGGCTGTACTACCTGCCACAACAACTTCAACTGTCCGTTTGGTTACTATTTCACACACAATTTTCATTGTTTGGTTGTGTTGTTTTGTTTTTTTTTCATTTGCTACTAATGCACATCCACTATGCCCTGCAGAACCCTATCCTCAACCAGTTTATGGGTTCACCTGGCAATTTGGCAAACAACAGTAATTAAACATTAGGCTTGCTTTTTGTAGTTAAGGCAAACTTGTTGTTATTTCTTACCTTATTAGAAACCAACTCTGAAAATGTATATGATATGGACCTTAAAGCTGAACTCTGTTCTTAACCAAGCACAAGGGCTCTTATGTATGACTTAATCTCTTCTCCAGGGTGCAACATTAGCTTTGTACTCTCTGAGTTCCACAAACAGCTTTCCAGCATGGATTGAATAGTTTGCTTCCTCCTGTGTCTTTTTGAGAGTTACTTTCTTATCTATTAGCTAAATCTTGGTGTTGTTTTTCTTTGCTGTTGGTTGGTTGGTTTGGTTTTGGTTTGTTTGTGTTTTGTTTTGGTTTTAGTTCGCTGAATTCATAGAAGCATAGCAAGCCTGGGAGTATTTTTGTACCCATTTATAGATTCTGAGATAAATATATATTTCATTTTTTTCCTTGAAAATTTAGATTTTTTCTGTTCAAGATGGCCATTTTATTGTTTCACTTATGTAGATCGATCCCTTCTCGTCTAGCTGACAGATCTGTCCCTTGCCTTCTGGCATCATCTGGGAAAACACTTAATGCTATTCAGTATCGGGTTTTTTTTTCAGTTGTGCCCTCCCCAGACTTCTGGGACGGAATCTGTAGAGAGAAACTCTCTTTAAAGGATCGCTCTGTGAGGCTTTCTAGACCTTATTACCTTAAATGAATAACACTGACAGCAATTATTGAAGCCCTCAGAAAGCTGAAACTCAATGTTCCTCTCACTGGTACATACAGAAATGATGCTGATAGGAGCCCTCCCTCTGAACTGGAGGGGAAAGAAAAAAAAATGTGGGGAAAAAATGATAAAGTCTGCATAGCTGGAAAAAAGGGCCATATAACTACTCCTAAACTTGCCTTCAGTATATTCTCTCCATTGCATAAGCTACCCTTTTATTTCTCCCAGTATGATTAACTGGGAAACAACCTAGGGTTGATCCTCCATATTTAGTGGGGTAGTACAGGTGGGATGGTGCCATGAGGATGATGATGTAGAGTCAGATGTACATATGTGAACATTGCCATACGTGGGCCAAGGGTGATATTTATCTTTGATTTATTAAAGTCATTAATATTTTAGAGGACTATTCTATAACACATTCTTAATTTCTATTGTGTAACGGAATGCAAAAAAGGACTATTGAAAACACATTATGCACTTGTTCCCAATAACTCCACAATGTTTTTTCAGCAGCTATTATGAGCATTTCCTATAATAGGTTTTATGATTAGTATTGGGAACACTTTTCACACTGCAATTACATTAGTTTTAATGAGTGAATGCCAACATTTAAAAAAGCATGTTTTGTAGTAGCAAGCTTTTTTGACCAGTAAGTCACTTCCAGTAAAAAGCCAAGCTTAAGACATTTTACCCTCTTAGAGGTACTTTGATGAAAGATTTGTATATCTACTTCTAAATTAAAAAAATAGATTTGTCTATTGTGAGGCTCTACTGTGACCTGTGCAGTCTGAGAACTTGATTTTTGCTGCTTTCCAGGATAATGGAGTGTGTGGTGCTATTCATAATAATGGGCAATTGCATACAAACAGAAAGTCTGGGTTTGAGAATTAAATAGCTACAGTCACTAGCCTGCTGAAGAACACATTTTGGAACTTGTCCTCTTTGCTGACTCATGCTCAGAATAATTGTACAGCATCTTTGGGTAGACTCACCCTCTCAGTAACTACACTGCAAATGGGGATGTGTTGACTCTACGCCTTGTTGCCAGGAGAAGCTACCCATTTAGAAACACCTTTCCCCTTTTCCAAATCATATAAAAGACAGGTGGAACATCCTAGGGGAATGGTCCCTAGGGGGAGGAGAAGATAGAAATTTTACAGAGGTTAGAGAAGGGGTAGGAATCAGCAACAGCTTAAAGAAATTATAAAATTCCTCATCTTTGAAAGCCTGAACCTCAATCATGGCTACAATGCACTGGAGAATTGGAGAGATGATTGTTTTACTCACATTGCTAATTCAGCCTTAGGGAGCACACACAGTGATAGAACATGGCTAGTTTCACAAACTCTCTTAGAAGGACAGAAATGAAAAACACTGCAGGCTTAAAAACCAAAATAGCACTAAAGAACTCAAGCTTGACAGCATTAGAACCAGGCATTCTGGCTATACAGTGTTTTGGAGAACAGTCTTAGGAATGGACCTCAGCATTGTGTTAGCTTCTGCACTCTGCTATAAGTAAAGCTCATAAGTATGCTGCCTTGAGCTGGTTATCCCATCAACAAAGAAGGTCACATTCACCTTTGAGAGAAATACATCTGCTGAGTCCATGATTGCATGGGCCATAAGAGTGAAGAAATTTCTATGAGGGATGTGAATTTTCATCTCTAGCACTAAAAGGGATCCCAAAATGCGCACAAAGGATTTGAATGGTCTGGAAGAAATGTTCTGATTTTGTTTGAGATAACACTAAAATATCTAGACTTTAATATTTTCTTTAATGAACAATTCTGTGGGAAAGCACACCACATTGTTACCAAATAGCTGGAGACATCAATGCACTTGATTGCATTTACAATCTAATTTCAAGCTATTCAGGAATAAATTGCCTCATACTATATAGCGACATGTTCTTTATTTCTCTGTCATCCATTAGTCTCATAATACATAGAAATTATGGTTGTTTATGAGCAGTTATGTTTCACACAGAGTTCTCATTGTTTCCGTTGGTACCGAGGTTTAGCCTTATCACACTGTACCATCCAGAAATTTACATACATAAATGACTTCAAAAGCAGATTTTTCTCCTAGATGTACAGTTCATTAGCTCAACTTCTTTCTGTGACAGGAGCTTGAGATTTAGCTCCCTGATCCATATTTATATGAATGTAAATTTTAGAAATGTGATTCCTATTGTTCCCTGGCTGGCATTTTGGGTGATCAGCTCTTACAAAAAACCAAGATGCTTATTTTACATCTAAATATGGATTCTAGGATTACACTGACTATTTTTGAAGCTTTGGACTTAAAATTTATAGTTATAGCTATTTGAGGAAAAAAGTAATAAAATAATTTGGTTTCTACTTATATTGCTTTAGGAAGTACTATATCTCTGTGTTAATAACCCATGAATCTATACTTGAATAATTTACACTGCACTGTAAGTATCATGGATTACTTGGTCCAGTGATAAATATTCATAATGAAAATCCAATAAATCCCAAACATAAGCAAATTTCACACTGCTGTCTTCTTTCTTATTGTCAAACACTGAACAATAAAGCTGAACGTTTCTTTAGGTATCCATATGCTGGCTCATTTTCAGCAGATGGCCCCTAATAGATTGTTGTGCTGTTGGTATGGTTACCCAAAGCAAATTTTTGTATCCTGACAAATCTCTTTTTCAGACTTATGATCTCTTATATATACTAAGTGAAATACGGGAAATTCAGCATATAGTTTTTTGTTGTACACACAAAAAGCACTAGCTAGATTGAAAAAAAGAGTCTTGGAAATGGATAAACATTTACAGTCTGAACCCTGACCTGAGAAAACATTTCATAGTAGCAGTTACAGAAATAAATAATTAGGTAATATGATGTACATTTATGTTAATACAGAAAGAACTGCACCTATAAATGCATTTGAGTGAGTAAATAAGATGTGGCCTGTGAAGCTATGATCCAAAACGTTTGTCAATATCATACGGAAGACTTTGCTTCATCCATTTTGAAATTATTAAGGTCACGAGTATATTTTTTAAAACCTCTTTAGGACTTTTGTGAGAAAGACTGTAGATTATAATAGATTCTAAATTTGATAAGTGACTTTAAAAACCTACAGAAAAGTTGAGATTGCACTCATCCTATAAACTTTCTTGCAGAGGTTTTCAAATGAGGCATGGGGATAGCAATGAACAGAGACAAGTTGTGCGAGGAGAAGGCAGCAGCACACCAGCTCATAAGCATGCGGAGTCCAGCTGCTTTCTTCTCTCTGTGTGGTGTAGGGTTTTTTCCTTTGTGTTTGGTTTGTTTTATTATTATTATTATTATTATTATTATTATTATTATTATTATTATTATTATTATTATTATTAATAATAATAATAATAATAATAATAATAATATTTCCCCACCAGGACACAGAGCCAGCTGCTGCCCATCCCAACTGGAGGGGTCAGGACCAGGCGCTGCTCAGAGCAACCCACTGCCCCACTTCCCAGAAAGAGCATGGATCGTTTCTTACTCTTCCCAGTCTTCAGTGCACCACAGTTTATAGACCATTAAGTATATGACTTAGGGAGGTAGGGTGGCCAAATTCAGGTTAAAAAATGGAGTGGCAAGGCAACAAGCTAAAAAGTTTGAGAATTTCTGCTCTGCTTCACTCAGGCAATAAACTTGTTTCTTAAAAACAAGTGCCATCTTTTTTTCTGAAAACTGTGCTCAGAGAGTTTTCTAAAGCATAACAAATAATTCTGGCAATTAATTATTTTTCTTCATGTTAGCACTTAGCTGTCTTATACATGAGACTACCTTTCTCTAAACTCCTACTGCCTTTTTGTCATGCATTTTTTTCTGGTTTAAGTCAAAAATACTGAAACAGAAATTGCCTCTTTTAACATACAGTGCTATTGCATGCCCAGAGCAGACTCACCGTGTCTGCCATGACACTGGCATCTTGTAGAAAACTATGGCTGCACTGGTGTCCTAATAATGTACATGGGAGAACAAATGTACATTGTAGAGATCCCAGCAAGCTGTAGGTTTTCAATTATTGACTTTTTAGCCACAACATAAGCCTTTTAACATTTTCATGAGCCCATTCTTTTCAAAGAAAATGGAAAGAAAGATAATTCAATTTTAGAGAGAGCTGCACGTATCAGCAAAAGGAACATTCAGATCTTTGCACACCTCATCAGCTTGAGCTAAAACAGTAACTAGAAGCTATCATGAGTTGTAAAACAGCATAACAGTTAGACAAGGCACATATTTTACCTGTAGGTTTTACAGATACATAGTAATAGAAAAAAGAACAGTGAAACTCTTAAATCCTGTGTTTGGTTTTTATGCTCTGCCCATGCTTCTGTGCCACCATTCCAACCACTCCTCATTTGAACTTTTTCTTGCCTCTTACTCCTTTTCTGCTCCCATGTTCCTTTCCCAGTCCATGTCCCTACTTTTCAGGCCGGTCAGACTACCTCTACATTTCAAGTTTAATCTTATTTTAAACCAGATGTAGTCACTCAATTGGAGTTTGCCACCTGAATCTCAAACCTGGACTCTATATTCCCCCACATTCAGCTTTCTTCACCACTTCTTACATCCCTCCCTGCCGTATTCAACTCTTTGCTGGCTCTCAATCTTATTTTAAACTCCCAGGAAATTCTTATCCAAATTCAGTCTCCTCAACTCCTTCTCTCAGTTTGTTATCCCAAGCTTTTCCCTATGATTTTTGTCTGGAGAGGTTCCCATTCCCTCTGAAGCCCTTAGAAACTAAACCAGTTTCTCCCTCTCAGCCTCTTCCTTGCTCCCTACCTCTCAGCCTCACATATTTTCAGAAGCCTTTTAAGAATTTAGAAGGCTGAATATAAGAAAATAAGTTTGCCAGACTGCAGCCTAAGAGGCATAGCTAACTCTGGTAAGTAATTTTTCTCTGTTGTGGTTGGTTGTAGGTTTCTAACCTTGTGATAATACTAGTATATTTTCTCAATACTTCTTAAGCTCTTTAACCCTTTCTCATCTGTGAAAACTCTACAGCCACACAGTAAACTTAGTACAGAGAAAGGTTTATGAAATATCATCAATGAGTAGAATGATGTTGGCAAAATGATAGCAGCAGTAGTCTTAAGAAAAGATGCTGTTATACATCACTTCTGCAATTATTTCTGTATTTACCTTGTAATAACATTGTCAACATAAAGACATATGTCACCAGAAGCCTACAGTGGTAGTAATAACTGAGTACACTGACAATATTTTCAGTGAAAGTTAAACATAAACCATCCCTCCCTTGATGTCCCAGTTACAGGATTAAGTACAAATGGACAGAGCCAGATTGTACTGTTAAGGGTAAGACAAGTCTATCGTAGCGACTTCAACCAAGAAGTATCGTACTTTCAAATATGAACTGCAACAAGCAACATTGTGATCCAAATCCTCATGCTTTATTGTATTCACCCACAGACAGTCAAATACTTGTCTTCGTAGGAGCAGAACATATAAAGTTTATGGAGGCTTTAAAAAACACTGCTCTAAATTTGTTACTATTCCGGTACTTGTCAAAAGTGAATGGTCCTTATTTTGGCATATTGGAGTTGTGCCGGAGCAGTCACTATACAAGACTGCTTTAATGTCCCCTAAAATCTAAGACAGTGCAGCTCCCATTAAAAAGGACAGTTTCCCAACCTTGTAAATTTCATCAGAAGGGCTTGCTTCTTCAAATGGTTCAGCTAACTAAAGCTTCCCTGGGACACCACCTGCTCTTCTGCCACATTCTTCACTCCCTCCTCTCATCCCTTGCCAGTCCTCCTCTGCTAGCCAGAGAAACATAAAAGCAGGCCTCACCTCTCACAAAGCAGAAGATCCTACTGCCCAAACCAACAGAAAGGAGATGTATCAAAACTGGATTTGCACCTCAGTTACAAGTGTTCCAGTTGTTTTTAATACTAATTCTATTCTACTTTCCATTATCTCCACTAACCTCTTTAAAACTCAAAAATAATTTATTTCTCCCTATGGATTTTCTAATTTCCATTTGACAAAAATTGATTCCCTTGCACCCCTCTGTTTCAGATACAGCTAAAATTAATGCATTTTTAATTTGTTTCCTTTGAGCCCTATGAAGATCAAAGATGGTAATGGATCTTGCAAAATTTGTCAGTTAGCACTCTGATAGCGGGAGGATTGTATCATGAATGTTATTGCTTACTTTTTCCAATAACAAAGGACTACATATATAAATGGGTGAAAATAAGAGAATTGTGAGAGGTTTGTAAACTAAAGTTAACAAAAATCTTCACATAATTCAAGACATCCTACATAATTTAGATCCACTCTTCACTGCACTAAAACGGGGCTATATTGTACTGTTATTTAAAATCCTACACATTTTCTCACAAGGAGAGAGAAATCCACTCATCTTTTCACAAAGCTATGTTGTACAATTAAGATAGGTGTCCAGTAACATTTTGGATGAAGGTAAAGAGATTGACTCATTCTGCTCTCTGCTTTACTTAATACCCACTTCCGTCAAATGAATGCACCAATATTTTTCACTGTTCGGAAAGTTTTTCTGATGAAAATATCCAGAATGGGAGTCAAAAGTGATATACATAAATGTCAGTTTTTACTGTCATATGCAGGTGGAAACTGAAGCATCCACAGATGAATAGGATCCACAGTACTTAAATAATTTTGGAACTTTGTTCTTGTATTGAAATGTCAGTCTGCTCTGTCATGGCACAGCTAATTCGAAAAACATTAATATGCTTTTTCTTATAGCACTACCTTTGTTTATTTGTCACTTTAGGTATTGTTTGTGAAAATTTCTACTGTCTATGCTTCCATAGATACAAAATGCTTTGTCTGTAAACTACATCTACGGAAAATGGAAATGTTGTTCTATAAAGAAATAAATAAAGAATGCCACATTTTTCAGCTTTTCAATCAACTCTTAAAAAGAATTTTATCTGCCTGGGCAAATCAAAGGAGAAAATGTGTGCCTAGCAAAATTTATCATGGATAGCTAATTTGTTTTGCTTTAAGAAAACTGTTGTCCTCTATGATTCATGCTTGTACTCTGGAATGGGATATCCAAATAAAGCAAAACAAGATACTTTTGTGCAACAGCCATCCTTTAAAGTTTACAGAGTGAAGTGCGTTATTTACTCAATTCCAGAATATTGAGTAAGGTGCCCTAATAGCCTTGACATTTTCAGTACCATGTAGAGTGGAGCATCTCATTGGTCAGCATCCAGATGTCTCAAAGTTTATTGCCATTATACTGGTCAGTGTCTTTTTAACTGATCTTCAACCATTTTTAACATCCAGCTGGGAATAAGCAATTGCAATTTGCAGTTGTTGATGGGCCTGTTGGAGAACAGACACTATATAGAATTTGAGGATTATGTTTAATTAATAGACTATGAAATTTCATATTGAGGAGCAACTTGAAGCCATAAAATTAAATGTTTTCTAAAAAAACAATAAGGGAAATACCTAGTGGCAGCCCATTGAAGTTCACTTCTATTTTGAATAGTTTGTATTGTAGAAATGATAAAATTCTCAAGATAATAAAGTTTATTAAGTAAATACTTTTGTATATTACACTAGCGTCACTTTGTGTAACTTCATTAATTTGCAAAGTTTTGTACCAATACAGCTGAAAACATCTTTGCAATATAAAACTTAATTTTTCAGGTAGGTAAAACACTGAATTTGAGTAAAAAGTCTGTAATATAGGAAGTCTAAGATCCTTAAAAATATTTACTGGATTCTGGTAGCATGAACTGATACATCATAGTGGGCTCTTTGCACGGGTGCAGAAAGGGTGGTCTCCACTTCCCTCCATCCAGAACGTCCCATTTCTGGTACAGAAATTTCTTATAATTTTACTTGATTTTAAGAGATCTGTTATTCAGCTTTTTTTTTTTTTTTTTTTTTTTTTTTTTTACATGTAATGATATTTGAGATTTAATTAACAAATATTTAAGCAAACCTGACATGGCTGAAAAGTACAGGGAAGGACTAGGTGGCTGTAATGTTAAGGTGCCAGAGTTCTAGGTCCAGTTCCAGCCATGGCATGTATTTCTTTCACAACCTACGACAAAAGTCCTCTCAGAAACCAAGTCATCTCTGTCTATGTAAAGCCCAAATCTTTTTAGGGATAGGTGTATCATGTGATGACAGCAATTCCCTACATCTTGCAACTGTAGAAACAATAACACAGTTAAAAAACCAAAACCAACCAACCATCCAAAACAAAACAAACAAAAACCCCACAACCAACCACTCACCTTCCCCTTAACCCCTCCACCATACAAACAAACACAAACCTCCAAACAAAAAATCAAACAAAACCCACAAAAACTCACAGCTCTTCCGTGAACCCACATAGAGGGAAAAAAACAGAGGAATCTGATGAAGGTTTGGAATATTGTTCTACATATTTGGGGTATAAATGACTCTACCACTTACTAGAATAAATCTATTCAGCTGCATATAGAAACTGCATTTGGCACTGCTTCTCACTCTATAAAACTTATTTTTTTCTCTTTCATGCACATTTCTCTTAATTTTTTTTCCATCAAAATTATTCGTATTCACCAGTTTTCCCATTATAAAATAAAGCCATCTGATTAAAAGCACTCATGTGAAAAGAAGCTCCAATTGTTACACTACTCCTAAGCTGAGCCTAATTGTTTACAGAAAATGTTCTGTACCAAAAATGCCAGAGATGACCACTGTGGTTCAATTCCAATCAGTCTTGGGGTAAGCTTATGCAATTTCAGTCCAAATTAGAAATAGAAACCTGTATAAGCAGCACTGTCTCTTGCTTCCTCCTACCAACTCATCAGAAACTTGTCTGTAATACCTGTAGCCCAAACAGACACATACAGAAAACATTTCGTAACAGCTGTGAATCTACCAGAAAGAGACCTCTGGATGCTGAAACAACATACTAAATAAGTGTGAGGATCCAAATACACTTCTACAGCCTTCTCCACTATGTCTCATTAAAAAGAGTGAAGGCTATTGCTCGACTCCAACTCTCAGAGACTGAAAATGAGACCAAGAAAGCCCCTGTATCGAACCATTTAAGATCTTTGAACAGAGTCAACTCAAGTATGGCCATTGAGGAAAGGTAGCAAAACAGTTAGAAAATTATATTAACAGAGCAACAAAAAAAATCATTTATTTCCCCTCACCTTTTTCTTCATTTTTACATTTTTGAAAATTGCATGAACTCTCCACGTTTTTGCAAACATTGCTCCAAACGCAGTTGTGTATCCCACTATAAGAATCCATGTTCGAACCTAAAAATATATATATATAAAAAAAAAAAAAGACAAAGCCATTTAATTTTAAGTAGACAAGGTGGATATCATAATTTCACCCACTTTTTTTTTTTCTCAAGATCTTGAGAAAAAATATTCAAAGAACTTCACAAAAATGTCGACATTTCAGAATCGTCTCATTCATCGCTTTCTTGCCTTTTTTTCTCTTCCCTCCATCCCCTCTCTCCAAGTACAATAGATCTGGATGCTGAATTAGCAGTCTTTTCCATATATAAATACAAACACAGTTACAATATTGTGCATTTTTTTCACTTTTATTGTGTTCTGTGGAGGCAGAGGAAGGAACTAGTGGAGGAAAACAAGAGACTGAGACAAAACAACTACCCAAGGAACTAATATTAACAGCAACATTTTGAACAAAAATCAACAGAGAAGTAGAGACATTACTCAGACTAATTAAGGGGAAATTGTACTACTTGAGGTATGCACCACTTAGTGCAGACCGTGAGCATTCTGGAAAGATAAGAAAAAATGACATTAAAATTATCATATAGGGAAAAACGGCAAGACAGGAACATAGCCTTGGTGGGCAGGCCTTGGGGACAAAACGTGAATCAAAGATAATACCCACAATATGGGTCTGAGAAAAAGGAGATGGTCAGTTTCCCCTCGTGAGGAAGCTGTAGACCATGAGGAGGTCTCCCCTCAGCCTCCTCCAGGCTGAACAGACCAAGTGATTTTAACTGCTCTTTATACTGCTTCCCCTCCAAACTCTTCAGGGTCTAAGAGGGCATATGCCCCAAACCAGATAACACTGGGAAACAAACTTGAAGTGTGCAAGTGTGAACTTGGAGGTTGCTGTCTCACTGGCGAGGGTATTAGCAGGTAGGGAACCCACATCTCCTTAGAGGACAGGTGTGTATAGGGGAACCTGCAGCCCCAGAAGAAAGGCTGTGCTGGTAACCCACATGTCCTGTGAGTGGGAGGTGTCTCCATTGAATTTGGGATGTACGTTTATTAGAAAATGTTGCAATTATGTGTGGGAAACCATTTAGATATTTGCATATATATATATATTAACATATTATTAGCATCTAATATTGTGGTTTATCTGTTGCATTGCTGACACTGAACACTGAACACTGGTGTTCACTGATTGCTGGTTAACCTTGACAATAATAAAACCAGTAAACCAAGTGCAATTAGATTCAAACCACTTTGTGACATTCTTGAATGTAGTATTGAAAAAGAAACCCGGAACAAAAAAAAGAAAAAAAAAAAAGAATATATATTTAAGTCAGCAAAATACTATTTTTAACTTATATACTTTATATATTTGCAAATCTTTGATTGTTATCCATTACCATACATTATGCTAACAACCAGTTAGATCAATTCTGAGTGATCTGAAAAATATGTTTCATATCAACATGTTCATATTAGCCAGTTACTTCTTTTTTTGCCTTCACATCAATTAGGCTGTGATAACCACACTTAGCATTCAATCTTTCTGCTGCTATTAATAAGTATTCAGCTCTTTTGTGTACCGTTCAGTGATATATTTGGCAAACAGATACATGGTATTTCCATGTCTCTAATAAGACTCTGTTTTGTTCTCAATGAAACAGTAATTGGCTCTTGGGAATAGTAATAAATTCAATTATACTCATAATATGTTTGTAACCAGATATTCAGAAAAAATGTTATTTCTAGCATGTTTGGTTCAAAAAGTTTTATGTATTCCTGATCCGGATTGTGCAAATCAGAATAACATAACTATTTGCTATAGTGAAAGCATTCTAGCTTAAACATAGATTTTGCCAAAATGAGATTGCTGTTGCTAAGAATGAGATAGTAAGTTTCAGATGAAAATAAATTTTTAATTTTGAAGAAAATTACTTCGAATTTGTCTGCTATAATTCATTACTGCAGCCGGCAAAATGAAAAATTTAGAAAACTGCAAAAGTCTCTGAAATTCATATATCTGTCCATTTATATTCTTAAATGCGTTATACCTCCAAATGCCACTGGTTTGAAAGAACATGATAAAAATAACACTGATAATTGGAGAGCATGACCATGATGTTACACATTCAATTATTAATTCTTCTATGCTGGAAGTTTTTAATGATGAGTTTTGACAGAAGAGGCTGAGGAAGATCATCCTCCCCCCAGTACCCACCAAACAGGAAAGGACCCTCCTTAGAAGATGGGAAACTTGCGTTCAAATCCCTACTCCAAACTAGACACAAAACCTGAAAACACTCCTATGCTCCTATAGAAGGATAATCTGCAAAAATAGCTACAGTTTACCTTTTTCCTAAAACGTTAGGTCATTAGGAAATTCCTCAAGCCTTCACTGAATTTTAGGATATACCTTCAATTATCTGCTTATATTTCTTGGTTACTTCTTTTTTTGAATAAACTATTTTGACTAATTGCATATCTCCTACAACCTTTTTGTTTTCTTTCATTGAAAGACAATTCACAAGTGTTAAAGGAAATAATATTGTTTGGTACACACCAATCAAGTATATCTATGCAGATGCTAAAATGCAGTTTCTTAGTTCCCTTTTATTTCTACTTCCTACACTATTTTGGTTTAGGGTCTATTTTTGAAATTACTACATATGCATCCATTATTTGAATTTGTGCTTTTTATAAATTACTAAATTACTTGCTAGAAGCTTTTACAGGTGCATTTCATGGGACAACTGAAAAAGCTATAAATCGTTTATTTAGTGGACAATGCAGCTGACGACCACCAAACACTGAAAGTGTCTTCACAAAGAAACAGACAATTCTGGGTAATTTTCCAGACTTGGAACAGATATGATGTTTATTTAAAACAAACAACCCCCCACATTTGTCAAATATTAATGTAAATAAATGTTCTAAGGTATTTAAACAAATGTTGCAAGGTTCAGCTAAAGAGTCACTGCATTTATGAAAAAGATTCTCCTTACATCTTGTAGGAGCATTTCTTTTCTACGTCCCTTTGCAACAAAAGACCTCTGTGTTAAACCTATCCATAAGGTGCTAAAGATCTTTTATTTTTTTAATTAAGACTATTCTTCCATCATGTAATAAGCACTGATAGATGAACAGCCTTATATAAAGTTATTTCCCTCGGAATCAAAGTTCCTCTCAACCTTGAATTTTGGCTGGCTAACCTATATTTTGAATGCTGCTATTTGATATCTTCTTCTATATAAAATTGTAAAATAAGGTTATCTTGGAAAATGGACGGAATCGATGAATGGCAGAAAGTTTCACTTTTATAGAAGTTTCATCATTTTTCCGTATTTGACCACCATTGCTTATGCATTCAGAAGACCCCATAGTCACTAATTGATGATGAATGCCCGGAAAGGTCTTGAGCTCGTGAAAGCAATAACAAAAATTTCAAATGCAGTTATCAGGAATATGGTGTATTTTACTCTTCTGTTAAGTTGAAAGAAAAAGAAATATTAACAACCATCTGAATACACTGGACATTCACATTTTTGAGTTGCAGCTTTAAATTTGCTATACTAATCCAGTTTGCCCATATCAAGCAAACAACATGAAAACTTGGAAGGAAGAATAAAGAAAACCAAGTGTCAGCACAAGGAACTATGAGTTGCATAAAAGCTATAAACTTCTTATCACTTCTCCAGGTGACTTTTTGTTTTTTCAAGAAGAGTTATTTGAATAGGATAGTGAAACAGCTTTGTTGTTTAAAATATTTTTCTTCAGTTAGCAAAACATTTAGATGATGTTCTTGCAGAGGAATCACTCAGATTTAAGATTCCATCTCAAGACCTTAACTTAATGGTGTCTTTTTAAATAAAAGCCTTCAAATGTTTCTTTCACAGGACTTGACACTCCAGACACTCTCCAGTTTAGCTGATGATACCTAGAGTGATTCATTTTGGGAATATAAATAGTTGCCTAATTTTGCACATGCACTGATTTGGAAGCTGCCCACAGGGCTAGGCTGCAGCTGAACGTTAGTGCTGAGCAGCTTGGTGGCATCTTAGTATTAGAGTACGGCACTAAAAGGGATAAGCTCCAGAATAAACCATGCTGTGGGTTTAGCCCTGGAGAGACCAATTATCTTTGAATAGACAATTCTGTTGATTTCTGTGGACTACTCATGAGTTGAAAATTAAGTACCTTATAGTTTTCTTGGCAAACCGGGGATATAAACAATAATTAGGATGAACAAAAGTGTGTCATGTCAACAATTTTTCGCTGGGGCTTCATCCTGCTTCTATTAACAATGGCAAAATCCCAAGTGCTGGTCCCAAGAAAAGAGTTCATCCATTTGAATTATACTTTTTTATTTATGTCAACATTTTCTGACATATGTTTATGACTTTTAACCCATTCTTTAGAATCTGTGTTGCACCGGCACAGTTCTTGTAAATGTATGTGGCAATAACATTAGAAAATTGAAACATGCTGTTTTCACATAAATTAAGTACAGTGTTTTTTCACATACTGTGAGATCTCCTGTAGCAATTTCTTAATATATTTCTGACCATGGGTAGTGTAAGAGAATTGCTTCTGACTCTATAAGGGGGCTTTAAAATCTGGCTGTTGTCCCACTGAAGGAGAGACAAAATGTTTTAAAAATATTACCTTAACAAATGTCTGGCAAGGCTGTGGTGTATTTGCTTCAGTATATGAAATAATTTTGTTTCAAGAATCTATTCAGCCTTGCAACTTTTGTCTCTTTTTTTTTTTCCTTTCTTTCTTTTCCCCAAGAAAATGTCGTTTACTAAAATAGAAGCTGATCAGGCTTATGTTAAACTCAGTAACAGAATTGCCTTTGAATTAAATAGGATTGAGATCAGTCTCAGACTGAACGACAGTGAGGACAATTATAGAAGTGATTATATAGAAAAGGGAGATTAAAATTAACAGCTAAACAATTAAGAAGGAAATAAACTAAAGAATACACGCGGAATGAAAAAGGCCAGACTAAAAATACAAACAAAAGCTATAGTTTCCAGAGACAAAGAAATGGATTAGAGGTCCAAATCCTTTTGCAGTTCAGTATGAGCTGAGTGTCTATCTGTTGCTTTTTAAATTCCTGGTCAAAACTAACAATTTGAGGAAAAGAATTACGCAAATTTAGAGTCCAAAGGGGCAAAATAACCAAAGAAAACCACAGCAATGCCTGAAGAGCATATACGAATGAGGAGCACATCATCAACTACTAATCAAATATCAAGGCTAGCACAGGGTCTAGTCCAAGTGGCTCCTGCCCAAATATACCAAGACAGTCTCGGCCTCTAGGTAGCAGTTGCCCATATATTTTCCTTTTAGTCAGTTCTCCCAAAAATGGTTAAACAGAGAAAACTCAGAGTGACAAGAGAAGACAAAGCAGAAATAAACAGACAGCAGGCAGAAGGTTGATACATCTGCTCCCTCTCCCTGTTTTACCATTAAAGGTAAGTACTTCCTCCCAGAGCTGCTCTCAGCCAGGTCCACGACTTTCAGAGTTTGAGCAAGTTTCTCAGCTTCCCACTCGCCCTGCAGCCTGTCTCCAGCCCCAGGAACCTGTTCCATGATCTCTCATCCCTGGCTTTTCCTCCACGCCCCTCACTGCAGTCTCTCAATCTCTCTTAGATGTAGTTTTCAGGACATTTCCTCACTCTTACACCACCCTGCATTCCTCACCTTGCCTAGGTTCAGGGTTCCCCAAGAAAAAGTACAATGTGGACCATGGAGTTCCAACTTGCCTAGCTGTTCTCTCAGTGGGGCAGACACAAGACTGTGAAAAATTAGTAAAAAGAAAAAACCTGCCTTTCACAATGTTGCAAAACATGGAGTCAGAAGTGTTCATGATCCATCATTAAGAATAATATCTGCTGAAAAAAAAACAAACTAACTGCTTTTGAAGATCTGGATACATTTAAAGGCCACATTTTAAAGTACACCTTTGAGAAGATAAGGTCTATAACACCTATTGTTGCCATGAACGTACATTTTCTCAGGATGTCTGATTGATGAAAATACAAAGTCTGGATAGTCACACACACTGCAGTAGGTAGCTGGACTTTATCAGTGATATCTCTGCTCTTCTCTCTGTGTCGCTATCCCACTCCACTGTTTGGTTCCTTCCTTCTTTCTGACAAAACCTGTTTCCAAATGCCTGCATCATGGCTGACAGAAATTGACTGAAATCCAAAAGTCTGAGCACATCCTGGGAAGGATAAAAGCATCGCCGAACACCACGGGTGTGCAAAAATCTTCATGTGCCCTCCTTACTTTATCCAATGCAAAACACTGACGGGGCTCAGTGAGATCACCAGGAGTCACAAAATATCTGCCTGGTTTTGACAATTCATATCAATTACGCTAATTAATGAGCTAAACAAGATAGAGCATGCTTAATTTTAGTGACTGCATGACTCGCATGACTGGAGTGTAAAGGAGACTGGAAGACAACTGCTGTCTCCAGAACAGATCTTACTCAGAACACGATGAACTACATTGAACTGTTCCAAACAGGTCATTTACCCCTTTCTTGTTCCTCCCATCATCCCATGCAGCACAGTCTCTAAGAGAAAGTCCTCCTACCCATCAGGACTACCAGGACTGAGGAGAGGCAGAGTTGTTCACTCTACTATTACCTAATACACCAGAGCTTTCTGGGTGGACACTATGGGCATTTTGCTCCAACCTGGACTACTTAAAACAATCTTCTTTCAGCCTTAACCATATATACGGAGAATATGAACATCATTTTATTTACCTCCTTGAGGGAGATGCATAACAGAGAAGAGACTATGCTCCTCCTTAGGGCCATTGTAACCTTTCATCCCATAGCAGTTCCAGCTTGCGAAGACATTACTCATCTTAAATGTAAAGCATGAAATTCTCAGTAGAATGTACTACAGAAGTCTAAACATTGTGATCATATCTAATATTCTCTCTATTTTAAGTATCTCTATTTAGTATGTCAGCTTAAGCTCTATTCATAGGATATGTCACTGGCATTGCTAATTTTGAGTGTCTCTCTTCCATATAATGAATGCTTTCGATTATTTTTCCACTTGTTTGCATTTTCCCAGTTGGTATCACATCCAGTTTCACACCCTTACTTCTAAAATCTTTTTTGGTATGATACCATGGTAATTCTGAGATTAAAAACAGAGATAGAACGTCCCCATTCTCTCTCCCTCATATCTGAAGCACTTTTTGCTTTGGCATATATATGCATTTAATGAAATGTTGCATTGCTTTTCCTTTTTCTGTACGACCAATGAAGTTGCTATTGAGTAAGACACGATCTAATGGTCCTACCTGACCACTTTCTCAGAATTCACCGCTTTGGATAGTTTTAATTCTATGTAAATGGAGTCTTATAATATGACACTTAACCTCAAATTCTGACATGGAACTAAGCAATGCTACATTTATGAGTGCTTACCATTAGGAAATTAGTTATTGTGTATTTCAATATACTTTATTTCCTTTCCATAGAAAATGGGCATACCAAGGTAAAAAAGAGTTTGGGAACCAATTACCCACTCTAGCACAGAGTCAACACTATGTAATTTAAAAAATGTATATAATACTCCTATTCAGCAAATTATTTGACGATATGTTTGAAGTGCTTTTCTGACTCTCAAATACATTTGACACTTGGTTCTGTTTCAGCATATTGACTTATACCACATGCTCCCACAAACAGTGCTTTACAGAGTGGAAAATGGTGGTACAACTTATCAATGAAAGCCTTGGAAATTTTCAGTGTTGTTGGTGTGATTTTGGATCCTGTTTCATTGTCTTTGGAATATTACAGTGAAATTATATGCCATATGTAGAAATCAAAAAGGCCAGAGACTGCAAAGCACTTCACTCTCCAAACAACACTACCAACACTGTGCTGTAAAGGAAACACGCACAACAGATTTGGAATGTAATACCTACAATTTGGAAACCATTTTTCCTGAATTTTGTGGGTAGGTTAAAGAGTATTTAAGGACCTCCTGTTAGTGTTGTCAAAAAATTATCATAAAATTAAACAGAAACAATATATAACATAGCTGATTAAATAATATTGCTGTTGTGTATGTACTGCTATCCTGGTGAGATTCAAGGGCTTTTGAAATATAGAAGACAAAGAGGGTGATTACTTGGCTTAGAGAGGGGATAACACTAATGGCAGCTTTTTAGTTTTGTATGTGCTTATAAAAGCTGAATCAAAATTTTTACTTCCCCACGAAAAAAAAATCTCCATTGACGGGGCTCTTCTCTGTGCCTGAGATATAGTTGTTATATCCACATGTTCTTGGCTCAATGGCTTTTTATGATCACTCTCCATTGTAGCTGATTCTTTTAAAGACTAAGCCACAGTCGTGCATAAAGTGGGAATTTCAAACTAATAAGTAATGTAGTTAGAATGGGTAATCAAAATCATGTCTTTCCAGGGAAATGGACAATCAAGAGTTTTGTACTGGCCTGATCCTATAAGAACTGGTGTCTGTAAGTAGTCCTTATGAAACCACTAAGCATATTGTAAGCATATTGCCCATATGGAAATATGGATGTTCGTGACATGGAGCCAAATGCACAGGCTGTACCCAGCACTTAGTGGTTATTTTGGGGAGAAAGGAGGTGACACAGAAGAGTTACTGAACAGAAAAGTGGGTTTATCTCCCATATTTATGAACTGTCTGGCATTAATTCAGAGTTTTCTAGATACACGGAGAGTGTATTGCCACAGTCAATGGTGGCCATGTAAAGATTATTTCTAACAGAAGCATAAACTATCCCACTGAAGAAAATATAATTGGAGCAGGAGATTTTATAAGAACTGTTTTAATGAGCAGGAGGTTAGAAAAAAAAATCCTGATAGGGTTTTTGCATTTATGAGTGTAATACTAATTGCTGACAGAGCTGGGATTCATAAGATAAATCAGTAGCCAGGTGCAGGAAAATATATTCAGAAATGCCTCTGTAGTGAACTGAAAACCTGGAATGTCAAGACTGGGGAGAAATCTCACAGAGTGTACTCTGTTGATATAATATTTAACATTTAACTATGTTAAAAAAAAAAAAAAAATCTCTGCCTAAGGCATGTGGTGATATTTCTTAATCAAAGTTTGGCTTTAAGAACACATTATTTTCCTCCACCCCTTTCTTTTATCAATCACTTAAGTAGTTATTTTATTCAAGTGCCCGTGCAGACCTTTCCCTCTATGGCAGATAGACAAACAAACTTAACAAAATGTGACAGATACAAATGGAAAAAAAGAAGATGTATGCAAGATAAGACAGAACAAAGCAGCCCTCACTTAAATTTTGTTGCATTTAGAATATGACAGTAGTGGTTACATTTTGAGAAGCAAAAAATCAAACAGCAGAAATATTCTGGTGCAGAGGCACAAGATTTTAGATGCTGGTTAATTTTTCAGAGGTAACACTGAGCTGTTTCTCATTTAAAGGGGGACTTAAATTTAGTTTTATACAGCTAAATCTGGATGGAAACCTGTTCCCTAGAGCAGCTCCGTGCTGATAAGTACCTCTGGTTCCCATTTTCTTTCCTTCTGTTCAGCAGTGCTTGGCTGCTTCAACAGGAGGGCTGTAGCCTACTTGTACAAATGGCCTGAGCTCTGAATACAATCCCCTCAAGGCTGAGCAGACATCAGGACCTAAAATTTGCACCTCGTGACACTAGTTTCTTCTTCAACAGAGGGTAGGAAAAGAATGGGGATTGACATCAACAACACTTCTGCTCCATTAGAAGCTGTTTCACAAATAAAGGCATAACTGCTAGAAAAAAAGAAGGATGCTGGCATCTTCCACTTCCTGTTGGTCCCTATGTATTCAGAGTTGTATACTAGTTTCGGAGAGGTGAACAGGATTTTCCTTTGAAGTCTTTGAGGCACCTCTTTCTACTAGCTGTACAGAGAATTTGCACTCTACCTGTAGGAAAAATGGATATTCTCTCCTTGTTTCTTTGGCTGGTAATGTTTAGGTGTCTAAAATACAGCTGTGTCCAGGCTCAACTAAGGAAGCTAAGACTTTGCACAGAAAATCCTATATATTCACCTACAGTACATCTTCTAATGCATCTTGGCACATACTAAAGAGGTCTCCAGCGTTTTGAAATGTAATAACTGAACAAGTCACATGATATTTCACTTCTGTAATTGTTCTAGTCAGTCTGGAGGATTTAAGTTTAGATATTGGGATGTGTATCCACCAACTAGCTTTAGGCATCCAACTTTCATGCTTTGAATTATTCTCTGGAAGTAAAGTTTATCTCTCTCCAGTGATGACACCAGAAATTCAGACTCCCAAAAAAAAGGTGCTGTGAACTGCATCTTTCTAGAGACCTGACGAAGGATCAGAAACATAGTGAAGATAACTCCTGATATTCCTAGGCAATACACCAAGCATAGACTTCAGAATTTTTGAGGAGAAAATAATTCATACATTTAAATACTGTTTGTATTGTTTTTGGAAGGAATACCTTTGCAGTGAAATTCTTTCCCTTTCTTTGAAATGGCCTCTGTAAGTCAGGCCGCATGTCACAGTAAGCAATTAAGACATTGCAGGCTTCTAGGTGGACACGTTTAATTTGGTCTCAGAGTTGTTTGTTTTAATTTAACTAGAACATATTCTACATGGATCCAGGCTTGTGTGAGTTTATAGTGTATTGTGGAAATAGTAGTAGAAATCTTTGGAGATTCAGCCAAAAAGACTTTACTCAGTCTTTTTACTCAAAGACCCAGACAAGCAGCAGTCATATGGAACCTGTAAAGAAAATATAGTAGTTTCATAGATAATACTAGCTGCCATGCTACAAACACAACCTTCTAATAATTAACTTCATATATATAATTTCAAAATAAGAAAGCACATTTATTCCTCTATTCTGAGGCCAAATCCCAACGCACTTGAAGCTTTCAGTAATAATAATAACATAGCTTTGTGCATGTTCCAGAATTTGGTCCCAGAAAACATCCCAGGAAAGAACTAAGAGAATAAGTGATGAAATGGAATGAGACATCCAACTACTGAACTTTTCTGTTTGCATTTCTCACAGAGCTTCCTGCAAGACTATCTTCAACTAGAATATATGGAATTACTTACTGTGCAAAGTGTCTCAAATGTCTTTTCGGAGACAAAGGATCCATCAAGACCAAAAAGAAAAATAGATGCATAAGAAAGCATCCCTCCAAGGATAATAAGGTTGTTCATGTAGGGACTGGACATCTTTATTAGTCTATGGACAAAAGGTGATAGTGCATTAAACAGGAAAACACTACTGCTAGGCTATTATAGCAATAAAGAAGAGTTTTTTGTAACCCGGCAAACAGACATCCCTTCCTGTAGAACTCTACACCACCTATAGGCATGCACACTATTTGCTGTTTTATGAAGTCTAGCATTGTTTCAGGTTTTTGAATGTTTAGTAAAAAGACCTTCTATTTAACTGATGGATTAATTAGCTAGGGTTAATGTTAATAGTAGACATTCAAACATGAATAAAAAATTACACTTTCTAGATAGTATAAAAGAAACTGTCTTAACAGATAGACAATCTGTTCTAATGTGAATATATTACAGGGTGATTTCAATTAAATAGTTCTAAAATATCATCTTTCCACAGTTTTAACATTTTCTTTTTATATATATATATAGATAGATGACAGAATCTACAAACATGACATTCAAATACAAAAGATGTAGTGATAGAAGTAACCTGAATGTCTTACTTCTGATTTCTGTTTTTGATGTTAAAGAACAAGAAAGCACTGGCCATTATCATTCCTAGGATGGTGAGGGCAGAGAGAATGCTGTAGAGAGGCAGAGAGATCTTGCGTAGTTCCTCTTGTATAATTGTTTTGTCCTTTGGAGGCTCAAGTCCTAGAATCACCAGAAGGAAAAAAGGCTAAAGAATTTCTGTAAGAAAATTTGCCTCTCCTAAGTATTATACCTTGATTTAGCAACTGTGAACAGCATCAGTAGCTGATGAAAACATTGACTTTGATAGACATATGTTAGTCGCATTGATTGACAAGATGGTTTGCATTTCTGGAACACATAAATATCTTCTTTGGAAGAACAAACACACCAAAACCCTAATGCAGAACCCCATGAAATATATACTAACTATCCTCATTTTAAAGTACAAATAAACACTAAAATGCATACCATGACTCTAAATTTTACCAGGAGGTTATGCTTTCCTGAAACAAGTGACAGAGCAATAAGAAGAAAACAGAGAGCATCGTTCCTCTGCATACTGTCAATATTACCAGGGAAAATTCAAACAGCCTCTCTAGGTGTGGCATCACTGGGGCAGGGACTGACAGCCCTGGGGTCTGAAACGGGGTCCTGGGCTGTGGGCAGGATGGGGGAAGCCCCGGAAGGGGTGGGAGGCAGAGCTCCTGGTGCCCTCAGGACTCTACAGAATGGAACAAAAGGACAGACCCACTTTGTGAATCCTTACAGATGTGGACTTGAATGTCTGAATTTAAAAACAATATTTAAAGCCACGTACTTGATTTACAGTCAGCTCTCACTAATTAAAGGCTTTTTGGTTTAATGAGGAGAATTACTTTCCAACAACTGCAACAAAGCTCTGCATCCCTTACTTCCCACACTCTGTTTTACCTGCTTCCTACACTATCTTGGTGCAGGGGATTGGCAAAAGGTCTTTTGCATTGACTTCCTTCATGAAGGGACTTCTGTGCCCTGCAGTGCCTGGGCCTGTCCTTTCACACCAGCTCTCCATGGGGCTGCAAGGACAACCCCATGGGGCTGAGCAGCTTCGTTCCACACCGTGGCTGCAGAGGTAGAGCTCTGTGCACCCGCTGATCAGAGAGCTGTAAGTAAGGAGCTGACCTAGTGGCTGCCATAGCTCAATTTCACATCAACTCTTCTGCTTTTCAAGGATTTATAAAATAAAATAGCTTCATCCCTACCAGTTATGCCAAACCAATTGAGACAATGGAAATCTGCTATCCTTTGGTCTTTATGCCTGTCATTTCTGCTAAAAAATTTCCTTTCAGGTGGTCACAATAAAGTGGTAGTCAAGGGACCATTTGCTGATTTGGTATTGGAGAAAATACCTGAGATTTTAATATTTTCCCTTTCTCACCTCAGAGCCTGTGTTTACAGTGCATGATACTTCACAAAATTAGGCAAGAAGTAACAAGCTAAATATACAATAAAGCACATGCCTGCATTAAAAAACCTAATACTAAAGAAAAAAACCCAACACCTTACTGTATCAAAAATATATACAGTATATTAATGATTTGCATTTATTAAATATAAACAACCAGTGATTCTACATGTAATATCTTATTTGTGCAACGGCCATTCAATTCTAATGAATTATTGTTCCCTTCTGTGCAATTTTAGGCAAGGGGTTAAATGGGGCTGTATTTTCTACTCCCCATTTCAAACACTTGAAATTACTAAGTCTTTTATACTACCCAGAAGACATAACAACTCTGTCCTCCACATGGAATATATGACTGCTTGAATGAAGATTTAAGGTAGGTAAATGGAGAAGGTTCACTCTAAGTCACATAATGCATCTTAAGACAAATATATGACAGGCTATGGGTGGAAGAAACACCAGATGTGATCAGAATAAGAACTAGGAGTATGATCCTCAAAAATGTCTGAAGAGAGAATTTTTCTTATCATCTACTGTCCATAGAGGCATGGAGTTACGAACAAAACCCGTCTCCTGTTACTTGCTTTATCCTGCATATGTTCTCTGGAAATCAGTGGTACTGAACTAGCATTCAACCACATCATCAGTTCCTCCTTGCAGCAAAAATAATCTGCTGGGACCCAGACTTCAGCAAATGGGACAGATTCTGCACTCCTAATTTCCAAAGCCTCATCTTCCAGACAGATGTGAGAAGAGCACATGGCTGTGCTCATGCAAACCTTGGGTGCTGGGTCACTGGAGACAGGTGTAGTAGGGAACAGGATGCAGCAGCTTAAAGTCATCCACTCCTCCCAGGGGAAGCCACAGAGATCTCATTGAAGACAACTTTACTTTCCATTAATGAATTGCACTGTAGCCAAGCTTAAGATTAAATCTTAATTATTAGCTTTAAAAATAACATATATGCCTATATTCAACAACACTTAAAACTAATTTGAGCAGACATATGTCTGCATTGATCATAGATATGCTCAGAAAGCTGTGGGTATACTCACGCTCCAACTGCTGTGAGGGCAAAGGAAGTCTCCATGTTAACTTTGGAGCAGCATGGGATAAAGAATTGAAAAAAGATACAGCAACACAGGCTATTTGCCTGCTGTGGACCTTGGGAGTGCTGCTGGGCTGAACACCCTCTCTGGCCCTGATTCAGATGGGCCACATTAAAGCTAGCCTTGGTATTTTGAAATCCCATTTTCTAACTGCCCAACAGATACCTCCCAAAGAAAAACCACCACCTCCTTCTTCTTTGTGCAAACACACCACACAAGAGCATCAACCAGGTGAGATAAGCTGGGAGAGTGGGAAATGGGGATGAAATTAGAACATTATTGATCAGTAGAAATGAAATAGAAGGCATATCTTCATCTTGTTGAAGTATCAAAGAACATTTATGTATATACATGAATTTGAATTTATCCTGGTCATTGGAATGAAAAACAAGTATATGATACCAAAACACTGCAAATTTCTGCTCAGAATTCTCCTTCTATTTTTTTTAAGCACAGCTCAGTTCCCTTGTTTATACAGTATCATAGTTTTTTGATATTAAAAATCCTAGTACAGCTTTTTAACAGCATGCAGTCTTACAAACTACATACAGCCATCCATGTCATTGCTGTACCTCTTTCCAGTTTTTTCTCCTACCTTGGAACCTGATGCTGTTGTTGATTATTTCCAGGGTGTCAGCCACAGCATTGTACTCTCCCACCTTCACTTCCTTTCTTTCTGCAGAGAAACAAACACGAGTGATTGTTTATGGCAGTTCACACATTCTCAATTGTTCAACTGATTTTGCCTTCTTTTTTGACAGTACGTCAAAAGGAAAAGAAATGTGCCTGAAGTGCATGAATTATTAAAGCAGAATGTCAGACAGCACGTCATCAAAAGAAATATTTCCGATTCTTTAAAGAAACGCAAAGTGTTCTTAGGAATTAATTTACATGATTAAGGAATTGTTGTTACGGGGCACAGACATCTCCAGGTTAAAAATCTCACATTTCCTTAGTGTCTCACACCATGCAGGACATTTTGCTGGGAGAACAGACATGGCTAAATCACACATTCCACTCTCATTTGAACAACTAGGACACCTTGCTTAGTGAAGTATTTCCCAGGGGAGTCATAGCAGCAGGCTCCAGCCAGTATGGAGTAGTCTCGCTAGTTAAGAGATACACTGGGAATCTAATCTCTTATTCTGACTGGGAATAAGCAACTCATTAGTACCCTGACTGCAAAACATACCATGTTATGTAATTAAAGCCAACATGCACTTGAGCTAAAACGTTACTCTTGCTCTCATCTGCTATTTTGGGACTATTGTCACATATACAGTCTTTTTGTACCTAATGGACTAGAGTAGTGCAGATATAGGAATTTAATTTGTTTGGCCACTGCAGGTGGAACTCCAGCACATGCTTGTCCCATCCTTCTGATAACATCTGGCATCAGTTAATTTCTGCTGTTTCTGTTCGGGTTTTGGTATATTTTAGAAGTGCTGGAACTTACTAAATTATCACTTTCACACCAAAGATGAGAGATTTATAATCCACAGACGTGTTGGCTAAACTTTTCTTTGATAAGCTGGCTCAGCAGAGTCAAAAATTTCCTTTCCGGACTCTATGTCTGGGCAAGCACAACCCAATTTATATTTAAATTCTGAGCTCGTGACCCTATTTGTGACACTGATTTGGGAAGCTGATGATCTTGAACTAGATGGCAAATTTGAAAAGACTCTGTTTCATCCAACAGATCCACATTAACCTTTTCTCCTTTCTACTCAAAGTGATTGCGCCTGTTCAGCTCTGCTGAATAGAGCAGCTAGCTCCATTTTAGCAAAATCTACAGCTGATTAATACTAATCTGGAGCTCACAGAAGGCAAAAGTTTTCCTTACATAAACCCCCCTTCTTATTGTTAAAATTGTTTACACAGAATTGCAAACTGGGCTGCAAATCTGGCAGAGACACACATTTGCTATACCCACATCAAAAGCTGGAGTTTGCTGTGCTAAAAACTGATTTGCCTTTCACATGAGCACGATTCGCTTGTGAGGCTCTAAAACTAGTTTGGAATAAAAGCCCAATCCCCTAGTGTCCAGTAGCAGTTTCACAAAGCCCATCCACACAGCATTACAGACCCTTGGGAGTAAATATAAGCTTATACTTTCTGTTGCTGGCTGAAAATTCTCTGTGAAATAGATATATGCATAAATCGTTGACAGTCTTAAACAATAAAATCTTCCCAGTAGTCATCTAAAAGCTAAAATGTTTACTGCTAAAAATCAAATCACTTCACTTCCATCTGTGTTTGTAGCGTGACAGATTTTACCTGTATATCTAAAACATGAAAACACCATCTAGAGAGAAGAAAGACAAATGCTAGTATGTGTATTGACATACAATTTGCACATTAGATGCCAGATAGTCCACAGCATCTACTTACCCAAATGGGGAAGACACGTTCCTTGGTGCTGGTCTAGCCACAATTTTACAGCCACAGGCTAAGAACTGATAGCTCTGATGAACAACCAAGGGAAAAGAGTAACCACTCAACAAATTTTTGGGTATGGAGCGCTTACTGGGACTATAGTAGGTGTGAGAGGCACATAGTAGGTCGTGAAGCACAGACAAAAGAGAACATTTGTGGTTTAGTTGATTTAGGTACTGCAACTAAGAACTGATTTAGGTACTTCAACTGTGATTGCTTCACGTGACATACAATGCCATTCCTTTTCAGTATTTATGAACCCTTACATGGCTTCCTTGGCAGATGAAGTAACACTGAGAATGTGCCTATGATGGCAAGCACAGTGTAGTCTAATACGGATGAGGTAACCTACCACTAGCTAGCCTGGGTACTAGGAGCTGGTCCTCATAGGAATGGAGCTCATTGAGAGAAACAAACCTCCATGGCAGACTGAGCTGAAGAGTGAAACTTTTTTTAGACTTAGAAACGCAAGACTGTGTGGAAAAAAGCATGTAGTGACTAGGAACCACATTTTCAACGTCTCACCCTTTACAAATAGGAAAGGACAGTTCATAGAGCACATGCCAACGTTTATCAAAGTCAAGAAAAGACATACAGATATTTGATATCTCAAAGTAGTTACAACTGTGGAAAGTAGTCTATGAGGGAAATACATTATATTTTTATTGAGAGGAAGGATGTACTATCCATTTCACAGTCCGACGATAGGGGTGCTGCAAGGGAGACACAAACAGTCTTTGTGATCTTTTGTCCTTTTGTTGGTTTTTCAGTTTCCCAAGCACAAGTGCTCTTCAGTGACAGAGTCACCTCCAGATATTAATTAAAGCAAGCAAAGAGGCAGTACTATAGCTAAGGATGGGACTGCAGGCTCTGCTTTTCTATATGCCATTACCTTGAGTTCCCTTTGGAAATTCTGAATTATTCAAGTCAGTATATTGTTTGTATGATACAGCGCATATCTGTCAAAATCTCTGTATGTTCAACAACAGAAGGACAGGGGGAAATGGATCTCCTTCAAATGAGAATACCAACAAAGTGCTTTGCACAATATTCAGAATATGATGTTGGCTTCTTTCTGTAGTGCTTTCATTATTTTTAACTTGATCTTTCCATACTCATGATAGAGAGATTGTATTGAAACCTTCCTTCTCAGGTTAAAATCCAGAAGAAAAATATGATGGAAAATCTACTTGTTTTGGGAGACAAAGCTTGCTAATACCATGACAGAAGCAGTAGCATTTTAGAACTTCACTCTGCAGCTGTTCTTTCACACAGGAAGAGAAAAGTATGGAAATTAACCAACTCAAAGAAAACCAGACCAGAAATATGTGACTGAAAATTATGGCTAACAGAATTATAAACAACTAATCCCTGTTATTAATTGTCACATAACAGATTACTTATATTGCCAAGATGAAAGCCTTTTGCTAACAAAGAACTGAACTACTCTTAAAGGTGAATTAAAATGGTTACCTCTACATTATTTATTACAGAATTTTAAGCAACTCCTGACAAATTGACACATTACTGCTTAATTAATTGTGCCACTTTTCATAAAGTTAATACAACAGATTTTTTAATTGCATATGAGGTAGTTACATGTTCTTGTTGAATGAAAGCAAAAACAATAAAATGAACTTACCAAATCAAAACAGTACGGCTGTTACCCACTTAGACTGAGAATTTCCAGATGAGACTATGTTTAGTTTCAGTTCCTTTCACTATATGTCATAATTTCCATTTTCACTACATTTTTATAAGTGTACTTATTCACATATCATGAAGATAGTTTCTACCGAGAGATGTTTACAGATGAGAGAAAGCACTTGCAATGCAAAAGAGATGGAACAGATGATTTCCTTTGTTTTTCTCTATGTAGAGAATGCTGGCTAACTCCTAATGACGCTAAAACTTTGTCTATATCTAAAGCTTGCAGCACCTTCAAGTATATTAGTCTACTGAAATGGTACAAACAATCCTAGTGGTGATGCAGTTAAGCCAATATAAAAATGTTCACCCCAGTATAATCACCAGTAGCATTTATGCTTATAATAGTAAGGACACTCTGAAATAATGCATTGTCCTACGAAGTTAAAAAAAAAAGATATATATTGGTAGGAGAATGGACTCATGTTTTCCTACACATCCAGTTGGTTATTCCAATGTAAAACAAATATGCCTAAACCATCATAGCAAAGACAAACAGTTCTGCCCTAACATTACTGTGATCCCCAAACGTCACAGCTGTAAGTGAAAATTAAGGACCTCAAAGCTCTAAATCGCTTACTGTAGCTTGACACTACTAATACTTTGTTATGTCACTGCAGCTCTTTATAAAGTTAGAACTCCATGCAAACTACAAAAACAAAAACGTGCAAGTGATGAGTTTTCACTTTCCGACATATTTTAAAGTAAATGTAATAGATTTACTATGGACTATTCTCCAGATAATCTAAGGGTCACTGAGGTTACTCATCTACAGAACACTTAGGCTATTCTCAACTTAGAAGTAGCATAAAAATGACAGAACCTATAGCTGAAAGTATACTCAATATGCAGGTCTTAATTTGTCCTCAGAATATATTCCTGCCTAAAGGGCTACCTCCATGTCTCTTTCTTCTTGAAAAGTTGTTAGGGTTTTTTTTGTTGTTGGTTTGTTTTGGTTTTTTTTTTTGTGTAGCTGCTCCTGCTTCTATACTCAGGACATTATCACTGTACTTCCTTAAAACATTCCTTTGGCATCAGTTTAACAATCCCTTCTGCCACTCTTTGTCAGCTGCCCTTCTTGCTTAACGTTGTGATTTGGTGGGAGTGATTAGATGCCTAGCACATTAGAAAAGTCTTGCTGCATATTCAGCACTTAGAAGCCTATCCCAGAATGCAATATTATTAAACCTTATCCTACAAAAGAAACATTTAGCTCTTGCACATGGTTCCTCATTCATGCATCACAGCCCCACAGGACTGCTGGCAGCTATGGGGAATATTTACTCATCAGATCTCAGAAGAACTTTGTAAAACGCCCAAGTGGCCACCAACAGGTGAAACTGAGCAGGGACCATCCACACCTGAAATGCTTCAAGATCCTTAGGAAGAGAATGACATTGTAATTTGGAAAGGCTTTAATTCTGAAATTTCAAATCAATCTCCTAGAAATGAACAAAAAAATAATTCCACCTCACGGGTACTCCCTCTTTCAAAGACACAACTAACCTATCTGGAAGTTCACCATTCATAAGCTATTGGCAACTCATGGACAAGGTTCAGTCCAGAGACAGACCGAAGGATGCACGCACACACTATGCTACGGTATCTTGAGACCTGCCTTTCTCCAGTTTGGCTTCTGGTCACATTCCCTTCTAAAGAGTGAATGTTTTCCTCTAGCACTTTGAACTGTCAGTCACCTAGCAATCATTTGGCACTGACAGGCCTTAGTTCTTCTTTCTCATTCCCTCTATTGCCTACTGCAGTGACTCCTGAAGAGCTTATGTGTCACACATTCTGTGCACAAGGATATGCAGAGAGCAAGTCCCAGGAAAGATGATGAGCCAAACACAAGCAGTGAGATACCTAAGATGGAGACTGCAAACTAATGGCAAATTTGAAAACATGTCCCGTATTTCAGTAAGTCCTGTGCAACCTGCCTGCAAAGTCTTTTCCAACCCATCTTACCACAGTCTCACTCATTTTGAAAGCTCTTTCACAAAATACAGTCTACCACATAGGCTGGAAATGCCGTTTTAAATGCCCTTACATCACTGAATTAAACCAAGCATCAGGAAAGATAATTTCCTTCAGAATAAATACAGAAACATTTCCTGTTGTGGATCCTGTAGAAATTCTTACCATATTAATGTAATCTTAACTTTCATAATATATCCTTGTCAAACAGGACCAGGAAGCTTTTCAGTCATCCTTATCGCATATCAGCAATAACCAATACACGTTGAAAGCTTTCAAATTAAAAAAAAAATCACAAGTGAAGTTCATAAATAATGAATGAGTAAAGCCTTTTTCATGAATTTCTATCCACTTGTAGGCAACAATTCCTTTGTTTAAAGACAGAAATGCTGAGATTAAGAATCACAGTTCAAATAAGGAAGAAAATGTCAGGTCAGATAGAAGATTATTCTTCAGCAGAAGCTGCCAGAAAAGAATGAATTGAGGAAGAAAAATATGTTACCTTTGCAAGGATTTTAATTACCACAGTTTTTACCCTTGTAATTAGAATTAAAAATCTGGTTTGCCCCAAGAAATATTACCCTTCATCTTTTAACTCCTGTGTAACTATTCCTTTCATCTCAAGTTCTTGTCTAGTGTTTTATTTCTGAAATCCTGGATTCCAGTGCACACTATGCAGGAAATCCTGAATTATGAAAGCAGTGAATATAGCAAATGATAATTACTCTTAATTGCTGGTTCACTAGCTTTCATTCATCCATAAAGCAAAAGACAGAAAGGTTAAACCAGACAAAGGCCAAACAGTGTACGTCAGGAGTATGCAGTCAGGATAAAAGCTAAGAAATCTTAACCCTGGGCTTATTTCACTACGTTAGTAATGATATTTAGTCAACAGGCCATAGCAAGCAAGCAAGTGAGCAGCTCATAAAATGTCATCAAGTATCCTGAACTCATAAAAAGTCAAGTTGTTTTATAGTCCAAGAAGATTTTTCCATAAAAAGTTCAAGCATCTTCATTTATAATTAATTTTACAGATTCTTTTTAACCTTTGTTTTTATCTTCCTGATTTTATGTCTGTCTCCATTTTGCTTGTTAGACTGGCATGTAGCTTGACATAGAAGTTTAGTAATATTGTTCATGTGGATTTAATACCTAAATTTCTTAGGTATTGATATATTAGGTATCAAAGAGCTATAAAATGAAACAAAAAAAATCATTTTGAGTTTACAATAATTATTTCTTAAAATCTGAATTGTTTAGATCATTATTTTACACCTTTGGTTCAGGAACCTGAGAAAGATATAAACAATTATACAACAATGAAGGGAGATTATCTATGAAATATAACGACTGGTGTAATGAAACAAGTGTATAGAGCTTACATTAATTCCTCTAAAAAGAACTTTGTATTTCTTAAGATGCTTAATAAATTCCTTGATAGTTTGAAATGAGATTGCATATGAGATCACACCTTTTTGGTTTTCATACTTCTAGCATAAAATCTTAACTAAGAATCACAATCAGGCTCTATAACCACTGATAACATATGTCAGTAATTTGAATTACCTTTAACTCCATTAAGAAAGTTAACATATACAAACAGATATTCAAACAGGTAAGGTATGATTCCATTTTAGGATATATGCGTGTGCAACAACTGCAACATCTCAAGCGAGCTAAGGGATTTGCTATTCTATTGTTCATCCTCTTTTATGATTTGATTAACTTCTCAGAGAATGAAAATCCTCATAATTTTGAGAGCTCACTTGCAAAAGTAAATGATTCCTTGAAATCATACAGTACATCAGAATGTAAGCATACATGTAGGGTTTTTTTAATATTAATATTTATCTATACATAACATGGTCTACAAACAAAAACTGGAATTGAATTCATTTATCACTTGGAATCACCTCTTTCTAGCAGAGTCCAAAACCAGTGAGTTTTCTTGGCTCAGAATTTACAGTGGGAAATAACACTGCATGTGTAAAACTACAGGCAGCCAACATGACAAGAAATTTTCCCAATTATCAAATAATAACAGAACTTTATTAATTGTTGTGTGCCTTTAAGAACCTTTACTCTCATACACTAGTCCGTTTTCTACAGCGGGCGTGCTAGGAAATCAACCTGTGTAGACACACAGGGTCGGGCTGGCTTCCCGGGAGACCTCCCAGGAGATTTTTGGGTTTGAAGGGCCATCCAGGCAGTGACAGGTTTGGATGTGAATGCCACTGATCTGCAGAGAAGTCCCCCTGGCAGCAGCCCAGGGCCCAGCAGCAGCTCCATCTGTCAGAGTCTCTCTGGGAGAGGAACAACTGAAGCCAGGAGGTGGAGGTGCCAGTAAGAGAGGCCGTGGCCACGTTTTGTTGCCTCTTGAGCTCCATTTCACAGTGCTGAAGCATCAGAGACCATGAGGCACAATTCAAGATGTACCATGATACTGCACTAATTCAAAGATAAGGGCCAGTAAAACATAGGATGGCAGTGTATCCATTTTGACAGTTCATGACACTTCCAAAGAAACCCAAGATGACAGGGAAGCAGTGTTTCCAGATCTCTTATCCAAGGGGAACAAATGCAATTATTATCTTGCTGGTGCTCTGGAAACTGAGTCTGAGTAGGCACAGTGTGCACTATCAGGAGAGTCTGGCAAAAGAAATATTTGAATCATTATCACATTACCAGAGAATGTTTTTTTTAGTTAACCCAAAGGTTACTCATGAACTTAAATCAAATTCACCAAGCAGTGTCATTTAGGGAAGAAACGACTGGGAATAGAACTGCTGTCAGTCTGTTCTGATTCACCAAGTTAAAGTTCATCTGAAGCTACAAAATGCATGACACCCAAGACAGTAGCTTAATCCTAATCTGCTGGCTCAGCATTTAGGCTTTCCATACAAACCTGACAGAAGATGTGACTGGCCATGACCAGGGGATGTCTTGACATGAAAGACAGTTCTGAAGACCGGGATGACCCTGACTCCAGCCCAGCTGCACATTCTGGTTGAATCAGATAGAAGATCAGAGTGACATTTCCCTCCTCCTGTATGTTTAATATTTGAGCATTTAATTTGATTTTCTCATGGATGCTCAAAAGAAATGTTTCACTACACTTACCTAAACATATTACTTATCTGAAATTTTATATTCAACTTAAACTCGAGTATCACTTATTTTTTGCAGTTGAGAAGACAAATTAAAAAAACCCAAACCAGTTATTTACAAAACCTTGGATGTTTACCTCTTTACCAGAGGCTTTTCATTTCATTTACATAATGCTTTCATATCACACAGTATCACAGTATGTTTGGGATTGGAAGGGACCTCAAAAGATCATCTAGTCCAATCCCCCTGCTGGAGCAGGAACGCCTAGGTGAGGTCGCACAGGAATGTGTCCAGGCGGGCTTTGAATGTCTCCAGGGAAGGAGACTCCACAACCTCCCTGGGTAGCCTGTTCCAGTGCTCTGTTACCCTCACTGAGAAGAAGTTCTTTCTCAAATTTAAGTGGAACCTCTTGTGTTCCAGCTTGATCCCATTGCCCCTTGTCCTATCATTGTTTGCCACTGAGAAGAGCCTGACTCCATCCTCATGGCACTCACCCTTTATATATTTATAAACATTAATAAGGTCACCCCTCAGTCTCCTCTTCTCCAAACTAAAGAGCCCCAGCTCCCTCAGCCTTTCTTCATAAGGGAGGTGCTCCACTCCCTTAATCATCTTTGTTGCCCTACGCTGGACCCTCTCCAGCAGTTCCCTGTCCTTCTTGAACTGAGGGGCCCAGAACTGAACACAATATTCCAGATGGGGTCTCACCAGGGCGGAGTAGAGGGGAAGGAGGACCTCTCTCGATCTACTCACCACCCCCCTTGTAATACACCCAAGGATGCCATTAGCCTTCCTGGCCACAAGGGCACAGTGCTGGCTCATGGTCATCCTGTTGTCCACCAGGACCCCCAGGTCCCTTTCCCCTACACTGCTCTCTAATAGGTCATGCCCCAACCTATACTGGAACTTGGGATTGTTCCTGCCCAGATGCAGGACTCTACACTTTCCCTTGTTAAATTCCATCAGATTATCCCCCGCCCAACTCTCCAGCCTGTCCAGGTCCCGCTGGATGGCGGCACAGCCTTCTGGTGTGTCAGCCACTCCTCCCAGCTTAGTGTCATCAGCAAACTTGCTGATAGTACACTCAATTCCCTCGTCTAAATCATTAATGAATATATTGAATAATATTGGCCCCAGTACTGACCCCTGAGGCACTCCACTAGATACTGGCCTCCAACTGGACTCCGCACCATTGACCACCACTCTCTGGCTTCTCTCTTTAAGCCAGTTTGCAACCCACCTCACTACTCTATTGTCGAGACCACACCTCCTCAATTTAGCTGTGAGGATGCTGTGAGGGACTGTGTCAAAGGCTTTACTGAAGTCAAGGTAGACCACATCCACCGCTCTGCCATCATCCATCCACCTTGTTACATTCTCATAAAAGGCTATGAGGTTGGTCAAGCATGACTTACCCTTGGTAAAGCCATGCTGACTGCCCCTAATGACCCTCTTATCCCTGATGTGCCTTGAGATGGCACCAAGGATAAGCTGTTCCATTACTTTCCCAGGGACAGAGGTGAGGCTGACCGGTCTATAATTACCCGGGTCCTCCTTCTTGCCCTTTTTAAAGACTGGAGTGACATTTGCTTTCCTCCAATCCTCGGGCACCTCTCCCGTTTCCCAAGACTTGGCAAAAATGATGGATAGCGGTCTAGCAATGACTTCAGCCAGCTCTTGTCAGTGTGGTGACAGACAGCACAACCATTGACAGTAGCCCCAGTCTGAGGACAGTTTGAGCTGACTTGAACAGTGCCGCCAAGCCTCTGCCACCGTGTTTTTGGGGAGGTGCTCAGACATACAGAACAAGCTGTATGATGCGGTCCTCCTTGTGAGAGCTGGGTGGTCCTTCCTAATTTATATGATAACCAAACTTAAATGCATAACATGACAGAAATAAAAATATCCTCCATGACAGAAGATGCCTGCTGGGCCAGAGGACAGGAGCAAAGCAGCACGCTAGCTATCGCATAGATGTGAAGAAGTGTTGCTTAGCAAGGCAGTCTGTGCTTTCTGGTAGGCTCTCAGGAGGCAAGAACAAAACAAAGCCTCCATTATTGCACATTTGGATGCATACCTATGACTACATGCTGAGGGCCTTCCCTGGCCATGTGTCAGGGTTGTGCTTCCCCTTCCCGGAAAAGGCTCAGCACACCCTGAGCAGCCCCTTGCAAGATGCTGTGCCTGGTCTGCTCCAGCCGAGAGGTCAGAAAACGAGATGCTCTGGCTGCTTCCTTACATACTGCATCCTTAAACTTCTTTATAGTTAAGAGTGCATTATTTAGAGGTTGGAGTTTTACAATTACCACGCCTGAGATGGGAGGAGAGCAGCAGCTGTTGTGCATATTACAAGTGTTGGATCTGAACTACTCACTAAGTCCTTGAATATCAACTCTTGCCATTACACCAGGTGGCCTGTGAAAACACTGTAGCACATAAAGAGCTTTGAATATCTTCTTCACGATTCAGAGTCAAAGCCAAAGGCAGAATTCCCACTGCCCTCATCCTAAGATACAAAATAAGATAGCTGAGGCAGCGCTGAGCACATTTATACAAAGCTGCAAACTCTACGCTCTTTTTTGTCTTGTAATTTGTGCAGTAACTGTCAGGGTTTTTTCCTGTACAAAAAGAAAAAGCAACTTTTGACTCAGCCAAGCTGGTTTATTCTAGATACTTTATTCAGGAAGAGTAGGGGATGCATTCTTGAAAAAAAATTAGAGCAACAAAGAGCTCACTTGTATAATAACCCACATCTGCAAGTAACCTCTCAAAGGGATATAGGGGAGACTATAAAGGCACCCAAGTAGTGATACTCCCCCAGATCACTCTTCCAGCTTCCACTGCTGAGGGGAACAAGAAAGCTGTCACTCAAAGAGCCGTCAAAACCCACAGACACTGAACCATTCAAGCTCTGGCCCTCCCATGACAATCAGCTCCCCATGCAGTAGCCTGGCTGGAGGCTTGGAGCCACATGGGATGACAGATTGCATTTCCCTGCCCTCAGGGAGTTACACTCCCCATCACGGACAGGCTCGTCATCACTACATTTAGGGAGGACAAACCAGGGAGCGAGAAACAAGAAATGTTACACAACCCCAGGATGCGCACCCAACCCATAAACTGCATGATTCAGAGGGTGAGAAAAGTCTGTTTGGGAGTGCTACTTGGGGTGTTTCTACAAACAGAAGTGGCTGCTGAGAAATTCCTCTCAGCGGTATTTGTTTCTTCACAGAATCACAGAATCACAGAATTGGCTAGGTTGGAAAAGACCTCAGAGATCATCAAGTCCAACCCTTGGTCCAACTTCAGCCCATTTACTAGATCATGGCACTAAGAGCCATGTCCAATCTCAGTTTAAAAACCTCCAGGGACGGTGAGTCCACCACCTCCCTAGGCAGGCCATTCCAATGCCTGATCACTCTTTCCGTAAAGAACTTCTTCCTAATATCCAGCCTAAACTTCCCCTGGCAGAGTTTAAGCCCATGTCCCCTTGTCCTATTGCTAACTGCCTGGGAGAAGAGACCAGTTCCCACCTGACTATAACTTCCCTTCAGGTAGTTATAGAGAGCAATGAGGTCACCTCTAAGCCTCCTCCTCTCCAGGCTGAACAACCCCAGCTCCCTCAGCCTCTCACCATAGGTCATGTGCTCAAGTCCCTTCACCAGTCTTGTTGCTCTTCTCTGGACCCGCTCCAGCACCTCAATATCCCTCCTGAACTGAGGGGCCCAGAACTGAACACAATACTCCAGGTGTGGCCTCACCAATGCAGAGTACAGGGGAAGGATCACTTCCCTTGTCCTGCTGACCACACTATTTTTGATACAGGCCAGGATACCATTGGCCTTCTTGGCCACCTGGGCACACTGTTGGCTCATGTTGAGCTTGCTGTCAATCAGTACCCCCAGGTCCCTTTCTGTCTGGCTGCTCTCCAGCCACTCTGTGCCCAGCCTGTAGCGCTGAAGGGGGTTGTTGTGGCCAAAGTGCAGGACCCGGCACTTGGCCTTGTTGAACTTCATCCCATTGGAATCAGCCCATTTTTCCAGTCTATCCAGATCTCTTTGCAGAGCCCTCCTGCCTTCCAGCAGGTCAACACTGCCCCCCAACTTGGTGTCATCAGCAAATTTGCTGATGGTGGTCTCAATCCCCTCATCTAAATCATCAATAAAGATGTTAAACAGGACTGGACCCAACACTGACCCCTGGGGGACACCACTAGTGACTGGCCGCCAGCTAGATGCAGCCCCATTTACCAGCACTCTCTGGGCCCGGCCCTCCAGCCAGTTCTTAACCCAGCAGAGAGTGCACTTGTCCAAGCCATGGGCTATCAGCTTTTGAAGGAGTATATTATGGGAGACAGTGTCAAAGGCTTTGCTGAAGTCTAGATAGATCACATCTACAGCTTTCCCCTCATCCACTAGGTGGGTCACCTGATCATAAAAGGAAATCAGGTTGGTCAGACAGGACCTGCCCCTCCTAAACCCATGCTGGCTGGGTCTGATCCCTGGTCCATCCTGGAGGTGCTGTGTGATTGCATTCAGGATGATCTGCTCCATCACCCTGCCAGGCACCGAGGTCAGGCTGACAGGCCTGTAGTTGCCAGGGTCAGCTTTGCAGCCCTTTTTGTGGATTGGGGTAACATTTGCCAGTTTCCAATCATTTGGGACCTCCCCAGTGAGCCAAGACTGTTGGAAGATGATGGAGAGCGGCTTGGCGAGCTCTTCTGCTAGCTCCCTCATCACCCTAGGATGGATCCCGTCTGGTCCCATAGACTTATGAGGATCCAGATGGCTCAGTAAGCCACCAACTATTTCCTCTTGGAATACAAGGGGACTATTTGGCTTCCTATTCCTGTCAACCATCTCCAGAGGCCAGTTATCCTGAGGGCCATCTGTTTGACTGGTAAATATTGAGGCAAAGTAGGTATTAAGTACCTCAGCTTTCTCCTCATCTTTGTTAACTATATTTCCCTCAAAGTCCAGTAGAGAATGGAGGTTTTCCTTGCCCCTCCTTTTGTTATTAACATATTTAAAGAAGGACTTTTTATTATCCCTAACAGAATTGGCCAAATTAACTTCAAACTGCACTTTTGTTTCCCTGATTTTTTTCCTGCACGATCTAGCTATTTTCCTAAATTCTTCATAGGTAGCCAGCCCTTTTTTCCACAGTCTGTAAACTCTCTTTTTATTTCTGATTTCCTTCAAAATCTCCCTGTTTAGCCAAGCCGGTTGTCTTCCCTGTCGGCTAGCCTTTCGGCGCACTGGTATAGCCTGATCCTGTGCCCTCAAAACCTCCCGCTTGAAGTATGTCCAACCCTCCTGGGCCCCCTTGTTTTTAAGCATTGTTTCCCAGGGTATGCTCTGAACTAGACTTCTGAATAGGCAAAAATCTGCCCTCCGGAAGTCCAGTGTAGAGGTTTTATTGGTGGCTCTCCTTGCATCTCTAACTATTGAAAATTCTATTATTTCGTGGTCGCTATGCCCCAGGCGGTCGCCAACCACTGCCTGTCTTTTTGACCCCCAAGAGGCTACCTGAGAAGTGCAAGTTTGGGGGACCCACCAGCAGGAGGGGTGTTGTGAGACCATAAGCACACAAGTGAGGAACCCAAAGCCTGGGGCTCTGGCTGAGGGGTGCAGGGGTGAGGCTGTACAGCCCCATGGTCTGAGGGTCTGGAAGACATCAATTCTCTGTGTGAAATAGAAAAAGTGCCCATGTCCTGCTCAGTTCTTAAAGCTCAGGCTTTAAGAGACAAATCCAGGAGAGGGATCCACTCACTGCTGATCTACAAAAGAAGATGTGGGGTTTTAAAAAACAGCATTTGAAAGGTTCTGGGTACCAACCTAGCCCAATAGGCACCTGCTACGATACTTTTCACTTTATGAATTTCCATTTGACACCCTTTTTTTCTTTTTTTTTTTTTTTTAATGTATGTGCATTGTATGTCAGGATGAGGCCAAAACGGTTTTGAAATGTAAGATGATGATAATAGTCAAATTAGAATTTGCCCTCCTCCACCCTGATATGCATTTCTCATGTCGGTAGAGCTGTTTGGCTTCCTTCATTTACTACCAGTACATTTTAGTAGGATGCATTCTAGTCTTGAACTTCAATATTTACCACCACTAAACTTACAGGGAAGAAGACCAATAACATTTGCAAAAGAACCTCATTTAGGAAACTACTTTGAGTTTGTGTGTGTGTGTTTGTTTGTTTGTTTTAAACTTGTAAGCTGATGTTGCATTCAAGAGGAAAGAAATATACTCCAACTGGAACTTGTTAAAAATCAAAGTTCCAGAGAAATACATAAGTTTTCTTGCTATTTCAGTGAATCTGTGCTTGCTTTAACCTGTTTTGAATAATCTGTGTGTACTACTAATCCACTGGAGAAAACAGAAAGGAGGAAAAAGAGTCAACAGTAATCTCCTCTTATTATTAATTAGGAATAACATATATTCTACTGAGAGAAAAGAAAATGATGTAGAGAAGTGATTAAGATACAATGAAGAGTTTTGAAGTGATAGTCCCTGATTTTATCTTTAATGATTGCTTCAAAATTTTCTTAAAATACAGTATACTTCATTGTTGTGCTAGTTAATTTTAAATTCTGATTTATTTTTCTTTTTATTTCTTCATCTGGAGTTTGAATAGCTACAGAAAAGAGGCTGTATTAAGAGAAAAAAATCACCCATGGAAAACTACAGCTATTAAATCATAATTACTCTAAATAAAAAAAGGATTTAATAATTAATATAGAGCAGTTACATAATACACCTGATAGACAGCTCTGGAATATAGTTGCCTGGCAAAGCACAGCCAGATCACACAAGCATAGCTTTGTTTTTGTGCATAACATTAAATACACCCATCTAAGAGTTTCCAGAATCGAAACTGTTATTTTAGTTACTGAGAGAAACAGTTTGACAAAACAATCATAGTTTGAAAGAGTCTGTTCTGACCAGAAAATTGATAGCATATAGAAATGATAATTTTAGTTTGAACATTAACTTGTTACAAGAGGACAGGATTTATGCCTGTAGGAACAAAATATAATAGAAAACAAAAATCCTTGAAAAGCTGATTAAAACTAGAAAAGCAGAGATATTATTTTTTTTTTTCTCACATATCACTGTATTGCAGCATGACAGTAAAGAACTGTAGAGACTTTACAATTGGTTGGGCTTAAGAGACTATATTAAATAAACTCTGTGGATTCACAAAACTCTGAAAAACCACTGTACAAAACTAATGTCCTCATTTTTTCATTACAACTGGAATAAAAACTTGAAAAAAATCTAGTGTTTCAAATATGAGGGGTATTTGTCTCCCTGTTCTAGCATTATGTTTTGCTTTTTGTCTAAGATGTTAAAATTGTAGATGTATGAGTAAAGAAAGCTGAGGTTTGTTTGGAGTAGGAAAGTAAGAGGAATTCTGCAACCAGGAAATGCCAAAAACAATCGCAAGAAAAAAATACTTCAAAATACTTCAGGGCTTTGCCCTGAAACTGTTAGCAAAGTACTACTACAAGGTATCTATAAAAGTCAATTGTCTCACAAACTTCAATTGTGACATATTTAAAAGTCAAAACTAAAGTGATTAAACTGAGGAGGGGATTTAAATCTTACTTGAAGTGAGTATGTATCTCAGTGCACATGTATCTAAGCAATTGCTACCAACCCCTTGCTAGTTACAGCATTCACTGGAAATTTAAAGGACAGAATGCCAGGAAGAAAAGAAAGATTGAATGGAGCAGAATCATAGTCTATGTCACAAGTTTAGCAGAACTAGTTAGCAAAATTATGAAAATAAAGTACTTTATATATTTGACCATAAATCTTTAACCCCTTAAATTTTAAGAAACTCAGTACAAAACTATTTAAAAAAAAGACTACTTAAACTTACAGTTTTTGTCTCTTCACCTTCTTTTACACCATTGCTTCTTCTGCAATAGCTGTTACAGGTCAATGGGAGCTAGCAATTCAGGTCAAATGCTCTTACTAATTGCTTTTCAGTACAAGATGTAAAAATGTTTTCTTGTTTTCTTGTGGGTAGGTACAGAAAAAGCTATCACCAATCTCTTGGTTCTAGATCTAAGTAACTTTGATTTAAGCAAGAACAACAGGATGTAAGAGAAAAAGGTCACAAGTCACAAGCACGTAGCAGCCAGAAATATGAACCATGACCTAGAGAGACAGTCATGCTTCGTGTGTGAGACCAGTGGCTGGATCCTCACTTGCATATTTGGAAACCTGGGGCCCCCAAGTTCCACCTGTAGTCCTTTCCTTATTCCTGATGCCCTCCTCACCTCAAACAGTGTTACCATATCAGCATCTAGCACCTCCTGACATTCTTGGAGAAACAGAGATGTCCTGGTCTTCGTCCTACAAGGTCCTACAAGGACCACGAACAGGAAAGAGAAGGGACAATGAAGAGGCCAGGTAGAACGTGTTGCATGCCACACAATGTGCCAAGACAGGGTTGGCTTGTGCCAAAAGCCCACCCTGCTTAAACCACTTTTTCACTCAACTAGACCACATTACTCCTCATTGCATCAGTAGCATGTGTAAACACGGGGCAAAACACAGCTGCTGAAGAGAACAGCGCTCGTGTGGCATCCGCCTCTGCCCTGGCCTTGCTGCAAGAGGAGTCAATGACTCCTTTTCAATCACACCATTCATGGGAAAGCGCTGATGTTTGGCAGCGCCTCTGTTTCCCACGTACAGCACAAACACCGAAATGTAGCTTGCTTCGCCCTGCTATGCTGAGTAATTTGTGGAAACCAGCAGCGGATATATTCCTAGAAATGGAAGTTTCTTACTGAAGTGGAAAATATTCTGTAACTCCCATAGCCTGTTCTAGGATTTAGACTGTTTCTGCAGATGCTTTTCATATCTGAGCTGTAGAGGATAACAGTGTTGCAATTCATGCAGCCAGGGTGAAATTGAGTCTCACTTCTGCAACCGGTATTGAGACCTTGTCAACCTGCTGCGTCACTTGGGTTTTTTCTTTCCTGTGTAGTGTGCCCTGAGTTGTTCCGGCAGACTTTGAGGCTGCTGTTTTATTCAAAGATAGCACATCATGGGGTTTCTGGTAGTTCTTGTGCAAGTATGTGGGAAGGACATTAGAGCCACCACAAAAATTTTATGGACTTTTCTGGACTAGGCATTAACTACACATTCCTTTCCAGTTCATGCTATTACCCTCAAAATACTGAATCCCTTCGTGGCTTTGACAATCCCCCCAGCCCCAATATATCTAGAATATCATGTTTACATGGCAATATACCTCAACTGTCCCTAACAAAGCCAACAAAAAACTTAACCTGTGGTAAAATTTCATTGTTTTTCATGTTTTCTTTTTAAATTTCAGCAAGGTTATAGGGCTGACAGGGAGACCAGAGAGAGAACACAGAGCAGGCTACCACAGGTAGAACTGCAAGAAAGAGTTCTGTGGTCAGGCAGGGCAGCGACGCTAAGCACAGCGATCAGAAGGCACAAGTGGTGGGAGGTTCAGAGAGATGGTGGAAGGACAAGGACACCACCTCACCATGCTTCATTTTCAATACAGCTGATAAACAGCTGATCTTGGAGAGACCAGAGCCCTGAGAAACAGCCATCTAGATCTATAATCCTTATATAACCCAAAAAGAAATATTATTTATGGACCTATCATTAAGTCCTTATCTTCTCACATCTGGAGAGTCTAAGTTCCTTGAAACTAATCAAGTATTTCAGGCATATCACTACCATTCTGAAGTTTTCCAGAAGAGGTCCAAAGAGTCGTAAGTCTCATTCAACAAGGTCCAGTTCAAAAGCAGCAATTTACCACCAGAACAGGGTACCTGCTCAGCTTGTGATTTTTGTTTATAAATCTGTCCTATTGAGTTTGCTGACTTTGCTTATAAAAATGAAGCAATGAACAAACAGCTGGAAAATATAAACTGATGCTGCATTTTAAAAAATATATAAAATCCATGATGACTTTTGAAACTAGGGGCCTGATGTCCTCAGATGTGTTTATATTTCCTTCAGTGAGGCTTTCCGTATATCAGAGGGTTTTTACAAGAAATGCTGTAAAACCTATACTGCTGAAAGATAACTGGATGCAACTGAAAGCAAAAACTACATCAGTTTTATGATCTAGCTTGTACATTGTTACCTCCAAGAGTTAATACTGTTTTTGTGAAGACCTGACCACTGATTTTAGTAAGAGAAATTGAGTAAGTCTATTTTGAAGAGGTCCAATTGCCTGGTCCTATTTTCTTAATAGAAGCCTCCTCCTTAACACCCCATCCAAACCTTTAATTGCGCTTAGGCACAAAATTACCTACTATTTGAAACACAATAATATGCTTCTTAATTATCTAATTCCCATTCACTTAAAACAAATGATAATTATTTATTCTATACCTTGACCTAGCACAGAGTGTAATTTAAAAATCAAGAGAGCACTCTACCCATAATTTGGTAAAAAGGAAGTATCTTGAATTTCTCTCCCTCCTGCATAAGAGATTTTCTTAGAGGAATCTGCGCATGACTAATTTAGTTCTATATTGGAAAGAAAAGAAGCCTCTTGAAGAGCAAGTTGTACAAAATTATCACAACTAATTTTTGCTAAGAGCATGCCAGTTCAGATGATATTTGTCTAAAATTATATTACTATAGCTTTTATTGCAATCGCAAATAAAATAAGAGTTTTAAAGCCAGTTTTAAAAGGACCGTCTCCAAATCAAGTTATTTTGATTTTAGTGGAAATGAGTTGGGCTCAATGAACCCTGTGGGTGCCTTCCAAGTCTATATTTTTATAGACATTCTAAAATGCTATGATTCCATGAAATAAATAATGAATTAATGAAATCAACTTCTAGTTCTAATTACTGTATGAATTATATTTTTCTTTTCTTACTAAAATAATATTTCAACTTTATTTGATTTCCAAGCAAAATCAAAAAGTGCAAAACATAATTTTTAAAATATTTAAATATTTTTCCCAGGTATTATGCATTTCACAAAATTTAGTGACTTTTAACAAATATTTTTTTAAAAAAGAAAAAAATTGTAGAAAAAAAATAATTTAAATTATATATTTATAGCCAAGCACAGTGCAATTTATTTGCTTGTTTGTTTCTTTGTTTGTTTATTTTCCTCCACAACTTTGTTAAAATATTCTGTGTTGGTAACAAATTTGATCAGAGAGAGACACAGCAGTTAGTTCTGTCTGTACTCAGGTCACCAGATACCCTACTTGCTTACTGCACTGAACAGCAGGCAGCGCAGGGGGAGAAAGTCAGACACAGCTGTCCACCAAGACCAAGGCAACAAGCAATCAGTGAAGCACTTCAGTCTCCAAAACCCTGGTATGACACTAATGACTTCTGTGCTCTTAAAGCTCATCCCAGCACTGAACTCATCAGCCTGAGATGATGTGTCCCACAAGACGGCTTGGACACATCAACTTCTGCTGAAGACACACAAGCTACGACACCCAAGAAAGTCTCACCATTTCACAAGCTGTTGATTTCCTAACCCAACTACACTGTTCAGGTACAACTGAGCTTTGGCATCATAAGTACACATTCAAAATAATTTATCACAGCATTATCTACTACAAAACTGATCTGCTCAGTTTTTAAAAATAAATTCTTTTTCCCAACCACCTTTAAAGTCAGTCTAAAGGCTGAAGCTTGATATTAACAAAAGTCCTTTTCACTTGTGGATTGATCTTCTCGTTCAGAGTTCAACATGGAGAGAGTAAGTAGTGCAATAGAGCCTGGCATTAAAACTCTTCCTGAAAGCTTCCCAGTTCATGGCTGGTGTAGCTGTTTGGAGTTCACCATGATTTGCATGTACAGGAAAATGTTATGCAGTATGTAAGTGAGGGTGCTAAAGCCTCATTTTTTTCCCTTTGTCCTGTTAGAATAAGTAATTCAAGGTGATATCCCTACCAATCCTGCTCTGAGGAATAAGTCTTTAGATTTGCTTTGTTCTCCAAATTACCATGCTGGGGGTGGGGAGGTGAAGGGGTGGAACAGGGAGCAGCATCTAAAATGAATTTAATCCTAATTTAATATTAACTGGCATTATTAAAAATATAGTTTGGACTTTCTCAGTAAGGATGCTGAGTACTCAGATTTACAGATTCAATTTTGTTTGATTTACTCCTCAGCAGCACCAAAGTATTTTTGTGTAATCTAAAGCCAGCCAAAAATAAGTGTCCGAAATTGGTTATTTAAACTTTATGAGAAGTGACTGCAGATTCCAAACCTACAGAACAGGCAACTGAACAGTGCTCAATTTTAGCTCATTACTACTGTTGTTAATTCCTCCCTTTAATAGCCACTACACAGTTTATTAGTTAGAATAATATTTAGCGGGATTCATCTGTTATCCTCCCCTTCTATTCTGCCCGGGTGAGGCTGCATCTGGAGCACTGCATCCAGTTCTGGGCCCCCCAGTTCAAGAATACAAGGAATTACTGGAGGGAGTCCAGTGGTGGGCTACAAAGATGGTGAGGGGCCTGGAGCATCTTTCTTATGAGGAGAGACTGAGAGATCTGGGTCTGTTCAGCCTGGAGAAGAGAAGGCTGAGAGGGGATCTCATCAATGTTTATAAATATCTCAAGGGTAGATGTCAAGCAGGTGGGACCAGACTCCCCTAAGTGGTGCCCAACAACGGGATGAGGGGCAACAGGCACAGACAGAAGCACAGGAGGTTCCATCTGAATACGGGGAAAAAACTTCTTTACTTTGAGGATCCAGCTGCCCAGAGAGGTTGTGGAGTCTCCTTCTCTGGAGACATTCAAAACCTGCCTGGACACATTCCTGTGTGATCTGCTCTGGGTGAACCTGCTTCAGCAGATGGGTTGGACTAGATGATCTCCAGAGGTCCCTTCCAATCCCAGCTATTCTGTGATCCTGTGATCTGTTTAAACTTCAATGACTATGGTGTAGACTTCTATATCTCTTCCACCTTGTCCAGGCTCTCTGTCAAGATGTTGAAAAAAATGGGCACTTCCTGTAGAGTATGATTTGTTTGGTCTTAGGTACTGTAGACACGTACCTAAGGATAAGATTGAGTTTCATGCTGGAATTACCTGTATCCTTCTTTAAAGTGGACCAAGACAACTTGCCCAGGCATAAATATGCAGGTAAGTTATTTGACTTTTCATGGATACCGGAGGTGAGATAGATTTCATCTTAGGAGATGACCATCTTACAAAAGAAAGATGAATGAAAACAAGCATAGATCTAATAAATTATTCCCTCATTACACACGGATTCGTTGCGTGTAGTAGCATAACTTTAAAAACAGTTACAGAACAAATGTTTGGAAGAAATATTTGTTAAAAGGCTGCTAAAGAAAACAATACCTGCTCACAAAACTAATTCCTGCTGCTGTCAGCTGAACCTGTACAAAGAGAACTGAGCACACAAACAACAGAAACTGATTTCAGTCAAAGATGACTGCTGTTGCACTGACATGTTTGGGCTTAGGCTATTTCTTGACATTTCCTATCGTTTTAACTAGTTTAAGATAATTATTTAGCTTTTCCCAGTAATAAAGCACTTCAAAGGTCTATGACTGTTGAAATACAAGTTAGGGAATTTCCACTTCTATTTCCAATTGTGTTGGCCAGGAGTTTTAATGAAAGGACTTATCACAAACCTAGGCACAGAGGTCAAACACAAATATAGGCATCATTAACAGCACAAATATATCCCAGAACTGACCCAATACTTTTTCTTTTTTTGACAAGAAAGAGAATTTCCTTTTAGTCCGCCCCATTTAGTCCTGCCTAGGTCAGTCACAGGAACACTCCTCTGAGATATAGTAAAGAAGAGTTTTAAGTTCCTTCTCCAAACAAACTGGACCCAGCTCAGGACAATCTGAACTCAGCTCTCCCCCACTTCAGATGAATGCCCCAGCTCCTGGACTGTAATTTCGCACTTTCTTTGTGGTAAATTAATATTTAGTTATTTATACATAGCAAAAAAATCCAGCATGAAGGACTAAGAAAAATACCCCAAATATATCTCAGGAGCAGTTCAGTACCTTCAGAACAAAGAGAGGTTTTGATGCAAATCCCTGCTCCAGATCAAGTAAAGGATGGAACCAAATCTGAATTATGCACCTTTCTGGCGGGTGGTCCTACTTGTTAGGCACATGGACATCTTGAGAAAAACTGCACATGACAGGGTAATTTTTTGGACCTGCATACCACCCAGTAAACACCTAGTAAACACCTAGTTTGTCCTGAGGTACTAGGGCTTAGATGTACCATATTCTAGTGTGAGTCTGGAGCAGAAAAATGCTGGTGTGAATATGGGCATGCAGGGAGGTCAAGACCAAACAAGTATCTGAGGAGCAGCTCTAAGGATCTACATGCTAAATCCTATTTAGCAGGGTAAAACAATTAAAATCACTTGCAATGAACTCCATAATATGCAGTTACTGAATAAAAATTTATCATCCGAACTTAGAAGATAATTTCCACCTGACAAGCACAGTCAGTTGGTGCACATATCAAAACCAAACCAAAACATTAAAAATGACATGTGAATGACTGTTCAGGCACTTTTGCAAACATTAAATTCTGTGCACATCTTTTGCATTTGTACTCCTGTGAGAAGGCATAGCAGCAGACTTTCATGTGCCTAGTATATCTCAATATTTCTTCAAGGAAATAAGGATTTGTATTTCATATAACTCAAGAACAGATTTTTTGTAATTGGGTACCTATTATTAATATTGGTTCAGATTTTTGATTATAGAATGAGATCAAAGTGGCCTCTGGAAATATACCTTAAAAATTAAAACCGGCTAGAGCCCCAGATAAACAGCTAAGATGTGCAAAACAAGGACTGACACATTGTCCGTCAGATCATAGGTTTGATTGCACGGGATGCTGAATGTCCTCAATGTCTAATCAATTTAACATTTCAGGATCTACTCAGAACTTCGCTGGATCAGGCTCAGGGTTTACAATGGTGCAACTACATCGTCTTCATAAAGCACGTGTTAATTAAAGTATTTATAAACACAGCAGTAATACATCACACCATAAGCTATTGCTGATTAAAGCCAGTAAGCTGGTTTTAAAACCCTGTGCACTCATTATAATCAAGTAGGGGAGGATTCCTAAAGGCGTGACCCAATTCCAATGCAATTTGACCCAATTCAGTATGATGCAGCTCCATTTATATTTTATCTGTTGATTGGGTTTTATCCATCTACCAGGACAGCTATTGATTTCTACAGAAAGCACAAAGTATAGAATCATTCCAGATGAAAAGGAGAAACATCTATTATTCAGATTTGTTTGTTCTTGGCCACTCCATCATCTTTAGGAAAAAAAAAAAGAAAGTTAGCCTGTTCTGAAAAACGAAATGTAGATGGCATAACCTTCCTGGCAGCTTGTTCTACTCCCTGACTATTACGCAGAGTTACCCAATGATTTGGCTGACATTTAATCTAAACATTCCCTTACATCTTTATCTAGCCTCATAATTATGGACTAGAGCAAAAATCCTACCTTGAGAATGGCAGCTAAATTGTAATATAGGAAGGGAAACCTACCACGTGTACAAGCCAGGAAGCTTTCCCCTGTTTTAGATCTTTATGAAGAACGCACAGCTTTTTGTTTAGGTAATCAGCAGCAATTTCTTGAACTGCAATTCACAAATTTCAGATGAGGACAACTCCCATATTATCTGAGAAAACGGAATGCACAGGAGAACATTCTAGTCAAAGCACAAAGGAGTTTACCAATATTTGAGGGACTGATTGCTACCAGCCCTCTACAAAGACGGGAAAATACACACGATGGTGACAGACGGCATATTGTATGTTGTTTATGCTGGGTCTGAGACAACAGTACATGTACATCACTAATTTTTATACAAAATTTAACCAATTGTAGTTTTCTTAGCATTTTTACCAAAGGAAGAATTGAACCTAGTTTTCAAGGTCTCGTTTTCTAGCAGCCCTCTGCCCTGGGATGATACTAACAAAGATCAATACAAAAGGATTGACAGAGGCAAAATTCAGATAACCCTGTGGCTTGTATCTCCTTTCTGCCTATCTTGGGCAGCTTTCCTGTTTCTGTATTAGTCAGGAAACTATTTGTAAATGCTAAGTGGCAAACCATTTGACTGCATTAGAGTAACTTTATGAAACATTTCAACTCTGTGTTTCCATCTCCATCCTGAGCAACAAAAAACAGGGACAGAATTTCACTTTCCTAATGCAGAGTGACTAAAAGCCACTCTGTGACTTAATCTTTCACGTAGTTAAAATTGGGTCTGTCAGCATAGAGTATTCCCATTTCTTTATCAGGACCTTTAATGAGCTTACCTCAGCTGCTTGTAACTTTCCAAGTGCTAGAGATTTTCAGTTTTAGTCATTTTATACTTGAGAATAGAAGGAAAAAAATATTTGTGAGCTTTTACCTTTGATCTTTTAATTGCTGTCTTTTGAGTGCTCTGTTTATGGCATGCAAATGCCACATTTCACTCCCTTATGCCCATCTCCCCCTTTTTTACTTGTTTTTAATAACAGTTGCAAAGCTAAAAGGCAAGCAAATGGAATATACCTAGTCTTAAATAAAGCATTTAATAATATCCCAACCTAAATTTATCTAAAATGATGAGCATATAAATGCCACCTGGAATGCATACTGCTTGAATGAGTGTAAATTACAGTCATGAAATCAATTATATTGTAATGAAGGATACTGCTGAGCCACTTCTGCACCTGTTCTTTTAGTCTATACATTAATGAGCTGGTGAAAGCACAAAGCAACAGATATCATGTCTTCTCTCACCATCCTTTGCATCTGCAGCTTGCAGTTCGCTGGAATTCAGGAAAAGCACTGCAAATTCTGGGGTTCAAACGAGCATAATTTTAATGCATGCCTGCCAGAAAAGGGGCAGCGCATGTTTCGGCTGGTATCTGCTGTCCTGCACAGGGAGGTATGTATGCAGATTGTGAAGGTTCAAAGTTATTCTTCCAGCACACCTGCCCACGACCCTACGGTATACGAAGTCGTGGCAGAAATGCTAGCTGAATGGCCTTGTATGGCTGCATCTCTAGGCAGCAAAAAGAGCCTTCCAACTTCTCTGACCATGCAAGAGCAGCCAAGGCTTTGCTAAATGGGAGAGCCTCAGGCCAATTACTGTAAATAAATGGAACCTGACAGATCATTTAAGATAAACTTTTATTCCTTTTAGAGTCTCATACTGAGAAAGTCTCAGCACAAAATTCCACAAGGCAGACCTGAGGAACTACCTAGACTGTTTTTCTTTTTTAATTCAGTGAAAGAGCATGAAAACATTACTACTATTATAGTGAGACCCCTTTTGTCAATCACAATGATGTCTAAAAGGAGAAATGCTTGGAAAACTGCTTACATGCTCAAGTCTTCAGTTACAAAGCTGAGGGCGACACATTTATCTGACTACTTTATCTTACAAAGCAGGTTTCAGATTTGCACAGTTTTGGGAGAATCCATTTTGGTAGCATTTTCAAAAATGCCTGAGTGATTTAGAAATATAAGTCTTATGACTCAGTTGCCTTTCCCCCTAACATTTTATCTTTTATATTTCTAACATTTAGACAGCCTCTTCCATACATGTAGATAGATCACAGAGGGCTAACAAAAAATAAATTGAGCTTTGGTTTAAAAAAAATATTGAAACATGAATCAATAAGAGAAAAAGAGAAATCAGTCTAACTGAAGCCCAGAGGAAGGAATATTCTATGTACCTGCTGATCCACGGCATCAGTAGGGGCACTCTATATCCACAGGGCACATATTTATGACTTGTGAATCCAGAGTCCTACCCAGAACTCTTGCTTCTGTAAATCCCACTAACTCCAAAGCCAGCCCACAGTTTGAGTTATGTGCACCACTGATTTTAGCTGTCAGTACATCATTGTCTGGCCTAAAGCTGCCTGAGTGTGGGGAGGCTTTCAGTGATTAAAATAGGCCTAGAGTGCTGAAAAATGAACCTGTAACACACAGGCAATAATCTAGCATTTGGCTGCAGGTCATCACTTTTATTGTCAACTGAATTTATCACACCTGGATATGAGCAGTTAAAAAGCTTTTGATGATCTATAGCTTCTGTATACAACTGCAACCTTAAATCTAACTTAACATTTCTGAATGTGAAAATTCATGAATGATTTTTCAAAACTTTTGCTCTCTTCTCTGAATTCAACAAACCCTTCATGTATTTATTGACCTTTGTGATTCACACTTCAGGGGCTTTTCATAGTCTTTCCCTTTCAAGGGGGGAAGCACAGACTAAATATGCGAACAACTCTCTCCTTTTTATCAGGCCCTCTGCCATTTACTAACACAACACTATGTTCACCTGCTGTCACATCACGCTGCCACAACCATGCTCCAAATGTCACATTAGCAAAGTCAGGTTAAAATCACTTCGTGTTATAACACTTTCTGCACTGACCTTTTGAAGGGTCTGAATGAGAGGAAGGCTTATTTCCCCTTGCTCTGTGCAGGGAGCCTCTCCTTATTTTCTCTTCTAAATGCAAGAAGCATATGCTTTGTATTTAAGAGCCTGTTGGAGTTGCCAGCTTTTCTGAATGTGCAAGATCCCTTCAATCCACTGAACACTCTGCTGCTTCATCCTGTAAATTACGTGGTACAAGGAGTCTTATAAAAGAGTAAAATTGATTGCTCAAGGACTTGGGTCTCTGTGTATGTTAAACATCTCGTTCTTTCCAATATGCAGACCAAAGAGCATAGGAATCTGCTTCCTCAACGTGCTCAGCTTTCCATTTTAACATGTTCAGAGCAGATCATGGAGCTATTTGCCTCACCAGGCTTGCAAATAACCTGACCTTTTAAAATGGCCAGAACAGGGAACGTGTTACTAATTTGGGATCTATAGCATACTTTTAATTGAGGCAAGGATCCATCATCTATCTATCCACATTCCAGTGATGATGTATTGAAACATTGTTTTTACAGCAACTAAAATGTCAGTTTAGAGAACTGGGTGCCAATACAATGACTGCTTGATCAGCTATGACTTGAAATTGTGCTAGCACTTGTAATGACAGAACAAAAAGAAACTATGACTAGGATGTAAAAAGGGGCACTAGTAAATATGAAAAGCGATTTGGTCTTTTGTGTCCTTAATAAGGAAGTAATATCTGGATTAATATGATTTCTGTGTTCTCAAAGGTTTAGTACCATTGCCTGTATGAATTCAGCAGCACAGGATTCACAACTGCCTTTGGTCACCTGCACTGTGATCAAACCCATCTTCGCTATTTTTTTCAAAAATTGTCCGTTATTCATCTCCCTCATCTATAATAGGTCTTCCTGTCACCCTTGTTTACTCGTAACAGTGTAGTTAACCTTGCCTACCATCCCAGAAGTGGTTGTTTAAAGGAAATTTTTAGTCAAATAGTCTTAATTATAAAATTCCATTGACTTAGAGATCTGTCAGGCATTATAATCTTATCTTGGTATCTCTGGCCTACAGCTACACAAGCCTTTACATGCTGGCATGGTATACTACTAAACAATATTCTGCTTTTGTCTGTTCAAATGCTGTGATGTCAAGTAATAAATCTATGTCTTTTTAGTGACCCAGATAAACTTCATTTTCTTCTCTTCCACTCATTAAGAATTAAAATTGTTCTGTTTCACTGGTTTGTATCTCTTGGGGAAATATATGAATTACAGGTCAGGGTTGATGTCATTGCAATAGACCACATTCTCCATTATTTCATAGAATCATAGAATATAAGGTTGGAAGGGACCGCAAGGATCATCTGGTCCAACCTGTCTTGGTAAAAGCGTGGTCTAGACAAGATGGCCCAGCAGCCTGTCCAGCTGAATCTTAAAAGTGTCCAATGTTGGGGAATCCACCACTTCCCTGGGGAGTTTATTCCAATGGCTGATTGTTCTCATTATGAAAAATTTCCCTCTTGTGTCTAATCAGAATTTCCCCAGGAGTAACTTGCACCCATTGCCCCTCACATTTTCTGTGTGACTCCCTGTAAAATGGGGCTCCCCATCTTCTTTGCAGCCACCCTTTAAATACTGCAACATGGTGACGAAGTCTCCCCTAAGCCTTCTTTTCTCAAGGCTGAACAAACCGATTTCTCTCAGCCTTTCCTCATATGGCAGCTTCCCAATCGTTTGATCATCAGCCCGTCCATATATTGCTTAGAATCCTGGAATCACAGAATCATTTTGATTGGAAGAGATCCTCAGGATTACTGAGTCCAACCATAACCTAACCTAACTCTAGCACTAAACCGTGTCCCTAAGAATCTCGTCTAAACGCTTTTTAAACAACTTCAGGGATGGTGACTCCACCAATTCCCTGGGCAGCCTGTTTCAATGCCCAACAACCCTTTCTGTAGATAAATGTTTCCTAATATCCAATCTAATTCTCCCCTGGTGCAACTTGAGGCCATTTCCTCTTGTCCTATCTCTTGCTACTCGGGAGAAGAGACCAACACCCTCCATGCTACAGTGGAGGGTATAATGGAGACCAAAACTCAATACAGTATTCCAGGTGTGGCTGGACAAGCACTGAGTAGAGTGAGATAATGTTTTCTTTATCTCTGCTGGTGATGCCCTTGTTGATTTAACCCAGTATCCTGTGGGCATTCTTCGCTGCAGCAGCACACTGTCATCCACTGGGACCTCCAGGTGCCTTTCCACTGAGCTGCTCTCCAGCCAGGTAGATCCCAGTCTGTGCTGCACTCCTGGATTATGTTTTCCCAGGTGCAAGACATTACACTTGTCCTTGCTGAACTCCATAAGGTTCTTGCTAGCACACTCTTGGGCTAACCGTGGCTGTTAGCCCACTCTCTAATTACATCAAATGAAATATTTTCCACAATATATAACAGAATCTGATGGATTTCTCATAAGTCTTCTGGCTCCTTTCATCCCCCTGGAGAAACTGTATTGGAATGCCTTCCAGAAAAATAGCATCTTTACAAGATGCTAGGGGGAGAGACTTGCAAGCACGCAGCTCTGCAGAGAGCAGCAGGTCAAGGCAGCTCTGCAGCCCTTGAAAGAAACTCTGCCTCTCTTCAAAATGTGAGGAGGACAAGGTGGTAAAAAAGTGGGACAGCATTGCACACCACCTGAAATGAAACATCTGAGTGAGTTACCTCTAGTAGAGATAGGATTCTGAATACTGGTTGCAAAAAAAATTATGTATATTTTAATTTGTGGGAAAAGTAGGAGAACTCTGAAGAAGAGAGATGACAATTCTTTCAGGTCCTTCCCACATGTCATTTCTTTAGCGGGGTACTACTTTCTTCAAACTTTAGTAGAGATTAATTATTGTAAAATCATTTTCTGTTGCTTTCCAAGTTCTTTCTTTGCTGTTACTTTTGAAGCTGTGTCCCTTTCCGTGGCATCTAAGACAGCCCCTAAGACACATTTGCACAAAATAGTGACAGAAACTTGTCATTTCCTTTGAAACACTTTGTGCCTCAGAGTATGCTGGATGACCTGAACTAGAAGCCTACAAAAACGACAGCTATTTCTAAACCATATGCACTTTTCCCAGTAATAATTATTTGCACAGTCCAAACCATCTCTCAGGGGATGAACTGCTCTATAAAACACAGGCATAGACACACAGTGATAAATAGGTCTCCCCTGCTCCTCACGCGTGCCTGCTGCTAATGGCTGGGGAAAAATAACTAATCCAGTTCTTCCCAATGATTCTGTCTTGCTTACTGCAAATTTGGGCGGCATGGAAGTACTCGTCTAGTCCTAAACTCATTGGTTTGAGTGCTGATAGCTGCAAAGCTGTGCTGTCCCATAGCTGTGCTCCCAAGGGAAAGGTTACCTACCAAAATGCTTATTTTGCTCCTGGGCAGATTTCCAGTTTACAGTCTGCTCCATGTTGCTACACTGCTAGCAGCAGCCTTGTTCACCAGTTTAAAGCTAACTCAGGTAAAACAAAATAAGACACCGTGACAAGCAGCAGCTGCAGAATCAGCGTGCCCTTTCAGTGCCCCCTCCCTGGCCTTGCCATTTATATCCACACAATGCGACTTGTTCCAAATGAGGTGACTCTAGCAACTCCACACACTTAATCCTGTTTATCTTTCTTTATAAGTAATGGCCTAAGACCCCAAACAACTTCTGCAGCTCTTATCTGTCCTTTCTCCAGTTTGACAGCACATGTGCACAACTTAGGTGCCTGAATCTCAATACATTATTCCATGTTCATTTATTAAAAACCAAACCAAACCAAACCTGAAACATACCCCACCCCCCACAACACTAACAAAATAAACAAACAACAAGAAACCCCCAAACAACACCAACTACTAGCAAATCATACTAACAGGACAGATTACAAAAGAAATCACTGGCTCAGGGGAAAACACTGCTACTTGCTACTAGTAGGTAAGGAACAAAAAGAGAAACATCTATGTTTTCATCTGACAGAGCACTTGTATAAAGGTAATAATAAAATGACAGGTGACATTCAGTGACAGTAAGGTACAAAGTAAAATAAAAGAGAAAGCTAATATCAAGTATACGTAGTGGTTGGTACTAATTAATTAGTAGCATTCAGGATAAGACCGTGAATTTACTGTGGTGTGTTCTTTGAAAACATCAGTGCTATGTTCACTGGTGGCCAAAGAGGCAAGGAGAGGATGGATGTTGTAGAACGGAATATCGGGAAAGTAGTTAAAAGTACACAAAAAGGTATTCAGCAGTGTGAGGTATGGAGGTGGATGTATAAATGCTACATATGACTCTTATTATGCTCTTGCAAAAAGGGAATAAGAGTATCAGACAAGGTAGAGGATTATTAGAATTCTGGAGCGGTTTTATATGATGAAAAAAACAAACAGATGACAAGGACTTGCACTTCTAAAAGAGTCATTGATAAGAGAGATCTGTAAAATATGAATGATATGAAGAAACTGAATAAGACACAATTATTCACTGCTTCTCACTCTACAAGAAACAGGACATGCCCAATTAAATTGTGAGATAGCTGATTTGAAACAAACACACAGATGGAAGGGCTTAAATCATTGCATGCATAATTATTTTGTTAAACCCACTGCCATTGGATGTGTTGAAGACCAAAAGTGTAAATGGATCCATGAAAGGTATGACAAATTGGTAGAGGATAAATCCACATACAACTGTTAAATCTGATGGTCCAAAGACATTTTCCAACTCTAAAAGTCATGAAAACACTTGACTTTGGGAACTGAGAGTATATAATTGAGATAAAACAATTCTATATGTGCCTGTTCTGATACAGATACCCATAACCAGCATATGCCATGTGCTTCCCTCAGTATCGACTATCAAACAGATACTGAGCTGGACAGAGCTTGTTATTTGACCCAATACTGCAATTCTTCATGCGCTAGATATAGAAACAGTAATGGTCACATCCAAACAGGTTATCAGGTGTTACATCATTAGGCACTGAAACACCAAAATCTCTGCACTCCAAGTCCCAACACTTGGTACACAGATAATGAAGAACTTTCACTTTTCTGTCTGGAGTTATCAGGATGTATGTCTTGATAGACTTCCTAATTATCAGCGCTTTTTTTTAAAATGTGTGTGTGTGTGTGTGTGTCTTTTGTGGGGGGAGGAATTACCCTTTTCTGTTAACTGACTGGGAGTCCCTTCTTTGAAACACACGAGCAGAAGGGCAGGTGCAGCACTTCCCTTTCATAAAGTACCTATTTAGATATAGATGGTTGGAAGAGTCGTCATATACTTGGGAAATCCCAGGTTTAATTCACTTCATGCCTGAGGAGATCTGTAGTTTTTGCCTCTTCCTGTTTATGACCAGTCTATACATGTGTCTGGATAATGACTTTCACTATTTGTCTTGCTAAAACTCTTGTACAACACAGAAAAAAAATCAAGACTGATAGACCAGAAGATATAGGATCAGAGGGCCTGACACTATAACCCAGGGGTGTTAAACTCATTGTCATCGGGGGCCACGTCAGCCTCATGGTTGCCTTCAAAGGGCCAAATGTCATTTTAAGACTCCTACATTTATACAGTCCTAAATGACATTCGGACCTTTGAAGGTAATGGTGAAGCTGACGTGGCCCCTGGTGGAAATGAGTTTGACATCCCTGCTATAATCTATTTGTAATTATGATCCTCACTTGGATGAAGAATCCAAGCCCCCCACTTAAGCATTTTACACTCAAATAACGGGTTGGATTTAAAGGAAAATAAACAAAAAACAAAAAACCAAAAAACAATGCAAAACATAGAATCAGTGTCGGAAGAGGAATCAAAGTTAAGGTTTTTTGCTTATGTCTCCTACTGGAAACAATTAAAAGAAATACAATAAATGGTATTAGTAGAATACAGTGGACAGGATTTTGTAAGCAATATCAGAATCACATAACATACACTGCAGAGGTCCGATAGCTTAAAATTAAATACAGTGGACCCAGCAGAGACTTTAACATGTAACAGAAGTCACCTGTTTGTCTCAAGGCACCATGAATACACCCATTCCACTTCAGAGGTCTGTTTAACTCAAAACTTCCAGAGGTAGCAATTTTATGCACTCTCCAGTATTTAAATATAATTTTCATTTGAAAGTTTTTACTATTTTGTGGCTTAAATCTGCACTACTACTATTTAAATCATTTACTTCTCAGCCAGCTGATGAGGACAGGACAAGCAAATGTTCTGGTGGCAATTGTTAATGTATTTCAACTGTCTCTCTAAGCAGTCGAGATCTCACGCTTCTCCTAATGAGGTATATTTTTAATCCTCTGTCATCTTTACAGACTTTCCTTAAATCAGCACTAGACACAGTAGTTAGCTGTAGCCTTTTGGCACTGGGTAGATTAAAAGGATACTATTATTTATACATCATGGTACAGAATTTTCTTTTTTTACCTCTTCATGTTTTTGCTTACTCATGTTCAGCCTGTGACCCACAATAACCCTTAGTTCCTTTTATGTGCAATTATGGCCTGGTGAATTTTTCCCCATTTTGTATTTGCACAGCAGTTTATTCCCAATGTAGCACCAGTCATTTGACTTAAATAAACTGCATTCTGTTATCTTCTGATTACTTCTTCAATTTGTTAACATCTTTCTGAATTCTTGTCTAGTCCCCCTTGTGCTTGCTGGCTCCCTCAGAGACCATTGTACACTTGATAATTACACATTCTAGTTCATCTTCTTAATCGGCAATGACAATATTCAGTGACTTCACATTTAAGGGATGTCCTTTCAGGAGTCTACTTGGTATAGCTCTCCATATTAGAAGGCTATTTTTTTCATTGAGAAGGGACTCTAAATCAGTTTTGTAGATAACTGATCGTTTCACATAGATAATACTGTCCCAAATTCCTTAAGAAAACATCATATTGCCAACAAAAGAGGGAAGTGGTACTCCACAGAGATAGTCTGACTGAAATGCCTCGCCTAAAATGTTTGTTGAATCAGCGTTGTACATGACAAGCTATAAGACAAGATAGCACCAGTGGGTTTTTGTATACCACAATTCAGACTATCAGGATGAACTGGTGTTGAAACATCTGGTAGCACATAAGAAACCATTATTTGGGGGGATTTCAATTGGAAGGGACCTATTAAAGGTTCCCACATAGTCACCACCAACTACCCTGGAGCTGAAAAAGCAGGTTTGGGGCAGTGCCAGGGAGAGGTTCCTGTGTGTGGTGTGCTGGAAAATTGCTACAAACTACCATGGGTGCTGTTTGACAGACTGAGTAGACAGGATGAATCGATCACTAAGCTAAAAAAACCAGAAGTCATTAAGATACAAGTGGCTACAATCTAACTCTACTACTCACATGCAGACAAAACGGAGTGAATGAAGTACACGGAGAAGTCTACTACACACGTTTTTGTGATTGCAGTCAAGCACTCCAGTTAGGATGTGTCAGAAGTAAGATTTCTGACTCCTTAATTAATTCCCTTTTTTTGTCTGCTAGATCATAGTCTTTAATGACAGAGTGATCTTTTCCAGAAGAATTGTGCTGCCCAGGATAAGCAGCACACTTTTTTACATATTTACTGTCCATTCCATGATACTATCGATTATTTATTGTTCACTAATGAAGCTCTGCTCAGCCAACAGAATTCTGTAGTTCTTTATTTACTTTTCCCAGAAGTTCATACCCAGCTCTTCAAAGGTACTCCTTAATCTGTGAAAAAAACCTTAATATTTATAAAGAGATTTTATTCTCACTTTGTAAGTATGCTGCAGAAGCAGAGAAATCTGAATCCACTGATTCTGGATATTTGACACCACAGATTCCAGACATATGACATATTTCAAATTTGAGTTTCCTGAGTTGTCACTATATATTTTCTGTTTATTGTATTGTACTCCTTCAATATTATCACAGAAAAAAAACCCACAAACTGGTCTGTGGGGTATATACTGGACAGATGTTAAACATCAAAAAAAAATAAAATCAAAGGCAATTAGTCTCATTATTTATATGAACCCTAACGGAAGCAAGAACCAAAAGCATAGTCTGCTGGATTATAGTTAGAATAATAGAAGGAAACTTTTCTAGGGTTGATGACCCTGGAGAACAAGATGTTTTATCTGTAGGTGATTCAGGAGAATTGCTAATGTGTCCTTTATTGGAGCAGTTGTGGACAGCAAACAAGTCAGAACCAAGTAGATGAACTGAGGTTCCAGGAAAGCAATCCTGGATTCTCGTGTAACCTGCTCTTGACTGTAGAATAAACATTTGTTTGTCTATCTGTTGATTAAACTCAGAGAAGAATTTTTGAGGCTTTTACCACAGAAATTCAGTAAGGCCTTTCCTAAGATGACCAATGGCGTTGTTACACTTGATGAGGCATGCTCCCACTTGCTTTGTGCCCAGATCAGCCTTCAACACTAACAAATGTATCATACTACCAGGTTAAATGAGTTGGAACTCCTAAATTCTTTGCAGAAAGACATAGTAGACAACCGTCCACTTTCTTCAATTTTTATCAATATGCAGTACCACAGACGTTTGTTCCTATCTACAAGCAGCTTGATTTATGCACATTTCAGCTTCAATTTTCCTTTTTCACCTATTCCAGCACAGCAGTCTCTTAGGTTTTCTCTAATGCCTGACAGAAATAGGAATATGACTGAAAACAAAATGGCTAAAGGCTCCAGTCAGATTAATCAAAAAAGATCTGCCAAAGTGAAACACTTTGAAGGACAGGTGTGTACTCTTCTTGCAGCCTCCTGTATTACAGCAATCTACAACCTGTTTCGTTGCTGCCCTCCCTGCTCCCCGACAGGTACACAACAGTTGCCAGGACCATCTTTCACCTCTTAGTAGCCAAAAGATTTTGGCCATCTCCTTCAACTACTTGTTTGACAATGAGAATAGTCCTTTAATTAGCATCCGTGGAAAAATTGAGGTTCACTCAGAAGGATGCCAGCTTCAAACATCACTTAGATATTTGAGCTAGACTGACAGACTGCTCTTTATTTGCCAGTAAGGTAGGGGAAGAAAATGCTGTTACATGTGCTTTGTATCCCTTGCTGCATACTAAATCATTCCTGGGTGGTATTCATGATCTATAAAGCAGTGAGTAGCTTGGTCACAGTTTTCTCTGGTACCATCTGTTTGACCACTTGCAAAACCAACAGGCTGCACAGAACCTGAAAGAGCAACATGACTACCATGAGCTTGGGAAAAAAAAAAAAAACAAACAACCTATATCTAGATTCAAAATTAGATCAGCTATTCAAAATTTTATCACAGTGTGTCAGGCATAGTGCAGTTACCCTCTGAACCCTCACAGGCTGGTTTTCCTTTGCCTCTGGCAGACATGGCTATCTGCTTTTTCCGTAGCCAAAATGTTTGCAGACAGTCTCATTAACACAACAGTTTCCAGCAAAGAACAGAAAATGAAGGTCCTGAGTCTATCCAGCTGTTTTTCTACCCTGGCAAATGAGGAACAGTGGTTTTGGCCAAGGAATCCTACTTCTAATATATGATTACCTATTCACCTCTTCTATTTTTCTGCACTGATTTGTGATAACTGTACATTTTCACTCAAATTGTTAACAGAATCATACACCATTCTAGATGAAGAAATGACTCCTTAGGTATAGAACACTAAAACTGATTATTCCCCATTATGATGTTTAGATAACAACTACTAACACATTTGATACCTGCTATACTCACAATTAATCACATAAAATAATTTACAAGACGTTTTTGATATAGTATTTCTTTCCAAGAAATCATCATTATTTGTATTATATAGTAAATAAAAAACAAACAAACACACAAACAAACAAAAAGAATGAGTTGCATATTTATCTCAAGCTTGATAGCACCTAACAGCTAAAACTACAAAGGAAAAGCCATTTACCATTTTAAATAGTGGACTTAATTAACTCCTTTCCATTTTTAGGAACTTCCCCAATGGTACAAGATTTATTAAAAGTTAATGTGAATGCTTCAGAAAGCTTCCTAAATAATAAAGAATTATTTTGAACAAATTAATGATTTCTACAATTATACCACAACTATTAAATATAAAAGCCTTGTATAAAGACAATACCAATGAAAAAAGAATGGAAAAAAAAATCATCTTAATGATTAAAATACCATTTGTAGTTAAATAAAAGAAAGATTACTTTCACCCATGTTGTTTAACTCTTCTTTGTTTCAATTTCTCATACATTTTTGTACATACTTCCAAAATTAGTAAGAAATTAAGCAAAACTTAAACCAGGCTTCAGATGTGTTGGTAGACTATTGCTTGCATGAGAGATAATCCAGCCCTTCTCCTGCATTTCTCCATAGAATGCCTGGGTTATTTTTTGTGGTAGGTCAACTGGAAACCTTTAACTGATTAGCAAAATTCGAAGCATGTGTCTGAATCAGTTCTAAAATAGTAATTTTTCATTGCAAGGAATTATAAAATTGGCAACTGTTTCCTTATCTTCTTATTGACCAAGCAGCACTGAAACTGACGATAAAACCATTGGTGTTAAATAGCATCTGATGTGAAACTGAAAACACTGTAAAGAAACCCAATTTGAATTGTTGCAAATAGAAACCTGTATAAAATCAGCTATCCTGGACTTCTATTGCTCCTCCAGATCAGTTCAGAAGACACAAGTTGCACCTCCCCATGATCCCCAATCATATCCTCAATGCATAGAGGGAATCCTCCTCACTCAGATGCTCAAGAACGGTCCATACAGCTGTCTTAGGCATAATGAGTAAGGGCTCCTTCAGACTTCTGAGGAATAAACACCTCTTGCAAAATCCCCTTATGATATTTTCTCATGGTTCTTTCGAGCGGCTGTAAACATTGCTACCATGAAAAAATGGGGCAGGCAGGGGAGAAGGGAAAGGAAGAAGAGGAAGCAATCAGTATTTATTATTAGTGTCGAGCAAGAATTTCTAAATTATATTATCATGAGATAATGTCTGCAGAGTTTTAGTGGGTAGAAATGCTTCAAGGAACAGGAGTTAATAGCAACACTTAAGAGTTGTGAAGGCAAGAGCAATCCCGAAGATTGCTTCAGTAAATTAGAATGAGTAACAGATCCCCTCAAGTGTATTGCTGTTCATTAATAATAATGTCCACACAGCAGACAATTTCTGTTTAAAGGATGAGCCTTTGTAACATGGTCAGCAGGATTATGTTGAAAGTGATCTCCAGAAGATAAAGGGAGTGCAAGCCTCTTTCTCATGCATTGTCTGAAAAGGATTTGCCAGCTTTCTCACTACTACTCTCACGAGACCATCCAAATGCAATTGTCTGCAGTTTTATCTCAGCCTAGGAACAAAAAACATGAATCGCATTCTATAAACTGTAGAAGCAACTGTAACACGTCTTTTATGAATCACCATTTCTGCAGAAAACTCTCCCAAGCAAGTGCCTCATCCCAGCTGCAAATGACCCTTGACAAGTCCCTGTGGCTGCATTCGTGGTCTCTGCTGCCAATATCATTCCCTGCAGGAGCAGTTCGGGCTGGGGGAGTCACACGGTGGGGTGTCTTGCCTCTAAGGGATTGGGTCAGCAGTTTGTGTCCTCTGCACGCTGAGGGACCAATTCCTGAAGCAGCTTCTAGCAAGCAGTTGCAGAATGTCAACAGTGAGTCTTCAGAGAGCACAAACGCTAACTTGAAAGAGCTTAACAGCAAAAATCCTCTTTAAGTTCCTCTTCAGATTCAGTTTGCAGAAACAACTGTACTAAGAAGTGGATGCTTGGCTGACCCGTATAGTTTTTCCAGCAGCTCTTGGGTGTTACAGATCAGTAGTAGTTTCTACAAGTGTGTGCGTTTTCTTCTAGAAAAATTCTTGGAAATATCTAGGAATATCTCAGAGCGCTCAGGGTTCAAAACACAATATTTTCAATAGGTAACAAAACTTTTTTAGTACCTTGATGCATCTTGCAAGCAGTTCCCTTTCAAAATCACTGTATATTTAAAACATCCTGAAACAAATGCAGCCGATATACAAGTTTGAAACTACATACAGAATTATAATGAAAATTAAATTGTTTGCAACCTACCTTGGAATTGCGTAAATTTGATGGTTCCCATCCTCTCTCCATTTCTGAAAACAACTTGACCCTAAATGAAATAAATAAATACCTTAAAGGTTTTATAAATCTCTCATAATATAACTTCATTAGCACTGCAATTAGCTTCCAATCACTATTAAAATTACCCAAGAAAGCTTTAAAATTAAAGTTTAAAATAACTCAGTAATATCTCCATAAAGCTTTCTTCCACAGATTTCAAATGGCCTTAGAAACTTGACCAGTATTATCACCCACTTTTCATGGATGGAAATGAAGGTGCCTACTGAATCTCAGATGAAGAGAGACATGCAAACAACTGACTTTAACTGTGTGACTTTTTATCAAGGATATGTAAGAGCTATCAAAGACAACACAAAAAAATTGTTCTCCATTTCATTCATCATATGGTTCTCCAAATGGCTCTATTATCTTATATGAATGATTATGGATATCTGCAGTTTTTGTGGCTTGGTTTTGTACTACATCAACATCCATGTCCTAGAATTCCTTTTAAATGAAATGCCTTTAAGTCAATACTATTCTTTCTTGTGCTACATGTTATTGCTCTTCAAAATAATGGTCACGTAATGCTGAAACCTCCTTACATATTCCTAGCAAATTACTCCCATCTTTCATCCCATTTTTCTGACTTTATTTAAGTTCCTATTTAATTTCTTCCTTACTTCAGCTATTTCATGATTGAGTATGAAAGAAGAGGTTTTCATTCATTTATGCTAAGATGTAATTCTAATATTTTGAACCTGCAGTGGAGTGTAGAGTGCTGTCAATATAGATTGCTTTTTTACTGCGTCCCCAGTTTGGTTTATTATTATTATCTCCATTAATCTTTGTTTTAGCAGACATTGGGATAAGAGAAACCAAACAATAAGCATGTAAGGCTATAAAACATTTCTCTGTGCAAGACAGTGCCTTTTTTGGATAATCCTTTTTGGTCACTAAGGGGATGTACTGAAGGCAACCATCTGAGTCAGCTCCCTGCAAGGAACCGTACAATGGATGTGCAGTAAGGCACACTCACCCCACAGCCCCTGCAAGGCATAAGACACCATTTCGCCTTGATAAGTAGATAAAGACACCCTTCAACAAGTATAAGCTACCTTGTGCTAAGCCTTAAAAGCCAAAAGCCCCAGTCCACAACAAAAAGAGATCAAGAGGCATGAACAATGGTCATGCTAAGTCTCATCCAGTGGCAGCTGACACAACCTCAGGAGAGAATGTAAAACATTAGTAGGTAGAGCTTTGTGTGCACCTTAGCAGCCTTCATCTCAATCTCCTTTAGTTTGCAGAAGCAGTATTTACTATCCCTTCATTTGTTTGAAGATTATTATAATATGCTTGGCTACTTGGTGTCAGTGAAAAATAGTAGAAAATATTAAAGAAGAGAGCCGTAAAGATGCTATGCAAGTATCACTTGGTTCACATATATATATGTCTATGGTCAATCCAGTCTTGACCTTACTAAATTCCTGGGTTTGTGACCTCTGTCAGAGATTTCTATGGATAAATTTTTCACTGTGTTTTTTTCATTTGATTCTAAATTTACTGCCTTTTACTTTAACTCTGTCTCTTCTTTTATTATAAGATAATAGGACTAAGTTGTAGTCGACTAGAGTGCTATTTATAGATAAACATACAGCAAGAATTACTGCTATCATCTATGATGACAGTCACCTATGATTGTCATCTATCATTAAAAGTATAATATACCAGCTCACAAAATTTTCTATATTCCAAATGCAACTGGTTTGCAATATTATTATTGCTTCTTGTAAAATTACCATTTTTATCATTCAGTAGTACAGACATAAACCATATGCATCTGCTGACCGTAGGTAACTACATACAGTCTCATTTAGATGTTCTGAAACTACCAACAACACATAAATCAGGTCTGAATGCTCTGAATAAATGTAAAAAATTGGATAAAAAACTATAGAACAGAGTTATAGATTTAGAAGCATTCATTTGTATCAGCTTCCCTTTGTTAAGATCTATGGCTTACACTGATCTAAGTAGTAGGTAAGTAAAGATATGGATGATAGCAATGAATTATGGAGCAACTCACGAAAATATCTTTGTTATCTACAAAATTATTAAATCACAGTATTTTACTTTCATTAAAGCTTTCTGGAAAATGCTAAAAAGTCAAATGGGTTATTGACGGGAATAAAAATTTCTAAATACTATTTAATGAGTTCAGACATCGTTGGGGTGTTGCTAACAAACTACAGAGTGTCTGTATGTTACACACACGAAGAGGAAAAAGAACCCCACCATTTCAAGAAACTGAAATTGGCTATTTATGCCATGTCTATTTCAAAGGTAAAATCAACAAAAAGCCATATCAGCTAGAAGTCGCAAAGCAGAAATCTGAAAGTGCAACCCATGACGATGACAGAACATATTTATTACCCAGGCATCAAAATCGCAACCGCAGCTACAGTTACCACTTTGGTCTTTGCTCCTCGGGAACACGCTGTTTCATAATCAGAGGTGACAAGTAGCTACAGCATCTCAAGTACCTTAAACCCCTCAAGACTCTAAAATTCTTATGTGCTGGGTAAGGAAACACTCCTAGATTTTTACTGGGGCTTCAGGTAGCCCCAGCAGACACTGATATAATGTTCCTGCTGCACTATTTGGTTCTGCCAGTGTGGAAAAAAGGAGCACTCCTCACGAACACCAAGAAATTGTGTAAATAGAGATACCTCTGTTTTGCTTTTACAAATACTAACTTAAAACAGGAACAGGAAGGAAACTAATGAGAGTCAGTGATTATGATTTATGAAAAATAAGAGAAATACTTTGGAGTCAAAAAAGTGATATAAATATACAATAAAATGTTATAGTTTTTAATTTTGTAAACTTAGAGGAATGCTAGTAAGAAATAAGTCAATCAGTTTTTCAGAAATGTGTTTTGTAGAAATGGTGTGCTGATTTATGGCATGAGAAGTGAGTTATAATCTGAGGATGTTCTATGGCTCATTGTCATTTCTTTGCCACCAAGGTAACATACCATAAGATATAGCTAGAGTTACCTTCTTTAGAGTTGAGATTCATAAATTGCTCAGTGTTTTTTCTTTATTTAAAGTAGAGGATGTTTGAATAATAGATATTCTTAATACATGCATTAGGCTCTGACATCACAAAAGCAAACCTTAGTACTACTTCATCCTCTGTTTTTGCCTCACCACATACTCTAGCACATCTGCCAGTACAGGCTGCAGCTTATGGTGTGATCCACCATAAAATCTAGGTCTTAGGAAATCAATGTGAATATAAGAACAAACAAAATCACCTTTTACCTTCCATTGTGTTTTGGTGACATTGCATAGGCATGTTTAGATACTTATTAGCAAAAGGATCAGTTAATATACAGATGCAAAGTAGTCTTTTAAAGAAAAACAATAGAACACTGTTTTAAAGAAAAATAATAGAAATAATGTCAATACTGTTAGTACTTCAGAACATGATTCTCAGAATCCAGTAATATTTCCTAGTCAAATAATTATTTTACTTTGAGAGACACAAAATATGATCTCTCTTCTTTAAATCAACTACAGAAGTGAATTACTAAGACCAAACCACATATTTTACTATACATAAAAATAGTTACTCAGCAAAGCTTTCCTCTTCTTTACATAGACACCATCCCAATGGAGATCAATACAAACCACACTGGTATCTTACTGTCTTTTAATTTTCACCATTTACAACAATGATGATAGAGTAAATACCAATTCTATAACTGATCTGCCCAACTTTGAGCTGTGGACGGGCACCTTCACATCAGCAATTATCCTTGTAAACAGAAATTATGTGGCTTGGAGTTCAATAGACAGGGACATGAACAGCAGCTGGAAGGGAAGCTGAATGAGCTCAACCTGGCACAGCATGGTACCCCCAGATGTTGCTGCTGGGCTGTACAGCCACTGCTGCACACAACATCCCAGGAACCTGTATCTGGGACCTATTGCAGCTGCATAACTCATAACACAGCCATACAGAAGTGAACTTCACTCAGTTTTCCTAAATGTACAACCACCCCATAAAGGGAAAACAGTACTAGTCACACAGGGCAAGTTAGGTGGTTCGAAAAATAGACATGTAGAAGCTCATGTTGTGGGTTTTTTTTAGGTTTTTCTTTGTGGTTTTGGTTGGTTGGTTTTTAATTTTTTAAAGATATATCTCTGAGTCCAGCTGCTTTTCTTGTAATTGTTTGGTGCTTTTTTTTCCCCCCCAAAAAAAGTCTACAGTGCTTTAATGTCATTTAAAAATGATGAAAACCAGAATGGGATCGAACATTTAACCAGTGTTGGTCTCACACTTGCCACATATAAGGACTTCATCTCCCTGTCTCTTCTGTGTACCGTCTCCTTCTACGTGCCCTGTTTCACAAACCTAACACTGATTCTTGTCTTACTCATAGGTACTTTGTTATACAGCATAACTGCATTTCATCTCATTACTAAAAAGACAGTGTTTACCATCCCGGATGTAGAATCTTACCTTTTTTCCTGAACTGATGTTTCTTAAGCCATCAGTCCTTTATTTGTGGCCAGAATAAAAAGTCCACAACAATCATCCATTTGCACTCACAAAATATTAACCAACATTAACCTTATTTCAAACCCATAGGACTGCCCCTGTCTTTATAGCAGTTATTAACTTGTCTGCTCTTGGAAGCAGCTGTTTATTATACTTTACTTTTTCCTGGTGGATAAAAAGTAGTTATCTTTGCTATATTATGAACGTATCATTAAGGTCTTTTTGAGCCATGGAGCACTAGTATTTATTAGAAGTTTCACTGCATTATCACTGACAGTATTATTATTACTCAGCTCTGGACGCAGGTCCATGCCAAAGTTAGAATTCTTTCATTCCTCTTACACTGAAATCCACAGCCAACACACTTCTCCATTCACGTCTTTAGGTTTTGTCCTGGTTTTGTTAAAAACAAGTTTCTCTTTTAGTGAATCTGCCTGTCAGCTAAAGCCTTCATGTTAGCTGCATTTTCCTGGAGAACCCAACACATGTTTTGGTTAAACCTAGCAATGGAATGCAAACTTATTGATAAGCACGGATGGACATCTCGCGAGAGGGGCAACGAGAAAACTGATGACCGAGAGACTGACCAATGGTGTATAACATTCCACTCACGTGAATACTTCATATAAAAGTGGGAGATCACAAGGATCTCGCCCCTTTTGCCCTTTTTCCCTTTTTTCCTCATAGCTGACATTAGGAGAGGACCTTGCTGGTCGTCCCTGCGAACTGAGGCCTAGTGACAGACTGAATCCAGCTCCGGTTGGCTACAGAGTCTAATCCAGGACTTTGGGTGCTGGCTCTGCAGTTGTTGAGACTTACAAGATTGGTTTTGCACATTTTGTATTATTTTCTCTATTCTTATTAGTAGCATTAGTAAAACATCTTTAACTTTTCCAACTCTCTTCTCTCTGTCCTTCTTTCCCTCCAGATCGCCTGTCCTGCGTGGGAAGGGGGGAGAGGGAGGGGCAAAAGGGGGAAGTGGAAGGGGGAGAGGAGGTTAACAATACATCTGCCAGGGTTTGATTGTCACCCCGCAATCTTAACCCTCGACAGGTTTGTTCATCAGTCAATACAACCAGAGTTCAGAAGATTCTTAACTGCTCTCTCAGTTTGGACCAGGTCTGCACTTCGACCCTCATTTTGTTTACTTCATATTTTTTTCTGCAAATTGTCTCAAGTATAGTAAACAGAGAAATAAATACATAGAACTTATTTCTGTGATTTTCAGTACAATACCTACAAAAATGTTCTGGTTTATGTAATGCTTGCTTCCTTCTCCAACAGTTTTCCTGCACGTGGCATCAAATAATTTTTTACTTTCTCAAATTTGTATTATATAATCAGCTTATACTTGGTATCTTACTGTTGATTTAAAGCATCATAGTTATATATTTAAGCTAAAATAATAACAGAAATATCCCTTCATTGGAGGAGGAACTATGAGTATGATGGGACATACACTGTAGCTGGATGCAAGACAATTAGATGCCAGAGGATTCATGCTCCCAAGCATTTTCCAATGGGTCAACACATTTCTGTCTCAGTTCCACTTCACTGTCCAGGAATCTGGGCTACTCTTCCCTATAGGCAGGTCATCTCCCTGAATAACAGTGTTTATCCCCAGTGGCTTTCCCTGAAATATCTGAGTCTACACAGTCCAACCAGTTCCAAAAGTGGCTGTTAGCATTTTTTTCAAAAAGAAATTAACTCTGTAATTTTAGGGGTTCTTGAGTTAGGTATTTAATATAAAGCAAACAATTTAATTAAATGCATGCAGAAATATCTTAAAAGCAGTGGGATAACTAAAGCAATTGAAGTTATATTTTAATTCAAAACATGGTACACTATTTTCAAATAATAATTATGCAATTTAAACTGTCCCTTTAAGTTCTATGACATCTACTGAAATCAAGGTGTACTTCTGACCCTGTAATGTCGTTATTGGACTAAATCCAATAAAAGTAGGAGCCAAGGAGATTGAAGCATCACAGAACAGCAAACCTAAGAGCTTGCAAACACCCAAAGGGCAGGTATTACTCTCCCAAGTTGCTCCTAGCTGCCCAGTCCTACACCTACCTGGTGGTAGGTCAGCATTCATCAGGCCCCCGTGTGAGCTGTAGTGGCCTATTAAACCAGCAAAAGGTATTCAGTGATTTTTTTTTTTTTTTTTTTTTTTTTTTAAATTTATTTTGTATCAGTTTGGCAAGCAGGAGAGATGTTGTTTCTGAATTGCTTTGCAGTGCCAGCCCCAGAGCCAGCACTAAGGAGTTCTGGAAGAGCTCAAGTGCCAGCAGAAAGAGCTAGGATGGAGGGAGCGAGACACCCTCTGTTAGTCTCAGCTCCCAGCAGAAGCCTTTCTGTGTTATCATGCAATCCACACATCCCACTACTCCAGTGTTACACACACTCCATTTACTCCAACAGGACTCCTTAGCTACACACATGTCTTCCCTGACACACACAAAACAGCAAACTGGCATTCTTTGGGTCTTAGCTCTGCAGCTCCTAGGCAGTGAAGAACTACAAGCTGTGACTCCCCACCTCTTCCACCCTCCATCACGTCTAAGACAGCAGTGACTATAGAGAAAGGGAATGCCGTTTAATCTATCTAATCATATAGTTGGGAATAACTAATAATTTGCTTTTAGCTCTGCAAATCTAACCTCACTTCTGAAACAAAACAGCAAACTTCCCGCTGAGGGTAGCTTGTGCACAACTCTTTCAACCCAGTTACGTCACTCAATTAGCTGAAGACAAAGAGCTGAGCACTGGAGATGTGAGCACAGAGCAAGAGAGGATACTCAGGAGACAGCAATAAAGCTGTCACCCCCTGTGGGATGAAGAGGCATTTGTGACCTCTGGGACAATGAGAGGTGAGCAGAAGGCAGAGGGTGCTGAAAATTAAAATGCTCCATAAAACCAAAAATGGTCCTGAATTCACTATTTTATATCCTTAGACCACTGTGGAGAAAAATGTTTATAGAACATTTGATCAAAGCAGATAAAGTGGCTGCTGCTTTTCAAGCCTTGAAACTATTTTCAGAAAAGATGTTTCTGTCAAAATTTCAAGATGTAAATTTGAAATATTTTATGATCTAAAGGGATTTTTTCCCCCTTCCTGTTTTGTCTCTTATGACATTTTCTAAAAGATTTGGGTAACTCAACAGTGGTGCCTGGAGAGCAGCAGCAGCAGCACAGTTATGAAACATAACTAAAAGTCTGGTATTGGCTAACATTTTCTGAATGAAGCAATACCACCATTCTCATCTAAACGAATACTTGTGTTCTAGCTATGACTATTTGGAAATACAGAACACAGGAAAGAGACATACGAAAGTCACTTTTAATTTTTTTTTTTTTTTAAGTGAAAAACTGTTCTGGGCAAAATTATCCAACAATTTTAATAAAAAAGATAGGTTTCGTGCCTCATATTTGCCAAAAAAAGATTTCTGTTAATGACAGCTGATACAAGTAGCCTCTGGCATTAGCCAATGGCGCTCTTCATGTGTCTTTGTGTCTTTGGGACACATTTCCCTTAAAGGCCTACAGAATAAGTAATAGTTTCTAGAAATTAAAAAAAATATATACAAACTCCCTAGTTCCTTTAGTGTGAAACATCTTGAACTACAAGCATTTTTCAAAAACAAGTTTCCTCAAACAAAAGGCTACACAGTGTGTCTCTTAATAACATGACAGGAATGACAGAGTTGTATTGCCCTTCATAAACCCATGCTGGCTGGGCCTGATCACCTGGTTGTCCTGTATGAGCTGTGACAACACTCAGGAGGATCTGCTCCATAACCCTCCCCTGAATTCAGGTGAGACTGACAAGCCTCTAGTTCCCCAGATCCTCCTTTCAGCCCTTCTTGCAGATACTGTCAACTAAGTCCCTTCCAAATAAAGTTTCAGTCCAGTCAGTCTCTTCTTCGTAGGAGAGGGGATTTTTCTTTTTTGCCTATCTCTACTCTCTAATTCCCTTTTTAATTTCTCATATTTATTTCCAGAGGAATGCTATCCATAACTGAAATACAGCTGCTCTTTCTATGTAGCAGGGTGCCTCTATTTCAGGCATTTTGCTCTCTGAACTTTACCATACATTGGGCAGAACTTCATCTCTTTTTTTTCAGGGAAGTGCAGGAATCAGATGGAGAATGGACAGAATTTCTTTCAATGAAATTTCTTCCCTCCATCTCAGCAGCATCCTCTGTCAGCAGTTGTCTTTGCAGAAAAGCATGCTGTTGACAGCACAATGACATGAGATAAACCCAGATTATGCTGTTCCATTAGATTAGCATTTAGATGCATATACACAATTTTGCACAGCTATGCTGAAACAAGACACTGCAATCATAGCATCTTTTTTCAGCAAAGCAAGCAAAAATATGATTAGTGAACATCTGACTGCTCTGTTCTACACACAAAAGCAAGTCTAGGGGAATAATGTTCCTGACAAGGCACCAGCAATTCATAAGCAGGTGACGGTATGGAAAAAAGGATACTAGCCAGGAAATCATGAATCAAACAGTGTTGCACTTGCTGGCCATTGCAGGTGAAGAGAGATGAAACCTTCATGTTTGTCAGTCATTAATGTGCTTTTACGCATTCACCAGACTTATGATTTGTACCAGGCAGAGCAGTTAGGTGCTCTTTTTTGCCATTCTTTCTTGCCATATCATTTGTATCTAATGGAAGGGTTTTTCTGCTAGGTGAGCCATTCCCTCCAGTGCCCATGTAAGCTCTTTGTTGGCTGCCTAAAACATGTTCATCATTAGTGGTCTTAAGTTTAAAAGCATGACAAGAAAGAAATTAAAATGAAATACATACATTGGACAAGCTTTTTTGCAAGTTTTTCTGAATACTGTAGGAACAACATGACAGGCACTGCAATTGTTTGCAACAAATGCTTTCAAGTCTGGTGATATACGTAATTGGGTGCTGACTACCAATATTTAGCCAGTTTCCTCATCTATGGTTGGCCTCTGAAGCATAAGCAAAATAAACCCTTTACTCTTGACTCAGTCTCTTCCAGATATGTGTAAAAACATGATGTAAACAACCTGTCTTTCAGGGTGGCAAGAGAAGAGGAAATAGGCTGAAGCACTGGGACTAGGAACTCAAGACCTTTTCAGTGTGTATAAAAACATAAACATGAACTGCTGAGGTGATGTTCAGAATTGTTCTTTTGAGGATGAGTCCCTGATGATTTCAGTTTCTAGCTCTTTGTGCCTGTAGAAACAGCACAACAGCCTATGAGATTCCACCACCATGTTTGTTTTTTTGTTGTTGTTGTTGTTGTTTTTTGTTTGTTTGTTTTTTTGTTTTGTGTTTTTTTTTTTTTCCTATCACGTTTGTAAGAATGACTCAGAATAGATGGCATAAAGCCTTCTAAGGACACTGTATTAAGCAGCAGTTCTTTCTCTTCAACAGTGGAATTTCAGATGATATGAAGTAATTTCTTCCATTTTCTTTAAACTACATTAATCCCAGCAGAGAGCACAACCGCACAGGCTGCATTTCATTCGCTCTGATGATGACCTGAAAGACTGTATGAGCCACTACTTCTTCTCCACACACTTCTTTTTGCTCAGGCTCTGTCACATTGGCTGGATGCAGGAGATTGCTTTGTTTACTATATTCTTTCTAATGAGCAGATAGCCCACGTTATTAACAAGGTCTCTGTGTCCAAAGCAGAGGACTGTTGTAGTTTAACCCCACGGCAACTACACACCACATGGTCACTCGCTCACTCCCCCACAGTGGGATGGGGGAGAGAATCAGAAGAGTAAAAGTGAAAAACTCATGGGTTAAAACAAAGGTAGTTTAATAGGTAAAGCAAAAGCCACATGCACAAGCAAAGCAGAACAAGGGATGAATTCACTACTTCCCATAGGCAGGTAGGTGCTTGGCCATCTCCAGGAAAGCTAGGCTCCATCACATCTAATGGTTGTTTGGGAAGACAAATGCCCTTACTCCAAGCTTCACTGCCTTCCTTCTTCCCCCAGCTCCCCAGCTTTATATACTGGGCATGACGTCAGAGTATAGTCAGCTGGGGTCAGCTGTCCCATCTGTGCGCCCTTCCAGATTCTTGTGCACCCTCAGCCTATTCTCTGGTGGACTGGTGTGAGTAGAAGTGTGAGCTGACACTGGTCAGGACGGAGTATTTGGAATCAGCTAAAAGACTGGTTTTTTGAGTGAACAGCCATCCATGAGTAAAACACAAACACTGATTTTCCTTCTTTACTCAGTAGGAGCTCTTACACACGTTCTAAAACCCTTTTATTCAATATTCATGAAATGTTTCTAATGACAAGAAGATTTTAAATCTTTCTTTGGCAAATCCATTAAGGTAGCTCAAGGCACATAGGAACTGTCCAGGACATTCACTTTCTAATATATATTTCCCAGTGACAGTCACTGAAATCGGCCAGTTTCCCATGTCATAACAAAATAACAATAATATTCGTTCGTCTAAATTCACAGCAAGCTTCAAATAGCCTTTTATTTTAGCCTAGTTGTAGTTTTGGCTTTACTTGACAACTGTCAGAACTACTGTGATGTTTTCGGTGGCTATTTCTGCAAAGCCAAAAAGCCTAGGCTAAATTATCTCTAATCCTAGGACCCTTAGAATTACTTTTCTTGAAAATTTCAGATTTTGTCTATATTGCTTTCCATGTCAGAAAGCACTCCTGAAGACAGTTATGTTTGATGATAATGAAGTAGCTGCATCCCTCCAGGTGATGCTTTCATCAGCATCAAATTTTGATTGAAAGCTGCAGAGAAGAGCTGTAGCGTTGCTGGGCACAGAGATCTGAACAGGCCTGGCAGTGCCAGTATGGAGGTCTAACCAATATACTAGTCAGAAAATCAAATTCAGCCCTTTTCATTGTCTATCTTAATCCTTCAGGTTGTTCTAAACTGTGCCAACAACAAGCAGAGAATCAGTGAGGTATAACTGGCATAGTTTTAAAACTTTAAAGATTCCCTATTTACATCCTTGCAGCAGTTCTACAGAGGAAAGACAGCAGTGTCCACGTTCTTCAGAAAACAGTCAGGTCCAAAGATATTGAAAGACACTCAGTTTGGTTTCTGAGCTGTGATTGATCAGTGTCACACATCTTTAGAACCTACACAGCAAAACAGCATCCAGCTGGCATATATCAGAACTCTCAAAGGTATAGCTCTCTTCAGACTCTATAAAGCAATGCTTAGAGTAAGGCTGTTACTTTGGGATCACTTTTCCTACATTTTCAGAACAGTAATGTTAAGGCTTACTGATATTTAAACATCTTCCCACTGTGGTGGATGCTTTTAAAAAAAACATTTGTGAAATACTTTGTTGTTTCAAACACATTCTCTACCTAAAATGAATTTCAAATCAGTGTCATACTAAAAATTTGAGACATATCTAGAGTGCACACTCACTTAACAGAGAAATGGTGCATTTTTTAAAGAAAAATATTCTTTGTAAACTATTTGAAATTCCCTACAGACATGAAGATGGAAATGAAAACAAGGCAACAGATAATATTTCACTGTCAGCCCTTAAGTCACACTAGCTAATTTGCAGAAATGAGAAGAAATGCAAGTTATTAATATTAGTAAAATGAGCTCTCTTTTTGCTTTTCTTCTTACTCAAGGCAGTGTGCAAAGTCCAATTAATGACATGAAATAGCTCAGGGGTAGACATTTCTCTCTCTTTTTTCTTCCCAACATTTTCATACCCAACATGGTATCTACATCATGTGCTGACTAATTCAGATGCACCTGGGAGAGTGAACTTGTAAATCCACACAGGAAAACACGATCAGTTTGAATCTGGAAGTACAGTCAGATTCCCAGACTACCAAGCTTGGTCTAGTGAATCCCCTTTTCTCATCTCAGACACAATTAAACTTCTCCTGGATGAAATAAAATTCAAGAGAAGCTCATGCAGAATCAGAGTCAGAAAATTCGGAACTGGAAGGGAATTACTTCCCATCAATGCATTTGCAATGGGCTTTATTCATATCTAACCCCTTTCTTGGAGTTAAAAAACCGAGCATGTGAAGTTTTTCACTTCCATCATTCCCATCAGAAGATGGCTTCTGAACCTGAATCTCCTGGTCATTTTGTTTTCCTCTATCTATTAGGTTCCTCTTATTTTTGGCCATACACTATTAGGCTCACAGTATGATTTGGACTAAACATCTTCCCCCCCTGTGTTTTTGGCTAATATTTATGTAGAGAACACAGAGTTCTCCTCTCAGCATACTAGGTATTCTCTGCTGTCTGAACCTTGGACATGTAAATTCTCTTTTAATGCTTCTGGTATGCTTTTACTTCCTCCAGTGTCTCTTACTGGAACCACCAAGATTCTTTGATTCTTCCTACATGGTATTTTAAATGCCCTTTCAAACACATGTCATCAATGAGTTGCATAAATAACATTCCTAATTTTAGTGTGAGGAAAAAATGAACATATTCAATAATATAAGTCCAAGACAACATTGATGTTCTCTCAGTCCAGCCTGGGGTCACCTCTCCTACAGCTTTATTTTAGTTGCCTTTTTCACTCATTTTTCTTATGACCCTGCATCAATTAACTACATGAAAACCAGACAGAAACACTCTGCTACATTTTCCATGAGCTCAGACAGACCTGCCCATGAGGTAGAGCTCATTGTGTTTTGGGCACAGTTCAAAGAACAGAGACCCTGAACCTCTAGTCTTAGGTTTGATATAGTACATTTTACTAACATGTAGTTTAATTGATGCCTAAATACGGGCATTACTAATTAAGATGTGTAGTGAGAATTTGTGTCTTGTTACTTGCTCACTGAGTGACAAGGTTGTCCTCTGCTAATCTGGCAGAATAACACACATGAGTTATTTCATACTTCAGAGACTTTGAAATTGGTATATTACACACTTACACTTAGTTGCATAAAAAAGGGGAAAAAAAAAAATTTAAAGAGGTAGAAAAAATGCTGGAAAACAGGAAAAAAAACCACAGAATTTTCTCACATGGAAAAATGGCTTTAAATCAACTTTCAGATGTTAAAAAAATTTTACTTGAAAGAAGAATATGAAATGTTTTCTTTTGAACATGTAAACCAAATTTTCTATATTTTTTAAATATTGAAAATATTCAGATATTTAAATTAAAAAAAAAAAAGTGTGTATATCAGAGGGCTGATTGTTGCAGAATATCTCTTAAAAGAACAGATCATTTTTGATTGACTCCTAATTGCACTCTCTAGAGAATAACATATACAAATGTACACTAATTTCCCTAACTTCTATTCGGAAAGGACTGTGCTCATTTGAATACAAGGTGAGGTTTCCTTTCTCCCTAATTAACGTTTTAACAGCAGGACCCCAGTGCCACAGCCCTGTTATCATACTGAGCTGTGCTGAGTTGCTACTGTCAGAGCCCCAGCAGGATGCTCTAGCAACCCAGCAAGGCAACAGCAGTGCAAATCCACTGGGACCAGTGCTGGTGGTGCTTCAGCTCGTGCTGAACTAAGTCCTGACACTCTGTTCTGTGAAGGATGCTGAACTGATTTTAGGATATGACCTTTGAAGACAAGTCCAGGGGCCCATCCTTTGCTTTTCCCATTTTCCTGTTCCCAGGGAAAGGAGGTTGCCTCATACTCAAAAGCCCCCTGGTTCAATGCCAGTATAGAAACCATTATCTCACCAGTTTGGTTGCTTTCTTCAGCCCTGTTTGAGAGATTAGACCATCAAGGTCCAGAAAGCATTATACTTGAAAAAGAACTCACTGTGAAACAAATTGTCATTTAAAGATGCAGCATTCTTCATTTTCCTAGAAAAGATTCAACACTACAAGTTCTAAATAAGTGCAATTTGTTGAAACTCACGCTGGCACTTCTGTAATTAAAGCATTCCGGCATCAGGCACTTGACTTCTTAGAGGGGAGTACATGAAGAAAGACAGCAATAATATCTAAACAGCCTGAAGGAAGACAAATGACAGACTCCATTATTTTCTCTGGCTATCAGTAATATCGTAACCTTTTCCTTATCTCGGTCAACACACTCACACTGAATTGAATGGGACTAAATTTCTTTTTAATACTTTAACAAACTGCACTGTTCTGTACAATAGCAGCAAACCTTGTATTCACATCTGCCCTTAAAAATCAGTTACTTCTATTTTTTTAATACTTGTCATCAATCATCTATGCTAATTGGCCAAGTGTATGGCATTTCTATAGTGTATTAAATGTCCCAAAATAGCTAATGAGAAGCCTTTTATTTCATCTGTCTCAAATGGAAGTGGTATTAGAATAAGAAAGTATTTCCTTCTCTGCCGCTGGCATCCAATGAATATTTAAGATGTTTTTGACTATATTGCAGTGATCTGACAATGTTGAATTCCAGCTAGAACGAGGATATAGCACTTAAAAGGAGATTCTACTCTCTTTCTATCACTCATAAAAGGAATTAATAATCGCAAAACAACTAACACAAACAATTGCTTCTCAAATTAGATCATATTTTATCTTCATATTCTAAGCTGGAAAAGGAATCTCAATTTGTAGTAACAACTATCTTTAAAAACACTAATAACATGAACCCACTTATTAAACATTTGTAAAGCTTTTTTATGCACAGTACTAATGCTGACTGATCAAAGTTTATGTAATTAATGGACAAGAAAGCAATCATTGCAATAATGGAAATCTCATTAGCATCTAAATTATCTTGTTTTCAAAAGCTTAGATTAACTATATAAGGGAGATATCTCTTCTATCAGACTGCTTTTCTGAAGTCATTAAACCAAGTCAACTGTCCTGGAAGGGATGTGTTGCTGTGTCTCATGGTAACAGAACAAAATTTATCTTCTGGACAGGAAGTCATAGGAAATCATTAAGAAGCTTCAGTGCAGGTCTGGGTACCAGGTGGTACTGTTGGGCTATGTTACTGACCAAGTTAGATTAGAGGAATTTATGCAGCACTTGTTTTCAATCCTGTTTTTTTCTCTTCCATTACTAGCCATCAGATAATGTGCAGTGGTAACCCCCGGAGACAGAGAGGGCTTTATTTATCAGCCTCTTCCTTTTTTCTCATCAGAAGCATTCCCTCTGCAATGTGGCTGGGTTACTGTACAGGAATAGAAGAGGTGAGACATTTGCTGATGAGGATGTGACTTTTTCCGGTAAATGTATTCAGGAGAAGGAATTTTACTTACTAAACGCTGAAAATAATTTCTGTGGCTTGAAGCCAGGAACAATTTCCACTGCTCTCTGATTTATCTCCCAGGGTGGACAGTCTGTCCTAAAGATGAAGACACAATATTCATATTCTTGCCAAGGTATGTTCATACTCTCGAAGAGAGACAAAATGTTCAGAGTCTTACACTGTAAAGACTGAACTTTATTTTGCTCCCTATACAGTGATATGCAAGTAAGGAGTAGTGGATCTAGTGATAAAGTTGGTCCTAGTTGCAAACTTTTCCATAAATAACACCGAAAGGACTATAACTACCCTATTTAGAGGCAATATCTGGGGTGAAAAATCATGTCTCCAGTCATTCTAATCCTTATTAGATCAATGGTATCATAGAAAATATCTAAAGTCTTCTACTGACATGAATGAAGTTTAATTAATACAAATTTCTGTCTCAAGACAGCATTTGTCTTTTCTCTTATGTCAAAATGTGTCCAAGTGATTACTATTTTTAACCCAGAACATGCACTACTTATAAGTACAGACCACAATTTGGAGGTTTTCTAAGTCTCTGAACCTCTTTTAGATTCATTCTCACTATTAATTCCACTGAGATTTTATTTATGGAACTATTCCCATGGAAAATAATGGGCTAAATATTCTAGAATACATGTAAGCAAGAGAAATTTTCTTGTTAACTGCTCTCAGTGAGAAGGATGAGGCTTTTTCTTTTGTTTGTGGACTACCATCGGCCACTGCAACCTCTCTGCACAAACAAAATGCTTTTTATGTGGGGCCACATATTCCCACTGAAGTTACAGTAGAAGCCGGTTGCTGTCTTTATTCAACAGTGCCTAATTTATACAATTTACATATGCAATAGAGCACTATGATAACTCCTTATTTCCTCCTGGGTGAAAATGATGGTCAGGTGGTTATAAAATATTGCCATTTTTAAAACATATAAGTTAAAATGTTTATAAAAATCAATATGTCACACATCACAAATATACTAAATATTACTTGCAGGTTAGGAATAGGGAAATGGCAGAGAAAGTATTCTCCATTTTGATTGTTTACATTTAATGAAATAATTTTAAATTCCATGTTATGATAGTCTAGTAGTCCAGCACATAAAAATGATAAAAACTATTATGCTATTTTAGTGTTACAGAATTTTCTTTTAGAATGTTCTTCTTGTCAGAAACAGTTTCCTAAAAGAATAGCTCCAATTATAGCTTGAGATGAACCATTTTTAGTTCCAATTTTATCTAAAGGAATCCATGGAAGGAAAAGCAAGTATGTTTCAAACCCACAATCTCCTATTGGAGTTTTATTTTACAAGTTTCTGTACTTCAAATGCTAGAAACCTCTTTCTCCTGATTATCTTATTGCAAATAGACATTAGTTATAATAAAATCGTACTTTTTTCCATTAAGTTTAATCACGATTGTTTGGTCCCTGTATTCAGTCAATCAAAGTTAA